>NC_133459.1:99862500-101192500 GCF_048565385.1 Saimiri boliviensis
GGTTCTCTCATATTTAGCAGTAAGCATGACCTGGGGAAGTCCAGCCTTCAGCATCTCCCTGCGGGAAGGAGTAAGTTTCCTCTTTGCCCTAGACATGTGAATGGGGAAGCCAAGAGGGATATTCCCTCCTTTTTCAGCTACCTCAGTTATGAGGGGAGAAGGAGGGCAGGGAAATGGCAGCCAAGCCCCAGAACACTTCTTACCCATATTGGGCTGCCAGGAACTGTATGTGCTGTTGCAAGATGGAAACAGACGAGCTAGGGCAAGATGAAGCACACTGTCAAAGCTGCCCCCAGCCCCAGAATTCCCCTGCACCAGCCTCAGGGTGTGCTTTTCATCTTCCTAGACCCTACGTGGGAGAGTGTAAGGCAGAAGGAGGGTGTGCCTGTGTGAAGGAGGCTTCCAGGTCAGCCCTGGCCTACAAGGGTGAGGGTAGGGAGTGGGGCAAAGACCTCCTTGAAAGTAAGAACTCCCAGATACGCAGCAAGCAGCCACATCCTAAGAGGCTGCAGGAGTGGCTTTCTCTAGTCCAGGCTGAAAGCAGCTCTCGCCTAATGGACTCCTGACCCCCCGATGCTGACTCCCAGAGCCTTTGGTAGTAGCTGTGTCCTGTTAATGGACCAAGTCACATCCCCAGAAGATTCCACCATCCCAGGCTTGGACACAGGTGTGCCGTGGCTGATTGCAGCCCTAGCTTGGCAGCATTTTATCAATGACTTCAGCGAGGACGTTTATGCCTCCTGGCTTTCATGCTGTTCCTGAACCCTGAAACATTTTCTTCTCCTACCAAATCCTGTTGTCTTTCTGTAGGGACTGCTCTCAAATGATTTTTCTTGGTCTCTCCGCTGTTGCATCTCTGTCTTCCCACACTATCACCTTGGATGTTCCTTTGCAGCTTTTCCCTAGGTCTCAGTCCAAATTTCACCTCCTCTAGCTATCGCTTCCCAACTACTCTATCTAAAATAGTCAAACTCCAACCCAGCTTTGTTTTTCTTAGCCTATATTCCCTCCTGGCATGATTCTGTATCTATTTGGTTATTGTCTGCGTCCCTCCTTACTCTAGAATGTGAACTCCACAAGAGCAGGGAACTCTTTTGTTCTCTATTGTATCTTAACGTGTTGGCTAGTACCTGGCACATAGAAGATGTTCAGTACGTGTTTGTTGGATGAATGAATGAGTGCCTTGCTCTTCACGCCTTAGTTGTTCCCACACTTAAGGTGGTCAACACAGATGCCGTCCTCACTCCACCCATCCAACCCCTCTCATACATATGTCTACTCCCCTTTTGATTATAAGCAGTTCCCAATTCTGAAAAAATGGGGCGATTATAGACTGTGTCATTCATCAAAACTGATGAACAGGAGGTGGCAGCCAGAACTGAGGTATGGGCAAAGGGGTGCAGGGAAAGTGTGTGGACCAGGGACTCACACTGATCTGACTTGAATCCCATCTGGGCCACTCACTAGCTGTGACCTTGGACCTGTGGTTATAAACAATAGTCGTATGCAAATGTTTTGGCATAGTACATAGTAGGTGCTCAATACATGCAAAGCTATTGTTACTATAGGTCTTTTTTTTTTTTTTTTTTTCTGAGACCGAGTTCTGCTCTTGTTGCCCAGACTGGAGTACAGTGGCGTGATTTTGGCTCACTGCAAACTCCACCTCCGGGTTCAAGCAGTTCTCCTGCTTCAACCTCCCGAGTAGCTGAAATTTCAGGCATGCACCGCCTCACCCAGCTAACTTTGTATTTTTATTAGAGACAGAATTTCACCATGTTGGCCAGGATGGTCTCGAATACCTCACCTTAGGTGATCTGCCCACCTCAGCCTCCCAAAGTGCTGGGATTACAGGCATGAACCACCATGCCTGGCCCACTATTTCTTTACTAAGCTGCAATGATTGGACAAAACATCTATCACAGGGCATCCTGCTTCCAGGCCAGAAACTTGGAGTCCTCTTTGTCACGTATTCTCTGCTAAACCCACAGCTCTCTGTCATAAAACCTTGTCACCTCCGCCTTCAAAGATCTTGAGGAAGAGCTCTTCCTCAACATTCAACATTTCAACATTTGTAAAGCACCGGCTGGGCACCCGGCACAGTGCTGGGGGCTGGATCCAGGGGAGAGCACGGTGAGATGCCCGTCCGTCCTCGGGGAGTGCGAGGGGGATAAAATGCTGCACTCCGTCCAGGGCAGGGCAATAGTGTGCCCACAAGGCAAGAAGAAGGCAGTGTTGTCAAACAGTGGGTTACCAGCCCATTAGTGGGTCACGAAATTAACTTAGTGGGTCACGACCAGTATTTTCAAAAAAATTAAATAGAGCAGAATAGAAATATTATAGAATGCATCGCACTCATAAGGGGAAATGTTTCTTAAAAAAACTTTTGGTGGAGCACAATGGCTCATGTCTGCAATCTCAGCTCTTTGGGAGGCCAAGCAGATGGATCACCTGAGGTCAGGAGTTTGAGACCAGCGTGGCCAACATGGTGAAACCCTGAGGCAGAACTGCTTGAACCCTGGAGGCGGAGGTTGCAATGAGCTGAGATCAGGCCACTGCCCTCCAGTCTGAGCAACACAGTAAGACTCCGTCTCAAACAAAACAAAACAAAACAAAAACTTTTGTTTCCATTGTGTATATTGAGTATTTGTGTGTATGTCATATAAAATATATTTCTTATTTTGTGTCACAGGACAAATATTTAGAAAACAGTCAAGAAAAGCTTATTGGAAGGAATCACATGTAAGACCTGAAATATTAGTAAAATTTCATCAAACAGAAGGGCACAAAGATAGGAGCCTATTCTAGGCAAAAGGAATCAACTAAAAATGTGAGGGGTGGGAAAGAGGAGAGAGAGAGAACAAGCAATGAAATAAAAACAGAAAATGTATTTTCTAACGGTCCCACAAATGAAACAAGTACACTCCTGCCTCCTGGCCTTGCTTGGTGTGTGCCCTCTCCCTCTCCACCCACTCAGCTTTTCCTTGCCCTTCTGAACCTGACCGCTTACCTTTCCCAGCCCTACGGAGAGGCTCTTGCCTGCGGGGTTCTTCTCTGGCTCTCCTGTTCTCTCTGGCGGGCCTCAGTACCAGCACCCAGCCCGGGCTGCTCTCTGTTTTCTGCACTTCGGTGGAGTTTGAGAATTTGAGGTGCATTTTCACCCGCAGTCTCCTTTGAGTGTCCCGATCGTCATGTTAGGTCGGCAGGATGTGCCGTATTATCTCTACCTTACAAAAAGGAAACCGAGGCACAGGGAGGTCCACCAAGGGCCCAGGCTCACCTCGCTGTGAGCGACACAGTCAGAACCATCACCTTACGTTCTATTCCCAAACAAAAGCATTTTATTCCCATTGAGTTGGACCGTGCACATGTGATACTCACACCAGCCCTCCGGCGTGATTGCAAGCCCCTTTGGGAACGCAGGCCGCGTGTCATACTCCCACACCTCCCACAAGCCTAGACACTCAGAGTGAGGCTCGGAAAGCGTTGTTGTGGTTTTCTGCCCATACTGGAATATGGCATTGGCCCCGAAAGGAAGGATCCTCGTGATAGCCAGCCCTTCTACCACTGTTCCTGCTCTGCTCCTTTGTACTTGCCCTCTCTTCTCTGCCTGCTGCTCGCTCCTCCTCCTCCTCTCACCTTCCAGAAGCCCTTCCCTTCTCGCCTGTCCCTCCCTCATCCTCCCCATTTGCCTGTCCCTTCCTCTCTTGCTGTGCATGGTTGGCTGCTCACAGCTGTGAGAAGAGGACCTTGCTCAGCCCTCCCAGCAGTGAGGAGGGCTAGACTGGGCCAGCTCCTCAGAGGGGAGCAGCAGGTCTGCCTACAGCAGAGAAGAGACCCTGGCCACAGACTTCCAGCTAATTGGTCCATGGGTTTTTAAGCCTCTCTGGGGAAGTGCCCTGCACAGATGCGATAGAAATTCTGTCCAACCTGGCGGTGGGGGGAAGTGGAAGAACAGAAGAAAGAAGAAAGGAAAAGTAGAAGGCAGAGCAGCCCTGCACTGTGGGAAAGGGAAGAAATAAATTCTATCCTTAAGTGTGGGCCAGAGTCCTGAGCACCTCCCTGGCACCTCCAAGGGCTGCCGCCTCCCTGTGCCACCTCGGGAGGCTGGCTCTCTGCCCTGTGAATCACAGGCTCTGTGGGGAGTGATCTATTTGCTGCTAAGCACTCGTCTGTGGCTGCTTTTCCAGGAGCTGGAGTCATTTACAGATGGGAACAGCACTCATCTCTGGCAGGGGAGCCCATGGCCAGCACCAGCCCTGTGTCTTGAAATAGATCTTTCTGTAGAGGCAGAGCAGAGAGGGAGGCCACACACAGGGTAGGGGCATGGTGGCACCCATTTGCCCTGTGGGCATGATGGGACAGCCTCCCCAAAGCACATAGACAGGACTTGCCTTGGTCATCCTTGTACCCCGGGGCACACTAGAGACCCACTAGATGTTCACGGAAGGAATGAGTCGTAGCTATATAGGCTCCTTGGAGGTCAGGCCTTTAGCACCTATCCTTCCTCATGTCCCCCTGTCTGCTTACCTGACCCCTTCACATATAGACACACAGAGTCCCCATCGGAGAAGTGTTATTGTACCCAAAACGAGGGTTACAAAGCAAAACAAAATAATGCAAGAAAGTCAACAAAAAACTAATTGAGCAACAATTATTATCTTGGCCCAGGATTTCACAGGTCCCTCTGACAATTCTTAAACAGCTGGTCTACCAATATAGGTCATTTGTTAGCCATTATGAGAATACCTGGAGTTCTTCCAAACCTCAGCATCCCTCTTGGAAGCCCCAGAGAGATAAAGAAAAGCCCCCACAATGAATACGCCTCCTTGTTTTAACTGCTTTGATTGACCATTGGCCTGATAGAGGATGCCTCAAGAACACATGATCTCATGTGTTGAAAACTAAGGTTTGAATCCTACTCTCACCAATTACCAGCTGTGTGATTTACGGCAAGTAATCTAACCTCTCCAAGTCTGAATTTCTTCATCTATGAGATGGGAATAACACAAACACAATTTTCACATCACTCAAGTGAAAATTGAGATGATATTTGAGAAAGTACATTATAAACTTTAAAGTGCTGTAGAAATGTTCTATTTATGTACTTCTCCATTTGCATAACCTCCATGAGGACAGGACCCTTGTTTTCCTCACTGCTATGTCCCTAGCACCTAGAATGGTGCCTGGCACATGGTAATCATTCACATGTTGAATAAATTAATAAATGAATGACTAGTTATCCAGAACACAGGAACTGGGCAAAATTACCTGATCTAGAATACAGCCTAATCACCTTCCGGGGAGAAAGGGACTAGTCCTGCCACCAGAAACAAGTAATAAAGTGGTACCAGTGTATCAATAATTACTTTCAATGTAAATGGATTCAATTCCCCCATCAAACAGCATAGAGTAGCTGCATGGATTTAAAACAACAAGACCCAATTTTATGCTGCCTACAAGAGACTCACTTCAACTTAACGGATGCTCAGACTGGAAGTGAAAGGCTGGAAAAAGATCTTCCATGCAAATAGGAACCAAAAAGAGAGCAGAGAAAGGGGCTAGTCCTGAATCTGCCGTTGTATCTGCAGAGCCTAATAGAGTTCCTGATCCATGCAGTCCTTTCTTATGTATTTGTTATTGACTAGCTGATTAACTGGTTGAATGGCTATCTCTTTGGCCTTGCATGCCCAGTGGGGCCCCCATATGTGGTGTGGGAACAAAGACAAGCTCTGGCAAGATACAGATAAACTCCCTGCAAACCTGAAGAGCAACACAACCTTCAGACTTCTCACTTCTCACTATTTAATAATAATCTGCAAGTCTCTGGGGGAGTATTAAAAGGAAGATGTGGTGTTCTCAGTCCAATGAGGTTAGAAAATAAGGAAACCGGCATGCACTAAGCCAGAGGGGTCTAGAGACTTGGGTGTGATCGTGGCAGGCCCTGGGGCTGGAGGCCTTGAATGGTCATCAAGAAAAGACCGGCTCCCTTTTCCAGTGCCAAGGAAGGCATGAAGGATTCAGACAACATTGCTCCCATCTCGTCTACTCATCAGCTGCCACATGGAGCACTGACTATGCTCTCAGCCCTTTGCCCAGCACACGGTCTACAAGAAACAGTGGCTCACTGTTCCATTTCTGAATGGAATGCCTTTCCCCCTGCCCACCACTTGAACGCCAACTCACACCAAGAATTGTAGAGACTTTCCTGACCATTCCCAAACTCTTTTCCCTGACCCTCCCTATGCACACAGGACATAGTGAGTCACTTCCTGCTTTGTGTGTCCACCGCACTCTAAGCATGGGCCCACAATAGTCCTGATAACACTTTGCTGCACTTACACAGAACAGCTGAGCTAACAATTGATTGCCAATAACAGCTACCATTTATCAAGTACCTACTATGTACCAAGCACTAGGTTGAGTGCTCTACATTATTATGTACACATTTAATCCTCACAATTCCTAGTGTTCTCCCCTTTTCTCAGATGGGAAACTAAAGCTTGTCCAAGCTCACAGGGCTCGTAAGTGACACGGTGGAGCCAGGACCAGAGCCCAGTCCCTCTGACACCAAAGCCCATACTCCTTGTGCCACACATGCAGCATGGAGAGAGGCTCTGGGGCCAGTGCACCAGGGCCTCAGAGGGCCCTAACTGGTGTGGGCATCGGACACCAAAGGAAGGCGAGTTCTTAGTAAACGTCATCCCACAGCACTGGTGACAGCCCAGGACCCTAATCAAAGTTCTTGCTTGGCAGAAAAGCCAGCTGCTGGGAACTTTTGAGCACAGAAGCTGAGGCAAGAGCCCTGGACCTTCAGGGTTCTGCGAAAGTGATGAAGGGACAAGGCTGAGACTTGGCCAAAGGCTGAACTGATCCATACAAATCTCCATACTAACTGCCCTGAGCCAACCAAAGCAGCTTCCAAGCTCCTCCCTGAGCCTCAGTGCATTCATCTGCGGAATGGGCAGTGACAGGGCCTGCTTCATGGGATTGTTGTGAGTGTTAATAGGGGCAAGCCATAGATGTAAATCTCTCAATAGTGTCTGAAACTGGCAGTGCTCCCTTAGTGGGAGATAGCCATTGAAGAGCCCATGGAATTTGCCCTTGACATTGAAAGCTGAACCATGCATTCTAAACTGCTATACTAATCCAGTGTGACTTTGTCTTCCATGAAGCCCCTCCTGTGCCTGCCGAGCCACACGAAGCTGCCACCTGGGGTCATGCCAGTGTACCTCGAACAAGGTCACCCACCATAGGAAAGTGGTGGCATTCTGCCCAACAAATCATCTGCCCTGCAGGAGGAGGGGTTCCTGGGGCTGGCTTTGCTCCTCCTCGCTGACTTCTGCTCTCCAGTGTGTCAGTGGGCCAGGCTGTGTGGGTCAGGACTTAGCCCTACCACCTCCTCTCTACCACGTCACTTCCTTCCTTCTTCTAGTCTCTGTTGAGGACCTGCAGTGTGTTGAGCACAGCTCTGGCATTGGGGCCCTAGCCCCATCGTCATGGGGCTCACAGTTGGGCAACAGGGGCAGGGAGACAGTTGGCAGCACAGCACCATGTGTGCCAAGGCTGAGGGTGGGAGCTCGTGCCCACTGCATGGCCTGGTTCACCTGGGCCTCCAGTAATGGTAATGTCTGAAATGCCCGTATTTGTTTTCATTTCCCTCCCCTTGGAGTGTAATTACCCCCAGGGAATATATTCATGTGTTCAAGAAAGAACATTTGCTGAGTTCCTTGCATGTGCCAGGCAACGCGGGGGACACACAGAGACCAGTGTGCCAACATCGGGGCAATAGAGGGCGGCAGGGAGGCGACACGTGAGCAGATCCATTACAGGGCGGTGTGCACGCACCCTGACACAGGCCGCTGGGAGGCCCCAGGGGCCAGGCAGCACGCCCAGGAGTGGCAGCTGGAGCTCGCTCTGTGTCCAGGGCCTGGCTGGCCAGGCTTCACCTCGAAAGGGTCTATTGGGGGAAATGACAGAGTCTTGGGCCAGAGGGAGTCTCCTCTGGAAGGGCCTCCTTGGGGGTCCTACTAACAGTGGGTCCATTGTCCCACTGTTGCAATCAAGGGCACCATTTGGCTTTGCAATTGTGTCCTGACCTTTCATCAACTGGCGTGGAATGACAGTGGCAGGTGTGTGGCAGGTGTGTAAGCCAGCAGCACAGCCATTGCTGACTCTGAGCAGGCTTCTCATGGCCTGTGCCCCATTCCTTTCTCTCCCCTCAGCCCGGCTTCCCTGTGGGTCTCCACAAGGGACAGAGGGACAGAGGGGCCTGGGCTTCCTTCTACCTCCCCTGCAATCCACCCCCTCCCGCCCCGCTACAGAGGCAGCCGCTCAATTGGATTTTTAATGTAGTTCTCCCCTCCTCTTTTATATTTACATAATAATAAGTCTAATAAATAGTTGTCAAGAAGACGGATGAGGGCCCTGTCTTTATGTTTTCCTGACAGATTTAGTCCTTTATGAAACTCGCCAAAGCAGAGGCTTTTCTGCAGCTAATGAAAGGTAATCACTGTGAGGCCCCGATTGGGTTTAGCTTGGAGTAATTGGAAAGAAAATGAAACTTGAAGCGGAGTTTCTGGATTTGGGTCCTGGCCATGCCACTCCTGGGCTGAGTGAACTTCTCAGCCTCAGTTTCCTCCTTTGCAAAATGTAGTGAATAAAGCCTGTCCTGCCTGCTTCATGGGGCAGAAGGACAGTGAGAAAGCACTTTGTAAAGGCAAATGCGTCATCTGAGTGCAGTGAACACATCTAGATAGCCTCCTCTTCCCACCTGCCTCTTCCCATCCAGGCTCGGGACTGTCCAGGTGGCGCACAAGAGGCATGACCCAGCAACATGCTGTGCAAACAGAACCCTTCTTCCAGGAGAAAGGGCACGGGCTAGCCCAGCCTCTGAGTAAACATCAGGAGACCTAGGTTCTAGCCTCAGGTCTGCTTCTTACTGTGTGACTTTGGACAAGTCAGTCACCCTCTCTGGACCTCAGCCTCCTCCTCTGTAAAATGGGAGTATTCCACGAGCCAGTGTCTAAGTTTCCTCCAGCTTGAACTGTCTCTAGCCCAGTAGGCAGGGGAGAGTGAAACAGTGCTCTGTGTCTCAGGAGATGCTGGGGCTGCAGGCTAGGTGAGGCTGGGCATGGCATGCTCCATGGAGAAGGAGCTGAGCGGAAACAGATGGGGCCCGGGCCCCCTGCCCTCTGTGCAGTTACTCTTCTTGGCCGGGATTCAGCTGAGGTCCTCTGGCTGCATCTGAACTCGTACTGGGGTGTAGCTTTCATTACTTGCTTCTCCATTAGAACGCTGTGCCCATCCCCCACCGAGCCTTCTATCCAGCCTGAGATGCAGCGTCCCCACACCGAACACTCACTTCACTCCTGCGTGTCCCCTTCTCCCGGACAGTCTGCCCTTCCCTGCTCACAGCTCACCTCTTCCAGAAGTCATCCCCATGAGCACCACTCCCGTCTTCTCTGCACGCCCTCCGGCATAGAATGCATGGGTTTTAGCTCGGGTTTTTCAGACAGGAGAGAGGGCAGGAGTCGGCTGCTTAGAAGCGTTTCCACTTTTGTATCAGAAAGAAGGCCGGTTTTGCGCTTCCCAGCCGACCTTGAGGACACCATTTAAATGGGGCCAGAGCCTTGTTTACTCCCCTAGAAAAATGAAAACGCTATAGTTCTTCCCTGACTTAAAATGGAATCTCCACCACCTTTCCTGCTTTATTTTCTCCCTAACACATCTCTCCCTGTGTCTTGGTCTGGGTGCCCCTGAAGACAGAGCCAGGACCAAGACTTGGGGTGGCAATCCCAGGTGGCAGGCATGAGACAGGAAGGTGGAAAAGCCAGCGATGGGTGTAGTGAGTTGGTTATCTGGAGGGCATGAGGGGCTTGGCCCACGGGCCACAGGGTCCTGGAGGAACTGTGTGGGCGTGCCTCGGGATTGTCACGAAAGACACGAAGCCTGGAACATTTGACTTTTGTCTCCCATTGGCTGTTCCCTTGGCTCAGCAAAGCTGAGCAGCCCTGAGGTGCCTGCCCGGCGTGCAGTCGGACATCCCACCACCCCTGCCCTCGGTGACATGGGCGGGAGGTATGGCACAGTGCCCTGGTCAGCCACCCCGAATTGATTCTCTACTAGATGTTTGTCCTATTTGTTTTGTCATCTGTCTTCTTCCCCCACTATACAAAAATATAAGCCCCACAGGGATGGGGCTTTGTATCTGCTCACTACCGTGCCTAGAACTGTGCCCGGTATATTGCAGACACTCCATAAGTATGTATTTGAATGAATTAATGAGCAGATTAAAAGGAACAAGGCACACTACAATTTTTAGTACAGAACCTGGCTCATAGTACACGCCCAATGAATGCTTGCTATTTCCATTACTGAATTACGTGGACGTGGCTTGTGCCCACCAGGGTTCAAGTGGGCAAAAGGGCAGAGGTATTTTTCTCTTACACTCCAAGTCCCTGGAGCAGGAGAAGCTGACAGATTGCAGGGGCCCGTGGAGAGCAGCAGCCCTGTGCAAGGCAAGGTGATCCGACGATTATTGGCAGCAGTCAAGGCTCTGGCTCCCTGACCGCCCCCCACCATCCGCATGGCCTCTGATGGGCTGACTGATGGGGCCTCTTGCATTCAGCCCTAGGGAACACTTGTCCTTGCTAATTGTATGTCAAAGAAAAGCTGTTTCCTACGTCAAAGGCAGTTTCTGTTCTTCTGTCAGAAATTCAAAGACCATATTCCAGTTGCAAGCTAGGAGACAGTGTGCCCCAGGTCCCCCTTCCCAGGGCCAGGGCTCCCGGTCCCCCTCTTTGGCTCCCTGAGGCTTGGGGCTATAGGAGCAGCGCTGCCCCTGGCTGCCTGTCATCTGCTGGGGATTACAATGCCATTTGTTCTAATTCTTGTTGACATTTCATTTTACATGCTATTAAATGAATCTCTCCAGAAGTGATGGGAGAGAAGTTTGCTTTCGTGAGAAAAGAAAAGTAATGTGTACTTGAGGGTAAAACAAGGTCCTGATTTATTTCTGTGATAAAAACTCCAGTAGATACGGAGCCAGGCCCCCCAGCCCTGGGGAGCTGGACGGAGGGTTTGGGCTCTTACAGGTTATATGTCCCTGAAGATCTATTCAACCCTGCTGCTTGCAGAGGGACCGGGGTGAGACTGAGGCAGCGGGCGGTGGGAGGGGGCCTCCAAGGGGGTCCCACTGGCAGGAGGCACCAGATTACCTCCCCACGCAGAGATACAGAGCCAACGCCCTTCAGTACTCTTGGCTTTTCTGGGGGCCCAGCAGCCAGTGAGAAGTAGAAAATGTATGTGTTTTTTTTTTTTCCTGTGAAGTTGGTCAACAGCTCTACAGAGGCCCTGCTCTGATTTTTAACCCTGACATAGCAGTAGCTGCCACTTATCTAAGTTTGTCAGAGCAGGACACTCTTCCTTCCTTCTTCCCTTCCTGCCTCACTGCTTTCCTTTGAGAAGTATTTATTGAACATCTACTTTGTGCCAGGCTGTTTTGGGAGCCAAGAACAGCAGTAAACAAGGCAAACACAGACCCTGATCTCATGATACTTACACAAAGCGAGCCATAAAGCATTCAGTTACCACAAGCATTCAAAACCTTGTTGTACGTTAGAAACACCAGGATGTGTACATGGGGTGGAAGGTGGAGGGGGAGAGATTTAAAAATGTGCATGCCTGGGTCTCCACACCGGAGGCTCTGATGTCATCGGTGAGGGGTGCAGAGGACCCTTGGCACTTTCTACTTCTCCCCAGATGATTATCGTGTGTAACAAGTCCGAGAACAATTGCATGACAATGTAAATGCTGTGAAGGAGGACTCAAAACTGCTTTGAGGTGATAAATCACATTGTGGGGTCTGGGGGTTTGGAGGATTCCTTGAGGAAGTCATGTTGTTCGGCCTGAGATCCAGGACAGGGCTTCTCAAATGTACCACAGACCTCCTAAGGATCTTACTAAGTGCAGATTCGGATTCAGACAGTCTGAGTGAGGCCTGTGATTCTTCTAATAAGTTCCCTGGTGATGCCAGTTCTGCTGATCTGGGGACCACACACTGAGCAGCCAGAATCTAAGAATGATTAGGAATGACCTAGGAAATTGGGGTGTCAGTACAGCACTGGACCTGCAGGGGTCCCCTGTTTTGCCCTTCCTTCCTTTATGTGAGGTTCTAACTCGCCTCCCTCCTCTGCTGGGGACCCAGTGATGCCTCCTCTCACTTTGAGTAAAAGCCAGAGTCCTTGCTGAGGCTGGCACATCCCTGCTCCCCCTCTGAGATTATTGACACGACTCTCTCCCTTGCTCTGGCGTCCTGGCGGCCTCCCTGCTGTTCTTCTAATTAGTCAAGCCCGCTCCTGCCTCAGGGCCTTTGCAGTTGATGCTCACTCTCCCTGGACCCTCTTTCTCAGATAATCTTCACTTCTTTCAAAGTTCCGATGCAATGTCCACTGATGGAAGAGGCATTCCTTTCGCACCCTACATAAAATGCACATCCTCACTGCCGCTGCCTCTGTTCCCTTCCCCTGTGTTATTCTTCACAGCGTTCATCACCATCTGACATAGTGTTTTTTTCTTATTGACGATCTAGCTCTTCAGCTCTCCAAGAATGCAGGGACTTCTCTGCTTTATTTCCTATTGCATTCTGACTCCAGCCTGGCACGTAGAAGGTGCTTAGTAAACATTTGTTAAGCAAATGACTAAGGGTAGGTTTCACGTTTGTGTATGAACTAGGATAGTGTCTGGCAGGAAATAGGTATTGAGTGTAGGTTGAATATGAGAATGAATGAGCACATGAACAAACCAACATACTCTAGGCTCTGCTTAGACCTTGGCCAGAGGCAGGTTGCTTCCCCTCCCTGGTCCTGGATGTCCCCGTCTGTAAAATGGAAGGCTGAGTTTGATGATTTCCAGGGTTTTCTCCATCACTAACAGTCAATGATTCTGTTTTTATGAGGGCTTAAGTCAGTGAGGAAAGTTATTTGGCTGCAGTGAAATAGCCTTGTGGGGAGAAGTGAACTGAAATGTTAAGAAGTCAGGTTTAGCTCAAACTAGAGGTGGCTTTGAAGGCTGGGCTTCAGACTTCAACTTCCTTCCAAAGGCTACAGGAGCCACTGAAGGTTGTGGAGTGAGGGAGTGGCATGATCAATGTGGTACTTTAGAAAGGCTAACTGGGCAGAACAGACTGGATAGAGGGGCAGGGCGATTACACCTCTGGCCAGCTCTCCATCTTGGCTCCTCAGCCCAGAATGTGATCAGGCCTGCCCGGGGCATGGAGGGAGAGGCTGGTAGATGCATTTCTAGGCCATGAATTCCAGCTAAGGGCCTGTCCCCTTCTCCTTGGCCATTCCTGGGAATGGAGACTGGTGGCCAGGAAGCTCCCTGACTTTGTTGCCCTGGCCTCGTCCCTCTGATGGCTACACTGTTTCATGCCTGCCTGTCTTATGCCTCACTGGAACAGACTTGTTACGATGAGCCAGAAAGATTCTGAAAGGCATGAGCCCCAGCGTGGAGCAGTCCGTTGGCCTGTCCGGGGCATCTGCTTGAATCTCATTTCAGCAGCAGTCATTCTTTTCATTCTCTGCTACAACCAGCAGGCTCCATGGACCAGGCCTCCACCCACCTTCCCCCAGGGAGTCTGATGACCCCGGGCATGGCTGGTGGAATGGAAAAGCGCCTGGGGCTGGCCAGTCTTCAGCAGGGTCAGCATGAATCCTAATGCTGCCTGTGGAGGGGTTGCCTGAGGTGGCCAGAGAGGTCACTGTGTCTGTTTCCAGGAAGAGAACGTCTGGAGCCTCTGGGAACTCGGACTCTAGCTCACCATGTCCACAATGGACTCACGCTTTCCCTCTCCTCACCTCGCACAAAACCTGCTCCTCTCCCTTTTTCCTCATCTCAGCAAATGGCCCATTGCCTCTCTAGGATGTCAGCCCAGCCTGGGACTTACCCAGACAACTTCTCCCTCCCCCCACACCCAGATCCATCAATGTCTGCCTACTGTTTGTGCCTTCTAAATATGATTATGCATTCACTCCTAATTCAGACCCTTGTCATTGATTAGGCAGAATTATTCCACTAGCCTTGCAGCTGGTCTCCCAGTCTGCAGTCTTGCCCCCATCCAGCCATCTTCTCATGATGAGTTGCAAGGATGTTTCATTAGCTATTCATTCATTCAGCAAACACTTACTGAGTGGCTCCTATGTACAGAAGTTGTGCTAGGCACCGGAGATAAGCAGCAAAGCCCACAGTGCCTAGATGGAGAGACAGTGTCCCCAAATCACCGGGACATGCTAAAATTCCGGTTGGATTTAGGAGCACTGTGGTAGAAAGGAAGGAGGGCAGAGAGTGCTAGGCAGAGGGAGCAGGGACGTTGCCTTGAATGGTTAGGATAGGACTTTGAGTGGCCCCTCATTCACATAGTGAAGCCAAGTTCCTTGGCAGGGTGGCCAGGGCCTTCCCTTCTTTTCTGACTGCTGCTTACCACCCCAGCCTCAACTCTTGCCCATCCCACTGCATACCGTGGTGATACCAAGCAACCCTGTCCAGTCTCCATTTCCTCGTTCCCAGCACCGATGCTCTTGCTGTTCCCTCTACCTAGAATGTCATTTCCACCTTCCTCTCTGGTCACTACGCCTTTATCCTTGAAGACCCAGACCCTCTTCCAGGAAGCCCACCTGGTCCTCATTTCTGCACTAGGATCACACCTACTTTGTCATATTTCTACCTGTTCTGGGGTCTTCTTGCTGCACTAGGCCCTTATTTCTCCCTGGGGAGCCTCCTCTGCTCACTGGTGCTGGCACATTGCAGGGACTTGGTAAATATTATTACGCGAAAAATGTCTGAACTGGGACCAGCCTCACCAGTGGTAGATTGGTTGCAAGCTCCCTGCGGACACAGCCAGTATGCAGACTTGGGCTCTTTCCATCTCTTTAGTGAAATACAAGCAGTATTATTCAAATACATACAGGGGAAATCTGTGAATGCATGTGACTGTGTGTGAGTGTAATCAGCAAATTCATGGGAACTACAAAAAGCACAGTTTATCAGGCTAAGATGTTTCCATGTTTTCTGCATGAATTATACAGAGCAGGTTTGTGCTATGCATTTTGCTATTTTTATACACCAGTCTTGCAGAGTTTATTTTCTTTGAGCACATTTGTTGGGATAATTACATAGGGGGCATGTGTGTGTGTGTGTATAATTGAAAAGTGGATTGGGGGTGTTCTCTGCTCCTTGTGAATTGGAATAAGGTCGGGAATCCAGGAGGATGCTCTCAAACTCTCCGGATGTGCAGTCAGGGCTACTTGGTCCCTCAACCTCTTTTCCGCAAACACGAACAGGGAAAGTTTGCCCCTCAATTTGTAGCAGAGACAGGTCTGTTCTGGTGCCAAAATTAGAGGAACTATCGCAGGTAAGTTCCTGGCACGCTTGAGTGGTCAGCAAAAGCTAGAGGTTGTCACCGGCTCCCTCATTATCATTAGTATTGTTGCCATTTTAATTATTTAATATTTCATTATTATCACAAAGCATATCACCAAAATACTAAAGGTTGGCCTCTCCCAGGGGAAAGAGGACACGTTTTTCCTCTCTGAGCAATTACAACCAAATAAGGATAAGATATTAAAATGATTTCATTTATGTAGCTCTCTCTCTGTCCATGTAAATGAGTAAAAACAGGCAAGCCAGTTATCTGGGAGTCAGGGAAGCAGGTGGTTGTACAATAATCCACAAGCCAAGAGAGTGGGCTCTAAAATCAATTCAGAAGGCTCTCTGCAATCAAGCCAAGGAGCATGACGTGGGTTGGGCTGGACCAGTTTAAAAGGGTTTGGTTGATGAGGTATCCAAAAGACTTTTTATAAGGTGGTTGAATATATCACAGGGTCCCAATGGCAAGGACTCTAGGAATGATATTTCAATGAAGTTCTTCCTTGGGAATTTGGAAATCTACCAAAAACCATAAGGCTTGTGTTTATGGACATACCTTGTGTTCAAGTATGCCATACAGAGAGATGATTTGGCTTTAAATCTGGTGACTTCCAGTGATTACTCAGTTTAGACTCAAGAAGGAAAGGTGGCATCCATCAGCCAACTGATCTAGATAAATAAACAAATCAGAAGAACAGCTAATAGTTGTTTCGTGCGAACCACGTGCCAGGCATTAAGTGCTCTGTATGTATTAACTTGTTTAATAATTACAGTAGTCTCATGACTTAGATACTATTAGTATCTCCATTTCATGGATAAGGAAACTGAGATATAGCAGGTTACAGCACTTGCCCAAATGCACCCAACTGCTAGATGACCAAACCAGCGTACAGACCCAGACTCCAGAGGCTGTGCATACAACTGCCCCATTATTTGCTTCGCTGCCTGCACTGTCCACATGCAGATGCAGAGGACACACACACGTGCACCAACACACCAAACATGCATGCACACGCTCGCACGGCAACTTGGTGGCAGATTTATACTCCGTTTTCTTTCCTTCTGAGAATGATAATAGCTTTTCCAGAACACACACCAGTCTGGCAGGGTTGCTGGTCTGGGATTAATTTACAAATTCCCTATGGATTAATTTAGACAACTGCTTTCACCTGGGCTGTCTGAGGTGCTTGCTGTGGCCAGCATCTCCTAGCTCTGGTTTCTCTGATCCTATTGGTCATCAGCTGACTCCCTTAGCAAGCACAAGTATTTGAGAGATGCGAAAACTGCTTGGGCTGAGCCCCACACCCACACCTGAGGAGACGGTGCCTTGATTCAGATGTCTCCTCATGAGGCCAGAGATGGAGCGGGCTGGAGGCTGGGGATGTCAGGAGGATGGGAGGGAGTCTGCTCTCTTTGGCAAGACTTGGCACCTAAGCCTCCACTCCCACTCTGGGAGAGCTAAGCCAGCAAAATAGTCTCCTGTGCCCCTTGCAGTATTTCCAGACTGTCCTCCCACCCCAGCAGTGGGCCAGTTGCAGGCCTGGGAAATACTGCTTACTTGGGAAGATGGCTGTGATTATAGCATGCTCTCTCAAGGACAAAAGATGATGTCCACCTAGGGAAAGTAGAGCCCATCAGGGCCCAAAGTACTGACATGTTCTTATCACAGGTGCCTGGCCTTCCCTGCCTCTCTGGAAACCAGAGAGGGGGGCATAGATGTGAAGGGATGGCTAAGGAACTCTCAACTCCCTTTCCTTTCTCCCCAGCATCTAATACCGCCAGGGCAGCCTTGACCTGTCCTCAGAACCTGGTCTCTCTCACTTGGCCCCTTGACTGATATTGCCAAGTCTCTGTTTCTAGGGGATGGTATTTCAGAGGATACTCCGCACATGCCCCAGTGTGTGGGCCCAGAGAATAAAAATTCATGTTAGTAGCTGCCTTCAGAAGTATATAATCGAGAGGGTAAATCTGCCTCTGAAAAATCACAAAATACATAATAAACATCAGAGTCCAACAGAAAGGAATTTGGGTGATATACGTCCATCCAGTCACATGGATAAATGGGAGTTGACAGTGTTGTTGGGGACAGGAGCTCCGTAGCCTTGGGTGGTCAGGGCAGCTGCCTCTTGTCATAAGGAGGAAAGGGCAATATGGAAGTCCCCAAGACACATTGCTGCCAATTGTTCTACTCTCCCTCTCTGGCTATGAAACCACTGGAGAAGTCATTTGTACTTCTGTGACTTAGTTTCCTCATCTGTAATGCAGGAATAAGCCCATAGGAAGGCAAATAAAATTAAGTGATGGGGCGGTAAAGCATCTAACACGGTCAAAACTCACCAAATCTTAACTCTGTTCTCTTTAAGAGCAGCAGCAAATGCAAATGTGGGTTGGAGGTCTCACTTCCTTGAACATAAAGCTACTGAGGGTAGAAAAGAAAATGAGGGAGAAGGCGGCCTCAGCACTATACTGCGTTGATTCAAAATGAAGAGTTGTCTGTGATCATATTGACTTGTTTCATGATCCTTATTCGTGAATACACTGGCCTAATTCCCATTCTATAGATGGGATACATGGAGCCCTAGGCTGGAAAAGTACAGTCCACTCTCTACACTCCTGGCATAGCACCAAGCTAAGGAGAATTGATAGGCTGGACTGGCCTGGTGTGGACATACCCAGAACATTCACTTAGAGGAGAAAAGCTTCCCAGATGCCCCAGGCCAAAGAGAGTGCAGAATTATAGCTCAACTGCTGGTTCTTCCTTTAGGGTTCCCAGGTTGGAGGAAGGAGCCCAAGGAGCTGTGCCACACAGCTTCTCATCCACTCCATCTTCTCACACAGGCAACAGACCTTTCCTTGTCCCCTGGACGTGACATTTCCTGTGGGTACAGCCTGGGTCTCTGCTGCAAATATTCCAGCAGCAGTGCAGGTGAGTTCAGCTCAAAATGGGATTCCCACATGGAGCCGACAGCTGCTCCAGGTGAACTCTAAAATGTTTTCAACATTTGGGATTCTATGACCCATGAAAGCCCACCGTGCACACCTGACAATAACAGGAGCATCACACACAGTATGATCAAGCACCTACTGTGAGACAGGGCCTCCTCTAAGTGTGTTACATGGTTCATTTTCTTTAGCCTTCATGCAGATCCTGTAAGGTAGATACTGTCATCATCCCCATTCAACTGAGGAGGAAACTGGGCCTTGAAGAGGTTAAGTGCTTTACTGAGATGATGAGCTGGCACACGGCAAAGTCGGGAGTCTGAGCCAGGTAATTCTAACTGTACCTTGTGGTCTCCCTGAGGCCTGGATTAGGGTTAGGGTCGGCAGTGTTTCCTAGGTAGAAGACCCCTAATCCTGGAGTCTAAACCCCAACCCAGCTGTGGAACCGAGCGATGCTGCCGGCCTCTGAACATCTCTTTGTCCACTTGAAAAACAGGAACCAAAAAGGAAAAGCATTAACGTTGGCTTATAGACCACACCTCCAAACCCCTGGCTCCTACCTCCCACTTTTACAGGTGAGGAGACAGCAACCTGGAGACTTGGAGTGACTTAGCCAAAGCCACACAGGGAGAAGCCCAGCTGCCACAAATTCACACCTGCTGAGCCCCGCACCGCCTTCCCCAGGGCCTTTGGGAGGGGGAGGGTAAGCACTCAGCTGGTACGATGGATACGGGAGTTGTCATTTCTTCTCCTTCAACCTGCTTTTTCTGTGCCTCCTGCCTCTGGCACAGTTTCTGGGTTGGGGGAGGGTTGGGATTGTTTTTAAAGTCTTGGGCAGTGTAGACAGATCAAGTACTTTAATCCAGATTACTGAAGTGCTTTTGTGCCACGACTGATAAGCAAGTGCAAATTAAGTACAGACAGTGGAGGGAAATGTGGAAATGTGAAGGAGTTGTCCAGCAGAAGTCACTAGGATTCTGTAGGTTTAATCATGGAAAGCTTCCTGAAGGAGATTTAAGATGAGGATCAGGAAACTCTGTCAGCTCTGAAAGGTGAGGCTTGGCCTCCTTGCCTCCTTTCCCACATGCACGCCACTCTCGACTTGGCCCTGTCTCCCGGATGCCTCTGCATCTCCATTTAGAGCCCCTTGAGGGGCCCCTCCCCAGAGCAGCCTCCTCTGATGTCTTATGAAATGCTGCTATAATTTCATGAATGCTCTTCTGCCAGGATTCAGACTAAGGCTTCCTGAGGCTCCTAACAGGACGCTCATGTAGAATGGTGGGGGAACTTTTTCTCTAGACTCTGCCTGACACCCGACCCCCTTTATGAGCTGACACTCACAAAGTTCTTACTAAGTGACTGGCACTGTGCGAAGCAGCTTCTGTGCTTCATATGCCTCTCACGGTGACTGGTGAGTTGTTGGTACCTGTATTAGTCCATCCTCAGGCTGCTATGAAGAAATAGCCAAGACTTGGTGATTTATAAAGAAAAGAGGCTTAATTGACTCACAGTTCCACATGGCTGGGGAACCCTCAGGAAACTTACAGCCATGGCAGAAGGCACCGCGTCACAGGGTGGCAGGAAAGAGAATGAGTGCCAGTAGGGGAAATGCCAGACGCTTATAAAAACCATCAGATCTCGTGAGAACTCACTCTCTATCACTACAACAGCATGGAGGAAAACTGCCCCCATGATCTGATTACTTCCACCTGGTCCCACCCTTGACACCTGGGGATTACGGGAATTACAATTCAAGATGAGATTTTGGGTGGAGACACAGCCAAACCATATCAGTACTCTGTAAAAGTTTGCTGATGAATGAATATCAAGCAGCTAATAAATGGCTGGGCCTGGATGGGAACCCAGTGCTCCGAGACCCCAGAGCAATGCATACCGTCATATCACATCATACTCTGTTCTTTTTAAATCTCCAGGTCACCTGTTGGCAAACTTTTAGCCTAAAATGCAGTTTCTAGTGGGGACTCCCTGCAGGGCCAGACTTTGAGTAGGTAAGTGGAATCAGGAGCACAGAGTTGTTGTAAAACAAGAGACCACCATGCTATATCACATGGGTGAACTTTGAGGACCGTGGTGGGTGAAATAAACCAGTCACAAAAGGGCAGACACTGTAGGAGTCCATTTATGAGCTATCTAGAGAAGTCAGACTCTTAGAGTCAGAAAGTAGGATGGTGGCCGCCAGGAGCTGAGTGCAGAGGAACAGGGAGTTAATGTTTAATGGGTACAGAGTTTCAGTGTAGGAAGATGAAAAAGTTCTGAAGATGGATCGTGGTGATGGCTGCATTGCAGCGTGAATGCACTTAATGCTGCTGCATTTTCAGCTTTAAAAATGGTGAAAACAAACCAACAAAACCCAAAAGACCCAGCCCTGAGCACAAGTGAAGAGGGTAGAGCGAGTCAAGAGCTGGCCCTGGTGGGAAGCAGAATAAAGCCCCCCGTGGGGCCCAAACGCTCATCCCCTGAGTCTGTGGATATGTTACCTTTTCTTTCATAGGGGAATTAAGGCAGCAGGTGGTATTAAGATTGCTAGTCTGCTGATCTTAAGAAAGGAAGAGCTTCCTGGGTTATCCAGGTGGACCCAGTGTAATCACAAGGGTCTTTAAAGTGGAAGAGAGAGGCAAGAGGAGAGCTGGGAGTGATGCAATCTGAGAAGGACTCTGGCCTGCTGTGGCTGGCTTTGAAGGTGGAGGACAGGTACCTCAAGCCAGGGGCTAACCCGGGGAGGCTCACTGCAGACCTGTTGTCTCCAGAGCTATATAGGTTGGTGATGCTAATGACACTACATTTGCATTTGTAACAGCTGCAATGGGAAACTAATACAGTCTCGGAGCAGGGGCATTTGCCACCATGGTGAGCCCTCCCCTGGAAAGTTCCATGCCAGTCTGGTCCATTCCTAGTACTTAAGGGATGTCTTAGTGGGGAAAGGTAGCTTTTATTTCATGGGACAGGAGATGAGTCACTGCAACTGCCCAAAACATCAAGGCCTAAAATAATGATAATCATGCCAGCAAGCACTTACTCAGCACTGTGTGCCAATGCTGCCCTAAGCCCTCGTTTTGTGCCAACTTACAAGCTCCCCGTAGTAACTATGGGAGGTCGTACTCCATTTTACAGATGAGGAAACTGAAACCTGGAGAGGTTAAGAAACTTACTCAAAAATCACACGCAGCCTGTAAATGATACAGCTGGGATTTGAACCCAGGCTCCAGAATCTTTGCTTTCAGCGACTACACTAGGAAAGTGATGGGCTCTCCTTTCTGTGGGATCTTTTCCTTGAGGAAGAGAGAGTCTGCCTTCAGGCAGAACTCTACAGGTTTTTCTGGGGGGGGCGGGGGTGGGAGATTCCTTCCACATCCTGTTGGTTTCAGTTGTTTATTTTGGGTGTATGAAGGCCATGTGAAACATTAGTAAGCTTTTAAGAATCCAAACAGTGCAAAAAAGAATTCTCAGAAGTGTCCCACCCTCCTAACTCTTCTCCCGGTTCCCATTCCTCCTTCCTTTTCACCTCTTTCCCACCCATCTCCTGTAGATAACCAGTCTCTTAGGTTTCTGGTTTGTCTTTCCTCCATTCCCTTTGCACAGATGAGCAAGATGCCTGTGTGCTTTCTTACATCCCTCTCCCCGTCAGGTGAAGCAGAGTATACCATAGGTACTCTTCTGTGCTTTGTTTTTTGACCTGTGTCTAGGAGACAATGTGCTGGATGTGCTGTGGATCAGCTTCTTTCATCACAAAGAGGGAGGCGTTGTGGGATGGGGCTGGATAAAGAACCCACCTCTCCCCAGCACACGCTTTGGTTTAAAACAGAATGACCTTGTAACGTCACAACCTTTCTCACTTGCAGAACTGAGCTACCCTGGGTGCGTGCCCCCAGTGGGCTCCCTTCCTGGCATTTCCAGCAGGTCACGGCTAAGACCCGCCGTATCCTTGCCATCCTTGTAATGAAGACAGAAACCAGAATCCCCATGTTACTGGAGGGGAAACTGAGACTGGGGGGGGGTGCTTTTAAGTCATTTACTCAATGGCATGATGATTCAGCACAGAGTTAAGCCAAGTCTCCTATTTTTTTGTTATACTTGGGTGCAGTCAGTGGTGCTTCATGGAGATGGTTACTAAGAAGGGGGTTAGGGGGTGGTACCTAGCACAGAACCGAGGACCAGAGGCAGGCAAGTGCCTTGGGACCAGATGAACAGGAGCTAGAAGCCCCTTGCCCAGGTCCAGGGGCTGGCTGGCTTCTTGGTTCACTGCTCAGACACTGGTTCAGTTATCCATCCAACCAGCATTCATTGAGGAATACCTTGTGCCCTCCTGCAGGGAGAACTTGAATGAACACTTTCCCATCCACAGAGGAAGACACCAGTTCTGGTGTCACGTTAAACAGTGAGGGTCCTCTGCCTCTGGACGCGCTGCAGTTCAGCAGTCTATGCAGTATGTGAGACCTCTTTTGGGGTTCCCTCCAGCCCCAGGATTTATCAGCTACTGACACAGGGATGCTTTCCTGTTCACTGTCACTTCCGTTTTCAAGCCGGTTTTCTGCAAGCACAAAACCCAGGCCCAACACAACTTACTGCTTAGAAAAAAAAACAAACCCGGAAACAGTGAATTGCATCAAATCACCTCGTTTTGTCCTGCATTCCAGCAGCCCTTCTAAATCTGCCTACCTAATTAGCTTCTTCGGCTAACCCAAAATATGATTAAATCTGTATTAAAAATATCTGTGCAGAGTAGGATCAGACACACCTGAGCATTTTCTAAATTTAGCAAAGGACAATAGGCCCTGGGTTACTTTAATTGGGTGCAGGATTGCTGCAGGAATACATTTTAATTTGGATTTCCAGAGCGTTTCTCTGTCTCCTGCCTTTAAATTGCGTAGCAGAGGAAGGGGGAGCATGACGGGGCCCTTTCATAACTGCCAGCCCTCCCAGCTTATCTCGGAGCTGAATGAACAACGTTCATCTGCTGGGGGAGGGGACAGGCGGGCAAAGGGTGTTTCTGTCTGCTCAGCTCTGTGGCTTCTGGAGCACTGCTTTGACAGGGAGCAAGGCACGAGCAGGACGGAAGAGGCAGTCGTGGGATCCCTGCAGAGTCCTCTTCACTCACTTTTTTTCTGGGAGCCCCTAGTAGTTCCCTCCACTTTCTGGTACTGTGGGAGGAGGTGCTTGCTCAGAGGTGAGAAGCAACTGTGTAGTTGGGACAAGAACTTAAAAAATGAACCGTTTCAATGAGGAGGTGCGTCTCCAAGGCTTTCTGTCAGTTCCTGTGCCAAAAGATGAAACAGTGCCATGCAATAGTGCCACTGATGATGAAGATGTCCCCCCAGGAGATGCCAAGGCAGGCTTCTTACAGAGGGCCTGGATGACTCCCCTGATTGTACATATCCCCCTCCATGGCTGGGGAAGGAGATGGCTGGGAGTCCCAGAATCTGAAGATCACTTGGGTGAAGTCGGCCAGTGGTGCTCAATAGAGAATAGTTTACTGAGCAGTGGGGATTGGTGCGGGGGGGCGGGGCGGGGTGGGAAGAATGCAGCAGAGAACTCAGGAGGTGACCTGGCCGCCCAGGGATCAGAGGCGGAACAAAGTGAACAAGGTCTGGGGGCAGGCTGGTTGGTGTGAGAATACCTGGTTTCTCCTTAGGGTTCTCAGTTCCCTAAGAACTAAGAACTGTCGGAATTATTACACCAGGTGCTTGCAACTGATTTCCAATTTGCCAAGCAAAACAAATTTGCATTAATCAGAAAAATCCCCAGGAAAGACTGTTTAGGTTTTAATGCAGCTGCCAGAGCCATTTGGATTCCAAGTTTGCAGGAGGCTCTGTTACCTTGATGCCATCACAGGCTTGTTATCTCATCTGTAAAACAGTCATGTCTGCAGAGCAGAGACTTCCTCCCTGATCCCAGGCTGCGTGGCCTTTTCCTCCTGAACGCTGGAAGGCAGGGGCGGGAGGTGGGATTCTGTCACATCCCACAGTGACACTGCTCCCAGGACGGTCTGTGTAGGGAGTGGTGTTTGAGGTCTATGTGGCGAGGTCCTGGGACCAGGACCCTGAGGTCACCTGTGAGCTAGACTGCCTCCCCTTTTGAAAACTCAGGAGTTGCCTTCACAGCAGCTTCTTCATTCTTGGCTGTCCCCTGACACTGTTCACTCAGCATTGGGGTTCCCTGCCTGTGTGCTGTGCCCAGAGAGTGAAAATTCATCTTAACCTCAGTGTATGCAAACGCAGTCGGGGGTGAATTAGTCTCCACATCAATTGCATGGTGCCGTCTGAAGCCGCTTAGGAGTGGGCTCCGCAGCCAGGCCCCTGTCTTTGGCTGAGCTTCATTCCTGCTGCTCTCCACTGAGGTGGAACAGCTGGCACGACCCATAGTCTGTATTTTCGGTGAGATGCTAAGAAGGGACTTGGAGAGAGGTCTGTTGGAGATCTTTAAAACAGGCCTCTCATCCAGCTGAGACTCAGAGAAGCCGAGCTTCCTGGGTAGTAGGTGAGCCTCACTCCAGGGCCCATTCACTTTCTATTGCACCGTGACCCTCCATGACACTCATTCATTTGACAAGCATTTGTTGAGTTCCTAGGTGACAGACACTATTTTAGTCATTTGGTGATACAGTAGTAAGCAAAGTGGAATAAAATTCCTACCCTTATGGAACTTATATTCTTTTTCTTTTTCTTTTTTTTTTTGAGACGGAGTTTCGCTCTTGTTACCCAGGCTGGAGTGCAATGGCGCGATCTCGGCTCACCGCAACCTCCGCCTCCTGGGTTCAGGCAATTCTCCTGTCTCAGCCTTCTGAGTAGCTGGGATTACAGGCACACGCCACCATGCCCAGCTAATTTTTTGTATTTTTAGTAGAGACGGGGTTTCACCATGTTGACCAGGATGGTCTCAATCTCTTGACCTCGTGATCCACCCACCTCGGCCTCCCAAAGTGCTGGGATTACAGGTTTGAGCCACTGCGCCCGGCCTGGAACTTATATTCTTATGGGAGTTAATAACCTAGAGATACGTTAGCTAAAAAAAATAAAAAATAAAAAGGGTGATAAGTGCACTGTGAAGAAAACGAAAGCAGGGCTAGAGCAGGGAGCGTGGTAGGGGCCTGGCTGGCGCAGGCAGTGGGGAGGGGAGGCCCTGGGAGAGGTGAGCATGACTCAGGAGGTGAGGGAGTGAGCCGCTCCTGTGTCTAGAAGGAGAAGCATTCCAGACATGGAGAGCAGGCAGGCCAGCAGGAGCAGTCCTGGGCTGCCTGAGGAGCACCCTGGAGAGGGGAGAGGAGTGGGGCCCAAGGCTGGCCTCACCATCCCACTGTGGTGTTTACAACCCCACTGTGATTTCTGGCTACTTTTCTGATGAGTGCTTGCCCCTAGGGCAGGGCTGTTTTTGATATCTCTATCTCTCATGCCTAGCACATTGCTCAGCATGGAGTGAAGGACTCAGTGAATGCTTGTTGAATGAATGGAAGAGGAAGGAGGGAAGAAGGAGGGAGTGAAGGCAAGGAGAAGAAAGAGCGAAATGAATATAAGCATTGCCTCTCACTTTTCATCCTGGAAAGTCCACCCCGGAGTTCTGTCCCTCTGCCCACCTGGAAGGT
Organism: Saimiri boliviensis; assembly: GCF_048565385.1. NCBI lineage: Eukaryota > Metazoa > Chordata > Mammalia > Primates > Cebidae > Saimiri > Saimiri boliviensis. The sequence goes on from NC_133459.1 coordinate 99,888,461, forward strand.
GGTGACTTACCCTTTCACCTGTAATACGGTCAGCTACACAGGAGGACATTGGCTGTCAATCACATTCTCCATCCTGTTCTCTAACTCAGTGGCTTATAGCCAAAAAGAGGGAGGCATGCCCGTTCAGGAAGAGGTCTCCAAAAGTGGATGATAAGATGATGTGCCCTCCTCTAGCTAAGGGTGTGAACGCTGAGGCCTAGAGGCCAGGCCCTGGAGTGAGAGCAGAGTCTGCAGGCTTCTGTGGACAAGGGGGAGCCCTGCTCCTTACAGCCTCGTCAGCCTGTGGGTCCCCCTTGTTGGTCCTATCTGTTGGCTCCTAATCTGTGCTCTGACATTCCCAGCTGTGTGACTTAAGGCCCTTAACTTAACCTCTCTGGGCCTCAGAGTCCTTAGCTAGAAAATGGGGAGATAATGGTTCCCACTTCACAGAGGTATTGTGAGGATTAAGTGGAAAAATAGACATAAAGCACTTAGCACAATAATCGGCCCCTTAGTAAGCACTCAGTAAATGCTAGCATTTGCCTTTTGAGGGAAGATAAATGAAGGCGTGAAGGGAGCTGAATGTTTAGGGGGAAAAAAGGACAGAAGGGGAAGAGACCAGGCATCTTCCAAAGGGAGCACTTCCTAAAGCAGGTCAGCTTTTAAGAAGTAGAGCAAACCGCTGTTCTTGACCAGGCTGACGATCCAGCAGTGAGGCGTGCGCAGCTGCCTGCGTCAGCCCCGAGCGATGAACAGGAATTCAGACACGCTGCTGCCTCTGTCCCCAGCACAGCTGCCTCCTAAAGTGCTGAAGGGGAAACCAAGCACCCAGAGGGCTTTACCCCAGTCTGTCCTAGCCCGGCCCTGCTAGCCTTGGGAAGCCACTTCCCCACGCTAGCCTCAGTGTGCTCCCCTGGGAACAAGGGGAGTGGACTGGATGGCTTCCAAGGCCCTCCCCACAGGGCTCACCTTGCACCCTTCCATGGGACAGGCACCTGTGAGGTGGTGGAGGTCAGGCTCAGGACTCAGACACATCTGGATTTGAACCCCACACCTGCCAGTTCCCAGCTGGGTGACCTTGGATGCACTACTTAACCATCGTGCCTTGCTGGCCTCATCTTTAATGAAAGGATAGCTATAGAGTTCAAATGATATAAAGTATAGAAATGCTGAAGTGACCAGCACATAATTGCTCAATGAATTGCAGCTATTACAACCGCTGCTGCTACTCCCACAGTTGTTCTTATACACCACCACAGTGCAGTGTGACCTACCCGCATGTCCCCCCAGCTCAGTTAGGGAGCTCTTATGCCATGGCAACCCCAAACTATGGAGTGAATCACACACGAACCATTGGGTATTGAATTTAAACAAAATTCACTGCAAAGTTACCCTGACACCTCCTTAATGGTATGCATGATTGTTTCAGAACTGCACAATAATTAGGAATAAATGGTAAGCTAGCCATATAAATGAAAATGATTACTATGATATCATTTTCATTTTACTATGAAATTTTACTTCATATTACTATGATCATAATAATTGGGCAAAGAAGGCATTTTTGCGATCAGTGGGGAGGGGGAGGATTCTAAGGCTGGGAAAGAGGATGGGGTCGGGGGAAGGCTGCCTGGACCCTATGCACTGTCCCTGGAAGCCCATCCTTTACCCCATGTGGGAGGGTTGGTCCTTTTTCCAAGTTACCTCGGGGCCAGACCCACTGGCCACCATACCCCCGCTTTCAAAAGGAGGGCTTCTCTTGTCACAAGTCCAGTGTTTGTGACATGTGGTTGCACATGGTCAGGCACTCTTCTCTTGTCACAAACACTGGAATTGTGACAAGAGAAGAAAGCGCATGACTAACCGCCCGTGAGAGCTTCAGTGTACCAAGGAGGCAAGGGACTCTTTCCCCTGTTTGGACAATCAGTGCCTAAAACGGTGCCTGGCACATAGGAGCCTGTGCACATATCTGTTGAATGAACAGGAATGCCTTTGGGAGAGGTGCTTGTAGCTGAGAAGCAGTGGGAAGATAGGAAAGTTTGGGGGGAAGAAGAAAAGAAGTTAATGAGGAGTGCAGCCAACATTTAGGAGCCCATAACACCAAGCAGCTAGGAGCACAGGTTCTAGAACCAGACTCCTTTGGCTGTATGCCCTGCAGAATGAGCTATTCTGCGCCTTTGTTTTCTATACCGTGTAAATTGGAAACAGTCAGATTGAGATGAGGACTAAATGAGTTGATATAGTTAATACATGTAAGGTGCTGAGCCCAGTGCAATGTACACAGTCAATGCTAAAGAAAGGCACTTGTTAGCCATTATTATTGCCTCTTCTGTTCCTGTTTTGTGTCTTGTGAAGCCCGGCCACGTTGCTTCTTGGTAACTTAGCAGCAGAGAAGGGCAGACGGAGGAGAGTTGCAGAAAGGAGTTCTGACACATGGAGCCCTTGGTAGAGAGGCAAGATAGGGAGCTTTGATGCCTCCCATTCATTCATTCAGTCCTTCAGCAAAGTTTATATTCACTGAGCACCTAGTAGGCCAGGACCTATTCTAGGAACTGGAAGTTCAGCAGCGAGCAGCACAGGCAAGGCCCCCGCCTGCCTGGAGCTTACCGTACAGTGGGGGAGATAAATAGAAAATGTAAATAAGGTGTACAATAGGTCGGTGGTAAGTGCTATAGTGTAAAACTAAGTGGTGAGGGGAAATAGAGAGTGGCTGGAGTGGGGTGCAAGGAGCCAAATTCTCCTAAGAAAGAGCTGAAGGGTTGCAGTCTGTATGCATCTGCACCCGCGCGCACATGTGCGTGCGTGTGTGTGTGTGTGTGTGTGTGTGTGTGTGTTAGATGCTTAATTTGTAGCCTTTCTGTGGTGTTTTAAACCTCAGGCCAGCCAGAAGCTGCCTTTTCCCCCCATTGCCCAGACTGGCTTTGCTCAGGGGATATATTATGCCACATTCCCACTGTTTTACAGGTAGAAACACAGGTATGAAACTTCCCCAAATCACATAGCTGGGAATCAAATATTGGCTAAATCACCTATGTAAGGCCAAGAAAACACATTCATAAAAGGATTGTTGCTAATCATTTGGAGGTGTTTATCAGTGAAAGACACTGTGCTGAGTACATTATTCCATTTTTACCTCCTTGAAGGCAGGTGTTCTTGTTTCATTTTACGGATGAAGAAACTGAGCCCCAGAGAGATTAAGTGACCTTCCTAAAATCACACAGTTAGAACCCAGGTCTGCTTGTGTCTGACTCCAGAACCTGCTCTGTTAACCACTAAAACTGTTATTTTGAAAGGACATTGTGATGATTCCAACGTTAAATGAGGAATTCAGGTAAGAATAATGCAGTGGGTAAGAACTCAGGCTCTAAAATCATATTCCCAGGGTTTAAATCCTAGCCCAGCCGCTTGCTAGCTTGACTGACCTTGAGTAAGTCCCATAACCTTTCAGTGTTCATCTGTACAACAGAAACAGTCTTGTGAAAATGAAATAAGTTAACCCATGTACAGCAAATGCTCTTGTTCAATACATCTCATGGTACCTGGCATAACATGGGCACACATTCTGGGGATGCTAAATGCCTGGGCAACCTGTGTCAGCAGCAAGGGCCACAGGCACCCTCTGTGTGGGGAGTGAGGCCAGCCAGCTTCTTTTTGCCCTGCCTGGTACCCTGGCCATCAGCTGACCACAGAGGTCAAGGGGGCATTTGGGGTGAGGTCTGAAGCATCGCCCAAACTTTTAATGCTAGTCTCTGGATAGGTAGGGTGGCCCACGATGTGGTGATGAGAGCAGCAAAGGCCTTCATTTGAAGACTCCTGGGCTGGCTCCACGAATCCCTGTCTCAGAAGTGTTCACTTACAGAGTGGATACACATGCAGGGTCTGGCTTCCCTCCCAGGTAGGAGACAGCAGTCAGAAAGGAGGATGCTCTTGTCCCTCTCAGGGTCATAGCCAGAGGCAATGTGTCTTCCTCTCCAGGGAAATTAAAGAGTCAGATGCAAAGGAGCCAGTGTCTGGAAGGAAGACAGGCTGGACTGTTAACTTCTTAAGTGTCCTGAAATAGCCCGAGCTACGGCAGCCCTGACCTCTACTCCTCCTAAACTAAGACCATCCAAGGGCACCCTTGCCCTGGCCCTTCAGGCTCACAAAGTCCTGGTAGGGAGGTATTTTCTAAGTACAAGGGCTCTTTGGTCATTGTGCTGGGATGGCTCTGCCCTGCTGTGCCATCGGACAGCCCCTGAGCCCAAGCTTGCAGCCTGCGGCTTGGTCTCCTACACGTTAACAAATAAAAACTTCACTGACTAAGTTGTGAGCTAGAAATGCTTTTGGATGACCTGTGCAGACCTGATGAAGCTGCCTCTCTACTTCTCTAAATAGAGTGTTCTGCAGGGCCTAATGTTCCCCAGAATCTCTTGTGGTCGCTGAGCATCACGTTTACTGTTCAGGGACTACGTTTATAGCTGTATTACAGCACTTAGTGCACATTACCGTAATTATTTGTTCATGTGTCCATAGTTTTCCCTTCCAGGCTAGGGACTCTTTAGAGGGAGGCTGCTCGTGTTGCTCACCTTTGCTTCTGAAGTCCCACACTCGGGGCCTGGCACACAGGTGCTTGGTGAATGGGGAGTGGATATGAGTGGATGGGTGGGGTGGGGAGTCGAGTGCAATGGGTGGGGTGGGGAGTCGAACCTAATGCCAAACATTAGGCCCTGCAATGCGTAACTCTGTGGCCTGTGCTGCCATGAGCCATCTGCTTGTGACTGTGGGTCCTAGCTAGGGTTGTGTTTGTGGTCCCAGCTCATTGGCACATTGGAGGAACAACTCCTGAATTCCTCCATGATTGAAGTCCTAAGCCACGTCATTTGTCCCGTGGTCAGACACTCCCAACCCGCTCTGTGCAGTAGTGCTTGAAGCAGCATGTCTGTCCACCCCCCTGCCTTCAGGAGGAGGAGTAAGGTAAAGAGGAGTCATTTGCCCACCAGTGTTGTGGCCCCAAGTCAACTGGCCATTCGCACCATGTGCACAAAGCCCCCACGCGGCACCTCCGCTGCGGAGCTTAGAGCTTTGGATGAGGTAGCGGGGCTTTACTGGTTTTTTCATCAAGACAGAAATAAGTGCAGCTTCCTTAGCTAACAGTACAGAAATAAATTTCCAAGATGTTGACCCAGGTGTTGTAATACCGGAGATGAGAATCCTGGAGATAAAAGTGAAAAGGTCGCATGCACTCCCTCTCGCCAGCCCAGCTGCCCAGGTGGGATGCTTCTATAAACTCCACGTTAGGCACAACTACCTATCAGGGTCCTGAGCCTGGAAACTTCCATGGGGTAGGTTCCCTAAGCTTATTGGAGAACCAAAGGAAGTCACTTTGGGGAAGATGGGGCACAGAAGAAGGGTATAGGGCAATCTGGGGGCACATCTCAGCTTTTCAGCCTCAGCCCTGTAGTGAGGAATCAGATAGTAATGACTGTGCTGGCAAAGGGAGCAGGCAGGAAATCACCTCTGGGTGTGTCTGATGCTGTGCTAGGTATCGGGTACCTAGGATGCAACCCACGTCTATTCTGATGAGCTGTGTCCTCCCTACTCTCCCATACTGGTTCTCAGGACTAGGTCTGGGCGGAAGTCCAGAGACTCTGGGAGAATGGGCCTCAAGCTGTAAGGGGCCTTAGAGGCCGTATATATCAACCCCTTTATTTTGCTGGTTGGGAAACTGAGATTGAGAGGTCAGGCAATTTGCACATGGTCACACAGCTAATGAGGACAGGGTAGAACCAGGCCTCCTCACTGGTGTTCCAGTAGTCATTCAAAGCCTGCAGGGATGATCAGCTCTGAATGTGTGGGCCTGGTTTATACCCAGACATTAGCCTTAAAGGCAGGGCCATTATCAAAACAGAAGAGACACTCAATATTTATTGAATACTATACAATGCTCTCTCATTGAATTCTTACAACTGCCATAGATGAGGCAACTCTGGCTCAGAAAGGTCAAGTAACTCGCCTGAAGTCACACAGCTGCTAACTGCTAGATGCAGAACTCAAATCCAAATCTCACTGCATAGCCAATGTGTATGCAGCAAAGTTCACTATGCTTCCTATATGCCAGGTACTGTTCAGGGCCCTTACCTGTATTCATTGAATTAATCTTCCTAGCAACCTATGATATAAATGCTGTTAATATTATCCCCACTTAAAAGGGAGGAAACTTAGGCACAGAGAGGACAAGCATCTTTCCCAAAGTCACACAGCTAGTAAGGAGCAAGATTTGAACCTAGACTTTCTGACTCAGAAGAGCTCACTCTTAAATGCTGCACTGTACTACGTAAACATTTGTTGAATGAATGAATTCAAGGACAGGAGTAACTGCTGGTGGATTTACAACAGAGCTCTTAGCACCTGGTGGTCTGGTGCGTGGGAAGAACCCCTCCTTTCCTGACCGAAGCCATAACACCCTTCCTCAGACAGAAATTGAAAACCGCTTAGCTGTGCTGGAATGGGCTAGAATCTCAGTTTTACCTTGAGTCCACGGCAGAGACTCAAGGCAGTTCCTCTTAATGTCTCTCTTCCTTTCCTCCTGCCGAGGCCGCCCTGCTCATGAATTAAAGATGCTGCCTGTGGCCGTGGGTTCATAATGGCATTGCCTCTCTTGTGTTCATCTTGGACAAATTAGGGCTGCCTGGAAGCACTCTTAGTCTTCAAGGCAACACATAGTTAGAGACAGAAATGTCTGCAGAGTGAGTTTTTCAGCTGCCTTGAGAAGAGAACACCCGTGGCTGTTGCAGGAACTTAAAAATTTTTTTAATCATTGCTTAACCATAAGCATTTCCTCGTTATCACCACCACCGGCATGCCTTATCTGTAGGCCTCCACATTACCTCCCCAGGAGCTCAGACCCACGGTTTATCCTGTGGATCTTCCTAACAGTTTTGGGAAAGGCGTGGCCAGGGTACCTCTTTCAGCTTTTTTTTCATGCAATGAAAAAATAATTAATTATGAAAGTAAACAGTGATTCCTCCTAACAAAGGCCTGGGAGCAATCAGGTGGTTAGTGACCCTGCAAAGAAAAGGCATTACTTGGAACAGCTGGGAGACTTGTAGTGCATCTCCAAACCTCCCTTGCGCCTGGCATTCAATTGAGTTCAGCCTGTGGGAGGGGCCAGCAGGAGACCTACAGGTGGGAAGAGGGAGGCCTGGGGTATTTTCTCCCCCCTTCCTCATGACCGGCCCTGCTGCTGGGCAGCCCCAAATCCCTACTCTCTCCCATGTCCTTTCAGGCCTGGGGTAGACACAGCTTCCGGCCATTGCTAGTCCCTGGGTGCCGCAGCCTCTCTTGCTGGTCCCCATAATCCTGCCTCTACCTCTGCAAATGGTCCTTTCAAAAGACTGTCTTGTGATTTCTGAGATGGGGTCTGTTAACCGCCTGGCCCTGAACCAAGCTCCTGAAGAATAAGGTGCTTGAGGGAGCTGCTGTGGTTTCGTGGAAGAGATTCGAGGGCCCTCATGCTGTAGGTCTATAAAAGCAAAATCCAGCTACACATTTTTCAGCTGTCGCCTTGCACAAGTTTCTCAACTCCTCGGAGCTGCTTTCCTCAATTGGTTTACAGAGTTAAGAAGACAATAAGAATCTCGACATCATGGGGTCACTATAGAGACTGAATGAGAAATAAATGAGACAACTTGTGAGGCTCACTTAGCAGAGTGGCTGGCTAAGTGTAGAAGCTCAATCATGTTTTCCTTACTCTTTCCAGCCACAGACCTGTGTTTTTCTTCTTGGAATCCCCACTGCTGGGTATGCTGCCCACCACAAAGCCTGGCACATTGCACACAGCAACACGCAGGGTTTAGAGAATGAAGAAGCTCAGATAAAGAGGATACTGTGCAAAGACTCCCTGCTGGGGCCAGGAGAGGGATTGAGTCAAAGTAAGGGGTACCATGGACAGTGGCCTAGCTCCAGAACAGGAGCCCTGGATTGGGAAGGTCAAGGCAGCCCCATCTTCATTACAAAAAGAAAGAGGCTGGTTGCTCAGGAGTGTTTGGGCACACACAGAGCTGCCGGTGGCTTACTGGTAGTGGACCTTCAGTGTGAGTGTGGAGCCTCAGAGGGTGTGGTGTGGATGAGGATGGAAAAAGGAGGAGCCCAGAGTGGCTTCAGCCCAGCAGAGTGTACCAGCCCTGGGCCAGACCCACCGTGGGGGCTAGAGCTGCCCCTTCGCTCACATTTGGCCTGCGGTGTTCATCAACAAGACACTGTTTCAGAAATGGGAGGGAAGAGGAGGAAGCACCCAGCACTGGGAGGCTTGAGTGCTGCCAAGCAAGCTGGTACTGGAATTATTTGCAGTCCATATGCCAATTTGCTTTGTCATTGCCTGGCTATTTTTAGAAGCCACTGGCGTATCTAGGAAACCAGAATCTGTTGACTGTGTTTCTTCAGTGCGGGGAGTGTGATTATTTCCCAGAGTTGCTGAAGGAATGTGTGAGGTTGAGCTGTAGGAAGACGACCTCTCCTCCCCCGGGTCAGGACTCACGTGCAGATGGCGCCCACGTGGCTGCATGCTCTGCCCTCCCCAAGGGTTCGTTTCTGCCCAGTTGGTTGTGAGTGCAGGGTCTGCGTGACCTTTCCCAGATGGAACATTGGCAGGGAGTAGAGGCCTCTGTTTTGTCTACCAGCTGGAGGGGCCAGGTGGGTTTCTCTGCCATTCCCTAGGGCATCCGGTGGTCATTGGTCCAGTGGCCTGGGGGCAAAGCTGTCCTGCATTCCCTGTTCCTAAGGAGGAGTAAGAAGTAGAGAAGAGAGGGAGACATTATAGCAGCAACTTTAGCTGCTAATGAGAACCGTGAAACATTCCCCATCTCCCTCCATCCAGGCTGGCCCCTTCGAGCGCAGTGCCGTTCATTCAGAGGCTGCTCAGAGCCTGGAGAAATGGCTGGCTCCTGTTTCAAGTCAGTTCGAGTCCTAGCGGTCCCAAGATGCCATCTCAGGAGAGACTGGGTTCCAGCTTTAGGTGGAAGGGACTCCAGCATGGGTTTGACTGAAAGAACTTCAAGTTGCGAGATTTTGTATTTGTTCATGTATAAATTTGCCTGGCCTGCTTCGGGGATGTCATCCAATCTGGATTAGGGCCACTTTGGTAAGGGACAAATTGAGGCACTTAGAATAAAATCCAACTCTTTCCCAGAGCCTTTCAGGCCTTACCTGAGGAGACCCTGCCTCCTCTCCTAACCCATCTCATACCATGCCCCTTGCCCTCAGGGCTTCAGCTCCTCTGGCTTTCTTTACAGCCCTTGAATTTGCCGGAGAACCATGGCACCAGCTGTTTCTCTGCTTCTCCCACATCATCACAGGGCTTCCACTTATCATTCAGGTCCCAGGCAAAGGTCATACCCGAGGAGAGGCCTTCCCTGAACCCTGTACCTAATGTTGCCACCCACCTCAGCTGTGTGCCCACCATCAGCTTCCATTTGGTCCCGTTACCCTCTTTTCCTCCATTCATAGCACCTCTCGTTACCTATATTTGTCTTGTTCATTTACATGTACACTTGTTTACTGTCTGTCTCCCCCATCTAGAATGCCAGTATATTGAGGACAAGGATTCTCTCTTGTTTACTACTCCATTCCCTGCTTCTAGAACAGTGCTTGGCACATAGTAGGTACTCAAGACATTTTTGCTGAATGAATTAATGAATGAAGGGAGCCCCAGAGATGATATAGTGCCCGGAGCTCAGGCTCTGGGGCTAGTGCTGCTCAGCACCAGGTCCTCTCATGTGATTTTGTCATCTTTCTTCTGCCCTCACTTGGACAGCTAGCTCCTCTCTTCACCCATCCTCAGCTGCCTCTCTCCCACAGGGGCTTCTACACACAGCCATTTAAGATGTAAAAATCATCTTAACATTCATTAAGGTGGCAAAATCTTGAGGGTATAACCCATGCACAGAAAAATAATCTAATGACTCAAAAGCCTGCTTCATCATCCCTAGTTTACTTCCTGGTTCATCATTCCCTGCCTTCAGCTGGAAAAGTACTTCCTATACTTCCTTTGGGCAGCAAAGGAAATTAAGTTGTTTTTGTTTTTTATCTGGGCTCCATTCAGCCCCTTAGTTTCATATGAAAACTACTTTCTATCAATGCTGTTTCCTGGTCTCACTAACAATTCCCCTCTGCCTTTCCCCAAATCCTCTGTGTCCCCAAAGCACCATGGACTTACCACCATCCTAGCACTCAGTATAGCTTATGGGCGGAGGGGTGGGGGGTCTCTATATGCTTGTCGCTCCCCGCAAGGCTATGAGCTGGTTAGTGATGAGACTGTCTCTTTTCACCTCTGTCTCTCTAGCACATAGCACAGTGCTGAAAAGTCCTTAAGAGATGCTAGAGAAGCCTGCTTCTCTCCCCAAGCCCCATTCCCATCAGTTCATTTACTACATGCTTTGTAAACTATTTTTCAAGTTTCCAGGTCTTGTCCCAGCTCTGTTCCTACACTCACCCTAATGACTGTTTGCTCAGGTCTTCCTTTTTAGATCTCACTGTCTTTTCACACAACTGCTAGCATTGACATCAGTGTTTGTACAATCCTTTACAGGTTACAAAGTGGTTTTCTTGTGCACGCTTATTTCATTAAATCTAAGCCACGTGCATCTTCCCGGGGCTCCAGTCAGATTAGAGTTTCTAAGTAAACACTTACTGAGCACTTATTATGTGGCACAATCAGATTTGGGTATTTTAAGTTTTAGTCTCTAGGAGCCTCATTGTGTGAACTCTGCTGAATATGCAGGGTAGGACAACCTCACAAAAGCAGAGAGGCAAATCCCCAGGGTCCTGGATTCCTAGTGCCTCAGAGATGACCACTGCTTATTAAGGGCACTTGTGTTCCAGACCATCCTTCTCATAAATGTGTCCATTCAATTTCATCTGCGGAAGCAGGGAAGCACCATGTTTTGAGACCTGTCTGGTGGGAACGAAGAATGGTGTAGTGGAAGGTGCCGTGGTCTGGGATGGAGACCTCAGGACTAGTCCTGGTGTTACACAGGGATATGGCTCTCTACCTTAGTTCCCCCATCCTTAGGATGAAGATAATTATCTGCCCTGTCCCTTCCCACAGTCATGAAAGGATTATACGAGATTTGGAGTCCTAACGGACTTTGTATGGAGAAGTACAAATGTAAGGGCTCGTTTTTCCCCCATCTTCCAATGTCCCTCCCCCATTCCCACATGGGAGTGAGTGTCTGGTGCTTCAGAAGCAAGTAGGCATTCTTCTTACAACCTCCTCCATCAATGGATAGATTCCCATTATATGGTCTCAGTTCCACCCTGTAATCATTTGAATTAACAATAGTGAGCATTTATTGAGCACCTTTGAGGTACCAGAAGCTATTCTAGGCACTTCACATACTTGTAGCTCAGTCCTTGTAATTCAGTCATTGCAACTTCCCTAGGAAGTGGGGTACTTTTACATGGATGAGCATGGAGCCTGCAGTGTTACTTATTTCCAGTTTGTATGCTTTTAAAATTTCTTTCTTGCCTTATTGTACCAGCTAGGACTTTTAATACAATGTTGAATGAAATGGTAAATAGAAATTATGAAAGCAGGCATCCTCACCTTGTTATCAGTCCAAGGGCGAAAACATCAAGTCTTCACTGTTAAGTATGTTGTTAGCTGTATGGTTCTTATAGATATCTTTTTTCCAGTTGAGGAAGTTTGTTGATAATTGGGTTTTTTTTCAGTCATAAATACGTATCATATTTTGTTAAAAGCCTTTTATACATCTATTGAGATGATCATACGGGCTTTCTTTTTCAGTCTATTGACATGATAACTTATACAGAATAATTTCTATAGAATCAGTATTGTTTCATCTCTAAATATTTAGTAGAATTTATCCGTGAAGCCATCTATACCTGAAATTTTATTTGTGGAAAGTTTTAACTAGAAATACAATTTATTTAATACATGCAGGGCTGTTCCAGTTATCTGTTTCTTCTGGAGTGAGTGTTGGTAGCTTGGTAGCTGTTGTTGTTCAAATAATTTCTCCATTTTGTCTAAATTTTCTCACTTGGTGGCATGAAGTTGTTTATAATACTCTCTTATCTTTTTGATGTGTGTGGAAGCTGTAGTGATGTTCAGTCTTTCATGTCTTTTATTGGTGGTCTTGTCTGTTTTTCTTGAATAGGCTGGCAGTTTTAAAATTTTTTTCATCTTTTTAAGGAAAGAGCTTTTGGTTTTATTGTTTCTCTGTGCTTTTCTGTTTCATTGATTTCTGCTCATTATTTTTTCCCTTCCACATACTTTAGTTTTGGTTTTCTTCCTTTCCTAGTTTAAGGTAGAAGTAGAAGCTAAGATCATTGATTTGAGACTTTTGTTATTTTCTAGTATAAACACTTAATGCTATAAATTTATCTCTAAGTACTTTTAGCTACTATATACCATTGAATTTGGTATATTGTCATAATTTTCAATTCAAAATATTTTCTAATTTCTCTTGTGATTTTTAAATTTGACTCGCGGGTTTTTAAGAAGTGCATTATTTAGTCTTCTAATATTTGAGGACTTTCCAGATATCTTTTTATTTTTTTATCTCCAGTTTAATTCTAATATGGTCAAATTAAAGACTATATGATTTCATTTTATCACAAAATCTTAAGACTTTGTAGTCTAGAATATGGTCTTATCTTGACCAGTGATTTATATGCATCTGAAGACCATGTGGGCTGTGCTGTTGTTGGCTAGAGTGTTCTAGTAATGTCAGTTAGGTTAAGGAGGTTGATGGGATTGTTCAAGTCTTTGATACCCCTCCTGATGTTTAGTCTACTTTTTCTGTCAATTATAGACACAAAAATGTTTAAATTTCCAACTGTAAGTGTGGTTTTCTATTTCTCCTTTCTTTATATCAACTTTTGCTTTATGTATTTTGAAGTCTATCAACAAATACATACACATTTAGGGTTTTCTTTTTTTTTTCTTTTTTATAAATTCATCCCTTTATTATTATAAAACCCCTCTTATCCCTGGTAATATTCCCTGTTCTAAAGGCTACTTTGTCTGACATAGTCACTCCAGCTTTGTTTCGGTCAGTCTTTTCTTGGTGTATCTTTTTTTGTTCTTTTCCTTTTAACATACCTACGTCTTCATATTTGAAATTTCTTGCCAATGGCACATAGTCAGGTCTTGCTTAAAAAGAAAATTCAATGTGATAATCTCTGCTTTTTAATTGAAGTTTTTAGACTATATATACTTAATGTAATTATGGATATGATTGAGTTTAAGTCACTATCTTGCTGTTTGTTTTCAGATTGTCTCATATGTAATTTGTTCCTGTTTTCCTCTCTGCCTTACTTTGCATTAACTGAATATTTTTATGATCTCACTTTCTCTCCATGGCTGGCTTATTATCCACATGTCTTTTATTTTTTAGTGGTTGCTCTATGATTTAAAATATACATTTTAGCATATCAAAATCTGCCTTCTAATAATATACCGCTTCATATATACTATAAAAAAACTTATATATTCAAATTTGTACCTCTTGTCCTTTGTGATATAATTCTTATATTTTACCTCTACATTTTATAAATCCAACAATACAGTGAAAATTTTTTGCTCTAAGCAGTTAACACTTTTAAAGAGACTTCTTCAAAAATGAGAACAAAATTTATTTCAATTTACCCACATATCTACTATTCCCAGTGCTTTTTATTCCTTTGTGTAGATCCAGATTTACATCTAGTATCATTTTCCTTTTCCTGGAGAACTTCCTTTAAAATTTCTTACCGGCAAATCTGGTAGTGATGATTTATCTCAGCTTTGATCTGAAAAGTCTTTATTCTGCTTTCATCTCTGATTGATATTTTTGCTCAATGTAGAATTCTGGGTTGGCAGGATTTTTTTCCCTTTCAGTACTTAAGGCCATTGTTGTCTTCTGGTTTGCATAATTTATGACAAGAGTCTGCCACTTTGTCTTTCCTCTATGTGTAATGTCCTTTTTCCACTGGCTGCTTTTAGGATTTTATCACTTCTTTTTAGCAATTTGATTATAATGTGCTGTGGGAAGAAAGTTACCCAGGTGCCAAGGCAGCTGGACCCTGCAATGTGCCTTGATATGGTTTGTGTTTACTGGGAATTCAATACATTTCCAGGATTAGTGAGTTTATAGGTTGCACCAAATTCTGATTCCTTTTGACCATTTCTTTAGATTATTTCTTCTGTGTTTCTCTTCTTTTTGGGGACCCCAGTTACGTATATGTTAGATGACTTGTTACTTTCCTACAGGTCACTGATGCTATGGGGTTTTTTCCTATATTTTTTTCCCTCTTTGCTTTATTTTGTATATTTTCTATTTCTGTTTCTTCAAATTCACTGATCCTTTTGATGTATCTGTTAATCTCATTTATTTTTATTTCAGTTATTGTACTTTTTCTATTACTTACGTTTTATTGGGGTCACTTTTCTATCTTCCTTTTTTAATCCTTATCATGTTCACATTTTCCTGTAAATTCTTGAGCATGTAGTATATTGGCTATAGTAGTTTTACCATTCTTGTATGCTAATTCCATTATCTCTGCCATTTCTGAGTCATTTTCTAATGATTGATTTTTTCCTGCTTATTATTATTATTTTCTTTTTTGTATACCCTGAAGTTTGTTTTTGTTTCTTGTTTTGAGACAGGGTTTTGCTCTGTTGCCCAGGGTAGAATGCAGTAGCCCTATCACAGTTTGCTGCAGCCTTGACCTCCCAGGCTTAAACAGTCCTCTCACTTCAGCATCCTGAGTAACTGGAATCACAGGTGCACACCACCACAACTAGCTTATTTTAGAGATGGGGTCCCCCTATATTGTCCAGGCTGGTCTCCAACTCCTGGGCTCAAGTGATCCTCCCATCTCAGCCAAAGTGCTGGGATTACAAGCATGAGTCACTGCACCCAGCCCTATTTTATTAGATGCCAAACATTGTTAATTTTACTACTTTGGCCACTGATTTCTTTTCTTTTTGTATTCCTTTAAAGAGTGTTGGACTTTGTTCTGGCATAGGGTTAAGTTAATTGGGATCAGTTTGATTATTTCAGGGCTTGCTTTAAGATCTCTTAGAATAAGTCTGGCACTGCCTTTTGTCTAGGGGTAGTTTGGCCTCACTGTGAATGTAATGCCTTTCTAAGGACCCTACTTGTTACTTTGTATACAATCATGCATCGCTTGACAATGGGGATACAGTCTGAGAAATGCAGTGTTAGGTACGTTAGTTGGGCAGACATCATAGAGTATACTTACACTAACCTAGATGGTATAACCTACTACATACCTAGGCTATAAGGTATAGCCTATTGCCTCAAGGCTACAAATCTGTACAGCATATTACTGTATAGAATGCTGTAGGCAATTGTAACACAATGGTAATTATTTGTATATCTAAAAATAGAAAAGGTACAGTAAAAATACAGTATAAAAAATAAAAAATGGTATACCTGTATTAGGGCACATATCAGGTATGGTGTCTGCAGAACTGGAAGTTGCTCTGGGTGACTCTGTGTGAATGGTGAGTGAATATGAAGACCTGAGACATTGTTTACACTAGTATAGACTTTATAAACATCGTACATTTAGGCTATACTACAAAATTCTTTTTTCTTCAATAAAATAAATTTACTTTAGCTTACTGTATTTTTTTTACTTTATAAACTTTTTAATGTTTGCAACTTCTTGACTCTTCCAGTAACACCTTAAAACACAAACACACTGTACGGTTATAAAAAAATATTTATTGACATCCTTAGTCTGTGAGTTTTTCTATTTCAAAATAGCATTTTCTTTGTTTGTCTTTTACTTTTTAAACTTTTTCAAAAACTAAGACACAAACATACACATTAAACTAGGCCTGCATCATGTTAGGATGACCAATGTCACTGTTTTCCACCTCTACAACTCGTCCCAGTGGAAGGTCATCTGGCACAATAACATGCATGGAGTCATCATCTTCTATGATAACAATGCCTTCTCCATGAATACCTTCTGAAGGACCTGCTTGAGGCTATTCTACAGTTACCTTTCTTTTTTTCTAAGTAAAGGGAGGACACTCTCAAATAATAGTGACTGGTAAATACACAAACCAGTAACATGGTCACTTATTATCATTATCAAGTATTATGTGTTGTCCATAATTATATGTGTTATGCTTTCACAGGACTGGCAGCACAGTGGGTTTGTTCATACCAGCATCACCACGTGTGAGTAATGCGTTGCACTACAAAGTTAAGATGGCTATGATGTCACTAGGTGACAGAATTTTCCATCTTTATCATCTTTTGAGACCACCATCATATATGCCGTCTGGCATTGGGCAAAACATAGTTATGCAGCACACAACTGTATTATGAAGGCTGTTCGTTCTCACCTGGGAACATGAACTCTTCCCAGCTGTGGAAATCATTTGACTTACTGCTTTGTGATGGTTCTTTCTCCAGCCTTATGGAGTTTGATTCCTTGTATGTGCAAATCAGTATTTTGCCAAAGATTTAAGTGGATCCCCTTTCAGATAGCCAAAGCTCTTTCTGGCACTGTGCCTGCACATTCTAGCTGCCTCAGTTGTCTGGAACTCTTAAGAATTCTGGGTTCTGTTTGGGCCCGCTTCCCTGTGCTGCAGCCTGGAAATTGGATGCAGGCAGTGGAGAAATTGCAGGGGTCTCTCGTTTGATTCACCTCTCTCAAGGATCATAGCCCAGTATTGCCTTTTGTCCAATGTTTGAAAATATTTGTTTCAAATATTTTATATGCCTTTCTAGTCTTGTAAGACAGAAAGGTAAATCCAAGCCCTTGCCATCATGACTGAAAGCAGAGGTGGCAATATGTACTTGCGTTATCCTTATTTTAGGGATAAGAAAACTGAGCGACAGAGAGACTAAGCAACATGCTCAATATGTCATTATTCTTGAGTGGTGGAGTCCAAATTTGAGCCCTGGTCAGCAGTCTTCACTAAGCCTGCCTTGTTCACTGCTATGTAACTATATACAGCATCTGGTATGCGGATCTGGTACTCAATAAATGTTGTTGAATGAGTGAACGACCAATCTGAAGGTACTCAGTCTTTCTTATACCACACCCTGGTTGTGTTTAGGTTTATATTATTGCACCTGAATGGTCCATGCTGATTAGCAAATCCTAGGGTCTCCAGGATCCAACAAATACTTTTTTTTTTACCTTCTCCTCCGTGTACCTTGCAGACGGCCCTGTGTGTAAGCAGCAGCTGCTGCCTTCTAATACCAAATCTGCTGTCTGGCTCCCACATGGAAACGTATCATTTTAATCATGCATTTTCAAGCCAGAAAGTAAATTTGCATTACAAAAGTCAAATTCCTTTCCCTGGTGGTGGCCACGCAAAAGACTTGGCCTCTTTTTCACTCTTATCCAGGGAATAAATTCTGGACAAGTAGGAGCCCATCTTGGTCAGAGTCAGGGCTACATAAAAAGAACAAAAAGGTCATCTGGCATAGACCACCTCCCTGCTTCCTAACCTACATGCTTTGGGATGCTGGTAGACAGGGAGCCAGAATCATGTCTCAGATAATTCTCTCTCATCCGGAACCATAGGTCTATTCACGATGATGCCAGAGCAATTGATTAAAAATTACACGCCCCTTTCCACATCTGCATTATTTTGCATATTTAGTTAATGGACAAACAAACTCATTTGGATTCTCTCATTCCCTTTCTTTCTGTTTTGCTTTTGATGTATCATATAGGTCTGACTCAGCCTGGGTAAATCACCAGTTTTGGTCTTTGTTTTACAGGGGAAATGGGTCCTTCTCAAGAGACCTCTAGAAGCTGTCCTGGTCCAGTCTCCCAGAATTCACTCTCTTGTACCACAACCTAGGCAGTGTGGCCTAGGCAATGAACTGCTTAGCTGAGGTCTGCGCCCTGCTAGGATGTATGAAGGAAGTGAAGGGGGTGGAGGTGGGGGTTGCTTGTCAGGAAGATTGCAGGTGGACAGGTTGTTGGCTGCCCCGAAGATGAGCATCTCCCCAGGGACTAAGCTGCTGTCACTGTGGGTAATTGGATTCCTGCTCCCCAGCAGTACAGGCACCAGTAACCTTTAGGATTAATTACTCCAGTCGACCTCAGCTGCCCGCTGGTGCTGCCTGTCCTCCCCACTCTTGATCAGAAAGCCCCAGGGGCTCAATGTCGTGCACTGGATTTTGGGACAGGAGTGTGAGCTGGAGACTTGATCTGAGGCTTGAGAGATTGCTCATATACGTTTGCCAAGGCACTTGAGAATAACGCTGTGCTTCACCTTTAAGGAAAGGCCATTTCACACCCTCAGGTGGGGTTAGGGAGCTCTTCTGTGGATGGCAGTACGAAGTCAACAGCCGTTCTAAAGACGAATGCCAAGCTGTCAACCTTCTCTCCACCAGGTCCTCTGAGTGGGAGGCAATGGCTCGCTCCCACCTACAGACAGAAAGAGAGTTTGGGAGTTTCTTATGGCGAAAGTCTATAGCTGTAGCTCCCAGGTCACTGAAAATTTATTCCTGCTGCGTTTGCTCCCCAGGGCATAGAACCTAAGGTAGGTAGACAGGGAGACACTGCAGTGCCATTATTCTTAGTGGCACCGAGTGTGTGTGATCAGTTGAAATAGTAATGACTGATATCTATGGGTGTCTTACCAAGAGGTGGGCATGTGGGTGTGCATTAGCTCATTCAGTCCTCAAAACAGCCTTACAAGGGATGTGATATTATAATCCCCATCTCAGAAAGGTGAAAACAGGGCTGAGAGATGTTAATCTCAGAGAGACCACACAGCTGCTAACTGGCAGATAGTCAAAGCACAGTGTGTTTGTTAACCAGGCTTCACTGGTTCTTGTCCTTGGATCTCTTGACAACAGGAATTTTCCTTTTCTGTTTCTGGACGTGGGGGAAGGAAGAGGCATGACCATGGTGACACTAGGTTCCATAATCTTTGGTCCATCTCAGCACCAAAAAGAACTAGCTCCCATGTATCGTTCATACGTATGACTTGACGATTAGCACCTTGAAGGCCTTTTGCTTTCTGTGTTGCCATTTACTGTTTGGTTCTTCCTTCTCACGCTGATCAATAATCCATCAGTCAGCAAAGAGACATTCACATGGACAAAATGTCCCTCTGACCCTCGGTCCCTTGGCTGAGATTAGGCGGGGCACCATCACTGTGCCCCCTCCACAGGGTCCTCGCGCACTCATCTTTATTCCGCCCAGCTCCAGCAGTTGGCGGTGAGCAGTGTGTCATGATGAGACGTTCCTGGAAAGCCTGATTGGCCACTCATTTGTTTCCACTGCCACCTCCCCACCCCCCAGATGGCAATGGTTGTTGCCATGACAACATAATGGGATGCAATCACACCTATTGTGGGGCAGGAATGTTGACTTGCATGAAAGAGCATGTGTATGGGGCCAGAGAGAAGATGAGAGAAACAGAGACCTTCTTGTGCCCAGGAAGAAAGGAAGTTAATTCAGAATTGAGGAGCCTGCCTTCTGAATTTTAAGTTCCCACCTGATGCCTATAGAAACTATTTATTACTTGCCAGCTCACATTATTCTCCTACTGTCATAGTCTTACCAAAAAAAAAAAAAAAAGACACAAGACCAGAGCTTTGGACACATTTTGAAACAGAACTTAGCCTCCAAGATGAGAAATCCCTTGCTGCTTTAGTTTTTTTATTCCTTTCTTGTCTGCTCCCACCCCTTCTTCCTTTCACACACGTCTCCGCAATAGTAAGACCTCCACAAAGTTGGGGAAGGGAATGGGTGACATTTCTATGATGGGAGAAGTGTTCTGATTTCTTCATTTTTGAGACCAAAAAAAAAAAAAAGCGTTGAATTAAGCCAAGGAAATACTCAACAGAAGCAAATTCATCATCAAATTGGAACGTCCCTGGAACACGGGGGAGAAGCAAATTGGGTGGAGGTAGGGGGCCTGGACAGCGGTGGGAAAGAGCATCTCAGAGCAGGGATGACAGGCTGGGGACTCCAGTTCAAAGACCTAACTCTGAATTTTAGTCCTGCTGCAAGTAAGAATAAGAATGAGTGTTGTTAAGAATAAGCATTCTAAAGTCAGAGCCCCAGGTTTTGTTTCTGGCCCTGCCACCTCCTAGTCACACAAGTGCAAACTTGGGCAACTCACCTAACGTTTGTCTGCCTCAGTCTGGGCTGGAGGAGGACTAAATGAGTTTGTTCAGAACATTCCAAAAGGGTTTGCTGTTATTTTTACTGTGCAACTGGAGCAAGTTATTTTACCTCTCTGAGCTTTGATTTACTCACTAGTAAATGGGAATTATATTTGCCTCACAAGCAAGCATTTGTGAGGATTAAATAAGCTAATATATGGAAAAGGGCCCAGCTGCTCTCCAGACATATGATAGGTGCTCGGTAAATGTCAGTCAAATCTTGATCTATCCAAGGGGAGAAAGGAGCGGAGTGGCTCTTAAAACCCTCAGCTACTCGTTCTTTTGTCTCATCTCACACAAAAGTAAACCGGATGGGCAAGTCTTCATTTTCTCTGGTCATGATGTATTTGCGATTGCTGAACTGGGCTGGATGTTGTGGGGAGTCCAGCATTGTTCAGGGAGTGCCCTGCCTCAGGGAAACCAAGGGAAAAGGAACCATGCAAGTAAAACTGTTAGGTCGGCACTGGGAGCTGCAGAATCCTCTGCTGTGGGGAATAGTCCTGGGTCCACAGGAGGTACTCTACAAATATTAGTCGAGTAAATGAATGAATGAATGAATTTCAAGTAGAAAGACAATGAACTACTAAGACAGGCAGTGTGTTCTGGAGACACTGCAGAGAGGCAGAATGCAGGGAGTAATAGAATGGTTAAAAAGGTGGGTAGAGGAGCTGGGATTTAAGCAGGCTTTTATGGGGTAGACAGAATACCTGCAAGCTGCTTGTCTTCGTCTACTTCCTAGCACAGAGTCTCCAGAGGGCAGGGATCCACAGCTTTCCTTCCCAGCCCACTGGCCTGTCCTAAGTCCTATTAGGTGCTGTGCTCACAGTGTATGTGCTCAAGGAATACGAAGGACGAATATTAATCAGCTATCTTATCTGTTGCTGCCTAACAAAATTCCCCCAAAACTTAGCTACTTAAAACAACATGTTGACCAGGATGGTCTCGATCCCTTGACCTAGTGATCCACCCGCCTCGGCCTCCCAAAGTGCTGGGATTACAGGCTTGAGCCACCGCAGGTTGCGGTGAGCCGAGATCGCGCCATTGCACTCCAGCCTGGGTAACAAGAGCAAAACTCCGTCTCAAAAAAAAAAAAAAAAAAAAACATTCATTATCTTACAGTTTCTGTGGATCAAGAATCCAGATAAGGCTCCGTTGGGTGCCTCTGGCTCAAGAACCCTCACGTGATGGCAGTTAGGATGTCAACCAGAATTGCAGCCTCCTAAAGCCTTGACCCGCATGGTTGTTGATTGGTCTCCATTCCTCACCATGTGGCTTACTTCTTGTCATGGCAGCTGACACCTGATCCAAGGGCAGTTGATCCGAGAGACAGAGGCCACCACGATAATGCCACAGTCTTTATAATCTCAGAAGTGAGATCCCATCATTTCTGCCATATTAGATAGAAGCAAGTTCACAAGTCCAGCCCTCACACACAAGAGCAACACACAAGATGTGAATAGCAATAGGATATGGTCTGAGAGTCTTCCCCTTTGTTATTTTGTACACACATAATGAAAACATTGTCTTCTAACTCTTCTGCATCTGAAGACAACATCTGGGACTCCCTGAGCACACCCCAGCAACAAGTCTGTTCTCTCATAGAGATCAGTTCATCAATCTCTATTGCACACTTGAGCCCCATGAAGTGTGGCAGGTGCTGCAACAGCTGGCTGAACACGAGGGAACAGGAGCCCAGGAATGAGGGACAGCAGGGAGGGAATGAGGCCAGAGATGTCATCCCACTGAGCAAATTCCGAACCAATTCTGAAGGACAGGAAATGTTAGCCTGAAGTGGAGAGTGGGTGTTTTAATCTGCAGGGACCGTGAAAGCAAGAGTTTAGAGGGAAGAAAGGTGTGATATGTGGGGAGAAGAAAGGCTTCGGGGATGTTGGAGTATGGAAGTCAGGAGGGCATGGGAAGCTTGGGAAGCAGTGGAGAGCTGGTTCCCTAGTTTTCTTTGGATCCGTCTTGATGGCTGTGGTCAGACTGGATTAAGGAGTGGATGCTCTGTGCGCCGATAAATCTGGAAGAAGGAAAGAATGAATGATAAGCACAGCTTGATCCCTCAACCCCAAAGGTTGGGATCGAGGGCATATCTCTGAGCCCAGGGTACAGAAGAAAAGCAAGGTACAAGAAGCAGTGTCCTGAGAGAGAACCAGGTTCAGATTAGGGCAAAATTTAAAAATCAGATTGCTTATTTGGCTTAATAAGACAGGAAAAGAGTTATATTTTGTTTTATTAAAAAAAAACAACATAGAGTGATTCTAGGTGTCACATACCACAAGTAAATTACAAATGCCAAGTAACCAATGCTGACACTAAATGGCAGCAGCTCAGAAAGGATCCTCCTCTTCTGGAGCGCTCTGGACCATGAGGACTTTACATGGTCCTTACAACATGGGCAGGATGTTTGCCAGGTAAGATGCCCTGCTGTTTCCCTGGCAGGGAAATGGCATAGATGTTCAAGTGTGTTCACCGCCACAATTGCTGACCCCAGAGGCTGGGGCCTCTCTGCGAGCCCCCCCCCGCCCCCGCCGACTCCGCCATGCACTTTAAAGCATCAGGCTCCATGTGTCTGCCTTTACCTTCTGTCACAGCCTGACACCTTACACCACCCTTTGAGAATGGGACTCCAGTGGCTACTCTGGGGCTCATAGCCCCCAGGACACAGAGCTTAGAAGTAGAGAGAGCTTTGAAATGAAAGTCAAGACATTGGGTTCTCCTAGTTCTCCACCCAGGTAGTTATGAGACTGCTGACAGCTCATCCAACTCACCCGCTGTCAACAGAGCTGCAGGGTCCTCATCTGTAAAATATAGTGGCTGATGCTGCAGACACATTGTCCAGTGTTCCAGCTGCACATTAGAATCTCCCAAGGAGGTTTCTAAGGTCAAAGATGCCCAGGCCCCAGCATGAAGGAGTCTACTTTAAAGGGCCTGGGTAGGGCCCAGGCATTACCAGCCCTTTAAACTGCACAGGTGATTCTGATGCCCTGCTGGGGCTGAGACTCACTGGACCATGTGCTCACCAAGGCTCCTGAAGCACTGATGGTTTCATATGCGACTCCCAGAAGGGCTGCATGTCCTAGTCACCTGAAGACTGATAAACACCATCCCCCACCTCCTGAAGCAGAAACTCCAGGTTAGAGTGAGACCCACATCTGCGTTTCGGAATGTCCCCCGGGAGTTCTGCTGCAGGCGCATGGTCCAGTGTTTGGTAAACACCAGGTGTCCTTACCGGGTACCAGAGTGGGAAAGCTTGAGTGCATCCACCCTGCCCCTTACCAGGGATCCTGGTGAAAGCACCGAGCCTCTCTCTACTCTCATATTCAGTTAGAATTCTAGCAGTTCCTCACAGGGCTGTGGTAATCAGCTGAGTGCTGGTACAGCAACAATGTTGTTTTTATTATTTCCCTGCTGCCTGGGTGTTCTGGGTGCGTGTCTCCCATCAGTGTCGCCTGCTCTGTTCCCTCTTTGGGTACAGCACACAGTGCTGTGTGGTCACAGATGCTTAATCAAAGGGTGTGCATGGAGATAATGAAGACCTGGGCCTGCTCTGGAGTGTGCCTCAGAAATCCACTCAAAGAACAAGACCACGCAGTTTCTAAATCAGTCATTTGGGCTGGTTTAGCATGAAAGGCTCTGATGAGCCGGGACTGATTCATCCATTCTCAGTGTTCTAGGGAGGCACAGGGAAGAGCTCTCTGAGAATGCCACGGACTTCCGGCGTGAATAACACAGCCTGTCTCCCCCTCCATCACTGACAGGCTGCCCCCTCCGCAGGTGGCCTGGAGCGGCCAGGGCAGACAACATGATCTCTGCTTGGCCAGCTGGGAGCCCATGAGGGTGATGGTCCCAGTGCATCCTGAGTCTTCCTCCACACCGTCAAGCCCCTGTCCCCTCCCCGCTCCACTGTGTGAGGTCGCCATGGTGACTTCCTGTCCCCAGTATGTCAGGGCTCTATCAGAGCCAATCGGCGCAGGTGCGGATAAGGGTCTCTAAGCAGGGGCGGCTGTCACGCAGCCTGCCATCGCCACCAAGCGTAGCATCGAGTCTCGCCTGTGCCGGTGCCCACAGAGGATGAGGGAGGCTGGGGGAGGAGGGAGCCCTTTCTATATTTAGCTCCTGCACTGGGTACATCCCAGTGGACAGCTTTGAAAGAGGCTGACTTCCAGCTCAGCATGGGAAGGCTTAACATTCCTCCATTAGGCACACTCACATGGGGTTATGTTTTGCCCATAGACAGGGTTAAAAGAAAACAGGCAAAGAGTAAAGCAAGACGGAAGAGAACCACAAAGCTAAGCTGATTTATAACAACTAGGAAAGCTGCCCCTAAACAGTTCCTCCACCCACTCACCCACCCCTAGGTCTCGGGGACGGTGGAGGGAGGTCGGCCCAGTGGGTGCTGGGAAGGGCAACAGGAGCATCAAAATGGGGGATCCGCTGGGTTGCTTCATAGTCAGCTTGGTCCCTTAGAGCAGAGGCAGAGCCTGGGGCAACTGAGCCTTTGCCCTGAGTCCTAGAGTAGTGGCTTTTTGGCGGGACTCCACCATCCAGGAGAGGTGCAGTGGGAACTCTCAGGTTGCTGGAAATTGAGGTTAATGGACAAAAAAACAAAATCTCCAAACAGACATGAAAGGGATTCAGCACACCAGGTGAGCCAGAAGGCCAACAAATTGTTTATTTGCCTGAATTCACCAGGTAATTGCTTGTCCTTCTGCTCACTTCTGCTGCCCAAGCTGTGGCCCATCTAGTGGCCTGGCCTGAGCTCCCTCAGTCTGGACATTGTAAGATAAGAGAGATGAACAAAAGGGATCGAGGTTCTGGCCTCCCAAGGCTCCTAAGCTCCCAGAACACAGGCATGGAAGAGCGACCTAAGGACAGACATGGAGAGACTCACGCAAATTAACATCCTATGAGCTGGCTGAGGGGCAGCGAGGAGCAGCTCATGGATCTGAGGGACTGTGACTGAAGGCAGGTGACCACCTGGCTCTGGCCTCAGACCCCCCTCCCAGCCAATCGGGGTGGGGAGTATGCAGCCAGCCTGGCATTCTTCAGAGATGTCAGCCACGCCAGGTAAGGGCCTCTGTGCAAGATAATTCTCATTGTTCAAATTCTGCTCAAATATGGCAGTAGTTGCAAATCACCCTGCTGCTTAATGAGCAGATTCAGAGATCAGAAATCCATGGCTTTTCCCCTGAAACCTTCACTCCACAGCATCACTCTGAGCCTGAGCAGAGAAGCGGCTTTCAGAGGCCTGGCCACAGTTGGCCCAGGCCATATTGAGTGGGTGCTGTCTCCAGGTGGCCAGGCTGGATGCTAGCAGGGACATTTGGAAAATCTTCCCTCCCCAACTACATCCGTGTTGAATGTCACATGACCTTCCTCCGCCTCCCACCTGCTCAGCCTTTCCTGCTCTAACTTTAGCCTGGAGATAGTAAGTAGGCACCAATGAAGGCTGGAGAAAACAGCGAGGTACTGGAACTGGTACTTCCTTTCTGCTGCTTCTGGTCTGATGGTCAGCAGACTCTCAGGGAACAGTGAGCCAGGCTGAGTACATGTCCCAGACTGGAGTCAGAGAGAAAGAGTTCACCTCTCTCTCTGGATAGCCCAGTTCTGCCGCAAAGCATACTGGATGAAAGAATCCCTTCTGGCCTTCAGAATCTGTTTTTGAGCTCCTACAGCCTGTACGTGTGTGTGTAAGCACTTTGACATGTGTGCTGACTGTATATCCACATGTCTGTATATATGTAAATATGGATCTTTAAAAATATATGTTGAGCACCTACTATGGGCAAAGCACTCTGCTACTCTCACAAGTGTTGAGAATGGGCAGAGGAGTATATGACGGTCATAATCATACTGTTTACTGAGTACCTAGTATGTCCCAGGCATAGCATTGGGTACCTGACACCCAGCGAGCCACGTTTATGCTACACAACAACCTCAGGGTAGATACTACTATCCCTATTTTGCAGATCAATAAACAAAAGGATCAGAGAGGTTAAATTGGCCAAGGGGCACCATGCTGGAAAGTAGCTGGCAAAGCTCAGATTGCAATCCAAAGAATCTCCTGGCCACAGACCTCTGAACCGAGACAGTGAGCACACGAGACAGATGCATTCACAAACCCTCCCGTGACAAAGCAGTGAGGAAACAAGGGTAGTAGAATCAACTGGGCTGCACACAGGAATGTGGTGTTAAACACTGTGTCCTGCCCGGGACCCGTGAGCATGCTGTTGGGGGCCTATGTTAGTCACACTGCCCGTGTCCCTCATCTACACTCGCCTTTGTCCCAGGCTGCCTTTTCTTCCCCCAAATTGCTGTCTGTTGCTCCAGGCTCATTCAGTTCTCATTGGATACTGTGTGTTGTTAAGTCACGTGCTCCTTACCTGCTCCATTACCCCTTTAATCCCTGCACACTGGATTCTCTGACTTGCAGCACAAAGTGTCCCACGTATTAGCTCGCCAGAGGCCTGGACCCACTTTGGGACTGGCCTCTCCCTCACCGGTCATTTGAGCCCCGTTCCTGTCTTGGACCCACTGGCCGGATGCTGGGAGCAGCGATACACCTCTTTTCATTCACCCGCTGCACCTGAGTGAGGCTGGAGGGGTTCTGGGAGATTCCAGATATTCAAGTATTTTTGTCCTTTAGTAAGTAGAGCACTGAGCACGTGGGATCTTACTCAGCTTTGTCGCTGCCCTAATGGAGTAGTTTGGGGTCCTCAACTTCTCCTGGCCTCAGTCTCAGCTGCAAAATGAGGCTCTACTTTCATTCGGATGATTTCTAAGTTTTCCTCTGATTGGGACTGATGCACCAGAATTCCTGGGAACCTTGCGGGTGGGGACCGTAGTGGGAGATGACGCTTTCAGGGACTGTCCAGCTGGGCACAACATGGGGTGCCTGTGGACAACCTGATTCTCCAGTCTCCAGGCAGGAGAGGTCAGGCTGAGGCTCTGGGACCCAAATCTCTCAGAAAAAAGAAAGCATTCTTCCTAAGCCCCCTCATCGAAAGTACTGGGAACGAGCCTCCCCAATGCCCATAGAGGCGGTGCTCCGGGCTCGGTGCTCTGCTTCAGCATTTATTGTCCTGACCCATTTTCATAAGATCTCATTCTTTAGTCTGGGAGCAGTTCATTGAATTCATTGTATATCTATCTCAGGGTCCCCAGTGCCTAGCTAGGGGCCTGCTGCTGCACAGCCAGTGCACTGGGATTATTCGTTGGAGAAATAAATGAAAGTTTCACTCCAGCCCTTAGAATGCAGTCTGAGTCTCAGGCTCCAGCTGGAAGGCATTTATGCTAATGAGTGTTGATCTTGCCTCTCCAAGTAGAAAGTAACTCCTTTAGGAAGGTAGCCTGACTTAATTCTTCTGTAGCTTGCATGGGATCTCACAAATTCTGGGCACATAAGATGGGCTCAATATAAACTTGTTAAAATAAATGGAATGCAATATAACACATCACCCTTTAGACTCCATGGGCAGCTGCTAGATTCTTTGGGGCATGTCACTATTTAGCCTTAATTACCTGATTTTATATTAGCTCTGGGAACCGATCTGACTGAATGATAAGATTTTGCTCCTGGATAATAGCTAACAATAATAACTCCCTTATACTGAATGCATAATATGTGACATTGCTGTGATAAATGTTTTACTTCCCTCAACTCACTTAATCCCAATAACAGACCTTCTGTATTCATTTATTCGTTCAACCATTATTGTCATTATTTTGTTTTTTTGAGACAGGTTTGCTCTTGTCGCCCAGGCTGGAGTGCAATGGCGCGACCTTGGCTCACTGCAACCTCCGTCTCCCAGGTTCAAGAGATTCTCCTGCCTCGGCCTCCCCAGTAGCTGAGATTACAGGCTCCTGCCACCACGCCCAGCTAATTTTTGTATTTTTAGTGAAGACAGGGTTTCACCACATTGACCAGGCTGATCTTGAACTCCTGACCTCAGGTGATCCGCCCGCCTCGGTCTCCCAAAGTGCTGGGATTACAGGCGTGAGCCACTGTGCCCAGCCTCAACCAGTACTTTTTTACATCCAGTGTTTGCCAGGCAGTGGACATATGGCAGTACACAAGATAAACAGTTTTATTTTCCTCATTTTACAGATGAGGAAATAGATTCGAGGAATCTCAGAAATTTGCCTGTAGCCACAAAGCTCCTAAGTGGCAAAGCTGCATTCATCTCATTGTTTTCACGGTGTCAGGGAAGTGGTGCCCCTCTGCAAGCTCAAGTTTGTGGCTAGTTTGCAGGCTGGAGGCTGCTATTTGGCTCCTTTAGAATCTAACAGTGCCTTACGCAAATGGGTCTTTGGCAGGTAAGCACACTTGTCTCTGGGACTTGAAACACTCTCTCCTGGAGGTATGGAAGGCAGGTCTGGGAAATGCTTCTGCACCGGAGTCCCAGATACAGCATCACTGGGGCTTTCCAGGGGGAAGCAAAGAGACTTGAAGTGGGAAGGTGTCAGAGGGAGAGAAGGGTCTCTCCCTCTGGATAGGGGGCTCTTGGGAGAGGTGTGGAGAAGGCGAGGGTGAGGTGCCCAGCAGCCCTGCATATCCATCTATCTGTATGTATGTAATGGCTAAGATAGGCTCCAAGCACCATGCTCACAGGTCCTGGGCGAGATACGGTATCTAACACTTCACTCCTGTCGTGGAGCCAAGTTGATTCTACATTCTACTACCTCTGCCTCTTCACTGCTTTGTAATGCCTCTAATCAGTGCCTGCTCTGGGCCGTGTTGCAGAGAGTCCTGGGAGGCATTGCATAGATGTGTATTTCCCTTAGGGACTCATAAGGAGCATGTGCAGGAGTCTCCTTGTGAGTATCACACCCCGCCTTCCCAGTTGCTGGGGCTCGCCCACACCTAAGTGCCACATCCACATCCACCCAGGTGGCCAGACAGCTCGCCGAGGAGCGTCCAACTCTGTTACCTGTCTTCCTTTGCAGCTGCCCTACGCTCACGCACTCACCCAAACTCACATGTATACCTGGGTGCTCACACACATCCTATGAGGAAATTAAAAACAGCTTCCTGGGTCTGAGTTTTAAGGGATGGTCTAGTATACAGCTAATGGAATCCAGTCTCCTCACTGTGGCAGATCCCCTGTAGTTGGCTGAGGGAGTGTGAAGCCACAGAAACTGCCATTGGGTTTTGGTCTTAGGAGGCCTTTCTGCAGACACATCCCTTGCATCACCTAAAGCAAGAGGCAGAGTGCCAGGGCCACCTTGCCTGCCCCACCCTGGTCCCTGCCTCAGACCAAGAAGCAGAACATAAAGCCGTTTTCAGATCCATGCTCACTGAGCAGAAGGAAGAGAAGGAAAGATGGAAGGGAGAGGGACTGGTGTTTGCAGAGGGCTTCCCATGGACTAGCCCTGGGTGCTTTACCTTCATTGTTTTATTTCATCCTCACGAGAAGCCCCTGGGGGATCAGTGTTACCATCAGGCCTCTGTGGAATCGCCTGCTGCAACGGTGATAAGCTAGGTAGTGAGCTAGAAAGCAGAGAGGAGAATGACCAGAGGTTTGATCATGACCCTTGTAGTCACCGCGGGGCTGACTGTGGGCAGATCTTCAGCAGGAAGCCCTGTGGAGTGAGGATGGAACCCCAATCTCTTGCTCTGGGAGGTTTAGAGAGCACTCCTGCCACAGCTAGTAGGAGAATGGGACAGGATTATGCTGCCCTGTTCCTGGCACCAGTGGGACAGCAGCTATCACTGATGATGGGAAAAAGAACAGTGAGATGGTGCTGAGCCCCAGCAATGCTTGGTCCCTACGCAGGAGAAGAAATGGAGTTGCCATGTTAGGCTGGACTGTCGTCCTGCAGCTGAGGGCCAGAGGCAGCTGTGGCCATAGGACTGTGTCCTCTACCCCCAGCTCTGCTCCCTGCCTTTTGTAGCCTCAGTGGACACCACACTGTGTGGTCTCTGCTGTTCCTCCTCTTTCCGTCTCCCTTTCACCCTTTCCATTGGACTCAGCTTCAGGAGGACAAGGACTATGCTTTGTGTACAATTAAAGCACACACTCAGTAAATAACAGTAAACACGTGACTTTACTACCCACGGGGCTGCTATATTTGAGTTTTCATTTCACCCAGTGCTTACTGAAAGTCTCCTTGTGCCAGACCCAGGGACCAAGGGGCCACTGAATAGTTCAGGCTCTCAGGAAGCTTGTAGTCTCCCACTGGAGAGGGCCACGTGTACCACCAATTGTAACCTTGTGCAGGCAATGTAGTGATGACCAGAATGATGAGGCTTTTTTGAGTACTGCACATGTGCCAGGCATGTGGTGGTACAGGTTCTGAGCTGCCGGGGAGCAGATGGCGGAGGTAACCCTGACGGCAGCATCAAGGAGACCTTCTCAAAGCAGGTGATGGGCTTTTAAAAACTCACTTTTGTTTCCCACCCAGGGGTAGAATCATGATAAAGAAAAGCTAAGTTAAGAGCTAAAATGAATAGAGTCCTTCGCTGTCTAAGCATTCCAGGTGGATTGATTTATTTAATCCTCAACCCCCTGAAGAATACTGTTATGTTCCCTGTTCTACAGATGGAGAAAGCAAGCCAGAGAGGGCAAGGACGTAGGGTCATAGGTAAGGCGGGAAGCTGAGAGGCAAACCCGATCAGTCCAGTTCCGTGGGTTGCTCTTGTTAAGATTGCCAATTTGCTCTTGTAAGAAGGACCGATGAGCCTGGAGAGAAAGAGAGACTGTGTTTATGGAAGGAAGGTGGTACTTGGAGGTAAGGAACATCTAGTGTTTGGTGGTCTAAGGCATATTTGGAAATAAAACGAATTTTCTCCTTTATTCCTGGCCTGTGTTTGTCCACCCTTCAGGTTCTAAATAAAATACAAGGTGCATTTCTGTCTCAAAAGCTGATTCTTGGGACTCACTCTTGCCCTCTCCCCATGTGGCATATGTACACGGAAACCTGCACCCACATGTGGATGATCTAGCTTCTTTCTGTACCCCAGACTTACCTGTGAACCTATCTGTCTTCAACCCTCTCAGTTGACTGTCCTCAGACCTGCATACCCTGCCCTACCTGGCCCCACATAGGCAGAAACACACATATCCAGCTAGACACACTCTGTCCCTGTGCCCCCAGACACCCCACGCACATTCACAGGGCACCACACACACACCAACCTGCCCAGCATGTGCAGATGAGGCACGTGTGCCTGACTGCCCCACACAGGCACAAGCACTTCTGAAGACAGCGAGGAGGAGGCCACAAAACCAGACCCAAGGTCTGAAAGGACACCTGGGGCTGAGGTCCAGGCACCCTGCCAAGGGCTGAGTCCATGTTTTTCTGGGGTGAACAGATGGGAAAGAGGGAAACCATAGAGGGTAGGGAAGACTCCCTTCTCTTCTCTAGGCCGTGAGGACTACCAGGGCGCAGAGAGGCAGGCAGCCGTGGGACTGTCGCAGCAACCCCAGGAAATCCTACAAACACTAAACGCTGGTGAGGGCTTAGGAAAGTCCTGGAGATCGTGGGCAGGGCCAGTGCTATAGGCGGGCAGGGCCCGGGTGCGTTCCCCGCTTGCCCAGTATGGGCCAAGGACCTGCTCCTCACCTGCCCACATGCTAAGCCCTGGGGGTACAACAGCGGACAAGACAGACCCCAGCCTGCCTCGAGGAGTTTGCAGTCTGTCAGCAGGAGTGGGGCGGTGACGGTGGTCATAATAGCAGTGACTAAGCCCTTCCTGTGTGCCAGAACTCTGTCACTCACACGTGTGGTGTGTGTGTAACCCCTGTAACAACCCATAGGGAAGGTACTTATGATGGTGGAACTGAGGCACAGAGAAGTTAAGTAACTTGTCCAAGGTTTCACAGCTCATGAGGGAAGGAGCCAGCATTTGGACCCAGGCAGTCTGAGAACCCATGCTGTTAACCACGACTTGAGGATGACGCCCATAAATGGGGATGCCACCTCCCAGCTCGGCCTGACACCGTAGAGTTTGTACAGCCCTTAAAAACGCACTGCCTGTTGCTCATTTGAACCTATCGGCTGTCCACCGATGTGGATCTCAACATTCCCATTTTACAGATGAGGAAGACACAGGTAGACATTTTAAATGATGCGCTCTCTACTAGACAGCTAACGGGCAGCCTCCAGCCCAGCTCTGTTGGGTCAAGATGGCACTGCCCGGTTTCTGTCAGTCCCATGCCTGCTAGCCTCCTCTCTCTGGGCCTCAGGGTCCCCATTTGAAAAGCAGGAAGAACCACACCTGCTCCCTCCTGATTTCCAGGGAATATGGCATGTGGTATTAAGCAAACGGTATTTAAAACAGTGACGGGCGCGGTGGCTTACGCCTGTCATCCCACCATTTTGGGAGGCCAAGGAGGGCGGATCATGAAGTCAAGAGATCGATACCATCCTGACCAATATGGTGAAACGCCAACTCTACAAAAAATACAAAAACTAGCTGGGTGTGGTGGAAGGCGCCTCTAGTCCCAACTACCCGGGAGGCTGAGGCAGGAGAATCGCTTGAACCCGGGTGTCGGAGGTTGCAGAGAGCCGAGGTCATGCCACTGCCCTTTAGCCTGGCGACAGAGACTCCGTCTCAAAAAAATAAATAAAATCGTAGGAACAGTGAGCTGAGATCTTCTGGGTGAAGAGCCAGGAATAGGGGGTCAGTCCCTCCTATGTTCTCACCACCTTTAACTCAGAAGAGAAGCAGGTGCTCAACCACCATGCCACGCGGCACGTGGAGGCACTCGAAGCGGACGGGCCGGGTTCTGCTTCTGCTATGAGCGTATTCACCGCGTCCTCAGGGAGGTCCCTCCGCTTCCGAGCTTCTGCTCCCCTCAGCACCGTGGGGCTGGTCACACCTGCCTCCCGGGGCTGTTGGGGAAGAAGTGAATGAACGCGTGTGGAGCTTGTGGCCCACAGTCAGCTCTCGCATCCTGACAGTCATTTAAAATTATCCTCATTATTTTTATCTTAGTCCTGGAAGTGCTCATGCCTGAGGGGATGGCAGAACCGCTTCCCGAACTTCTTCCTCCTGGCAGCGAACCAAGCTTTCTTCGAAGAAATCCTTTTCCACACTCGCTGTGGCCCCAGACACAAAGCTCGTCATACTCTTACCCCCAGGGGTTCGAGGGAGGCTGGCCCCGGGAGGAGCTGGCAGCGTTTCCTCCGAAGCTTCCTGCCCACCCACGGGGCCCAAGGCCTGTTCCCCATCCAGCCCCCTGGCCCTCGCCACCCCCCACGGCGGGCGCACTGGTGCATCCTGAGCATATGGAGAAGGGGTTACTCCACAGCCCCCTGACTCATCCTGCCGCTGAATAAGCCGGGAAGGTGACTGATCTAGGGAACATGCCAGTTTGCTATGAGGCCCTGATCACTGGGATGCAGCTCCCCGGGGACAAGAAAATGAAAAATATGACTAAACTGTCCTCCCACACGGGCTGTCATTAAAACAGTGCTCGCTATGTCACAGATATTTTTGCTTCGTCTCCAAATAATTTGTTCTTCCAACTTTAAAAAATTTCTTTAATTTAATTTTTATTACCCATTCCTCCACCTCCCCATTTGGTGTGCACTTTGCTCTGTGAGGCCAAGGGAATGTAAAATGTGTGGCGCTCTTGCCCAGGGGCCTCCCCCTGACCCTCAGATTTGGTACAGGCAGAGAAGCCCCCAGGCAGTCTGGTCTGCAGCCTGGTCCCGCAGCTGAGGTGGAATCATCCCTCCTCCCCCACCTCCTCCCTGTCCGTCCTCCCCCTACCTCCTCCCCCTCCTTTCTCTTCATCTCCCTCCTTCCCCTCCCTTTTTCTCCTGCTCCCTCCCCACTTCTCCCTCCTCCCCTTCCTCTTCCTTCCTCTCCTGTCCTCTCCTTTCCCGGCCTCCTGCTTCCTCCCCTCTCCCCATCTCCCTCTCCTCCCTCTTCACTTCCTCCTCTCCTTCCCTCCCCGAGTCTTCTCCCTTCCCTCTCTTCTCCTCTTTCTTCTCCTCCTCCCTCTACTTTCTTCCTCCTCGTCTCCCTTCTCCTCCTGTTTCCTCTTCCTCCTCCGGCTGCTGCTGCTCTGACTTCGGCTGAGGAGGAATCTCTTGGGCTATGTGTTTAGGAGAAAGAAATCTGCAGAAAGGTCAGCAGGTACAGGGCAGAGGCCTTCCTTGCAGGTACAGTCCTGGCAGCCAGAGCACCATCCCGTCTCCACACCCTTGGGACCGGATGGCTCCAGGCCTGACGACCCTGCCATTTGCAGCCTCCGCCAGCCCCAGCTAGGAGCTTCCCACAATGCCGTGGTGCAGCACAGCCTGCTAGTCATCACGCCTGCCATCCTTCGTTCCCGGGAAGAGAGTCAAACTGTTTACTAAGTGCCAAGTACTGTGCTGGGATCTGGGGTAGAGCCGAAAATAAGACCAAGTTCCTGCTCTTACATGCTGCAGCTGGTGGGGGGATAAACAAACACATAACCCTACAGATGACTAAGACAGCTTCAAGCAAAGTGCTGTAAAGGAGATGGAAAGATGGAAAGGGTGGGAGAGAAAGACAACTTTAAACCAGGGTCACGAGGAAAGGCCTCTCCGAGAAAGTGACCAAGGGTCTGATGCTAGAGTTAGCTGTGCAAAGACCCAAGGGAAGAGCATGCTAGGTGAAAAAAGAGCACAGAACACAGCAGAAACCCCGTGATGGGAATGAGCTTGGCATGCCTGAGAGAAGGAGGGAGGCCATGAGGCTGGGGCGGAGTGAACTCTGGGTTAAGGCAGAGGCACATGGATCTGAGAAGCGACCTCGACCACAGCACAGTGCCCTCGTTCTTAGGCTGGGGAAGATTTAGGCTGTACTTCAGGTGCAGTGGAAAGCCACTAGAGACTGCGGGGCAGTTGGCTGACTTGATCTTCATCATACTTTAAAAGCTCGCTCTGGCTGACGTGTGGAGGGCGGATTATGGGGAGCAGAGGGGACTGGAGACCCCCAGAAGAAGGCTAAGTGTAGCACCTGAGTGATGGCGGCCTGGACCTTGTTCTCTTCTGTCCTGCCCTCTCCATCAAGCTGCAGGGAACTCAAACCCACTGTGTCCAGCTGGAGCTCTTGGTTCTTATCTCTTATCTGACCCTGTCCCCATGTGAGTGGCAATACCATTAACCCAGTTGCTCGGGTCAAAGACCAATGCTGGCTTTACCTTCAAGCCCATCACAAGGCTGACCCCTTCTCACCATGACTCCTGTCACTTGGGCCCTGGGTTGTTCACCTCTGATAGGTCAAGGGGTGGCTTGGCTTCCCAAAAGAGGGGATGGCTCCACGGAGCACCTAACAGAGGGTGAAGCACAGCATAGGGGCATGAAAGTCGTGTTGACTTTTCTAGCCTTGCCTGTACTATAGAAACGACTTCATATGGGCCGGGCGCGGTGGCTCACACCTGTAATCCCAGCACTTTGGGAGGTCCAGGAGAGTGGATCACAAGGTCAGGAGATTGAGACCATCCTGGCTAACATGGTGAAACCCCGTCTTTACTACAAATACAAAAAATTAGCCAGGTGTGGTGGCACGTGCCTGTAATCCCAGCTACTCGGGAGGCTGAGGCAGGAGAATCACTTGAACCTGGGAGGTGGAGGTTGCAGTGAGCCGAGATCATACCACTGCACTCCACCCTGGGAGACAGAGTGAGACTCTGTCTCAAAAAAAAAAAAAAAAATGACTTCACATACATGTGAATTCCTTAAAGAGCTAAGGAATTTTCAGAAATATTCCCTACCCTCAACGTGCACACACACCTTCTCCAGCCTGCACCCAGCACTCAACAGCCCCGAGTCTCCTACCAAGGTTGTCATTCTTCCATGACTTTGTGTTCCACACTCCCTGACACCTCCTGAGAGCCTTCTTCCTGTCCCCACTCCAGTTCCCAGCAAACTCCTAGTCATCCTTCAGGCCCCAACTCAAATGTCACCTTCTCTGTCAAGTGTCCCCAGACCCCGCATCCCCTCTCTCAGCCGTCTGCCCGGGCAGAATTCACAACTTCCCACTTAGGACTCCGTACTTGCTGGGCTGCCATAACCTTCATCAGCTACATAATTGTTTATTGTAATTATTTGCTTACCTGCTTATCCTGCTTCTGGACTGTGAGCCTTCAGAGGGTTGGGATGGTCTTCCTTCATCATCTTCCTGTCCTTAGCCAGCTCAGCCCGGAGCATCTGCTCTATAAGCATCTGTTGACACAGAGCCTTCTCCTCTGGTCATCACTTAAGCAAAAAGCCAAGCTATCTAATCACTTTTGCAAGTCAAAGGTGAGCAAAACTCACCTTCTCCAGGAAGTCTTCTTAGATCTTAGAGGACACTTTGCCGTGTCCTCTCAGCCCTTGGGCTCCCTGTTTGAATTCCGTATCTCCCCAAAATATGGTTTTTCAGAAAGCCTTCCTTCCTACTTCCCTTTTGTTCATTAATTGGTTTGGTAGATAGTTATCATTCGGTCTCAGCCTAAATGTCAGAGACATGAATTAATTAATCAATCAATTAAATGTCAGAGACCTTTGTTGATTACCAGTCCAGGGGAGCCCCACTCAATCACATTACCCAGTGTTATTCTCTGCGTAGCACTGTGTTATCTTTAGCGTATGTGTTCATTTATTTGTTGTATAACCTTCCCACATAGAATGTACTGTAGTTCCAGACAGCATGGCCTGGTCTGTCTTGTTCACAGCTTCCTCCCTGGTGCCCAGAAAAGAGCCTGGCACTCAAGTGGTAGGCCCTCAAGAATTATTTTGTAAGCAAATGACTCTTGAGCTCTTATTGCACATGAATTGCTGCTGTGGGCACCAGAGCCCCTTCCCTGAGAACAAAAACCACCCGCCTGGGGTCTCAAGACTCACACATTGAAGAGTTGGCAATGTCCAGGGCAGTGTCCAATAAATGACCCAACATGAGATGTTAGGGTTGGAGCAGAGAGAGAGAGAGAGTCTGGGGGCGCCGAGTGGCCAGGCGGGCTTTGTGCACGAGCCCTGAGGCTAGCTTTGGATGCTCCCTCTCCCACCAGGCCTCCACCTGTGTTGCTCTACCACTCAAACACCTGCCTCATCCCCCATTGTCAGCTCTCATTTTGTTCTTCGGGTTCCAGCTGCCCTTTCTCTGGGAAGCTTTTCCCTGTCCCTCATGCTGAAGTCTGCAAGACCCTGAACACCTCTCTCTTGTAAGACAGATCACACAGCTTTGGAGTTGCTTTTTCTTTTTTGTTCTTCCCCAATACACACACACACACACACACACACACACACACACACACACACACACAGGCTAAATAAGAACAAGGATGGTGTCTGATTCATCCTCAAGTCTCCAGGATCTAATACAGTTCCTGGAACTTAATCGATGATCAGAAAGTATGTGTAGAATAAATGAAGAAGGGGACTTTTCTTCCCTGGATGGCAAGAAACTCCCTAAGTACAGATACCAATTTATTCTTTACTCAGAAAATATGTATTGAGCTCTGGAGATACAACTATCAACAAGGCAGACAAAAATTCCTGCATTTAGTGAATCTACACACTAGATGTGGGATAGACAAAACAAGACATGATTCCGTTGGGTGGTAACCCATGTGACGGAGGACGGTGAAGCAGAGAGGGAGACGGGAGGGCCAAGGGCAGTGTTTAACGGTTCATCAGGGCGGGTCTCCCTGAGAGGGTGTCGGGGTATGCCCCAAGGGAGCTGAGGGAGGCTGTGCAGGGTCTGTGCATTTGGGCGGTCATCACTGTGCCTCGTGCCTGACACTGCTCTAGCAAGTCTTCTGCATCCTTGAAGTCTCCTCTCTGATGGACCATTCAGGCTGGCACTCAGGCATTCTGTTATTTCTTCCTTCTTAAAATATCTTCCATTATACCCTACTTCCCTGCAAACAGACTCTCACCATTTCTTTCCTTCTCTTTGCAGCAAAACCACCTCAAAAGAATGGTCTGATTCATCTCTTGCCCGTTCTCTTCCTTTTTTCTTTTTAACTTGGTAAGCATTTATTGTGCTGCCCATGCACCTGACCCTTTACAAACACCAAGTGATTTCATCCTCCTAACAGCCCTGTGAAGTAGGTGGCCTCAGATTAGGAAATGGGGCAAAGAACAGCTAAACAGCTTGCCTACGGTCACACGGCTGGTGAGTGGAGAGCTGGCATCTGCCTCCTGGCAGGCTGGTGCCCAGACCTGTGCTCTCAGTCACTCTGCCATGCTACCTGACAGTGCCATGCCTGCCAAACCCACCCCACTCAGGGTTTCACCTGCGCCACTCTCCCGAAACACTTCTTGTCCAGATCACCGTGACCTCCATGTTGCTCGATCTCACTTCTCACCTCTCATCTTACCTGATGAGTCTCAGGCAAGGGATGGTTGAGCCAGTTGGTTATTTTCTTCTCCTTAACATCACACTCTAATTTCTTCTTCAGGCTTCTAGGACACCACACTCTCCAGGTCTACCCACCTTGCTCTTCACTCTTTATCAGTCTCTTGCTGGCTTCTCTTCTCCTTCCTGAGCAGGAGAGCCCAGGATCGGGTTCTTCGTCCTTTTCTTTGTCTATACTCACTCCCTGGCCGTCTCTTCCAGTCTCCCACTGTTAAAAACTCCGCATGCCCATCCTGGCCAACATGGTGAAACGCTGTCTCTACTAAAAGTACAAAAAATTAGCCGGGTGTGGTGGTGCGTGCCTGTAGTCCCAGCTACTCAGGAAGCTGAGGCAGGAGAATTGCTTGAAATCGGAAAACAGAAGTTGCAGTGAGCCAGGATCACACCACTGCACTCCGGCCTGGCAATAGAGTGAGACTGCGTCTCAAAAATAACAACAACGAAAACTCCAAATGCTAAGACTCTGGTGTTATATTTCCATTGCTGATCTCTTTCCCCAACTACAGAGTTACATACCCATCTGAGTTCTTTGCCTCTCCTCTTAGGTGTCTAATAAACGTCTCAAACTCAATGGACCCAAAACTGAACTGATTTTCTCTCGCCAGCTGCCTGGCCCAAACCTGCTCCACCCATATATCTTCACTGATGGAGAACTCCATCCTTCCAGGTGCTGAAGCCAAAAGCCTTAGAGTCAGCCTCGACACCTCTGTCCATCTCACACCCACATCCAACTTCCCAAGACACCTTGCTGGCTCTTCGCCGAGAAGCATCTCCGTCTTCAGCTTCCTGTAATGGCCTCCTGACTGCCCTTCACTTGCATTCCTGACTCCTTATCTGCTCATCCCGACTGCCAACATGACCCTTTACCAACTTAAGGCAGAGCATGTTTTCCTCGGCCCAGGACGCTACAATGCCTGGGAGAGAGATCCTCAGGGCCGTCCCCATCGGATGCCGCTGCGGACCTCCCCAGGCCTCCTGCTCCCCATCTTCTACTCTGCTGTTTTCCTCCATCCGATTTCTTACCTTCCAGCTTGAGTAATCTGATTGTTCCCCTACCCCATTCTGTGTGTGTTACCTTATATAAAATGCTGATTCCCTACATTTTTCCTCTGTTCATTTTGTTTATGTGAAAACGGTTCTCAATATCCTGCCCCTCCCCATTTACATTTGGAGCCTTCAAAATAATAGAGACAGGCCTAGACCTGTCTCCTGGGTGCGTGCTTAACTTTGCCAAATAAATCTCCTAAAATGATTTAAAAGAAAAAAAGATTTCCTACCTTCCCGCAGATGGTGTGGTTTACCTATTTAAGTGAATCTTCCTTTACTAGAACCTTCCTTTACTAGAAGCTCAGCTTCCTGCACTCTACAAGAACAGATATCTTTGTTTTGTGCAGTGATATTCTAAGCATCTAGGACAGAGCCAGTGCTCCACAAATGCCTATTGAGTGATTATCTGGGTGAAGGCATTGCAGGCAGTGGGACTAGCAGGTGCCAGGGTCCCATCCTGGTCTCCTCCCTGCTTTAGCAGGGTCAGAGGCCATCAGTCAGTCCATGGGCAGACCCATTGGCAAGGCTGGGGCGTCTTCCCCCTGCATTTTGGGGGCAGGCCTCTGTTCATTTGTGGTGGTTATGTCTGTTGTGTGTAGTTGGTCCAGAGAAGAGCAGCAGGTTGCCGAAAATAGCACGGTGAACCGCAGCCGTGCAGCCACACGGCCTCCATTTACCCAAACGAACTCACTACATTGAGATAAACAAACAACCCTGATCTAGAGAAGTTCCAGCGATGAACTGACCCCTGACACCCCCTCCTTGCTTTCCCTCACAGACACAACCCAAGAAAAATCCCTCATTAGCAAAGCTGCTGCCATTGAGTGCCAGGAGGGCAGGAGGGACTTCCTTCCTGTCCGCTGCAGTGGCACCTCACCGGAGCCCACGGTTCTTTCTTCTCTTCCCTTTCTCAATGCACACTTGTCTCTCTGTGCACACCTTCTCTGTTGTGCCCTCTCTCGGTAGCTCCCGCAGAGGTTTCTGTCTTTGGGTTTCTCTGTACCAGGGTCTCCATCTCCCTGTCTTTGTTTGCTTCTGGCTCCCTCTGTGTGTCATCTGCCTCTGTAATCTTTGCCCTCATCCTTCTTTCCAGCTCTTTTACACAGCCTCTCTTTTGCCATTTTCCTTCCCCTCCTATTTCTCTTCTTCCTGTCTTGCTTTTTGGTTTCGTTTTGAGGTGGAGTGTCTCTCTTATCACCCAGGCAGGAGTGCAATGGTGCAAT
This sequence comes from Saimiri boliviensis, assembly GCF_048565385.1. Taxonomy (NCBI): domain Eukaryota; kingdom Metazoa; phylum Chordata; class Mammalia; order Primates; family Cebidae; genus Saimiri; species Saimiri boliviensis. Next base: position 99,929,200 of record NC_133459.1, read on the forward strand.
CTCGGCTCACTGCAGTCTCTGCCTCCCAGGTTCAAGCGATTGCTGGCAGAGTGGTGACCAGAGCTGCCTTCTTCTCTTGTAATTACCACGATCCCCACCACCTCCAGCTTCTTCTCTTGGCCTCTGGCCTGTGCAGGACAACGCTCTGCCTCTCCTGCCAGGCGTCCACTGCGTAAGTCCCACGCCTCTTCTCTCTCACCCCACAGTCAGGGGTCCCATGGTGACACTGGCTTCTGGTCTGAGCAGAGCCTGCCTCCAGTCCCTGTCCTCCCAGCTCTTCTGCCCCCTCTGGACCCTGGTCTGCCCATCACTCTGGTCCACCCAGCCAGGGATACCGTGTGTTAGGTCCACTGCGTTGGCTTGTCTGGTGGCTCCCAGCCTTTGCTGGAACCTGGGGCTTTTCTCCTTCTACCAGAGCAGTCCCTGTAGTTGGGACTAAGGCATCTGATTATTGTTCAAGACATCATGTTAATTTTCTGAGTCTGCTGCGTACATGGGTTCCCTGGGAGACCTCTCTCCAAATCACAACTTCTTCTCCCCAGTTCCTTCCCACTGAGCATGAATTTCCCATCCCTGGATGCTCTGAAGCAATGGCCTCTCATATTTAAGTGCCGCTCGTCTGTCTCTTTTCCAGCCAGCACCTCAGATAGCTATGAAGCTCTGGGCCGGCCCCTCGGTTTATCTGCTCTGTTTCAGCTGGCTTTAAATTTGGCTCACCTTCTGGCTCTTCCTTTCTCCACCGGGTAAACATCTACCCCGTTACCCTGTGATAGAGGAATCAGGCAACGGCCTGGGGGTCATTTGCCTTGCGGAGCTTGTTTAGTTTGGAAATATTGTTGAGTCCTTGAGGGCAGCTGAGCTGGTCTGGCTGGGCCCCAGAGGAGGCTGGGAAGCCTGAGGTATTTTTTCTCTCCTCTCTCACCTTCCCCTCTTCGTCCATCTCTGGTATGACCCCCACCAAATCATTCTCTTGCTTTTGTGATTCTCCCGCTCCCACCTCTGGAGAAACTGCTCCCCATCCCTCTCCACCCGCACCTTGCCATAGTTACGTTTTCTCACGAGGTATGATTGCTTAAATGAGATACGTCCTCGAAGGGGCTTTGTGAGCCAGAAAGCATAATACCCAATGACTGGTAAGTGCTGCCACAAGCCTCCGTGGACAGAAGGGACAGCTCTTCAGTGCTGGGGCAGCATGTCTCCTTAGCATTCAACTCTCTGACTTTTCTGCAGACCACCACCTCCAAAAACCCCACTTTTGCCCCCACACAGCCGTGAGCAGGAGCCTGCTTGCCTCTTTGCGCATGCGTCCCTCCTTTCCCTGGCAGAGCCCCACACACAGGGCTTATTTTCTTAGAGGACTGCAGTGTGTTAAGCATGAAACAAGCTTCTCCCACCTGCTCCAAGCATTTCCTCAGACTTTCGTGGCCAGGCAGTCTTTGCCTCTCCATTAATACTGGTCACGGTACAGAGCTCAGTGCTTCAGGAAGGGGGCTTAGTGGTCAAGAACATGTGTGTTGGGGGTCACACAAATTCATCATCTACTGGTTGTGTCACCGCAGGTCTGTTTGCTTAACCTCTCTAAGCCTCCTTTTTCTTTTGGTTAAAATGACAATGAAGCGAGTACCTTGGCCAGGATGTTGCAAAAAGTCAGGGAAAGTGCTTATCACAGAGCCTGATGCTCAGTGAGTGTTGCTGTTTTATTATTATCTCACAAGGCAGCCTTTGCATGGTTCTAAACTGAAATGGACCTCTCAATAAATTGAAGAGGGCCTGGTTCTGCAATCTGGAGCTACATAAAAACTCCCTAATCCTCCTTGCACAGGACAAGCCTTCAAACGTTTGAAGACAGGTTTCATATCCCTTCTAAATCTTCTCTTCTCCAATTTAAATGTCCCGAGTTTCATCACCTCTTTCCCACATTTTTCATGGTTTCCAGGCCTTTGGCATCTAGGTCAGTGTCCTTTGTACACACTTGTCAATGTCTTTCCAAAAATATAGAGGACAGAAGTGAAGGTAAGACTGAATTTGGTTTAACCTACCCAGAGTACAGTGGGGGCATTGGCCTTGATCCCCATAAACAGCCCAGGCTTTGTGTGTGTGTGCTGGTGGGTCTGCTTGTTCTGTGACTTTGTGGCCTGTGACCAAAGCCTCCTCCCTGATTTTCACATTAACATCTCAAACTTGGTATCATACTCATCATCATTGCCAAGTTAATCTTTTAGACTAATACAGGGTTGATTTGCCTCTGCTCAATTGCATTGCATTTGATTTCAGTCACACTATAGGTTGAGATCTGTTTTAATTACATTACTTGAGTAGATAATGCACTATCATGTTCAGAAATCAAAAGATGTAACAGGGTAAGGGAAAAGTTCCCATACCACACTTGTTCCTCATCTGCCCAGTCGACCTTCCCTCCACGTAAGTAGTGACCATGTTGTTCTTAGTTTCTCATGTATCCTTCTGGGGCTTCCTTATGCATAAGCAAGTAACAATATTCGTTCTTATATTTGACACACTTTTTACACAAATGGGAACGTGTGATGCACACTGATCTGAAGTTTGTTTTCTTCATGAACAATGTCTGGAATCCCTGTGAATCTTCAGTGTTCTGTCTGACATAGTTTCATGTCTATCAGTCTCGTAACATTTGTATGTATGATAAGCATGCCATCATCGTCTTTATTCGAGTTGTTGATAAGAGTTGTGTTCGCAGATCCTGGAGGTTTATGACTGGACGTGCCCAGGCTGATGCCCATCATAAATCAGCACGTGGTGTAGTGTCCTGCTGGTTACTGGGACAACTAACTAGGCTCATTCTCAGCCCACTTTCCTCCTCCTTAGTCACAAGGATAATGTCAAATCCAAATCTATCAAATATCTCACTACACAACTAGGTGTAGAGAAGCTTCCTGATTTATCAGACTAGAACAGTGGTTCTCAACTATGGAAGATTTTTACCATAGGGGACATTCGGCTATGTCTGGAGTCACACGTGACTGGGTGGGGAGATGCTACTAGCATCTAGTGGGTAGAGGCCAGGGTGCTGCTGAACATTTCACAATGCACAGGATCACCCCCATCCACACACTCACCCCCAACAAAGAATTAGCATGCCCAATGTCAATAGTGCCAAGATTGAGAACCCCTGCTTTAGAACCTTACCCATTTTTTTTTAAGTTAAAAGGTTAATTTGGTATCACCTAGTCTTAAAGAATCCATGCTGGTTCCAAAAACTTTTCAGGCTGGGCACGGTGTCTCACGCCTGTAATCCTAGCACTTTGGGAGGCCAAGGCAGGTGGATCATGAAGTCAGGAGTTCAAGACCAGCCTGGCCAAGATGGTGAAACCCCACCTCTACTAAAAACACAAAAATTGTCCGGGTGTGGTGATGGGTGCCTGTAATCCTAGCTACTGGGGAGGCTGAGGCAGGAGAATTGCTTGAACCCGGGAGGCAGAGGTTGCAGTAAGCCAAGATCACGCCATTGCACTCCAGCCTGGGTAACAGAGTTAGACCCTGTCTTAAAAAAAAAAAAACAAAAAAAAAACAAAAACAAAAAAAAACCTTTTACATACAATTCTTTTTTGGCAAGAGAAAAATCTCTGATGGAATGAAAATATCCTCTGAATGAATTAAAACTCTCCAGTCTCATGGGGAGAGTCCTCAGATTTGGAGGACTGCTCCTCTCATGGGAATACGTTTGTCCAAGGGTGCCCTGCTCCATGGAGACCTCTCAGGGTGGCCTCCTCTCTAGTGCATTCTCTCCTGTTTCCTAAGACTGCTCACATCCCTAGCAACGACTTCGGGTCTGGCTCCTCTCCTCTATTGTCTCCCGCCCCAGCCAGGAATGGCACAGAACTTACAGAAAGTTAGGAAGTCCTGGGGAATGTCGGTAACAAGGGAATGAGAACAACAGGAGCTCTCCTTCCCTCTCTCAGTGTGGTCATTTCCCACTTATGGAGGTATCAGTGCCCCTAACATCTGAAAAACCTTGATAAATAGAGGAAAAAACACTCCCACCAACACCTGTTTAGAAGACTGAGTCCAAGCCGGGCGCGGTGGCTCAAGCCTGTAATCCCAGCACTTTGGGAGGCTGAGGCGGGTGGTTCACGAGGTCAAGAGATCGAGACCATCCTGGTCAACATGGTGAAACCCTGTCTCTACTAAAGATACAAAAAAAAAAAAATTAGCTGGGCATGGTGGCACGTGCCTGAATCCCAGCTACTCAGGAGGCTGAGGCAGGAGAATTGCTTGAACCCAGGAAGCGGAGGTTGCGGTGAGCCGAGATCGCGCCATTGCACTCCAGCCTGGGTAACAAGAGCGAAACTCTGTCTCAAAAAAAAAAAAAAAAAAAAAAGAAGACTGAGTCCAAGAGAATTGAGTTGAAACTTTAAGGAAGGATCTGTTGGTGTTTGCATAGCCCAGAGCCCCAGTATCCCCAAGAAGACTATAGTGGCCGACGAATACTCCCAGCCAGAAATGGCCCATCTCCATATTCACTGGCCTCCTACTCTACCCGAGATGCTATGAGGGTCTTATCCATTTCGGGAAAAATAAAGCATGAACCCACCTGTCGAAGAGCCTACAAGAGGCAGCCTGTATAATGGGAAAAGCACGACCTTGAGACAGCTCTGCATCAGAATCCCATGGAGATGGTGAGGCAGCATTAACCAGATCATACTGAATGCCCCCAAAAATTAGTTTCTCATCATTAAGAATGGAGAAAGCAATACCCACTTCAGAGTTGGGGGGAATATCAGCATCTGCAGTGTCTTGCGCATGTAGTAAGTCGATACTGCAGCTATTATTGGGTACTCTCACATCCTAACACCAATATCAGACATGCAGAATCTGATAAGCACTGAATAAAGGCTCAAACAAAGGACTGTGGATGCATAAAGGGAGAGTCATTGATGTGGTTCAAAGTATTTTGAAGAATGCTGGATTTGGGGCTGTCAGGGGACCTGGCCTTGAGTCCCTCCTCTGTCACTCAGTAGCTGTGTAAACACAGATACTTAGCTTCGTTCTCTAAGCCTCTGTTTTCTTATCTATCAAATGGAGATAATAAGACCTATCTAAATGGCAGTGAATATTAAATGCTTATTGAGTCCATGGTTGAATTCCAGCCGGGGAGACTTCTTTAAATAGGTGGCATTTGAGCTGAGCCCTGAAGAATGAGGAGGATGTTCATAGGGGCCAAAGGGAAAGAGGAGACGGAGAGATAAGAGCTGAGCAAAGCAGGGGATGATGAATGTTTGTGTAATTCTCCAGGAAGTTAAGAGAGTAAGCTTGTGTATCAGACAGATCTTGGTTATCTAACGTCTCTAAGCCTCCGTTTCTTCATTTGTGGAAAGGAACCTACAAGGTGGATGTGAGTATTCAATGCAGTCACAGATGAAAGCATTGGCTCAGCGCCTGGCACATGGCACGCACTTAAAGGACAATCACTGTTATACCCACGGGAGCTGGGGCTGGAAGGTTCAGATGGACCAATTGTCAAGGGCCTTGTGTGCCAGGCCAAGGAGGTGTCCAGTTGTTTGGGCAATGGGAAGCTATTATGACTATCTTTTGAGAAAAATGACTTGATTCAAACTGCTTTAGGCTAACTCTTGGCAACAGTGGTGGGCAGGCTCTCAAGGAGTGCACCTGGAAGTAGGAAGACAAGTTGGCCCAGAAAACGGAACCACAGTTTAGTTTTTACTATATATTTGCTCTGGACTCTGAGCAAGCCACAGAGATTCAGCAAGGCCCCAGGCTCACAGCTGGGCTGGGCCAAGGTCCTGGGGTGGAAAAAAAGAGTTTCGCCCCTCCCTGCTGGACTCTCTTCCACCACCCTCACCCAGCCTCTCTATGACAGCTGCGGCTCCCACCCCCAGTCCCTGTTTGGAGCAGTGATTAATACAGGTTTAAAATAATCTTTGTCTTCTCCCTTTGTCCGCCCCCAGCACAGCCGCTGCTCTCCTCCCATCCCCCACGCCCTCGCCCCCTGCACTGAGCCGGCCACACCTCAGAAGCCAGCCTCAGTGCACCTCAGGGCCCGGGCCCCCGCCTTCACTCACACCCTGAGACGCTGTCCCACACTGTCACCTTCACACACCCCCCGAAGCAGGAGCAGGCAACAGAACTTCCCCTCCAGGCCACTTCTGGGCCTTCAAGTCCCCACAATGTTCTCTTCCTCAGAGGTTCTGGGCCTGGGACAGGGACGACCAGCAGCAGGTCATCTTTCTCCAACCCCGACCTCGAGAAGTGCCACTGGGCCCTGCTGCACATCCAAACCAAACTCCAGAGGCCCTGCCGGACTCCAGCCTAGCTGTAGTCGGTACTCCTAGACTATGAGCAGTGCCCCGTACCTCGGTTTCCCCACTGGACCTCTGGCTTCTTTTCCTTCCCAAAGAAAAATGTTTTCACTTTCTCATCAATATTCCTCAGCTGGGGCATGGGAGATCACCTCGTTAAACAGATAAAGAAAGCCAGAGCTCAGAGAGTTTACGTGGCTTTCCCATGGGTCAGGGCTAGGAACTGGATACAGGGGCTAGCTCCAAAAGCCAGCAGCCAGTCTGTCCCGGAGAGGCCACCTGCCTGCCTGCCTCCACAGCTGCTGGCTCTCCATCCTTATTTCTTCAGTCCTCCAAGGTCCCATGGCATTCTGTTCCCAGGAATACACCTGATCATTAACAGGGACCCCCTCAGAGCCACGTGACTCTGAGCCAAGCCTGGTGCTTTTGTCTGGCTGCAGCCCTATAGATCCGTCCTCACTTGTGGGAATGGACAAAGCAAAACAGCAGATGATGGATTGCACATCATTGAAATGTCCAGTTGTGGGGTACTATAGTTTAAAGGGATACAAAGATATCTAGGCTGTCTTATTTTACAGAGATGGAAACTGAGGCCCAGAGAGGGGAAGAGAGTGCTCAGAGCCACACGGCTGCAGAATGAACTGACTTCCATGGCCCCGCTCTTTGCCCTGCCCCAGGGGCTGCCCTGGACTCCCTGTAAGTCACAAGAGGTTGGAGACGCTGCTGAGTGGCTTCTCCCTCCTAGAGACATTGGAGGTGACGTAGCTCAAAGAGGATTCATTTTTCTGCACGCAATATCCAGAAGCAAGAGGGGTTAGGAAAGAAACAAATGTGTCTGGCGGCAGGGGAAGCTGGCTCAGAGTTAAACCTGAGAGACCAGATGAGACAGCAAAGCCCTGTGCGGGCAGCTGCTGGGACCTGTGCCCGCCTGGCCTTAGGCAGGTGCTCACTTGGCTGCCAGGCTCAAGTGTGCATCTGAAAGCACAAAGGCACTTTTTCTCTGCTCTGTCTGGTGGGAGAAAGCCGAGGAGCTCACGCCTGTGCTCAGACAGAGCTGACAAATGCCGAGTTAATCCCGAATTGCTTGCTTGGGATTAAAAAAAAAGATGGAGGTGGGGAAATGTGTTTCTCTGGGTAGGAAAGGGAGACAGGAGTATGTCTGATGGCCTGGACAGAGTCACGCTAAATATTTAATGTCCTCGACAGAGACCTGGAGTGGGGGCCGTCCCTTTCTCTAAACAGTGACACGCAAGGCTTCCAGGCTGGGAGACAGAGCCAGCAGCTGAGATGGGAGAACTGCTTCCAGCTGCGTCTCAGAGGAAAGGCAGGAAACAGAGGAGGTCGTGTTGGGAAGTGTGACAGAGGACGTGGGAGCCAAGGGCCAGGGCGGACCGAGGCTCGCCGGCGGAGGGGGCTGGGACAGACCCAGAGCTTCCTTTATTTAAAAAATAAAAATAAAAATAAACGGTTCATTCTTTACATTTGGAATAAAAACCTGTTGTAATTACCTAGCAGTGGGAAAGCAATTTCCAAGCCGCTTTATTATTCCGCTCCTCAACCAAATGTGCAACGAAACATCCACCGGGGAATAGCAGGAGCGAAGGCACACTGCAGTAACTATGATATTTAAATGTTTCCACGGTAGAAATTTCAATAAGGTTTAAATGAGCCATAAGTTGATTTCTCTCTGGATTATTTTTTCCTCCTTCTCCTTTAAGACACTGGGCTCCTAAACCGTATTTATATGGTACTAGCAAAGAAGTCCCAGGAGGAAAGCTCAAACTTTTTTTGTTGCCATTCCGAGTGCCTCTGTCTCAATCCCTGCCCTGGAGCTGATGGGCACCTTCCGTCCACCTGAGACATCAGCTGAGTTAGCCTACATCCCCCAGCACGTCACATCCCGAAGGTGCTGTGGGTAGATGTCACCCTGGCTGGCTGAACTCTCCATGGCCCCCCACTGTGTTGTCAGTTGTGCCTCCTCCAGTGGCCGTTGTCAGTTTAGAACCCACAGTGGTGAGAGTAGACAGGGCTTCATAACCGAGTTTCTAAGTCCTTCAGGAGCAAGACCATGTCTCAAGTATCCACTGCTGTTCCTGGCAGTGAGTCAGATCTGAAATCAGGACGTTTAGCATCTCCCTGTATTATGATTAGAGATATAATTCTTAGAATACCAGGCAAGTTCTAGCCTCAGTGGGAGATACAAAGAAGGGTAAACTATTCCACTAACTTAAAGACATCTAGTACATATACTAAGTATATGGTGCTACTATAGGTCGGCCAACCACTGTATATACGTATATAATTTCATTCAATCCTCACAGCAACCCTAGGAGGGGAGCTACCACTAAAATCATCCCATTTTTTCAAATGAGGAAATTAAGTAACTCTCCCAAGTTCTCATGGGTGGCAAGTGTTAGAGCTGGGATTGAACCCGGATACCACCACTGAGTACGCCCACCCACCACCACCCTGCCTCACCAGCCTGTCCTGGATGCACCTACTCAAGTCTGCATTGCTGAAACATTGACTCTCCTTGGAATTCAAGGATTTGAAGTTTTCTGGATGAGCCAACATTGGATTAGATAAGTGAGAAGCTCGTCGTCGTACCCTCTTTGGAAACCTTGAAGAACCTCAGAGACTAGATGTCGTGAAGGAACGCCTCCTTCTTGAAGGCAGAAAACTGGCAGAGACAGCCACTATTTTTCCCCAGACTCTGTTGCATCTAGACACTCAAGTAAGCTGCTCTCTGCAAGGCTGAGATAAAGCATGTTCAACCTTTCACACCGAACGGTTCTTTTCAGCCCCACAGCATGCACGGAGCTGGGAAAGAATGAAGAGCTCTGAGCATGGACTTTAATTTCAAGCTTTAAAAAACAGGCCATGTCTAGGAATTTTTGGCCAGAGAAGTGCCTTCATGCTGAGTTTCCTGCTCAAGGCTGCATTTCAGGAGCCATTTGAATCCTCACTGGAAGCTGAGAGGCAAGAATGTAAACACTTTAACTCAGAACCACCAGTTACATGGAAAAATCCAACCTACCAACCTCCAAGCCAGGTCCTTACCAATGAATATTTATGGTGCTTGTGTTAGTCAGGGTTCTCCAGGGAAACAGAACCAATAGGATGGAGAGAGAGAGAGATTTAATACGAGAGTTGGCTCGCGTGCTGATGGAGGCTGAGGAGTCTCAAGAGGTGCAGTGGCATGCTGGAGACCCAGGAGAGCGGATGTGTGGTTCCAGTACAAAAGCCAGCAAGCTCAAGACCTAAGAGCTGAAGATTCCGTTAGAGTCCGAAGGCCAGGAAAGACTAATATCCCAGCTCAAAGCAGTCCGGAAGGAAGAATTTTCTCTTCTTTGCAGGAGGGTCCACCTTTCTTGTCCTAATCAGGCTTTTAACAGAATGCATGAGGCATTCCCACATTAGGAAGGGCCATCTGCTCTACTCAGTCTGCTGATTCAAATGTTAATCTCATCAGGAAACACCCTCGGAGACACACCCAGAGTCATGCTTGACCAAATACCTGGACACCCTGTGGCCTTGACCTGGCCAAAGCGGCACATAAAATTAATCATCGTAGTGCCCTTGCCTGGTGCAGCTAACTCTGCATTCTCTACTCCTCATACTTCAACTGCTGTTCCAGGAGGCAGGAGTATAGGGAGAGAGCTTAGAGCAGCCCCTTAGCTCCACTAATGGGGTCGCCCTTTCCCTCGGCCTCCCCCATCTGTCGGTTCTGGCAGCTCCAATACTTGACAATGGGGGCACCTCTCTTCACTTTTTACCCCTTATTTTCTTCCCCAGACTCCACCCCACCAGGGGGAACGGAGCAAAGGAGCCAGGGTTGGGAGAAGGGGCCACACGTGGGCTCTGCGTCATCTGTGGCCTCAGGCCCCACAACAGATGCCCTGGACAGGAGGAGGCTGGGGTGAAAGCAGAGTCCCCATGTCTCTCCTGTACTCAGCAGCTGAGCTCGTGCTGACTAAAAGCCCGTGTCTTATTAGGCATAATCAGGCCATATTGTGGCTGGCAGGAGGGAAGTGCGTTTCACACTCTGGGAAATAGGATTCGGCAAAGAGACAGGAAGAGGTTTCACGTACATGCTTCTCTGCCTGTTAGTCTGAAAGTTGTCAGTGGCATCAAGCCAGAGGAAATAAGTACAGACTTCCTATTCCACTAACCTAGAGGCAAGATAGCGCTGGGGCTCTGCTCTGATGGGGGCTTTTGTCCCAGGGACACATCATCCCGCACCTATTAGCTGTGTGACCTTGGGCAGCTTGCTTAACCTTTCAATACCACAGCTTCCTCATCTGGAAAAATGAGAATAACACACCAACTCCCCAGGGTGGTTTTTGTGATGATTAGATGAGTTAATATATATGAATTGCACATAGTAGGGTCCCAGTAAACGTTGGCCGTTATTCTTACCCATCAGCCTTCTTCTTTTGCTTCTTGAGATGTGATGATCTGGTTTTCTGCTAGTAGAATATCCACCACACATTTACAGTCCAAGGCTGGCTCCCATTAGCTGGCTAGTGATGTGTGCGCTGAGATGTACCTACTTCAAGAGGAAGGTCAAGGACTCTATCCCTCTGCCCCTGCTACTTATCAGGAGGCTGTCAACCAATCACCAGGGGCCGGGTAGGTATGGGAATAATATGTGAGATCCTCCCTTACAACGCCTCTCTCCCAGCATGGAAAACAGGAGCAATGGCTGTCAACCCTTATGGTATGAGATAGAACCCTGTCAGTTCCATCCCCATAATTCCCCTCTCCCTCCACACTCCTCTCTTCCCTGACCTCATAGTCTCTCCTTGGCCTTCCTCGCTGGTGATGGCCGTGTAGGCAGTGAGTGGTCCCTCTAATCCCCTCCTACAGGCAACTCAAGGTGTCCAGCCCATGCCTCCCCATCTCCAAGGCCCCCTTCTAGTGTGTGCTCATAGGTGCACGTGAGCTGAAAAGTGCTGAGGAAACCAGTGTGATGGAGCTTCAAGCATTTTTGGATAGAGCCAGATTTAAGACATAGAGAAACCTCATCCTAACTCCACTGTAGATCACTGGCACTTCATACAAGGACAACTCGTAAACCCCTAGCACAGTGCCTGGCACTTCCTGGGAGTATTCAGTATGTATTCACTGAAATAAATGAGGGGTTTTTAGCTAAAATTGATCAAGAAACCTCTTTCTCTAGAATAGATGATATCTCTGAGGCATCAGTTTCTTGAGGACAGAATTCTGATACTTCTTTGCATTCCCCAGAGCATTTAGCACAGAGCTGGGCACAAACTAGGCACTTTTCTAAATGTGTTTGGATGGCTGAGTGAGTCAATGATGGGGCTCTGGGGCAGTATCCCAGTCAGTCCATCCAGATGTGGAACCATCTTACCATGAGACATAAAGATGTCGAAGGTCCTGGGAGCCAAGCTTGATGTAGGAGGAAGCACCAGGGAACTGGTCCCATCATCTTTGAGTGGCTTGTGATGATCCGCCACTTCAGGCAAGAGCCAAAGCTCCAGCCCCTGCTTCTCTCTTAAGCATATACATTTCCCTTTGCTCCTCCTCCTCCTCTCTTCTTGCCTTCTCTGCCTTGGGGAGAGCCTGGGCAGAAGACAAAGAACAAAATCCGTCTCTTTCCCTACCCCATGTTGTCTGAAAATAGTAACTAATTCAAAACTCACCTTCTTTGGCCTCAGAATAAGCCCCATGAGTGTTTGGGAGCAGATTGAACTTGCCTGGTTTTATCTTGCTTGGGCTGAAGTTAAAAATCCAGTCACAATTCCTGGGCACCCACTGGCTGAGGTCGGGGTAGGCAGCCTGGAAGCAGCGGTGTCAGATGGGGTGGGGATGCATTGTGGGAATTAAAATTGGTCTGAAGAGGGCCTCGGAGGTGGGTTAGCCACTCACTGGGTGGGGCCAGAACAGCCACCTCGCAGTGCTGAATTCTTTATAGGCACTCGGGAGATGTGCACCGCTGAGTCACACTGGGCCTCCTATCACAGGGTGTGTCTTGTATTAATTCCAGACCGTGTCTGGAATTATAGAATGCAGAGTTCTCAACAGAAAAGGATGGTTTTACCAGTGTGGAAACTGAGACACATAGGTGAAGGGACTTGCCCAAATGCATGGCCTAAGTTGGGAGAAGGGGAATAGGTAACGGGTTCACTCGAGTTTTGGCGGAGTGGATTTAGCTCATGAGCTGGTATCTAAACGTGACCTAAGGAGGAAGCAGACATTTGGGGGCCAGTTTCCCCACCAGCTGAGTAGTGGATTTCCTAAGCTTGTGTGTTTCTGATCTGTGCTGCCTCTTTGGCACCGACGCTCTGACCGGGGAAGGCAAACGGCTGCCACGCTCATTGGCGCTGCTTCTCTGCGGCCTCCATGCCCATCCATCAGCCACAATTTCACGTTGAATGGAGCTGTGAGGAACTTCAAAGCTGAGATTATTACATTTTGTACATTACACTTCTGCCAGAGAGCTAAAAATACCCTCCTGGTGGTTGCTAAGTGCAGGTCTAATGGTTTTCCTTAGAGGAAAGAATGGAATTCTAGTTTCTCTGAATCTGGAGGCCCCGTGTCCAGGGAAATGAAGACAAAATTATTGGAGCTGGTTGTAGAGTGTCCCAGGGGGAGGAGAGGCTAAAAGAGGCAACACAAGAATTCCTTCTCCCCTGTGTCAGGGAAAATCTCCAGGGACTGGTGTCCTCAGAGGTGCTGGATCCCGGGAGGGCACACAGAGGGGCTGTACCTTTCCCGGAGAACTCCCTGTGATCCTCCGGGCCCCTCCCTGTGGGGACCCGACTTTCTGAACTTTCATTCTTGGAAACCTCACTCTTTGGTTTGCATAGAGATGGCCAGTCCCCAAAGCACACCTACAACCTAGTTATTTTAAGGGAAAAATATTGATTTAGGGACATTAAGGAGGGTCTTGGGGACAACTCAACACTTTCAGCAAGACCTGAAAACAAATCCAGGCTGTCTCCTAGTCAGTAAGTCTCAGACTTACCAAGTATATCGTCATCCCAACACCGCCTGCTCCCCATCACCTGACACAACCCTCTGACTACAAGCAAAAACATTTGATTTATTATTTAACAGATATATCAAAAATAAAGTCCTAGATCCAACTAGGAGGCTTGATCTCCCCTGAGAGGTTCTCTTGGAGGATTCATGCATTCTAACCACTGACATCTCCTAGAACAGCTTCAAGCCTCCTCCTTTGAAAAAGTGTCCAGCCCCAGGTCCCTGGAGCCAACATGGCCCCTCTGGAACTGAAGTGTCTTTCTGGGACATTTGATTCATTAGCTGGAGACTGTTGCCATGGTTTCATCCTCCTGACTACCTAGGGCATTGAATTCATGTGAATTTGCCTTCCCTGGTGCAGGCTGATCAGTGGCCCTGGAGGTAGGTGAGGAGTTGGTTGGGTTGCAGGGGAAGCTAGCCTGGACGAGATGTTTGAAGCAGCGTTTCAGCAGATCCACAAAGGAGAGGCTCTGGGGTCTAGTTAGACATCGTTCGTACACACGTGTCTGTCAGTGGGTGCCAGGCTGAGAGCTGTGTACTCAGCAGAAGAAAAGGCATGTGTGTCTTTGTTGGTGGGTGAGGGGATTGGTCTTCTCTTGCTTATTTTGTTCAGGGGAGCATTGACGAGTTCACCTTCTTGCTCAGGCAATGATCACAAACAGAGTTCATCTTAGACGATTTCCTTGGAAAGAAAGAAAAGTAGGAACACAAATCTTCATGAGTAAGAAGTATAAGATTGCACTTGACTCACTACACTTGGCCCCAGAGTTCTTCTGTCACCAAAAACCAATCCTGCCCTCCCAAGATGGAGAGCTGTCCTCTTGGTAGACCACGGGCACTTTAAGGAACAGACAAAAGGCTCCAAAGGCAATTCCAAACAACAAAGAGAAGAACTTCTGGAAGTTCTCAAGCAAGGCAGCAACTCAGTCCCAAGATGTCTATTTTGAAAGAACAACACATTTGAATGTGTATGTTCTCAGATGTTTGTTAAAACAGCCCCATGGGTTGCAACGCCTCAGTGGTCCATGCAAGAGGGGGAGCAGTGGGGTGGTTTGTTTAAAACGGTGGAAAATCACAAAGCTCACTATCGTTTGCCTTCCGACGTGTAGTGGGATACATAGATACTGTACGTGTCTGACGGCATGTTTGCCTTCCCAATTATATTTTGCTTCAACCAGTATGGAAATGAGGCACCCGTCTGTGAGCGCGCAGCAATTAATAGCTGGGTCAGGCTGCTTGGAAGCTTTCTGAGTATGTGGAGCAATAGGTAAAACCTCACAGGATTTAACATTTCTACAGATGACCTGCCCAGTATGTAATCCACCTGGGTATAATCGCGTGTTGGCTGCAATCGGATTCATTACTAGCCCAAAAATTAAACCTACCTCCATCCCCAACCCCATCTAGTCATTCTCTGTTCTCCCCTGCTTGTGCCAGATATTTTATGAATCTTGAGTACCACAGGCTGCCAAGCCGGCAGCTCTGCGTCAGTGGCAAGGGGCTAATCTCTATTTGCATATTAACCACACTTCCCAGTGAATGTCAACAACTTGGAAATGGGCATTTAGCAGCTGGGTGGGAGAAGACATGTTAAGTGCTCAGAACAAGTCTATAATAAGCATCTGGTTGAGAGAGACCCTCTCTAGCCAAATGCCCGGTGCCTGATCGGGGCCCTGGGCTAGGTCTGCAGCTGCACATTAGCAGACACTTAGCCTGTCTTCCCAGGTGGAGTGAGCAGCATTTTTGGCCCGAAACAGCACACTCTTATTCATAGAGTGGAGTTCCTAAGCCAGGCTTCTGCCCACAGTCCTTCTCATCCCAAGTGGGGCTGCTAGTGTAAGACTCTCCCCTCCAGAAGATTTCACCCAGTAATTCCCACCACCTGTCATGCCACAGATGCCTCCATACCACATGTCACACCATTACATGCCTTGTTAATATGCTGCTAGGCAAGCATTCCTAAGGAGAGTAGCTGCCACCTCCTTCCTGGCTAGATTTGAGTCTCCTTGAGGGCAGGGTCTCTTCTTGCCTGAATGCTTCATCCTTTGTATCATCACCCTCCACACACAATGCACCCAGGCGGGGATACCGCACAAGGGGACAGTGTCGGGTACATGGCCCAGGCCAAGACTAGACCAGCATTCTCACCTGAAGCTTCTTGGGACACTGGGAACAAAAAAGGCTTTAGCCAGAGGCCACTGGGGAAACTGATCTTTAGACCCTGGGAAGCCCAGGCATAACTTCAAGTCAAGGGATCAGAGGCAAAAATAAAGTCCAGGTTGCAACACCAAGGGTTGAAGTTGAGAAGAGACGGCATCAGAGTGAGGGTGATGCCTAACATTGCACCTGGCGCAGAGTTAGTGTCCAGCCTGCATTTGTTAAATGAATGAAGAATGCTCCCTAAAGCCACGGAGACATCTGCCTTTGTAAAACTGATGAGTGTTCTCACTGGGTACATGGGAGTGGACAGGCCAACCTAAAGGGCCTGACGTGGAATTGATTGTAATTTTCTCTCTTGTGGTCTCTTTTCCAGGACTCCCAGCTCAAACCTCTATAAATATGTTGTTCATTTATTGTCTGGCACTAAGTGTCTTTATTTCCCCTTTTCTCTGTCACTTTCTTTAGCTCACCCTAAAAGTTTGTTCTCCTACCATAAAAAAACTTCCCCCAACCCCAAAAAAAGCAGCAGCAGTATCCCTACGGCCTCCTCATGTGTCTGACCCTAATGCTTCTGTCCATGACTTCATGAGAGTCTTCTACAACAGCATTTCCCAAAGCGTGCCTTGTAGAACATTGCTCCGTAGAATGTTAATGATAAAAAGGTTCACGGGTCAAATAAATTTAGAAAATGTTGGATTTAACCAAATTAAACAAGGTGCTTCAGTGTAGGGCTTCTCTGTCTTTAAAGATACTAATAATGTGCATTCCTGGAAGGGAACGCCAAATTTACTTAACCTCAGAGCCCCTTTCTGTGGTGCCGAGCACACTTTTGAAATCTATAGTCTTGTCTTTTCTTTGGTGGCCCATCCTCTGTCCTCTTACCCTAAAATGGGGATAATAATAGTGTCCACCTCAAAGGGTGGTTGTGAAGATCAAAGGAATTAGCACATGTGAAGTGTTTACCATGTGCCTTGCACTTAGTAAGCATCAGATACAAGGTCTCATTTTTGTTGTCTTTGTTATTATTATTTCTGGCTCTGTTTCATCTACCTGTAGCCTTCACTGCTTTATGGAACTTGCTCTTGACAGTACTGAGCATTTCTCAGGCCCGACATCCAGCGGCCTTTCCCTGCTCCTGATCTTGGCCCCTGCAGCATTTGATGCTCAGTTCTCCCCACTTCCTAACACTTTGCCCTTCTCTTCTTGAACTTCTCTCCACCTGCTCTCTCCTGGTGTCTTCCTGCCATTCTGGTCATTTCTCCTTTTGTTCCTCCTTTCCTCCACCTAATAAGTTTAGGTTTTATCCAAGAATCATTCTTGATGCTTTTTTGCTCCTTCTTTTTTTTTTTTTTTTTTTTTTTTTTTTTTTTTTTTTTTTTTTTTGAGACGGAGTTTCGCCCTTGTTACCCGGGCTGGAGTGCAATGGCGCGATCTCGGCTCACCGCAACCTCCGCCTCCTGGGTTCAGGCAATTCTCCTGCCTCAGCCTCCTGAGTAGCTGGGATTACAGGCACGCGCCACCATGCCCAGCTAATTTTTTGCACTTTTAGTAGAGACGGGGTTTCACCATGTTGACCAGGATGGTCTCGATCTCTCGACCTCGTGATCCACCCGCCTCGGCCTCCCAAAGTGCTGGGATTACAGGCTTGAGCCACCGCGCCCGGCGCTTTTTGCTCCTTCTTGACACTCTCTCCTTTGGAAACACATCCAATTTCAAAGCTTCATCTGCTAACCTTGATGAAGGCAGGTGGTACCCAAATTCGCTTCCCGTCCCTAACCTCTCTCCTGAACTCCAGACTGTCCTTCTTTTCTGTCCTTGTGTCTCCACCTTGGTCCCTCCAATCCGTTAAACTGACCCGTACAGTGTCCGTGTAGTGACAATCCGTGTAGTTGTCGTGACAGTCCGGGTAGTGGCCATGTAGTTAAACAATCTGTGCAGTGTTCATTGAGTTTACAGCTTTACCCCTGTAACTTTGTTCTTTCTTTCGTGCTCCCTATTTCTCTTAGTGACACCATTGTCCTTCCTGGCTCCTCCCTACCTCTCGCTATGTCCTACCAATCATGTTACCATCTGGCTCGGAACTCCATTTCCTTGTCTGTGTTTTCTCTGCCTCGTCCATGATTCACTCCTTCATCATTCCTTCGTTGCCTTGATCATCATAACAGCTTCTTAACCTCATGTTCCTACCACAGTTCATTTCTCACTGTGCTTCTAGAACACTCTCAAAAAACAATCATTATTTCACATCCTGCTTGAAAACATTCAGTTAGTCTCTGCTTACAGAACAAGTTGCAACTCAAGGCCATTCACAGTATAGTCTCAGCTATCTTTCTGATCTTACCTCCCATTCCTTCTCTTCACAAACCCTTCACTACAACCCTCTGATATCTCGATGTGCCCATATATACCCCCATTCACCCCATCTCAATTGCTGCTTTCTCCATGAAGTCACAGAATTGATCCAGCTAGAGGCTCTCTTTCCTCTTCAGATCTCCCACTGCACATGCAGGTAAGTGCGTCTCTTTGTGACATCCTCCCACTGTGGGGATGTTGTATTCCTGTTACATCACTACTGCTATGTCCCTGTTATATCCCTGCTGGGGGGATGTTATATTCCTTCAGGACAGGATCTGTGTCTGACTATCTCTGTCTTCCATCCCACATGTGCTTTGCACAAGATAGTACCTCAATAGATGTTTGTTAGATTGGATGGATGCATAGGTGATGGTATGGAGGTACCTCTTTCTTCTCTTTGTGTCTTTTTTTCTTTCACTGAGTGCAATCCCATGTACAGTCATCAACAAGAGACCAGGTAGCTTCATACTCATTGGCTTATATGGCTGCTACTCCAGATTTGGACTTGACGCTCCCTCTGCCCAGATCAAAGCTCTCTGAACAAGGCACCCTAGCTGATAGCTCTCCAAGCAATGCCCTCCTTGGATCCCTGATGCTCTTATCCTCAAAATGGCACTGGCATCAGCTGACCCTCTAATTAAAGCCATAAGCCTTTGTTATTCCCAGTAATTTCCTTCAGTGTCAAAGTGATCATCTGTCCTCTTAGTTCAGGCTCAATTTGCTTCTGTGACAGAGTGACTCTGGTGTCCAGTATCAGAATGAGAAGTCCCTGCCTCCCTGCCTTCTGCATCACAATCGCCCTCTAATGCCTGCTATTAGCAAAGCCTGAAAGAAAGTCAGTTATCCAAGGAATCCAGAGTTCCAGCTCAGAACAGAGAATGCAGATGGAGCTGTGGCAGAAGGCAAGTAACTGGCACCATCATTTGCTGGATCCGTAAGCTTGGGCGAGTTACTTATCTTCTCTGTGCTTCAGTTTTTTCATCTTTAAAATAGGAGTAACAATTATGCCTACTTCATAGGGTCATTGTGAGGCTTAAATGAGCTAATGCATGGAAAGTACTTAGAACAGGGCTTCATACAAGCAAATGCTCAATAAATTTTACCTATTATTAGTCTGCCAGTAGGTATCTCAATTAATTTCTTTGCTTCCTGTTCCACTCCCTCAAAAAGCATACATACTATAGTTGTCATTGATATTTACTTGATATAAATGCTTTATATCAGTGCATGACATATGTGTGTGTGTGTGTGTGTGTGTGTGTGTGTGTGTGTGTGTTCTTTCTTTTGGAAAACAGCTTCACACACGCAGAGTACAGACTTAACCAGATATGAATCCCAAACCTAGATCTACCACTTACTGGCTGCATGTTAATCTTCACAGTAAAGACCCACGGTGGGCCTGATGCAGGGGCTCATGCCTGTAATCCCAGCACTTTGGGAGGCCGAGGCGGGCAGATCATGAGGTCAAGAGATCGAGACCATCCTGGATGAGATGGTGAAACCCCGTCTCTACTAAAACTACAAAAATTAGCTGGGCATGGTGGTGCTTGCCTGTAGTCCCAGCTACTCAGGAGGCTGAAGCTTGAACACAGGAGGTAGAGGTTGCAGCAAGCCAAGATTGCATCACTGCACTCCAGCCTGGCAACAGAGCAAGACTTCATCAAAAAAAAAAAAAACAAAAAAAAAAAAACAAAATGGGCCAATGATACTCCTTGCAGTGTTACTAAATGAGGTGATGCACCTGAAGCTGACCGACGCAGGGTCTGGCAATGAGGGAACACACACCATATTTCACTTCTCTCTTCCTTCCCAACTGAGCACACAGGGCAGTGGGTGGCCTGAAGTTTTAAACACCCTGTGATTGTCCCTATCCATTGTCCAGTTAGGCCAATCCCTGGAAGACCACGTGGGCCAGTATATGCAATGTGGTCATAACCCAACTCATTCAAGGCTCCATAGTGGCACTGGGGACAGAAGAAGGTGAAGTGATGCTGTGACTCAGAGTTCAGGCTCATGGACAAATTTGGAATGAAGGTGAGGCAGAAGCTCCATCTGGGATTCCTGGGGGTCCTAGAGGTGGCAGGAGGAGCATCTAGGAGCTCTGTTTCTGTCTGATAATTCTAGCAGCTTGTATAGCTCTGTTTCATGAGCTCATTTTTTAAAAGGTCTGAAATCGCTGGGCGTGGTGGCTCACGCCTGTAATCCCAGCACTTTGGGAGGCCGAGGCGGGTGGATCACGAGGTCAAGAGATCGAGACCATCCTGGTCAATATGGTGAAACCCCGTCTGTACTAAAAATACAAAAAATTAGCTGGGCATGGTGGCTCGTGCCTGTAATCCCAGCTACTCGGGAGGCTGAGGCAGGAGAACTGCTTGAACCCAGGAGGTGGAGGTTGCGGTGAGCCGAGATCGCGCCATTGCACTCCAGCCTGGGTAACAAGAGTGAAACTCCGTCAAAAAAAAAAAAAAAAAAGGTCTGAAATCTATAAAGCAGACTTCCTTTGTATTTTATTTTTATTTTTATTTTTAATTTATTCATTTTACTTTAGGTGCATACTGTATCTGGCATTTCTCCCCATGAGAGTAAAGCAGACTTTTTAAGAGGAAATATTATGATAAGGAGTAGGAAAGGGAGAAAGAAGGGCTCTGATTTTAGTCAAGTACTGCTGGTATCTCTGCAGCGAGAGGGCCCATGGGCAGGACGGGCAACATGTGAAGAAAGTGTGGCACGGAGCTTAAGGGGACAGACCTTGGAGTCAAGGAATCCGAGGCTCAAATCCTGACTCATCATCTTCTATTTGTATGACTCTGGGATAAAATCAGATAAGTTAGCCTAGGCAACATAGTGAGACCCCATCTCTACCAAAAATAAAAAGTTAACTGGACGTGGTGACACATGCCTATCGTCCCAGCTACTCAGGAGACTGAGAGGGCTAAGATGGGAGGATCACTTGAGCCCAGGAATTCAAGGTTGCAGTGAGCCATGATTATGGCAGTGCACTCCAGCCTGGGTGACAGAGCAAGACTCTGTCTCAAAAAAAGGAAACAGTGAAATTTCCAGACCTCAGTCTCTTCGTGTAAAATACAGATGATAATTTAAGCTGTTGCTGTGGTATTTAAATAAACTACATGCATAAAGCAGTTTAGCAAAATGTTGGCATATAGTAAATGCTTAATAAACGGTAGCTATTATTATTGTCAGCTGCTTATACAGTAGTCCCCACCATGTCCATGATGGATGCATTCCAAGATCCCCAGAGGACGCCTGAGAATGCGGATAGTACTGAACCCTACATGTACTATAGTTTTCCTATGCATAAATACCTATGATAAATTTTAATTTATAAACTAGGCACCGTACGCTTGCGTTTGGGGGCCGTTATTAAGTAAAACAAGAGCTGCTTGAACACAAGCACTGGGAAACACAGCAGTTCTCTGATAACCAAGTGGTGACTAAACAACTAACTAACTGGCAGGTAGCATGGACAGCAGATATGCTGGAGGAAGGTTCTCGTCCTGGGCAGAACAAAGCAGACAGCATGAGCAGGACAGCATGAGGTTTCCATCACACCACTCAGAGCAGCCCATGACTTAAAACTTATGAATTGTTTATTTCTGGATTTTTTCATTTAATATTTTCAGACCAAGGTTGACCACAAGTGACTGAAACTGTGGATAAGCAGGGACTACTGTAATAGCAACCACTTATTACGTTTAGTTTGCCAGGTACTCTGCTAAGTGCCTTATGGGCCTCCTTCATTGAAATCTCCTAACAACCCAATGAGGTAGGTGTTAGGATTATTCCCATCTGACCAATGAGGCTCTGTGGCTTAGAGCGGCTTCCTCCAGGTCACCCTGTTTGTGTATGCTAGAGCTAGAACTGGAAGACACATCTGTCTGCCCCCATTGCCTGTGCACTTACCTATGAAAACACTATGTCTTATACATTGCTAGGATTCTCCCTGTGCTCAGAGGGGTTTCTTCCAAGTTCCTTCCAAATAGTCAAAGATTCTCCTTCACCTCTATCAAGGTGCCTGTCATCTTTCCTTGGAAAATCTGTAGAGTTTTTAAAGCTTCTCCCACTTAGATGTGTATACTACCCTAGGAAAGAGGGAAGGAAGACTCACACATCAACATTTTAGCAAGAACTGCTCCCCAAGGTGACCGAAAGAGCCCCCGTTGAGAGCACAGACTCCAGCCTTCCGACCCCCACTGCATGGAAATACAAGTGTTCCCATAGGGAAAAGGGATGCTCTAAAAGGATCCTAAGGCAGGTTTCCCTTCCAAAGTCAGTCTCACCCTAGTTATAACCCAGGATTGGGGTGCACTGCATATTCAGGAAATACCTAAAACATGTTGAGTATAGAAATCAATCCAAGAGAGATTCTTGTTTTCAGTAAACCCTGATGCAAGCCCCTCAGCTTCTGAAGGGGCTATGTTTAGTGCATTTGGATCAGCAAACACACATTGAGCACCTACCTGATGCCAGGCATCAGGCATGCCAAGCTACCTAACAGGCCTCACCTCACTGGATTTTCTACCCTGGGATGTGCCTAGAAAGTGAAGGACAAGAGTTTATATGGTGCGACCATTAATTAAAGGCTTCCTGTGGGCTGGGCATTGTTCTAAGCACATTTTACTGGTATCATTAGCAACCATTGTTATCCCCTTTCTACAGATGAAGAAACAGAGCCCCCGAGAAGTTAGGTAACTTACCCAAGATCACACAGGTGACTAACTGGCAGAGCTATGAGTTAAAAGCAATAAAAATATTTTTATTAGCCTATGCAGGATTTTTTTCCTGATGTGCATTTCAAAGATTGCAGTGCCCTTCAAAGGGCTTCCTTGGGAAGCTGCATATTTAATCCAATGGTACTGGCACTGCTGATTAGTTGTAGAATATCCCTCTAGAAATTGCCATTAGACCTGATTTAGAAATCAAAGAGGAAAGTCAGCTTTAATACATTACAGACATACTTTGTTTTGTTTTTCTCAGAGTCGGGGGTCTCACTATGTTGTCCAGATTGGTCTCAAACTGCTGACCTCAAGCGATCCTACTGCCTCAGCCTCCTGGCTAACCAGGACTACAGGTCACACCTTGTTTGTGACCCACCTTGTGCTGTGTGTGTGTGTGTGTATGTGTGTGTGTGTGTGTGTGTGTTTAAAGAAACATAAAGGTCAGGCACAGTGCTCATGCCTATAATCCCAGCAATTTGGGAGGCCAAGGCTGGTAGATTCCTTGGGCTCAGGAGTTCAAGACCAGAATGGGCAACATGGCAAAACCGTGTCTCTACAAAAAATACAAAAATTGACTGGGGGCATGGTGGTGTGTGCCTATGGTCCCAGTTGCTCAGAAGACTGAGTTGGGAGGTTGGCTTGAACCTGGGAGGTCAAGGTTGCAGTGAACCCTGATCGCCCTACTGTACTCCATCCAGCCTGGGCAACAGAGCCAGACCTTGTCAAAAGACGAAAGAAAGAAAGAAAGAAAGAAGGGAGGGAGGGAGGGAGGGAGGAAGGAAAAGAAAGAAAGAAAGAAAGAAAGAGAAAGAAAGAGAGAGAAACAAAGAAAGAAAAAGAAAGAAAGAGAGAAGAGAAAGAGAAAGAAAGAGAAAAGAAAAGAAATAAGGAAGGAAAAAGAAAGAATGAAAGAAAGAAATAAAGAAAGAGAAAGCTAGAAAAATAATGAACCTAAAACTGCTCTTAAAAAATAATCTACTAAAAAATTAAAACTAAAAAATAAAATTGTGAAAAATATTTTATTTAAAAATTAATCTGCACCCACAAAAAGAAAAATTTTCTCAACTGAAAACATAAATGTGTTTGGCCAGGCATGGTGGCTCACACCTGTAATCCCAGCAATTTGGGAAGCCAAGGTGGGCAGACCACTTGAACCCAGGAGTTCAAAACCAGCCTAGGCAACGTGGTGAAATCCCATCTCTTCAAAAAAATGCAAAAATTAGCTGGGTGTGATGGCACATTCCTGTAGTCTCAGCTACACAGAAGGATCCGTTGAACCCAGGAGGTTGAGACTGCAGTGAACCATGATCACACCACTGCATTCCAACCTGGGCAACAGAGTAAGACCTTATCACAAAAATAAATAAATGAAACATAAATGTCTTTAAGAAACCCCCACAAAAAAAATCCAAAGCTGTTTTGAACAGTAGCAACATAACTGGAATGGGTTGGAATTGCTAGAATCTCTACGATGAAGCATTCCCTTTCAGAGACATCATTTCTGTGTCTTTTGAAGATAATAATTTACAGCAAAACAAAAAACTTCCCAGGATCTTGACCCCTATTAGCACATACGGGCCGTATTCTGGTGGGACAGTCCCTGACAAGATCCACTGTGATGAGTGCTGGCTCACTCCCTGTGTGGCCCTGACCCCTTTGGGAATCATTTAAATGTAACCAGCAACCAACTCTCTCCCCTTATCCCTACCTTTTTGTAAAGGTGCTCAAAAAGTGAAATGATTTATCAGTGCCTACCTCTTACTGTATTTTTTTTTCTTTACCCTAGAGGTGCTAAAGGAATGTGGTTTGGCTTCAGTAACCGAAGGCAAGATCTGTGGCCATTCTGTGAACTACTGTGTTAGGAAGTTATCGTGTGATAATAAGACTGTGTGAAAGCAAGTAGCAGTATATCTGGCATTCAATAACTATTAATAATAAGGAACTTGGTGAATATAATAGCTTAAAGTCACAGCATGGCTCACCCACCTCTACTTGATAGTGGGGTCTTAGCATTCAGCACCATGGCCAAGGACACTTTCAGAACAGGATGAAGATTGGGTTATGGAATGTCCAGCTGTTCCTAGAAAGTGCCTGCTGCCCACCCCTCCATGCTGTATCTGTTTCCTGTTTCCTGTGTCTTGCTTGTGCCCCCTCCTATGTGGGCATTATCTCTGTTGCTCTCTGACCATATTTGTCTCCTTCTATGTCTTTCTCTCCCTTCTCTTCTCTCCAACCCTAACACACACACACACAAACATGCACACTGTTCTCTTACTCCTTGGGAAATCTTTGTCCTTTCCTCCTGCTGTGCCCATCTATGAGGCCAAGGCTGGGGACTGAAGTGAGGCCATCTGAAGGGCACAGTTTGGGAAACTGCTTGACCTTGCTGAGTCAGGAGTTCCTCCCGCAATGGTCCCAGGAACTGTCCTTAGCGGAGCAAAAGTCCAGCAGCAGCAAGGGATGATTGGGGTCTGGAGCAGATGGAGACATTCAGGCAAATATTTTCAAGCTACATGAAAGAAAGGCTGCGAACAAGGAAGTCCTTTGTTTGCTCATCTGTGTTAATGGCACTTCAGTCCTTAAAAAGCCAGATAACCGGAACTCAGCGTAATTATCAAGAATTACATTTTACTGATATACAAAAAAAGAGAAAGACAGAGAAACGAATGAATTTGCAAGTCGTTCACATCAAAGTGGGTTCTTACAGAAAGGAAATTCCTACCTGAGGTTTCCCTGGGAACCCTCCCCTAGGGCTGAATGCTGAGGCTGCCCCACCAACAGCAATCTTGGGAGTACCCTCTGCTGTTCCCCGAGAGCTGGTTCCTGGGGCCTGATAAATGTGCTGTTTCCCAGCTCTTATCAGTGAGTGCCATGTGGGACTGAGAGAAGAATGTGTGTCCTTCTTCCCCGGCCTGCCTTCCACACGCCCACCCCTCCAACACATCTAGCCCCACACCAGCCACCCTCAATAGGACCAAAATGGAAATTGTGATCATTATGTAAACCCCTGCTCCTCCTTCTCTGCTCCCCATATCAAAGCTGCCCCCATTCATCTCATCACCCAAGGCAGGCTCCCAGTCAGCCCAGACTCCATTCTTTCCTCCCCCGCCCCTCACTCCTCATTTCAATCACCATCAAGCCTAGCCTCCCCAGTTCCTCAGTATCTCTCAGACCGGTCTCCCGCTTTGTATCCCCACTGCTACTTTTTAGTTAACACCCCTCATCCTTTCTCCCCTGGATTACTCAGTCGTCTTTCAGCTGGTCTCCCTGCATCCTGCTGCATTCGCCTTCTAGTCCATCCTCTGTTTTTTAAATTTCTAAAACACAATTGAATTCTGTTGCTACCCTGCTTAAAATCCTTTAAGTGCTTCCCCATTGTATGCAGGATCAAGTTTAAACTCTTCATCATGAGCCACCAGACCCTCCCCGAGTCCCCTGTGACCTCCTGCCTCTCCAACTTCATCGCCCTCTGACTGCCCTTGCAACTCTGCCAGAGCAAATCAGTGACTACTTTCAAAAGCACGATGTTATTGAATGCCTCTGTGTGTTTGCATGTGATGTTACTTGGAATACCTTTTCTCCCTTGTCCTCCCAGGAGACTCCCATTCATTCTTCAAGACTCAGATTAAGTGTCTCTTCCTTGGTGAGGGCTTCCTGCTTCCCATAGCTTTCCTTTGCAACCCCATCTTAATGATTGATTTAAATTTTCATCTCTACCATGAAAAACATAAGCTGGTTTTTCTTTCCTGATTCCCAGACAATAGGATAGTCAGTGTCTGACACAGAGTTGGCGAAAAAGAAATATTTGATGAAAGAATGAACTTGCAATTAGGCAGACTGGGTGACTTTGAACATGTCACACAACAACCTTTCTGAGACTTAATTTATTTGTCTAAAAATCAGGATAATAATGCCTGCCTTATAGGTTTGTCGCATAGATTTAATGAAATAAAATACGTGAGGCACCTAGCCCTACCCAGCCCACTGTAACAATTCCATGAATATATTTTCCTTGTCTTTTCTCTTTCTTCTTGTTGCTATAATTAGCCCACTTTCTATTCTAATCAAAATGGGCAAAGGCAAAAAGAGAAATCTCCAATGTCCAGTGCCAAGGTGCCTGGATGGAAACGGTCACCTATTGCCCATCTGGAGGAACAAAGTGTCCTCACACCTCAACCTCTCACATCACCCAAGATCAACCAGTCCCTGGTGAGTATTTAGTGAAGGTTAACTAAGGTCTGGCAACTGTTAGGTGTGCAGACTGATCACATGCTAGACGCTGTTCCAAATGCTTTACCTATAATAGCTGATTCTGTTTCACAACAACCCTGGGAGAGTAAACTGTCACCGTCCCTCCTCTACAGAGGAGGAAACGGAGGTAAGGGAGGTTAAGATCATACAACTAGTAAGTAGTAGAGTAAGGATTGAATCCAAATAATATTGCATCAGAGCCTACATTTTGAACACCTACACAGTTCTTTCCTATGCTCATCAAGGATATTGTGAAAACTAATAGCCACAGATCCACAAAAGAGCAGATCCCTTGCTTTCTGAGATTTGACAATACAATTTACAGACTCGCCATATTAGAATTAAGGGTATATGCCGGTGGCCCCATTACCTCCTTTACAGTTTTTTATTGCAAAACTTATTCTGCAGTGCAAGGGTTGGGGGCATTTGCATTCAGCTCATGGCCATTCACTTTGTTTTTGTAAAGTTCTATTGAAACACGGCTATGCCCATTTATTTTTGAATGTCTGTGGCTGCCCTTGCACTGCAGTGGCGAGCTAAGTAGTTGTGACAGAGGCCTATGGCCTGCAAGCCTGAAATATGTACCATTGCGCCCTTTTTGGCAAAAGTTTGCCGACCCCTTCAGCTAATACTATACTTTCAGCCCATGCCTTCTGGTCAAAGCAGGCTAAGAAAATCTCAATGGCCCCAGATCTCAGTTTGGGCAGAGTCTCTAGGGGCTCTTCCCTCCCCAGCCAGTGCCCTGCACTATAAAATCCCTCACTCCTATAGGCCATAAGAAAATGCATCATCTCCTTCGGGGAGTCTGTTTAGCCCAGGGTGGGAGCAGGCAGCTGCAGCTTGTGAGGCAGTAGCTCTGTGGATGATGTGGGGTTGGATTCTTTCTTCTTGTTTGGGGGTGCCTCACATAACTTGAGCCACAGGAGCCCAAATAAAGTGGCTGAGCAGTACAGTCAAGACAAATTTCCTGACCCCACAGAGGCTGCTGGAGGCAGTCCACTGATGGATGGCATGAGGAAAAATTTCTCAGTTGCCGTCTAATCTGTGCCTGGGAAATAAATTGCTCTTGTCACTGGTGTCTGCCCTGGCCCTGCAGGCCCCTCTTCCCTGCAGAGCCCTCCCTGCGTCTCTGCCCCTGCTCTGCCAGCCTGGAAATGCTGCCTCAGGGAGCGGGGAAAGAGAGGAACAGGGAGATAGGAGAGGGCGATGTGTTCCGTCCCCCTGCCAGTGACCCTCGCCTGCCACCCGCTTCCCTCCATAAACACAGGAACGAGGTCCTGCAGTGGGCCTGGGACAGGTCTTATAACCCCAGTTTTCTTATCTGCAAAATGAAAAGCCTTTTAAAGTGATTTCAAAAACGTTGTCATTCTAAGTTCCTGAGACTGGGCTGGGGAAGGGAAAGGAAAGGGATTTCCACAGTTGAAGTTTGGAAGGATCCCTAAATCTACACATAGGGTACGTCCATGTGCCTAAACCTCTCAGCCTGAAGTTACAGCACATCTTTGTTGGAAGCCAGGGTGTAAACTCAGGTTATTATGGGTTATCCAGGGGTCCTCACCTGAACAGAGCTTCTCCTGGGAAACTTTTCCTTTTTTTAAAGGAAACCCCCATCCTACTGTTATCCATGCCATCTACCTTTCTCTCTCCCTCTGCTTCCTCCTTTCTGCCCTTTTGATTTTCAAAATGCAGCCTCAACTAGTCACTACCTAAGAGCTAGTGGGTTGACCGCATGAGGCCCTTTGGAAATGGGAGACGGTGAGAGGGGCTCTGCCAGACAGCTCCTGCCTGAAAGGGGACTTCCCTTGGGACCCACAGGAGGACTTCCTTGATGGGAGCTAAATTTTCACTGAGGTGTCCCATCAATAATCCAATCAGACAGGAACAGATGCTGGCTAAGACCTGGGCTCTACGCTTTTTGTCTCTAGATGGAAGATCCCGCATTAGCTGACATCCAACATCTGGTCAACCCGGGAGGACTAAATGGAGGAGGTGGTGTTTTAGTAGCCACCTGAATGAGAGAGGAGAGCTTACTTGTCATGGGCAAGGACAGACAGCACAGGGGTCACCTCCCTGCTGAGGCGGACGTAATCACAGGCTCATCCTGGGAACTAAACTGGATCTGTCACTATGATTTCACAGCTGCAGCTCAAGGATAGATAGGGCTGAGGAGGGAGGTTGGGAGCGTGGGTCATGCATTAGCAGCATGGATGGATAGGACTAAATCCCAAGTGAAAGCAGGGTAGGGATGACCGAGAAGCTGTAACCATGCTCCAAATCCTCTCCTGAACACCTTGCCCAGGGGCCTGGGTCCACAGTGTTGGTCTTCTGTCCTAGCTAGAGCTGTCAGCAGCCCAGTTTTTGTTAGCCGCCTAACAACTATTAATCAAGCACCTCAGCTGTTAGAAGCAAGTCAAACAGATCTGAGGACAAATCCCAGCTTCTGCGTTTATTAGTTGTGTGGCCCGAGTTAAACTGCTTATTCCTTCTGAGCCGTATTTCCATATCTGCTAAATGGGATTAACAGTAGCTACTTCTTTGGGGTTTTGCTTGGCTTAAATGAGATAACGTGTGCAACTTACCTTTTAGAGCACTGACACTAAGTACATGCTCAATAAACTAATTTATTCACCAGACATTTTCCCTGCCATAACTATTGTTGCTATTACCTAAGACGGTGGAGCTTGTGTCAACTTCAGCTATAGTTATATCAGAATAGCACCCATGAAGTTATGTCCTCAGGATTGTTTCTGATTGTCTTCAGGGCCATTTCCTGGAGAATGCAGAAGCTTCCTTTCCAAAGAGGGTTAAGGGTCACAGAAAGGCTCTTCCACACCTCTTGTCACCCTGGCATCGTCAGCAGGGTACAAGAGACAGGGGCTCCAAACTCTCATCTCATCAAAGAGTACCCACCTCCTTGGGCTATTGTGAGGAATAAATGACTTTATGCATGTAAAACACTTAGGACAGTGGTTGCCACATGATGCAAGCTTGGCTGATATTTATTTTCATTGTCGTAGTGGGGCTCAGTTTTCATGGAGACTAAGGGCATGTGGTGGGAGGATCTTCCATCTCTCCATGTCCACTGAGGAGTGAAGTTGCAGCATGTAAGATGCAGGGTAGGCACAAGGAAGTACTTCCTAGCTGTATCCTAGACATTCTGCTTACTGTGGCTTCTGGAAAGTACTGTCCAGACTCAAACAATGCCTAGAGGTGAAAGAAGGCAAATATTTCCAAGCACATTCCTGCCAGTAGTGACTCCCTTTGCCTGCTGGGCCCCGGCATCCTTCAGGGTCTCTTCAGTGGTAAAGCATGAAACTTGCAGGGCCTTGCAGAGTCATCCCATCCAATCTCTCCTTTCCCTCGATGCCAGTCCCAGCCCTTCTCTGGCTCACTGAGGTCGCTTCTCTTCTCAGAGGACGTAATGCTGAGACTAAGATGACCCAAAGAGCTTCTCTGTGCACTCGGGGGGCCTTGGGAGAAGAGGAACTTCAAAAAGGTCAGCATGGCAACTCCCAGCCAGTGGCCTCCCAGCAGGAGCCTGACACATAGCATCAGCTCATCAGGGCCTTGTAGGTCATGCTAGGGAGTTTCAATCTAAAAGCAGCGGGAACCAAGAAACGTTTTTAAATAGGAGACAGACATGATCAAATTTGCTTTTCTGAAAGGTCACTCTGGCTGCTGTATGGAGAAAAACACTGGACATGAGTGGGACGGAGGAAGGGAGACCAGCGAGAGGGCTATTGCGCTGCTGGTCCCAGAAGGTCCCAAATGACAAGGTGACATTTGAGCAAAGATCTGAATAAAGTTAGCCAAGTGTTTATGTCAGGCAGAGAGGAGGATGAGTGCAAAGGCCCTGAGGCAGGAGTGTCCTGGCTTGATCCAGGACCAGCCTGGGGGCGGGGGAGTGTCTAGATCAGAACTGTCCAAGGGAAAAGAGTAGGCATTGAGGTTAAAGAGGCAATGGGGAACCAGATCACCTGTGGCCTTGTAGTAGAGTGACCAACCACTCCAGTGTGTCTGGGACTGGGGGCTGTCCTGGGATGGGGGACTTTCAGTGCTAAAACTGACCTGTGTGTAGCAGAACTGACCTACCCATCAGGCATAGAAAACACTGTGCTTAGGGCCCACAATACTTTTAGGGCCCATGACAATGTTTTCCTTTTCATTTTTTTTTTTTTTTCATTCAGAAGAAAAAATCACCATGATAAGAATGAATTTAGCCTGGATTAGATGTGTCTTCATTCCTATGCTATTTAAAAGTCTAATTTTAACAAGATTTTATGGAGAAATGGGACCGTAAAGCAAAAGATCCACAAAAATCATAATGCAGTCCCCAAAACCATGATGTGAAGTCACCCTGTTTCACAGGCCTTTGCAGGGACTTTGGCTCAGACTTGGTTGAACTTATTCACCCTTTTTTATTTTTTGAGACAGAGTTTCACTTTGTCACCCAGGCTGGAGTCCAACGGCATGATCTCGGCTCACTGCAACATTAGCCTACTGGGTTCAAGCGATTCTCCTGCCTCAGCCTCCCGGGTAACTGGGATTATAGGAGCCTGCCACTACATACAGCGAATTTTTTGTATTTTTAGTAGAGACAGGGTTTTACTATGTTGGCTAGGCTGGTCTTGAACTCCAGACCTCGTGATCTGCCCACCTTGGTCTCCCAAAGTGCTGGGATTACTGGCATGAGCCACCATGCCTGGCCTTATTCACCTTTTACAGAGACAAGAACGAGAGACTTTGAAGGGTCAAAGTAAGGCAGTCCCTGAGAGATGTTTGTGGGTTGGCCCAGGAAAATGGCAAGGAAGAAGGGATTTGATGGAGTTAAACACATTCTAATAGTGGGATTGACAAGACTGGATGACTGTTGCCATGTGTGCGTTGGGTTGGGGGATGGGCAAGAAGGAGGCCTACGTGACTCTCAGTTCACCAACCTGGGCAGCCACATGTTTGAAGGTGCCTTTTGCTGAGATGTTGAACCAGCAGCCAACAGCCTACAGCAAGTTATGTAACGCTTCAAGCGTCCGTTTCCTGTCCCAATGGGGGACTGCAGACCATCTCACAGCGCTATGGCGAGAATCATAAAAACTTTTAATAACCCACGTAAATGCACCTGGTACACAGTAGGTGCTCATAAACACGAGATGAACCTTTCTGAAGGTCCAGTATGATTCATTTGCCAAAAAAAAATGAAATTCGTAAATTGCTAAGGTTAAATGTGCTATTAAGAAACATTCCAGAAGATGGAGAGTCAAGGAGGGGGCTCTGTAGAAGGATCAGAGGAAGCCTCGCAGAGACAGCACTTGTGGACGAGTGAGTTCACCTGGCGCTGTGGAGGACCTTTCACTGAGAAAGGGGGCGAGCCTAGGAACACGCTGGTTACCCCTAACAGGAACAGAGAGGAGGAAGCAGCTGGAGTCCCCCGGAGGCCTGGGCCAAGCGGTTGTCAGAGGCACAGATTTGCTGAGGGGGCAACAATCACCACACTGTTCTTCCTACTGAGGTTTGCCAGCACCTCCCGTAAGCGATGGGTATTTACTTCTGCCGGCTGCACTGCGTATGCTGGCAAAAGGAGCCTCCGGAGCTCAGCCAGGAGAGGGGGAGGACAACACTTGCTCCATCAGCCCACAGGAACACTTTGTCCCCGTCCCCGCTACCTGGGTCAGCAAAACCAGCCCCGTGCCCTCAGTGCGCAGAAGCAGAGCGGTGCAGATGTCTCTGTCCTCCTCGGCGCGCGCTGTGACCCCACGCTCAGGGCTGCACCCTCTCTCAGGGTCTGGGGAGCCCAGGACATTTGTAATGCTGGGATGATGGTCCCAGAAACCATACAGGGCTGCTGTGAGGCTTACCCAAAGTAACGAATATGAAAAGTGCTTTGTAAACTGTAAGGCGTTTTACGGATGTTCACTTACGATTTGTAAACAAATCAATGTGAAGGTGCATGATGAGTGGCCTGGAATTGGCTGGAGGCAGAAAAGGTTAGAGGAGGAGGAGTGGCCACAAAGTACCCACAGGGACTGTGTCCAACACAGAAAGACAGTGTGTCAAAGGTACATGAATAAACATGAGGCTCCTAACTGCTTTAATTGTGCTCCAGTTAACAAGGTAGACAGGCAGCTGCTGGTTTCTCCCAGGCAGGAGAGGCCCTCCCCCTCTTCCTGCCCTGCTTAGCTGCTTGCCCAGAGGACAGGGGACAGGATCTCACAGGGTAGGTCCCTCTCCCTGGGTCCCCGTCCCTCCTCCGTCCTTTCTGGCCCATGGCTCATTTGCACACCTTAACACCTAGCAGTGTAAGTCAATGGGGGCTTGGAACCGGTGCTGTGAGTAAGCTCTGCCAGATGCTGGGACAGGTCAGTGCTGGCCAGCAGTCACCCTTGGCAGGCGGGGCTTCTTGGTGCTGACCCTAAGGTGGGCACAGGCTCGGGATCCACCATGTGCAAGAGAGTTCTGGCCTGAGACAGGCTGAGAGACAGCAGGCAGGAAGCCCGGGATCGGAGGGGAGGCTGGGGCTACCAGGCAACCACCAGCTGCCGTTCCAGATTCAGGCCGTGCTTACTGCACATCTACTAAGTGCCCTGCACACAGCACGCTGAGAGTTTCCACTCGTGTTATCCTCTGCGATGCTCACAGTGGCCCTGTGTGGAATTAGCAATGTTGCTGTAGGGAGAAGAGCAGGGTCTTAGGGTCACACACAGTGCAAGGTCTCAAGCCTTCCCAAACCAAATTGTGGGTTGTTTTCTGAAATTTCTGAAAACATCTCCCCACCCCACGTCTGTGCCCTCACCGAAGCTACCCTGGACAGCGAAAACACCCCTGCTACGCTCCCTTTTCTCCCTGCTGACAGGCAGGTGCAGAGTTGCAGAGGTAGTCCCTTGGGTATTTGTCAGAGAGGGTCTCTGTCCAGGTCTGCTCGCCATCCTTCTCCATCCTGGCTTCTGGCTGGGTTTGGCCAGTGGGAGTCCCAGCAAGAGCCTGGAGGGAGGAAAGAGGGTGGGGTTGGAGTACTGCTTTGGCTGCCTCCTGGTAGGTGCAGGGAGCCATCCCTTGTGGTTTCTGTAGACCCTGCCCGCATCTCTGTAGGCAGCCCCTTTATAAACCTTCTCCCATACCCTAATTTGAGTGTGCCACCTGCCTGGAGTGGAGGGGTGGTGTAGGAGGTTATGGTAAAGGTCTAAGGTGAGATATACGGTCCTCCTAGACCCACATAGAGAACAGGATGCTGATTCTGACCCATGTCCCAAGGATATGTACCCCAAAGCCTTCCAAATTTCAGCAGCTTGGCAGAAGATCCAGCAGCCTCCTTTTGCTATTGGAGGATCCCCTCCACAGACTTCTCAGGCCAGGCTGGTATACAGTCATTAGCATAAGACAAAGACTCGGCTCAAGGAGGACCATCAAGACGTAACCGAGGTGTGAAAAGTAATTACAAGCTGGTGATCAGAGTCACCCGGGGTTGCACTTGCTAGAAGATGAGGGGTAAAGGGGAGGAGTTAGCTTGTGGATAATGGACACTGGGAACTCACACTCAGGAGGAAGACCAGCAGGCTGCCCCCATGAGGGGAATATATGGCACTGGGGAAGGGAATATATGGGACTGGAGGCTGCCCAGCTGGACATTCTGGGGCAGTGCAGGATTGAGAAGCAGCCCAGACCTTGGAGCTCCAGAACACAAAGCAGAAGGGGGGCCCATCTCTAGTTGTGAGGTTTCAGTCTGGGTTTGACCTCAGCGCAACCTCCCCCATGGCCCTAAGGATCTCAGTTTCACACAGTGAACCCCAGGGGTGGTGAGAGCAGCTGGGCAGACCAGGATGGAGACAGGGCACAGTCGGGTGAGCCCTAAAACTGCAGGACTGAGGAAGCCACGGAGTGGCCGGCACCATACTCTGTCTGTGACATGATGCCAGGGATGTCACATGATGCCACTCCCCAAGAAGAGTGAGTGAGATGCTCCAGGCGCTTTGAAGTTCACTAATGGCACTGACTAGACATTGAGGCCTTGTTTCACCCCTTTTCAAAGAGTAGCCCGGCTCCAGGAGGCCAGGAGGCCCCAGCTCAGCAGCTAACCAGCTGGGTAACACGGGCAGTGCTTTTGGTAGCTCGAGGCCTTAGTCCCCTGATCTCTCAAACAGAGAAGACACCCATCCTGAGACTGATGGATGAAATCATTTGCAAGTGTGGGAGGTATTTTAATAGCAGCAACTAAGAGCAGGATGTGTGCGTTACAAAAATCACTTTGTACTGTCACCTTTTGCAGCCACTCAGAGAACCAGCCTCTGCGCAGTAGCAAGGACCAGTGTCTCACCCGACGGCTGCCTTTCCTTGCCCCTCTGATCCCTCCACCGGACAACCGACTCACCTCCTTCAGGTCTTCACTTCTGCCTCTCTTTCTGCCTCTGAGCTCTCCGAAGTCCCTATCCAGGCCAAGCCCCTGTAGCCGCAGCAGAGGAGGAGAGATGGTTGTAGCCGAGGGGCCCTCCTCATGCCTCCATCTTCTCAAAGTGCCTGGAAAATACATCCCCCAGTGTGGGTGCCAGATTTCATGAATTAAAACACAGGACAACGAAAGATTTTAGCTTAAGTGTGTCCCAAAGATTACATTATCTGAAATTCATATGTAACTGGACATCCTATATTTGATCTGGCATCCCTAACCCCCGGTCAAGAAGGTTCCCAGATAGAGTCGGCTGCCAGGTGCCTGCTTTGGTGAGCGGCCATGCTCTGAATATGCCAGTACAGCATCCTTAGCTAAGACCCTCTGTGGGCAACAGGCCGTTTTTTAGAGCAGGAACATCAGGGGCCCCATGTTCCAACAGGCCTTCTGTACCTTTTCAGACTCAAAAAACCTTCACACAATAATTCACTCCACAGATATTTAGCAAACATCTGTCTTACATGAACCACTGTCCTGAGCACCGGAGCTCCTCTAGTGAACAGAGAATAAACAGTCTCATCTCTCATCACAATCGTGTTTGGAGCAAGTACCAAATGCCAAGCTCTGTGTGCTGCATTTTAGAGGCTATTTCATGCAATCCTCACAAAAACCCAGGAAGATGGTGTTTTACAGATGAGGAAACAGGTTTACTGAGGTTAATTGTTTATTCATTCAACAAACTGTTATTGAGGACCTACCAGGTGCTGGGCATCGTCCTTGGTGCTGGGAAGACAGCAGTGAACCAAGCAGATGAACCTCACTGCCTACATGCAGCTTAGGCTGTAGTAGGGAACATGGGTGGGAAGACAGGAATGAGAAAAGAAAGCATCGTGTACTGTGTGTGAAAAGATAATGAGTATCGCGAGCAACACAAAGCAAAGAATGAGCCTATGGAGTGCTGGGGTGGGCACTGTAATTCAAATTAGGGTGATCAGGGGAGGCCCCCTGATGAGGTGACATTTGAGCAAAAACGTGAAGGAAGTGAGGGGAGGTTGGGAGAAGCAGAGGGGATTCCCCCCAGGTAGCTCTGGTTCTAGAGTTGGGTTCCCAATCACTATGCATTGCAGCTCACCGGACCTCAATTGAAGGTCCGCTGCCTGCTTGCTTCTTTCGCACACAAGATTTCATTTAATCCTCACACCAGAACGACCCTGAAGGTTCGTTTTATTATCACACTTTCCCAGAGAGGGGAGATAAAAATGACTCAAAAAAGATGAAATGACGTGCCTGAAGTTCTGATGCTGTGGAAATTCCAGTTCAGTTGGTCCATTTCCCAGTCCGCCAAGCACAGTGGGAAGCGGGCGGTTCACCCTGTCTGTGCAGCCTTGCACAACCCACTTAGTTTTCTAAACCTTAATTTTCCCCACCTGGAAAGTGGGGTTGGTATCATTACCTATCTCACAGCAGCATTGCTGTGAAGATCAGCAGATAATTCCTGTAAAGTGCCAGGCTCCCTGCATGCGTGCTGTTACTATGACTCTAAGAATAATACTCTATTCATCACATCGCCCTGGAGGACCAGGGTTAAACACTGTGGTGCTCAGGACTTGGGGAGGGAAAGGATGCTGTGGGAGAGCAGGAGACAGGGAAGTGGAGGGAGCATGGGCAGAGTGGAGGTGGAAGAAAACCACCGCTAGGCAAGCCCACCTGCATGAGAGTGGATGAGTAAATGTCGCTTAAACCTAAGTGGCACGACTCAGTGATTGTAATTACACTGGTTTGAGGTTATGACTTCAGCAATTTGATTTTTCTTTTGGAGGTGCTGGCTCATTTTTTATGCATGCACGGGAACTAATTGCATCCCAGAGAACGCTCTCCGCCTGTTGGTCTGGAGGTGCACCGCCATATGCTTGGCGTATGCATAATTAACCCAGTGCAGCTGCACTCCCTCTGTCTGGATTATGGATTCGATTTCAGTTTCACTCTCAGGCAAGAGGCCCACAATCCCTATTTATTAAAATGATTATCCCTTAAAAGAAGGTGCTGGAGACAGAGCCCAGCACCAGGCTGGAAGCCGTCTGGGCCAGGCTTACGTAGATGACGCCTGTTGCCGGTATGCACAGCTCAGGCTCGGTCCCTGCCAGCCCACGGAAAGGACTCCCTGCCTGCTGGGCACGTTGCTGAGCAGGCCCCACAGAGGGCTGAGGGCTGCAGGCTGCCTTGAAGGCGTTTGGAATTTCGTGTTCCTGGACTTGCTTTGCTTTTCCAGCCCCCACTCCATCTTCTCCCTGCCAACCTTCCTCCAAACCATGACAACCACTGACCACTCAGACTTTCCAGAAAAGCGCTTTCAGCACCTGGAATAGGGACTTAGACCTAGTAGCCACCTGATGAATATTGAGCAAAGCAGGTGACCAGGATGAGAAAAGGACCAAGAAAAGCTCCATTCATCTCCAGGGGAGAAACCTGAGCCTGTGACCCACATATATTGTGACCTCCACAAATAGACAATTATCCAAACAGTGGCAGCTGGAGAGACTGATGGGTCAGGTACTCCTGGGAGCTTAGAGGCAGAGACAAGAGGAGAAAATAGGGAGCCAAACCAAGTTGCTGGCTGTCGTGGTAAACATCCCTCGCACCTTACTGGCCTCAGCAGGTGGGCAGTGGCTCTGATGAGTCTCTCCTGGAGAATCCAGAGCCGTTCCGTGGTCCCTGTCGAGCTGTGAGCCACGGTTTGTTCCATAGCCACGGCCCCTCATGCTGGTGATTCATCCCACACACAGGCACTGAGCATTCGCATGGTGCCAGACTCCCTGCTAGGTGCTGGGTTGGGGAATACAAGGAAGAATGAGGAGCAGGCTTGGTCCCTGAGGAGCTCGTGTTTAGTGAGGAAGACAGATACGTAAACAAATGGTTGCAATACGATCGGATAAAGACTGTAATGCAGGCGTGTTTACAGAGGTTTGAACACTGAATTTGCCAGGAGGAGTTGTGATGAGATTGTTGAGATTTTCATGGAGTAAAGATGAGTTTTGGGGCAGAATGGAGGCAGTGACATTTCATTTATTCCATGGAGGTATGGGAGCTGGGTTAAGCTTTATGCTGGCTTTTAGAAGACGAACAGTCCTCAGACTCAAGGAACCTTCATTCTAGAGGGGAAGATTCACCCTGTACTCATTTACTCAGCAAGCATTTATCAAGCATCTATCACGTGTTAGATGATATGAAGGTACTTAGACACAGTTACTGCCCTGATCTAGAGGGAAGACAGACAAAATTCATTGTAAGAAGAGCCTTTTAAAGGTACAGAGAGAAAGAAACAATTACATATGTGGAGTGGATAAAATAGCAGCTCCAGGAAGACTTCCTAGGAGTGGTTAGGTCCAAGATGGGTTCTGAAGGGTAATTAGGAGTTGTCAGATAAAAAGTAGCAGGGGTGGGAGTTATTAGGTCAGTGGGAATGATTCTAAGGATATTATAAGGACTTAAACAGCTAGACAATACAGGAGCTCAACAATAACGTGGATGAGAGACACTCAACGCGTCCAACACTGAGGGGAAACCAAATGCCATCCTGTTATGGAGAATAAGCCCCACCCAAGGTGTCTCTGCGTGTGAGCGACATGCTCAGTTCAGACTCTGCAGCTGTGGTTTGTGCCCTATGTGTCTGTGTCATGTGGGTGTTTGAACGTGCGGCCAGCCTTCTTCTGCCTCCAACAATGTCACTGGTCACTCTCCCAGTCCCTAGCTGAGAATGCTCAAAGGCCACTCCCTGGGCTTGTGAGTTGAAGACAAACAGGAAGAAGACCTGGTGCAGTGGCCCCCAGTGGCCGGTGGCTGAACCAGCCGTGTCAGAGTCCCCTGCTGGGTGTCTTCACACACAACTCCACGCCTCTGTCGTGAAGGTCCTGTTCAGTGTGCCGGGCTGTGACCCAGGGTCCATACATTTTAAGCTTCCAGAGTGATTGTGATGAGACCCCTTCATCAAATGTCCCTAAATTGTTCACAAGGAAAGGAGAGTCCACTGTGGGGACATTCCAAGGGGAAGGAGACCTATGGGTCAGCTGTGAGGGGTCCCCAGATGGTGCTATGGCCTCCAGGGATTCCTGACGGGGTAGAGGCTCAGGAGCTGTGTCCCCAAGCACACTGGGGTGGGGGTGCTGTCTGTCAGGTTTAGTCACTGATGATGATGCTATTCTTAGCACTCAGGCAATTTGGGCTTCTCTAATCAGGGAGCAGGGAACAGGCCAGCTGAGGGTGCCAGAGATTTGAAATTCTATGCAGGGCCTGTTAGGACTAGACCAGGAAAAATGACATTCTTGGGCAGGGGTTGGTTAGAGGAGAATCAGACATTCTCCAGCTCTGCAGAGAAAAGGACAGAGTTAAAGGTGGTAAGATGCAGCAGGAAGGAGCGCAGTGAGATGTCTGATGAGTTCTGGGCTCTCTGGTGGGTTACCTAGGCAAGAAGGTAGGCTCCGTCCTCTGCTCCCAGAAAGTTGAGAGCTGAATCAGGCAGGGAGATCCGATGGAAGATATGGAGGGCCCGCGAGGAGGAGGCTGGGTCTCAGATCCAGAATCCTACAACAGGCGGGCTAGAGCACCATACAGGAAGGCACGTCCCAGAAAGAATGCATAAAGGGATCAGAAAAGGAGCAGAGTCACAGAGGAAATCAGTGCTAGCAGGGAACGGGGCCACAGAGTTTTGAGAACAGATAAGCAAAAAGATACCGGGTTAAGCCAGGCCTGGACAAGCCAAACGGCATCTTTGCGTGAATTAGAAAAGGTGCTTCCCTCCACCCCCACAGACACAGCCATGCAGACTTCAGCCCCTTCTCAGCCAAATCTTCACAGTTGTACATGGTGGCCTTGAAGCAGGCTGCTACCTGGACTCCTTGGCTTCCCCCTTTCTGAAAGTAGGACTGTAGCTCCTGCGATGGCACTACCCACAGGGGTGGGGGGCACTGGGCCAGGCCTGAAGCCACAGGTGTTCCTTTCACAGAGGTGGGATTCCTTGAGTCCTTGGGAGCAGGAGACCCACCCCAGCAGGGCGGAGAGGAAGACGGGCTATGGTGAGTGGGGAGCCTGATCCCCTGGGCTCAGCCCCTCCTCGCTGCTTCCCAGAGGCTGAGTGCTGTTTCTGGGTGCTGTGGCACAGCCGGTGGCTGACCAGGTCACAGCCTCTGTCTTCTGCTCACCAGGGGAAGGGGAAATAAGAGTCTAGAGTCACTGAGGTGTTTTTGGTGGTATTGTAGCAGCGCCCACTTTGGGTGGCTTGCCGTGTCTAGACAGTGTTCATGCCCAATCAATACTACAGCAGTCTCGGGGCTGCCCGCCCCTGGCCGGGAATAGGCGACAAGCAGAGCACAAGTGAGCTGCCCAAACCTCCCACGCCTGTGCCTCCAGGAGGAGGGAGCCACAGGGAGCTGCTGGGGACGAGGAGAGGAATGGGAGAGGAGGAAAGGAAAGGGCGGGGCAGAGAGAACGGGGAGAAGGATGAAGACCAGCCTGGAGACCGGAAGACGGGGAAAAGGGAAGAGCAGGGAGGACAGTTGCTGCCAGCCTGTGTGGAGGGGAGGAGGCAGCCAGCGCTTCCTGTGGACAGCGCATCCCGCATCCCTGCCATCATTCTACTCTGTGCCCACCTCACGTCATCTCCATGCCCTACAACGTTGGGTCTTACTATCCACATCTTACAGGCAAGAACGGAAGCTTGGAGAGGTGAAATAATTCTCCCAAGGTCTCAGAGCCAAGATGAGGCATAGCCAGGACTTCTGCCTGTGGGCCAGCCCCAGGGGCCATGCCCTGTGCCACCTGTACCCGAGCCTGTGTGGCTGAGTGAGTGCAGCTCTCCTGGGTTGTGCAGTGCCTGGGGAATGGAGTCCACGGGGTCTGAGGCCTTCTTGTTTGCAGCTATATAGACCAGGCGTCCCCAAACTACAGTCCGGCCCGCAGGCCGCATGCGGCCCCCTGAGGCCGTTTATCCGGCCCCCCGCCGCACTTCAGGAAGGGACACCTCTTTCATTGGTGGTCAGTGAGAAGAGCACAGTATGTGGCGGCCCTCCAACAGTCTGAGGAACAGTGAACTGGCCCCCTGTGTAAAAAGTTTGGGGATGCCTGGTATAGACAGATAACCGAGAGTCACTTCAGGGTGATCAGCACCCAGGGGAGGGGGACAAGAAAAAAGTCATCAGGAAAGGAGCGGTTAATCCCAAAGCCCTCACTATGTGACATTTCCATTGGACTTTCTGGAGTTCAGAAAATGGTCTGTAAACTCCCACCCACAGCCGCACCCCTCTGCGGGCCCTGGGTCAGGAACCCAGCACTCTACAGGACAGACTACACAGACATGAGTTCTGATTTCAAGTGCTGGGTCTCAGACAGCCTTTGTCATTCCCAGGACCCGGCTCCCTTCCTGGTGACTGCCTTCCTTTAATAACAGGGATTTCCCGGGGATGGAGTGGCTGAGGAGTGGGCTGTGAGCGAGCTCTGTATATGCTCCAGTCTGTCAGCTCCCTCAGTGCCTGGGACACACAGCTGCTCACGAAACACAGGCAAGGTCTCAAGAAGGTGAGTTGACAGCAGGGGAGCTGCTTAGTCCTGCCTCCGCTGCACAGTGGCCTGAGGAGGGGCCGTGGGAGAGGGGAGGCCTGGGCAGGTGCTGTCATGGGAGCGCAGGGAGGGGCTGTGTGATTCCAGCAACAGCAGCAGCATCTCTGTCCACCTGGGGCGAATGACGCACGCTTCTCCCTGCCGAACTTTTCCACCGTCTTTCCTCTTCACCATCCTGGGATGCTGCCTGCAGTTCCAGGACTCCCTGCCCTGCCGGAGGGAAGCCAGAGCACCGTGTCCCCGCCATCCACCCTCCCCAGCTGCCGCGAACAATTAAGCCCAGGACAACCATTACCTCGTGCTGAAGGGCCTGTATTGATTAAGGATAATTATATTTACTCTTTAGCAGTGTGAGGCCTGGTAGGAATATTTTTTGTTAATTCGCTGCTGCTTGCCCTCAGGAATGGGACCGACACGCCAGCCCCACGTAGATCTCGCCTGCCCACATGCACGCAGGCACACACGGCTTCACTGCTGCTGAATTACTGTAAATGCTCATCTAAGGCCTGTGGCATCCTGGGCTGCCCTTGCTGAAGTGTTTATTCCAGAAAATAACATGAGAATGGTGGAAGGACGTTTATTTTCTTTCGGCCGTTTTTATCTTGGATAAGAGGCATAGGCCAGCCCAGGTTGTAGCAGAGCACACGTGCACACACACACTCACACGCTTGTCCTCCCTCCCTCCTCCTCAATCAATATATTTTTTCAACCACAATTGTAGGAGGAATGGCGATACAGAGGTGTCTCCTTGGCCTATCTCTGTGATAGGAAAACCCCGATCCTGTGGGAAGGAAGATGGGTCTGCTGCCCCTCCTTCGCCCGGTGGGGAGCATCTTCCCACCTCTCAGTTCCTCTGGCCCGTTTGCCTTGCCTCCCTGACAGCAGTCCTCATCGTTGGGTTTTATTTGGTCAGGCATGAGCATGCCTGGCCCTGTTTGTGGGTCGTAAGTGCCTGGAGTCATGTACCACGACTGGGCCAGGCGCTGGGCTTGGGCTAAGAATATGGAAGCAGAAGGTGCCGTCTCTGCCCACGGGTGGCTTACAGTCCAGTGAGGGAGAGCCAATAGGAGAACACAGGTACTACTGTGCTTGTTGCGGGTTACAGGGCCTGCGTTCCATCCTGAATCCAGCACTGCTCAGGGTTCGTGCTCTAAGACTCAGTTTCCCCCATTGTCAAATGAAGATGACAACCGCTGCTTCACAAAACTGTTGTGACAAACAGTACATGAGGTCGTGTCTGCAAGGTGCTGGCAATGCCTGGTACATAGCAAGTGCTCAGTAAAAGGTCAT
Source organism: Saimiri boliviensis (assembly GCF_048565385.1). NCBI lineage: Eukaryota > Metazoa > Chordata > Mammalia > Primates > Cebidae > Saimiri > Saimiri boliviensis. Next base: position 99,972,282 of record NC_133459.1, read on the forward strand.
TTGTGAGTGCTCAGTAAATGCTGACTGTGTCCCAGGCAGATGTCCTGTAGACTGTTCCATATAATCCTCATGAGAACCTTATGAGGAAGGGGAAGCATGAAGAGGGCAATGTCTTAATCTGGGTAGGTAGGAAGCTGAGAGTCAGCCCCAGGCTGTCTGGCTCCATGGTCCATGGGCTCACCCACTGTGCTGTTCAGTCCTGTACCCACCCCAGGTAACACCGGCTGCCATTCTTCTATCAGCAGCAGCAGCAGCAGAGAGTGTCATGGGTGTACAGAGGAAAAGGATCTTACATAACCTGGGGAAAGTAACATCAGGGAAGCCTTCTGAAAGAGGATAAATGGGCTTTTTCTGGCAGAGGGAACTGTGTGTTCAGAGGCCCAGAAGTGAAAGAACACAGAGTGTTTGGAGAACAGCAAATATTTCAGTATACGTGGATGATAGTTAGGGTGGCCATGTTTGCGTGGGACTGTCCTGGTTTACACTTACTGACCAAGCTTAATTATAAATAGTCCCTCATTTACTCTCAGACAGTCCCAGTTAGGATGATGAATTATATGGTCACCACAATGCTAGTGTGCTGGTAGGTAACAGGGAAAGGCAAAGAGCAGGGCCAGAGCAGTAGAAAAACAGAGCTTTGCTAACCCACTGAGGCCTCTGATTGTATCTGGAAGGATATGGGGACTATGGTGACTCCCTGAGGAATGGATTCTCCAGAGGCAAGGCTGAAGCCAACCAGACCTTTAGGATGCAGTGCTGCAGGGTAGCGGCAATGTTGAAGGCATTATTCAGGAAGGAGAATTCACAGGCTTTTGTTACCAAGAGGCAGGGGGCTGGGGGGTGGGGAGTGGGTAAGAAAGAGCATGAAGTCTAGCACCAGGCTCTCTAGGTCCAAATCCTAGGCCGGCCACTTACTAGTTCTGTGCCCTTGAGTAAGTTATTTAATCTCTGTGTCTCACTCTCTTTGTCTATGAATAAGATATAATAATAGAAGCATCTCACAGGGCTGTGGTGAGCATTCCATAGAGTTAATATAAGATAGTTGGAACCACACATGGCACACAGCAACAGGTGAGGGATGACTCCTTGGTCTCTGGCTTAAATAACTGGAATGGAAGCTTGAGAACAGGAGGAGACCCCGGGGCAGCGGGGGTGGGAGGGTGATGGGGAGAGACGGTAAAGCCACATTTGGGGTATGGTGGATTTGAGGTGGCAGAAGTGAGTGGAGCTACTGGATAGGTAGCTGGACACACCAAGTGTGGCATCCAAGGAAGGTCCGGGTTAAGCTTCCAGTCTTGACATCATCTGCATGTAACTGGGATGGATGGAGTAGGAGGACAGAGCACCCTGGGGAGCCTTTAAGTTGCAGGTAGAGGAGCCTATGAGAAATTTGAGGCACGTTCAGAAAGGCAGGAGAAAAACCAGGAAAGAATTGTGTCCCAGAAGCCAGGAGAATTGAACTGCAACACGGGAGGGGGGCAGTTTTCAAGTCTCAGATGCTGCGGAGAGAATGGAAAAAACTTTACACCCACTGGATTCCACAGCAGAGGCCATCAGTGACCTTGGCGAGCATGTTTCGCTGTAGACAGCAGGGCTCACCGTGTGAATGGAAAGTAAGGACACTGAGAGAATGCACATGGACTGCACTGAAGAACCAGGGCTAGGAAGGAAAGGCAAGCAATAGCAGCAGGACGCAGGGTCAAGAGAGGTGTATTTGTCTTGACGGAGCACAAGCTTTGAGCTTGGAAGAGAGTAGCAGAGAGGGAGAGGTTGAAGATGATGTCTGATGAAGGCACAATTGATGGAACAAAGTCCTTAAGGAGGCAGGAGGGAACAGGATGCTGGGTGTGCCAGCAGGATTAGGTCTGACCTGAGCAAGGCTGCCTTCTACAGTGACGTGGAGGGAGAGAGAGAAGGACGCAAGCGGACACAGGTAACTGTGTGCTGTTACGTAGAGAGGCAGGTGGCCACCATTTTCTCTGGAACATCAGAGGCAAGATCTTCTGTCTCAAGTGAAGGGATGGGAGTGAGGAGGTTTGAGGAAAGGGATGAACATTTGTAAAAGCTGTGTGGAGGATGAAAAAGGTGTTTCCAGGGGATAGTCAGGGACCTGGGCAGACGGTGGTTGTTAGGATGGTCCACATGGGTTCCGGGGCCAGCTGGGGTGGTGGCAGGGCTCAGGGTGAGGTGAGAGCAGATGTCAGGTTCTCAGTGACTGGAAAGCTGATCGATGGCAGAGACCAAAAAGAGGATAGAAGTGTTTATCTAGCGTTAACGAAGCTGGATCCTTTAACAAATGGAAATAGGAGTAATAAATGCAATAATTCTGTAGTGGCATTGCTTATCAAAGAGGGGTCTCCCCACCTCCTGGAAAAATGAGCTTCCATCCTGGAGAGGTCTGCAGGGACATGATGAACTTGAAGACAGAGCCTGTATCCAATTTGCCTTCATCTCATGTTCTTCCTCTCCAGCATTCCATGTGTCACAGGTCATTTGAAAGCGTTGGGTGGCCGAGTGGGTGAGGGAGTGCCTTGCTCCCATCCTGAGAGACACTGAACCTGCATTTCCTGCTTAGACCTCACCTCTTTCTCTCTCCGAGAGGTGCTCCCCGAGTCTGCGCTCTCCTGTGTGCAGGCCACTTCTCTTCTGGGGTCATACGGGGAATTGGAAGGTAGAGAAAGGGGAAGAAGCCGTGTTTACTGTCACTCTCAGCATGAGCCAAAGTCCCAGAGAACATAAACTTGCCCACCTATCCAGCTCCATTCCCAGACTCCATTTTATGCCAGCATAAAATGATTGGCACATCGTCCGCCAGTACTTGGGTTTTTGGTGTCTCTAAATAACACTGCGAAATGTTGCCAAAGGAACAGCAGTTAACACTGTGTAAGGGGAAGCACAAGGTTCAAATCTGAGGAGGCTGTTTTTACAACCCTAGTTCGATTCTCTCCATGGGCTTATTTTGTCCTTACCACTCTCTTCTTCCCAGCCTGGTACCAATGTCTGCGTCAGAGAACCCTGAAATGCAGGGCAGAAGGTACTTCACTGACTCCTGCAGTCAAAACAAAGCAAGATGTCCACCCAGGCAAGGGGGACCCCTGCTCACCCATTCCCAGAAGCCACCCAGATGCCCCCCAAAGGAGCAGAAACAGACGGGCTTTGTTTTCACCTCTCCTTGTGGGCCCGTGAGGCCTGCCCCACTTTCTGGAAACGGAGGTTGGGGCCCATACCATCTGGAGGGACTAGGCAACCTTTGCCTTCCCTTGTCACTCATGGGGAAAAGCCAAGCAATGCAACCCTCCATGTAACACAGCTTCCAGAAAATCCACATGGTAGGGCCTCCGGTGGGACTGGAGTCTGTCAGAACCACACCGGTCACTCTGTGCATAAGCCTCTGTCCCTTGCAGGAGTTCCAAGGGCCTTGCTATGGAAACAACAAACTCCAGGAGCTGTTGTGACTCTCTCACCCCCTCCAAAGATCCCAGCTAGCATTTTTCTGAGCTCAGCTTGAGCTCAGGTCTAGGAACAAATCTATAACTCAGAGGGCGAAAGACAATGAAAGCAATGCAGAATCCCAGCCAAGCTCAATCCAGACCATGTAAGAATGAGCATCATTTATTCATTCATTCAGCTAAGGGTGGAACTCATGCCTGTAAAGATGCTAACCATGCCAGAAATAAACACAGCATAATCTTTGCCCTCAAGAGGCTGTCTATACTCATGTTCTCTGTTTCGTAACTGATCGCAGAGACTGTTGGAATCCAAGGACCCAAAGCAGAGAAGGTGGGGAGAGCTGGGATTTCTCCTTCCTTAACAGAATCCCTGAGTTTTTGGTACCCCTCCCCAGCTTTCTCTCTTCTCCGACAGTGCCTCTTGGTTCATTCTATCTGCCACATGTTCTCAGCGCATGTGTGCAACTGAGTTGGAAAGGCACCTGCCACACAGAGACAGTCCTACAGATGGAGGCTGGGGCCACTCCGCTGGCAGAGTCACAGCATTAATTAGCTACTCCGTGGGCCGCCCGTCGGTCACTCCCAGAGCGAAAGCCTCCTTGGCATCGTTTTCCACCCCTGCTCACTAGTCGCCCAGGCCTTGGCTGAGATCGTTTTTCCAGTCCTCCCAGCCCTGCCGCATCTTTCCCAGCCTGGACGTCACTCAGTGGCATTTCCTCTCCGCCCAGAGCCTCACTGGACCCCTCCAGGGAGAGTGGTACTGCTTCCTCACTCTAGGACCCTGACATTCGTGGGGGTCCTTTCTGCTCTCATGACTGCTCCCCACAGAGACACTAAAATGGAACGACTGCATTAAAGGGCAGGTAGGCATCTGGGCAGTGTGGCCCACTGGGTGGGGGGTGCACAGCTGGGGCCCATGTGGAGCCCAGTGCCAACCCACCCTCACCATCAGCCCTTCTGCCAGTTCTGTGAGTCCCTGTACCCTGTGTATGCCCTGTTTGTCAAGAGCAGTCCTGAATCTGAAACACCTGGGCCCCTTTCTGGTTGGCACTTGGGACCCGCAATGCCCATACTGCCTCCCAGATGCCCTGTTTCCCAGCTGTCTTCCCTCTCTCCAGGACATGCTTTTATGCCACAGAGTCCCAGTGTGCCCTGGCCTAGAGGCAGAGTCTGAGAAGCAGAAATGGTTGGAAATGGCATATCTCGGTGAAGAGTCAGCCCCTGACCACCAGGCCTGTACTCCCAGGGTCCCTTGGGCATGGCCTTCTGCCAAGCTGACCGTCCTTCTAAGTTCTTTCTTCTCTCTTAAACAGCCCCAAACAAGCAGACACTGAAATGAGACATTAAAGTGAATGTAAGCAGAGTGGGGAAATGCCTAGAAAAGGCCAAACACACTAAAGGAAGATGGGCCTGGTAGAGCAGAAGGAGCCAGGGAAGTGACATGACTATGCCCCTATGTGGTGGCCTCATTTTCTGCAACAGGCAATTTAGCTGCTTACAATTGCCTCATTTACCCTTCACATCAACCCCAAAAGATAAGTCGTATTTTCCCTTGTTACGTAAATGAAGACACCTCGGAGAATTTAACTTGCTCTAAGTTGCATGAAGACTAAATTGAGCAAGCTGATTCTAGAGAAAGAAGAACCTTTCCAGAGGAGGTGCCCAGCAAGCCTCAGGAAGTGGTAGGTGGAGAGTCAGGAATAATTCTGTTTTCTGATATTTACCTACTGAGAAAGAGAGTGATGAGACAAGTTCACATAAGCTCCTGGGTCCTCCTGTCTGTTAGATGGAACTCAGGCCTGAAGTGGACATCAGGGAAGAGAACTGCGCAGGGAAAGAGAAACACTGCATGTCTGGAAGGTGCATCTTGTCTGAACCTGGGAGCCAGAGGAGGCCACCAGCTGAGAGGATTGGGAGAAGGGTGTGCCACGTACTGCCTGCCAAATGACGATGTCCCAACAGCACAGGATGAAAAGGAATTGTGATAGGGCCTCTGACTAATTAGATGACTGCAAGTATTCTGCTAAAAGCAGAAGAGCTGATAAATTTTTTACTTGACCTACTAATAATTTTATCCTTTAAAAGGTGGAACAGACAAATAGGGGAACTGAGTCTAGACTTCATTGTGATCCACAGAAAAAAAATGAATTATTTATATGAAGACTGCTGGTCTCCAAAGGACGAGGACTTGACTGTTTTCTTCACTGTGGTGTCCCCTCTGCCTAGAACAGTTGGCCGGCCATTGTAGTTGCCGAATTATTTGTGTCGTGATCAAAAAGAGTAGGGATGGGAAGCTGGAGGAGCAGCCACGTCACCCGAGCATGACTGACAGCCTGGGGAGGGACACTGAGCATCCTCAGACATCAGCCTGAGACTTTATAAAGGGAGAGTTTACAGAGTGCAATGGAGCGGGAAGTTTAGTTCCACAGCCAGAGAAGCCAAAGAGGAATACAGCTTAGGTGGGGCAGGAAGATTATAAAAGTGAAATGTCTATATTACAGTCACCAACCATGCCCACCTTAGAAAAAAAAACATCAAAAGCAATGACTTACAAATTTCTGAATGGGGCGGGGGAGGAGCGCAGAAAATAAAGCACTTCGAGAATCTAATGAAAACTGTAAACACTTCCCCCATTTAAAAAAAAAAAAAAAAAACAAGACACACCAATACAATGTATAATTTTAGAGTTCGGAGACCTGTTGTTAAGATGATCTAATATGAAGGAATGCTTGCGGGGAATTCCCACCTGGAAAAGGTACAGGGCCCATCAGAAGATGAGAGGGCCCTGTCACAGAGGAGCTGTACAGAGGGCACAATACTCTGCAAGAAGTGTGTCTGGAGGTCTGAGACCAGGATTGTGTCCCCCAAAATTCATACGTTGGAAATGAAGTTCCAACGCTATAGTTATTAAGAGGTGGGGCTTCTAGGAAGTGATGACATCATAACTGCAGAGGCCTCATGAATGGGATTAGTTTCCTTCCAAAAAAAAAAAGGCCCAGGGGAGTTTGTTCACTGCTTTCACCATGTGAGTATGCAGTGAGAACAGTCATCTCTGAGGATCAGGCCCTCACTGGACACCACATCTGCTGGCACCTGAAACTTGGACTTTCCAGCCTGCAGAACTATGAGAAAGTCATGTTTGTTGTTTCTAATCCACCCAGTTTATGGTACTATGTTATAGCAGCTCAGATGGACTAAGACACCCAGAGGAAACCGTTTTTCAAAGAATTCCAGTCAAAAAACAGGGGCACTTTGGTATTTCTGTGGTGGTTATGGTTGACAACAAGGATTCAGAATCAGACCCACCTGGTTGAATCTTAGCTTTGTGACTTTGGTCAAGTTCTTTAATCCCACCAAGCTTCTGTCTCCTTATCTGTAAAATGGAGATAATATCCGTTCTCAAAGGGCTATTGTAAAAAAATAAATGCGATAATGCGCAGTAAGTGCTTGGCCTAGTGCCTGGCACATTTGGTTCAATACATACCGGCCATCATTATTAGCATCACTCCCTCCGTGTAATGCTCTCCCTCTCCTTTTCTATCAAACCCTTAAATAAAGGTTAGCTTTTAGTGGTTTTGTTATTTTTAAGTAATGCCTGAAGCAGGAAAATGAACAAGGTAAAGGACTGCTCCTTGGGGAAATGACATAATGTTAGCTTTGTCCAAAAGCAAGATCTAACAAAAGGGAATTAGGATAATGCTGAAGGGCAGGAAGGAATACAACAAACACACCTGTGTGGAGAACCAGGCCTCTGGAGAAGAGAAAGGAAAATAAAAGCACCTGCCTCTTGTTTGCTTCCATCTTTCTCACCAAAGGGAACAGATTTTGATTTGACGCATCAGGAAGTGCGCATCTATCACCTGTGAATGAGGTCAAGCCTGCAGACCTAGGAACTTGATGTCTCAGGACTGAAAGAACGGGCGGGTACAATAGCTGAAATGTCGGGAATTGTTGAGAAAGCACGTGGAACAGCATTCATGCTCGAAGACTGGAAACAGCTTTTTCAAGAACCAAGATTCTAGAAGTTCTGGGTCGATCAGCCTGATGTCAAACTGATGAAACTCTAAAAAGATAGAGCGATCAATAGATTGTGTGTGTGCACTTGGGAAAGAGATAGACCCAGGAGCCAGCAGGGGCTCACTAAAAACAAATCATGCAAAATGTAAATGATTTCCTTTTCCTAGTAGGATATCTTTTTTAGAACCCCAGGGGAATACAGTTGGCATATAGCTTGATTTCAGGAAAATATTTAATGAAGTTATTCCCTATCACATTGTGAGTAAAATACAGAGGTGCGATCTGAACAATAGTACCACCATGTGACTTCAAAACTCTCCTCCGAAAGTACCAGCTCTTTTTCCCAAGTGTCAAGAGATTATTTTAAAAGGTGATTCGCGAACAGGCCTCTGTCTTTGGCCTTGTCTGTGGTTTTATTTTTATAAGTGATCATAAAAGACAGAAGCCACGTTACTGGAGGCGTTGATAGCGCACACCTGGGAAAGTTAAAATAAATTACCAGATGCATACAGCAGCAGGATTTAAGCATACTCCACCACCTGGAATGATGGGTTTACCCCGCATAAAGTGTAATGGAGACATCTAGAAGAATTCCAAGTCGTTTACGGAGCTGTCCCACCCTCAAGGACCTGGAGTACAACTCCCCACTCTGTAGTGTGGGCTGCAAGGAGTGGCTTCCTTCCAAACAGCACAGTACGGGAAGAAGGGTGTAACTTTAAGTTGACTTGACGGTGGAGAGGCCTGGCAAAACGACCTCAGCCCAGGTGAGCAAGGTCAACCTCAACGGTGATGCATCACATGGATTGTACGTGCCCTCAGTATGCCATGATGAGGGCAGCACCTCTATGGTCTCCCCCAAAAGCACTCAGTCTTATTATGAGAAAAACACCAGACAAATTCCAATTGGGGAACATTCTACAAAATGCCTGACCAGTACTCTTTGAAACTCTCAATGTCATCAAAATCAAAGAAAGTCTGAGCAACTGTGACAATCTAGAGGGGCCGAGGGAGACATGGCAACCAAATGTAACACCGTGTCCTGGATGGGGATCCTAGGCAGAAACCAAGGACGGCTGAATAAAGTCTGGACTTAGATACTAATATATCAATATTGGTTCATCAATTGTGAAAAACGTGCCAGACTATGATGTAAGATGCTAATAGTAGGGGAAACTGAGTGTGGGCTTTAGGGGAACTCTCTGTCCCATCTTCACAATTTTTCTGTAAGTGTAAAACTTCTAAAATGAAAAGATTCTTTATAAAACATAACGGTTACAAGTGCAAACTTCTGCACTAAAGCATAAAAATGACTTAGTATGTTAGTGTTTCTTGAGGGGCATCTAAATTAGACACAGCTTATGGGAAAGACATCTAAGACTTTTAATTGACCACAGTCTCAATCCACGGTGCTGGGCAACATAGCCGTGAATGAGCCTATGTGGTCCTATGCTGCATCAACGGCCCTTGGGAGTCTAAATCCGGCAACTAAGTGGGACTCTGTACTGCGTAGACCACGTGGGAGTCTCAACTCTGAGCCAAAACTTCCTGGTCCAAATCCAGGTTCTGTCACATACTAGCTTTACGAGCCCAGTCAAGTCACTAAACCATTCTCATGCTCAGTTTCCTCATTTATAAATTGAGCTAATAATGATGGCTACCTGATAGAGCTGTGAGACAGAGCAGGGCCCCTGGCACATAATAACTACTTAAAACGTGGATCTCTCTGAGCAGCAGAGGTCTGCTTATTTTTTAGAGTAAGCCTCATATCAGAAGGATATCCAGTATCTCAGAGAGCATTATCAGGTGGGGGAATGATGAGAGGCTCATGAAGTTACTGCAGAGAAAAGACGGGGCCTGGGAGCTGTTAGATCAGAGGGCAGAGTGAGGGCTAGCAGAGGAGTGACTGTCTTGGTCATTAATTCACTGAGACCCTAAATATGTCCCTAAGCCTGTCTGGATATTTTCTTCCTTTATCTTCAAATACAGACAAGGACACTTTTTGGTCAGTTTTGTAGGGTGACTGAGAGGATAAAATGACTTAATACATATGGAAGGAAGTGCACTGAATGAAAGCCAACTGTGGTTAATCAACATATGTTGGTATTAAAAGTAACTTAAATGTCTATTTCTCTTTGTGCCAATTCACAGGGTGTAGGAAAAAGTAAGAAACACTCTTATTTGAAATGCTTATTTTGTTTAAACTGGAAAAGGCTGGGCACGGTGGCTCAAGCCTGTAATCCCAGCACTTTGGGAGGCCGAGGCAGGTGGATCACGAGGTCGAGAGATCGAGACCATCCTGGCCAACATGGTGAAACTGTCTCTACTAAAAATACAAAAATTAGCTGGGTGTGGTGGCGTGCACCTGTAGTCCCAGCTACTCGAGAGGCTGAGGCAGGAAAATTGCTTGAACCCAGGAGGCGGAGGTTGCAGTGAGCCGAGATTGTGCCACTGCACTCCAGCCTGGTGCCTGGTGACAGAGTGAGACTCTGTCTCAAAAAAATAAATAAATAAATAAAAATAATGAAAAATAAAAAAATAAACTGGAAAGCCACCAGGCGCAAGTGAAGGGCACTGGGGATGGAGTTTGGAATTCTGAACTCATAGAGAAGTCGAGGCCAGACTGGAGAGAATACACAGGCCTTAGACTCAGGGGTGGGATCTTAGGAAATTTACCCAACATCTGTGAACCTCAGTTTCCCAGCCACAAAATGGATAACATCAACCTCCCAGGGTTTCTGGGGGGTCTATGTGCGTGAACAGACCAGCACACTGGAAGCTCTTAGTCATGCTGTTTCCTTATAATCCACCCCTCAGGAAGCTATGAGGAAATGGTGATGATCCTAATTACCCCTACCCACAGGGCCTATCAGGTGAGATTGTCGCTGCCCTTGGAGGCTTCTGGAGCTCAGGAGAGAAAAAGCCCACCCTCACAGGAAACAAACATAGAAGGCACAGGGAAGCAACCTACAGAGCAACTAACAGAGTCCAACAGAGTACAAAGAATTGTAACCCATCCCAGACTCTTTCACAAACACTTTCTATCAAGCTCTTATCAGTTGATTAGATTCTTTGTAAAGTCAGAGCCCAGAGGAAATCAGATTACTGGGAGGGAGTGCGACTGGGCTGGTGTGAGAGACAGGGAGTCACTGCCAAACTGCCCACGGAGACTGTGGATTAGAAGGAAACATGGGGAGCCCTGAGAAGGCAGGCGACCCAACCTGGCAGTGCTCAGTTCCAGATAGGGACATGGCAGACAGAGTACCTGTGACTTGGTCCTTCAGAGTTCATGTTGACTTGTCACAAAGCTCAGATGGTCAAAGTCTCTTGTCCAGGATCCACCCATGTGAACTTCAACATCCTTCAGAACATAAAGCCATGCATTATGCCCAAACTTTCATTCCCTAGAGATTTCTGAAGATGTTACCACATGCTTTTGGAGAAAAAAGTAACAGCAATGTATTAAAAAAAAATTACAGAGCCTGAATTTATTTTATTTAGCCTGTAAACTAAATGATCACAGATGTGTTAACCGGAAAGAGGTTCTGATCCAAACCCCAAGAGAGGGTTCTTGGACCTCACACAAGAAAGAATTTGAGGTGAGTCTGTAAAGTGAAAGCAAGTTTATCAAGAAAGTAAAGGAATAAAAGAATGGCTGCTCCATAGGCAGAGCAGCAGCATGGGCTGCTCGACTGAGTATATTTATAGTTAAATCTTGAGTATATGCTAAACAAGGGGTGGATTATTCATAAGTTTTCTGGGAAAAGGGTAGGGATGTCCTGAAACTAAAGGCTCCTCCCCTTCTTAGACTATATAAGGTAACTTCCAAATGTTTCCATGGCATTTCTAAACTATCAAGGCATTCTGGGAGTGTCTTCTAGTATGCTACTGATTATAATTAGAGTATAACGAGCAGTGAGCATGACCAGAGGTCACTTTCCTTGCCATCTTGGTTTTGGCCAGTTTTTTTACTGCATCCTGTTTTATCAGCAGAGTCTTTGTGACCTGTATCTTGTGCCAACGTCCGAGCTTATCCTGAGACTTAGAATGCCTAACCCCCTGGGAATGCAGCCCAGTAGGTCTCAGCCTTATTTTACCCAGCCCCTATTCAGGATGGAGTCGCTCTGCTTCAAACGCCTCTGACAGATGGACCTGGATTTACATAAAATGACACAATTATTGATTTTCTGAATATCTGTTGGTAAAAATCAACAACTAAAAATGATCCTCTCCCTGCCCTTGAACCCCCTACCCAGCCATTGTCAAGCCACAGAGGCTCCCCGCCAGGGCCAGCACAAACATCTGAAAGCAGGGCTTCCAAAGGTCAGGATTTAAACTCTCAGTTAGCTGTGGCTGATTCCCTCCCAGATCCCCAGCCAGTGCTGCCTCAATCTCTGCAGGTTGCTTTGGAAGATGATCAGCCTGGAGTTTGTCTGAGAAACAGCTCTCAGCTTAACTCTTAGAGGCACTGAGCACCCTTCAAGCCGCAGGGATCCAGGTTGCCTCCTGTTCTTTCAAGTTGGTCTGAACACTTGGATGTAATGAGTTGGCTTCTCTGTACTCATCACAGGGCCTATATTTTAAGAAGGATGTTGACAGACTGAAGCATGTTCACAGCTGGGCATCCTGGCTGGTGGAGGGCCTGGACCATGTGCTACTAGAAAAGTTGAGGAGGAGCCTGCTGGTTGTCTTCAACTATTTGCAGGATCATCACTTATAAAAAGAAGTAATAAATTTCTGCGTATTTTCAGAAGGCAAAATGAGGACCCAGGTATGTGAGTTAAAGATTTGGGCTTAATTCTGAGAAGACTTTTTCCACAGTTGGTGTCTCTGATAGTCTGATAGCATGGAAAAGTCATTAGTTCTTCATTATCGCAGAAGTGCAAAGCCTGGGTGACCTCCTGCCAAGATTGCGGTTGAGGAGTTCCACTTTGAATGGAAGACTAGATTAGAAGATCTCTAAACTCCTTTCCAAGTTTCAAGTTACATGTTTCTGTCTTCTCAGTAAGTACAGAGAACAGAGACTAAGGACTAGAGCTTAGACAGAAGGAACTGAGACAAATATGGAGAATGGGGAGAAAATCCTTAAGTTTAGTAAGTCTTGGGGTTGGTTTTTCAAGCTCTTGTGTGTTGTTTTTCAAGCTCCGCTTTGTGGAAAGGGAAGTAAATATGAGTCTAAGTCCCAGGATCAGATTTGGCTTCTGCTTTGGTGTTTAAAGACATCTACCCCTAGGGCCGGGCGCGGTGGCTCAAGCCTGTAATCCCAGCACTTTGGGAGGCCGAGGCAGGTGGATCATGAGGTCAACAGATCGAGACCATCCTGGTCAACATGGTGAAACCCCGTCTCTACTAAAGATACAAAAAATTAGCTGGGCATGGTGGCACGTGCCTGTAATCCCAGCTACTCAGGAGGCTGAGGCAGGAGAATTGCCTGAACCCAGGAGGCAGAGGTTGTGGTGAACCGAGATGACGCCATTGCACTCCAGCCTGGGTAGCAAGAGCGAAACTCCATCTCAAAAAAATTAATTAATTAATTAATTAATTAATTAAATAAAAGACATCTACCCCTTACGAGAACATTCTATCCAAATCCACGTGGGCATCTATAGCGACTTTTATGTCCTGGACTTTATCCCCTTTTCCAGTTTTAAGGTGGTAGCAGGAACAGGAAGAGAGCCAGATGCAGATCTGTAACCCCCTTCATGGGTCAAATCCTTGATCTGATCCCATGGAAAATGACAGAGTAGATAAATGGCATTAGACCTCTTCAAGTGAGCCTCTCAAGTGACTCAGAGTTTTACTTCCCAGCTTCCGAGGATGCATTCGTACCTGATTGGATAACTGATCTTATGTCTACTCCTGGCCTATGTTCCCTGGGCCCTGAATCCAAACCCTGGAAAGTCCTTCTCCCTCCTGAAATAAGCCTGTTCAAGCCCACTTCTTGTTGGGTTTTCTTTATTCTTTCTTTTTCGGTTTATTTAATCAGATAAGTTTGTTCTTTTTAAAGATTTTTAACCACCACTGCCTACCATCATCTTCCTTGAATATCTATCTATACACTATTTTTTAGCTATCTATATGAGGATATACTCCCCTGCAGATTAAGAAATTGATTAAGGAGGTGATATTGAGATATCAAGAGAGTCTATTTTAGACTTCTGGCCTTCATGTATGGGCAGCAGAAGGCAGAGTAATTGTGCCAGAAATCAGCACCACCAACATTTGGACAGCGTTCTCTTTAATTTGTTCTTTTCCTCATCCAACAAATTCTGGCTGGCTTGCTGCTCTTGCTCTGACCTGCCTGAATTTCTTATTTTGAGCATGATTCCTAAGAAACTGAGGACTTGTTACCAGCTTGAAGTATAATTTCAAGCAAGTTACCTTTCTTTCTGGGCCCCAGGCTCCTTGTCATTGAGCCCTTGACTGCCCCTATGGGCTTCATTGGGAAAAGCCATTCATTAAGGATATACTGGATGCCGATAAAACAGGTGCAAGGTTCCAGGCTGCTTGCAAGCAAGGGAAGGTCTGCACTACTCATCCCAGATTCTAAAAGGTTTCCAGCATCTGTCAAGATCCAACTGTAAACTGGGCACCATAATTGGGCCCTTAGTATCTCTAGCAAATTTGCTTGACACCTTTGCAGAGCAGTGGATGGATCAGACACAGTGTCAAGCGGTGAGCCTGTTAATGGGCAAAGCAGAGATATGTCAAAACTGGCAAAAATAAAGTCCTCCAGTTCTTCTCAATCTCCGTAAAAACAAGTGAATGCAGATGCTCAGCTGTCACCAGGAATCAGGGACCAAGGCCAGTTTGGCAACACTGCCAGTGTATGGACCTGCTGCTTTCTTGGCTCTCGTCCCTCTTGCCTCCCACCTGCCCCTGAAACTTTAATTACCTCCTGGACCCAGTATGATGTCTGTTTGCTGGTGGTGAGCTGGAGGAGGGAGGAGAGATGGCTCCCGGAGAAGTACAGAAGCCCATCAGCCTTCACAGCAACCATAGGGAACAGAGTGGCTGCTTTTAGTTATAAAGACATCTTGGTGGGAAGATTTAGCAAAGATGTATTTATTCCATTAGAACTATACCTCCCTTCAGCATCGTTATCTCCAGCATCACATTTGTCACTCTGCCACTGCATTCTGGGGGGACACACAGAGACTCTCTCTGAATCGAAACTGAGTTTTCAGATGGAGCAGTTCTGAGTCTAGGTGACCAGCTGGACTTGGGGCTCAGCTTTCCCTGAACTGCCTTGGAAATCGTTCTGGCTGCTGCATACTTTAGGGAAAAGGCATCAGGTGAGATCTGTTTTCAGAAAAAAAAAGGAAAGGGATTGCGAGAATGGAGAAATATGAGTAAAAATGATAAAAGAGATGATTGGAGAATTATAGTATTGTTTATTATAGTATCGTTTATTACAGATACTTTTTGTCAACATAACCCTCCCTAGAAACCTGCTCAGGATAGGCCTGGGGCTGGGGATCACTGAGCCTTCTTGAGTGAAATGCCTCTGAGCCTTCCAGCCAGAAGGGTTTGTCCTGGTAGCAGCTGATAACACTTGCTGTTTGGAGAGACAGTGAGGAAGCTGGCCCAGCTAGGGCAGAGGGTTTGCATTGGTGACTAATGGGAGGTGGTGCTGCATAGTATAAACACACTCTTTTTTATCTTTTCAATCAAGAGAAGCAACAGCTACAAACCCAGACAGAAACTCATAAAATGAGACAATTATTATGAGACAGCCACAGGTAGATGGAAGCAAAGGATAGGTCCTATCCTTGTTCACAATGCCACGGGGAAATTGTGTGAATGCCAAGTTCTGTGATGAAAGGAAAAAGCCTTCGTCAGACTTGCTGCCCACACCAAACACAGCCCTGAGCCCAGCGAGCATAGATGGAGCTATCGGCACGGGGAGTTGCTTCCCACTCCGGATATGCCCCATCAGTGCTGCTGCTCCAGACAGAGGGGCAAGCCTTGGGCTCAGAAATGCTGCTTCCAGAAGCCCATAAACAAAAGTAAGCTGTCTGCCCTCCCTCTTCCAAGAATTCTTGGCAAGTACCAGTTTTTCATTAGTGGAAAGGAAATGGAATAGAATACCCTTGAAACTGCAAACCATTTTTCTTACTTATTCTCTATCCCAGGGCTCTAGAGAAAAGATAGCAGGATCCCCTGCTGGGTCCCTTGGAGCCCCATTTCTTCTTCCTCTGCTTAGCCCTGGCTGATCATCAGGGTGTCCTGGAGCAGGAGAGAGAGAAGAGCTCTCGTATCAACATTCCTCACCCAGGAGGGCAGCAGAGCAAAGTGAAGATCATATACAGATATGGAGTCGCACAGGCTAGCCAGTTAGAGATGTGTAACCTCTCTAAGACTCAGGTTCCTCATATGTATCAGGGTTATAATAACAGTGCCAGCCTTACAGGATTGTTACAACTTAATGCATGTAAAGTTCTTAGTCCAGTGCTTGGCATGTGCTTACTGCTCACTATAAGTTAGCTCGCCACTGTGATTATTATCTGCTCCTGGCCCTCATTGGGAATTCCAATGCTTAACTTGCAATGTAGGCGGGTATCAAAATTCTGTCTGCTTAGAGTCCTGGGACCCCTGGCAATATCTCTAATTCCTGTGCAAGATGTGTTCCTGCATCATGAACCAACTTAAAGTCAAGGGACCAAGTGCTGGGAATCACAGGACATGGGTGTGCTCACTTGGGCTCCACTCCTAGGCTGCACCAGCTCCCTTCCTTCTTCTCTTGGCACTTCTGTTTCCTGTCTCTGCTTTCACTCATGGGCAATTCCAGTTGTCATCTGCATGCACATCTGTTCTCATAGCAAACATATACTACATATGAATATCTTCAGTTTTGCTGTGCACTTAGGCAAACTACTTAACCATTCTGTGCCTTAGTTTTCCCATCCAAACACTGGGAATAACCATACACACTAAGTATTCCTAATCCCCAAATTCCAAAGCTGAAACACTTCAAAATCTGAAATTTTTTGGTTGTTTACATGATGCACAAAGAAAATGCTCAGTGGAGTATTGGATTTTGGATTAGGGATGCTCAACCATAAGTATAATGTGAATATTCCAAAATCCAAAAAGGTCCAAGATCCAAAACACTTCTGGTCCCAAGTCTTTTGGATAAGGGATACTCAACCTGTAGTACCAGCCTCGTAGGGTTGTTGGAGATCAAACCAGGTAATTAATGTGAAGCACTTAGAACAAAGATCAGCGTATCTCAAGTGATCATTAAACATTAGCTGTTATTATCACGGACATTATTATTATTATTATAGAAACTTCACATCTCCCACGAGTAGGGATTTTGCTCTGAGGTGCCAGTGTCCTATGGAAACCCTGAATGAACTCTTCAGCCTTAGAAAACATTCAGAAACTATGAACTCATTGACATAGTAAACCAACTGTGAGTGACCTCCTGACCCAGATAAGCGTTAAAATTCAGAAAGATTAAGAGCCCCGAGCCAAACCTGAGGGCCTGAGACCTGCATGTCTTCATGTGTTCATGGCAGGTGATGGTGAGCATGTGCACATAAAAAGGAAGAGCACGTGTCCTTGACTTGAAAGCTGAAAGTCAAGATTTTATGGTCCCATGGCTGCATACTCTAAAAGAAAACATCTCACAAGGAGTGAGAGACTCTAAAAATGAAATTATAACAATAAAAATCACATATACTTCCAACAAGGAAGAAAAATGAGACATCTAAAGAAATCAATATGGCTACCTGGGAAACCTCTAATGAACCTAGATTTTAAAAAGACAAAAGCTACAATTACAGCAAGTATTGGATAAATGGCTAATATCTTTAATATATAAAGAGCTCATGCAAATCAATAATGAAATCCCTAAGGCACAATAGAAAAGTGAGTCAAGGATATAATAAACAATTCACTAAAGAAGAAATAAAGCTGGCTTTCCAACAGATGGAAAATCTTGAATCTTACTAGTGATTGCAGTGAAAATTCAAACAACTAGATAGCTATGTTTACCTTGTAAATTAGCAAAGAATTTTATTTTGATTTTTAGTGATACCCTACCTGATGCTGGTGAGGGTGCCACAAAATAGTCCCATTCAAGCACTGCAGATGGGATATGGCTTTTAGGAGAGTCACTTACTGGGTCTCTCCCAAGGAAAAAGTGCTAGTTTAGAAGTACTGTCATTAATAATATTTGTATAAGCAAAAATTAGAATCAGAATGCATCCATATAGAATAATGTTTATGATTATTTCAGATGGTAGTGTGGGAAAAAGCAGGACACAAAATTATACAGACAATATCTAACTATGACTTAAAAAAAAAACAAGACTAGAAGAAAACAAATTACAATGATGGTATCTTTGGGTGGCAGAACCATGGATGATGTTTAATTCTTTCTGCAATTTTGCTTGGTGATCAGATTTTTTGCAATGGTTGTGCATTACTTTTATTATGGAAAAATAAACTTTATTATAATACTGGAGACGTGGAAAGAATAGGAAGAGAGCTCACACTACAGAGGACAAATCCAACAGACAAGTGCATTTCTGAGGTCCAATGTAAGGGGTCCTTAAAGTTTCAAGTGGATCTGGCTTGTGGGCAGGGCTACAATCAACATGAAGAGCTTGTGCTGTGTGAACATGGCAGGGACGAGTGTGCTGCCTGGGAGGCACATGCAGCATTTAAGGCACACCTGAGTGTGATGGGTATTGTGTCACAAAGTAGGAAGAATCCTGTACCTCCAACATATGGGTCAAAAAATACTGACAGTGTCATAGATATCAGTGATATCAGTGATCACCAGCCTAGTCCATTATTTCCCAAAGTGTGGTCCCTGGACGAGTCGTGGACTCAGAATGACTCCAAATAATGCTGATGCGGTGTAGGGGACATATGGACATGGAATTATTATTTTTTTAAGTTTTTCTTCCTGAATTTCAATTTTTCCAGTGATACCAAAAAGAAATCTTAATTTGATGCTGGGATATCTTTTAACACTGTTACTGTAATGTCAGGAGTTTGGTCTGCGTCCTGCTGCTTGCCACACAGAAAGCCAATCACCAGACAAGTACTGCCAGGGAAAAAGGCTTTAGTCAGGGCTACAGCCAAGGAGAATGAGAGATCGGTCTCAAATCCATCTCCTCAACCAACTAAAGTTAGGGATGTGTATATAAAAGCAGGAAAGAAATGCAACTATGTGTGGGAAAACAGGATTCAAGGAGGGGAATGGAAGAGGAGTTGGAAAAGAGGAATCGCTGTGGGTGAGGGTCTGGCATCTCATTGTCTGGATGCAATGACCTGGTGAGTTTCGGTCCCTTGATACTCTCTGGGAGGCCTGAGGGTCGGTTTTCTGAAGACAGAACTCAAATAAGATAAATGCAAGTTTCAAGCTTTAAGATCAGGAAAGTCAATTTCTATGTTTATCCAAAAAACAGTAAACATCAGTTTGATGGGACAGCTGGCCAATTTCAACATCTCTTTAACCCTTGTTCATCTCCCTTTCTAACCAAGTAGGAGCAGGCTTCAGGCTCAGTTCCTCAAGCAGACAACAGCATCTGAATAGAATTCAGTAATACATGTGGTGTGTGGGTATGGCAGAATCACCAGGGCGGGAGAAGAATTAACATAGTTTGGTAAATATTGAACTAGTCCAGAACTTTGGGCATCTAGGACATAAAGGGTCAGGGAGGCAGGGTGACTTGCTGTAAGTCAATCAACTGGCCAATACCAAGCCTGGACTCCCTGCTTCAACTACGAGCTCTTTTCCCAAGCTCTCCTGCTTTCCACACGGAGCTGTCAATATTTCTCCACTTTCCTTCAAAAAGCACACTTAGTCCTATCTTGTTCTTTGCTGTCATTGTTATTTCTTTCTTGTTTGAGCTTTTTTTTTTTTTTTTTTTTTTTTTTTTTTTTTTTTTTTGAGTTGGGAGAGAGCATGGGATCATGCTATCAGCCTAATTAAAAATGTTTTTAGTTTGCCTCTGCACTTTCCGCAAGCCTCAGTTTTTCCTAAAAATCCAGCATCTTCCGCATTCTTCCCAAGGGACCACACTATTCCTCAATGCTGAGTATTGTCTGATGACATTTAAAGCAGACTTTTTCTTTTGCTTTTGTCTTCAAATGTGAACTTTTCAGAGAGTCTCTAGTGCAGCCCTATTAGTGACCTTAGATGCTTCCTGATTATAGTTATTTGTGCTTATGTAGTCAGAATTTTCCCCAAAGTGTCTCTGGGCATGGATTTACACCTCAGCTCTGCCTGCACTGCTAACTAGCTGAGGGACCCTGTGCAAGTCATTCACCCTTACTGAACAGGCAATAACACTGCCCTACTTAGCTCTGAGGGTTGCCGTGAGGACCAAATGAGTGGCAGTCACCAAGATGCTCTGCAGGGCATAATGCGCCCCACAATTAAATGTGTTATTCAGCTCCTATGATTTTCTTTTGCTTTTCAAATCAAGAATGCTCTTCAGACTGGACAGTGTAAAACCAGCATCATTAGAAAAGAACTAAAGCTCAAAATAGGAGCAAAGACAGAGAGTAGCTCACTCTTTAAAGCAACTCAATCCCTGAGTGTCTCAGAACCATCAGGTCTGATCTGCAGAACTGTGATGGATGTGTCAGGCTGTGTTCGATCAGGGACCAGAGTAGGTTCCATGGAGGTAGAACAGGAGGGCCCGTGAGGACTTTGGCCACTGTTGCTGTGAGAAACCACTGAAAGAAACTACGAAGTTTAGATAAGAAAAGACTCACAAGATGGCACACACATGCCACTGCTTGCTTAGACTTAGGGATTCCTCCAAAAACCTCGTGATTTGTGGAACACCTCCCCACCCCACACCCTGCGCAGCCCCCCAGGACATTCCTCAGAATCTCACCATTTCCCCAGCAGGCCTCTCAGCAGTAATGGGGAAGAAGTAGAGAGCCCATGAAGCAGTAGGACCCCCACTCCTGTGATTCCACCCATAGCCACTGTGCAGGCCCCCTGCCATCTGTCTGGGTTCAGATCATGCCTCAACACTTAAAAACCATGTGACCTTGGGAGGGGACTGGGTCTTGGATTTCCCATCATATGGAAATGGTATGTTGCTCATAGTCGTGTTACAGGGTGTAGATAAGATGACATAAATTCTTAGCACAAAGTATATTCTCAAAAGATGCTAGATTGTTTTTGGTTTGGGTTCTGGGTTTGTTTTTTGTTTTGTTTTGTTTCATTTTTTGTTTTTTGCCTTCTCCACTTCCTGTAGCCTATCTATTTCTGCTTATATAAAGCTGACTGTTTCAAAAAATTAAACACAGACTTACCATATGATCCAGCAATTCCACTCTGGTTGTACACGCACCCAAAAGAATTGAAAGTATTGAAGGCAGGGACTCCAACAGCTATTTGTATACCCATGTTCATAGCAGCATTATTCACAATAGCCAAAAGGTGGGAACAACTCAGTGTCCATCCACGGATGAATGGACAAGCAAATTGTGGCCTATCCATATAGTGGAATATTATTTGACCTAAAAAGGAAGGAAATTCTGACATGTGCTACAACATAGATGAATCTCAAAGACATTACGGTAAGAAAAAATAAGCCAGACACAAAGGACAAATACTGAGGGAGTCCACTTATATGAAGTATTTAGAGTAGTCAAATCCATAGAGACAGAAAGTGGAATCATGGTTGCTGGGGGCTAAGAGGAGAGGGTCAATGGGGAGTCACTGTCTAATGGGTGTGGAGTTTCCGTTTGGGAAGATGGAAGGAGCTCAGGAGATGGATGGTGGCATAGCAGTTTAAACAATGTCACCGAACAGTATGCCCAGAAATCACAAATGAATGAAATAGAAATGTGATGTTATATGTATTTTACTACAGTTAAAAAATTGCTTACACAACAAAAAAATACATTTTAATTTCAGTTATGACATAATTTTAGAAATATTGAAATGTGAAAATCAAGTAAATCTTTAGAATAAAAAGAATATGGTTTTTAACACTAAAAAAAGAAAAGATTGCTTCAGCCCCCACACAAAGAAGAGGATAAAAATATAATCCATGGCTCATTGTCAAAGGCATGGAGAGACCAGGCCTTAGGGGGAAATCCCAGACAGAGTATTGGTTATAATTGCCTGAAAAGAACTACCATTACTCATAGTTCTGGGGAACAGAGTAGACAGTGCAGGAGATGAACCCCGCATCTTCTGTGACATCAACACACATGCACACCCTCAGAGCCAGCCATCCCCACCAGCCACTTCCAAACAGCAGAGGGGCTGCAGGATGCTCAGGGTCCCAGGGACTGTCCCCTCGGCCCCTACCTCCCAGGAAAAGCAGGAGGCCATACCTGGTGGTGGAGATGACAGGAGCCCATGGTGAAGCGCATCTGGCTATTGGTACTGGAGGAGGAAAAGACACAAACTGGGCCTCCAGTTGGGGGTGGTGAGGAGAAGCTCACCACTGGGTGTTTCCGGAATATGTCCTGAGCCCCACAGCCTTCGGCTTACCTCCTAGAAAACCTGGGTCCCAGAGCAACCCTGTGACCCAGGACCAGAACACCCACCCAGGGCTTCCTGAGCAGGTGGGTAACCAGGCATCTCTGAGCTCTCTCTCCAGCACCACCACAGACCCAGCACATTTCTAATGGCTTCAGTTAATGGTGCCAAAGGTCCCCCCATGTGCACTCGAGGTCTCTGAGCTGGGCTGGCTCACACCTGGAGACAAGGCCACACCAGCTGCATTTGCAGGTGCCACACTGTCTAGCTGCTGAGACCCAGGACTCCTGTTCTGGAACCAGCTCCACTGGCAGCTAGCTGTAAGGTAACTGACCTCACTGGGCCTTTCACACCCATCCATAAAATATTTACTACGTTCCATGCCCCTGGGACCTCTGCAAATGGGGCGTGAAAATCTCTGGGGCATTCCACAGGCATTTACTGAGCACTTATCATCTGAAGACAGCGGGTCTCCTAGAAGGATAATGAGAAGGGTAAAAACAGATCCTGTCCTTGAAGAGCATAATTGTGTCCTAGGGCTGCTGTAATAATGTGCCACAAACTAGCCAGCTTAGAACAACAGAAATTCATTCTCTCACAGTTCTGGAGGCTTGAAGTCCAAGGTCAAGGTGTGGGCAGGGTTGGTTGGTCTTGGAAGGCTCTCAGGGATAACCTTCCCCTGCCTCTGTCCTGGTCATTGCCAGCATTCCTTGCCATTTCATGACTTACAGATGCCTTACTCCAAAGTCAGTCTCTGTCTTCACGTGGCCGTCCTCCCCTGTGTCTGTGTCCAGCTTCTTAGTTTCTTCTTTTCTTATAAAGACATCAGTCATCAGGTTAGGGCCAACCCTCATCCAGTATCTCCACCTCTTAACTTGATTACATCCACGAAGACCCTATTTCAAATGAGGTCATCTTCTTAGATTCCGGGGTCAGGACTTAAGATATCTTTTTGGAAAACATGATTCAATCCAGGGAGCTTCCAAAAGTAAGAGTGAATACAAGGTAGCAAAGGAGAAGCTGCAAAAACTTCAGAGCCAAATAGAATTGGGCTTTTTTAACCTCTCAGAACTTCAATGTACTCCACTGTAAAATGGAATAGCTGTATCTACATTGCAAGGTATAATATATACAAGGCAACAGGCGCATGTAGGCACCAAGTACTAATATTTGTATGACTATTTTTATTAACTGAAGGACAAGATACAAGAAGACGATGTAGCATAGAAGAGGTTCAAGCCAAATATCCTAGAGCAAGACTCCGTTGGATTGTAAGGAACAAGATTAGCTTAATGGAATAGACATTTGGAGTGACATTTGAAGTTGGAAAGATGGACAGGATTTTGACAGGTAGAACCAGCAGGAGGGAATTCCAGGAAGTGGCGGCTACATAAACAAGCCTTGGAGGCAGGAGAGTTTAGAGCAGATTTGGAGAAGAGCTGGAGTTCCATTTGGCTGGAACATTGGGAAATGAATAATGAGTAACGGTAATTAGGGTTGTAAAAGAGCATTTGGGCCACAGAGCATGAGGAGTTGGCATTTAATTCATAGGCAATGGGGGAGCCAATGAATGTTTCTTGGAAGGAGGGATGCAATTAAGCCTGCATTTCAGAAAATTAATCTGACTGCAGTGTGCAGGATCAGGGAGTTCTGCAACCTCTAGAACGGGGAGCAATCAGGGCCTGAAGCCCAAGGAAAGGTTTCCTGGTTCTGGTTAAAGACAGAAGGTGGGTGGTGGAAAGCGTCCGTGGACTCAGTCATGGCTTGGCTGTTCACCTTGGACAACTCATATAACCTCTGTGATTACAGCTGCCTCATTGTAAGATGGGGTGAGCCAGTGACAGGTGCTGGGAGACCATCAAGACCCTCACACGGCTAACAATTCCCAGCCTGAGGAGACACCAGCAGACCTGGGAACTGCTTTCACAGGGCATCTTGCGGGTGCAGAGCGGGATCATCTACTCAAACCTCTGTCCTAACACCTGCTCCTCTTCCTGTCCTTCTGGGATACCAGGAGCCTTCCAGATGTCTGAGCTTTGGGGAGGCCAGGGCCCAGTCAGGCTGCTGGCGAGCTGTGAGCAGTCTTAATTGTTCCACATTAAGTTAACTTTCACCTCGATCTTACTTTAGAATTCTGTGAATATTTATGAGTGAGCTCTTGCTTAATGAGGAGGGGAAGAGAGACATTAATGAGCTTTCTTTCCCGGATGGGTTTAGGGAATTTTCTTTTTTTTTTTTTTTTTTGGCTTCACATCTCTAATCTGAATTCCAATGACGATGTCCCTTCTTCCTCCTGGTTCTTCAGAGGCAAGAAGACCTGCTGTAACTTTTCACTGCTACCATCCAGGTGGAATCTAAGCACACAAATGCAAAAGCTGAAGTAATCTCACACTGTCAGGCTAGGGAGAGGGCTCTTCGCCCTGCAGCAGAGTGTTTGTAAGTGCACACGTGTGAGTGTGTGTAAGAGGCTGTGTGTGCACACGTGTGAGTGCGTGTGAGAGGCTGTGTGTGCACACGTGTGAGTGCGTGTGAGAGGTTGTGTGTACACATGTGAGTGCGTGTGAGAGGCTTTGTGTGCACACGTGTGAGAAGCTGTGTGCACACGTGTGAGAGGCTGTGTGTGCACACGTGTGAGTGCGTGTGAGAGGCTGTGTGTGCACACGTGTGAGTGCGTGTGAGAGGTTGTGTGTACACATGTGAGTGCGTGTGAGAGGCTTTGTGTGCACACGTGTGAGAAGCTGTGTGCACACGTGTGAGAGGCTGTGTGTGCACACGTGTGAGTGCGTGTGAGAGGCTGTGTGTGCACATTTGTAGCCACACGTGGGGAAGCGTGAGCTCTCCTAAAAGCAAGAAGGTCTGGCTGGGCTCATATGTAAATCACTCTGATGGTCCCACTCTGAAAAGAAGAGGTGAAAGCCCCTGAAAAGACAGGTGAAATCCCCTCCCTGGCACAACATGAGGTTGTTTCTCCCTGGCCTCCCCTACGCCTTTCAGTCAAGGGGACTCTCCAGCTCGCTCCATCTGGTCTTTGATGTGATGTTAGTCACTTTGCACCTCAGTGTACAATTGGCCAAAGCCAGTAGGAATTTGTTCTCAAGAACTCCTGCTGGGGCAGAAGCCTCGGGCCCTGACTCAGCAGATCCTCTTCAGTCCTCCCAGCCCTGGTCCTCCTTCCCCTCTGCTTGGTGGCCATCCTTGCTCCAAATCCCCTCCCCACACCAGCTGCATCTTTTGCAGCAGCTTCACTGCTTAGAACCACCAGCCTAGGAGGGAGATTGAAGTGCCCAGCCCTGGAGCCTGGCTGGCAAGACAGCTGCCTCATAATAGTGTGTGTGTGTGTGTGTGTGTGTGTGTGTGTGTGTGTGTGTGTCTGTGGGAACAGCTCACACCTGGTATTAGGCTAACCTGTCAGCCCTGATGCTGTTAACAGATGCTGAAGAACGAACAACAAAGAGAGAAACTAAAGACTGGTTTTGTGGTATAAAAGGCAAACTAATTACAGCTTCTTATGAGCACGCACTTCACTATTTAAGTCCAATCACATATGCACAGTGGCTGCTTTGCACATATTGAAGCGATAGATCGATTCTGTTGTGGGTTTCGCTTGATTAAAATACTAAGTTCTGTGTCTGTATGCTCAGCTTTCTATCACTCATGCAGTGTTGTGATCTGTTCCCAACTTTTCCCATAAAGTTTAGTTTTGTCAGAAATGTCACGCATGATCTTTTTCATGAAAAATACAGAAAACCAGAAGAAAGAAGGTGGATAGGGTGCTAGGAAGAAATTAAGCATAGTCTGATCACTCAAACCTAACCACTGTTAACACTATCGTGTTATTGTTTGCCTGTTTTCAGTCATTTTTGTCTTAACATAATTTAATGAGTTGAACCCGTAGTGTAAGTCACCTGGGTCAATGTCAGGTCTGTGCTATAATAAACAATGCTGCGATCAATATTTTTATGCATTTACTTCTGAATGACACTCAGGTGAAATCACCGGGCCACTTTTAGTATTGGACATTTTTTTTTTTTTTTAGACGAAGTTTCACTCTTGTTACCCAGGCTGGAGTGCAGTGGCGCGATCTCGGCTCACCGCAACCTCCGCCTCCTGGGTTCAAACAATTCTCCTGCCTCACCCTCCCGAGTAGCTGGGATTACAAGCGTGTGCCACCGTGCCGAGCTAATTTCTGTATTTTTTAGTAGAGATGGGGTTTCACCATGTTGACCAGGATGGTCTCGATCTCTTGACCTCGTGATCCACCTGCCTCGGCCTCCCAAAGTGCTGGGATTATAGGCGTGAGCCACCGCGCCCAGTTGGTCTTGGACATTTTTAAACCTGTTGATGAATATCACCAAGTCCCTTTCCTAAAGAGTTGTACCAGTCAGCAGTGTATGAAAGTGCCCGTCTCAGTGCATCCCCACCAGGACTATTTTCTCATTTATTTTCTCCCCAATTGTTGCTGTTTTGATGAGCTAAAACGACAGTACTTTCTTGGTGTCCCACTTTACCTTTTCTTAACAAATAGTGAGAGTCGGTATTTTTCCATGTGTTCACAACATTTCAAAGTTAAAGGAAAAAACATCGAGACTGTATATTGGGTACAGCATACACCACTCAGGTGACTAAAGTCTCAGAATTCACCACCAAACTTCATCCATGTACCTTGAAAATATTGAAATTTTTAAAAACATCGATACGCACATGTATGCGCACATCCAGGTGTGTAGGAGACGCACCCTGTGCTTGCAGACTGCAGCAGACACAGACGCAGCTCAGAGCTCAGGTGCTTCCGAGTGTATTCAGTAGGTGCCAGTGCATGTAGTTGGGATGGGTCGTGATTTCACTTTCCTGTGGGAGCAAGGGAGGTGAAATGAGAAAAACTTAAGTTCCTTACTCACTCCGACTCAAGTCCAGGGCTACCAAGTGAGTCGTTGTATGAGTTGGGACAAGTGACTTCTCTTTCTCTTTAGGATTTTGTTTCCCCACCGCCTGTAAAGTGGCTGACAATAATACCTATGACAGAATTGTGGAGGATAGTACATGAGGAATGAAGACGCAGTAGAAGCCCCCACCCTCGGTAGGAATGGCCCCTGTCTTTCCCCGTTCGGGTTGTGAAGGCGGGTTTGGACATCACTGAGGATTCACTGGACGACCACTCCTTGAGAACCACACAATCCTCTACTCTGTTCTCCAGTCACTAGGAAGGAACTGGGTTCATTCTTCAGTCCTGCAGACGTTTGTGGAGTGAATGAAGGAAGCTCCATGTGAATGTATGCAAGACTTTCCTGGAGGAAGCAAGGGAGCCAGGGTCAGCTCTACTCCTTCCAGCTACTGGACAGATGCAGCCAGGCCTTTTCAGGGAGAGAGGCTGCCGTGCTTGGACCCCACCCTTTCCCAGAGAGGCCACATGGTAGAGGTTTGCCTCCTGGCCACACCCTGCTGAGCTGTACGTCTGGGCCAAGTCACTGAAACGGCCTATGCCTTGGTTTCTCCATCTCTAACACAGGAGTATCAGTGGCACCTACCTCACTGACTGCTGCAAGGATTAAACGAGATGATTCATGTGAAGCTCTTGGTGCCTGGCACAGCATTAGCGCTCAGGGTGGCCCCAGATTGCCTCCCTCTTCCCCTCATTTCCTCCCCGGAATCCTAGGAGTCACTGCTGGCAGTGGAGGTAGGGGCTGGGCAGCTTTCCAAAGAGGAATTTGTGTATGTGTGGGAACATCCAGGAAGGCCCAGAAATTCCTGCCCACCTTCTATCTTGGCCTCTCTGAGGAGCAGTTCTTATGGACTGCAGGTATGATATGCCAAAGAAAACCACAACTGGATAATAGTTAAAGCAGTAAAAATTTATTTTATTCAGGACTATTGCAACAAGGGAAAAGAGACCTCAATATAGAACTGGGCTGAATTCTCAATGTAACAAGAAGTGGGAATTTATAGCCAAGGAGCAGGGCCAGGGGTGTTCGTGGGTGGAAAATTACTAAGAGGAAAAACATCATTGGTAAGGGGGATTCTGGCTAAACCAGCCTAACAGGATTTTTGCTGAAGTCAGGCCAGAGTGATTAGATATCAGCCGGGAGATGGCAGGGGATGAGGAAGCCAGCAGATATCAAGGCTGATCTGATACCCATTTAGCAGGATTCTTACTAAAAATAAGGCAATACAAAGACAGACGTGGGAGTCCAATAGTGGAGGCCTAGCTGGGAAGAGGATTCAGAGAAGCCTGATCAGGGTTTGGTCAAGGAGAGACTCTGTGTCACATGAAGGTAAATGGCTGATCAGGAAGGAAAAGATGAAGGAAGGAGAGAAAGGAAGAGAAGAGAGCGAAACATCACTGTGCTAATCGCAATGAAACTTGCAAAGGGGCAAAGGGGTTGGTCTTAGCCCTCAGCTGAGATGGCGCACAGAAGGCAGGACTCAGTTTGTCTGGATGTCCCATAAATTCTAGTCCATTTCTACCACCAAGGCTCTAGGGATTCAGACAGACCACCTTGCCTCCCTGGGCCTCATTTGCTTCCTCTGCCAAAGAGAGAGAGCCAGTTGTTCTTCTCTGAGGCAGGAGGAGGCTAAACAGACCAAGGGCCCATTGCTTTGTGTTCTTTCTAACAAAGGTACCACAAGAGTCAAGGTACAAAGATAGCTGGGTATTCTGCCATTTAATAAAAATATTAGGGCCCTGGGTGGGCCTCCTTAATATGGCTGAGCAGACGCGCCCTAGGGACTCTGGTAGAGAAGATAAATAAGCACGTGCCTAGGACAGCAGAAGCTGTGGGCGGTGGAGACAGCCATCAAGGATGGCATCTGGGCAGCTGGGCACCTGGGCCTGTGTCCCCTGCACAAGCCGGATGTCTGAAGAAAAAGGGAACTTGTGTCAGTATCAGTTTTCTGGCAATAACTTTCAGGCTCCTAAAGCAGATCTTTGTATCAGCAGTAGGGGTTTCTTTGGTCATAAGGTCTCTGCTTTAAGCATCTGTTAAAACCAGGTTAATCTGAACGATAAGAAAATAGGCTGACAGAGGCACATCAGTCACTCGTCACTCAGTTAATCCCTGGCACTGCATATACCTAGCGAGTGCCCGCCACATGATACGCAGAGCTCATGCCAGGTTATGTCGACACAGTTCAGGCCTCGGGATACATCCAGGTCTTGTTCACAGGGGTGTTACTTAGAGTGGATTCTCAATGCATGCTGTTTCCTTTTCTCACGGTGTAGAATCCACAGTGCTTTCCCAGATATCCCCAAGCTTTGCAGCCGCCTTCCATAGGCCCCACGCTAGGTTGCCGTGCATGTGTTATGGAGCTTCCTGTGCTGCCTTGTGATTTATCCATTTATTTGTTGGGCTCCTCTGTAAGCCTGCCCTTTCCTAGGATAAGCACTGCATTCAGTGCTTCACCTTTCTGGACCCAGCGTCTGGCGCAATGCCCGGCACGTGGCACATGTGAATAAACGTGTGTTCATGTCAGACCTTCACAGATCCGTCTTGGATTGCGGGCTTCCTGCTGGCAAGACCATTTCCATTATTTATCGTTGCACCTGAAGACCTGCCCAGGGGCCCAGCACATCATAACTGCTCTTCATTTGATCAGTGACTGGTGCGTTCAGCAAATTATGTAAAAAGCTCAGAGAGATTGCCAGCACATTGGTGGGGTGGAGCCCCCAGGAGAGGGAGATATTGTGTATAAAGCACTTAGCACAGTGCCTGACAATGAATAAGGGCTCACTGAATACTGATTGTTGCCTTGGGCAAGTCACTGAATGCCTTTGAACCTCCGTTTCCGCATCTACACAGTGGGAAAGGAATCCCAGCTGCCACAGGATTGTTGTGGGAATTAAGGGCAGCCATGAGTGAGGACTGCCTGGCTTCTAGCAGGTTCTAGTCAGTGCCAGCTGAACCTGTCCAGCACCCTTTGACCTACGAGGAGCCAGCACCTGGCTGGAGGAGATTCCCAGAGCAGAGCCTCCGCACCTGGCACAGGTGCGTGGGGCACGGATCCCTTGGCCCAGCTGTGGCTGGGTGAGCCTAAGACAGCTAGAGCCTTGAGCTGTTCACCTCTCACTACAGATGGCCGACTCTGTTGACTCCTGTCCTGGGTGAATATTATCATATTCCATGTGTGCTACGATATGAAGAGGGTCAGGGGGCTCTGACCTGGAAGGCCAGACAGGCCCCTGCTGAGGAGAAAGAGGCTTGACTTCGGCTCTGGTGCTCAGCCTTCTCGTTGCCATGACTTCTTTCTGATTCTTCATGTATTTTTTAAAAATACGTAATTTTCTAAAGGGAAATTAAATTGGATCGTGCATTAATTTGGGAGACTGGAGTCTGAACAGGCTGGCATCAGAATTGCTGGCTTCTGATCCTTGCTAGGGTTCCAAGGGTGGTCTGGGGACCCCTGTGACCTCACTGTGACCCAGATCTCCCTTGGAATACATCAACTTTCATCTTTCCCATACCCCGACCCCCACATGGAGGACACTTGTGTCCACTGGCCTCCAGGCAAGCTTCTCACCTGCTCTTCTCAGCTGGGGAGAGAGGGGCGATGGCTGGGTTCCCAGGAGCCTGAGGTTACCTTAGTCTCATGGGAGCACCCACTCCTGCCCGCTACTTCACTTTGGAGCCTGAACTGGCTGCTCCTGCTTCTAGCACTTCTAGATGGCAGACTCCACCTTGTTGGGGAGTGAGGGGCACAGGATGCTGGGAGAATATCTTTCTGGATGCTGCTAGAGCCAAGCAAAAGAAATCCAAGGGACGGGATGGCAGGAGTGTGTGCAGCAGGGACTGGCCTCAGGCTTCTCCTGTCAGCCTGTGCACGGCTCCCTGTGCCCTGTAGCCAGGAGGAATGGGGTAAGGGCTTTAGCTCAGATACTCATGTGAAGCAGGACTGGGTTTGAGGCCCAGTTCTACTGTTTACGAGCTGGGTGATTCCAGAGAGGTTGTTAAGCAAATGAGCCCTAGTTTCATCATCTGTAGAATGGGGATGATAAGAGAACCTACTTCGTTGGGCCCTTGTACAGATTAAAAATGTAAAGTGTCCACGTGAAGAAAGTGCTTAGCACAGTGCTTGACATGCAGTAAGCACTCATGACATGCGCACTGCCCTTATTTTTATTGTCTACTTTGTGCAAGGGTCTCTGCCCCTGCTTCCCCGGAGGAAAGCCACATTGTGATCTGATGGCACCTTCACACTGTGGTCCTCAGCCTTAAGCCCTACCACTGCTCTCTGTTTGGTAGTGGTGGGTGCCCAGGGACCCCCACCATCATTTCTGCATTTCCCCTAATTCCTCATGCAGGGCGTGGCACACAGAGGCAACAGGTGAAATCAGCTGAGGAGCTGGCCCTCAGGGTATGAAAACCAGCTCCTCAGCCCCTCCAAGTGGAGCCAGGGAGTTGGCCTTGACCTTCATCTTCCCTCTTTGTCATCACTGTTGGTGAGGATCAGCTGTCCAGGCCCTTCCTTTCACAGAAATGGCTGCTGCTCACTGAGCATTTACCGGGCACTGTGCCCAGCACCCCGCAAGCGTCACCCCTCCGGTCCTCACTGCAGGATCAGCATCGTCCCCCATTCCCAGATGAAAACACTGAAACTCCAGAGGCTGATGTGCCCAGCGTGGCACTGCAAGGAATGTTCTCACTGGCTCTTCGTCACCCCTCTGCACTGCCTCTAACTCTTGAAGTCACTGCTGACCTGGGCCAAGGAAGCAGGCAGGTGGAGAAAAAGAAATGTCTGACCCTAAATTCTTCAGGCCCCAAACCCTCAAAGAAAAATGCTAATGCTACGCTCCTATTCCCAATGAGTACCATCTCTTCAGGGCAAGTTGAAAAGAGAACTTTAGTCATACCTTAATGAAGCCAATTGATTTTTTAAAATAATGAAGTCTTCGTCTTATGTAGTGCTATGGGAAGAGAGGAGAGGCAGAGAGTCCATGGCCTAGGGATGGACAATCTGAAGAGCACATTTGCCTTGGGAATTCAGTAAATAGCATTCACCCAGGGACCCACAAATACATACCCAAAGCTTATGGTTTGACTCGCCTTTCCTTTCATTGCCCCCGCCTTAGCCAGTCCCCACAGCTGAGCCCCATACCCAGGTAAGAGAGGGACGGACCCCTCACAGCTATTCTGCTTGTTTCTTGAGCCAGGCATGGTCAGGATTTCCTGGGTTTGGGTAGCAGGCAGTAAAAATACATCAACTTTCATCTTGGTATAGTATTTTCTGGTTTTGTCTAAATTCTTTGACCTCTCTTATTCCATCTGATCTTCACCGTAACACTGGACACGGAGACAATGTACAGCTAGTGCTTGACTTACGACCGCGGTCGGGACCGCGGAACGGTCGTAACACGATTTGATCATAAGTTGAGTAGGCTATATGTACAGTTGAAATGGTGCACGCGGAGATGGTAGTGCTGCCGGAAGCTGGTCTGCACTGTCGTACGCCCAGCTGGGCAACGTTTGCGCTGCCAGACGCGGAGCAGTCGTGGCTAGCGATTGTGGTCGTAAAGTCGAATGGTCGTAAGTTGCATAGGTCGTAAGTCGATCAATGCCTGTATATAAAACTGCTACACTGTGGCCCCCTCAGTAAGCACTGATCCTGTCTTCTTCCTCTGTCCAAGCAGATGAGGAAAGTAAAGCGCAGAGAGGAAGATGACCTGCCAGGACTCATACATCAGGATAGTGATAGAACCAGGACCTTCCCCCATCATACCGTTCAGACCCCTCTCCCCTGATCATCAGTTGTATACAGATAAGATCTAATGAAATGGAACATTGACCATGGTGTCAGGAAGACGCCACAGCAGTCAGGTGTGTGTGTGTTAGCCTGCCTGAGGCCCCGAAGCTGGAGGGGTAACAGGCAGAGGCTAGAGGGAGGCATATCCTGAGACCAATTATTTTAGCCCAGTTATTTGCTTGACTCCTTTTACAGCTGCCACAACCCCTCACAGCAAAGACCCAATTTGTTGGACCCCAGGGAGAATTCTTGCTCTTTGCACATACTCACATTAAAAAACCCAGACAGCGTCTGGAAAAAAATGTGGCCAAGTTTTACACTTATTTTGTGCTACTTAGTGGAGTGTTCCTTTGCCTTTTGTGTTATTAAAGCCTTGGGCTGACAGCCGCAAACCAGCTCCTTGGGGTCCTAGGCAGTTACTCTGTCCTCGACCTTCACAGAGACATCTACAAGAAACACTGGATTTGCTGTTAGCTCCAGGGCTGGAGAGAGACATTTTCCACCTCCCTGGGCTCAGCTAATTGGCTATAGATTCTCACTGAGAAGAGAAGGAATATTTCTCAGGAATATGCCTTCTCTCCAGCCGGGTTGGGAGCTTGGAGAGGAAGTCGAAAGATGCCAGCCTGTGCTCAGCTGAGCCTTTAGGTGCAGCCTTTGGGCAAACTGGAGGGATGGAGCATCAGAGCGGGGCTTCTTCCTCTGTGCTCTGTCCTGGGTCACAGGGCAACCAGGAGCCTCTCCTCTCAAGGTATTCAGTCCCAGCATGAGAGCTGCCCTCTTTCAGCTAGGGAAAGGCCCATTCTACAGGACCAAGAACTGGAAGAGACTAAATAGTCACTGGATCAAGGCGCCTAACCTAGCAGCTCACCTAGTTTATTCAAGATAGAGCCCCAAATAGATTCAGGAGGCCCCTCACACACTGACTCCTCGGTCATCTCCTATTGCATGATCATGGGCACAAAGGGCAGACAAGAGCCAGAGCTGGTCATGCATCTTTTATTTTAGTAATATCCTGTCCACACTGGGTGATGGTGGACCAGGAAGCAGCTTCTTGCTTGAAATTTCCAGTGCTGCCTTTAGAGCCCAGGAGGGGGTTAGGAAAAACCATTTGGCTGGTCCAGATACCAATCAGTGAATAAAGAGGGTCCTAGAGCAGGCTGAGCACAGAGAGGAGCCATCAAGAGAAATTTCATCTCCCTGGATCTGATGAATATTCCGAGGGCAGGTTGGGAACCCTGTCTTGGTCATTTTTGAGTCCCCAGCACTCAGCCCAGTGTCTGACATGTAAAGGCTATCGATTAATATTGTTTTAACCTTTGATCAAATGAGTGGGTTGGTGCATGCATGCAAGCGTGGGTTGGTGCATGCATGCAAGCATGTGCAGGTGCATGCACACACACACACACACACACAGGAAACGTGACCATTTTTCCAAGTCTAGAAAAATAATTTTCTGCTGTTGAAACAGAACCAGTAAGGCCAGGACATTGGGCTCTGTAATTCCCTTGGGCTCTTACTAATCAAAACACAACTACCACGGCTTCTCCTTTCTGCCTGCACAAAGCCACCTCCCTAGTTTTCATCCCTACCTTCAACAGCAGCCCCAGTCAACACAGCTCAGCAGCCAAACTTCTAAAGCTTCTCTCATTTTTCTCTCCCAGGGTCAGTTCCACTTATTCTCCCTTACACTTCAGGCCTATTGAAAGGGAGACAGGCCACTGGCCCTGGTCTGGCCAGGGGTCTGAGATGACCCAGATTGGGGGTGGAGGATGGAGTCGTTCAGAGCGTCCCCTCCCCCTTGCTCCATGGTGCTTGAGAAAGAAGGGCAGACACTTAAAGTCAGGGTACAAGAGGCCTCTTTGGCAAGGCACACCTTGGTTCTCCAAGTCCTTAAGCAGCCAGGCGCTGCAGAGCACAAGTATTGAATCGTTTTTGCGGAGTTGGCAGTCTCCCCTTGGAGCTGGGGATTCGGTTGATCCCACTGATGTCCCTCCCTAGCCTCTTCCCCTCACCAACTTTGTGCATCAGAATTTCCAGAATCAGCTGAGATGAGAAGCTCTAACAACAGAGGAGAGCAAGGCCTGAGAGAGCTTATACACGCTCCCTGTTTACCGTGAACATTGAGGCATTCATTGTGGCCTTTAGTCAGCAGTTGTCTTGACCCAGCATTGACCAAAGAACAGGGTCAGGAAGCAGACCATATAACGGAATTTAACTAACTCCTTTTTCTTGGAGCAATACCTCTAATAAGCAAGCCCTTGCATTTGTACATCATCGTGGCACGGAGGAGGAATGAGTTTGTAGACAAGGAAACCTTTGACCAATGGTGTAAGTTTTGGGGGAGACTTCGACTCTTGCAGTCATTGATCTCAGGAAATAAGTGAGAGCCTGTCAGTATGAACAAACCAATTACAACGTTGCTGAGAAAATTCGGAGTAACGGAGTGGCAGATGTCAGGCCAAGTGAATCAGAAAAGGCTTTCGGAAAGAGCAATGTTTTTTTAAGACTTGAAAGAGGAAAAGGAATGAAAGTAACGCTGCTTGAGTTCCTACTTCTATATGCCCGACATTATGCAAGGCTCACAGACTTTCTCGTTTGTTTCCGTGTGCTGCATTCTGGGTAGTTCCTTCTAACCTGCCGTGCACTAGTTTTTCTCTTCAACTGTGTTTAATTAACATTTAATAAACCCATTCATTGAGTCCTTAATTTTGGTGGTTGTGCTTTTTAGTTCTAGAATTTGTATTTGGGTTTTTTTCAAAATTTCTAGGTCACTTTTTAGTTCCCATTTCTTAAGGAAATGTACACGCTTGCCTTTATATTTTCTTCACTTGTTAACATAGTGGTCTGGGTCTGATACTTCCAGTACGCTCATGTGTCTCTTAACAATGGGCAGACGTTCTGAGAAATGTATTGTTAGGCAATTTTATCTTTGTGCAAACATCATAGAGTGTATTTACCACAAAAGCAGATGGTATAGCCTACCACGCTGCAGGCTATATGGTTTAGCCTACCGCTTCCAAGCTATAACCCTGTACAGCATGTTATTGTACTGAATACTGTAGCTAACTGTAACAGTGGTATTTGTGTATCTCAACGTATCTAAACAGAGAAAAGGTACAGTAAAAATACGATACTACAATTTTACGGGACTGCTGTCATACACACAGTTCATCATTGACCAAAATGTCATTATGAGATGCATGACTGTGGGTCAGTTCTTTGGGGATCTCTTTTTATCATTTTCTTCCAGTTCTTAACTTGTGGTGTCTTCTTTCCTTCTATGCTTTATCTTTCACTCTGTGCTGGTCAGTGTATTTGAAAATTATTTGAAGGACAATCTGTGGTTTAGAATCAGTATTCTTCCTCCAGAAAGGAATTTAATTTACTGTGCTAGTCACCAGGAAACGTTACCAGTTCAGGACCTCCTTAACCCACATTCCTAAATTCAAGGCTAAAGTCCATGGAGGAGAAATTTACATTCAGTTCACCTTTCCCCTAAAGGTAAAGTGCTTCAGCACCCCAACTTCGAGTGAGGTGTAGGGTATTTATTTATGCTTCCTGTCTTAGAGCTGAGTGGGAAAGCTGCAAAACCCACAGCTCATTCTTGCCGCTGTTACTTCTGAATTCATTTTCTTTTAAAAGGCAGGGGTAGGGTTGCGTACTGGGCTTACCTCTTTGAGTTCTCACTTCCTCAGAGATTATGGCCCCATGATTACTCATTACTTTGTTATCTCTTCGACGATTTTAAGAAAATGTTCGTGATATTTCATCCAGCTTTTTAAATCATCTTCAGCAGAAGGGTTTATTCAAACTGCTTAGTTTCACATTACTGGAAGTGGATATCCCTTCTCTCATTTTCCTCACAATAATCATGTGAGATGAGTAAATATAAACATTCCCATTTACAGATGAGAAAATAATGGTTAAAATTTTTAACACAATCAAGCGATCCCCAAGTTAAGTGGCAAGGTTGTTCTGAGCCCGAAGCCCATCGCGTTCCTATTATGCTGTGCCTGGGAATGGGAAAGGGAGGCATCAAAGCTACTTAAAAGTGCCCTTGACATGTGCACACGAATGTTCATTGCAGCACTGTTTACAATAGCAAAGACCTGGCACCAACCCAAATGCCCAACGATGATAGACTGGATAGGGAAAATGTGGTACATATACACCATGGAATATTACGCAGCCATCAAAAATGATGAGTTCACGTCCTTTGTAGGGACATGGATGAACCTGGAAACCATAATTCTCAGCAAACTGACACAAGAACAGAAAATCAAACACTGTATATTCTCACTCATAGGTGGGTGTTGAACAATGAGAACACATGGACACAGGGAGGGGAGCATCACACACTGGGGTCCGTTGGCGGGAAATGGGGGAGGGGCGGGGGTGGGGAGGTGGGAAGAGATAGCATGGGGAGAAATGGCAGATACAGGTGAGGGGACGGAAGGCAGCAAACCACACTGCCAAGTGTGTACCTATGCAACAATCTTGCATGTTCATCACATGTACCCCAAAACCTAAAATGCAATTAAAAAAAAAAGTGCCCTTGAAGGACACGTGTGAGAGTTCAGAGGAGAACGGGAGTGCTGGGCCGTGAGGGCTGTGAGCATCCGCATCAACAGAAGTGTCCTCAGGGGAAGCCGCAGGCCGGGCTGTGCGGACTCGCCCCACCACTGTAGAAGGTCTCTGTTGAAAGAGATGTGCCCCCTTTGACTGACCCCGTTCTGTGGGAGACAGATGTCCCCTGGAGCTGCAGTGCACAGGAGGCAGGTGAGGACCCAGCAGCTGGGAGCCCGTGTCGGAACAGGGGTGCTCCTCAGAGCAGACTGTGCCTGGTGGGAGC
Source organism: Saimiri boliviensis (assembly GCF_048565385.1). Lineage (NCBI taxonomy): Eukaryota > Metazoa > Chordata > Mammalia > Primates > Cebidae > Saimiri > Saimiri boliviensis. The sequence goes on from NC_133459.1 coordinate 100,009,801, forward strand.
CATGAGATTTTGCTTGGTGAAAAGGCCTCTGAGGAAGGCCAGACTGACGATTTAGGATTTGGCCTGAGGGGAACCACAGTGTTCCCCTGGCTCACCTCATCTTCCTTTTTTCCTTTTCCTGCTCTCCTGTCCTCCTCCTGCCACTAGGAAGTAACCCAACAGCCACTCCAGAATACCTTGGTGCCAGACCTCTGAGCCTCTGTTTTCATTGTCCTTCTGTAATTACTCATCCCCTACAGGCAGGGTGCTGCCCTGCACTGCAGCCTCGGGGGATTTTCACAGCGTCCACCCAGGAGGCTCATTGAATTCTCCTTAGATGCTCCCCCAGCCACGTGGGCCAGCGGCAGACTCCGGCTCTCCACAGCCCCCCACTCCTTGCTTGACTCTTGTTCTCAAGGAGTTTGGTTTTTCCCTAAAGTTTAAGGCGTCTGCTTAACCACACTCTTTAAAAGAGGGCGGCTTACATTCCTCTAGGAATTTCCTTTTGGACTTGATGACATTTCTAAGATTAATTTTCATACTTTCCACACTGAGGGTTCATTGAAACACAAAGGAAATGTGTCAGTCTGACTGTGAGGGGTTCAAGAAGGAACCCACCAACTGAGAGACAGAGAGGGCAGACTAGGAGCGCAGGCAGGCTGAGGCAAGGGCGCGGGGACAAGGCTGGTCCTGGGTGCCCGCCCAGGTTGTGGCGTCCAGGTTGTGACAGCGGATCTCTGGCCGGCCTGGAAGAGCCCTCCCCACAGTGTCCCACGTGCCATGTCTGGTGGACCGGGCTGAGATGTATGGGTTTTCTTCTTGAGGATTTTCTTGCTTTTCTTTTTCCCTGTTGGGGTTGGTATTCCATTGAGATTAATAGTCTGTTGGGTCATTTTAAAGGAGCCCTGTGACAATAAGAAAGGAAATAAATAAACCCTGCCTGTCAGCTTAGGCCACCCTTTCCTCCATGCCACCTGACTCTGCTTTGTAGCCAAGAAGTCCCATGCCCTTTATTAGATCCACCCATTGCCCTGCAGCAGGTGGGGCAGGTCTCCCTGTGCCTCGTCCCCGCCCTCAGCCATAGGCCCTCAGAGGAGCGTGGGGCAGGGAGGCGCGGAAGGCGGTGGTGCCTCCTGCGCTGTGGTCCTGCGTGCCACATCCTCCCTCACGGAAGGGCAGCAGTCAAGGGTCTACGCGCTGGAGGCAGACCACCCAGGTGCCAACTTCAGCTCTACTGTGAATCACCGCTATGATCTGGTAATTATTATTTAACCTCTCCAAGCCTTAGTCTCCTAATATGCAAAATGGGAATAATTACAGAACCTATCTCCCTATCTGGGGTTGTTGAGAGAATTAAATAAACTAACATTCACAAAACACTTAGACCAGTGCCTGGCACATAGTAAGCATTCATCCATTATGACGCCTCATACTGTCCCCAGCAGTGGGGCAGGGAAACTTCAGCCCAGCCCCTTCCCCTGGGGGGCAGCTGCGTTTCCCAAAGAGGCTACAGGCAGGGCTGCTGAGGAAGCCTTGTGGAGCCCTGCACTGACCCCAGCATGTTCCCTTCCCTGCATGCTGTGGCCAGGTCAGGCCCAGAACACAGAAGGCTGATTGAAGGGCAGAGGACAGAAATGTTGTAAAAGGAGGATTTAGAGCAAATATAATACACATGCAGTCACATCAGCCTGCGGGGGAGGCTGACGGATGATGGGTCCCTGCTAGCCCCGTAGCGATCCCAAGCCCACCTGCCTCCTTCCTGCCTGAATTAGAACCTAAATGAAACTAAATATTGACCAAGAAGGAGAGCATGCTACTAGGGCTAAAGAACGGCTCTGACCACCAAGGAAACAGGGGAGTCCCTGGATACAGCATTACCCTGTCCCCTTGGCAGAAGCCAGGGAGGAGCTGGGTGGCAGCAGGATCCCTGGGGAGGTGGAAAAGGAGTCAATGCCAAGGACATGAGGCATGTGAAAGAAGGCCTTGGTCCAAGGGGAAGGGCTGGGCAGCTCGGCCTAGTGGTCACTGACGCCTACCCTACTTCAAGCTCTGTTATAAAGAGGATGTAAAGTAGCGTAAGACACAGCCCTGCCCTCAAGAAGCAAGAATCAAGTTGACAAGATGAGCCTCACAGACGGAAAAGTTAAAGAAGCCACGAGAGATTTTGCAGGATCGTTTGTCACAAGGGAGTTGGAGTCGGTTGTTCTTCTTTTACCTTTTGTTTTTTGGGTTTTTTTTTTTTTTTTTTTACCTTTTTTTTTTTTTTTGAGATGGAGTTTCGCTCTTGTTACCCAGGCTGGGGTGCAATGGCGCAATCTCGGCTCACTGCGGCCTCTGCCTCCTGGGTTGAGGCAATTCTCCTGCCTCAGCCTCCTGAGTAGCTGGGATTACAGGCATGCACCACCATGCCCAGCTAATTTTTTGTATTTTTAGTAGAGACGGGGTTTCACCATGTTGACCAGGATGGTCTCGATCTCTTGACCTCGTGATCCACCCACCTCGGCCTCCCAAAGTGCTGGGATTACAGGCTTGAGCCACTGCGCCCGGCCTGGAGCAGATGATTTTGAAGGTTTTCCCTGCTCTGACCTGGTGTGAGTGTATGTGTGATGGTGAATGCCAGAGGGTTTCTCTGAAGGGGTGAGGAGAAAGTGATGTGTCTATTTGGGGGCTTGGTGTATGTGAGGAATTTTACACAAACACACACACACAACCAGCAGCCTTTAGGACCACCTCTAATTGCCCCAAAACTGATTCTAGCAGATCTTAGCCCAGGCAATGCTGGCTGGGACAGCTCAGACATGGGGATCTGAGAGAGGCAGAGACCGAAAGAGAATCAGAGAAGCACCCATGTATTTATAAAGCATGTAATGGAACCCTACTGCGTGGCTGGCGCTGTGCTAGGCTGTGGAGAAGCAGGGGTGGCCCAGGCAAACAAGGCCTCTGCTGTCACCAGCTTACATGGGGTGGGGTGGGTAAGGCTAGGGTGCTAGGGTATCACACAGAGGGCATCTCACTCAGCACTAGAGGGTAGGAAGCAGAAAAAAGGAAAGGCCCAAAGAACCAGAGACTTAAAGATAGAGGCCAAAAGGGCCCTGGCTCCTGTCCCTTCCAGGCAGATGTCCAGACCAGGCCCCTGCTGAGGACTGCAGGAGGAGCCTCCTCAGCCCACACAGACTTGGTGTGAGTTGGGAGCACAGTCAGATGAGCCAGTGTTCAGCATGTGGCCCCATTTCTGCTTTCCAAAGCAGAAGAAGTACTTCAGGAGAATGTTCGATGATCAGTTGAATTTACTGAGCTGGGTCAAAGAAAACCCAGAAGCACAGAGCCCAGAGCTGGAAGCTTGCAAGATGTGAAAGGGCTCTTCTGGGTTTTCCATGGCTCCGTTGAAATTCAAATGGCCCTAGGCCCTGAGCAAGAGTTTAAGTACCCAACATGAGGTTAGAGACCATAGTTAAGTTGAAGATCCATTTAGTTCTGCTACAGGCTCAGAGGAAAATCTGCCTTAGGAAAAAGGACTGAATTTAGTCCACCACTGTAAAAGTATCCTTTAAACAGCCCACTGTGTACCCAATATGGCAGAAGTGCTAAAGTAATATGGAGGTAAAGACCCTATTTCCAGGATGTGACATTCCTGCACCGGCCTGCTCTGATGGAGCTTACCATCTGGTGGGTAGAGAGACGTGAAGCAAGCATCCTGTCAGTGCTGCACGGTGAGGTCTGTAAGTGCACAGTAACCGTTCCCCATAGGGATACATTATTCCCAGCTTAGAGATCTAAGTCACTGCCCAGAAGCCATACAACCAGAGAAAGGAAGACGCAGACTTGCAGGCCAAGGACTTCTGACTCCAAGGCCTACGTTCTTTGCATGACGTAGTCTTGTACCCTCTCTTAGGGCCTGCCAGAGGGGGCAGGTAAGTGTGAAACAGCCACTGGCAGTGCAGCCAAACGAGATGAGGAGCAGGCAGTGCTTTCAGAGCTCAGAGGAAGGCTGTGGCGTTGACACACAGGGACAGGTGTACTCTGGAGTCCCCGATGGCAGAAGCGGCACTCACAGGTACAAGTTACAGGAAAGCTGACGATGTGAGCAGCCCAACCATGGCCCAGGTTGTTTCACGCAGAAGAACTAAGCACTGTCTGCCACTGCACAGATCATGAAATGCTTTTGCAGACTTGATTTTTCTAACAACTCTGCGAGGCAGTTTATTGCTATTCCAGTGCTCGGATGAGTCAAACTGAGGCCCAGGAAGTTGTCTGGGTCTGCTTGAGGTCTCTCAGCTGGGCAGTGGGAGAGCAGGGACTTCTGCACAGGTCTGTCCAGCTCCAAAGCCTGTGCCCAGTGAGTTCACCGGGAAGGTAGAGCAGAGGCTGAAAAGAGAGGATTCCTGTGCCACGTGGGTGTGGGTCTTGCCACCCTGTACAACCCTTCAGGACCTGTAAGCATCTGAGACTTCATGGAAGAGGGAGAACTTGTTCTGTTTCTCAGAGGATGAGGATGGGCGATAAGGGGAAGAGAGGACGCCCAAGATGGAGGGCAGTGTGAGAGCAGCACAGTGTGGGGAGTGCCGGATCAGATTTGCAAAGGGCAGTTGGAGCAACCTGGATTTACCCCATGGGCAGTGGAGAGCAGAGCGCGCTGAAGAGTGGGGACACCTGGTGGCCATAGGGTCAAGTGGCCAAACTGATAAGCACTCAATCTGGCCTGGCCTGGGGCTAAGACTCCTCTGGTCACTAGTGCTACCATTCTGCCTCTTCCCACTGCTACCCCCTGCCTGTCACTGCCTCAACCACTGTCCCTGCTGGAGCCACAGAAGGCAGAATCAAGGGCGTGCGAGGAGAGGCAGGACTGAACTTCAGGGAAGACTCTGGTCACAAGAGTATGTCTGGTTGCCCAGCTCAGCTTCCATGTCCTAGCTCCCTGTCACCTCTGTGGACTTCCACTTTGATGCTTCACCCTCTCTGGGAGCGCTGTTTTGGGGAGGTATGTCAGGGCATAAAGGCATCTGACTCTGGCCAATCCTGCCTTCGCTGCATAGACTGCATGGTGCCCTTCCCACCTTCCCACCTTCTCCCAGCACCCAGCCCTCCCTTCTGCCATCCATGGCCACTTTGGAACTAACCAAGGCTAGTCATGGCAGTTGCTCCACAGTACAGTTGAGGCAGCTCATCCCTTTCTGAGGAATGTGTGCTAGCCCAGGGGGGCAGAAGGCTGAGAAGTGGCCCAGGGAGAAGGCTACTGTGTGAACATACAGAGAAACTGATGGCACAGGCCTGGGGGACAAGGGCTCCACCACCTGACCAGATACATGTGTCTCTGCTCCTCGTGTCTCTACTCCCAAGAGCCTGGAGAGATAAATCAGAAGTTTCTTGGTATCTGAGACTGGGAAGAATGGACTGAGCAAGGCCCAGTCTGCGTAAAAGCATGCCTCTCACAACTGGGCCTGGGCATTCCACCTGTCAGCATGGCTCCCAGTCCCACCCAGGGATGCCCCCGATCAGGGCATGTGTCCTCTCCAGAGCTGAGGGGCTGGCTCATCACTAGGTGAGGGCAAGTGACTTCACAGCCTCTGGAGTCTCAGTCCTTCTACCTTCCCCTCCAAAGTACAAATGTCCTTGTAGACCACACTTGGCCAATGCATCCATAGGGCAGGGAACAACTGACTGGACGTTTAGACAACATCACCACAAATAACCAAATCCCAGTTTTCATTTTAGTAGCTTCCCATCGACAGGAGACCAGTGGTGAACTAACCTGATGACATCTCCTTTCCTGGTTTTTATCTCACAGGTGGCTGGCTAGCATTTGCTCTTCCACCTCTGTCTAGTTTTAACATTGGTTGCTGTCTGCTCACACTCTCTACATTCATCCTCGTCAGTGTGTTTTTCCTGGGAGCTATGCAAGCTAAAGGGATTATGTCTGTACAAGAACCAGACTTCACTGTGCTCTGTGAAGGGTTACAGCGATCACCTCTTTTGGCGACAGGGCTGGTGCAGGCAGCTCTCTGGTCTTCACTGCCCTCCGTCTGGTCATAATAGGAATAGACTCAGGTACAAGAACTTCTTGGGCCAAGTGACAAGAGGAGGGTTCCCAAGAATTAGGTTGGGAAGAGAATGTCCACTCTAGAAGATGCCCAATAAGAATAACCGGTTGGTTTAAGGCCTTATGCTCAGTAATACTTTTAACATTTAACTTTTTCTCTTCTAGAAACTCCCTTTGTTTCTTTTTCACATCTGCCTGGTGTTTACTGATAGTGTCTTACTGCTTGCTCATCTTCGTGATTTTATGCTTTATTTTTAGGAAACATTTCATACATAACTATTCGCTATCTATCAATTCCAGTATCTGAAGTTTTTGAGAAGGGTCCAAATCTATTGTTTGTTTGGCTGGTTGACTTACTCATGGTTGCTTGCTTCCTTATGATTCATTTTACTTGATCTTAATCTGGGGGACTCCTGAAGCCCTAGGTTAAGAATGTTCACCTCTGCACAGGATTTAAATATGCTTTGCTAATAAGTCAGGTTGTACCACCATCTTGGAAGGACTTCAGCCCACTTCAAGGCCCACCTTCAAGTTCCCTCTGTTTGCTTTTAGCCCAAGGTTCCAACTCGCAGTGACAAATCACAGATCCACTGGTTACTGTTGGTGTGTGCCTCAGAGCGAGGGTTCCTCCCTCTGCTTGCTGCTGACTCCTCCCAGCTGTGATGTGGCCTTAGATTTGTTCCTTTTTATTGGGGATACTATAGATTCCCCTACTTCAAGTGAATCATACAATGCACCAGAAAGTATATTTTATTCAGGATAAAAGTGTTTTGCGGCATAAAGGTCCTCTGATGATCCAGTATGCCGAGTCAGCAATTCCACTGATACTCTTTTCATAATTCATTCACCCATTCAACAAATGTCTTGAGTGTCCGTCCTGTGCCAGGCATGGTTCTAGGTACCAAGGATACAACCTCTCCTCTCCTGGAGTTTATTCTATTTTGATTCAAGAAGTCTGTCCCAGGAGCCAATCCAGTCCATGGAACACACACCAGGGGGGTTGCTTTCCCTGTCATTCACTCATGAACGATTGAGTCCCTGGCGTCATGCAGCGTGTGAGGCACCAGGGATCTAGAGACAGAAAGCCCTGTCCTCAGACTGCTCTTATTTGAATTGGAGAAATAGACAGTTGGGGAGGTATGTCAGAGCATAAAGCAGTAAGTATTCCAACCAAGGTGGAAAGACAGGAATAGTTAATACTCTGCCTGGGGAAGTCAGGGAGAGCCCAGGGAGGTGACATTTGAACAGCATATGGCACTCATGAGTTACCTAGCAAAGGGAGGGAGGAGGCCATTCTCAGCTGAGAGAAGGGCCTGGGAGAAGCTTGGAGTCATGGAGGAGCACAATGCATCTGGGAGCACAGACAGTGTGGCAGGAGCACGTGACAATAAAAGGAAGGAAAGGGTGGGAACTTCGCTAGAGATGGAAGAGGCTGTCCCGCTTCCCAAGCCTGAGCCTCACTCCAAGATTCTCCCTTCCACCCTCACAGTGAGTCAGTGACCAAACCCAACAGAAAAGGATGGATAGGTATAATAAGTGTCTATCCATCCTCTCTTTCCCATCCCCACTGTGTCATTGCCTTGGATCAGGCCTTTCTGCCCGGACTGATGCAGTATCCTGCTAACTGGTTTCCCTGCCTCTACCTTCATTCCCATTCAATCCATCCACCACACTGCTTTCAAGGTGATCTTTCAAAGATGAGGATTTTTTCATATCATTTAAAATCCTTCACTGGAAACCTGCTGATTTCAGGAAGCAGTTCAAGTTCCTGGATTAACCCAGAGGATCTTCCTGTGACTACCCCTCCAGCCTCATCTCCCACCTACCCTTTACTCCAGCAGTAATTTCCCATAGTTCTTCCCTCACAGCTCGGAAGTCAGCCTGTGCTGCTGCCTCCAAGAGACCCTCTGACCACCCTCCAGTTTGATTTAGAGGCTCCTCCTTTGTGCTCACACAGGACCCTGCATACATCCTTCTTATAGTGTTGTGACATGGGACCATCATCAGGATTTATTTTTCTGTCTTCCCTATAAACATCATAAGCTCCTTGAAGGCAGAGGACATACCTGTCTATTTAGCTTTGTATTCCTACTCCTAACAAACACCCGGCAGATGTTTGATGAATTAATAAATCCAGGAGGATAGGGGGAAGGTATTGGCCAGTGCAAGGGGGTATGGGGTAGGGTAGGTGGGGTAAGCACAGCACACAGGGAATCCCTCTGTATAAACAGGCAGGATCTCCCACCCGATGTCTGACTTTGTTTCTTCATGTATGCATGACTGGTCTGAGGCTAGTTGCTATGACCCCTTTCCGCTGACATGACAACAGAGGCTGCAGATCTGTGAGCTATAGAGAGATGTTGATTTAGAGCAGTGGTCCCCAGATCACCAACATCCATGATGCCTAGGAACTTAGTTAGAATGCAGACTCACATCTCACTCCAGAGCTACAGGATCAGAAATCTGAGATTGGGGCCCAACATTCTATGTTTTACCAAGCCATCCAGGCAATTCCAATGCACACTAAAGTTTGAGAACCACCGGATTAGAACAGCTTTGCCAGCCAGCATAGCCATTGAGGTGGACAAGATTACTTGTCAAGACAAGATTACTGCCACAGGCCAAGAGTGGTAAAGTGATCTTGGCCTGGAGCCTGCTGCTGTGACTGGCTGTGACTCTGAAAGCCAGAGCAAACCACAGCAATAACTGGGAAGAGTCGTCCACCCCTTCTCCCAGGACTTTCTGCAGGCAGAGCTCAGGAAACCTCTCCCAGAGAACCCTCCAGCAGGGTTGCTGGGCTCATGCCGCTTTGAAAATTTCTCCATTGTCTCAAGGCTGTTCTTTCTCTTTCTTTTTTCAATTTAACTTTAATTTTAAGTTCAGGGATACAAGTGCAGGTTTGTTATGTAGGTAAACTTGTGTCATGGGGGTTTATTGTACAGATTATATTTTGTCACCCAGGTATTAAGGCTAGTAATCATTATTTTTCCTGATCCTCTCCCTCCTCCTTCCTCCGATAGTCCCTAGTGAATATTGTTCCCCTTGATGTGTCCATGCGCTCTCAACAGTTAGCTCTCACTTAAAAGTGAGAACATGAAATATTTGGTTTTCTATTCCTGCATTAGTTTGTTAAGGAAAATGGCCTCCAGCTTCATCCATGTTCCTGCAGAGGACATGATCTCATTCTTTTTTATGGCTGTATAGTATTCTATGATGCATATATGCCACATTTTCTTTATCTAGTCTACCACTGATAGGCATTTAGGTTGATTCCACGTCTTTGCTTTGTGACTACTGCTGCAATGAACATTCACATGCTTGTGTCTTTATGATATGGAAGACAATATAGGCAATACCATTCTGGACATAGGAACAGGCAAAGATTTCATGACAAAAATGCCAAAAGTAATTGCAACAAAAGCAAACATTGACAAATGGGATCTAATTAAACTAAAGAGCTTCTACACAGCAAAAGAAACTACCAACAGAGTGAACAGACACCCTACAGAATGGGAAAAAAATGTTTGCAAACTATGATTCTGACAAAGGTCTAATATCTAGCATCGATAAGGAACTTAAATCAACAAGCAAAAAAGCAAATAACCACATTAAAAAGTGGGCAAGGACATGAACAGACACTTTTCAAAAGAAATACATGCATCCAACAATCATATGAAAAAAAAGTTCAACATCACTGATCATTAGAGAAATGTAAATCAAAATCACAGCTCATACTAGTCAGAATGGCCATTATTAAAAAGTCAAAAAATAACAGATGCTGGTGAGGTTGCACAGAAACAGGAATGCTTGTTATACACTGTTGATGGAAATGAGTGTAAATCAGCTCAACCATTGTGGAAGACAGAGTCGCAATTCCTCAAAGACCTAAAAACAGAAATACCATTCGACCCAGTAATCCCATTACTGGGTATATACCCAAAGGATTATAAATCATTCTGTCACAAAGAGACCATTCTTTCTCATGTGGATTGGCCAGATCCCCAGGTCATTTCTCTCCTCCTCCAGTGAGAAAGAGGAGTGCTCTGAAGTCAGACAAGCCTGGTGTGGAGCACTGGCTTGGATAAGCCGATGATCTTGAACATGTTACTTAACTTCTCTGAGCTTCAGTTTCCTAATCTCAAAAATGGGGCTAATAGTGCCTTGTAAGGTTGTTATGAAGATTAAATGGCCATACCGATGCTAAATAAAATAAATTACTGAATTGCCATTGTGATTATTATTAGATTACCTTGTTCTGAGCCTCATCTGTTCTGTCTGGGTCCACCCTCAGGTGGTATCTTCAGAATTCAAGATTCCTAAAAGTCATCCCATCTTTTTGGCTCCTGGCTCACTGCTGGGGCTCACTTTGCAGGTGAGCCCAGGAGAGCACCCAGCTGCAGAGACATGAGCAGAGGTGTGTGTTGGGGGTAGGGGGTGCATGTGATGGAAAGGAGAGCTGATACGGGGTTTCATTTCATTTCCCAAGTTTCCCACCTTGAGATTTGACAGCTTAGGGCTAAAGTTTTTTTGTAGAATTATGAGTAGGCTGATGCCCTAGAGCTGGTTGCCTCTAAAGTGTTCTCCTCCCTTGCTGTCTACCAGGACTGCTGCCTGCCATATTGGCTCCCCAGAAACCATAGCTTTGGGCTAGATATCTAGTGGCTATGCAAAGGGACTTTGGAATCAAAGGGACCTGGTCTGTGTCCCAGTTCTGCAGCTGGCTAGCCAAGTAACCTTGGGCATATACTTATCACTCTATGCCTCAGTTTCCTCATCTGTAAAATGGGAATAATAATAGTATCTACCCATGGGAGGATATTTGGACATAAAAAGAGGCTGCACAGGTGTTTGTCATGGGATGAACTCAGTCCTGGCTGATATTTTTGGTGTCTTCCATAATGATCTACTGTTGTCTTTTGCCCCTGGACAAGGAGGAAGCCACAGAGGTCTGAGTCCCTGGAACTCACTATGGTGGCCCAGCCTGCTCTAAGAACTCTTCTCACCCTGGTCCCACCCAGCAGGGCAGCTTCTGTGCCCCACCCCCATCCCCAACACTGAGGCTCCAGGAAGCCAAGTTCAGGGGCATCCCCGTGGAGAAGATGGGTGCAGCACTGGGTGTGGCAATGGGGCTGAGACGTCTTCCTCGCAGACACTCAATGAGGATGTGTCTCCCTGGTTAAGCTACCAGTAGCTGGGCCCTAACTGGGCAGTGCCCTGGTCTCCAGTAAAAAATGGACTCCCCACCAGACAGGCAGCCATGCCCCCACCTGAGAGGCAGCAGAACTGGATGGGGGAGCTTGGCTTGCACTTATCTCTTGGCACCTGGAGAAGGAAATTAAGGGAGCAATTAATTGTACAAGGCAGGTGGTTCGTGAAACTTAAGTTCATATAAAAAGTTTAATTAGCTTCCTCTTTCCCTAAGCGGCCTGAGGTAATCTGTGAAAATGGTTCGCTATTCACTTGATCCAGAGAACCCCACAAAGTCATGCAAATCAAGAGGTTCCAATCTTCGTGTTCACTTTAAGAACACACGTGAAACTGCTCAGGCCATCAAGGGTATGCATATACGAAAAGCCACGAAGTATCTGAAAGATGTCACTTTACAGAAACAGTGTGTACCAATCCCACGTTACAATGGTGGAGTTGGCAGGTGTGCCCAGGCCAAGCAGTGGGGCTGGACACAAGGTCGGTGGCCCAAAAAGAGTGCTGAATTTTTGCTTAAAAATGCAGAGAGTAACGCTGAACTTAAGGGTTTAGATGTAGATTCTCTGGTCATTGAGCATGTCCAAGTGAACAAAGCACCCAAGATGCCCCGCCGGACCTACAGAGCTCATGGTCGAATTAACCCATACATGAGTTCTCCCTGCCACATTGAGATGATCCTTACTGAAAAGGAACAGATTGTTCCTAAACCAGAAGAGGAGGTTGCCCAGAAGAAGATATCCCAGAAGAAACTGAAGAAACAAAAACTTATGGCACGGGAATAAATTCAGCCTTAAAATAAATGCAACTAAAAGGAAAAAAAAAAAGTATAATTATCCCTAAGCCCCAATATAAATTAATTAGCCTTCCATATTAGGAGGGTAAGCTTCCTTGCTTTTGCCTCAGTCCAGACATTACTGTGGATTACCGAGGATGTGCTAGGAGAGACAGAGCAACCGAAGCAGAGTCCCTGAGCCCCACCTGCTCAGGGCAAACAGCTGCCTCTACATTGGCCCCAGATAGGGTTTGAGTGTGCGTCCGAACTCTGGGCTGGGCACCACAGCTCACCTGTACCTGGGATGTCACCTCCATGAAGAACTTTCTTGTCCCTTACTATCCCTACCCACAAAGCCAGGGTAGAGAGAAGAGAGTCCTTATTTGCATGAGTAGAGGAAGACACAAAGGAATAAGGCTACGGGTTTAAATATTTTTTCTTCTAAGCCATGACTGTTTCAGTTTTTCCTTTTTTTACCTCCTCTTTCTTCAAAATTCCACAGAGAAAACAAGCCATAGACGCCATTAGGACTTAGAGAATCACCTTTAGCTCCCTTACTTCAGTATTCTGCCCAGGTGGGCCGCAGGAGGGACCATGGGATAAAGGGTCCTGCACACCACCGTCATTATGCCCATAATTAGCTGCCTTTAGTGAATGTTTACTGTGTAATAGGCATGTAGTCTTTGCAACAATGTTGAGTTAATTTACTCATTAACTCATACATTCAACAAACATTTATCGAAGTGCCTTGAGCAGGGAAATTACATGATTGGATTTACATTTTTTAAAAATATGCTTCTGGCTGGGTGTGGTTGCTCACACCTGCAAAATCCCAGTGCTTTGAGAGGCCATGATGGAAGGACCACTTGAGGGCAGGACTTCCAGACCACCCTGGGCAACATAGTGAAACTCACCTCTACAAAAAATAAAAAAATCAGCTGGGCATGGTGGCAACCACCTGCAGTCCTTGCTACGCAGGAGGCTAAGGTGGGAGGATCACTTGAGCTCAGGAACTTATATTATTTTATATATATAAAATAATTTACATTATAATTTTATGTATATAATATAAGTAATTGTTTTATATGTATATATGGGGAACAAAAGTAGAAGTGAGAATTCTGGTTAAGAGACTTTTGCAGGAGTCTAGTTTAGAAATCATGATGGTCTGGGCCCAGGGTTTATTTAATAAACACTTATCAATAAAGCTTTTCCTATATGCCAGGTTGAGCTTTCACAAAACATAATTCATCCAATCCCTCACAGCAACCCTGTGACCTAGGTACTATTAACTGATCAATGCTAGGAAACTGAAGACAAAGGACTTCAGTATCATGGCCAAAGTCACCCAGCTAACAAGTGGCAGAGCCAGGATTTGCCCTGGGGAGCCTGGCACTCAGAGACCACACTTTTAACTACTGTGCTGTGCTGCTGCCACTGAAAGGAGGTGGAGAGAAGGGATTAAGTTCCTGCTGACTCCTCGCAGCCCTCTTCCAGAGCCCTTCTTTCCCTCTCCCCACCCTCACTGCCCCTTCCACCCTTCCCTGACCCTGGGAGGAGCAGGATGTGAAGGAAAGAGCAGGGGCAATGAAAACAACCTGTGCTCTAACCCCAGCAGTTCTGCCTCTTACTACTTGAGTGACCTTGAACGAGTTCCTGTCCTCTCTGGACTGACGCTCCTCATCCCTAATGTGGGTCAACCCTACCTGATAGGGTGGGTTACAGTGAGACCCCACTAATGCAGATAAAGTTTCTAGCACAGGCTCTGGTACATTGTTCCTTTCCATTCTTTCATTCCTCAACTCCACTTCTTCGGGCCAAATGTTCCCATTCCTTTGATGGTTTCCCTTGAGAGGATTTCCTGACAGCCTCCCGTCTCTAGTCATGATCCAGTTATACAGACTGCATAGTGCCTGGAACTTGACACGGCAGCCTAGCAATGGTCTGCATCGAGGAGCAGAGTATAACACTCATTCTTTTTTCCAGACACTGCACTCACATCAGTCCAGCCAAGAATGGCATTACTTTTTTAACAGCCTCTTTATACTGGTGGCCAATGTTGAAGTTAAATTCCCTGGTGATTTTTAACAGACTCTTTTTAAGCCAGGTCTTTCCCATCAGCTATACGTCATTGATTATTGGAATCAAAATGCTGGTGTTCTCATTTATCTTTGTTAAAATTAATCTGGTTGCCTTCGCCCCAGATTACAACCTGTTAAAATCCTTTTGACTCCTAAAGATCTCAATTCATAGTAGCTCTGTCATTTAGAAATGGGAGGAATTTACTTTGAAACAATCGTCAGTAGCAGCCTCCTCATCATCACCACAGGGGCCAAATGAAAGAAGGTTAAACAAAAATTTGGTAGTGAGCAGAGTCAAACGAAGGATGGAACAGCTAAGTGACAGGAAAGTCAGGGGTACAGCTGGTCCTTGGTAAGAATTAGAACAGGAACTCAAGCTCCATCACTGTCCTTTCCATCGCTCATCTCCTGCTAGTGCCAATCTTCTTCCTCCCCGACTGCAATCCCGCTTTTCCCCGTGGCAGACACCGTGGCTGCCAACAGCTCCAGAGCTTTGTTTTTTGCAATATCGGCTTCTTTGAAAGAGACTGATCTGATCCCTATGTAAAAGTCCAAGGAAGGGGAAAAGATGTGCTACGTCATCAGCCAACAGGAAAATCCAAATCAAAACCATAACGAGATAATACCCACCGGGATAGCGATAAAAAGACAGACAATGACAAGTGTTGTCTTAGATAAAGAGAAATTGGACCCTTCATTCATTGCTGGTGGGAATGTAAAATGGCACGGCCACTTTGGAAAACATTTCGGCAGTTCCTCAAACTATTTAACCTAGTTACCATATGACTCCTAGGGAAATGGAAACATGTTCACACAAAAACTTGTACACAAATGGTCATAGCAGCATTATCCAGAAAAACTCAAATGTGGGAATAACCCAAATGTCATCAACTGATGAATGAATTAACAAAATGTGGTATACCCAGACAGTGGAATGTTATTCAGCCATAAAAAGGAATGGAGTACTGATACATGCCACAACATGGATGAACCTTGAAAACACATTCAGTGAAAGAAGTCAGACACCAAAAGCTACATATGTGGGTCCGTTCACATGAATTGTCCAATTATGAGGACATCTATGGAGACACAGAGTAGATTCCTGGTTGTGTAAGTCTGAGAGGTAGGCTGTGGAATGGTCGCTGACTGCTAATGGGTACATGTTTTTTTAGGGGTTATGAAGTGCTCTAAAATTAAACTGTGGTGATGTGAACACAACTCTGTAGATATACTAAAAACCATTGAAATGTACAATTTAAATGGTTGGATTTTGTAGTGTGTAAATTGTGTCTCAGTAAAGCTTTAAAAAAAAATAATACATCCAGGAAAGGAAGTCATTGACTCAGTATGGGTGAGATGCCCTATTTTGAACTCACTAACTGTGGCAAGTGGGCATGGGGGTATGGGAAATACGGCAGCTTATCTGAACAGTTTATATCATCATGGTAATGAGAGGCACAATTCCTATTAGGGTGTCAGCAGACAAAACAATAGGTACCCACTACACTGGCTAATTCTAGACAACTTAGTTATTCAAACACTGAATTAAGGGTTTCTTCTGAATCATCTCATTAATTATCGCAACAACCCTGGGGATAAAAAACCCATTTTATAGGTGATAGAGGCCCGGGTTAAATAAATGGCCCAGGGTCACTTAACTAGTGGGTAACTAATGTAAGCTAGGGCTCAAACCCAGATTGGACTCCAGTGTCCTCTCTTAATTATTAGGCCATGTTGCCTCCCTCTGGCTTTATATAAGTTGTTGAAAAATTCTGGAACATACCACTGGACACCTAACTTGAGATCTATTCTTTCTTTCATTTACTTCTTGACTTTTTCACTAAAGGAGATATTTTAACATGAAAACCATGAACTTCTTTTGCTGGCATAGGACCACAGTTGATAATCTTTGAGAAGTGCCAGAAGACTGGACGTGGTTGTGTAAACCCTGCTAACCACATTGCTATCCACACCACACTCCTCCAGCTTGTCAAGGGTATAAAGAACTGGGACAAGAACCCATCCTGTTAAAATCATTATTCAGTCGGTCTGGAGCAGTCCCTTGATCTACCAACCAGTCAACCTCACTGTCACCACAAGAAATAAGATTAATTTGGCAAAACATGTGCCTAGAGAACCAATACAGCTTGTTTTCCAAGTATTCACAAGCTGTCCACTTAATAATCTGCTCTCAAATTCTGCCAGCAATTTGATGGCAGAATTTATGGATGCCCAGCCTATTGGTCTGTGGTTTCTCCTTTTGCCTTCTTTAAAAATTCAATACAACTCTTTTCCATCTCTTGTCTCTGGCAATTTTCTGCTGCACCATGATTTCTCAAAGATCCAGGGCAGTGGTTCCGCAGCCCCATCTGCACATGCCTCCTGTCTCCCGGGTGGGACTCATGTGGGCCTGTGACGTAAATTTACTGAATTCAGCTGGACCCTTGCCTGCTCTCCCGTCTCCTACTTTAAGCTCCGGATCCTTCTTTTCAGCATTTGTCCCAGCCTCTCCAAGACGCAGCTCCTCCTTCTCAGTGGAGAAGGCAGAGGACGTCTGGGAGTGGATTATTCGGCTTTCTCCCCGTCATCTGTCACTAGCAGACCATCTGCCCTAGCAGGAAGTATGGCTTCCCTTCTCCCTCTTTCTTCAAATGGATAAAACGATCTTTCTGTTGTCCTTAGCATTCCTCACCAGCCTCGGTGACTCTGAAATGCAGCCTTCCTGACGTTATTCTTCCACATTCCTGCCATGCTTTATTTTCATCCACAGCCCTGTGCCCGCGGGACTTCAGTTGTGCCATCTGAAAATCCCAGCTAAGGTGATCTATCTCAGAGGCAGCCCCTTTTTCTTCATCACTGGGGCTATTTGAACTTGGGAAAACCAACCGTGTTTTTAGAGTTTCTCATCAACAGAGACTGTGGTTTTCAGAATGCCTAGCTGAAAGTAATAGTATTTATTGTTTGTAGAGCTGTATATGTTACAACAGGATTATGATCTAGGTTACTGTTATTATCTTCAATTTATAGATAAGGAAACTGAGGCCCAGAGTAAGAGTCCCCCAAGATCACACAGTTATTTTATGGAGCTGGGTGAGTCTTGAACCCACATTGTCTAAGTTCAGAATCCACGTTCTCAACCACTTCCCTGGAGGCCTCTCCTGAGTATCATGGCGGAGGAGACAACCCTAGCTGCAAAAATCTAGAAGGCTCTATCACAGGCCTCAATGCTGGTGCACGTCCAGGAAATCTTGAGCCAGGGCAAAGGACATGGACACTGAAGGAGAAGGAAGGCAGTCTCAAAACAGGAGCCTACTTCAAAGGGAATTGAGAGGCTTAAGTGAGATCATTCATTCATTCATTCATTCACCAAATGCCTGTCTACTTCTGCCATGTCTTCCACAAACTTCTTGGGTGTTCATACTTCTGAAATAGCTTATCCCATTCCCTTCCACATCCTCTCTGGAAACCCAAGCTCCATGGTCTCCTCGGGACAAATGACTTTGAGCCTATTTTAGCAGAAACAATTCCTGGTCATCCTAAGCTTGTTTCTGCTCCAGACACCAGAGGGTACAGAGACAGGGGAGTTGGTGTTTCTGGCTTTGGCCAAAGGAGTAATCATAGCTCTTTGCTTAATAAGGCCTTTCAATTATCTCAATAAACACTTAACCACTGTGGAGAGTGTCTTATTGATTGAGGACAGAGGCTCTGGCCTGCCTGCCCAGGACTGAGTAGGATCCAGGCCAAGCTGGTCCCAGAGGGCAGCTGCTAGGGTGTGAAGTACTTAAGCGAGTTTCCCAAGCTCTGAGAGGAGCAGGCACAGTTCCAACGTAGCTTCACAGATGTGAGGGGCTGAGCTTCAGAGCTCATGGTCCCCCTCTGAGATGCTATGGCTACTGGAAAATAGATAAAAGCAAGAAGAATGGCTTTTAATCCCAGCCGAGCAAATGAGGGCAGTCCACGTAATTATCTAAGCCTCAGTACCTGTGTCTGTGCAACGGGGATAAGAATACAAAGTTCACAGGGTTCATGGAGCTTATGTGAGGTAAATATGTAGAAGTGCTTTGTAAATTATAAATCCACATGAATAGAAGGCGACTTTATTTGTAATTATCATCCTAAATGAGATTCTGTTGCTCTTCTGCTTAAAACTCCTCATAGCACCTCACTGTATTTAAGATAAACCCATATTTCTCCCTGTGGCCCGTCAGACGCTGCATGATCTGGGCCCTGTCTGCCTTACCCTCCTCTTGTGGGCTCTAGTCTTGCTGACCCTTTGACAATTCCTAGATTAGGTCAGACCCCTTCCTGCTACCTCAGGGCCTCTGTACTTGCTGTTCCCTCTACCGCACACCATTGTCCCCAGGTGTTTTGCATTACTGGATCCTTTACCTTCAGCTCTTGGCTTAAATGTTAGCTTATCAGAGAGGCCTTTCCTGACCTCAGTCCCACCATCTGATGCAGAATCTCTCTCTCGTCTTTTCCTAGAACCAACTTTTTTATGTATTCGCTTAATTGTTTATGGTCTTGTTAGGATGCTGTCTCCGTGCACATAAGGATCTCGTCTCTTTTGTTCACCCCCAGGTTGTGTCACGGTACCTGGCACATAGTAGGTACTCTAAACAATTGCTGAATGAGTGAATGAATGAATAGGCGAATGACTGGCAGGGAAGCCTGACTTGTTTCCCAAATGGCCCTCGCTCCCTTACACCTGTTTCTCTCCCTCTCTCAGATACGGAGACATGGTGCCTAAGACGATCGCAGGGAAGATCTTCGGCTCCATCTGCTCCTTGAGTGGCGTCCTCGTCATTGCCCTGCCGGTCCCTGTGATTGTTTCCAACTTTAGCCGGATTTACCACCAGAATCAGAGAGCTGATAAACGCAGAGCACAAAAGGTAAGCCTCAGACGCAGGGATGCGGGGGGCAGTGTAAATGACGCGGGGGAGCACCAGTCAGGGAGCCAGGCCTAGAGCTGCTTGGAGGATCACTGCACAGACAGCCTTTGGCTTTGCAAGGTAAGGTAGCTTCAGTCCCTTCCTGCTCACCGGTCTCCTAAATTCCAGCCCCGGTCAGCTCCAAAATGCAATGAGCCCTCAATTATCTGTAAGCTGATTATCCCCCTTTGGACATTCTATGGCAATTTCCTCGGCCCCTGGCTCCACCTCCACTCCCTCAGCCACTGCCACTCAGCCGTCCCTGCACGCCTCCCTCTGCCAAGCAAGAGCTTACTAGGAAACGTAATCTCTTTTTAATATCCTATAAAAGCCTATACAAAACCCAGTGACAAAAATAAATTTGTTGAAAGGAAAAATAAATACTGTGAAAGGAGAGCATCCTGAGGCCGCTGAGTACAGAGACATATGGCACAAGAGGCTTTAGGAATCTCCAGGATATCATAGGGTAAAGGCACAGAACTTAACTGCAGTTGGAGATCAGGTGACTAACCATGAGTCCTGAGGAAAGCTTTAGATTATGCTCCATGTACACTACTGAAGATGGCAGCAGAGGGTAAAATATGGTCATTTGCCCATGCAGTGAGGAAAAATGTCTGAAGCCTTTAGTGCTCAGAAAGAAGCCTCTTTTTCCGGCTAGCCCTGAACCTTCTTTCTAGAACAGCTCATCGACTCAGCCAACTCTTGTTCACTTGCATTTTTAATGTGTCTAGCCAGTGAGGTTCCTGGGTAGTGACTTTCCCCAGGTTTCCTCTCAGAAGTGGGATATCTGGGTTGGGGGAGAGGGGAGTGGTGTTATTGTCTTCAGATTTGGGCTGAACTGTGATGCCCCTTCAGCAGCATCTCAGCCCCCAGGGATTGTGGCCAGAGCCTTTCTGAGGACAATGGACAGGGAGCAAGCTGTTGAAAGATTGGCTTTTGGAGGCTTGGGGTTTTGTCTCTTTACTTTATTCTTTCTTTTATCCATTATTCCACAAACATTTACGGAACACATACTATGTGGTCGGCCCTAGGCATTGCAGCCAGATTCTTTCCTTGCTACAGATCCCTGCTACTGGCCTTCTGCTTGCAGGGATAACCTCCAACTAGCAGGGCTTGCTTTGGGTGTAAAGCCTCAAAGGGAAGTTACTGTCGTTCTGGAGGAAGAAATCCAGAATTTCAGAACAGATCTGTGTACGCCGACTGTCACAAAGCTATAAAGCTCATGAAAGCAAGCTCCAAAATGTATAATTATTATATAACAATTTACATATAATTGTATAGTGAATCCATTTTGTTCCCACCGGTAGCCTATCACCTTTTGTGTGCCTTTGTGCTTGGCTCTTCCTTGCCCTCCTGTCCCCTCTGCCTCTGCTGAACTATGTTTTTATTTATCCTGACCTGGTCTGTTAGGTTGCCACCTTAAGATTTATCTTCTGGCTCTGTGCCATCATCCTTTCTGTCCCATACATGTCTATCTCCTACCTCTTCACCCAAGGTCAGGGTTTCCCTGCCTCCTGTTCCCTGCCAGTCACTCCAGAAATGGAAATCTTACCTCTTTCCCTGTTCAAGTCAGGCAGCAGATTTGAATACAGTCCAAATATGTTACGCAGTTCTAAATAAGGGGGTGGGAGAAACGGGGATCTCCTTCCCACATTCAGGAACCGGAGACCCTGAAGGGCCAAGGATCCTCTAGTGGCTCCGCCCCCAAGGGGCCCGGGCTGACACAGGTTTTTGGCAGAACAGGTGAGGTTCACAGGAATCCTCAGCTCACACGCTAGCTCATGGCTGTGCACACACCAGTGACAGCCCATTCCAGCTGTGCTCTCAATGGCTCCTACAGCTACCTTCCCCTCTCCTGGGAATTGATTTATTATTGTTTTTAGAGACGGGATCTCACGGTGTTGTCCAGGATGGAGTCAAACTCCTGGGGTCAGGGAATCATCCCACCCCAGCCTCCAGAGTAGCTAGGATTACAGGCGCATTCCCAGCTCTCCACTGGGACATTATAAAGTTCATCCTGTGTGATTAAAATCTAGGAGCAACTTAGGCTTATTCCTTCCTCTAGTTGCTAAAGATGAGTCTCCCTCCTTCCCTGCCCCTTTCCCTCTTCCTCTTTTCTCTCCCCTTGAAATCCGAGTAAATATTTACGGTGTTTTTACCTCGCCTGGATACTGTTTCTCCTCAAGGTTACTCAGCTCTGTCTCTGTCACCTTGGGCTTCCTATAAGAGAGAAAAAATGCTGCTCCAGCACTGAATCTTTCACCATGGGTCAAGGCAAGCAGGTCCAGAAAATTTGGTGGAAAGGGAGAGATGGGATAGGCAGGAGGCTAATGACAGTTCTCAGCCCAGACCACACACTCGGGAGCTCTAGTAGCTATATTAACTTCCCTCAAAGGGAAATTAATGCTGTCATCCTCTTCCCATGACTAGTTTGTTTGGGATTATTACTAAGATTAGTCTATTACTATTTGCTTTAGATACTGTGTCCTCTGAGCCAAGTGAACTGGAGATAAGGGGAGGTCTGGCAGTGGATAGAGAGGGGAACATCTGAAGTGGGGCATTTGGTCCCCATCTTGAGTTCTGGTACATACCCATTTTCTTATCTTTAATGAAATGTTTCATTGAGATAATTACAGATGCCCATGTAGTTGTAAGAAATAACACAGAGCAATGCCTTGTAAAGTTTGCCCAGCAGTTCCCCCAGTGGTAACATTGTACAAAACAATAGTACTATATATCACAACCAGGGTATAGACATTGTACAACCAACCAATCTTATTCAGATATTCCAGTTTTACTTGTTCTGGTGTATGTGCATGTGTGTGTGTGTGTGTGTGTGTGTGTGTGTGTGTGTCTGTGTGTGTATTAAGTTCATGGATCCACGGCCGTGGTCAAGAGACTCAACAGTTCTGACACCACCAGAATCTTGTGGGTTGCCCTTTTATAACCCCACCTTCTGCCCTAGCCCTGTCCTGTCCCTAACCCCTAGCAACCATTTATTTTTCCATCATTTATAAAATGTTTTCACTTCAAAAATGTTATATAAATGAATTCAGGCAATAGGTAACCTTTGGGGTTTTTTTCCATTCTATGTGGTTCCTGGATTTTCATCCAAGTTGCTGTATCAGTAATTCACTCGTTTTTATTGCTGAGGAGTATTCCAAGGTACAGATGTACCAGTGTGTTTATTTGCCTGTTGAGGAACACCTGGGATGATTCCAGTTTTTGGCTATTACAAATAATAGCCAAATTGTGCTACTGTGCACAATCATGTAGAAGTTTTTATGTGAGCATAAGTTTTAATTTCTCTGAAATAAATGCCTAAGAATGTAATTGCCCATGTTTTGTCCTTTCCATTTCTTTCTGTTTCTCTTCCTTCTGCCTCTCCCAGGCCAACAGATAGAAATACTTATGGTTAAAAGGCACCCATTAGCCAAACAGGAATAAAGTGCCTAACTGTGAGAGGTGTCTCAAGGACTGATAGAAGTATGGGCTTGAGCATGGATGGTGCCTGCAACGGTACCCAAGGTAGCAGCTTTCTCCTTCCACCCCCTCTCCTCCAACTCTGGATTCTCCACATTTGTTGAAAATGCAATCTCCTGGGTTTTTCTCGAATTTTGAAACTTGCCCGATGGTGGAAATTCAGGAAGGGAGGAGGAAAAAGTTCTGGAAGCCGCATTCGGGTCTGAAAGCTGGAGGTCCTGAGCTGAAGTCCTGCTCATCCACTGCCTTGCCCTGGATAAGCTGGATGAGTCACTTCCCCTCACATCACATCTTCCCTTTTCTTTTTTTTTTTTTTTTTTTTTTTGGGTCTTGGAATTGGTCTGGATGATCTCCCAGCTCTCTTTTAACTCCCACATTGTTTTTAATGCCATGGAAGAGGGTGAGATTGAGTAGTCCACACAAGGATTGGGCCCATTACAGTGGCTGTGTAAGCATGGCCGTCCAGCCATCTACATAGGATCTTCCTTCCTCAGCCATCATAAACTTTGCTTGAGAACCTGTTCACCGCGAAGCCCTGTGTTGGGTGCTAGAGATAAAAATATGCATAAGCCACATGCCCCAGCCCCCAAGAGCTCAAAACCAAGCCATAGAGCCCCACCAAATTTCACATGCTGGGTATGGTTCTATAAATCCATTGCAAACCTCTTTATCCTGTGTGGGAAGTGATTAAATGATCCAGTGCATTTGATATGACAGTCTGTTGCTTTAATAGAGCCCAGGGTAAGATAAGATTAAAAGAAGTGCCACAAAAAAGAACAGGAGAATCTTTCATCTCTAGAAACTAATGAAGACGGACCCCAGATACGAGAAAGGTCTGGCTCCAAGTGGTGCAATCAAATTATGTAAGACTTTAATGAGCTTGACACAATTGGATTTCCATATGAAACTCTCAATACCCAGCACTCACCCAAAGGAAATGCAGCCACATCCTCAAATGATGAGGAGTTGGCTTGAATGTAAACATCTAGCCAAGGGGAGGGCTGGGGCAGGATTCTCATGGAGTAGAACTGTCCTGGCTCACGAATGAATGTTCTCTGCTTGCCGAGGGGAGGAATGATAGGGCTGATTTGCCATCATCCTTTCTCTCCCAGGTTCCCCTTTTTATTCTTTCCTTCATCAAGAGAAGCAGTCTTCCTCAGACTTAGGGGAAGACCTTTCAGGCTCAAGTCCTGGCCTCTTCCCCCTATTTAGAAGCCTGGGAAGGGAGTTGAATTGTTTCTGCAAGGAGATACTTCCCAGGAAGCAAGAGACATACGTCCTTTGTGCTTCTGTTGACCACCTGAACCCCTGAGTCCATGGCCTCCTTTGAGCAGATGAACCAGCCCAGCAGGACACTTGGGGAGTGGGTGACAAGAAGAGGAAATTGCCACAATTTCCCTAGGACTCTTCTCCTGCTTAGAGTCCATGCTGAAGTCACATGTGGGCTTGGAGGGAACAAGGAGGAGGGACCTTTTACTTCAGGATAGGTCTGTGATCCTTGTGGGCTGTTCTTGCTTCCAGCAAGAGCCTGAGGCTATAACTAGATCTACAGAGTCCAAACCTCAAGCTGCATTTTTTTAAACCAGCAGGAAACCTCTACCCAGTTCCTTCTCCTTCTCAGTCTCCTTCCTTAGTCCTCTCTCTAGCTGTGCTACTGTCATGGCGACACTGATTACAGTCATTAGGAGGGAGAAGGGCGGCCAGCATGTGTAATACGTTCAGCTTCTCCCTGTGCAAGCAGAAGAGATGAGCTTGTACTGAGATACCATGCAGCCCTCCTGCAGTGGACCTTCCTCTGCTGAAGGCTTCCCAGGTTGGAACTGGGGAGAGTTTCAGTTGTCCTAGTTAAAGCCAAGTAGTGTGTGGAAATGTGTCCCATCTCCCTTCTTACACATACCCGGTCAACTCTGACATGTACCTATACTCATTCCCACTGTCATGCACAGCAAAATAAACATATATTAACATACACATGCAGCTGGGTGCAGTGGCTCACACCTGTAATCCCAGCACTTTGGGAGGCTGAGGTGGGTGGATCACCTGAGGTCAGGAGTTTGAGAACAGCCTGGCCAACATGGTGAAACCCCGTCACTACCAAAAATACAAAAATTAGCCAGGTGTGATGGTGGGTGCCTGTAATCCCAACTACACAGGAGACTGAGGCAGGAGTATCACTTAAACCTGAGAGACAGAGGTTGCAGTGAACCACTGCATTCTAGCCTGGGTGATAGAGCAAGACTCAGTCTCAAAAAAAAAAAAAAAAAAAAAAAAAAAAAAAATATATATATATATATATATATATATATATATATATACACACATATTCAGTCTCAAAAAAAAAGTCATCTAAGCCAGGCATGGTGGTGTGCACCTGCATCCTTGTGTGTGTGTATATATATATATATACATACACACACACACACACACATATATATATATATATATATACACATATATATATATATATATATACACATATATATATATACATACACACACACATGCATGAATCCACTCCCAAAGAAAGACATACAATTGTAAATATGCCTATTAACTTTAAAAATTAAGAACCTACTGTTTATTGGGGGTACATCAGCAAATAAGGCAAAAACTCCTGCTTTGGAGTTTACATTTCAGTGGAAATGTGAGGAGTTTACATTTTGGCGGGGAGAAAGAGAAAGTATGAAGATAAATACATGGAACATGAATTACCTAGTAATAAGTGCTAAGAAAAAAATTGCAGAGGAGTTAAGAAGTATTGAAGGGCACATAGGCACATGCCTTGCTTTTCTCATAATTCATATTTAGGGAATTACTATATGCAGAAAACCGTACTGTTCCCTAGAGGAGAATTGGGACAGCTATCACATACACTCCTCTAAGGAGTTTGCAGCCTAGTTAGAGATAAGAAATACCCCAACTGTATAGCACATGGCATTTTGCAATACCGAGTAGATAAAGGTCATGAAACCTTTGGGAGTAGAGAGCTTGGATGAGTGATATTTCTCCAGCCAGGATTATACTCAGGCTGGAGAGATGAGTGGAAACTCCTGGGAATTCTGACCCAACCAAGCTGTACAAAGTGGGTACACAACGTCTCAGACCAAATCCCTGGATCTATAACTGGAGACGCATGAGGCTGGAGAGAAACAGCCTCATCCCCTTCATCGGGTGTCACCAGGCTTGCTGTCTTTCTGTATCACGGTTTCCCTCATTCTTTTATTATCTCTGCCAATCACAGAAGGCCCGCCTTGCCAGGATCCGTGTGGCCAAAACAGGCAGTTCCAATGCATACCTGCACAGCAAGCGTAACGGGCTCCTCAACGAGGCACTGGAGCTGACGGTAGGTGCCTAGAGGGCCTGGGCTAGGGAACGTCAAGGGACAGATGGGCTTGTTTTCTCTTTCCGGGGACACCAGCGCTTCCACCCCAGAGCCCCAGTAGGAACCCCAAGGAGGATATGTTTCCAAACTTTCCTGAGCTAGCAGCCCCCCTGTTCACACACCTCTCCCATAGGATTGTCACCACTACCTCTAAACCAGGTTTAGACCAAGGGCCCCTGGGCCCAAAGGCTAGCATGTTCAATGCTGACACTGAAATTTGGTCAAATACAAAATTTTGATTTTTCTATTACCCTTTGAACTTTAGTGGAGAAATGAAGGAGCTGCAGAGAGGAAGAGCCACCAGCTTTTTACCAGTCTCTCTTCTTTTTTCACTAGGGCACCCCAGAAGAGGAGCACATGGGCAAGACCACCTCACTCATCGAGAGCCAGCATCATCACCTGCTGCACTGCCTGGAAAAAACCACTGTGAGTCCCAGCCCATTGCCACCTCCTTTTCCTCACTGACCCTGACCCTTTTCTAAGGCTGTATTCATATCTTCACTCTGGGACAGAAGTCAAAGCCTGTCCCCTTCAGATCCAAAAGGTAGTGATGAGATCTATCGGCCCTCAGATGGAAGATCCTGAGGAGTGGGGCAAGGTCAGCAGGGTGGGAGGCCAGCTCTGTTTTGCAGGAGCATTGAGGAGGTCACTCCCCCAGCCTCCCACATACCCCACACTCTTCTCCACAGCCCATTTCTTGATTTCTGAGGACTTAGGGCTCTGCCTATCAGTTTCTAACTTCTGATGGGCATTACCCTTCAAAGCTTGGGCTGAATTTGTATAGGACAGTGGAGAAGAGTGTTGATTTCTGTCCTGCCTCTGGGGCTGGGTTGATGCAGCCTGTGGGCCCCTTGGCTCCTTACATCCTCCTGTGGACAGTGTATGAAGGAGGCAGTGCATGTATTTCTCCAGCCAAGATTCATCAGTACTGCTCCCCTCAACCCCACCCCTGCCCAATCACCCTGCGGTTCTCAGGGAGTCCAGATGCTAACAGCCTGACTGTTAAAACAGAGCCATGGCTTAGGGTGCCACAGCTGGAGTTGGAATGATGCTTGTGCCTAACCATCAGACTGAAAGGAAGGGCAGTGGGGCCAACCCTGGACCCTTGGCAGAAAGTGCTAGGAATAGTAGACAGGGAAGAGAGGTCAGGGTAGAAAAGCCAAAGAGAAACAAAGTGAAAGCCTTCCTGTTCCTTTCTAGAACCTCCTCCCCAAAGAGTCTATAGTCAGGGCTCAGTACACTAAGAAGGAACGTCCTAATTCTAGATGTTCTATATCCTGGCCTCCCAGATGTAGAGAGAATAAACGTTAGATGACTCCTTTTATCGGTGTGAGGGGCCAGGACAGAATCTTGCTATGTTGCCCAGGCTGGTCTTAAAATTCCTGGCCTCAAATGATCCTCCTATCTCAGCCTCCCAAGTAGCTGGGACTACAGGTGCACACCACCATGCCTGGCTTAGATGACTCTTTTTTTTTTTTTTTTTTTTTTTTTTTGAGACAGAGTCTCGCTCTGTTACAAGCTGGAATGCAGTGGTGTGATCTCAGCTCACTGCAACCTCCACCTCCCAAGTTCAAGCAATTCTCCTGCCTCAGCAGGATTAGCTGGGACTACAGGCGTGTGCCACTATGCACAGCTAATTTTTGTATTTTTAGTAGAGATGGGGTTTCACCATGTTGACCAGGATAGTCTCGATCTCCTGACCTTGTGATCCACCCACCTCAGCCTCCCAAAGTGTGGGATTACAAGCATGAGCCACCATGCCCGGCCAAGATGACTCTATCTGAGCCAAATGCAGATACTCTGGATGACAGCTGAACCTAATAAGGACTTCCAAAATGGGAAGGTGCTCTGCAAACCCTAGTTTACAGGATTTATCATAAAGAACCTATATTCATATCTAGACTTTGTCTCAAAGACTCTGAGCTTGCCAAAGGGATAGGCCCAGACCCAACTGCCCTTTCCAAGTTGCATGTGCTGGGTGGAATGTATACATTGAAAGGATATGGGTGAAAATATTTGGGTTTGAAGGGATGGAATGTTGGCATTAAAGAAATGAGATTTTAGAATTGAGGGATGGAATGCTGGCCTTGAAGGGATGGAATGCTGAATTTGAGGGAAAGAATGTTGGATTGTGGGGATGAGATATTGGGATTAAAGCTCTGGAATGCTGGATTTTAAGGGAGGATTGTTGGGCTCAAGGGATGGAATGTTGAGACAGGAGAGGCAGAATGTTGGGATGGAAGGGGTGAATGTTCGGATTGAGCAGGGTCTTGTTGGGGCTAAAGGGTGGAATGTTGGGATGAAGAGGGCAGAATGTCGGGAATGAGGGGTGGAATGCTGGACTCAAGGGGTGGAATGCTGGGATCGAGAGATTGAATGTCAAAACTGGCTTGGGAATGCTGGAATGTACAATCAATGGTGTTTTTATCTTCTGTTGGCATGTTGTCCTGTAGGGGTTGTCCTATCTTGTGGATGATCCCCTGTTATCTGTACGAACCTCCACCATCAAGGTATAACTTTTTAAAAATTCAATTGATGTTTTTCTCTCTGATACTTCTGAGTCTGTGGATTCTCTCCTTTTTACCCCCTGGCCCGGTCGTGTGCATGTGCTGCTGATTCTTCCAGGGCTCCTCCTACCTCTGCTGTCACACCCAGCACCAGCTCAGGCTTCTAGTTTCTTGCGCTGAACCACCCAACTATCTTTCCAGTTCCCTCTTTGGACCTCCCCAGGGGCGTGGTGGAACATGGCACCAGTGCTGATGTCCTGTGACTCTCCATGTGCCACCTCCCAGCTCCGTGGGGACCCCTGGTATTTGCCGCCAGGCTGGTCTTTCTCTGAACTCCGTTCTCATGCCATTTCTCTTCAGATGTTCTCCTCACTCTGGCAGCCTTGGCCAGACCAATAATGCCATAGATTTGTAGTCACCTTGGCCAAACAGCCATTTTTTAGTTATCCTGGGTTCAGCGACACCCCATCCCAATGGCCTCCAGTCAGGAGACAGTTAGAAATCCCTTCCCATGCTTACACTTGACCTAGGGAATCCTGTATATTAAGGACTCATAGCCCATAATCAGGTGGGAGAAAAAAAAAAAAGAAAGAAAGAAAGAAAGAAACTCTATTCCTAACAGTTTGCCCTTGGATCAATTGGCCTTCAGGATCAATGCCCTCCCAATTCTGTGAATGACCCTCATGATTAAAAGCTTTTGTCACGCCCTTATTCATTAAATCCAGGAAAGACAACCTAGCATAACTACTACCCACAGTCAGTGACTCCTTTATCTGCCACCTCTGGCACATCCCGTACAGAGCCTGGAAAGTAAAGCCTCTGCATCTAGCTGTGATGATGCCACTGAATCCCTCCGTGTCCTCTATATCCCTTCAGCTCAAAGCTGTAGGTGGAGTATGTGTCACATCATGTTTTCACAACTGGAGTCCCTACCCTTTGAGCTGATGCCCAAGGCTGCCAATATGATTCTCTTTCTGTCCTCATTGGATGCCCATGGGACATCACCCCTGCTGAATGCTTATCTGTAATCCAGGCAGCTGGGAGGCCTTCCTTAAAGGTCCAGATCAGAGACAGGCAGCACACAGAGCATAGGAGCTCACCTATCTCCTCCCTACCACCTTTTCCTACTTCTTCTCCTTCTGCCTCCCACAGAACCACGAGTTTATTGATGAGCAGATGTTTGAGCAGAACTGCATGGAGAGTTCAATGCAGAACTATCCGTCCACAAGAAGTCCCTCATTGTCCAGCCACGCAGGCCTCACTACCACCTGCTGCTCCCGTCGTAGTAAGAAGACCACACACCTGCCCAATTCTAACCTGCCAGCTACTCGCCTGCGTAGCATGCAAGAGCTCAGCACGATCCACATCCAGGGCAGTGAGCAGCCCTCCCTCACTACCAGGTGGGTGGCTTCCATCCCATCACCCCCAAAGGCTTGAGTCATCACAGAACTAGACAATCGCAGCATTAGGAGAACCTTGAGGATCATCTAGGCACTCCTCTTATCTAATGCATGAGCCCCTCTACTTTCCTCCTTTCCGTGCAAGGTAACCCAAAGGCCCTTCATGTGCTGTTGCAGTAGGTACTACAGCAGTTTAGGCTGAAAATGGGATTAGATAACAAGGGGAAAAAAAAAAACTTTAAAAAGAATTATATATATATATATATATATATATATATATATATATATATATATACGCATGTAAAATAATGTGTCTATAGATACACAAAAATAACCTGCTCTGGTACAAGGAATGGACCAGTCATTTTCTCAAGAAGCCATTTTCATATTTGCGTTACTCATGGCTTAACCTAGGCTGGTTTTGAATCCCAGAGACGGACTTTTCCCTCCCTCTCTGCTTATATTTAGGCCACTTACCACTACCTCCAAATGGGTTGCAGAGAATTCAGGGAATGCAAATGCCAAATGCCACAAATGATAGGTAAACAGTCACTGGGGGGGAAATGTACACTCTGAAATTCAAAGTCCAATATTCCCATCTTTGTAATTGCTAGCAGTTTAGGAATAATAATTAGAATGGGTAATTACAAGCTGATTACAAAAGGCAGAGGGACAACGAAATATCCTCCTAGTTACATGAGCAAGAAATGTAGGGGGTCAAGGAAGGTTTGGGACGCTGGCCGGCAGGAACCATCATCAACTCACTCTTTTCTATCCCAGTCGCTCCAGCCTTAATTTGAAAGCAGACGACGGACTGAGACCAAACTGCAAAACATCCCAGATCACCACAGCCATCATCAGCATCCCCACCCCCCCAGCGCTAACCCCAGAGGGGGAAAGTCGGCCACCCCCTGCCAGCCCAGGCCCCAACACGAACATTCCTTCCATAGCCAGCAATGTTGTCAAGGTCTCCGCCTTGTAAAACCACTGGACAGAGGGCCAGAGGGGGTAGTGGGGAATGAAGGGGACTGGCATGTTGGTGGGTGGCCACTGGGACCACTCCCTCCCCCTTTCCCCGCTATTTCTGCCTGCCTCATTGTACCCCTAGCACTGAGACTTGTGCCTGGAAGGAAAAAGAGGCAGCAAAGGGGCACCTGAGGTTCATGCTGCTAGCGTGGACATAGCCCTGTGATACTGCATCTCACTGGGGCCAGAGGAAGGGAGGGAGGGTGGGAGGGTCAGGGATGGGCCAGTGGGGGATGTAGGCTGTGTGCCAGGACAGGGCCTGGATGGAGGAGCCTCAGACTCAGACCAAATAACAATCGTTTCTGGAGACCCCAGTGAGGAAAATACAAGACCAAGAGCAGCAACAAGGCCAAGTTGTCACAAGCAAAACAGGAAGAAAATATAACACTGTGTATTTAAGCACCTTTTTCAAGGCTCTTAATGGATAATATTTATTCATGGGAAAAGGTGGAAAACAAAAACACCAACGGATTTTTGTGAAATGTTTTTCTCCATGGACCCAACACCTTTGAACCAAAACAATGAATTTTGTGAGGGATTTTTTTTTTTTCTCCTTTTATAGCAAAAGCTTTTAGGCTAAGAAGTCAGTTATTGCTGAGTTCTCTCTCCATTCCCCCAGGTGGGTGAGGTCAACTGAGCCTGGGCCCCCACTGCCCAGCTGACCTGCACAGAGCTGCCAAGTGACCACACGGCAATCCTTACCTTCTGTCTGTCCCTGTCTCCCTTGTCTCTGTACCTCTCTGCTTACCCCGGGCTGTTTCTGTGTCCAGCCATCTGTCTCTACCTGGATCCCATGATCCTGAAACACATCAGTAAAGCCTTCTTCATCACTGCCACGCACAACAGACTTGTGCCTGGAGTTCTATCTGTGTGAATGCAATTGCAGAGGACAGAGTGAAGCAAAAATTGGGAGAGTTTAGGGGTGAGGGAAGTCTACCTCACAGAACAGAGTTCCTTCCCTTGGGGTTGGAACCACTGGTGTCTGCAGTTTCAGTTTCTGGGAAAGATAGGGAATGACCAGAGTTATCACACTGGAATCTTGAAAAGACAAATTGCCAACACCTGAGAAGCAGTCCACTCTGGTATGTGCCAGTGAGGGGAGAACAGAAGAACCCAGGGCTCACAGCTGCAGCCAGTCATTATAGTACCTTGCTATGGACCCTTCCTTCAGGACCCACCATAAAGCCCATCCAAGAGCCCTTCCAAGAGGCTCTGGGAGTATTTTCCTCCAGAAAGGGCAGTGGTATGAGGACCAAGATTCCTCTGACTATGTCACACCAGAGGCAACTCCCACACAGAAGCTGTTGGAAGGGTAAGCCTGTGTGCCTCATGAAAAATGCCTGAAAGCATGAAAGCAAGTAAGAGATGCTAGATATTCTTACCTGCTATGAAAGACGCCTTGATGTCTGAAGAGGCTTCAGCCTGATCTTCCTGAAGATAGCTGAAATGAGGGGGAAGCCTGATCACCTCTGTGCAAGCAAAGGAGTGAAGCTTATTTCTTCAACACCTGGACAACGTATCTGGTCAACTAGCTTGCACGCTGGTGGAGCTGGGGATAGCATTTCTGAAATCCTCCTAATCGTTCACTGCTTATAGCAGAGTAGGTGGGCCTCAGGGTTCGTGACAAGTCCTTTCCTGCCCTTCCCAGCCCCCAGCCACCTTGCTGCAGTCTCTGTAGCCTGGGCTCTGAAATAGATGAGCTCCTCAGGAGCTGCCTATCCATCCTACAGCTTAGTGGTTAGCTGTCTAATTGTAGGCCAAGGATTTCTCTGCCCACCACAGACATGTAAATGAGTTTCACTAGCCAGGAACCTAAAAATGCCCTTCGTGGGCTTCCCTATGACCCCAGCTCGATTGACCCTGTAGGCAGAGAAAGTCAAAAGGTTTTGAGGTGGCACCTAACCAGAATGTGGGCAGAAGGCAGAGGAGAGGGAACCTTCTTTCTATCTTTATCTCCTTATTCTTATCCTCATCGACCACGAGCTGAGTTCTTTCTCTGAGTCTGGCCCCAAGGATTTCCCCTGATGTGGGAATGGAGTGGTTCTTGCCCTCTGAGCTTACAGACTAAGAATGTAGAAAGGCTTTACAACTGCAGAGTACACGTGTATACAACCAACCAACCAAAACACATCAGAGAATACAGACTTAAATCAATTCACTTCATATACACATCTCATTAGAAGACCAGGCTAAACTTCACTTAAGAGAGCAGGCAAGTGACTAGAAAAGAATTTTTCTCTTAAAAAAAAAGAGTAATAGAGCAAAATTAGGAGTGTCTGAGTATCTTAGTTATACTTCATAAGGCCTGACTGGGGTAAGAGATAAAGAGGTAAATAGGGCCAGGCATGGTGGCTCACGCCTATAATCCCAGCACTTTGGGAGGTCAAGGTGGGCAGATCACCTGAGGTCAGGAGTTCCAGACCAGCCTGGCCAACATGGTGAAATCCCATCCCTACTAAAAATACAAAAATTAGCCAGGCATGGTGGTGGGTACCTGTAATTCCAGCTACTTGGAGGGCTGAGTGGGAGGATTGCTTGAACCGGGAGGCAGAGGTTGCACTGAGCCAAGATCGAGCCACTGCACTCCAGCCCAGGCAACAGAGAGTGACTCAGTCTCAAAAAAAAAAAAAAAAAAAAAAAAAGGTAAATTGGACTGTGGTTGCATACACATACAAACTGCCTGTGATGAATTCAAAAACAGGTCATTACAGGATTAGAATAATGACAGATTCAACAAAGGATCTGTTTGATAGGGCACCAAAGGAACATTTTACTGGTTCCCACAAAAATTAATAAATGTTAAATATCATGTCACAAGCAATTTCCCATGTTTTTTTATTGATCCTAATGAACAGAATGTTTTGTGTTCTATTTCATGTTCAGACCCCACATCACGCCACTTCCTAAAAAACCATTAGAGCATCCCCTTTTTCTCCATCCTCCATTGTAGCCTTAGCCAGAGATAAAAGATTCAGCTCACTTCTGGTCCAAAAAATGTGGACAACCTTTGGAAAATGGCTCATCTACACTACAGAACACAGCCAGATGACACTGCTAAAGGGTATTGAAAGAACACACAAGGTCCAAAGCATGCTGAATCGGTTTCATAAGTGTAACTCATTGGTCAGTGACTGAAATACCAGGATATCAGGGTTTTCTGGGGGCCTATAGCTTTCTGGTGCAATGACTCTTGAGCTTTGATAGTTCATGAACCACTTTGACATAATAAAAGATTCTGAAAACCACCTATTCTATTCAATCCCACTCAGCATTGAGGGAGGGTGTTAAAAAAAAAAAAAGAAAGAAAAAAGAAACCTAATAGCTACATTCAAATGTGAAATGAATGGGAACCTAGAAAATATAGTACTAAGAGCATAGCAGAACTAGAAGATATTTAAGAATATCTCATTCATTTTACGGTATAGAAAACTGAGACCCAGAGAAATTAAATGACTTGTTCAAGGTCATGCAGTCACTTAATGACAGAGCTGAGACCAAACCACAAGTCTTTTGGCTATTAGTCTAATGCATTTTCTACCACACCCACTGCCTCTCAGAGCAATGATGCTTTGGAGAAGATCCATCAAAGAACCCATACTGTAATTAGAGACACAGTCTTACATAAATGTCAATACTGCTTGGACACAGCCCTTGGAAATCACCTGACTGTACCAATACAAACCATACTTTGGAAACCTCCATTCTCTGGACAGAACCATCTATGGACTATCGATTTTGTCAGAAATCAGTGAACAAGAGTCAAGTTTTTCTCAGTCAAATATTTTCTCTTCTCAATGAAGAGAAGGCTAGGACAATGACATTTTGAAGTATACCTTTTCTACTCCTTGTGGTCCTTACTACAGCGTGTGATGGTAGTAGGTAAAGTAGCTAAATCCTTGATTCAAAGAGGGGAAAACATGTGGAAAGAAACTAAATGAGTTATACAAGTTCACATGGCAAATTAGTGGCAGAACCATTATTGCAATCCAGGACTGAAGACATCTTGTCCTAGTATTTTTCCTCCACATTATGTTGCACTGCTCTGAGGCTTGCTTATATTTTTAATACCTGGATTTCCAGGGTGGTGACTTGGGGGAGGGAAGCATTCAATTCAGAACCACCTTGAACCAGATCTCTAGAAACAAATTCTCTACGATTTCTCCTTCATCCTGTTTTCATAACTAGTGCCAAGCTCAGGACTAATTGCATAGACTCCCTTTCAAAAGACCAATAGATACTCTCAGTGACAGTTGAACACATTAGTTTACAGTCACACAGAATTTGAACAGAACTTAAAGTGGACAGTTAATTCTGATCTATGATTAACAAAAATGTCAACTTGTGGATATGCTGATGATTTTATCTGGTTTTCAAAATACGATTCCTACAGTTCAGGATATCACTTACTTGTTAGATTGTAGAGAAGGAAAGTGGCCATTGAGACATTATGTACTTAAGAGTTTTTCCTTGTTTAAGTTTTGCAGAGGTAGTGGTTGAAAGTTGAGCTAACACTAGATTTTGAGGTTATTAATGAATTCCAGTTGTCAAGTCTCCCCCACTTCAATTACCAGGTAACTATAAGGCAAAAATATCCCAATGCTGTGAACTTAAGGCAATATTCATTTCCTTTCTACACTACTACTTGGTATGGTAACCGTGACAGACTTATTTTCCCTTTCTGATTTCCTAATAAAATCTCATTATTTGCAAAACTTTAAAATGACTAAATGAAGGAAAAACATTATGACCCATAACCCTTGGATGGAGCCCAAATAGCATCATGAAGAGCATCATTAAAACTAAGAGAAAGTGGCTATCAGAAAACGAAACAGCTTTAAAGGGGTTCCTTTTAAGTCTTGTTTTCTATTCAGAATGTCCTATGTTTTTTCTCAAGTGTGGGAATGACATTTATCTTAGCAGGTTACTCAACTACACTGGATGATGTCACTCTAACCAGTG
This sequence comes from Saimiri boliviensis, assembly GCF_048565385.1. Taxonomy (NCBI): domain Eukaryota; kingdom Metazoa; phylum Chordata; class Mammalia; order Primates; family Cebidae; genus Saimiri; species Saimiri boliviensis. The sequence continues at coordinate 100,045,563 of NC_133459.1, forward strand.
TAGGGCACTGACCCAAGTCCTGGGGGGCTCCTTGGACCAATGGACTATTTTACAAACCTGGGAGGTGGGAGGGATGGTATATTTTTGATAATCAGACATTCCAATGTAATGTTTTCCTTAGAGGTCACACCCTCCCCCCACTAATGTCATCGTGAGACACATCAAGTGTGTTCTTTTCTATTTTCGTATAATAAATGGGCTTTGCTTATCAACATCACAATGGCAAAGAAGAAATATACTGTACAAAACTGCAGGAAGATAAAACATGAAAACTTTCTATGAAAAAAAAAACTCTTGAGTTTCCTGTTGTCTTCTTTTGAAACTGTAGTGCATATGTTAAAACATGTATATCATTTACAGTATTGAGTCAGTACTGCTGTACCCGATGTATCCAATCTGGATTAAACAAACTATGTGCCACAAACCCTAAAATGACTGTTTCTTTGAATACTGAATCTCCTTTCCTCCCAAAGGTGCTGGTATATACTAGAAAATAAGAATAATTTGAACAAAGATTGGCTTTCTACCTTGCTAAAGAAAATTCACAGACTCTTAGAAGGGTTATTAAAGGCCTAGTGTAATCTTCCCATCCCATCCCTCAATGTAAACATAAACAATTCCTCTATGATATCCCTGATGGTTCTTGCTTGCTTGTATGCTGTTTATGGATGTTCACTGTCTAACAAGTAAAGCATTTGGTTTTATATATCAACTGCTCTATTTTGAAGACTGACCCCATATTACTGAAAGAAAATCTGACTGTATGAGTACTGGTTCTGCTGAGTACCAAGTTCTCAAACTAAAAAGAAAACTCAAAATTAAATGCTGTATGGGGTATTATAGAAAGCTTGGCAATCAGATGGCAGAATTCAAGTTTAGGTTTTAGCACTTAATTGTGACTTCGCATCAGTAACTCCCTCTTGGCTTCAATTAGTTTCCTCTTCTTAAAAATGGAAAATTGTGATGGCATGTGCTTGTAGTTCCAGTTACTGGCAGGCTAATGCAGGAGGATCCCTTGAGCCCAGGAGTTCAAGTCCAGCCTGAAGAACACAGTAAGACTCTCATCTCCAAAAAACCAAAAAATAAAAAATGGGATTGAATTAGTTATCTTGAAAACCTGTTCCAACCTTAACAATTCTGACTCAGGTGACGAGACCAACCGGTAGTCTCACCATGTGACAACGAGGAGAATCCTTTTAATTTCCCCACAACAACCAGATCCTGATGAAAACAGTAATAGAAATGGAACATTAAAACAAATACAGGATGCCCAAAGGCCCTAGGAGTTAGCTGTGAAATTCATTTTAATTATTGATACTCATATCCTTATCACCCACTAGGTGTCACTGCAGACCCACAGCCCAAATAATTGTTGGGTAGAAAATAACTGGAAACCAGATGTGCATTGAGCAGTTCGCCTTCTTCTTCATTAACACACACTAAATGTCAAGTGAATGTGCTTGTGCACAGAGGTGCAAAAAAAAAAAGAAACACATTCTGCCCAAACAAGTCAATAACCTTGTGATGGAGCTCTACGTCACCTATGCTTATCAAAAATACATACGTTTAAAAGTCTAACGTAGATTTTATTTAAGGGAATCAGGAAAAAAAAAAACCTAAAACTTTAAAGTACTCCCTTGTCTCACAGAGTGATCCACAAGTACTATAATTTATGTTCAATTATTTTTAGTATTCTGGGGCTGAAGTTTGCCTTAAAACCACATTTTTAAAAGGTTAATAAATATTACTGTAATACCTAAGCTACTTGAGAAAATATTACTTTTAACCACCCAAAATAATTGATATTCTAACTCAGAATTATTCAAAGTAGCAGGTTTCTCAAAGACCTCTCTACATGTTAGTATTGCCAGCCTAATTCAAGTTACAGCTTAACATGAATAGTTGCAGTAAGTGTATTGATTTAAAAGTATTCACAAATTCAGACATTTAACCAATTCACAGTAGCCTTCATCCACATAACTTGAATTTTAAAAGGCATTCTGTATTTATAAATTTGATTATCCTTTTCCTTAACTAGAAACTATCTTTTCTTCAGCATAAGTCATATAATGATTAAATCTTAGAACTAGAAGGGATCCTAAAAATCTCCTAGTCCAACTTTCATTTTATTGATGAGAAAACTGGACCAGGAGAGGTCAAATGACTGGTACAAGGTTAAAAAGTAGGTAGCAGCAGTCTCAACCAGGACAAGTACCCTTTTCAATGGTTCCTGACAGATTATGGAAAGATGCACCTAGATTGACAATTAGAAAAAAAAAAAATCTTTCCCACACTAAGATAAATCACAAACAAATAGTAACCTGGGGAAGATTCTTTCCACATCCACCACTATAGCTACCTCTGTTATTTAAGAATTTGGCAGCTGCCATATTCCTGGTAAATGCTTGTGGAAATTGAAGCAATTAGTACTTTTGTATGTTATACGTATGCTCACCTCCAGCTTATTTTTCAGTGGGGGAAAAAAAACGCAAACACAAAATAGAGAATCCAATTAATTTGAAGACTAATGGGTAGGTAACCTCACCTCTAATTAAGATGCAGTAGTACCCTAATTAAAATCCCCTAGCAATGACAAACTGAAATTGGCTATATTGTAGGGGAAAGAATAGAAAAAGTAAATTCAATTGTGTATCAATGACAGGGTCTTATTTAAATGTGTAATTAAAATCTCTACTTAATGACATACTGGACCTAATTATGGATTTGCTATCTACATTATTAATTAATGTAAACTACTGACAGATGTAAGAAAAGCCTAACATTGCCCAATCCAAATGACAAGAATCCAAGTTAAACAGGAGTTTAGAATTGTGTTATCTAGGTGTTGGACAATAAATGACAATTGCTGTGGTTGTTTGCCAACAGCCCTGGGGAAAGTGTTTTATACTACTTACACAAGCATGTACACAAGAAAGAAGAGCTTTCCTTTTAAAAAGTGAATACACATCTCTATACACAAGTGGTTCTCTTACCAAAAATCCAGTTCACAGAAAGGTTTGGGAACCAAAAGCTTAATCATGAAAGGACTTCCAAAGGAAAGAATATGTAATTTCCAATTATATTTTTCTAAATCATAATTTACAGACACATAGCTCAGAAAAACAATAGCAGTAAAAACGGGAGAATTTTCTAGAAGACACAAGATTAGGATGCACTGAGAACTGTCTGAAGAGAATCAATTCCAGCTTCCAATAAATACTTAAAAGTCAGAGCCTAACAGCAGAGCAGGTCACTTGTTAACCTGGACTGTACAGATGAACTTCAGAGGGTCTAGGAACCCCTTGAAATTACATTCACAACTCTGTATTTATGGAATGAGAAACTGGGGTCAATCTATAGCTTTCAGCTAATTCATAAAAGGATCTAAGAACCAAAAGATTAAGAGCTGCTCTTCTATCTGAGCAACATAAATAAGACAGCCACTGATGACCCTCAACGATTTACATTCACAGTAAAAATGTGGACAGCTTTCACAACCTCAAGACATTCAAAAGATAAACAATAAACATGTAAACATGTTTAACTGAATTTGTTTTTACGAAAAACAATTATTTTTACTGGAAGCAAATAGAACAAATCAAATACCTTTAGGAAAATTTAAAGCAATGTTTATTCCCTCCTGCCTAAACCTAAAACAAGAGGATTTTCTCATCTACCATGCTACAAATTTCTACAAGAACACACCTCTATACAAGTAAATGCAGCCCAAGCCCTTTGTAAAGAACTCCACAGTGAACTAACATTACTTCTCAAATCTATTGTTTTTATTGTTTTTAAGTAAGCAGTGGTATATATGTCATGTTTTTAAATGTTTCTTTTGGGAAGATCTTATAGAAAATGGCACCCTGAAACTTTCAGCTCTATGTCCCAAAATTTAACTTTCAAGAATCTGATGAAGTTTAAAAAAAAAAAAAAAAACTCTTAAGATAATATACGTGTCCTAAATCAAAACAATCTGAAAAATAGATGTGTCCCAGTAGAAAGCCTCAAGTCTTTTCAAGTTTATCAGAAATGCCACTATATACCACTGTACTAGAGATCGAGGAGGATGGATATCCAAAGGTATCACTTGTTGACAGTTCCTGATGGTCTCAGGTATACCCTATATCACTGGTTACTATGCATCATTTCTTGTAGATAAATGGTATTCATATGATAGGCTGCTATCCAACTTGGATGTCTCTGAGCATTCCAATAATATGACTGAGAAGCAGCAGCATAATATTCTTGCCATGCCCTGTAGTAAGCTTTCCAGTAATCCTCATAATCCTGATAGGTATCAGAAAAACTCGGATGTGTTTCCCTATGACAGTCATACCAACCATCTTCCTGGGCTTCAGTCTGCAATCTATGAGAAGACCGCCTGGGTAGGTTTCTCCGGCTCTGCTTAGCTCTCTGGCTAGCCCCCTCTTTCTGTCTTGATTTGATCTGGATTTCAGGTAATTCTTGATATTCCTCTGGATTGGGGGTGTCACTTCCATTTGAAGGTTGGTCCAAAGAAATACGATCATCCACAGGAGTGGATTCAGAGTCTTTCAGCTGATTATCAGAAGAGCCCTCCAAGTATGACTTATTTCCTTTGCTCTGAGAAGAAGTTCTTGAACTGTAAGAATCACTGTCACTCTCAGAGTCTCCAGATTGGCTACTACTTGCCAATACAGGGACACTCTGTTCAGTAACTTTATTTCTCACAAAACCATTTTGAGGATTCGCAGTCTGATCCCCAGGACCTGTGTAGTGCCTGATGATTTCCACAGGTTTCTCTAATCCTTCTTTAATGTAGTGTTCATAATCCTCTACCAATTCAGCAAAAGTCAAAGTGTATGGCTGATGGATTTTAAAGGAAGACAGACAAGGAATTTGGGGGAGTGGCACAGGTAAAGCTTCTTTGACCTGGTGCTGACTGTTGGTGGAGCTTTCAATGGGGGTCTGAACAGAATTCTTCATTTGCTCTTCAGATTGTATGGCACAGCCCAGTTCTTTTGTTAACACTGCTTTTTCTATGATTCCACACTCTGAGTGGCTTTTCACAGGAAGCTTTTGTTTGGTATTATTTTTTGACTTGGCTGACAGTGCAGACACAGAAGTATTTCTAGAGGAAGCCATGTGGTTACCATGAGCTTTCTGAGTTTGAAGGGGTCTCTCTATTTTTTGAATTTGCTTTTTTAGGGGTTGGTTAGGTACACTTGCTATGCTATATGTATGCACAGCAGCTTTAACCTCCACATCCCAATCCAAGCATTCTTCCATCAGACCAGAAGGAATGGGATCTACACAAAATGGAAGAGAAATGTATTAAAATTCTCAAGCTACTCTAGACCATTGTTTTTCACATGATTTCATAAAGTTTTCTATGGTCAAATATATTTAACAAAATATGCAAATATACTAAAATGTTTAATAAAGATATTGATATTTTTAAAGACCGAAGCAATCTTGTAATAGAGAAATCTGCCTAAGAAATACGTAAGCCTCATCCCATACTCACAAGCACTGTCTCCCCTCACCCTCACTAGAAAAAGAGCTTACTCTAGGAGTCATGTACAAGAGTCTGCAGCAATTCTCCCATCTTTTCTCTCCTCCCTCTCCACAGCCCTTCCCCTTATACTCTGACAAAACAAGATACTAGAAAATGGATTGTGCTACCCAAAGCTTATCTACGAAATATTACAACTGCAACTCTTTACACCCAACTAGATATTTCACCCAATACTCCAACACAGAAAAATCACTGCCCTTAACAGTAGAAAGAAAACCTCTATAGGGGAAAAAAAGATGACTTTAAAGTCATCTATAGATAACTTTAAAAAGATCTATGGCACCAATGACATTTCAAATTTTTAAATAATTTGCTGGCTTCAATCCTCTAAATTTTCTGTTCCATCCAGGTGTGACAATTTGCTTCCAGCAATCAGACCTTTCAAAGTGTGATCAATTTTTGTCTTATGCAGACAAGACGTAACAAGCCCCTGCTTTACAAAGATGTTGCTTGTTGTTGCTATTTATGCTCCATGTTACCTATAAATCCCAAGGGTCTGGATACTACAGTGAAGTCTCTTGATCCTTTGCTAAAGAGATTCTATGATTAAAACTCTCATTCCTACTCAGGTGATATCCCTTGCTCACCCAGTGCTACAGGCCAATTTCCCTCCTAGTTCTGCCCCAGGAAACTCATCTGAACATCTATTGTTACACAAGTTCCCAGTCCAATACAGACCTAACAGCATGAGTATTATTTTCTCATGATTTCAGGCCTCTGTTAACATTACATAAAGATCCAAATATATCATTTTCCAGTATCCAAAGGCAATTTTTATTTTTATCACTAGATGCTATGATACTGAATCCTACAAGAAGCCTTAACCCCTTTCTACCAATTTTCTATTTTTTTCCCACATGAGACTACCAATAAACTTCACAGAAAGAATTGACAGTTTTAGAACTGATATAGAGCCTAAAGACCATCTACTCTATGATATTTTGCAAATCAGGACTCTAAGCTTAGAGCAATTACAGAGATTTGTAAAAGAGCATAAAAGTTATTACTAACCCAGATCTACTAGAATACACAGGACTTCCAGATCTATACTTAATCTAGCTTCATAAAATTAAATATAAAATCAGTAAAATACTCAATTATATTTATTCAGTAACTATATATCCCATATTCTACAAGGTCATGTATATGCTATATGTGTATATATCTATATATACATACATCTATATATAAATATACACTATAGTGCACATTTTCTGTATAACATGCACATCAAGCATGCCATATTTCCACTCAAAGAGTTTTTTAGAATTTTTTGTTTTTAAGAGATCATTAATAGTTTTAAACATGCACTGTTTCCAAGATGGCTCTTAAGAAGCAGGACAAATGACTGAACTGAAATAAAAATGTAAATAAAAAATTTCACTCAAAGTTTTCAAAATAGTATTCAAATTAAAGATGCTGTTCCTTCTGCATGGTAACGAAGGAGAATATGGCAAGAATTAACCTCACAGCAACTTAAAAGAGGTAAAATATCCCTCCTCATATCAAAGAATAAAATCAAATTGCAAAGCCACTAACGAATAAAATAGAGGTAATATAGCTCTCATTTTTCTTCCCGCCCCCCCCCCCAATTTTTTTTTGAGATGGGAGTTTCACTCTTGTTGCCCAGGCTGGAGTGCAATAGCGCAATCTCAGCTCACTGCAACCTCTACCTCCTAAGTTCAAGCAATTCTCCTGCCTCAACGTACCGAGCAGCTGGGATTACAGGCACCCGCCACCACACCCGGCTAATTTTTGTATTTTTTAGTAGAGACAGGGTTTCACCATGTTGACCAGGCTGTTCTTGAACTCAGGTGGTCTACCCGTCTCGGCCTCCCAAAGTACAGGGATTACAAGCATGAGCCACTGTGCCCAGCCACCTTTCATTTTTCATGTGCCAGTGGTTAGCCTGCACTCCACTCCCTGCTACTTGCTAGCTCTAACACCTTTACTTACCCTCACTATGCCTAAATATCCTCATCTACAAAAGAATCACACACACTTCATAGGAGTCTGGTGAGAAATGAGTTAACGTGCATACAGGACTGGGAACAGTATCTAGCACATCATAAGCACTCTGTGTTTGCTATTATTAATATTTTTATTATGCTTATCACCACTATAATTATTTTGACAGCAAAATGAAACAGATTAAATGTACCTGGTAAAGGGAGAAGGTTGATATTACATTTCTGGGCAATTCTCATCATCATATTTTCTTCCTCTCCCCGGCAACAGTAGGTCACTGTCAGTCCCAATGTACCTAAAGCAGAGAGAATGTTAGGTAGTAAATCATTTCCATAAAAATAACATTCAAAGCCCACCTGTCATTATAGATTCCTTCCCTTAAAGAAAGCACTGAAACTTTATTTACCAAAACGGCCAGCTCTGCCAATCCGATGCATATATGTCTCCCAATCCAATGGTACATCCAGATTTACAACCAGATTCACCTTCTCAGCATCAATCCCACGGGAAGTCTTGAATTGAAGAAGATAGTAATTATCTATTTGCAATAACTATACAGCATGGCTACCAATGCATATTATATTCTTCCAGTATAGCCAAGAGCCAAATTAAGCACAGAATATTGAGGAGCAGAGGAAAAGGAAATTCATTCCTAATGACTAATTTCAAGGACAAAGATCAACATATTAAAGACATTCTTAAGAAAGCATTTCCCTCAGCACTAGAAAGATAATTATCTTCTGGTATTCTTGTAGATACACCTACATAAAATAATAGATAAAAGCTGTACTTCTGATAAAAGAATATGTCAAGATAGATTAGTCACACATACTAAACAGGAAATTTACCAAATCTGTGGAAATGAGGACTCTGCAATGAAACTGCTTCAGTTTAGCCATAGCATCAAGACGCTGATTCTGATTCATATTGCCTAAAAGGACCCCAAAAGAAAGTCATATAAAAACAACTAAGCTAATACATATTTATCAAATCCACAAAAAGTAAAAATCATAATGCCCAGTCTTAACACTTTTAACACACCAACCACAGTAAATTCTGTCCTTCTGTGCAAATCTAGGTTACGATCCAAAGTCAGAATCTTTTAAAATATGGTTTAGGCAATCAACTTGAAATTCAAAATCAATTTTAAATAGTAATCAGGCCATGCATATAAATTCTATTTGCAGTTACATATGAAGTATAACTAGCAATTCCTAGGAAAATAAAAATGCTTTAAATTAGCTGTTTATAATTTGGTGTTAAAGTGTGATCTATAGTTAAAATATTGGTTCATTAGAAAATAGTCTCCCCAGTATCTCATGATATACCATAACGAAACAAGCTCAAGCCAACAGGTTAAAAACTAAGCTAACACAGGTGGGGCACAGTGGCTCACGCCTATAATCCCAGTACTTTGGGAGGATGAGAAGGGTAGATCACAAGGTCAGGAGTTCAAGACCAGCCTGGCCAATATGGTGAAACCCCATCTCTACCCAAAAAAAAAATAAATTTAATTTAAAAAAATAAAATTTTAAAAAAAAAGTCAAAAACTAAGCTAACACCAAACCAAACTTTAAAAAGGATCTCACTGATCCAAAAATCCTTTGACTCTTTCATTATGCCAGCAGTAATCATTTAACTTTGAGGCAAGAAGTCAATCACTCTGCCTTCCACAAAACCATAAAACAGTCAATTCAGTTAGCAATCTCCAGCATCTTAACAGTGATTATTAAAAAAAAAAAAATTTTCTAAAAAAAAAAGTTTTTATCTTAACACAACACAGACATACTTGGTTTTATAGAATTAAGTTCTTTATGGTTATACTCAGAGATATAAAATTACATCTCTCTGAACACTAGTTTTCTAACTTTTTACCATATACCAAGTTACTCCTTAAAAATAGAAGGATATTGATGTATCAAATTCCAAAGAAAAATAAGCCTAAAAATTCCTTTACTCTAAAAAAATACATGATAATTTTACACTCAGAAGACAACTCATAAAGTGGTATTTCTTCCTCCTAACTTTGGAGGCTTCAAGTCAGTATACTAAATAAAGATTAAAGAAAGAGATTAACTTACCTGAAATGCACTCAGCAGGAAATCCTTTAGAAGAAAGGATATCAGCCAAATGTTGTGCTCTATGAAATAGAACATAAATGGTTACAAATTTACAAATATTGCCCCATGCCTATCCTTTTATTTCAAAAGTTCCCCAGATGGCCTTTTAAGTTATATTACCTGCTGTGCAAATTAGAGAAGACTAATGCTTGATTAAATGGAATTCTGCTGAATAGTTCCTGTAAATGCTGAGTCTTTTCCTCAAAAACCTTATGTGCCAAAGGGTACGAATTGACAACTTTGTAATACTGCTTCAAACCTACAAAGAAGAGTTGTCAGTTAAAACAAACATATATGCTGTAACCCAGGCGTCCCCAAACTTTTTACACAGGGGGCCAGTTCACTGTCCCTCAGACCGCTGGAGGGCTGCCACATACTGTGCTCCTCTCACTGACCATGAATGAAAGAGGTGCCCCTTCCTGAAGTGTGGCAGGGGGCTGGATAAATGGCCTCAGGGGGCCGCATGCAACCCGTGGGCTGTAGTTTGGGGACGCCTGCTATAACCTAATCGATATCACGAAACAGCAACAGACAACTAGGCAAGGAAAAGCTCCAGAATATCACAAACAAACAAATAATGTAAGTAGCTAAAAGCTGCACATACCTATGAGACTTGGATCACTGGCATTCAGTCTTACAAAAGTGGGATCTCTCATGTACTTTGTCAAAGCATTAGCCAAAAATTCAGGGTAAGTAGCTGATACTGCCAGCATCTGTTTACTGGCAGGCAAGGAAGAATAAATCCAACTGCAAAATAAAAATATATATCATGTAAATTATTCAGACAATAATCACCACTCAGAAAAGCTAGACACTTTGGGACACTGTTTTAATAGTCAAGTTAGTCATTTTTCTTACTTTATTTGCTCCTGGAAGCTTCCTTCTTCTAAAAGCTTATCTGCTTCATCAAGAATAAAGAGGCGTATACTGCCTGGGTTCAAGTAGTCAAGTTCTATGAGTTGCTTAATTCTGCCTAATTTTCAAAAAAAAAAAAAAAAATTGAAATATTTATGATGTACCAAATTTGTGTAAATCTCAGCCAATGTTGTTACTCTACTTATTCACAAGCTGTTCTGCTGAATTTCCTGATTCAACTCTCATTATACATGTTCACACTAAACCACAAATTAGAAATACTGAGCTCTGATCTTGCCTAAACTCACTGTTTTCCCCTTACATTTCATCACCAGTAAATAAACACCAATCCTAACAAAAAACCTAAAGCACTGAATGCAAGACTGTAATTCTGAGTGATTCACAACCAAATGCAATACAGAAGCCAAAGAATAATCCCAGTCCATTGCTTAGAAGGGCCTCCTAAAGTCATCGCGTTTCTTCTCAGAGGACTATCCCATATGTTCTGACACATCCTTAGAAATAGAAATTTCATAAATTCCACTGATAAACCAGTCACATGCCTATATCTCACCGGTCTAATGCTGTCCATTTCTAACCAAAATAATTATCACAGTTATCAGAGATTCCCATATATCTTTATTTTTATATTAAAATTTCCTTAAAACTGGTTACCAACAGGCATTGTTACCTTACCAGGAGATCCAACAGCTATATGGCACTTTTTAAGTCTGGTTTTGTCTTGTGATAATGGGGTCCCTCCAATAAAGACATGACATTCCAAACCTTCCATTTTTATTCCAATGGCTGTAATAACAGAATGTATCTGTACAGCAATTTCTCTTGTAGGGGCCAAGATCAAAATCTAAAAAAAAAAACCACAAATTATACCTTTGAGTCAGAGAAATACATGACACACTATATTTCATTTACATGATCATTTCAAATGAGTTTTTATTGATAGGGTAAAACATAGTTATCCCTTGGTATTCACAAGGGATTGGTCCCAGGAAGCCCCCAGATACCAAAACTGACAGATGCTCAAGTCTGTTATATGACTGCATATACCTGTATATTACCCATGTATATCCTCCTACATATTTTAAACCATCTCTAGATTGCTTATAATACCTAATACAATTTAAATCCTATGTAAATTGTTATACTGTATTTTTGTTTGTATCTTTTTATTCTTTTTTTTTTTTTTTTTTTTTTGAGATGGAGTTTCGCTCGTTACCCAGGCTGGAGTGCAATGGTGCGATCTCGGCTCACTGCAACCTCCGCCTCCTGGGTTCAGGCAATTCTCCTGCCTCAGCCTCCTGAGTAGCTGGGATTACAGGCACGTGCCACCATGCCCAGCTAATTTTTTGTATTTTTAGTAGAGACAGGGTTTCACCAGGTTGACCAGGATGGTCTCGATCTCTTGACCTCGCGATCCACCCGCCTTGGCCTCCCAAAGTGCTGGGATTACAGGCTTGAGCCACCGCGCCCGGCCATCTTTTTATTCTTTATTATTTTTTATTGTTCCTCCACCCCTCCCCTGAATATTTTTGATCCACAGTTGGCTGCATCAGCTAATATAGAACCTGAAGTTAGGGATGGCGGACTGTATTCCATTCATTCATTCACTCAACAAATATTAAGTAAGAATCTACTATGTGCTAGGCAACATAGGGAGGGCTGACTGTATTTCATTCATTCGTTCATTTATTCAACAAATATTAAGTTAGAACCTACTGTGTGCTAGGCAACATACTATTCACTGGGGAATCTAACAGTACAGTCTTTGTCTTCATGGTACTTTCATTCTTAATAAGAATACAATAAACAAAAATAAGTAATGACAGGTAATGAAAAGTCATGAGCCCTCCTCTAAGGAGGTAACACTTAAGAAGAGACTTACAAGTATGGCAGAGACCTGCAAGTATGGCATAGAGTAGAGCTGGCTATACTCTATGGGGAAGCGTTTTCACGAAGAGAAAACAGCACATGCAAAGGCCATAAGATGGCAGTGTTCTTGGTGTATTTGAGGAAGAAAAAGAAGGCCCACATGGCTATACAGAATTAGTGGGAAAGTAAAGTAAAGATCTAGCTCTAGAGGCTACATCACAAAAGCCTTGAGAGCCATGGTAAAAACTTTGCAATGTAACTACTGGAGGAGGCAAAAACAATACTTTGTGCTTTTAACTACAGGAATAAAAACTTTATTAAAACAAAATAAAAGACTGGGAGAAAACATGCTAAACTGTTAATAGCAGTTTCTCTCTAGGTAGTGAGATTATAGATTTTGTTTTCTGGTACTTCCCATTTTTCTGAATTTTTCCGATTTTCAAAAATGAGTATGTATTACTTTGAAACACACAAAATATTAAAATATGAAATTGCCGGGCATAGTGGCTCACATCTGTGATCCCAGCACTTTGGGAGGCTGACGCAGGTGGATATCCTGAGGTCAGGAGTTTGAGACCAGCCTGGCCAACATGGCAAAACTCCATCTCTACTAAAAATACAAAAAAATTAGCTGGGTGTGTGGTGTGCACACCTGTAATCCCAGCTACTTGGGAGGCTGAGGCAGGAAAATCACTTGAACCTGGGAGGAGGAGATTGCAGTGAGCCAAGACTGTGCCACTGCACTCCAGCCTAAGCAACAGAGTGAGACTACATCTCTCAAAAAAAAAAAAAAAAAAGAATTTATGAAACTTTTCCAGGATTTTAGCATTTTATCTGCTGCCAAATTGTCAGAAACCAAAATCTCAAATATATCCTAGTCTACAATTAGACTAGCTCAGGTTCTTGCAAAGTAGGAGGATTTCCAATGTGCAACATCACCTAGGATTTGGCAGACATAAGACGGACTCAACAAGCTTCTCGGGGAATTAACATGGGTATCTGGGTTAAAAACCATTGTTGAAGATTCAACATTAGATATACCAATGCCTGAGAACTTGAAATACAGTCTGCCATAAAAACTAAACTACAAAGTAAGATTATGAGAATCACATCTAATTCATCTTTGAATCCCCAATGTGTAGCATACCGTTTATACATAATATGGGCTCAACTAATCTTTGTTGAAGAAATGATCCCCAAATCCAAATTTCTTGCTAATTTGGATAAGGCAATCTTAGAAACCCTCTGAGGCAACCTAGAAGTCAAGAGATCAATATGATACATTTACAGAGCTTTAAGAACCACCTGCACACCAGATGTGGTGGCTCATGCCTGTAATCCCAGTACTTTGGGAAGGAAAGATGGGAGGATTGCTTGAACCCAGGGTTCAAGGCCGGCCTATACAACACTGAAGAGACACCATCTCTACAAAAAAAAAACACAGAAAGCCAGGTGTGGTGGCACACACCTGTAGTCCTAGCTACTTAGGAAGATGAGGTGGGAGGATCGCTGGAGCCCAGGAGTTCGAGGTTGCAGTGAGCGATGATTGGCCACTGCACTCCAGCCTAGGTGACAGAGCCATACAGTCTCAAAAAAAACAAAAACAAAAACAAACCCTGCAGTTACCAGCAATAGCCAGAGCACTGCAATACCATGAATCAAGTCAAATGTGAAGTCTCACATTAATCTAGTCAGTAAAGAATCCCTGTCTGTGTTACCAAGTAGTGACAAAATTGACACGTTAGCTTTATTCTATTTAAATAAGGTACACATAGAAAATTCCAAATTTCGCCACCACCACCCTTAACTCAATTCATCAAATTCACTTCCACCTCTGAGGAGCTACTGGTATTTCATCTGACCTGTGGTAAAGTCTACATGACACATCCTCCTCTGGCCCTCTGAGGAAACTCACCTGAGTACTTAAGTTTTCAAGAACAAGAGAATCCAAAGCAATGGTGGAGAACACACAGGTTTTCCCAGTGCCAGATTTAGCTTGAACAATTAAATCTGCGAAGGAAAAAATACATACATATCACTAGTCAGTACTCACTGAAGCAGCTTAGGGATTAACATGGAATCAGAGAACTAGAAGGGTCTCCTGAGATTCCCCTAGTTGGTACCTTCATTTTTAGCTGAATCTCAAAAACGTATGAGAACACGCCTAGTCCCTGAACGTGTACCTTTCATCTTCTCAAACTCAGAACCACTTGTCAGTGCTAGAAAAGCCCTTAAACATCTTAAAATTCAACAGTGCGCCTTAGTTTTACAAATACGGTAACTGAGCTTAGCGCCTTGCCCCAGGCCCGGCGGCCGACCGCGGGCTCTTCCCGAGCTGCGGCGCGAACGTGGCCGCCGCCGTCCCTCGGCCACACTTCTCCCGGGTCCCCCGCTCTCACCGAGCCCGCAGCGCCCCAGCGGGATGGCCTTGAGCTGCACGGGCGAGGGCCTCTCGAAGCCGGCCGCCCGCAGCCCGTCCAGCACCGGCCGCGAAAGCAGCAGTGACTCGAAGTCGGCCGGCTCCGCCAACAGCACGTCCCCCGTGCGGGTCCGCGGGCTGCGGATATCCTGAGCCGTCCGCAGGCTCCTCACAGGCCCGGGTGTTGGCTGCGGTGCCGAGACCTGCGAGGCCACATGTTCGGCCGGCATAGCTGTATCCACAGTCGCTAAGGCCGCCGGGCCTTCAAACGCCGCCGCCATGGTAGCCGCGCCGTCCGATCAGATCTCGCGGTACTTGAAGGGAGGCGGGGATCCTGGCAGCGAAAGGAGGAAAAACTTTATTGGCAGTTTTCCCTCAAAGACACTCACACGCCTGGCCTGAAAATGGAGGGAAGGGACGGAAGTCGGAGGCTGAGAGAATAGGGAACACTACCCCACACACAAGAAAATGTGGCCTGAGGAAAGCAACGAGAGGGAGAAGAGGAAAGATGAGGCTACTGGTGAGTCGCTGCCTGTGGCCTGCAGAGGGCGCCGCGGGCCCGCGGTGGGGGCGCCGCCCCGCCTCCGCGCCCTCTCCTGGGCGGAGCCACCAAGCTGGGCCCCGGCGCCTCCGCCCACTCGGCGCTCTTTGTGATGCGCCCGGTGCGTCCGCCCCGCCCCGCCCCCTGCGCTTCCGTTTTCCGTTCCTCCGGCCTGTGTCGCTCCGCGGCCGCCTCGTCCCCAACGGTACCGGCTCCGTAACCTGACTCCCTTCTCTGTGCTCGCGGAGTGCGCCCAGAGCGTATCCGGACCAAAGGGTTTAGCACGTTGGCCGGTGTGTCCTTCCTCATCTCCGAGTCCCAGCCCCTGGCAAGCCCCTGGCGCACTGTGAGCTCTGATAAAAGTACGTTGACTGGGAACCTGGAACTGGACCGACAGCTCCCAAGTTCATATCTCCGCCTCATCTCCCTTTAAACTCTAGACATGTTAAATCCATCTGCCTCCATGCATTCGCCCCCGCAGCACCTCCCGTCGAATGCCTAATAGATTCTCAAATGTTGCATGCCTTCTGTATTGCTCCTTCTCCCGTCATCTCATGGGCAAGCAACTAACAGTCTCTGCCACTTTTCCTTACTGTGGACTTCGACTCAAATATCACCTTTTCAAAGAGCTCTTCCTTTTCAAACAGGTCTTAAACACCCTAAAACAGCACCTTTACCCTCTCTGCTCCCCGGCTTTTCCCAGCACTCTATTCTTTTGTTTTGCTTCATTTTTTTCTTCATGATACTTATAACTACCTGAAATTATATGTCCGCTGCCTGTCTCCCACACTCTATGAGGACAGGGATCTATTCTGTCTTGTTCTTCTCTGTATCCCTAGTGGGAAAAACAGAATCTGACACATAGGAAATATTCAATATTTATCAAATGAATGAGCTCCTGTAACAAAATCTTAGTCATCATGCCAAATGTAAATATTCCTGGACCTCAATCGTATTCATAATTTCAAACTTAGCTGTGTGGGGTGGCTCACACCTGTAATCCCAGCTTCTTGGGAGGCTGAGGCGGGAGGCTTGCTTGAGGCCAGGAGTTGCCAGTCTAGGCAACATACAGAGACCCTATCTCAAATTCCTAAAATATAAACAAATTTTTAAAAATACAAAGAATACCAACCTTAAATACATTCTGCAACCAACCCCAACTTTGTCCATAGATTATAGTGCTGGTCATTGGCCCAACCCCCTTCACACACACACACACACACACACACACACATACACACACACAGTGATGGTCCAGATTCCATATGATATAGGTGGGGCTTTGACGTGGTAATCCCATTGGAAGGTGGTCCTGGAGGCTAACTTTGCCTGTAAATTTACAAAACATTAAGAAAATGTCAACTATCCATTTGAAAGAAGGAGACTGATGGAGGAGATGGCACTAAAGGTCCCAGGCTTCCTCTTAGTACGCCAGCTCTTTTATCTGCCTAATCCCCAGACCACAAACCTGGGAAATTACTGACTCCACCCTCTATCCTTCCCCACTTTCTAACAATTTACTGAGCACAAGTAATTTTGCCTCCAAATATTTCATCCATTCTTCTTCACTTACCATAGCGTCTGCTCTATTTCAGGTCCCTTCATCATCCAAACTATTGCAAAAACCTCCTGAATAGTCTCTCTGGCAGAGTTCTTCTCTATCCCAGCCATGTACCCTGGGCTGCAGTGATCTTTCTGGAGTGGATATTCTAGGCTGTTTGGGTCCAGCTCCAGATCCTGCTCCTTCTGACGCTTTTTTATTCCCCACCCCAGGGTCCCACATCACACTGTAAGTAATTCCAGTCTGGCTCATATGTTTTATTTACTTAGCTACTTGTATGTCCCTCACACTAAATAAACTGTGAGCTTCTCAAGGACAGGAATTTTGTCATCCTAGGCCCTCCAGCCCAGTACCAAGCACTTCATGGACCCAGTAAACATTGTATGGCTGACACCTTCTTGCTCAAAAATCTCTGCTGGGTCTCCATGCACATAGCAGTGGTTCTATAGAACTCACACCAGTCACTGCTGAAGAACCACAGGATTATCCCAAGAAAAACAAAAAGACTACATTTCCAGAAAACATTTGTAGTTTTATAGGCATTCTGTTATTGCCTTTGTAGTTTGTGATGTTTTACAGACAATATTGCAGTCATGTTATTGCGAACCATGGTGAATAACACATAACATTTTTTTTCTCACTAGTCAAAAGTTATGACAGTGTTGTTGACCATAATTTTTGGTGCTATAAAGATAAAGCACAAAAGCAAGAGATCATTTAATAACTAGGTAAGGTGTGAGCATAACACATACAGAAATGGACCAGATCGTATCTGTCTCCCAGCCTCCCCCAGGATAAATAACAATGGGATCCCTGTCTCTTCTCCAGCAGTGCAGCCCACCTACCTCCTCCAGCCAGACCAAACTAGCCCAAATGCTTAGATCTCCGTGGCTTGTAACACCTCAGTGCCTTTGTGTTTGCTATTCCATCTACCTGGAGAACCTTTCCAGGGAGCTAGAGGAGGGAGAGATTCCTATGAACTGAAGAGGCGAGAGTGACACTTAGACTCAGAATGAATGTTAAGATTCAAATGATCCTGTCCCATCATTTTGCACTGGAGGCTTCTGAACCCAGAGGAAAAGAAAACAGTATAAAGGAAGGCATAGTGTAAGGTGGCCCACCCTGGGTATGAGGATCGGTGGGGGAATGTGGAAAGATGGGAAGAAAACTTAAGATTTTTTTCTCATTTGACCCCCAAAGGAACCCAAGGTAGGCAATGTTATTATTTGCATTCAGTCCACAAAACATCTCTAATCCTCTAATCATTCAGCAGAAATCTTCTGACCATCTAGTATTAATCGGCCATGTGCTAGAGGTACAAAAATGGAGCAAACTAAACAAAGCCTCTGCACTCAGGGAGACGTGCACACAAACAGGTGACCTCATCTCCTGTATAAAGTGCTGGGTGCTACTGAAGTCAAGGAGGTAACTAGATGTGGGGAGCCAAGAAAGACTTAGAAGTCAAGATTAGGTTTGGTTAAAAGACCCCCAAACAGGAGCTTATTTCCCCAAGATAGAATTTCATTTTGCCCTTGTAGAGAATTCTGGAAACAGGACTGATAAACAGTCCTGGTCCACAGAGATCCCAAGCACCCAGGCATCTGCCTTGGTCTCCAAATGGTTGCTCTAGTTCCAGTCTTCATGTCTGCATTGCAGCCAGCAGGAAAGAAGACGACTCAAAATAGAAGGTAGAAATGGTCATGGTCATCATGCCAGCAGTCCTTTTAAGAAATGTTCTCAAAAGCTGCCACACTATCTGGCATTTCTTGGAAAGAACTTAGCCATAAAGTTATACCTTCTTGAAAAAAAAAAAATCAGGGAAATGTCATTTTTTCTGCACAATCACATGCCCAGCTATACAATTATTTAAGAGGAGGTCCATTACTATAGAGAAAGGGGGAAGGGATATTGGAAGCAACTAGCAGTCTCTGCCACATCTTCCTAGCATTAGAGCTATGGTAAGATGTGAAAAATGAATCAAAGTTGGCCTGTGACAGAGGAGTAGAAAGTGGAGGTGTGGATGTGAGGCCCACCACAGCATTCTAAAAGAGCTTAGCATGCAAATGGGAGAGTAAGCTTTGATGAGGCAGGAGAGTGAGCTGTGGGCCAGGCTAGTGTCTGGACTTTATCCTAAAAGCCTTCTGTGTCAGGTGCTGAAGGAGATGCTGCCCTCAAGTAACTCCTCAGAGGAAGATTAGTAATCTGCTCAAAGTCACAGAGCTTATAAATGGGATTGGAACTCAGATCTATTTGACAGCAAAGTCTAGGCTCTTTCTACCCTCTGTCCTAAAAGAGTTAACAGCCCGGCTAGGGAAGTGATCAAGCATGAAATATGCAAGGAGCACAAGCTGGTGTAAAATCATAGGCAGTGCTGACATTTTTCAGGGCCTTAGTTGTTCAAAGTGTGGCTGTCATGTGGGAGAGAGTGAGAACTTCTGAGAAATTGAGGAAAACAGCTTTTGGTATTCAAAGGGCAATAGCTTTCTTCTCTATGCCCTTCTCCTCCACACCCCAAATCAAAGTGGCTTAAAGTACGTGTGGAAGTATGAGAGAACAACTGCACATACAAGATGATTGTTCACCTAATTCCTGGAGTCCGGTACTTCTGCCAAGGCAGCAGCACCAGGAGACAAAGCTCAAGTGCAGTGAAGCAGCTGGGGCTGATACCCTGAGCTTATCCTGAAGAATGAATAAGAGGTTCATCAGGCAGTGGGAGTGGAAGGAGAGCTCACCAGGCAGACAAGTCTCAGAAAGATATTCTGGGCACAGGCAATAGTTTGTGTAGAGGCGTGGAAGCATGAAAGCCACGGTCGTTTAGGAAAGTTAAGTCTTCTGCTGTGAGTGGAGGCAGGTCTGGCAGAAATGACCCGGACAGGAGGATGCAGAGACATCCTGGCCCTATGTGATGGAGCACCTCATCTGCCACCATAGGAATATAAAATGAGTGTGTTATGCTTTTCCCATAGGAGGGTAGTGTTATTTAGCAGTTAAGAGAAATACAGTAGGAAATGTAACTTGGGGCTTGGTTAATGGCAAAGCTGAGCAGTTTGGATCTTAACTTGCAGACCTGGGAGCATCACCTAGGTCTTGGATCTAATATGAGGCAAGTAATGGCAAGGCTCACAACACACGGTTTCTTAGACCTAGCAGCTCTTAGGACTTCTGGTTTTGACACACTGCTGTCCAAGTACCAGTGCCTCCCCTGGGTACATGCTGCTTATCCAGCAAAGCATGACTGAGCTCATGCTACCTGGTTGCTTTGCCTAGCCATGGGTACTTTCATTGTTATATTCCTGAGCCATCTGTTCAGTGAACTGGCACCATCCATAAACTTAAGTTGTATCAAGTTTATCAATAAACAACTTCTGCCCTTCGGGATAGAATGTATTGTTTCATGACCCTGTTCAATCCTAGCTGGCTACCTCCCAATGGAAAATACCGATTTTTACATGTGTCCCATGGCTTATGGGGTGACTAGCCTTAGGAATTTGGAAAGAGGACGAGGTAGCAAAAGCCTGAGCCCATGCCCACTACACAGCCACTCCCCACCATGGGGATTTGCCTGACTGGCTTTTGGAAGAGAGCCCCGGGTGATCCTCCCTCAGGCTTCAGACCAGATTCCTCTCTACCCAAGGCCCACGTTGATTAATTGTCCCATTTAACACCACTGCCTCAGTCTTTAGGGAGAAAGGTGGCATGTTTGCTCTTCTCCTTGTGAGAAAGGGGCCCAATTTATTCTTGTCCAGGCAGCATAATAAATAACCTGCCCCTTTTGGCAGGGAGCTTATTAGAGACTGATGGGATATTTAACAATAACTGGGGACCTATGATTTATTAGGTAGGGAGGTTCATCGCGTCTCTGAAGACTGGGAATGTGGAATTTAATTGATAAAGCGGCTGTCAGCAGCAATGAGATGCACTCAATGGAATATGCATTGGAGGGATTCTCTTTGGAGCTGTCAGGAAGGGTATCTGCTAATCATATTCAGCTCCTGCGGATGGCAGTGTCTGCCGGATAGCTGGCTGAGAGACAAATGGCAGGGAGGGGGACTCTGAAAGGGGCTCAGGGAAGGCTACACCTGTCAGTTGCCTGCCGACCAATGGAAGAATATGACACAAAGGAACAAAAAGAAAAAGAATTTCTATCACCTCAAGTAAGGGCGCCCCTTCAAGAGGACTTTGTCTCTGTTCTCTGAGGTGCTTAGGAGAAGAGGAGGTGCTGAGCACCTGCTTCCTGGAAAGGGAGGGAAATGAAAGGGTTAAATGACAAAAAAAGACATTTGTTCTGGATTTCTGAACTCTGCACAGATACTCCCCTCCCTTGGCTCCCTAATACACACACACACACACGTACACACACTCCCCAACACACATAGCATAGTTACCTCACACCCATGCAGCCAGCCTCCCCTGAACCCCTGGCTCCGGTGGCATCTCCTCCTGTCACTGCAGCGTCCACACCAAGAACAGAAGCTCAGATGGACGGGGTCCTGCCTTCCTGTTGTTATAGTTGTCTCCCAGCTCTGGAGACCCCAGAATCCAGGCCAAGAACCTGGAAATAAATGCTCGTAGTCTGGAGTACATAGAGCATGCAGCTATCATACTTCTCTACCCATCCTCCACCCCAGTTTGCTGACAATAAAGGAGACTGGTTTTATCTCTGTGGGGCCATCAATGATGGCACGGCTCTGTCCTCAGGCAGCCTTGAGCCTTTGCAAGGCAGCTTTGCTCACATTTTCTATCCCCCCGCCCTTTGGGCTGTTACTCAGCCTTAAACAAGGCCATGTAAGGCGTGGAGAGGGGCTTTCTCAGGCCAGAGCCTGTTTCCCTCCTTTGATCCTCCCGCATCTATTCTTAGGTCCCAAGAGATTGGTCTGCCTCCTTGTTCCCTCCAGGGAGTGAAAGGGAGTGGGGGAGGCAATAGCCAGGAAAGAAGAAGTAATTGTCACTGTCTAATCTGAGCCTCAGTGGTGACACAGAGGGACCTCTGAGCAGGATGGATACAGCAACTGGTTTGATTAAATCAAACCTCTCCCACAACCTTGTTAAATTAAACTGACAGGCCCGGAGCAGATGAGGGAGAGCAGCAAGATCATTGCATCAGGTCAGGGGGAGGGGAGGCGAGGGTTGGTAAGAAGATCAGACAGAAGCAGAGCATCAGCCTGCCCTTTTTCTTATTTGCTGACTATAGATAGGAGGTGAGATTTAGGGATGTGAGATGCGTAAGTACCTGTCTGAGCACAGACTGTGGAAACTGACACAGAAGCAAACTGCTGCCTCCCAGTAGGCTTGGCAGATTCCCTTGGCAGACAAACCTCACATTTAGAACTGGGCTCTCGACATTTCACAGGGCCTTTGCATACTTTACCTTCACAACAAGGAGGTAGCAGTAGGATTATCTGCCCCACTTTACAGTTAGAGAAACTGAGGCATTAGAGATTACAGGGCCAATCTAGAGCCAGCCCAAGAACCCAGATTTCCTGCATCCCAGTCCTGGCACACACTGCCTCCAACATTATGCCAGATGGCAGAATTTCCTAGGACTTAGTCCCCGGAGTGCCATCTTTTCTTCCACCCACTAGAAATGTAAACCACACAGCTTGCTTCATGGGCCATCAGGAAAATAGTAATTCCCAACTGGCCTAGTGCAGCCCACCTGCAAGCACATGGCTTGCTTACAAGGTCACGAGGCCATTGTAACATCTTCATAGCACTCTCCCACATGCCCAAGCCTATCCAAGTCATTTCTCTTCTGCCTAATTACATTTCACAGAACAGGAGAGGTGGGAGAGATATTGTTTGCAACACCAGAAAACAGCAATAGTAGAAGGATAACACTGACACCCTGCTGACTTCCTCACCTGTCACCCAGTTCTTCACCTGCCAAAGCTAATTTTCCACTCGCCAGTGGGTGAGAGCTCATTTCAGGCTGTCTGAAACACACACACACACACACACACACACACACACACACACATATATGGATACACATTGTGAATAATGCCTCATCCAGGATGTCCTTGTTCTCATTTCAGATGCCTCCAATGATACGTTTATTGGCACATCCACCCCTTTCCCATCTCTTTGAGTAGAGAGGATACTGGGACGGGGATGCTTGTAACGGTGGTGCACGCTGATTACCAGAGCACAGCTGAGATC
Source organism: Saimiri boliviensis (assembly GCF_048565385.1). NCBI lineage: Eukaryota > Metazoa > Chordata > Mammalia > Primates > Cebidae > Saimiri > Saimiri boliviensis. The sequence continues at coordinate 100,068,636 of NC_133459.1, forward strand.
CTGTGTTGGGCCCTGTCTCCTCCCAAGGCACACATCACATCCCAGGCTGCACACCAGTCAATGACCAGATTCTGGACAGAGGGAGCCAAAGACAGGGGAAGGAGGAGAGAGGAGCAGAACTGCAGCCACTGTCGTCATGAAGGAAGCTGGGTGACAGAGCTGGCACAAGGTGGCAACATTTGCATGAAGAGGACAAACGACTGGAAATACCACCAGGGGGCGTGCATAGATGTAACACACCAGTCACGTTCTTTCTTTCCCTCTGGTTACCAGGTGGGGTTTGATCACTGTGTATGGCCTGAGAAAGATAGACAAACAGCAGACAGACAGACAGGTTGGAGGTGCTTAGATAGACAAGAATCGCCAGCCCCCTAAGCTCATCCTGGTGTCATGACTGGCCACATCAAAACCTAACACCTCCAGTCTATCTGATATCATGGAACAGGTCTCCCCTAAGGCAAGGTATTGGATTCCCCTAGAACACCTGCCACAGAGCCGTGGAAGGGAGAGAGGCCTTGCCTGAGGGCAGCGGTCACTGGGCCTGGGTTTTCGTGCTGATTCTGCCCTTAGCAACCTGGGGGACCTAGGGCAAGTGACTTAACATTTCTGCACTACACTTTCCTGACTTGTTATATCACATGCTCGGGTGGCAGATGCAGACTGTTAGCAATTTTTAAACTTTAGAGATCACAGAGGAGAAAACAGATCCAAAGAAGTTAAATGACTTGTCCAAAGCAACTTGATGAGGTAGCGGAATGAGTGAGAGGATGTGGAATCTGGAGCAGGGCCAGTCCCACGTGAGGGTTCCAGCACGCCCCTCTCGGTGCCCTACTGTCTCATCTCCCTTCCTCCTCTGCAGAAGGGAGGAATAGGAGCACCTACCACCCAGCGTTTGGGAAGAATAAAGAGAAGAATAAATGAGTTCCTGATACAAGGAAAGCCTTCAGTATATGTTTGGCTAGGCCTATTTTTAGTGTTGAACCAGAGGTTCATACCCACATATCTTTTCTTCCAGTATTTCTAGGAGGTCACATGCCCTGATGAAGGTCCTTTTCAGCTCCCAAATTCTATGATTCTAAGTCAGAAAGATTAAGATGCAAGTTATTTCCAAAATCCTCCAGGCAGAAACACAGAAGACTATTTGAGGGATTCATTATTCACTCTCTGTTGCCTCAGTCACTTTCTATGGATGATGATTCATGAAGAATAATCACAGCAAAGAAAATCCACGCAATGCTAGGAGAGAAGGTAGTAAAGTCCAAACTCCCTTGCAGCTCGTCTTCTCCCGTTTGCATCTTCACTTGTTAAGAGGCGTGTTTCTCGGCCTCGCTGCCTTTCTTCTCTGGGAATTTGAGGCCTTCCCTTGGGACAGACTGTTGCTAGTGCAGTCACTGCCCACCTGGCGCCACTCCTCAAAATGCTAAGGAGAGGGTCCTGCCCCTCTGCCCAAGCAAAAGCCTAGGCAGAAGCAGCTGTCATCAATGGCATTGGCTCCTTTCAGAGTGTCCAGGCTGAAATCTCGAGCATGCCCCAGGTTGATGTCTAATTAGAGCTGGGAGATTCTCTGGCTCCTTAAAAACAACAGAAGAGACTTCAGAGCCAGCCTGATGGAAGTAAATATGCAGACAGCCAGACCTGAGATGTGACCTCTTTTCTCCTCACCGCATGGTCTCAGGAGGAGAAGCAGATAGCTTTTCTTTCCCTCTAACTAACGTGTCTCTCTCGGGTAAGCTGCCAACCACTGGTCCTTGCTTACAGCTAATGGAGATGGCCAAGTGGTATGTGATAAAATGAGCCTTTGCTCTGAGTTCCAGGCCACGGTAAGGTTACAGGCAGCCAGCACTGGGCCTCTGGAGAGTCAGATGTTGCAGGATGTCCCAGGAGGGTCCTAGGAATGAGCAATTTTCCTTTCTGGTACAGTTTGTATCCACCAGCATTAGTTTGCACAAATACCATATTTCCCTTAGCTGTGCCCTGGCACTCTTCATGTGTTCTCTGCAGTTCAAAAACATCTGCTTTTCCTGGCCAGGTATGGTGGCTCACGCCTGTAATCTCACAGTAGCTCAGGACTTCAGGAGGCCAAGGTGAGCAGACTGCTTGAGCTCAGGAGTTCAAGACCAGCCTAGGCAACATGGCAAAACCCTGTCTCTACAAAAATATGCCAAAAAAAAAAAAAAAAAAGAAAGGAAAAGAAAAGAAAAACAATTAGCTGGGCATGGTGGCATGTGTCTGTAGTCCCAACTACTTTGGTGGCTTAGGTGGGAGGGTCACCTGAGCCAAGGGAGGTCAAGGCTGCAGTGATCCGTGATCACACCACTGCCCTCCAGCCTAGGCGACAGAGTGAGACCCTGTCTCAATGTGTGTGTATTTATGTGTGTGTGTGTGTGTGTGTGTGTGTGTGTGTGTGTGTGTGTACACACAAACATTTGCTTGCCTTTCCCGTAAATGTTTGCAAAATGGAAATACTTGCTTCTCAAGTAACAATGAGATCTTTGCTTAGGCACCATAAGCACCAAGCCCATAGCTCCAAATTGTTCCATATAGAAATGAATGTTGGCATATAGACTAACTGTTCATTATTTGGACAAATCTAATTTTGCACTTAAAAACTGTTCAGATGAGATAGGCTGGGAGCCATTCATGCATGAAGTTGTCTCAAAATACTACACTGCTATTTCTTCTTCCAACACCTTCCTTCAGTCCCTCTCTAAACAGTTTTAGCAACTCTGAAATTGGTAGCCTGATCTTGAAGCCTAGTGACTTTATGAGGAAGCGAAGGCGGTGAGAGTAGTGGTCTAAGTTAGCACTGTGGGTAAAAGTGATGGCAATTCTGTGGATGTGGAACATCAGAACTCACTTCCTCAGGGGCTTTCATCATTTCAGTAATCCACTTGAAGAGCATATCCCTCCTGCTTTCTGAAGTGTGGAATAGCAGAATGAGTGCTATGCTGAAAACTGGGAGACCCCCTTCCATCACCATACAGACCAACCTTTTGGGGTTTAGTTTCTCCCTCTGTAAGAGACACGCAAAGTTCATGGAGCTTTTTATGACTACAGTCTTTGATTCCTCCACCCAGTCCAAAGGTTTTTAAATTAAAACCCAAAGTGATTATTTCTTTTGGAACTGAGAGGGTTCCCCAACACACAGGCCACTTTATCCTCTCTTCTGTGTCTCCGGGTATTGGAATCATAAGGGTTAGAGGACCCAGTCCTCTGTCTAAGGTGGACAAAGGAAGGTGTCATGAAAGCTAGCAGTGGGATTCTTTCAAGAATAGCCGGGCCTCTGTCCGGTTCCTCCCCTACCAACCCAATGTGTTCCCACACAGACACGTACACAGTCTCTGCCCAGCACCTCTGGGCCAGCCTGTCAGGCAAGGTCCTCTCCCTAGAGAGAAACAGTTCCGCAGTGATATATGAATACATTCCAACAGCATGTGTTTATCTCTAGGGTCAGCCTTTCCTGTTGATGATCAAGCAGTGTGTGGGGGGGTGACAGGATTGGGATAATAGTTGGCAGCCACAGGGGGCAAGGAATGAAGGCACTGGGGATAGGGCCCCTGCCCTTGGGGGTGATATTATGATGAGGTTTCCAGACTGCATGTGACCACATCTCTCTCCCTCCTTGCACCAGGATGTGCCCCCCCCCCCCCGCAGCTATTGGAAGCACATCCTAGTGCAAGAAGAGAGTGTTGCCAGTAGAGATGAGAAGCTGGACACTGCCTCACTCAGGGGTATGTCTTCCAGAGCTGGCTAGGAGCTGGTGGATAGGGATCTCTAGGTAGGGGCCACAGGATCTGAAGCCAGGAGAATGATGATGTTTCCATTGTTTAATGTAGGGTCTGAGCTCCCTTGGGACACAACTGGTTCTGCCTCTTCCTTTGAGCTCATTGATAGGTGCCAGGAGCTACAGGCTCTGGTAGTGGGACAAAGGGGACCACACTCCCTGCTAGGCGAGGCAGTCAAGTCCCAAGAGCTGACAGCATTGGACACAGTTTCCAGGAGCTGCACCCCCTCTGTCAGGTAAAGTGCCCACCAGTGGAGGGCAAGTGGCCATGTACCTTCTGATGGTTCCACCCCAGCTCTGAACAGCTTTGAGAAAGTATGTTCACAACCAGTCTCAAGACCTTTGATTTCTTTATTATTTATTTTCAAATGAGATAATCTCATCCTCCAGGCTGAGTTTTGGAGTGGGGTGGAAGGGAGGAGGCTGAGCCATCTGATTCCTCTTCAGCAAAAATGAATCATGTCCCCCAGCCCCCATTCTCAGCCCAGAAATATTTATCCATGTTTATAAACCATGGCAACAGGCTTTATTCTCTATCACTTAAATCCTTTTTTAAAAAGAAAAGCAGAAGGCAGCTATTTTTCCTGCTTTTGCCGCCTGCTCTTCCCAGATGAGAGTTACCTCTTCAGAAACAAGGTAAGACAGAGACTCCTCCACACACTTCTAGGGTAACGTTGGCCTTCTCATTAGCAAGGGAGCAGGTGAGTCGCAATGGTCCAGCACCATGAAAGGACTTCAGAGTTAGACAGTAATTGTCCTCCAAAGTCTTATGGGAAACCACACAGAGGGAACCACACCTCAGACTTGTCTAAAACCTCTCTTGCACTGAGATTATGATTATCAGTTTGTTTTCTTGCTATCTCCCTCTACCTGAAAATGGATGGAATGTGAGCTGGCTTTGCTAACAATACACTCTTCATCTGTAAGATCGGGTAAACATTCCCCTGCTCATGACTACTTCACAGTTTTCAGAAGACAGTTTTGTAAGGAGTATAAAGTTTTAGACTCACAAAGGTTTAAACCCGTAAGCAGGGGAAACTGAGGCCCAGTAAAAACAAAGCATTTGTGCAAGATTATACTCTGTTGCCAGCAGCACAGAAGACCTAACCACCCAGTCCTAGGTTCTTGCCAAGAGATCAGCCCGCTTCTTTTGGATTTTCAACCCTGGCCAGCCTCCTAACTTCCAAGTGGATTCCAACCTATAAAGTCTCAGAGATGGAGAAAACTGGGGCTTGAATTTGACCCTAAAGACTATTTCAGCAGGCCCAGGACGGTGGCTCATGCCTGTAATCACAGCACTTTGGGAGGCCAAGGCAGGCAGATCACCTGAGGTCAGGAGTTTGAGACCAGCCTGGCCAACATGCCAAAACCCCGTCTCTACTAAAAGTACAAAAATTAGCTCGGCGTGAAGACAGGTGCTGGTAATCCCAGCTACTTGGGAGGCTGAGGCACGGGAATCGCTTGAACCTGGGAGGCGGAGGTTCCAGTGAGCCAAGATTGCACCACTGCACTCCAGCCTGGAAGTGAGACTGTCTCAAAAAAAAAAAAAAAAAAAAAAAAAAGACTATTTCAGCCACAGATCCAGAAACGTCGACGCAGAGTTTTTTTACATCCGACTACCATGCTGAAGACTGGAGATGGAGCAAAGCAAGGCCCTCTGAGTTGGGGAACCCTTTTGTGATGTTTTGCCCCATTGAAGGCCCCCTCTGTGGACTACATGTCAATGCCGGGTCCTTTCTGTCTCAGTCCATAGTATTCAACTGCAGAACTTATTCAGCTGGGCTGGAAACCCCAGCTCCATCCTTGGGAGTGGCTCTCACTCTGAACATTTGGTGGGTCCCACGGAAAGGGATCTCTTGGAGAATTCCTGCCCACAGCTGCAGAACAGGCAGGAGGGCCGATGCTGCTCAGAGTGGTAGGACCGGAGTTGCCTGGGCTCGTCCAGGGGTCACCTTCCAAGTTCAGCCCATCCTGTGCCTCCTTTTCTTTTCTCTGTCCATTGACTACAGCTGCCCCAGCGTCAGCCAAAGGGACACTTGGGGCTAGGCCAAAAGGTGTGGGCAAGAGGTCTTGTATAATTGAGGACCTGGAGTTGTTAAGTGGAGGCCATTCAACTGGACTCTGCAAACTTTTCTAAAGATTCATTCTCTCTCACCTTCCCTCTCTTCCCCTCCATCTTTGTCCCTCCTCCTTCCCCATGCCAGGTCTCTGTGTCTGTCTGTGTCTATCCTTCTCCTCCCTGCTCCCAGTCTTTTTTTTTTTTTTTTTTTTTTTTTTTTTTTTTTTTTTTGAGATAGAGTCTTGCTCTGTCACCCAGGCTGGAGTGCAATGGCACAATCTCAGCTGACTGCAACCTCCGCCTCCTGCGTTCAAGCGATTCTCCTGCTTCAGCCTCCCGAGTAGCCGGGATTACAGGCGTAGGTCACCACGCCCAGCAAATAATAAAAATACAAATAATTATGTATTTTTAGTAGAGACGAGGTTTCACCATGTTGGTCAGGCTGGTCTCGAACTTCTGACCTCAAGTGATCCACCCGCCTCGGCCTCCCAAAGTGCTGAGATTACAGGCGTGAGCCGCCGGCGCGTCTTTCAATAGCCGATCTGGCGCTCTTGGCTGCCTCGCACCGACCGGATCGTGGCGCCGGGACCTTTCGTGCCTTCTCGGGTGTTCCTACAATTGTTCCACTCAGAGACCGCAAATGCTGCCTGGGGCAAACTTTTCCCCGTTAATTACCTTGGAACAACACGTCGCTAATTGCTTAATTATTCTCCGTGCTCTGCGCCACAGTCCCCGGCTGGCCCGGCCGGGCGCTGAGTCTCCGGGCTGGGAAGGAGCAGCGCTGGCGGGCGCGGAGCCCGGCGTCCCCGGCTGGGCTGGGAGGAGCAACCCCGCCGGACTGCGACCCATCTGGAGACCATCGGCCGCAACTCCCTCCTCTAGGGCCCGGCTGGCGCTCCCACCGCTCCTGCTGAATAAAATCCGAGCATCTTCCCCAGCCTTAGAGCTTCGCCAAAGGCCAGAGCGTCAGGTAGGATGATTGACGTTGAGCCCTGGGGAAGGAAAGGCTTGCTCCCTGCCCAGCCCATTGAAGGCCCCAGGGAAAGCAGCCCCACCCCATTACCCCGTTTCACGTTTTTATAAAAATCATTGTCTGAAATTACCGTGCTTACCGTGTGTGTGTGTTTACCTGTTTGTCTTGCCGCCCCTTCTCCCCCACGTAAGTTCTTGAGAGCAGGGATCTCGCCTATCAGACTTAGGGACGCACCCGACCTTCGGCGGCTTTGTGTGACAAAGGTGAACCGGTCAGGCAGCGGCGTCTCTGCTCCGCTGGCGAGGGCAGGGCTGCGAGGACCTCACTCTAGGAGTGGGGCGGGAGCCACATTCCCAGGGTCCTCTTCCGGAAAAAAAAGAGCTTCAGAGGGACTTCTGGGGATGGGAGCGGAGGGGTGGGGGTGTTCCCTTCCAGACTGGAGTTTGAGAAAAGGGACTGACACTATGGCACTCTGCCTCTTACTGAGAACGCTACCCAGTCCCTCCCTGTAGAAAGAACTGTGCTCTCCCTTTTTGACCACACAAGGGTCACGTGCTTCGTTGGGGACCGCGGTACGGTCTGGAGTCACGATGCCCTCCGCCGCGCTGGCCAGGTCCAGGTGTCTCCCCGCCGGCCCCGGTAGCTGCGCTCGGGTGCGAAGCAAACATCGCGGTGGGGTCTGCCGCGGCCGCCCAGCTCGGCCCCCTGGTCGCCCTGCTCATTGGCTGAAGACAGCCCCCCTGAATTCTCATTGGCTGTCCCACTTTTCCCTCCGCCCCCAGCACCGACCGCGCGCTGCCAGCCGCGGGGGAAGCGGCTCTAAGTCCCCGGCTCGCAGCGCAGGCTCAGCTCTGTGCGGCTAGAGGTGCGGGCGCAGGGGCGGGGAGCTGGCCCGGCGCGCAGTTTCCAGTGGGGCCGGGGTCCCACCCGGGCACTGTCTGTTTGAACCGAGCCCGACGAATGGCCGCATGACGATGGAGAGCAGGGAGATGGACTGCTATTTGCGTCGCCTCAAACAGGAGCTGGTAAGAGCGAAGCTGGCGCCGGGGCAGGGAGGGCTGCTCCGCCCCGACGGGCACCTGGTCCCCGGGAGCCGGGACGTGAGGAGGGCTGGAGAACAGAGGAGAGGGCTCGGGCGGGCAGGCAGAGGGCAGGGTTTGTCCTCAGGAAAAGAGGTCACGAAGAAACTTTGAGCAAAGATTTGTGATGAGACAAGCACAAGTGACAGAAAGACAGAGGGAGCAAGACAACCAGGCCGAAATGTGACACAGAGAACCCCAGGGAGAACACAGGGCACGCCCAGAGACGGCCCGGCGCACGGACGGAGCGGGACTTCGGCGCCGCAGACGCGGAAAGCGCGGGAGCGAAGGCCTGGGGAGCGGGACGCGAGCGCCTGGGTGCAGGGCTGCGCGGGGCGGCCCGGAGCGCGGCCGGCGGGCGCGGCGCGAGGGGGAGGAGGGTGCTGGGGCCTGATCCCTGCCCAGGCAAGAGGTCAGCGGGACCGCTCGCTCGAAGGGAGCCGGTGCCGCCCTGGGCCCCCCGCTCTGCCGGGCTTGGCAGAGCTGTCGCGGCTGCGGGGGCAGGCTTGGCCGGCTGTCTGCCCGGGCTTGTCTGCCAGCAGGGAGGGGGCTGGCAGCTGGAAACACGGGGGAGGGCCCTGCGCTGGAGGAGGGGCTCTGCCTGGCAGGTCGCGAGCGGGAGCTGCGGAGGCCCAGCCAGATGTCAGCTCTGGGCTTGGGGAGTGCGCAGGGAGCGTTCGGAGGCCCCGGGGTGCAGGGAGTGGGAGAAGTAGCCCAGTCTGGAGGGGGAAATCACCGAACTGGGGGGAGTGGTGGCCGCTAAAGCTGTGTTAGGGAGAGCCAAGCTGATTCTCACTGGCTTCATATACCACTGCTCCCGCCCCCACGCCACCTGCCACCTTTCTTATTTTTTCACCCACCGGAATTCAGGCAGATATTATGCACACACACCCCCATCTCTGCTTTGCCCATCTCTCCTTCCACCAGCCTCTCTGTTGTGTCTTTGCCTTCGTCTCTTTTTGTCTCTTTTAGTTTGTCTCTCTTGGAGTCGACTTCACAGTCTCACTTTTCTGCTCTCCTCTTTCTTCTTACTTTCCAGAGCCAGGGGCAACCAGGCCACACAACAGCAGACCTGGATCTAGAAAGAGCCAGCTCATGGCTCTCCGGATTCTGTGACAGCCTTTCCCACTTCTGCCTGCAAAGGCTACACTCTTCCTGCTTTGGAAGGAACTTGGCAGTGTATTAGGGGCCAGCTCTGGGGGTGGGGGGTTTCGAAAACAGAGTTCGAAACTGCAGGTGTTCTCGTTGATGCTTCCTGACCAAGTCACCCCGCCACTCTTCCTGTCGATCTTACTCCAGGGTCTGCCTGCTCATGTCAACGATCATTTCTTTAGTCCTTCCTCCTGGAGCCCTTTCTGTGGTGACACTCAGATGCAAAAGCTACTGACTCAGAGATACACTACTTGAGAGACAACAGTATTCATTGCTCTTCTTCTGGACTCACACCATGCCCCTTCCCATAGTCGTTTTCACATGCTTCTCATGCCAGCTTGGGATGGATGGCCCCAGCCCACACGTGCACAATTCTCTTTTTTTTTTTCTTTTATGTGTGCAGTACCAGAAAGCTTAAGGTCATCACAGATAGTGTCTGAGGTCCAAGACCCATTCTGAGAAAAAGAATCTAATAGAATCCTCCTCGTTGTGTTTCGAACTGGGGACCACACCACCCACCTCAGAATCTGCCTTAATGGAGGGTTTGTGGGTGTTCCTGGCATGGGATCGAATTTTTAAATCCTACTGATTTGCATTTTTTACAGCACTCTAGGTGGGAGGTGGTGAGGGGAGGAAGACAGAGACTATGGATGCCAGGAGAATAAAAAAGGCAAATAGGAATCTGCACTGAGCTGAGCGTCACGTCTTGATTTGCACCCTCTCCTCCCAGGGACTTGAGACCCCAATGCCTGGGAGGAGGAAAGGGAGAGGCTGAAGTCACTGAGTGCCCCATTAGCTTTTATTTGGCCCTTTGTCTGAGCAGCTTCAGCCTTTGACTCTCTTGGAGAGGAAGCCAAATGCCTGGCCTGGGTCCCAGAATGACACTCAGATGGGAGAGCTCTGCACTACCCCCATGGTGCTCCACCCCCTCCCCAATGCCAGCCTGCTCAGACATGAGACAGAGCAGAGGCACAGACAGAGCTGGTAGAGTCTCACTCACACCCAGACACCTCAGTTCAGCGCTTAGGTAGCTGGGCCAAATCTCAGTGCTTTAGTATCCCAACAGTAGCAAAGGGGAAGAAAGTAGAACTGAGTTAGCCCAGGGTCAGCGCTTTGGCTGCCTTGCCCAGGACAGTAGGGATTGAATTCAATGCAGTTTACTTGTGGCTGATATAAAAGGGTGTTGACTTTATACCCTAGGTCTGCAATCGGGTGGGAAAGGAGTACAGTTGGTTTCTGTGATGGGGGCCGGGGGTGCTTTTGCACTGCGGATGATCCATCCCAGGTGGGATCTCCCTTGCCACCCTGGGGGACGTTGTGTTGCCTGGCTCTGCCCTACGTTGGTGTGCACACAGGGATGGCCTCATGTAATACCGGTCAAGTTCTATATTCATTTTTTTCAGGAAATTTCTTTCAAGAATCAAACATTCTGCAGACACTGTGGGATAAACCTGCTGGAAAAGAAAACATTAACAGGTTGCGAAATTATCATTGTCAAGGGTGTTTTATGCTCCCCTCCTGCATCCTACCCCTGTCCTTGGCCCAAAAAATCTAGACAAGAAGAGTATGTTCCTGAAAACCCAAGTAGTGGAACTTCCCAATTCCCTGAAGCAGAAAATTTCATTGTAACAAGTGAGCACTGGGAGAAGGCGGAGGGTTTGGGGGATCCTGGCTCAATTAGTTGATAACTAGAGAGCTGGCTCTTCTGCCTAGAAGGGGAAGGAGATCGAGTTTCAGGGATGAAACGTGGCAGGAGAAGTAGCAGCAGCTGACACACTTCTTCGTTAGAATGAGGGGTTGGGGCTGCAACAGCTCAGCAGGGAACACATCTCTTTTCTCCCTCCAGCCGCCAAAGAGGGGCCCTGCCTGAACACAGACCTTGGGACCAGCTGTTCCATACACACAGCTCCCTTGTGGGCTGCCAGTAAATGGGGTAGGCACAGGCACACGGAAGAGGCAGATTTAAGATGCTCACAGGGCATCCCTCATGAGTTCAGACCAGTGTAGAACAAATAGAATGTGTAAAGGCTGCGTGATCGGACCTCATGTAGTACAGCCAGGCTGGGAAGGCTTCCTGGAGGAGGGAGAGGTTGCAGGAGGCCATCTTTGGGAATGTCTGTCCTAGCTGAGGCAAAGGGAAGCAGTTCTCTAGCTTTTAGTGGCCAGGAGTTCAGGGGGTTCTGGCAAATGGGCAAGAACCAGGGCCTACAGGCAGAATAAGGAGAAGAAAAGTAGGAGGTGGAGAAGATACAGTAGGAACAGCCTTCAGATTTGGGGGCAAAAGGGCAAATTTCTTAAGACAGAGAAAAACGTTTGCAAAAGATCTTATAATGCATCTTCCTTGATGTTTAACACTGGGGAAAGGCGACTGTGCGACTAGTTGACAGGGTGGTCAATGGGAAGAATGTGGAGTGTAAGATTCGGGGTGAGGCCAACTTCAACTCAAACACTGGTTCTGTGTGACCTTCACCTATTACCTAACCTCTCTTTGCCTTGGTTTTCTCATCTCTAAAATGGGGCCTTTAAAATACCTACTGTATTCAACTACTGTAAAGATTAAATGACAATTTAAGTGTCTCTCCAACTATGTCTTTCACACATAGCACAGTATCTGATGGGCCATAAGTACCTGATAAACTGTTGATGATGGATTGATCAGACGATTTTGCATAAGAGTCATTCATACATAGAACATGTTTATTGAATTTATACCGCGTTTAAGGCATTTACTGGCAACTGGCACTATCGTTACAAACATAAACAGACACAGATCCTGTCTTCAGGAAACTCACAATTTAATAGGAGATATAATAACATAAATTGATATTAACATTGATATGCCAGACATATAATCTATGATGTCATTTAATTGACAAAACAACACTAAGAGGTTGTACTTTCATTATTCTCATTTCGTGAATGGGTCAATAAAAACATGGGAAGGTTAAGTCACTTGGCCAAAGTCACAGAGCTGGTAAGCGGAGGAGCCAGGATTCAAACCCGGCCGGTCTGATTGCAGAGCTTATGTTCTCAAGCAGTACATGTATGCAGACCTCTGGGGCAGAAATAGAAATAGAGGAGTTGTGGTATATAACAAGCCCAGGTTCCGTGCTCTGAGAGGGAGAAATAAACTCCAAGTGGGAGATTAGAGAAAGCTTCATGTCATGAAAGAGGTTGCATTTGAACTAGACTTCGAGGGATAAATAGGGACACACACAGGAGAACAGCGATCCAGGCAGATATTGAAACGACATGACAAAAGGTCCAGAGGCTGTAGTGGTGGGGATGTCTGAAGACCAGCTGGAGTTTGCCGAGAACATAGACCAGCCATCCCCAAACTAGGACCCGCGGGCCGCATGCGGCCCCCTGAGGCCATTTATCCGGCCCCCCGCCGCACTTCAGGAAGGGGCACCTCTTTCATTGGTGGTCAGTGAGAGGAGCACAGTATGTGGCGGCCCTCCAACGGTCTGAGGGACAGTGAACTGGCCCCCTGTGTCAAAAGTTTGGGGACGCCTGACGTAGAGCATAATGCAGAGAAAGGGTGGGCAACAGCACTGAAAGAGCTGTCGAGGACACTGTGGATAGCCTGCCAAAGAGCCTGGCGTTTCCTACATGCATTGGGAGAGTAGCCCTGGGATCCAGAAGGTGATATGGGGTAAAGGTGGAGGTGGAAGTAGGGAGAAAACGAGGTAGGAGGATGAGTTATTACAAGAGTCAGGCAAGAGACATTGAAGGCCTGAACCAGAAAGGAAGAAAAGGTTGGGAGGTCCCTCGGATGTTCGAGGAGGTTGATCGACTGCAATGGAAAAGAGCTAAAGCTGGTCAGAGGGAGGAGGCCTTGTGGAGGCTAAGGGGCAAGCTCCAGGAAGAGGCAGCGTTGGCCGCCTCTCTCCCTCTGTCTGCTCCTTGCCTAAGCCTGTGACCACCATGGATGGTTCGGTTGGGAAACTGGGCCCATCCATTTCACAGCCCTCATTTCCTCCTTTCTTTACCCTCCTCCCTCCTGCAGCTCTTGGCACAGTTTCCACTTTACCTTCCTGTTGAGAGTTCCAGCCAAGAGCGAGGGGCTGTGAAGGTCCCTATTCACTGAGCTGGAGAATGGGCCACTTGGCAAAAGCGGGGCTTTTCCCATTTCCGGCCCCCAGCCTCCTCCTAGCCTCCCCAGGGACTGAAAGGAACTGTGTTGGGATCTTGTGAGTAATGGGGTGGGGGGAGTAAGGCAGGGCGCACTGCCAGGCTCATGGGCAAAGCTGGAGCCTGTGTCAAAGGATTCTGGCTGGGCTGGGAGAGGGCGTGAGATGGATGGACGGAGGGCACAGCTGTGGGATCAGTCGGGGCCCAGGGGAGGGACTGGGAAGGGAGCCGAGGATGCTGGCGTCACATTTTCCCATCCCAGCTCCTCCCTCACCACAAAGGGCCCCAAGAGTGCCCAGGGGGAGGGTGCTGTCCATGGCCAGCTGACCCCACACAGCCTCTGTAGGGGCTCAGGGCTGGAGGTCCTGGATGGGGGGATCTGGTTCCCAGCTGCATCTTCCTCTCTGGCCCTAGTCAGGCAGTTCCTCTTTCCTCTTTAGATGACTCTGGGAAGAGAAGCCCTCAGTGAAAGGGAGGCCTGGGAGTCCCTCAAAAGGATGACTTCACCTTCTTCCTCCCCATCTGGTGGTGACTGCCCTTTGCACTTCCTGCTGGCTGCCCTGGTTTCTCCTCGCAACAATCCCAGGAGGCTGAGAGATCAGGGGTTAGGATGACATGGAAAGCTCATTGGCCTGGAGTACAGAAGCCAGCCTTGGGGTCCCAGGATAAGCCTCAGGACCCCAGAGACCTCTGATGGTGCTCAGGATGATGGAGGCAATACTCCGGGAAAGCTTTCGGTTTAAGATGTGTGTTGATAGGTGCCATCTGTCTATGGCAAGTGTAAACACTTCATACAAGTTCCTTCGTAAGTACACTATTTACGTAAACAGATAGGAGATGTCTTAATGGAGACTAGGTCTTATATGGTGAAAATCATGAAAGAGGTCTGGGTAGGAATGCTGGGAAACACTGAGGGAGAAGATGGGCCTCCCAGCCCCCCTGGTTTCCTCATCCATTATTTGGGGATAACTCCAGCTGCCAGGCCAGCCCCTTAGAGCTCAGGCAGTGCACAGGAAAGGGCTGGTACTGACACCAGGAGTTGCCATCTGAGATTCAGAACCCAGGGCTCGAAAGGCGGGCAACTTTGCCCAATGTCACGTGGCTGAGTAAGTCCGGTCTGCAGACGAGTGTGGGGTCCTTCCCAAACACCAGGAGGGCGCCCATGGTGCTACAGCTCTAATCCAGTGAGGACCCCAGGGGCCGCTTGAAATTGCAGCCATCGAGACAGAGTTTGACATGCAGAGCTCCAGAGACAGTGAGGGTGGGAGATGGTAGGGTGGTGTGGAGGCAAAGAGCGGGTGAGAAGATCTTTCCTGGCTTTTCACAGAAGGGATTCCCACGGTCTTCACTGGAATATGCTTGTGAAGGGTTTTACCTTTGATGGTGGAGCAGGTTAGTTCCGTGTGTGAGAGAGAGAGACACTAGGGGTGGCTTCAAAGGAGGTGGCTGTTGGATCCCTTCCCACTCCAGCTAATCAGGACCAGGTCAGCCTTCTTGCGAATTCTCCCAGCTGACCCCTGCGAGCAAGTTGGGTATGATTTGGTGGCTGTTCTGATGAAGAACCTGAGGCTCCAAGACAGTGAGAGACTCCAGAGGGACTCCACAGCCTGCAGCCTGGAGCCAGGTTTAGAGCTACTCATGTCTGCTCAGGATTCTGTCTATCTGAGCTGACGTCTCTCCTTTCCTCTACCCTCCATACTGCCCCAGTTTTCCCCCTCTTTGGTCCTGAGGCAAGGGAAGCCCAGGGACCTGAGAGGATCCCAAGCTCTGGAAGAAGAGAGCAGATCCCAAGCTCGGCCTCCGACTCTTCCTCCTTGGGTGATGGCATCCCCTGGGGTCGGTCAGGAAAGGCTGTTCTGCTGGCTCCTCTCTTAGTCAAGCCCCAGCTGATGTGCCTGGCTCCCCACTGCCCTGGCCCACCGAGGTCCCCACAACTCCTCCTTCCCTGCCCATCTCTCTCCCAGCTGCCTTCTCACCCTTCAGTGTTGGCACACTGGATACGGCTGGACTGACTGAGCATGGCTGGAGAGTGGGCAGGGGGCTGCCAAGGGAAAAATCAGGACCTTCTCCTTGATTAGACCAGCTTTAAGGAATGGAATCCTGGCATTACTATGTGCTAAGTTTCACCAAGGACGAAATGTTGTGGAAGTACATGGGAAGTTTTAAATTACCAGCCAGAATTCACCTAATGCTTTCTTGGTGCCATGCAGAGATACACATTACCTGACCTTATCTGCATAATAGCTGTATGAGGCAGGAACTGTTATTCCCATTTTAAAGGATGGAGAAATTTGGCTGGGTGTAGTGGCTTACTTTATCCCAGCACTGTGGGAGGATGGCTTGAGCCCAGGAGTTCGAGACCAGCCTAGGCAACATGGTGAAACCCCGTCTCCACAAAAAATACAAAAAAGTTAGCTGGGCGTGCTGGCCAGTGCCTGTAGTCCCAGCTACTTGGGAGGCTGAGGTGGGAGGATTGCTTGAACCTGGGAGGTGGAGGTTGCAGTGAGCGGAGATCGCGCCACTGCACTACAGCCTGGGCAACAGAGCAAGACTCTGTCTCAAAAAAATAAAAATTAAAAAAAATGGAGAAATTGAAAAACAGAATGTAAACAACTTGGCCAGGTCACACAGCTAACATGGCAGAGCTGAGATTTGAACTCTGTTCTGCTGTCTCCAGAACCCAAGTTCTTAACCAATACAGATTATGATTTTGCATATGGGTGCGGTTTCAGCACTTACTTACATAGGGCCTCTGTTTTATGGGCAGCTTGAATTCATGCATACCCACACATTCATTCTCACTGGCAAACTGCATAATGTCAGCATTATTTCTTCTGGATTTTTCCACACTTGAAGAGATTGAATGGGGTCATTTCATTCCTCCCACTGCCTCCGACCTGGGCTGTGTTTAGCCTTCTGGAAGGAAGCCTGCTAGTTCAGACTCCTTGCCTCTGGGTGAAATGAAACCTTGGGAAGCAGCCCTGGCCCTTTCTCCCTGTGTAGTGAATTACTGTCTGAAGGTAGCAAGCAGCCTGGAGGGGTGATCTGGTCAGTGGCATTCAATATATGTCTTACGGGTATGTAGCGAGTGCAAGGTGCTAGTGAGGTTCTGGGGTGACATACCAGTGTATAGGTCTCAGCTCCTGTCCTCAAGGGATACTCAATACATATTTCACAAGTAACTGAGCGTTTAAACGCATAGAGGACATGGGGTGAGTGCGCAAGTGGCAGGACTACAGGGAAGAGCATATGAAATATCACAGAAGATTTCTTTTTTTTTTTTTTTTTGAGGCGGAGTTTCACTCTTGTTACCCACGCTGGAGTGCAGTGGCGCGATCTCGGCTCACCGCAACCTCCGCCTCCTGGGTTCAGGCAATTCTCCCGCCTCAGCCTCCTGAGTAGCTGGGATTACAGACACGCGCCACCATGCCCAGCTAATTTTTTGTATTTTTAGTAGAGACGGGGTTTCACCATGTTGACCAGGATGGTCTCGATCTCTTGACCTCGTGATCCACCCGCCTCGGCCTCCCAAAGTGCTAGGATTACAGGCTTGAGCCACCGCGCCCGGCCTATCAAAGAAGATTTCCAACAGGAGCATGTGGGGTATGTCTCGGAGAGTAGGGATATGCCTGGAACTGAAAGCTGGAATTCTGTCCTGCAGGGTCTTGACTGCAGGACCAAATAGTTTGGATTTGAGTCTGGGCGTTGGAGAGACTGATCAGCTGCTCATGTGTTGGGCGGCTCTGAAGCTTTCTAGGAGGCTTCTGTAGCATTCCTGGGGATGGAAGGAAGGATAGGTGACATTTGCGGGAGGAAAAATCCAACACGAGTCAGTTGGACAGGAGCCGGGGTCGTTGAATGGAGAAGCCAAAAATGACTGAAGCTCCAGGTAGGGAAGACAAGGAAAATGGCATTGGAGGAAGGGGGAGAAGAGGGAAATCAGAGGGAGAAGCAGTTTGCAAGGAAGGAACTGAGTTTGGTTTGGGGCTTAGAGTCTCCTCTGACTCGGCTCTAGGTCTTCCCAGCTGTGGCTGAGTGCTTCCAAAAGGTAGGGGTCAGCAGAGTAGAAGCAAAGAGACCAGAGAGAGGGGCTGTCAACAACGCGCACGGCCTCCCACAGGCTCTGTGTCCTTGGCTGCTGCTGCGGCTGCCACTACTCAAATGATGGAAACTCCGGAAAATCCCAGGGCTGCCAGGGCCTGGAACCACCGTTTCTTCTTGCCTGTCTTGGGGGAAGTGCAGAAAGCATGGGCAATCTCCAAGCCCCAGCAAAGGCCTCGCTGCCCTCAAGGGCAGTCAGTCCTCCACTGTCCTGTATTGCTGCTTCTGCTAGCCTGGCTGGAATCTCCCATCCCTGCCAGGGCCAGGGTTCGCAGGGGAGGATTTGACCCAGGGCCTGAGAGGGTCAGCTGCAGCCCAGCCCTACAGAGCCTCTGTGCCTGCCTGTCCGATACCTCCACCTTCTGGGCTTAGCTCTGTGCATTAAGACAATCCAGGGAGGTAAGATGATCCCACGGGTCTCTGAGGGGCTTAAGAAACAGATGGTCTCCACACATGAGGTTTGCTGTGGGTAACTTGATCAGGAGCTGGGGAGGGAGCTGGCGGGACCAAGGCAGCTTGGGCCCAGGAACTGGGAGCCTTGTGAATGTTATCAGACACAGCCCCCCTCCCCAGCCTCCAAATTCGGCCCTCACCCAAGTCATTCTCTTAGCCCCTTCCAGCTGGCAGCCGGGACTCAGGCCTTAGACACCCACAAAGGGGCTGGGAGAACTGGCCCCCAGCATCCCACTCGGGCTTGGCCAGGGCAGCAGAGCCAACTGGGCTGAGAAGGCAGCAAGAGTGTTGAAGCCAAGTCTGAGAACAGCTGAGAGAGGACAGGTGTTTGGGAGGGAGAAGCATGCTGGGACGTGCTGGGTTTTCAGCAAACAGGAGTTTCCTGGCCTCCTTGTCTCCCTCCTGACCAGTCAGATGTCAACAGCAGTTACAGGAAACCCCAGGCCCACCCTTTCTGTTGGGGAATCTGAGCTCTTCCTTATCTCCTAATGCCCTTTTCAGCCCTTCCTCACTGTCCTGTAGAGGACAGAGTAGCCTCAAAGTCCAGCTGTGGGTGCAGGTAGCACACACCTGTGGTCCCAGCTACTCAGGAGGCTGAGACCAGAGGACTGCTTGAGGCCAGAAGTTAGAGGCTGCTGTCCACTGTGACTGTGTCTGAGAATAGGCCCCGTGCTGCAGCCCAACAAACATAGCAAGACCCTGTCTCTAAAAAAAAAAAAAAAAACAGGAAAGAAAGAAAAAAAAAAAATGCCTAGCCCCATTGCCCAGCCATCTCTAGTCTCAAGGTAGTACAGATTTGGGCATTCCTTATCTGAAATGCTTGGGGCCAGAAGTGTTTTGGATTTTGTATTTTGGAGTATTTGCATATATATTATAAGACGTCTTAGGGATGTATAACAAGATATCTTAGATATGGGACCCAAGTCTAAACATGAAATTTATGTTTCATATACATCTTATACACAAAACCCAGGGTAATTTTATACAATATCTTTAATAATTTTGTGCATGAAAGAATTTTGACCGTGTTTTGGCTACCACTTGTCACATGAGATCAGGGCAGAATTTTCCACTTTTGGTCATGTTGTGGCTCAAAAAGTTTTGGATGTTGGAGCGTTTTGGCTTTCAGATTTTTGGAGCAGGGATGCTCAACCTATGTTTGGTAGTTAGGGCTGTAGCCTCTGGAATGAGACCATACCGTGTTTGAGTTCCAGCTCTATGAGCCGTGTGACCTTCCAGGTTACTCATTGGTTAAAATGAGAAAATAGCAACCTCACAGGGTCTATATAAAGATTAAATGAGATGAAGCACGTAGAATCCTTAGCACAATTCCTGTTACACGGCAGATTCTCACAAATTGTTTTTTTCCACCAACATCACTATCATTTCAGGGAGGCCCAGGGAGGAAAAGGGCTCAGACTCAAAAAAAGGATGAGGATGGTCACTACAACCTTGTGCACTTCTAGCTGATCTCAGCCCCACCTCTTACTATCTTACCTTGAGCAAGTTACCTGTAAAATGGGAACAATAATAACAGTAATAGTCGCTACCTCATAGGGTAGTTGGGAGATGAAATATATGTATATATGGGGTGGGGAGGGCCTTCTTAGGACAGTGCCTGCCTTAGCTAGTTAGCTACCATTATTACTTCCTTAATCCAGTACTGATCTGCACTGCTGTAGGCTATAGAGAGGTGAGGGCAGGTTGGATGACCCCAGAAGTGTGTCAGAGTTTGGGTGGGGGACGTGGGTTCAGGGCTGTGAGAGGCACTGCTGCCCGCCGGGGCTCACAGGCCCCCTGCTTTCTGTCTCCCCTGCAGATGTCCATGAAGGAGGTGGGTGATGGCTTACAGGATCAGATGAACGGCATGATGAATGCACTGCAAGAACTGAAGCTCCTCCAGGTGCAGACGGCGCTGGAACAGCTGGAGATCTCTGGAGGGGGTCCTGCACCAGGCAGCCCTGAAGGTCCCAGGACCCAGCTCGAGCGCCCTTGTTGGGAGGGTGGCAGAGGTCCTGCCAGGCCCACAGTCTGCCCCCCCGCCAGTCAATCTTCTTCTCTTGGCGGCAGCACCAAGTTTCCATCCTATAGGAGTGTCTGTGGGAGGGATTTAGCCCCCCTTCCCAGGACACAGCCGCATCAAAGCTGTGCTCAGCAGGGGTCAGAGCGAGTGGAACCGGAGGACTGGACCTCCACGCTGATGTCCCGGGGCCGGAATCGGCAGCCTCTGGTGTTGGGGGACAACGTTTTTGCAGACCTGGTGGGCAACTGGCTAGACTTGCCGGAAGTGGAGAAGAGCGGGGAGAAGGGTGAGACTGGGCGGGCACGTGAATCCAAAGGAGAGAAAGGCCAGCCCCAGGAGCTGGGCCGCAGGTTTGCCCTGACAGCAAACATCTTTAAGAAGTTCTTGCGTAGTGTGCGGCCTGACCGTGACCGGCTGCTGAAGGAGAAACCAGGCTGGGTGACACCCGTGGTCCCTGAGCCCCGAACCGGCCGCTCGCAGAAGGTCAAGAAGCGGAGCCATTCCAAGGGCTCTGGACATTTCCCCTTCCCAGGCACTGGGGAGCACAGGCGCGGGGAGAATCTCCCCACAGGCTGCCCCAAGACCCTGGAGCCCTCCCCCTCAGGCTTTGATATTAACACAGCTGTTTGGGTCTGAATCCTAGAGATAGAAAGTTGACTGAACCTGAACGGGCCAGGTCCCAGTGCTGGGCCCCTGGGGAGGAGGGAGGGAGGGCGGTATGGCTCTCAAAAGCCCAACGCCAAGTTCCTTTCCCCAAGAAAGGAGGGAGAAGCCAGAGTTCTTGGCTCAGGGCTGAAGGGAATGTGGTTGGGAGAGAGGCTGTCACAGGGGCTGGCTGATGAAGGACGTAAGAGTAGCTGGAGAGCTAGCTGTGTGTGTGTGTGTGTGTGTGTGTGTGTGTATCTGTGCGTGTATGTGTGTCTGTTGTGTGCACACACTCACTTTGGGGCTCGAGGTGACAGTAGGTGAGAGCAGGGGAGGAGGCCGGGAAGTCTCTCTGACATCTCCTACACTGGCCCCAAAGACCTCCACTGAACATTCTGTATGGAAAAGAGCCCTAGAGCATCAGGTTCCCCAGAGAGGCCCCCAAATAAAGACCTGTGTGTGGCTCCCCCAGCCTTCAGCTTCTTTGGCAAGACATTGCTCCAGGCACAGGGACTGAACCCCAGGCCTCCTGGGACTAGCGCAGCAGTGAGGCAAAACCCCACCTGCCAGTCCTTACTGCCTTGGAGGTTTCAGTCCATACATGGACCCTGGGAAAATGAGCTGAATAAGGATGACAGTGTGTAAGGAACAGCTGGGGAAGCCCCAGACACTCCCGGCATCTCCCCCACTCACAGGGGAAGAAGAATGTTGACATAGCGTTGGGCCGTTTGAATGCCTTTTCATCTCCATGGTCTCATTTGAAAGTGAGCTAGGTAGGCATGATCCCATTTTCCAGATAAGGAAGCAAGCCTAGATATGCTACCTGTCCGGGACCAACTAAGGCAGGAGGCAGAACAGCCCAGGCCTGACTGCAGAGTAGAAGCTGGACCCTTGAGTTACCAACACCTCTCCCTGACAGTTCTTGGAGATCCCCACCCCACAACCTGACTCCTGCACTTAACTTCCACCCGGGTCAGAACAGTCAATTCACCAGTGAGGCGGAGATGAACCCTGAAGAAATATCCACTTGATTTTAACATTCCTAGCTCCATTCCGTGGCCTCCTCCCAACTAGGCGCAGCAGCCCCAGGCCTCCTGTGCCCTCCTCACCTAGAGGCGACTGGAACGGAGGGGGAGGGGCCAGGCAGCAGCTCAGCTCTGGCTTTTCTAAAGCCGCTATGGGCACGTGGCCCAGGAGGGCAGCCTAGTGATCCAGACCCCGCCTAGGACCGCCCTGAGAAGCCACTGTCCCTCCCACTCCAGCAAGGAACACCCACTGGCTGGGAAAAGACAATGTGGGTACCCATTTGGGCCAAGCAAGCCAGGAGGGCACACCCTCCCACTGCCCCTCTGCCTTCCACCGATTGTCCCTCAGCTTGACGGGGCGTGACAGCTGCAATTAGAGGCAGAATGCCTTCCCGCCCTCAAAGCATTAATAGCAAGTTGGAGAGACAAAAGAGTAAGAAAAGGCTCTTCTGCCTGCTTCCTGGACCCCTGGGGCGAGTGGAGAAGGGCAGAGAGCTCAAGTTGGGGTTGTGGGAGCACAGCCACCGTGGTTAAGGTCACCTTCAAATCCTATGCAATCAAATGGTGGATGTTTAGTTTTTGGTAGGGGAAGAAGCTACAGGAGGGAGAAAGGTGCTCCTGCTTTTTGGGTTTTGTTGAGCACTCGCTATTTGTCAGGTAGCGTGCGCATCTCTGAAACTTAGAATGACTCTAGAAGGCATTGTTCTCCAGACACATCTATGGAGGTTATTAGGGGTCATGTAGACTGCTCAGGTTAGGCTGCTAGCAAAGGAAAGGACAGAGATTCGAATAGAAGGTTGGGTTATCAGGCTCCAAAACCTGTCCTGTCCTTGCTACCTCTCTACCTGGAGTTTGCCAACTAAGCAAGTCCACTCTGGTGGAACCAGCCCTTGCAAATCTTTTGTGTCTTGCCAGAGAATTCTAACATTTCAGTCTTGAGTGAGGGAACATTGGCTATGGCTGCCTTTGGAGGTGGTGGTGGTGGGGGGTGTGTGTGTGTGTGTGTGTGTGTGTGTGCACGTGTATATGCACAGAAAGTGCATGTGAAGATTCCATGTACTGAATCATGAGAGGAGGAAGTCGTGGGCTGCTGGCTGGTGGAGAAGCCATCCAGCAAATTATTCAAGATGACGCCAGCTCCAAGTATGGAGTGAGTCTATGGGAAACCAAGGTACTTCTTGGACATTCATCTACAACTTCAGCTACAACTCACCTGTTTCGTGGACTGGTCTCAGTGGTTCAGATAAATGGAACAAAACTTTATGAACACACCAGGCATTGTGACAGAAACTGAGAGCAATGAAAAGGACCCAACTCCTGCTCACAGGGATCCAGTGGAAAATAAGCAGACTTTGAACCATTGGTTAGCCAGAAGAGACTCGCGGGACTGAAAAATTATCTCAACTTGGGCCAGAACGAAACATTAGGAAGCAACACTTGCTGCCGACATGATTGACAGGTGCCAGCGCCTTCACCCTTGTGTTATTCCCTTCCCCCTACACGCTGAAAGCGGTTGCTCTTACTCTTGTTTTACCTGGACAGGCTCAAAGAGGTTAAGCCTTGTCCAAGGTCCCATAGAGGTAGAACTGGGACTGAATCAGTTCCAACTGACTTGCAATCTTGTGCTTTTCAGACAATCCCACAACTTGTCCATATCTGTTCCAAAGCCAAATCAAAAGGAACAACAACAAAATCTGTCCTCCCATATTAGTCACGGTCCTGCGTGGATCATAGACGGCATGTTGACTGTCCGACGGAGACTTAATTTTCCCTTCCTTTTGGGCACCTGCCACAGTAGTGACAGGCTGTATTTTTCTGAAGTGGAGGGAAGAGGTGAATGGGAATGCGTAGGCCCTAACCATACAGGAAGCTGCAGGGGGCGGGAAGCAGTATGTCTGTGAGGAGATAGTGGAAATAAGCAGAGAAATCAGACAGCTTCATTCTTCTGAGGCTCACTTTATGGTTAATTAGGACATGCAAATGAGCTAGAAGCTCATTTAATACCCTCCCTGACATGTAGTCCCATCCCGCATCTGGCCCACTTCCCCGGCAGGTACAAAGGCCATCTGTTTGGTCCAGGTATCTGTGGAGGGTTCCACCTACTGCTTTGTGGCGTAGGGAATAAAACAGAGCCTGCTGGGCATGGCCAGTAGGGCCTGCCTGATCTCCTTCCTTCTTTTCTCCTCTCAGCCTCTCAGACCTGGAACCTCTCTCTTCCCTCTCTCTAAGACACTTCCCCTGCACCCCACCCCTCAGGGTGATCTCTGAATCCAAATTTGCCCCAAGGAAGTTTCCTCTGTCCTCTCCACGTCCCTACCTCCTCCCCAGACCCTTGTGGGGGAGAGGCTCCTCCATCTTTCCCAAGTCACACCATGGTTTCCTATGTGGCCTGGACAAGAGCCTGTCCCTACCTTCTCCAGAGCCGCCAGAAGCCACCTCAGGTGCCTTCCCCATCCAGTGCAGTTCAGGCCCTTCTGCCAGCAGCACAGTATGAGCACTAGACTTGGAGTGAAGATTTGAGAGCCCTCTCCGTCACTGCGGAAGCTTGAGCATGTTGCCTGACCTATCTGAACCTCATGTTTCTCATCTGTGAAAGCTGACAGTGTCGGGCTGCTGTGAGACTTAAAGGACATAATGCACCTAGGGGCCAAGCACTGCCTGGAACACAGTGGAAGCTCAGCAGATACTGGCCTACCCACCCCCTTAGTAGAAGCACTAACCATGTGACCCAAGGCAAAAGTGCTTTAAGAAAGTGCTTTCTCTGAGCATCGGTCTCTTCTTCTGTCAAAACATTTATATTGATTTAATATTTCACAGGATGGCAGCAAGGATCAGAGAAGACAATAGGTGACAGGTTTTTGTACACTGTAAAAATACGACCTACACTGTTCCCCAAGGGATGACATGCCCCGGGGAGGTGGGGGAGGAGGTGTGGAGGTGAAGGGCTGAGCTGGAGAAAAGGTGCTTGAGGAGGACCCCACTGCCCAAGGACCTGCTGTAGGAAACATTCCCACCCCCTACACCCGAGCTGCCCCCTCACAGTCAACCCTTAAGGACCTCAAATTCTTAGCAAGGGGTAAAGAGTTGAAGGTGCCAAGTCCCAGTGGTTTTGACCAATCAGCCTCTGGTCTGCTCTTTCTGCTCTATAAAACCTTAGTTGCTTGAGTCCCCTATAGCTCCCAAATCACTCCCTTCCTCCTGTGCTCCAGCCACCCTGGAAATGAATGCCCCAAAGGTGCTGTGGCTGTCCTCCTAATATCCATTCCCTCCTGAAGGGGTGGGGGCATCTGTGAAGCCTGCCTTCATGAGAGGTCTCGGGGCTCAGGATGGTGCTGCCAGAGAAAGGATGACTGAGCCAGAAAGGCCCAGGGGTCAGCTCCAACTGCAGTCATCCCCTTAGTACGATTATCAGGATGTCCTTGCCTTCCTTCTGCCTCCTCTACGCAACCCCTAAAACAAACAGTGATGAAACCTCTTTTCCAGATCCCCTCTGAATTTGACAGAGGACTTGCTTCCTGGCTTTCTACCCTTCAGTGAGTCCTGACATGTCACTCCGTCCACCCACTCCAAGCTCCAGATCTATTCCCCCCACCACCCAGTTCTGGAGCACACATGCACATGCACAGCATCACAATTAAGTCAGCCTTGCCAATGTCCCTGAAACAAAGTCCCTGCATGGTTAACACTTATCTCACACTGGAGTCCTTGTCCCCGCCATCATGCACACACTTTCCCCATCCCCTGAAAGTGCCTCTGTGTTCCTGGTCAGAGAGGACACTGAGGAGCAGTGTGTCCCTGAACACAGCTTGGGGCAAAACTAATTTGACAAGGGGACCATGACAACCACTGTATGCTTTCTCTTTTCCTTGCATCTTGGTCAGGACCTGGGGAGAAAGAGCAGGATTCTATGCCTGGCTTCAGGCCACAGCTGCGCAGTCCCTGGCTTCCACTCACAGAACCTGTTCACCTATATACCCCTCTGGGCACCTCCCTCAAGATGGCTGGCCCTTTCCAGGGACATACCAGAAACACTGCTTAAACCCAGCTCCTGTGAGCTCTTTGACCCCGCCCTTGCTGGTTCCCAAGGGGCCTCCACCCACCTTGACCTGGCTCTGGGTTGTCTGCCTTGCCCCTCTTTAAGTCTTCTGGACTCTGAATGTGATGACCCCAGTTTCCTTCAAATGGCCAGGGAAGGGTGGCTCGGCAGCCCATCTGAGGCTGTGTGGGGCTGTTGGTTTACAGGGGAAGGTGTCCTCATCCAAAGAAGAATGAAGTTTTGTTTTCCTGTGACTCCTCTTCTCCCGGCCAGCCTCACCCCAGGCTTCCACTTGAGCCCCTCCTGGTGCTTCTGCTGGAGCCCCACCTGCCTCACCACCTCCTCCTATTGGAGGCTGTAACCTGCAGCTGCAAGGAAATGCTGCTCAGGGTCTGAAGGACAGAGGAACAAGTGCAGGATCTGTCTGTGAGCTCCTGTCATTTCATCCTGTTAGTACTATCTTCCCGGTGTCTAGCCCAGTCCTGCTCAATTAGATCCCACCCACCTTACCCTCCAAGGGGAGGGGCTGAGTGTGCCAAGCTTGGGTTCTTTTCATGCCACTAGGTCTCTGCACATGCTCTTTCCTAAGGAATCCAGTTCCACCGCTGCCAGAACTTATTTTGTAAGTTACTTCTGTGCCTGTTTATTTTCCCCTCTACAGTGCCACACCTCCAGGGTGGCAAATACTCTACCTCTAGTACTGAGCACAAGTTCCCATGTGATCTCCACTCCTCAAAGTGAGCCCTGTGCTGAGCCCATCTCCTGCTTCAGGGAAGACCAGCAATCAAGGCCCCTTAGCTGCCTTCTCGGGCCTATTTTTCACTCTTGCCCTCGGCCCATTCTCCAAAAGAAGGAGAGCTGCCGCCCGTCACTTCCTTTTTTTTTTTTTTTTTGAGATGGAGTTTTGCTCTTGTTACCCAGGCTGGAGTGCAGTGGCGCTATCTCCGCTCACCACAACCTCTGTCTCCTGGGTTCAAGCACTTCTCCTGCCTCAGCCTCCTGAGTACCTGGGATTACAGGCGTGCGCCACCATGCCCAGCTAATTTTTTGTATTTTTAGTAGAGACGGGGTTTCACCATGTTGACCAGGATGGTCTCGATCTCTTGACCTCGTGATCCACCTGCCTTGGCCTCCCAAAGTGCTGGGATTACAGGCGTGAGCCACCGCGCCCGGCCAGTCACTTTCAAGACAGCAGGAAAACTCTAACCCCAGCACCCACTCCAAGCCCTTTGTCCCTGGCTGGTGCTCTGGCTTCTCCACCCTAGCTTCCCAGGCCAATTCTATTTAAAGGCAAGCTGTCTGGTGAGATTTCGTTCTCACCCCTCCCACTCAGCTCCCTGTCTCCATGGTCATGCTCTTATTGGCTACCCAGTACACAGGCCCTTCAGATGATCACAGCCACTTCCCACGCCTACTCAGTCCCAAGTGGGTCCCAATGTCCATTCCAGAGGAAGTCACCTTTACCCTATCCTTCACAGATTTTCCCTTGCTTCCTCGATCCCTTTCCACTTGTCTTCCTGGCCCGGTTCATCTCCTTGTCCTATTTGACAACATCTGGTCCCAGATTTACCCTACCCTCAGAGTTTTTCTAACTTGCCATGCTGGTGGTCCCACTGGGGACATTGAGTCTGCTAGATTCTCTCCTCCCATCATTGTGATTACGAAGGGAGGGTTCGAGCAGGGCAATGGGGAAGGAAGTTGAGAGTTGAGTGTTCAGCGCCTTCCCTGTCTCCGGCTTCTACTATTGGCCACACTCCAGGCATTGTCTTCCTACCAGAGATTGAGCTGCCAGTAAAACAGCAGGAGCACAGTCAATTGTGTAGAAGAGGTAGGAAAGTGAGGGGCGGCGGATGGGTGGATAGGCATTAAAAAAGAAGCAACAGAAGTCCTTCCAAATGGAGTAACAGCACCTGAAATCCCTGCATACCTCGGATACCTGAGCAGAGGTGCCAAAGCTAGTGTCATCACCTAGATCACCTCCATGTCCTAGCCCAGAGCCTCCATTTGCACTCCCACACCATACAACTGGCCTAGGGAGCTGAGTTGCTATCAGAGTGAGCAATGGGCCAGACTGACTTAAGCAGGTGTTAAAATCCCTGCTCTGAAGTTCCAAGCATCTGTTAATTCATATCCCCCAAAATAAAATTCATATCCCAGATAGGCTTTATGCCAGTGATTTCAAGGGTCCAAATAACTCTTGACTGGGCTTCTGACTGGACTTCAGGACCCTGCCAGGAGTATAAGGATCAAATATCTTCTTTAACCTTCTCCATGTACACGTATCCCCTCTCCAAGGAAGACAGGCAGGTCCCAGTGCCTAGTTTCACTATTCCAAGTCCTACTTTCCAAACTGAGAAGGCTGCATGCTTAGAGTTCCCTTGATCCTGGTGTCCGCTTCGAATTTCCCAACCTGTGCAACTGGAGATGTTAGTGATGCTAAGGGCAAGGATGACAGGGGCTACGGAAGTGTGGCCTGTGCTCTTCCTCTCACCCACAAGAGGTCTGAGGATGGGATCCTGGTGGGAATGTTGGCAGCTAACAGATGGGGGTGGATTAAGGAAGAGTCCTCACTAAGCCTTCCCAATACAATATGGTAGATCACTAGGATAGAACAGAGGTGCTGCTGTCTCATGCTGTTCATGAAGTAAGAGTAGAGAGGAAAACTGGGAGGATACCAGCATTCTGCCTGCCCAGTAGGAGCCAGGTCCTCTAAGAGTCCAAGAAGAACAGAATCATGTCAGGTCAAACAGAGAAATACAAAGTGAGAAAATGAAGATTTTTCAATCTTTAACATCTTTGAGGGTCAGATAATTTAATGAGGGTTCCCTTCTTAATGGAACGTTTGTCTGGGAGTCATGAGCCTTAGATGTCATCTTCATTAGAGAAAGAGGGGAAATGAAGTGAGAAATGAAGAAAGGACCATCAGAATTCACAGAAAATAACCCTGACAACTGTGATTTTCATCCTAGATACTTAACTCAACCTGCTAGTTAACTTGGTTTCAAGGTCAGCCATGACATGGCCCCAATGTATTATTCTTCCTATGTACTCCTTCCACATTTCCCAACATCAAATGGAACCAGATAACTTCTTGTTCATTTCTGTTTTCTGCACTTGCCTTTTCCTGAAATCTGCCTATAATATTCTTCCCTACTCTCACCTGTTGAAAATCCCACCCTTTCTTAAAGGCTTACTTCAAACTCCCCTCTCTGGGGAATTTCAACCCAAAACAGAAAGCATCCGTCCCGTCTCATACTACTTTCCTTCTTTGTGACCTTCTCTCTGCCTATATACCATTTCTCTCCTGCAACTATGCCCACTTACACTCCTGAGTCAGGTTTATTTTTATACTAGATTCCACCCATTTTGCTTACTCAGTTTTCCTTCTCAATGGGTCATCCCTATTAGCACAGAAACATCTACTATTTCACCCATCTTGATAGGGTAATCCATGCTTGATGCCTCCAATGCCCCCCCCCCATTTTTCCCTATATCTACTCCAGACACTGTCCCCAACCATTCCACTGACAGTCCATCAGGGTCACCAGCACCCTCCAAGTTTTCCTCTGCTAATTCCTCTCCATCTCTCAACCTCGTGATAGAATTCCTCAGGGACCTCTTTTCTATCTACACTCAACCCTAGTGACCCTGTATAGCTTCATGTTTTAAAATATTAAATGTCCTCTCCAGACTGCTTCTGCTGAATTGGACTCATATCCAACTCATATGCCTACTATAAATCTCTGGAATGCAACACACTTCTTACACATAGCAGGTTCAGAGTGGAACTCCTGCCCATTCTTCATTCTCCTTCCAATCTACTCCCCTCACAATCTTCACTTGATTATTGGCCCAAATCTTGGATTCTTCCTTGTCTTCTATTATATTCTTATGTGTCAGTAAATGCTGCTGGCTCCACTTGCAAAATACACCTATAGCCACTCCACTGCTACCACTATGGTCCAGATCACCGTTCCTCCCATGATTCCACCTTCTATCTGGTATCACGCTTCATGTTTGCTCCCATACGGGCTATTCTCAGCTCAACAGAGCACTCCTAATGGCATACTATGGTTGAGGGGTCTGATCACATTATATCCTTGACTGAAATCCTTTTCATGGACTCAACACAGGGTAGATGCTGTGGGAAATTTCCCCTTACCCAATCCCATTGCCTTTCTTTTACTACTGTTCTCCCCCTTGCTCACTCTGCTCCACCCATACTGAGCTCCTTGCTAGTTTTCAACACACCAGGCACATGTCCACCTCATGGCATTGGCACAGACCCTTTCCCCGAGGAATAAAAAATCCTTCTTTCCCCCAGGCAGCTGCATGGGCTGCTCACTTCAAACACTTACTCAAATACCAACTTCAATGAGATATAAACCTTTAACCCGCTACCACCACATTCCCTCTGCCTGGCACTCTTGCCCCTGTCCACCACTTAACTCACTGTGTAATGGCACAACAGTTGTCTTTTTTCATTTTCTTTTTTTTTTTTTTTTTTTTTTTTTTGAGATGGAGTTTCACTCTTGTTACCCAGGTTGGAGTGCAATGGCGCGATCTCGGCTCACCGCAACCTCCGCCTCCTGGGTTCAGGCAATTCTCCTGCCTCAACCTCCTGAGTAGCTGGGATTACAGGCACACGCCACCATGCCCAGCTAATTTTTTGTATTTTTTTAGTAGAGACGGGGTTTCACCATGTTGACCAGGATGGTCTCGATCTCTTGACCTCGTGATCCACCCGCCTCGGCCTCCCAAAGTGCTGGGATTATAGGCTTGAGCCACCGTGCCCGGCGTCTTTTTTCATTTTCTAAAGATAAAAACTCCACGATGAAAGGGATCTGAATCGGGTTGCTACTATTCATTGTCGTATCCCCAGCAAGCAGATCAGCACTTGCCATGCAGCAGAAGTGCGACAAATGCTCGTTGGTAGGCCCAGAAGGATCGATCATGTCCTGTTCTGATTTGCATGCCCTACAACGTTTAGCACAAAAATCTGAACATAGTTAAGCTTTTAAAAAATTCATTGAAAACAGCTCAAAATAAGAGTCACACCACTGTTTAAAATGGGAAGGTTTATTAAGGTTTTTCCTCAAGACGAACAGCCAATCTCTTGCTTCTTGAGAGAAGCAATTAGGGGGAAATGTATGTCACACCTTGGGCCCAGAACCACAGGAGGCCGCTTCTCAACAAGCCCAAAGAACTTACATCGCCCAATTCCCGTTTAAAGCTCATTAATGTCTATAAAACAGAATCCATGTTGCCTTCCCAGAAAACAGAACTATGAACTTAGTCAGAGCCTCCAGCTGTTCTCAACAAGAATATTTAAGCAAGACAGGGCAGTAAACGGACTGCACAGTCAACAAACCCAAGATGAAACTGCAGTAAAATCCATGATCAAAGTCATGTCTCAACTACATTTTCAAGAATAACTTACAGTTTTTACATTTTGGGAAACATAAATACTAAAAGCTGGGTGGTTAGACTGCCTCAAAGTTCACATTCATTTCCCTCTTGGCAAGATGAGCTCTTTCCAGACCCTGGACAAGAATCCAAACCACTCTGCCCTTTTAAGCCTGGAGCTGATTCAAGGGGGGATATTTTAACACATATTTAGCACCTTAAATAAGTACAAAACCCAAATTTTTAAAAAGGTTATTTTACAAATTATTTTCCTCCTCCAAATACCTGACAATTTCTTTACACTTTGGTTTCAACAGACATACAATTTATAAGAGTGTATTTTATGTTTTCTAACATTCTGCTGTGATTGTTTACAAAGGAAAATATCACGGTATTCCTTATTTCTCTTTCTGTCCCTCAGTCTCTAAGACAAAACTGAGCCACATAAACTGACATACATGCATATTTACGAGGATAATGTGGCGAAATATTTTAAACTGGCCATGTCTAGGAAACGTAGAATGTCTTATTACTATTCTTCAATGGAGAAAAATGCTCCAAGCCTGTTTTAATAAAGTTGGTAATAAAGGTCAGTATTTTTTCTGAGTATTAACTTCTCCAAGCACATTATAAACTCAAAGTAGATAGTTTCAGTGAGGAGTAAATGGTGGCCATTTATGACGGCAAATTAAGGTGCCAAACATGGATTAGTTCAAAGTTGTAGGGAGAAGAAAGTAACACACCAACAGCCGTATTTCACCAAAAGTTCTTAAGAGAATTACCTGTGTAGCCACAGTTCAGAAAACTACAGTGTTATTCATACCTTTGATGAATTGTAGTATCTTCCCTGCCCCATTAAACTGTAAACTCTTGAGAGAGCATCTCTATGCCTCTTTGTGAACCACACAGTGTTTATGGATTAGGACTTAAATAGCTACTTCAATGCTGATCAAAGTATTAACCAGGCCGGGCGTGGTGGCTCATGCCTGTAATCCTAACACTTTGGGAGGCTGAGGTGGGTGAATCATGAGGTCAGGAGCTCGAGACCAGCCTGGCCAACACGTTAAAACCCCATCTCTACTAAATACAAAAAAATAGCTGGGCGTGGTGGCAGATGCCTGTAATCCCGATTACTCGGAAGGCTAAGGTAGGAGAATCATTTGAACCTGGGAGGCAGAAGTTGCCGTGAGCTAAGATTGCTCCATTGTACTCCAGCCTCAGCGACTGGGGAGAGACTCCCTCTCAAAAAAACAAATAAATAAATAAAATAAAAATTAATTGATGTTGAAGCTCCCCCTGGTGGAGGGTAAGATTACAGCAGGATTTTTTACTGTTAATTTCTAAAAGCAGACTCTTGGGGGTATTACCACCAAGCCATTGAAGCAAACTATGAACTATGGCATCAAGCCTCCTTAAATTCTATGTCACTCATATAACCAAAGTCATTATATTTTAAACAGCCACACATACTTAAATGAAGTTTCTAGACATTTGTCATTTGACATTCATACAATATCCTGGAAACTTTTTTATTTTTCAGCTATAAAAATACATTTATTTTCAGGTACCTTTCCTTTTGGAACCAAGACTAAGGAGCCCACATCAGGACAATATAAAAACACACCTATCTCACTTTCTAACAGGGTACCTTTTCATCTTGTTCAGCAACCATAGGTATTCTTGCACATCTGACTTCAGCTGGTCCTGCCCTGCATACCACTGTGTGCTAGAAAGTTCCACCTTTAGCTCAAGTGGACTGTTTAAGATGTGACAAAGGAATCTGTAACTGTCATGTTTCTCCACCACATTCTAAAACAGAAGACACTGAGTTTATGCTACTAGTCAAGCAGACTGAGACTTGGAGTTGGTCTTATTAAATGACTTCTATTTAATCTGGCAAGTAACTACACAATAGATGGGACAAGATAGTATTTAGAAAGTTTTACTGGTTGATGAGAAGTTTGTCTATGATTTTAAGTTCAAAGAAACGTTTGAGGGGTGTTTTAAAGCAGAATGACTTTAGAGGAACTTAAAATAAAAGATGCCGCTCTGACCTTACAACTGGCCCTAATGCTTCATTAAAATGTACCATATAGTTCTGGCCCCTCAATCCCAGACATATGCATCATTGGATCACTAGAAGGATAGCGTTAGATAACTAAGTTTATTAGACACTAAAAATAATAGTAATTTCCAGTTTTTCAAAACAATACTTTAACACGTTCTCAGGTTGGTCAGAGCTTAACATTTAAAACCTGATTTTAAAATTTCAATTCAGTAAATGACAGGCTGACCACATGCCTGGAAAATCTCAGCAAGGCATGAACACTTCTTCATACCTAGTTGCAAAGAGACAGTATCTAGGGATCCCTGAGCAATGACTTACGACTTTCTAGGACTGGTCACCTCCTTAGTATTTGGGCACAAGGCACAGGGTTTCCTAAGCTTGCTTCTTTCCTTTTCCAGAACTTAACTGGCTAACGAGCTTTTGTTCTACCTCTCTTTATAGAGATCACATAAGTATATCACCCTGGGTCCATGTCTTCTTAAGCCCTATCTTTCATAAAGAGGAAAATAATCGGGAAGAAAAAGAAAAGCACCACTATATAGGAAGCTAAAAATTTAACTTGGCAATCTCTTCCACATTACTACTACCATACTATTTCATAAATAGTTGAAGCAAAAGTAACACATTCCTTATGTGTTTTAACTTTCTCTCAAATTCTTCAGTCTATTATAAAGCAAGTTTGAAATTTTTCACATAACACTTCATCAGTGGACTCACACCCAACAAGTTAACAATGGCAAAAGGATTCCCTTGAAATTTCAAGCTGTGGAAGATCTGAAATAGTAAAAGTTAAACCCTGATACAGTATTAAACTTATTTTTTACATATAAAAATAATATACAGTGGGATTTTTATTCAGTAAGATACAATCTTTAAGATCAAGAGAGAATATACAAAACTATTCTATGCTGTCTGATGTATTTTACTGTATAGTAGGAATAAATATACCCAGAACAGAAAGTGCAAGGTCTGTTCCTAGGGAAATCACCAGTTACTTAGTTTAAAGCCAGTGTTCTGCAGATACTCAGCAGAAAGGAGCTACTGTCGCATGTAAAACAATGTGGTCATTATAAAATAAAGGCCTTAAATCTATAAACAATAACAAAAACACACAAACCAAATGAAAATGTACTAAAATTTAATCATCCATAAAAGCTGTAATTTAATCTGACAGTAAAACACAAGAAGCAATATTAGAGTTGGTTTAGTATATTATATATTTTAGCTTTGAAAGCCATAGAAATCAGTTATCCCAGGTTTTTTCCTATAAAAGACCCATTTTTCCAAAGCGTTATGCACAAACAATTTTAATTAGAATATGACAGATGATATTCCATAATTTTTTAAATATAAAATGAAGTCAATGACTCAAAAAAGTTATCTGCTGCAATGAGTTTGAGGGGACATTTCATATTACCATTACAGATATAAAGTATAATGGTTCAACTTTTTAGTGCTTGATAGGGAGGATCATGATAAAAAGGTCAATATGAAATCATTTGATTATAGTAGCAATATCTAACATTTGAAATGCATCCATGCTCTTTTGTATAATCATATTAGAGTCAAGTATATTTTCACATCTGTTATAACTGCTATTGCAAAGGAGAAATACTATTGTCTTATTTTCCAAGAGATATACACAGAGCAATTTTTTTCTCCAGGGAACTTGTGCAAACCAATATAAGATCTAAATTCTTCACATAATATATAAAACAGGAGAAGCCTCTTCAGATTTATTTTTTGAAGTCTGGAATGCTGGCACTTTCCAATTAGGCAACAGTTCTTCATTCCTGTAATCTAAAACATTGGATACAGATATACACATATGTATGGTTAATTCTTGATGTCAGAAGATGGTACTAAACAAGCAGGTATCCAATAAAGTAACAAAATAATGAGTTTAGCTGATCAGAACTTGAGAACTAAATTATGCTAAACAGTTACAGGAACAGTGCTATTTTAAATTCCCTTTAAAAATGTTTTTAAAAATCAAAAATAGAAGACTGAGTTCACGAGAGGAATCTATAACTGATCAACTTTAGTTATCCTCAGTTATATTTAGTTATACTCAATTATATTTAGTGTTTCCCATTACATCTGACAATCCTGTCTGTACAGAGGAAAACAATGCTATTTTTATTCTATCTCATTACCATCTTATTTTTACTTTCCTTTTATTACTAAAGAAAAGAACACCTGCCTTCCATAAACTTTTCCATAAGACATTCTTTATTCAAGCATTTTATGATTCTGTATTAGAATTACCATTTCTAATACAGATTAAGGCAAGAGATGATACAGAGAGAGCTAATCCCCATATGCAAGGGCAGAAGAATCAAAGTTAGTCTTACTGCCAACAGAGAAAGAATCAGGTTAAAGGAAGAATCCTGGTAATGATTTTCTCTGATGTCTTTAAAACTGGGACATATAAAAAAGAGATTAATATGATTCAATTCAATTTTGCCTAAAGCTATGGACTAGATAAGCTGCCCTCAGGGTTCATATACTCTTAGTAAAAAGGTTTATAATTTGTATTTAAATCTGCCCTGTATTTCAGTACTTTCACAAGTACAGGAACAACATGGCGCTTCGAGTCTATGATTACAGTGAAACGTACTGCAGAGCAGTCTGATCGCTGTCATCTATTATTTGGTATTATCAAACATCTGCAGAGATCCTGGATAACTTACTAAGTAAACGTTATTACACATCAGAGTCTAAGAATTTATGCAAGCAGGATAAAAGTCTTACTCCAGATTTAGGTCAAGATTTATCTTCTCTAAGGTAAAACTCACAAGGCACTGTCACATTGTTGGGTTGTACATAAATGAATTTTTAAAATTGTAATAGGCCAGGAGATAGCACCTTTTCCTTTAAGCATAAGCTAAAAGAGTATTTTGTGAGAACTAAAAATTAAGCTAGGGCCAGCCATAATAATGAGCTGTCAATGAGCCAGTCAACTATAAAAGAGTTAAATAACATAGTATTTAAGAACTGGACCTGGAGCCTTCATTTTCTTTATCTCTGCACCCTTGCCTAAACAAACACATACACCAGTAATCTTAATAAACACTTTCAGGAAACTGATGATTTAAAGTTATTGAATCAAGGCCAGGCACGGTGGCTCACGCCTGTAATCCTAACACTTTGGGAGGCCGAGGTGGGTGGATCAGATCACCCTAAGGTCAGGAGTTTGAGACCAGCCTGGCCAATGTGGTGAAACCTCATCCCTACTAAAAATACAAAAATTAGCCGGGCATGGTGGTGTGCATCTGAAGTCCCAGCTACTTGGGAGGCTGAAGCAGGAGAATCGCTTGAACTCAGGGAGGCAGAGATTGCAGTGAGCAGAGATTGCACCACTGCACTCCAGCCTGGGTGACAGAGCAAGATTCCATCTCAAAAAAGAAAAAAAGTTATTGAATTAAGATTTCATTAAAAGCCTAAAGCAAACATTTAGCCAGATGCTGTCTTTCCTAAATCTGACTACCAGAGATAATCCCCATGTCCCTTTCTCCTTTCTGTGTATTTTCCTCTACGTACCTTCATTTTAAAAGGGAGCTACAATTACTCAGGTGTTTCCCTTAAGAGAGAGATTCATATCTCTAAGGAAGCACATATTAGTTAATTTGGAGGTCTTAAGGGATAATCTACCAAATGAACTCAAGAGATTTACGAGAGTTAGTATAACCAACTCTCCAGTGGTACCAGTTTACGCTGACTAGAGACCAAGTTTAGTAATAATGATGCAATTAGCATCAAATCACATAATAAATCCACTCCATGAAAATACCCTTTTATGGTATTATTTATAGAATTGATGAAGTAGAAATGTTCAGGGGATTTAAATACATAATTAAAGAAAAACAGTCCCCACAGACTTGATAGTCAGCTTACATGCTGTCATAAATTTCTTTTCAATGGGGTCACTTAGTGGAAACTAAAATAGTAACTAGTAGAAAAGTCAACTAATACTTAGAAGCCTAAATAGAAATCTTTATTTGAAAGAAGTTGATCCATACCCGAGAGGAAAATGACTATCAAAATTACACTGATATACCACCACACATTCCCTGGACGGGTCAAGTTAAAAAGACTGACACCACCAATTTTGCGGAGGATGTGGAACTCAAAAGCCACTGGAGAGAGTGTAAACTGGTACAATCACTTTGAAAAACGTTTTAGCAGTAACTATTAAAGCTGTCCATACGTAAGCATATGATCTGGTCATTCCGTTCCTAGATATATACCCAACAGAAATGCATGCACATGTGCACAAAGTCATATAGGAATGTGCACAGAATTATTCATACTAATTTCCCCAAAGAAAGAACTTAACACCAACAGCAGAATACATAAACATACTGCCAGTACTCTCAGGTAATAAAAATGAACTACTGCTACATTTAATATAAATAATTCCCAAAAACATATTTTTGAGTACAAGAAGCTAGACACAGAAAAATATACTATGTTTTTGTTTATGCAAAGTTCAAAAAAAGGCAAACCTAATCCATGGAGTTAGAAATCAGGGCAGAGTTTTAATGTAACTTGAGGAAGAGTGACTCCTGTTGTTATACATGGGTGTGTTCACTTTGGGGTAATTCACCAAATGTACACTTACGTCTTTTTGTTTCAGAGCAACTACTGGTTCACTTCAATTCAGCATGAATTTGGGAGTCATCTAAGAAAGTGGTCTATTCATTCAACCACTATTTTTTAATACCCAACTCATTATCAGGCACTGGGGACACAGTGGCAAGACAAACAGACATGGTCCTTGCTGTCAGAAAGCTTAGCTCAAGGGGAGAGGTCGAGTTATCCAACAGTTAACCTACAAGTTATAAATCACATTTACAAGTTACAGAAACTTAGAAATATCATAATAGATGAAATGGGAAGTGGCTAAAGTCTGGAAAAAAACAAAATAAAAGGATGAGAAAGGTACTTGTTCTGCTTTTAGTATCTTACCTGGCTCAGAGCTGCTGCTGACTATGGGCTTAGAGCAGCAGACATGATTTCTTTTTAGGCTTCTTCTTTTCCACTGGTGTTTTTCTATTTATCTGTCTGACCAGGTCATAAAATATCTAAAAACAAGAAAAAAAGTACTTAACCAACTTTTAAGGCCTTTTTCCACAAAACAATTCTGGTAAGAATTATTCTGCTCTTAGATCTGCATTCTGCTTCTTTCTTTTAAAGTCAGGTTTCTTAGACGGTTCTGTTGACTTTCACTCAGGGTAAAGCAGGACTTACCTATTTATAATGAAGGAAACACCCTTACTCCTAGGTATCCAACATCAAATCAAGAGTAAGAACTGGTAGCGAAAAATAGTAAAAACTTCAAACCTACAGAAAAGTTGCAAAAATAGTACCAACAACTTTGGCATATTCTTCCCAGATTCACCAATTAGTAACATTTTGCCACTTTTACTTTACACACACACACACACACATGCACACACTTATTTTCTGAATCATCTGAGAGTAGATCTTAACTATTAAGTCCTTTAATAAGTATTTCCTAAGATCAAAGATATTCACTTACATAAATATATTACAGTTATTGCACTTAAGACATTTAAGAATTGACACATTATTCTGCATAACTACAAAGCAAATTCCAATTTTGTCAACTGCCCCAATAATGTACTTCCCCCTCCAAGGACAGGATCCATCCAGGATTACACACTGCATTTTATTTCCTCTCACTTTAGTTTTTTAAAATCTGGAACAGTTCTTTGGCCTTTGTCTTTCAGGACATTGTCATTTCTGAAAAATAAACTCTAGTAACTTCCCTCAATTCAGGTTTAGCTGACGTTTTCTCATGATTAGATTCAGGTTATACATTTTTGTCTAAAATAGGACAAAAGAGATACTGTCTCCCTTTCAAGCTATCACATGCAGAGGCACATGATTTTTGTTTGCTTTTTTAAAAAAATATTAATTTTGGTTAAAGTAAAGAGTAGAAAAAGTCTGCTAATCCTTGATTTGAAATGACAAATATTTGTGGTTTTTAGTTTGTTTGTTTTATTTTGAGACACAGTCTTGTTCTGTCAGCCAGGCTGAAGTGCAGTGGTGCAATCTCAGCTCACTGCAACCTCCACTTCCCAGGCTCAAGTAATACTCCCACCTCAGCCTCCCAAATAGCTGGGAACTACAGGTGTGCACCACCACACCCAGCTAATTTTTGTATTTTTCATAGAGACAGTTTCTCAATGTTGCCCAGGCTGGTCTCAAACATCTAAGGTCAAGTGATCTGCCTGCCTCAGCCTCTCAAAGTGCTAGGATTACAGGTTTGAGCCACTGCGCCTAAATGTTTGTTAATAAATCTTGTGGATTCATTTTTGGATGAAAAGTGCAAAGTATCAAAGATAAAAATACAATGCTACTTATTTTAGAAAAGCAGATAATTTTAATTCAGATGCCAAATATTAAAACAAGAAACAGATAACCTTTGCTATGAAATACAACACTTACTAATGATTTGGAATTAAAAACAAGTTATCACAGAAGTCCCTTACTGTTACTAATCTGGAATAAATAGTTCTTTGCAGAATTATATTAAAAAATGGATGACTTTAAGGAGCATTACAGGGATGACTAGTAAAATCTGAATATATAACAAACATATATAATACATAACAAACTGTGTCACCAATTTTTATGATTCTAGTAACCGTTGCTGTGGTTGTGTCAGACAATGTCTGATCTGAGGATACACATACATCAAAACATTTCGGAGTAAAGAAGTGTGATTTCTGTACGCAAGTGGCAAAATTTTAGTAATGGGTGAATCTGATGAAGGGTAAACAAAAATTCTTTCTACTGTTCTTACAACTTTTGAGTAAATTTTAAGAGTAAAATATTTTTAAATTATTGATCTACATTTAAGATAGATGATAAACAATTATATTTCTTTAAAATGATAATTACCTATTTACTTTTTTAAATGTTCCAGATTACAAGACTAAATTAAACTGCTAAAAAGAAAAAAAAAAAAAAAAACCTGAATGAGTTATCCAAAGCTACAAAAGTGACTCATTTAAATTCTTTTCTTTCTGCTCCATTCTTCCCACTCCCATCCTCTTCAAATCATTTAACCCTCTGTTATCTCATTTCTAAAGAAAGTCTGAAAACAGAATTTACAAACAAAATTGCAGTTTTACAACTCCGAAGTCCAAGTTGTTTCAAAACTCTGAAAGCTTCAAGAACTCAGTGTGCTTAAGCCGCAAATGGGCTTTCATTGGTTCCCTACACTCAGTGTATAAGCTATAATACAAAAAAAAAAAAGTAAACTAAAACAGTAAGTTCATCAAAATTACATGTAGTTTCTATTTCAGTTTCTTCATACTAGCCAGTTTCTGGCTCCTGGTACTATACAGAAAGGTAACTAATTTTTGTAGTATTATTCTAAATTATTTCTTTGGAAAACATTGCCTACCTCACAGCAGCAGATGGTTCAGTGATGAGGGCAAGTTCGAACTATAATATTTGGTTAGAAATGCTGAAAGGCCCCAGCCTAGGTTCTTCCTCATCTCTCTGAACTATAGAAAAATCTAAAGGGAACACAGAATAGAGTTTCTCAATCCCTCTCCCGTTCCTAAATTGGGATGTCTTGATTCCAATTACTATTCCAGCCTCAGCAAAGAACAATTAAATCTTGATTAAGACTACTGTGATTCTGGTATAGCCATACATTACTTTCAGAACATTGCAAAGTGGTGTGAATAAGAGTTTTTAAAAACGTGTATATATATATATATATATATATCCTTGTATGTTTTCAAATTTAAGGCCAAGAGGTGAATCTTTGAAAGTATCATTCTATACTTCAGGCATTCGAAAATCACAAAAAAATTTACAAGGCAAAAGCTGTGTGAGCAACTATTAACTATCAAAGGCATCTTTTAGCTGGATTATCAGATTATAAAGAGAAAAATATTTTTAAAAACTCAAATTATCTGGTCCATTCTCCCCACTCTCAAGAACTAAGCATAAAGTTTGTATGTTTTCCAAAAAGTAAAGATTCTTGAGATGGCTAATGCATTTCATTTCATGGTTTTTCTATGTTTGTTTTTATAAACCCTCGTTTATAAACGGTCTGCTTTAACAAGACTGCTATGAAAAAGTATCTCTGCTGACTGGAAGAAGTTTAATAACATGTAGATTCTCACAAACAAATAGTATACTGTCCTCTGGATCCCGAAGGGAGAAGTCCTATGCACTGGATCGAGGCCCAACTCAGCCCCACCGCAGCCTGGTGAACTTGGTTGTTGGGTCTCCAGAGGTAAGGACAAGGACAGCAAGAAGCCACATTTCTTAACAGCAATTATCTTACAGATAGTGACCTCATATCACCATTCTGCTAGCAAAACAGATTCACTAATTCTAACACATTCTTTATCAAAATACTTTTTTTTCTTTAATTATTGTTGAAAGACTTGTTCCCCCAGTAGGGTGCAAACTTCTTTACGGCAGGAATAGTGTCTGTCTGGGTGACTGTTACCTGGGGGCCGGACACAGTGCCAGACACATAATAGCTAGTATTTGCTGAATAAATAAAATGTATAAATTTCTTGTTTTTATATACTTGTTAAAAATGGTTTCACATATTCACATAAAAAAAGCAAGCAATGGCATTCTTGATTATCTGTAAAATACAGAAGTTGAAGCAAGCTTAATTTTTTTACCTGCCAGGTGTTTAAAGTAACTCGGTCATTTAAAAAAGTCAGATAATCGTCTATAAGCATAATATCAGTCAAGAAAAAGGGATCAGCAGAACCACACGCCAGAGGGAACAGCAAGCAAAAACAGAGGACTCATAACTTAACCCACTCTCACGCTCACCTATGTAGTTAGGTGATCTGAATTCTGACTGATTACGAGTAACGCTATAAATGGCAAGCAAAACAGGGGCAGGAAAGAAGCCTACTCTGTTTTGTTTTTATTTTTTAAAAAGTCTTACGGTAAAGTAAACAA
The DNA here is from genome assembly GCF_048565385.1 of Saimiri boliviensis. Classification (NCBI taxonomy): domain Eukaryota; kingdom Metazoa; phylum Chordata; class Mammalia; order Primates; family Cebidae; genus Saimiri; species Saimiri boliviensis. The sequence goes on from NC_133459.1 coordinate 100,110,553, forward strand.
AAGCAAGGGAACTTTTTAAGGTTGACTGGTGGAGACAGTTGGAAACTGTACTAAATTTTTAGGAGCCCAGTAAACTAGTAAACTACTGGCCTTTTACATCCAGGCATGCAGCTTATTATGCGAAGTATTCTCGTCCACAGGTTTGTTTTCAAGATAGCGGAGTGCTTAACTCAGTGACCCCACACCCACACTCCCTAAAAAAGCCTTGTGCACCTGCTGTATCAGGCCTAACAGTCTAAGTGAATTCCAGGTACATGTCCATACTCACACAGATTACCCACTTTGAATCATACCCCAAAGGTGGGGAACACTCATAACACAATTCTGTGATACCCATGAAGGTAGTCACATCCTCTGTGTGACTACCTCCACATATTATTTTCCAGCTTGACTTCACGACCTATTTATATAAATCTGGATAAATAATTCTTACAATATAAGGGTGATGTAACAATTTTTACACACCACTTTATCACATATCACTTAGAGGCTTAGCAGGACTTTATCCACATTCTTCAATTCTAGCTTCCTCTTTTACAATAAGCTAAATTTAACTGTTCTCATACAGCCATCAAAGTGGCCTCATGTAAGCTAAAATATACAGTTTCTAGGAATTACTTAGTGTTTCCTATAACATGATAGAATCAAGATTGCTTAAAACATGAAAATTTTTTCTTCAAAGTCTGGCTGTTATCTTAAAGCAAACTAAAAAGGCACTTGTTTGTGCTGCCCAACAGTTGTAGGTTACCTCATTAACATTGATCTTTGACTTTGCAGAAGATTCTAAAAAGGCACAGTTACACCACTGTCTTGCTAAATTCTGGCCCTGTTCTTTGCCAACTACTCGCTCATCTTCCAGGTCACATTTATTGCCAACCAAAATCATTGGAACCTGTGGGAAGAAAAAAACATAAAATGAGCAATAACATACTCATTACTTAGCCTTTTTTTTTTTTTTTTTAATGAATAAGCAATTATCTGCCACTGACTGAAATAGATGAGTTAAGATTGCAAACTTCACCAAGTAGTAACAAAAAGTGTATGTTGAGGGGAAGAGGTGAAGGAAGAAGAGACAAAAAAATACGGAAGAGATCCTACTACATAGATATGCTAAATTATTTTAAGAATATAATCCTGGCCAGGCCCAGTGGTTCACGCCTGTAATTCAAGGACTTTGGGAGGCTGAGCCAGGAAGATTGCTTGAGCTCAGGAGCCTGAGACAAGCCTGGGTAACATGGTGAGACCTGGTCTCTTCTAAAAAATTCAAATACAATCAGCCGGACAGGGTGGCACACACCTGTAGTCCCAACTACTCAGGGAGCTAAGGTGGGAAGATTACTTCAGCCCAGGAGGTAGACGCAGTGGGCCATGACTGTACCACTGCACTCCAGCCTGAGTGACAGAGCAAGACCCTGACACACACACACACACACACACACACACACACACACACACACACAGAATATAATCCCCAAATTCTCTTGTGGACCACTACCAATAGCTGAATTTCAAGTAGAAAAACCTGAAGGAAAAGGAATCTCCTACAAAACAGAAAAAAATAAAGTCTGTGGGCCTAATTTTTTTTTTTTTTTTTTTTTTTTTTTGAGACGGAGTCTTACTCTGTTGTACAGGCTGGAGTGCAAAAGTGCAATCTAGGCTCACTGCAACCTCTTGCCTCCCTGGTTCAAGTGATACTTCTGCCTCAGTGTCCCGAGTAGCTGAGACTACAGGCGCATGCTACAAGCCCCAGCTAATTTTTGTATTTTAGTAGAGATACAGTTTCACCATGTTGCCCAGGCTGGTCTCGAACTCCTGAACTCAGTCAATTTGCCCACCTAGGCCTTCTAAAGTGCTGGGATTACAGGCGTGAGCCATTGCGCCCAGCCGGCCTAACTGGTTTAAGTGCATCATCTCACAGGTACAACAGATACCAAAAACAGTGGCAAGATAAAGATATTAACAACAGGTTCTACTTCTGCATTTGACATGTAGATTTGAAGATCTATTTAGATTAAATGTTAAGGGGGATTAACAATAAAAATAAAACCACAAAGTAGCTATGTGTTCCTCCTTTCTCCACACTATAGATGCTTGGCTACATCCATCCAAAAACTCCCTACTTCCAGTAAAACAGGCAGTTAACTAACTGTATTAACTTCCTTAGTTAAAAGGTGTCCAGAGAACAAAGTAATTTGTTTGAGGTGATGGACACTATAAAAAAAAAAAAAATTAAGGAACATGGTGGACCTTCTACCTAAAATAGGCAATTATTGTGAGTTAGAGTAAACACACGAGGCATCTACAACTCCATCTTTTTTCGTTTATTACATGGAACAAAGGATTAACATTACCAGAGCTCAATCTGCACATAATTGCCTATGAAAACAAAACTCTCTTGGATAAATTAGTCATTAAAAGGAAAAAAACCATTCATTGGTTACAGCTGGTTATGAGTCATATTTTACACATCCCTCCTGCCTATAATATTATCCCAGGTTAAGGGCCTTGAGAAAATGTATATGCTCCCATTAATAATTAGTACACATAAAACCAGAAAGGTACAATTGAAATTTTAAATTCTGATTTATACAACTGAAAAGGAACTCTCTGTGATTCAAAACTGAGGTAAATGTATGAAATACACATTTTGTTTTGCAAAAAAAAAAAAAAAGACACGACCACAAAAACAATGCTATTCAACAATTAAGATTTCTGAAACAAAAAAATTTTAAATCCAGTTAACTAAAATCTTTAACATAATTTTAAAGGAAAAAACTGCATGTAAGAATTATACCAATAAAATTTTAGAAATAAAAACACACCATTATGGATCTTAATAATGTTCTTTGAACACTGTTTCTGACATAACTACCACCTTTCAAAGCTCGACTCGGGTACCACTTCTATGAAGTATTCTTTGACTCCTCTTTTTCCTCTACTGCCCTTTTTAGCCCATCGCACAATGGGTATTTTATCACATATGTCCTCATTTTCTAAACATCTCACCACATAATTTCTAAGTTAATTTTGAAAGTTAAAAATATTTTTGGTCACACGGGCTCTGTCAGGCATGCGGTAAATAACTTCCAAATCCTCTACTGATAGAGAAAACAGGCACTTTTTAATTTGACCACAAAGAGACAGCAATACATCTTACAGAGAAAAAAAAAATACTTACATCTTCTGTATCCTTAACCCGTAAAATCTGTTCCCTCAGGTCCTGTAAGTCATTAAACGTGGACTGAGCTGTAATAGAATACACTAGTGCAAAACCTTGGCCATTCTTCATATACAAATCCCTCATCGCTGTAAATTGCTCCTATGATAAAAAATATGCAATTATAAATATATAAATTTCTTGAATGTATACTAGAACAATTTAAAACAGAATAATTACAAGTGAGCTACATTTTTTATTCCTTGATATCCTGACAGAAAACAAGAAAGACATAACACAGTTTCTAGCAACTTTCTAGGTGACTTCTAGGTGACGCCTATGACAATAAATTGGAGAATTAAAAGGAATTCTTAACCATTTTAATTTGCTTTTGTGTGATTTAGAACCGTATATAATTTTTTAGAAACAGATCTTAATTTTGATCCTAAATAATTTTATTTGCACATTTATGACACAACTACTGCCCAAGTGTAAACAATCTGAGCTATAAGACCAATACTGAACTATAACTTAATCATCCAGCATCAATATCTCTACTAGCAGATTTTTTCATCTTTCTTTTGCTATTCTCATGGCAGAGCAAGACTTTATCATCTTTATAGTCAATAAACTCTTTTTATAAAAGCTTGTTCATGGCCAGCGTGATGGCTCATGCCTGTAATCCCAACACCTTGGAAGGCCGAGGCAGGCGGATCACCGGAGGTCAGGAGTTCCAGACCAGTCTGGCCAACACGGTGAAACCTTGCCTCTCTACTAAAAATACAAAATTAGCCAGGCATACTGCTGCACACCCCTAGTCCCAGCTACTCAGAAGGCTGAGGCAGGATAACTGCTTGAACCTGAAAGGTGGAGGTTGCAGTGAGCCAAGATCATGTCATTGACTCCAGCTTGGGTGACAAGAGTGAAACTTCATCTTGGGAAAAAAAAAAGAAAAGAAAAGAAAAAAGAGCTTGTTCATGTATTTTCAGTCCCCACCTCATTCGAAACCTTTAGAAAAGATGTGAGAATAGCGCGATGACTATCTATACCCTTTAAATGTACTAATTGTTAACATTCAGTCATGCCAAATTAAAATTATTTGTTTTAAGTTTTCTTCCTTTTATTTGGTGACAATCATTACTGTATGTTGTAACTACCGATGTTAATACAAGACAAAATCTTATTTTTAAAAAGTTTTGGGATTTTGTATATATTATTTTTAAAGCACATGTGGTAGAATATTAAAAATGTATATATCTTGGGTCTTTATATTAAATAAACTGTACATTTTAGATCTTTTTACCTTTGGATGCATTAAACATAAAAGACCCACATCCACAAGGTTTTTTAAGCTTTTTGCTGTCCTGGCTTCCTTGCTCCCCATGACCACTACCTCTGTTTTGTCCATTACGTCTAAAATAGTTCTGGTTGTTCTACCCTGGCTGATGAACTCTTTCTTGTATTCCAGGGAGTTAGCTATGCTACCACTCAATCACTTCCCCAGCTTCAAATTCTAGTCTTTGGTGTACCACAGGAATATGGCTAACCTTTTTATACTGCTGCCAGGGTATTTTTTGTCAAAGATGTAAAAACTGGGAGTTTCCTGGATTCTTCATTTATTAAGTTTTTGTATTCCAGGACTGCACCGCTGTGGTAACCAATTAAATTCTGCCATTGTCCACATATTTATATAATAAATGAATTTATTTACAAATGTTAAGTGCTACAAATACTAGCAATACTATTTCTATGGTGTTCTCTAGAGATTATGGTCTTTGCTTCTTATTAAATCAAAAGAATAAACATATAGGCAGCCTGAGTTCTGAAAATCCAGTTTAAGAATAGTCCTTACAGAACTGCAGTGGTTGGCGTCCTCTCATTTTGAGAATGTCAACCTCTTTCTTAAAGACATTCTACAAGTTTCATCCATTCACGACAAATATCCACCGACACTGTTGTAGTCCTACAGATATTGTCAGTGATCGTGAGAGGCAAAAAAATTTCTGCCCCAGAGAAGTGTACATGGAGACAGACAAAAATCAAGTATGCAAGCTGGTAATAAATGTTATAGCTCAGAGAAGGCCTCACAGGTAATACTGAGTAAGGATCTGAGGGAGGTGAAGGAGTAAGCTCCATGGTTATGTGAAGGAACGGTACCCCATGCAGAGGGAAGAGCAAATACCAAGGCCCCAAGAGGAAACATGTCTAAAGTATATGAGAGGCTGTAAGGAGGGTGGATTCACTGAAACATTGTTACCTAGTATGTGAGTACAGGAGGTGGAGCCAGAGAAGGAACAGAGAGAAAGATTATCTCATTTGGATCTTTTAGGAAAATATAATAAAGACTTTGGCTTTTACTCTGAGTTTAACCCATAATTTAAGCTGAGGAAGACATGATCCAACTTACATTTAAATGGGATTATAATGGTTACTGTGTCGAGACCAATCTGAAGGGTGTCAGGAAGAAAAGCAGGGAGATCCGTTTTGAGGTTATTGAAATAACCCAGCTGAGAGATGACAACAGTGTAGACTGAGATAAATAGTGTCATTAGATTCTAGTGGTGGTAGCTGAGTTCTGGGTAAGTTTTAAAGGTAAAGCCAATAGGGTTTACTGAGAGTTTGGATGTACACAAAATATAACAAAAAAGGCAGTCAAAGATGGTTCCATGGTTTCAGGCATAACCAACTAAAAGAGTACTATTTACTGAGATGGGAAAGATTGGAAAGACCCAGGTCAGGGAAAGGGTATCAGGAGTTCAGTTTGGAAATGTTATGTTTGAGATGCTTATTAGACACACAATAAGAGATATTGAAGAGGCAGTTAGAAGAGGAGTTTGACATTCAGAAAAGAAATAAGGACGGGGATATAGTTTGTATGTCTGTCACCTCCAAACCTTATGCTGAAATGTTATCGCCAATGTTGGAGGTGGGGCCTCTGGGAGATGTTTGGGTCATAGACACGGATTCCTCATGAATGGCTTGGTGCTATCCTCACAATTCTGTTCTCATGAGATCTAATTGTGCCCCCCCCGCCCCGCCCCTTACTCCTGCTCCTGACATGTGAAACACCTACTCCCTTTGCCTGTCACTATGATTGTAAGCTTCCTGAGGTGTTCACCATAAGCAGATGATGCTGGAGCTATACTTGTACAGCTTTCAGAACCAAGCGCCAATTAAACTTCTTTTCTTCATTAGTTATCCAGCCTCAGGTATTTCTTTACAATAATGCAAATAGCCTAATACAGATAGAGTTATAAAGTTAGTATTTATCAGCATACAGACTGTATTTAAAATCATGCAATTAAATATCTCCAAAGCAGTGTTGTTAGAAAAGAGAAGGGCAAGTATTGCACCCTGAGACCCTCCAACATTAAGAGGTAGGGGAGATAAAGAGGAATTATGAAAGGAGACTTAGGAGTAACCAATGAGACGGAGAAAATCAGGCTAGTATTGTTTCTTGGAAGCCAAATGAATTAAGGTTTTACAGTAAAAGGCAGTGATGAACTGAGTCAAAGGCTGCTGAAAAGTCAAGGGAGTTGAGGATATATTTAAGAGAATTATAAATGATGGACTGTGAACCTGAAGCTGTATGCAGAGGGGGTTCAAGATAGAAAAGATAATAAAAAGATGTTAGGATAAATGGACTACAGATGGCAATGAAGTTGAAGGGCACTAAAAGAAATGAGATGGCCTGGGTGCGGTGGTGAACATCTGTTATCCCAGCACTTTGGGAGGCCAAAGACAGGAGGATCCCTTGAGTCCAGGAGTTCAAGACCAGCTTGGGCAACATAGTAAGACCCTGTCTCTATGAAAATAAATAAAATAAAATAAAATAAAAGCTAGGTGTGGTGGTGTGCACCTGTAGTAGTACCAGCTACTCAGAAAGTTATGGTGGGAGGATTTCTTGACCCTGGGAGTTTAAAGCTGCAGTGATCTATGTTCATACCACTGCACTCCAGCCTGGGTGACAGAGAGAGCTCCTGTCTCAAAAAAACAAAACAAAACAAAAAGAGGAAGTGAGATGGATAAAGAAAGAAGTAGTGAGTAGTGGACGATAAGATGCTTGGAAATTAGATTAAGAAAGTATTATTGGTAATCACACAGTCTAGGGTAAAACCGTGGTATGAATGGCTTAAAAGTACGACAGACATCGAGGAACTGACAGGCCAGGTCAGGGTAGTAGATCATCTATAATAATCCATATAGATTCTACACAGATAGTAAAATCACTAAGAATTCTGACTGAAGCCATGAGAAAGAGAGAGCACGCGCGTGCAAAAATCTTCAGAGTAAGGAGTGATTTTGACAAGATTAATGAGCAGCAGCTGTTTGCAAAGTTTTATGCAAGGCACTGGGGACACAGACAAGCAAACAGGCCATTATAACAGCATGTTGAGTGCTATGATGGGAGACAGACACAATACTGGATAGCACAAAGTAAAGATCTCTGTGATGGAGAACTTCCTTCTTACAATCTGGACAGAGAAAGAAGAAAGAATGCCTGTACACTGTGGATATGATTAAAAAAAAAAAAAAAGTAGAAAGTATTCTTTTTAGCTATTGGGGTTTCTGGAAACAAAGGGGAATTTTGCTGATTCAGATGCTAAAAACATTAGGGAGCAGGAGGGTGGGAAGAGGGAGAGACAGCTTGATGCAGCTGATATAAGATGTAGTTTCGCCAGGCGCGGTGGCTCAAGCCTGTAATCCCAGCACTTTGGGAGGCTGAGGCGAGTGGATCACGAGGTCAAGAGATCGAGACCATCCTGGTCAACATGGTGAAACCCCGTCTCTACTAAAGATACAAAAAAATTAGCTGGGCATGGTGGCATGTGCCTGTAATCCCAGCTACTCGGGAGGCTAAGGCAGGAGAATTGCTTGAACCTAGGAGGCGGAGGTTGCGGTGAGCCGAGATCGCACCATTGCACTCCAGCCTGGGTAACAAGAGCGAAACTCCGTCTCAAAAAAAAAAAAAAAAAAAAAAAAAAAAAAAAAAAAAAAAAGATGTAGTTTCAGAAGGCCTTTACGAGAAGTTTGCTATGAGGGCAACGCTCCCTGGTAAGAGTTAAGATCCATTTTCCGGGAAAAGATTGGAAAAATGTAGTATAATTAGTGCTATATTGTTTATATAATCACTCCAATTTGCTTGCATGTTTTTTTTGAACTATCTGAAATGTTTCCAACATTTATAAAAATTATAGTGAAAAACTTTGTGCTGAATTTTAAACAACTTATAAGATTTACGCATACCAGCCAAGCGCAGTGGCTCACACCTGTAATCCCAGCACTTTCAGAAGCAGAGGCAGGAAGATCACTTGAAGCCAGGAGTTTGAGAGACTAGCATGGGCAACACAGTGAGAACCCACCTCTACAAATTTTTATTTTTAATTAGCCAGGAGTGATGATACATGCCTGTAGTTCTAGCTACCTGGGAGGCGGAGGCAGGAGGATTGCTTGAGCCCAGGAGACTGCAGTGTGCTATCACTGCGCCACTACACTCTAGCCTGGGTGACAGCAAGACACTGTATCATAAGAAAAACAAGAAACAAAAAAAACCTCATCCATTTTAAAGCTAGGTATTGCCTAATGCATCAAGTCTATGCGTATGGAGAAAAATAAAGAAAAGCAAAGATTGTTTAACGTATGTATTTTGTGTGGCAGTATAATTGGAAACCATCATTATTAATAAAAAAATTATAAGGCTGGGTGTAGTAGCTCACACCTGTAATCCTAGCACTTTGGGAGGCTGAGGCAGGTGGACTGCCTGATCTCAGGAGTTTGAGGTCACCCTGGGCAACACGGTGAAACCCAGCCTCTACTAAAATACAAAAAATTAGCCGGTCATGGTGGCATGCACCTATAATCCCAGCTACTCAGGAGGCTAAGACAGGAGAATCACTTGAACCTGGGAGGCGGAGGTTGCAGTGAGTGAGCTAAGATTGTGCCACTGCACTCCAGCCTGGGCAACAGAGTGAGACTACATCTCAAAAAATAAGTAAAGGTGATGGTATTAATGAAGATTAAGAAGAATAAAAGTAAATACACAATTCCATACTGTATAACAGACATGCCAAATGATTTATAATTATCTCATTTGCTTATCACAAACACCTTATAATGTACTAATGTCATTATTCTCATTTATAAGATTAGAAAAAGGAGGTTCAAAATAATCCTAAATCTTCTGAGGAAGATTTTTGCTTTCCTCAGAAAACACATATCTGTCACCAGCCCCTTGAGATGTCAAAATGCTAGTGAAAAGAAAAAATTATAAAAAATTAAATGACTACAGTGTCAAGAGACAAGGTCTTATTTAAATCCACAGAAATACAAATATTAACTAAAATTCTAATTTTAAAATACATTTAAAAAGATCACTGATAGCATAATCCCTACCTCAATGTAAGAAGAAGCCCAACACAGAGATTGTCTAGGTGAGCTTTGTGATGTGTGAGCATTAACTACATCACAGTTGATTTCATACACTTAAGAATCCCTACGTTCAGGTAATTTCTTCTTAATCAGAATTACTTTTACTCAGAATTATTCAGATGACAAAACCTGCTCACAAATTAAAATCTATCAAAAAACCAGAAAACATCCTTACTGTCCCCGCAGTATCCAGGATTTCGAGCATACACTGTTGGCAATCGACTTCAACTTGCTGTAGGGGCAAAAAAAGAAAAAAATTTTAAAGTACATCGAAATGTCATTCTGTCTTCTTCCCACCTCTCTATCAAAGTATCTATTAACAAATACAAAGCCTTTCTCCAGCAATATGCTATAATGGCTGGGAGTAAACTTGGTACCACAATAAAGAACAGAGGTCTGAAGGACAATCTATTAATATTACAGAAGCCATGATGGTTAATGCTGAGTTTAGATATTTTCTGACCTCTGTAATGATTCTTATTTGTTCTTATTACAGGCAAAAGTCGTATTTTGAAATTCAAGAAAAACTTCAACAAACAAGTATAGTTCCAACAGAAAAAAGTATTATGTGTTATTTATATTATCTCCAAATAAAACTAAGTACAAAAATATTAAATGGTTCAAAATGCACACAAGAAGACTTTGGGGTAAAGAAAATCTTGCCAACTTAGCATGCTCGAGTTGTTAAAATTTTACTAAAATATGCAGAAAATTACAAACATAGTAAAATTTGAATTTAAGACATAAAAGAAACACAGGAGTACTAAAATAAATAGCACTGAGCTCACACAGTCCTCAAGACTTTAAGAAAAAGGCACTTTTCTAGAAAAGCTCTATGTAAAAGATGAAATTTTATACACTGAGTTCCATTTACTCACTGGTCTTATAAAAGAAGAGGAAGTTGGTCTAAAGAAAGTATCAACTATCAGCTGTTTAGAAAACTTTTAATAAAGGGGTTAAGAAGCGTTAGTCCTTTAGAATTTTAGGCACAGATCTTGCTTTGTAGTTAAAGCTCTAACTAGGAACTTATTTTGGGGAAATTTCAGTAGGACAACACTGTCTTCTAAAAATAAATGTGCTAACCTAAAGACTATTTTAAACTCTACCTCTGTATCAGATCAGACACTGATGAAAAGCATGCCTCTGTGTCAGATCAGACATTAATGAGGAGCACCACTGGTCGGACCATAAACCCATCCACCCCACCACTATGGGACAAGTGTGGTAATCTGCAAAATTTGTAACTGGGAATGTTCAGCCAATAATCAATTAGGACTATAGTTTCTCGATGTATCTAGAGCATAATTTTGTTTCCAATTTGAAGACAGTGAAGCTGCTCTGCTAGTAGTGCTTAATGAACTAACAAATTAATGCAACAAAATTAGAGCACTATTAAAGGTAAATTCTAAAAACATCTTCAAAAGCAATTATTTGCCATTAAAATTTAATCTTTTTTAAAACTATCCTTGATCTTGACAAAAAATATTCTATAGAAGACCAGCTAGAGTTGTGGAAATTTTTCATTATTTTATTTCTCAAATATATTGGGTGGGGTAGAATTATAACTCTAGCTGGTCTTCTGTAGAATATTTTTTGTCAAGATCAGGTACCTAATTTTTTCCCCTTTTAAATAGACTTTATTTATTAGAGCAGTTTTAGTTTCACAGCAAAATTGAGGGGAAGGTGCAGAGATTTCCCACATACTCCCTGCCACCACAGATACATACCCACTATCAACATCCTGCACCAGAATGGTACATTTGTTACAACTGATGAACCCACATGAATACATCATTTTCAGCAAGAGTCCACAGTTTACATTAGGATTTGCTTTTGTAATTGTACGTTCTATGGGTTTTGACAAATGTATGGCATGCAACCCCACTATACTATTAAACAGACTCCAATTTTTTAGTAATCTAAAGGTTAAATATCTTTAAACTTATAAAACTAAGCAAAAATAAAAATCTTCAGTCACTGGATAACTTCAAGCATAAAGATGGTCTTAATTTTTGGTAACAAAAGAGTAAGTTGAAAACACACCTACTATTTATATGCATTTTTTTTCTATATTAAAATTCCCCACCAGGAAAATGTCCACATTAAGGAACAAATAAATCACTAATCGGTAACAGAACACAGAGCTCTGAATATCGAAGTAGTATTCTGTAAGAAATATTCTATCTTGATGAAACTTTTAAAAATAGGTACACAATACCTGTAACATTTCTTAAAACTATTTTCAAAAAGCAAATCTACAGATCAAATTTTAACATCATAAGGAACTACTTGTAAGCACGTGTGTTCAAGTTTCACATTTTACCTTTCTGTAGGAATCTTCTATCGTTGGGTCATATTTTTCAACAAAAATTCCCTGAACAAACTGAACTGTCTAAGGGGGAAAAAAAACAAGAGAAATATTAAAAAGTTAAAGAACTCCTTTGAATGTTACTTAACCTCACAAGTTATAATGATTAATTGAAATTATGTGAAAATTCTGGGTAAACACATAAATGCAAAATATAACATCATTATCTTTCAATATAAGGATATATCCACAACTAAGAGTAAATTTATTATGAAAGGAGGCAGTCATGTTAAAAATTGTCATCAATACTGATGCTGACAATACACTGTTAATTACTTTAACTTTTAAAATACAAGGATGCAAATAACATATCTGAATTAGAGAATAAAATATAATCAATATTTAAACTCCTACTGCCCCTTTATATATCTATAATAACTTTTATACCATGCCCTCTGCCCTTAATGGAGTGACGAAGGTTCTAAATTTTTTTTTTTTTAAAAACACAGGGTCTTTGCTATGTTGCCTGGGCTGGCCTTGAACTCCTGAACTCAAGAGATCCTCCTGCATCAGCTTCCCAGGTAGCTGGGACTGCAAGCAGCTTCTGGCTTAAATTTTTAAAAGCCTTTCTAAATTGTGGATAAAAAAAGAGAAAAGGAAATTTAAATTTACTGAATGTCTATTATGTTCCAGACATTGAGCTAGTCACTTTTAATTTATAACCACATTCAAATATCATATTTGTCCGAGAAATAGTTATTCTTCCTATTTGCCAGCTGAAATTCAAACATACATCTTCCTGATTCTAAAGCCTTACTTTCTCCATTGGAAAATATTGCCCACTCAGCCTTTTCAGATATTACCTACTTTTATCTTGAAGGTATCTAAAAGCACATATTAGAAAATACTTATTTATCTAAACGCATATTTTAGAAAATACATATTTATCATTCAGTAAGTGAAAAAAAGTATAGAAGATGTTTTTAAGATATTTGCTAGATAACTTTAAAACAAGGTCTGGTACATTATTACCTAAAAAGCAAGGGTAAGAATGTGGACTGAGATTACCTACACTTAAATTACTCAGAGGAATATTTGATATACTATCTTAGCTTGAGCTAAAGAGTTACAGTAAACAAACTTCTTTTTCCTACTAAGCTATTATTCAAAGGCAACTCAGGATATAATCACATCAAAAACTTTAATCATTTTTATCAAAGATTTAATCACCTCATCTTCTAAGTACAACACATAATTTAAACATAAAAAGCAGTCTATGCTGGATGCAGTGGCTCATGCTGTACTCCTAGCACTTCAGGAAGCCAAAGCAGAAGGATTGCATGAGCTCAGGAATTTGAGACCAGCCTGGGCAACATAGTGAGACCGTCTCTACAAAAAATTTAAAAAGTAGCCAGAGCTGGTGGTATGCACCTGAGTCCCAGCTACTTGGGTGGGTAAGATGGGAGGATTGCTTGAGCCTAGGAGTTTGAAGCTGCAGTGCGTAATGATTTGTACTCCAGCCTGGGCAACAGGGGGAGACCCTGATTCGAAATAAAAATTTTTTAAATTTAAAGAAAAGGCAGTCTAGTATGGCTTCCTAATATGCTTTAGGCTAAAACAGAGGTTCTCAAAATACAGTCCAAGGCAGAGGCTCCCTGAGGTCACACCATCTTCCTAACAATACTAAGATGTACTCTTCTTCTCCTAAGTTTACAGTGAAATCTTCCAAAGGGTACAGATCATGTGCTATTGCAAGAGACTGGATACAGAAGCAGGCATAAGACCATGTGCCTTCTATAAGCCAGACATTAGTAAGATTTACAAGAATGCAAAACAATCCAATGCTTCTCATTTCTTTCTTACTAAAAGTAATGTTTTACTACTCCTCTGAATCTTACCCTCTGTCTTAATCTTCAGGGGTATCTCATTCATTCATTCATTCATTCATTCATATAGGTTATAATTTTATTCCTCTGGTTTTTGTACTGGATCATCTCCTCTTTTCCTCTCCTGTATCCTCATTTTCCTCTCCAGGGGAGAGGAATTGCCTCCAGCATCTCTAGCATACAAATATGCTTTACTATCTCCAATTCTAAAACAAAAGCAAAAACCTCCCTTAACCCCAATATCCTTCCAGCTTCTGCCCCCATTCTCTGTTCCCTCTCATAATCGAGTTTCCTCAAGTGTCTATATTGTATTTCCTCAGCTCTCGTTTACTCTTCAACCCACCACACTATGATTATGGAAACATTACCTGACTAAAGCTGCTTCCTTTATCATATCCAACTACCTCTATGCGCATCTCTGATCACCTCTTTCCTCCTTTTTACCTGACTTTTTTTTTTTTTTTTTTTTTTTTTTTTTGGTGAGAAGGAGTTTCGCTCTTGTTACCCAGGCTGGAGTGCAATGGCGCGATCTCGGCTCACCGCAACCTCCGCCTCCGGGGCTCAGGCAATTCTCCTGCCTCAGCCTCCTAAGTAGCTGGGATTACAGGCACGCGCCACCACGCCCAGCTAGTTTTTTTTGTATTTTTAGTAGAGACGGGGTTTCACTATGTTGACCAGGATGGTCTCGATCTCTCGACCTCGTGATCCACCCGCCTCGTCCTCCCAAAGTGCTGGGATTACAGGCTTGAGCCACCGCGCCCGGCTTTTACCTGACTTTTGAGCAATCAAGTAAAGATATATTCGTCTATTCTATATCCTCCAAACCTACCCACTTTCTCTTTTTTTTTTTTTTTTTTTTTGAGAGAAAGTCTCGCTCTATCTCCCAGATTCAAGCAATTCTTCTGCCTCAGCCTCCCAAGTAGCTGGGACTACAGATGCGTGCCACCACACCTGGCAATTTTTTTTGTATTTTTAGTAGAGACAGGGTTTCACTATGTTAGCCAAGATGGTCTTGATCTCCTGACCTTGTGATCAGCCCGCCTCTCCCGAAGTGCTGAGGTTACAGCGTGAGCCGCCGCACCCCGCCAATCCTACCCACTTTCTAAAGGTTGAAAGAGGTCCTCAGAGTTCAGTCTGGGCTCTTCTCTCTCTACTATCTGTCTAGACCTCTTTCACCTCGATGGATTTTTTCCAAAATTATTTATTTTTGAAAAGCTAATTCATGGACACAGGACGAAATTCAAAAGACACAAAATGCTATGCAGTAGTAAATAAGCTTATCTACCACCCTTGTTCCCAGTTATCTAATCCTACTTCCAAGAAAGTAACTGATGTTATCCATAGTTTGTTTAACCTTGCAGAGATACTCTATGATTTTACAGGTATCTCCCCTCAGCCTACATTTTTTAAAATATAAAACATTATATTAAAATATTATGGTCTACACTGTTTAGTACTTTTTTTCTCTCTAATAATACATTTTGAGTATCATTGCATATTGGTACATAAAGAGCTGTTGCATTCTTCCTCGTGGCTGTGTTCTACTCTGAATATGTATTAAAATGTTCTTGACCATGTCATTTTGCACATGTGAACTTATATGTGGGCTACATTTTTAGACAGGGAATCACTGAATTGAAAGTTATATGCCATTGAAACAACAGATAATCTTAAACATTCTCGACAGAGGTACTAATTTACATGCCTAACAGTAACGTAATTCTAATGAAATTAAGTATCACTGCCATATTGATGGCACCCAAAATCATATTGCAGGCCTCTCTTTTTTATTACTTCAACATATCACAAACATAAAATTTGGCATGACTCTTTAATTTTGACTCTCACAGCTCATTCTCCACTGTTTATCTTCTTTTTTTAAACCATCCATAAAATTAGTAGCTCAAACTAGAAATTTGGGAGTCATCTTTGACAGTTCCCTCTCTCCTAGTACCCATATCAATCTAGCACCAAGTTATGTCAGTTTTACCGCTTATTCAATCCTCAAACATCAACTTTTCTCTTCTTCACTGCCATGGTCCTAATCCAAGCTTCCATAAACAATGATCTGGTATACAGTATTAACGCCCAAGTTGTCTCCCACATCCACTCTTGCCTTTCTTCTAAATTCATCCGTATTTTTCTTTCAGAGTATCTCTCTCACAAGTATAACCAAGTAGTTATTTGTTTAATTGTGTATTTATTACATCTCCTCCACTATAATGCAAGCTCCGTGAGAAACTAAGACTGTTTTTGTCCACTTCTGTGACCCTAGAATCTGACACTGCAGAAGCTCAATAATTATTTACTAAATTAAAACAGCGTAAACACAGAAAATGACCTCCATTCCATGTAAGTCTAGGGTGAAGGCAGGGAAGGAATTATCCCACTAGAATCTGTAATAATCATTTTTCCCCACTACAATGTAAATTCCTTAAAAATGAGAACAATCTTACTCCTTTCTGAATCATAAACACTGGTGCTTGGCATATAAGATAGCCAAAAAATATTTGGTAAATATAATAAATGAGCCAACATTATACAACTATACATCTGTGGTTAGTAAATGATTTCCTATCCCTTGTGGGACACATACCAGATATATAATAATGCCACCTTTTCCCTTTGATGTCTAGAAGTCTGAAAGCAAGGAAATGTCAAAATTCTTTTTGTATTATACTAATCAGTTACAGTTAGGTGGCTAACTTACCAGAGCAGACTTCCCAACGCCTCCTGAACCAAGGACCACTAGCTTGTACTCACGCATGATGTGGTATGTTTAAATACTGACGATCTAAAAACAAAAAAATAAAAATCAAAGATTAAGAAACACACTAACAGCCTAATAATGTACAACTACTACATCAAATATAGGAGTTGGTTTTGTTTTTTTTTTCCCCTGTAAGACTATCAAAGGAACCACAGAAGCTACACAGCAAAATCCATATAGATTTTAATGTAAGTTTATAGGATTACTTTCAGACATTTTAATTCTCTAAAGATCATCTTTGATTAGGCATCAATTATGTTCAAATTACTTCTAAGAATCTTTGATAAAAAAAGAAGACAATTAAATTCAATAGCTAACAATCTTCTGACTACAATGATAAACCCAATTCTTTGCAAAGCTATCATTTAAACAACTTATGCATTTTTTATTTTTATTTTTTTTTTGGAGACAGAGTTTCGCTCTTGTTACACAGGCTGGAGTACAATGGCGCAATCTCGGCTCACCGCAACCTCCACCTCCTGGGTTCAGGCAATTCTCCTGCCTCAGCCTCCTGAGTAGCTGGGATTACAGGCATGTGCCACCATGCCTAGCTAATTTTTTTTGTATTTTTAGTAGAGACGGGGTTTCACCATGTTGACCAGGATGGTCTCGATCTCTTGACCTTGTGATCCACCCGCCTCTGCCTCCCAAAGTGCTGGGATTACAGGCTTGAGCCACTGCGCCTGGCCACTTTTTAAAAACATTCACTCGAGCTTTAATATAATGTACATGCTATTTTATTTGCTTAAAATATCCTACAGTAATTCTGTACTATTTTGTTCATTATTGTATTACAGCTGAACCGTTTAAAATGTCATCTTGAAAATAATTAAAGATGTGAACAGGAGATCAGATGAAATTGCTGAACACTATAGGCAATTATTAGCAATATATGCCAAGAGGCCCAAACAGCCAGATAAAATAAAAGGAACATAAACTTTATTTATCTTCATGGTTATCTTGAAAGGCATAAAGACAGGAAATACTTTTCAATGGCCATGGTGGAATAACTAGAAACAGACTTTTCAACCCACAGTAACAGCTAGAACAGTGAACAAAAAGATATAAAACTTTTTAGATACTGGATAATAAGCAGTGTAGGGCTGTGATTTCTGAGATGCAAAAGAAATAAAGTGAGACCTAACACTGTTCTGGCCTTCTGCCTAGAAGCACTTTTCAGACTGTGGTAAAGGGAGAAAGAACTCAAGCAGAGCTTGAAACTGTGCCAGAGAAGTGGAAGCTATGCATATAAAATTCCAGAAATCTGCATAAGGATTCACTTGAATCTGTGGCCAACAACTAAGATCAGCACACAGTTTGAAGCTTTGACTAACTTCAAAAGGTAAGGCAAAGAATGAATAGAGATCTACAGGTGGAACAATTCCCAGAGTTCATATGGTTCTCACTACAAGTCTTCCATGCTGAAAAACTGGGAATTCACTAGAAACCTCAGAAAACTCATATCTTAGTAGCAGAGCTAAATAAGCTCTAGAGTAAATGATATTCTAGATGCTTCCTAACAAAGCTTAAAACAAGTCTCAAAAGGAATTGATCCACATGTAACTCAACTGCTTGTCTGAACAAAGTCCAAAGTTCTTTAAAAGAAACAGAAAAAAAAAATCCTACCACTCAACCATATAAAATTAACAATGTCCAGCATCCAATAAAAAATTAATAGAATGTGAAGAATAAAGAATATGTGACCTGAAACCAGAGTGAAATAAATCAGCTGAAACTGTCCCAGAAACGAGATGATAAAATTAGTCAATGAGGACTCTAAAACTGCTATTATAAATATGCTCAAAAATTTAAAGAAAAAAATGAGGAAGGAAATGGTAGACGTAAGAATCAAAAAGAACTTACAGTATTCAAAAACATTATGTGAAATAGAAATATCACTGGATGGTATTAACAATATATTAAATAGCACAGAAAGTAAGTTCAAAGGATCTGAAGACACAGCAATGGAAAATATCCAAATTTAAACATAGTTAAAATGTGATGAGAATAAGGGGAAAGGGAGACAGGAGAGAAGGAAGAAAGAAGCAAGGGTAGAGGGGTTATAGGTGTAATAAGAAAAGAAAAAGAAAAAAAAAAGACTAGAACTGCAGGACAATATCAAGCTATCAAGCAGTATAATATATATGTAACTGGAATGGGGAGAAGTGGTAGTATTTGAAGAAATAATGACTTTCTTTTTTCCCCTTTGGGACGGAGTCTCACTCTGTTGCCCAGGCTGGAGTGCAATGACGCAATCTCAGCTCACTTTACTGTCCACCTCCTGGGTCCAAGCAATTCTCCTGCCTCAGCCTCCTGAGTAGCTGGGATTACAAGTACCATCACCATGCCTGACTAATTTTTGGTAGAGACAGGGTTTCACCATGTTGGCCAGGCTGGTCTCAATCTCCTGACCTCATGATCTGCCCACCTTGGCCTCCCAAAGGGCTGAGATTACAGAAGTGAGCCACTGCACCCAGCTTCACCTTGAATTTAGTAATCCCCATGTATCAAGGGCAGAGCCAGGTGGAGATAACTGAATCATGGGAGCAGTTTCTCCTATACTGTTCTCATGGTAGTAAATAAATCTCAAGAGATCTGATGGTTTTATAAGGGGAAACCTGTTTCACTTGATTCTCATTCTCTCTTTGCCTGCTACCATCCATGTAAGATGGGACTTGCTCCTCCTTGCCTTCTGCCATGATTGTAAGGCTTCCCCAGCCACGTGGAACTCGAAGTCCAATTAAACCTCTTTCTTTTGTAAACTGCTCAGTCTCAGGTATGTTTTATCAGCAGCATGAAAATGAACTAATACACACACATAGTGAGGACACTATAAAGCAGCTATAATGGCAAATATTATTTTTATTCTGAATCAAGCATTTGCAAAGTATTTTCTAGATACCAGTTCTGTACTAGGTGTGAAGGAAACAAACAGGAAAAGTATCTGTTTTCCATCTTCAAGGAGCTTATAAAGGAGAAAGAAACAAGTAACTACAAAATGATGGGAACAAAGTTGATGTAAGACAAAATTAAAGGGCTGAGGAAGGATGGAGGAACAGAGAAGACTCTAGGATACGTTTCTGATTTTGACTAGCTCATATGAAGAGCTAAGTAAAAAACTGAATAGGAATATTCCAGCTATAATGCTTAGAAGGACATTCCAAGCAAAAGAAACAGCTTAAGCAAATGCACTAAAGAATTACATACAAAAGATCCAAGGATACTACATAGCTCAGCATTTGCCGTTTTATTTCATCTAGTAAGTAATGGGGAGAAGACAATGTTATTTTTAAAAATTAATGTTAGATTTGTATTCTGGAAAAACAACAGCCAGTATGCAAAATGAACTGAAGAAAGGAGAGACTAGTGGCAGAGAGAATAGCTAGGAAGCTACTGCAATAGCTCAAGTGCGAGACGACGCAGCCCTGTATAGGAGCACTAAGGCTGAAGAGGGGCAATGCTTTTCTGAGGATAAAACTGACAGAACTCTATAACTGGTAAGAAGCTACTAAGAGGAATAAAGAAGAGTCAGTGATAACTTCTAGGTCTCTAGCTTCAGCAAGCAAGTGGTTGACAGCCTACCTCCAATTAAGACAGGAAATACAAAAGGAGGTCTTAAAAAAAGATAATACGGCCGGGCGCGGCGGCTCACGCCTGTAATCCCAGCACTTTGGGAGGCTGAGGCGGGTGGATCACGAGGTCGAGAGATCGAGACCATCCTGGTCATCCTGGTGAAACCCTGTCTCTACTAAAAACACAAAAAATTAGCTGGGCACGGTGGCACGTGCCTGTAATCCCAGCTACTCAGGAGGCTGAGGCAGGAGAATTTCCTGAACCCAGGAGGCGGAGGTTGCGGTGAGCCGAGATCGCGCCATTGCACTCCAGCCTGGGTAACAACAGCGAAACTCTGTCTCAAAAAAAAAGATAATACTTTCTTGCAAAAATTAAGTGTAAGATTCCTATGGGAAGAACAGGTAAGGTCACACAATAGATACTTTAAAAGCCAAGTCTGGAGGTTCCATGGAAACCAATGGACTAGAGGTACAGAATCTGGAGTCAACAATGCTGGTCAAGATGGTAGCGTTGAAACCATAGCAGAGGATGAGATCAACCAATAAGAAAGAGAAGAAAGGTAAGAACTGGGTGAGCACTTAAAAATAAACACCACATTTTTTAAAAGGTAGAGTGAGGTGGGAGAGGTTTGTGTTGGACACTAGGCATCCCATACCTCTATCTGTATTAGGAGGATCTCCCCTCCCAAAAAAAAGTGGTTTCATTTCCATGAAAAGAAAAATACTGACAGCTAAACACAAGAGCACATATTTCAGATAAAAGGAGGCCCACATCCCTACCCGCTTTCCAGGCCTCTTAAGTCTGGGATTGCTGTCATTTTAACAAGATGTGAACTCACTGTCTCTCTAATCCAAAAATGTGTATCTTCCAAGACAGAATCCTAATATAGCAAGGATCATTTATATTGCCCAAATGCCTCTAGCCTTTCTAGGGCAACAGAAACTGGGGAAAGAACTCAGAGATGGTCAAATATTTTGGGTATTCTGCAACAACATATTTGGCCCCTGCTTCTCAACTAAAATGGCAAGACATTCTAGTTCCAAAGCCATTTTTCACACAGAGTATGTATAGAAAATTTTATTTACACCTAACAAATGCCATGGGTTACAAACGTATGCACACAGGCACATACACAAATATAAAAATCAAATAGGTCACACAAGAAAGCACACACGCAAAAGAATTCCCAGTAAGAATGTAAGTTAATTTTTATTTCTAAGGGGAGTTAGTTCTAACTCATTACTGCCAAGTTAGAAAACCTCCATGTTCTTCCAAGCAAATCCCATGCCTTTTTATGGAAATCTCTTATGCCCTGCACTCCCAACACAGCACCAGAAAACTTCTTACTCTGACAGAGAATCTTAAGATTCCCTGACAAATATGGAAGACAGGAATAAACATTACACTATGTTTAAATCTTAAGTCAATTTTGAGTCCCTAACATTATGGTCCAAGTTACAACCTAACTCTTCATTCTTCCTTCAGGAAACCTATTTCTAACATTTACAAAATAATACGACTTGATTGTCTTTGTGAAGTATTGATCCCAACTTTGTTGTTTCTGTAATTTTTAACATAATTGAATGCATTACAGACAAAAGTTTCTCCTGTACAAATGAACTAACAAAACAAAATTCATTAAATAAAATTTAGTGATGAAAAATTTTGGAGAAAAAAGTTAAGGAACAGTAAAGGTAGTCTGTTAACAAGCAGTATATTGTTGGTTATCTTTAAATATTTACAGAGATCATAAATATTTAAAACTGATAACTGATCACAACATGCTGGTGGGGAGGGGAGTGAATATGGAAATCATGGTTAAGATTTAACTTTCCAAAACAAAAAAACAATGCTTTTTACAGTACCTCAAAGAAAAACTAAACGTTTTGGCAATATGAAATCACATACATATACCAATACACAAACCAGAGTGCCGAACAAAAGAACAGAAAGATGGAATGTACAAAAGAAGAGGTAAGGAGGACAAACCCAAAGGTTTTGCCAGCTATCTGATGGGAGTGTAGAAAGAACACCAGACCCGAAGTAAAATAGTAGAAGAACATTTCCAGAAGTAAACTAAGAAAAGTGAGGAATCACCAGACTCAAAACACCCAATGAATGCCAAACACAGTAGGAAGAGGAAAGAACATACTGTAGTTAAAAATCCAAACCATTAAAAACAAAGACAAAAGCCTAAAAGCTAGTACAAAGAAAAAACATATTCCCCTCCCCTTGAACTTAGTAATGAACAAAATCCAGCCAACACGGTGCTGTCTGAATTCTTAACCTAGGTTAGAAAAGGCATCAGAGCTAACTCCTGAATTTTTCTCTTTGGGAATACATATCTATGGAGTCCTAAGTGTCAGGCTGCCATGCAGCCACCACTTTGGATAGATCACAGAGATAGACATGGTTGCCTGAGTCCCAGCTGTTTCTGTCTTCCTACATCTGTGAATAATAAAGGCTTCAAGATGATCCCAGACAGCAACCATCTTACTGCAACATCCTCAGAGGCTTAGACTAGATTCA
Source organism: Saimiri boliviensis (assembly GCF_048565385.1). Lineage (NCBI taxonomy): Eukaryota > Metazoa > Chordata > Mammalia > Primates > Cebidae > Saimiri > Saimiri boliviensis. The sequence continues at coordinate 100,133,205 of NC_133459.1, forward strand.
CCAAGCTGAGCTATTCCCTAATTTCATACCCAAGACACTGTGAATCTCTTACAATGTCCTAAAAAACAATCTCAAGGAAACAAAAAACAGATCAACAAACTGAAAATAAATGGAACGATGTCAGATAATTCATGTATATAAATACATTAATATTAATTTACATTAATAGCTCTCAATAGAAAAATAAAATTCAAATATAAATCAAAGCACACAAAACAAAATTGACAGAATGGGAATCATGAACAGAATTTAACAGAATTCACTCAATAAACGACAGAAAGGGAAGACAAAACCAGGAAGGGTATACAGAAGATTTGGCCAGGCACAGTGGCTCACGCCTGTAATCCCAGCACTCTGGGAGGCTGAGGCAGGTGGATCAGGAGGTCAAGAGACGGGGGCCATCCCGGCCAATATGATGAAACCCCATCTCTACTAAAAATACAAAAATTATATGGGCATGGTGGCACATGCCTGTGGTCCCAACTACTCAGGAGGCTGAGGCGGAAGAATCACTTGAACCCAGGAGGTGGAGGTTGCAGTGAGCTGAGATTGCGCCACTGCACTCCTACCTTGAGACAGAGCAAGACTCCGTCAAAAAAAAAAAAAAGAAAGAAAAAAGAAAAGGAAAGGAAAAGAAGAAGATTTGAGCAGTTAATGAATCAACTTAACCTAACAGACATACAGAACACCATTCCCAACAACTACAAACTGTACATTCTTTTCCAGTGCACATGGATAACTATTAGAACAGACCGTGCTGAGCCATAAATCAAGTCTCAAGAAATTTCAATGGACTGAAATCATACAGAGTATAATTTGTAACCAATATTAACTACATTATCCCCAAATGTTTGTAAATTAAACAAAATTCGAAATAACCCATGGGTGAAGAACTCGAGATGGAAATTAAACAATTTGAACCAAATAATAATTAAAATGTAGTATATCAAAAATTACTGGAGCTGGCCAGGCATGGTGGCTCATGCTTGTAATCTCAGCACTTTGGGAGGCCAAAGGAGGTGGATCGCTTCAGGTCAGGAGTTTGAGAATAGCCTGGCCAACATGGTGAAATCCTGTCTGTACTAAAAATAGAGAAATTAGCCAGGTGTGGTGGCACACACCTGTAATCCCAGCTACTCGGGAGGCTGAGGCACAAGAAGCGCTTGAACCAGGGATGCGGAGGTTGCAGAGAGCCAAGATTACGCCACTGCACTCAAACCTGGGTGACAGAGCAAGAGGCGGGCAGGAGGGGGGAAGAAAAGAAAAGAGTACACTTGACTTACGTGAGGCAAATTTTTTTATGAATAGCCAATTTCATGTTTTCTTGTTTTAAATGCTGAAGTCAGTATTTAACAATAGAATTCCTGAAATACAGTAACTTTCATTTGTGGCAATCCACTCTAAAAAACATATCTAGATATGGTCATCTAGCCCTTTGAACTCTATCATCATACAAGTCTGTTTCAGCTGGGCGCAGTGGTTCTCACCTTTGAGGATGGAGGATCGCTTGAGCCCAGGAGTTCTATGGCACAGGGAGCCATGACTGCACCACTGTACTCCAGCCAGCCTGGGTAACAGAGTGAGACCCTGACACTTAAAAAAAAACAACACAAAAAACAGACCAATTCATTTCTGGGTAATCTAATTGTTTAGAAACTTCTTTACACCACTGTTTTTTGGTAACTGCTACTTACTGGGTGGTTTCAGCTCTGCTCACTCACGCAAACAAAAGAAACAGAATTCGTCAGCCCACACGGTGGCTGTCATCTGTAATCCCAGCACTTTGGGAGGCCAAAGTGAGCAGACCACCTGAGATCAGGAGTTCGAGACCAGCCTGACCAACATAGAGAAACCCTGTCTGTACTAAAAATACAAAATTAGCCAGGCAAGGTGGCATATGCCTGTAATCCCAGCCACTCAGGAGGCTGAGGCAGAAGAATCGCTTGAAACCAGGAGGCAGAGGTTCCAGTGAGCTGAGATCGCACTATTGCACTCCAGCCTGGGCAACAAGAGTGAATTTTGGTCTCAAAAGAAGAAAATAAAATAAGAAAGAAAATTCCTCTTCTATTCTATACTCCTTAAAGTATTTGAAGGCAGTTGTTTTCCTCACTCGGTCTTCTTTTTTCATAAAGTCTCCTTTTTCAAATAATAAAATTTCAAATTCTATTATCATTCTAGTCTCTTCTGTAAAAGCTTCAGTTCTCTCTCTCTCTCTCTCTCTCTCTCTCTCTCTCAAAAGCAATGCATGCTTGATTAGCACTATTAGGAGATATTACTGAAAGGGTTACAAGAAGAAAAAAAAACAGTCACTATATCTCAATCTACAACCGCTACTTTAAACTTCTACCTGCCTGTTTCTTTGGGTGTTTCCCTTCACATTTCTAAATAAAGTTCATATTGGAATCTCCTCATTTTTGTACTTGGATACTGCTATAATATAGATGATAATTTTACATCTCTTAACACACAGCAAAGTAATATATTAAGATTACATCTCTTTTATCATATAATTTCTTTATTCTGAAATTATCAATATAATTTCCCACTCTGTCGAATTTGCCAGATAATCTATCAATTTCATTCCCTTCTCTCCCCACTCCCGAAAAAGCCCTTTTTGGATCTTCTATAATCTGTATCAGTTACTTCCTAGGCCTGTAGACATTTGTTAACCTAGGACTTTCTTATGTACTAGTTTAGAACTGTGCTAGTTACAAAAGTGCTACCACTATTTGCTACCAGTCCTCCAGAAAATAAGGGGCTTGCCCTGGTAAAACCGTATCCTGCCTAAGTACATTATTTAGTTGACTGAACAGTGTGAATATATAATATAAAGCTCCTAAGAATTTAATTAAGAGAAAGAAACACTAAATTATGGATCATTCTCAGTATTGTGCCATCACTTTTTGGTATAAGCACCAAAAATCACTAGTAATACCTTTTTAAAAAACACTTTTAAAAAGACAAGGTTTCCACAATTTCACATTTCCCCTCATCTTCCTTATATATTAAAAGGGAACACATATGCTACTGTTTTAAAGAAATTTATCCATATATATATATATATATTTATTTGGGGGAGATATTATTTGGGAGATCTCCCCCAAATAAATCTTACCACAATCTTCAGTAAAGTATGACTGAAGCAGTGTTATTGGATTCATTGTTTGTAACTCTCCAAATATTCAAGTAAGGGATTAAAATATTTAATTCAACCATCTTAGTTATTCAAGAGTAAAATTTCTGGCATGTTTGACAAGTGGTCTTGATAGGCTTGATATATTATTATGACAACAGATACAATAATATACCATTTAAAATGATTCCCTGAACAAAAATGTTAGTGTGTGCACTTTTCTTTTATAAATAATCTGCCGCATCTTTATTTATATCTCCTTTTTCATTTGTATTGTTTATCTGTGCCTTTCCTCTTTTGCTTTTGGTCTATTTTACCAGGTTTGTTCATTTTATTACTCCTTTTCAAAAAACCAACTTTGGCTTTGTAGATGTTTCACTGTAGACCTCTTCTTCTCTAATTTCTGCTTTTATGTTTATTATTTATTTCCTTTCTTTGGTTTATTCAAATGTCTTTCTAACTTAAATTGGACACTTGGCTCACTAATTTCAGCCATTGTTAGTTTAGTTTTTTTTTTTTTTTTTTTTTTTTTTTGGAGACAGTCTCAACTCCCAACCAGGCTGGAATGCAGTGACACAATCTTGGCTCACTGCAACCTCAGCCTCCAGAGTAGTTGGGACAGGTGCATGCCAGCACGTCCAGCTAATTTTTTGTATTTTGGGTACAGACAGGGTTTTGCTATGTTGCCCAGACTGGTCTCGAACTCCTGGGCTCAAGTTATCTGCCCACCTTGGCCTGGCACGGTGCTGCGCCAACATGCCTGGGCCCATTTTTCTTTTCTAATTAACATCTTCAGATCCTCCATTAGGGTAAATTTCCTTCTACCTAAAGTTTGGAATTTTTCTTTGTACTATACAAATGGTGAGAAAACTTCCATTTATTTATCTGAAAACTTTGCTTCACTCTTCAAAGATATTTTAGCTTTAACAGTTATTTACTCTGAGTACACCGTAGTCACTACTCTACTGTCTTTTGATTTCTACTTTCCTTTCCTTAAGTCAGCTGCTAGCCTTACTGCAAAGCTTTTGAAAGTGATCTGTCCTCTCCTTTGGTTTATTTTTGACATCTCTGACCATCTGCAAATTTAACTATGAAGACTTTAGGTTTAGATTTCCATTTACTCTGCTTAGGATTTATTTGACTTCTTTAATTTGTATCTTTTTGCAGTTTTGAAAATTCTAATTGTAATCCCCTTAAATATTGTATCTACTAGACTTTTCTTAATATCTGAAATGCTAGTTAGACAACTAATAGACCTTTCCATGCTCTTCTTGTATTATTTAAGATGTAGACAAGGCTGCTGTAATAAGAGACTCAAAAGCGGTTTAACCAAAATTCAGGGTTATTTTCCTCCAACGTGACAGTCTTGTTTGGCAGCTTAGTAGTCTAAGAGGGCCAAGATTTTATGTCTTATTGCTCTATCTTCCTTAGAGTATTGCCCTCTTCTACATAGGCAAAATTATCTCATCGCCATGTATACATTCCAGTTTGTGGGAAGGAAGAAAGAGAAAGAAAAAGGCATACCTCTTTCCTCTGACAGGCATGACCCAGAAGTTACACACATTTCCATTTGCATCCCAAATTACCAAAGCCTTGTCACATAGTCAAATCTCACTATCAGGAAGGCGATGTAATGGAAGCTTTAGGTAGCCAACAGAGCAACCAAGTAACATATCAACTACTTATTAAACACAGAATGGTTATCAGGGAAAACTAGCAATTTAGGCTCTGGCTGCCCAATTTCCTTTACTCCTTTTTAGATATTTTCTCTCCTTTTTACATATTTTCCATTTCTGTCTCTTTATTTTGGTTAATTTATTTTTCAGGTCGTCTTCCAGGTCATTAATTATAATCTATTGTTAAGCCTGTCCATGGACTTTTAAGATTATTATTTATACATTTCTTTTTTTTTTTTTTTTTTTTTTTGAGATAGGCTCTCACTCTGTTGCCCAGGCTAGAGTGCAGTAGCACAGCTCACTGCAGCCTCTACCTCCTGGGCTCAAGGGATCCTCATACCTCAACCTCTCAAGTAGCTGGGACTAGAGGCACACACCACCATGCCCAGCTCATTTTTGTATTTGCTGTAGATAGAGGGTTTCATCATGTTGCCCAGGCTAGTCTCGAACTCCTGGGCTTAGGCAATCATCCTGCTTTGGCTTTCCAAAGGGCTGAGACTACAGACGTGCACCACTGCACCCAGCCTATATATTTCAATTCTAAAAGTTCTTTCCCCCCACACTCCACAAAAAAGCTATTTGTAACTTCTCATAACCTCATTCTCTTTCTCACAAGCAGCATAGTAAAATGGTTAAAAGCCTAACTTTAGAACCCATACTGCCTGGCTAGAATCCTGGTTCTACCACTTTACTAACCTTGGTCAACTTACATCCCTATTCTGTGCTTTATTCCTTCACCTGTAAAATGGGGTTAATAATCATCCCTACTTTAGAGTTGTTGTGAGGATTAACTGAATTAATGTGTAAAGTACTGGAACAGTTCACAGTTCACAGGAAGCAGTACAAAATGTTAGCTATCATAATCTCATCATTCTTATAGGAAGTCAGTGGGAGTCTAAGTCTGTTGTCTGTCTTGGTTAGTCCATATTTTCAGCTTCTTTTTGAGCTGTGTGATTTTTCTGAGATAGGCATTTGCTTCTGCCAAGTGCCTGGGGTTACTATTGCCCAGAATTACTTTGAACCATAGTCAAATTATAAGGTATTTTTGGGCTAACCCAAAAAGTGCAATTTAGATATGAAAACATAAAGGCTAGGTTACAACTATAAAACATCAAAGAGTAACAACCCCAAACCTGCACCACCACTTCAACTTAGTGGCAAAATTTGTGACAGTCAACTATCCTTGGAGTTGGCAGAAGGTGTAGGCTGGGGTACACAGGCACCCAGTGGCATGTCTCCTCAAAGACTGAGCTTAGTCTCCCATTCTCTATATCTGCAAGTGCAATGAAACCATAAGCCCAGGTTTAGCCAGTTCAGTAAATGCCATCAAGACAAAAATAGGCTCTGAGTGCTGGTTCTGGCTTTTACTTACTTTTTTGCCTTTGAGTATGTCTTATAAATATCAGTTCCTTGATATTGTTTCTTCAGTTTACAGTTGTAAAAGAGACCTTCATTTAAAAAATTTTACATGGGAAGCCGGGCGCGGTGGCTCAAGCCTGTAATCCCAGCACTTTGGGAGGCCGAGGCGGGTGGATCACGAGGTCAAGAGATCGAGACCATCCTGGTCAACATGGTGAAACCCTGTCTCTACTAAAAATACAAAAAATTAGCTGGGCATGGTGGTGTGTGCCTGTAATCCCAGCTACTCAGGAGGCTAAGGCAGGAGAATTGCCTGAACCCAGGAGGCGGAGGGTGCGGTGAGCCGAGATCGCGCCATTGCACTCCAGCCTGGGTAACAAGAGCAAAACTCCGTCTCAAAAAAAAAAAAAAAAAAAAAATTTTACATGGGCAATATGCACATCTTCACAAGTGAGAAGTCATGAACCTCCTTTTTTTTTTTTTGAGACGGATTCTTGCTCTTGTTCACCAGGCTGGAGTGTAATGGTATGATCTTGGCTCACTACAACCTCCACCTCCCAGGTTCAAGCAATTCTTCTGCCTCAGCCTCCTGAGTAGCTGCGATTACAGGTGTGTGCCACCATGCCCATCCAATTTTTTGTATTTTTAGTAGAGACAGGGTTTCACCATGTTGGCCAGGCTGGTCTCAAACTCTTGATCGCAAGTGATCCGGCTGCCTCGGCCTCCCAAAGTGCTGGGATTACAGATGTGAACTACCATGCCCAGCCATGAACCTACATTTGATGAAAAAATTTCTTTATAATATTCTAAACATAAAATTTTGAGTATTAGTTTATCAAGAATATAATCCATAATAAAAATGTGATAATTTAATAACAGAACACCACTTTGTATTTTATATCACTATTTTTTTAGAGTGGAGAAACAGGAGAGGACGGTAGTAGTGTCAGAATCACCTGGTCAAAAAACCATTACCCTCCAGGCAAATTATCTGTCAGTTCCTTTTCTCTTCTACAACCATGACTCTAGTATAAGCAACTTCCTGGGGCTACTGAAATAGTCTCTTAACTAGTCCATTGTTGTTCACTTGGGTTCCTCTACATTGCAGCCAGAATGATCTTTTCAAAACAGAAAATTAAATGATTTCCTTTTCCTCACAGTGGAAAGATTAAACTCCAAGTCCTCAAAGCTCCTAATGATTTGGCCCGCATCTACTTCATCTTGCACCATATCCTCTTTACGCTCTATGCCAGCCACACTGGCCATCTTTCAGTTTCTTAAACCTGATATGCTCCCTTCAGCCACAGAGTTTTTGCAGAAGCTATTCCCTTTGCCTGCAATGACTTCTTCCTTCTTCACTTTGTTAATAATGCCCACTCCTTTCCTTGGATCTGAGCACAAGAATTAATTTCATAAGATAGCCTTCCCTGACCCCTTTGAGTCAAAACTTTATATACTTTTATAGTATTGGGTGTTTTTCCTAAGCAATACTGATCACAAACGCAAATCAACGCTTTTTTTAAAATCTCTGTGATTTGATTACCTAGAGTGTTGAATATCGTACAAATTATTTGCCACATGTAATAATCTCAGAATTATTGTTAAAACCTAATTTACATTTTATTTCTAGAATATCAGCAATGTGATCTAAGTTATTACATTGAACGCCTTCCATGTTGTTACAAATAAAGAGTTTTTAATCTAATTCTTTATCAAAAAAAAGTCTAAGATTGTTTCAATAATTCCAGGTTTTACGTACGGAAATTAATAAATACATGCACACGTTGCATGACTGAGTACTGCCACATAGAATTGTACAAATAATCCCTAAATGACGGTTTTTGCAGGTATTACTATAAATACTGAATCTGAGAAGACAGTCATCATTCTGCATGTTTTTCTGAAAGATAACTAGGAAAGTAAACATTTTTTAGAAACTCAAATAGCTTTGTTTACCCTACTATGAATGTTCATATTATGAGGCAAATGAGTTGACAATCTCAAATAACACTTGTACTGTTTTGAAGACTTCAACAAAAGACTATACAAAATTACATCTTTCCTGTATGCTTTGTCTCAGTGCATTTACAAAATATTCTCCCTTTATTGATTTCAATTTAAACTGTCAGTCATCAAGGTTACATATAACTATCTCATCAGATTGAGCCACTTTCTCTCTTCAGAGAAACAAATATTTTAGAAACAAATGAAATGAAAATACTTTCAAGACAAACCCAAAGGTTACCAAAATTGTTACTTTAAATCAGTTTAAATCTCCAAAGTAAAATATATTCTTCATATTATAGTGATTTAAAAGAGAGAGACGGTCTCTTTTGACTATAACTTTTCCTCCTAAATGTTTAATACTGGGAATGCTTCTAATTAGGAGAAGAAAGGGGAATATCAAAGTATCCAAAAATATCCTACACTCTGTGCCTCTGGGAACTACATGTGCTCTTGGATTCATGAGCTGTCAAAAAACAGTGATTGCGTATCCTATTTTAGCAACATAGTAAATCATCAAAAAGTGCACCACCAGTAAATGTTTGACTAAGGGAAATGAAAATGAAAGACTGCTTTTTACATGTGTTACCATCTACTTAAGTAAAGTGAATATTCTTCAGTAACTGCTATCACCGTAGGCAAACAAAACATTTGTAAATCATGCAGAAAAATTTTAAGGCCATGACTAATACTTTCTAGGTCGACCAAAATACATTATTTTCCTTAAAAGATACATTTGGTCAGGTGTACTAAATTATGCCAAGGATAGCTAAGTATATCAATTCTGGAATCTTGACAGATACATTTCCATAAATATAGGTATTTAGTCTAACTTTATTCCCTTAACAGCACTGCCACATAAACTATATATGACCAAAACTAAAGCATCTCAAAGCTAATGAAAAAGTATGAATTTGGAATAATTATAAGCAAAAATGCATAACTGTAACTAAGTTTCTGATATCTTTGTTTTTTAGGCTATTATCCAGCTATAACATTATAACCTTTCCTTGAAGGGAAAGTAAAACCATGTAACCAACAGCAACTAAATTTTATATAGTATTCTGTCACTTACAATGCTCTTTCCTTTTTATTTTTTTAGGTAATCAAAACCAAAACTATATGTCATTACCACCATTATAAAGATAAGAAACATACAAGGCTTAACTTGGTCCTGACTTAAGCATAAAGTAATTAGGAAGCTGTATTCAAACCTATGTCTCTAGATTTTAAATGCTGTTCTCTTTTGAATATATTATGCTGCTATATATAATAACAATACAACAATAATAATGGCAAACATTTACTGAGTGCTTACCATGTGCAAAAGCGCTGTAAGAACTCCTCATAAGTTTACGAGGCAGATACTAGTAATATCCCCAAAGTCACTTATCTAGGAAGAAAAGCTACAATTTAAACTAAGGCAGCCTGGTTTCAGGGTTCACAATCTAACATGATAATCTGCCTGTATTCATACATGTACATAAACTTGTATATGCACAGAATACCTTTGGGAAGGAAACCGAGGAATGATGGGACATGGGGGTGGGGGGGGGGAAGAGATTTTTCACTGTGTACATTCTATGTATTTCTTGAAGCTCTGGGAGAGGAAGAGGGTGTAGGTAGAAAGAATATTATAGACATGGAATTCCAGAAAAAAAAGGCACAGACTCAAGGAAATCTGTGATGATCCAATGGAAAAACTATATTAAAAAAAAAGAAAAGTCTAGGTGGCCTGAGCATTTACTGTGAAAGGCTAAGAAAGGAAAGGCTTAGTACATACGTGGTTTTGTTTTTTGTTTTTGTTTTTGAGATGGAGTCTCACTTTGTCCCCCAGGCTGGAGTGCAGTGGCACGATTTCGGCTTACTGCAACCTTCACCTCCTGAGTTCAAGTAATTCTCCTTCCTCAGCCTCCCAAGTAGCTGGGACTACAGGCGTGTGCCACCGGCTACCTTTTTTGTATTTTTTTGTAGACAGGGTTTTACCATGTTGGCCAGGCTCATTTTAAGCTCCTGACCTCAGGTGATCTACCCTTCCCAGCCTCCCAACATGCTGGGATTATAGGCATGAGACACTGTACCTGGCCCATATATGGTTTTAAGTAGCGGGCTATAGAAGTTCCTCTATGACATCCTATGAACTTGAAACTTTCCCATCAGAGGAGAAAAGCCTCCTAAGGCTTTTGAGCAAGAGTCTGAAGAAGAGAGAAAGAAAAAAGCTATGAGTACTCTGTAGATTGCAACAGAGGAATGAAAAACTAGAGAAGGGAGATCAGTTAGGAGGGCAAAGAAGCAAACTTTTTTTTTTTTAAGTGCCTTTTCCTTAGTATTTAGCAAGCTTCAAGGCAAACATTATCTTCCCTTCAAAATGCAGATAAAGATGCCATTCCTAGTGCCCAGAACAGTACTTAGGAAATAGCAGATGCTCAATAAACATTTACTGAATGAAAGAAAAAAAGAGCTGAGTTTGGATTCAAAGCTAGATTCTATCTAACACTAATGCTAAGACTTTTCCACTGTATTCAGTAACTCAATTAATCCAAGCAATCTTTAAAATCTGGTGAGACCCTTTAGATAGAGGGCTAATCTTAAAGTAAGGGATACATTATTTTCCTTAAAAGACACATAGTTCGGGCCAGGCGCGGTGGCTCAAGTCTGTAATCCCAGCACTTTGGGAGGCCAAGGCGTGTGGATCACGAGGTCAAGAGATCGAGACCATCCTGGTCAACATGGTGAAATCCCGTCTCTACTAAAAATACAAAAAATTAGCTGGGCATGGTGGTGCGTGCCTGTAATCCCAGCTACTCAGGAGGCTGAGGCAGGAGAATTGCCTGAACCCAGGAGGCAGAGGTTGTGGTGAGCCGAGATGGCGCCATTGCACTCCAGCCTGGGTAACAAGAGTGAAACTCTGTCTCAAAAAAAAAAAAAAAAAAAAAAAGATACATAGTTCAGCAGTGTTGCTGTGAACACCAAATGAGATAATGCATAGGTGGCACTTAGAGTGCCTGGCAATTATCCACTTAAAAAATATACTATTGTCACTACTTTATTAATGTAACTGGAGTGTGATTGGTATTTTGAGAAGAATGTTAGAAAGGTAATGTAAGACAACAGAAAGCACTGTCAGATTAGGAACCCCAAATGAGGAGGCAGTATAATCCAATGTATTGATTCTTAACTTTATTAGATTCCTAGTCCCGTAAATACAGTTCTTTGAAAAGCATACACACTGGGGGAAGTGAGGGAAAAGCTGGAGACTAGGGAACCCAAATTAACAACCTCTGATCAAAAACAAAGAGCCTTGGCTGGGCACAGTGGCTCACACCTATAACCCTAGCACTTTGGGAGGCCACGGTAGAAGGGAAGGTAAGAGATTAAACAAAATACAGGCTTTCGGGCATGGGAAGGACTTTGGCTTTTACTTGGTATGCACGGGAAGTCACTGGACAATTTGGAATACAGGGTGTAAAGTTTCCATTGAAATTTTTAAAAGATCTCTCTGTCGAGACCATCCTGGTCAACATGGTGAAACCCCGCCTCTACCAAAAATATAAAAAATTTAGCTGGGCATGGTGGCACGTGCCTGTAATCCCAGCTACTCAGGAGGCTGAGGCAGGAGAATTGCCTGAACCCAGGAGGCGGAGGTTGCGGTGAGCCGAGATCGTGCCATTGCACTCCAGCCTGGGTAACAAGAGCAAAACTTCGTCTCAAAAAAAAAAAAAAAAAAAAAAAATCTCTCTGGTTGTGAAAGAGAAGGTCAAGGACAGAATTAGGAAGAACTAGAAGGGAACTGAAATCCCAAGATAGGAATGTTGACCAAAGAAGTAGCAATGGAGGTAGTAAGAATTGGTTAACTTCCACATACATTTTGAAGACAGGGCCAAACGAAGAGATGAGATGGGAGAAAAAAGACTGCTAAAAAATAAACAGAGGACAGACACCAAACCACAGACCCAGGAAGTTCAGGATAAATACCAAAACATCTACACTTAGGTATATTTAGACTGCATAAAATCTAGGGAAAGAGAAAATGCTGAAAGAAGCCAGAGAGGGGAAGAAACATCTTACCTATAGCAGAGCAGAAATAAGAATTGCATCAGACTTCTATTCAGAAACCAGGAAATCAAGAAGAAAGTGAAGTGAAGTATTTGAAGTGTTCTCAGAAAAACAACCAAGTTACAATTCTGTATCAAATGAAGTTATCCTCCAAATGAAGGAGAATTGCAGACTTTCTCAGACAAACAAAAACTGAATTTGTTACCAGCAGACATGCCTTTCAAGAAACGTGAAAAGTTCTTCAAAAAGAAGGAAAATTATTCATATCAGAAACTTTACATTTACTTTTCTTATCCTTTATTGATCTAAATGGATAACAGTTTGTTCAAAATAACAGCAACAAGTTATTAGGTTATGATAGCTTATGGAAAAGTGAACTGAATGACAGCAATGTTATAAGGGATGGGTATAAGTAATTGAGAATATTCTGTTATAAGGTACTTGCACTACCTATGAAGTGCTATGTTATATCAAAGTAGGCTTGGATTGGTTGTAAATGTATACTGCAAATTCAAGCGCAACTAGAAGAGAAAAGTAAAAAGATGTATAATAATACAGTAAGTGAGGAGGAAAAATGAAGTAACATAAAACATTCAATTGAAATCAGAAGACAAAGAAATAGAACAAGGGAGGACAACGAATAGAAAACAGTAACAAATATGGTAGGTACATATTAGTAACAATAACAATTAAAAGAGACTGTCAGGATGGACTAAAAAAACAAGACCCAATTTTATATTGGCTATAAAAAACCTACTTTAAATATAAATACCGTAGACTCCCCCCATCCATGGTGTTGCTTTTTGCAATTTCAGTTACCCATGGTCAACCGGTATCTGAAAAATACTACAATATTTTGAGAGAAAGATTACATTCACATCACTTTTATTAAAGTATATTATTAGAATTGTTCTATTATTAGGTATTGTTGTCAATCTCTTACTGTGACCAATTTATAAACTGAATTTTATGGTAGGTATGTACAGGAAAAAAACATAGTATATATAAGGTTTGGTACTATATTATCCACGGTTTCAGGCATCCACAGAGAATCCTGAAATGTATCCTCCATGGGCAAGGAGGGACTACTGTACACAGATTACAAGTAAAGAGATGAAGAAAAATATATCATGCTAACATTAATAAAAAGAAAGTTAAAGTAACTATATTATTCTAAGACAAAGAAGGCTTCAGAGTAAGAGAAGTTATCAGGTATGAAGAAGAGTATTACATAACGATAAAGGCATTGATTCTCCAAGAAGACATAACAGTTCTTAATTTGCATGCATCTAACAGTGTCAAAATACATGAGGCCAAAAAGGATACTGCAAGAAGAAACATATGAATCCATTATTATAGCTGGAGCCCTCAGCACCCCTGTCAGTAACTAACAGATCCAGCAGGCAGAAAATCAGTAAGACTCCAGCTGAACTAAACAACACCATCAATCAATTGGATCTAACTGACATTTACAGAACACAGCCAGGTACCACAACACCGTTTTGGCCAATGACGGACCATATATGCGATGGCGGTCCGGCAGGATTATAATGGAGATGAAAAATTCCTATGGCCTAGTGACATCTTAATGATCCTGAACCAGTGTAGGCCTAGGTAAATATGTGTGTGTCTTAGTTTTTAAGAAAAAAGTTTTAAAAGTTAAATAAAAGTAAAAAATTTTAAAAATAGAAAAAACTTGCCGGGCGCGGTGGCTCAAGCCTGTAATCCCAGCACTTTGGGAGGCCGAGGCGGGTGGATCACAAGGTCGAGAGATCGAGACCAACCTGGTCAACATGGTGAAACCCCGTCTCTACTAAAAATACAAAAAATTAGCTGGGCATGGTGGCGCGTGCCTGTAATCCCAGGTACTCAGGAGGCTGAGGCAGGAGAATTGCCTGAGACCAGGAGGCGGAGGTTGCGGTGAGCCGAGATCGCGCCATTGCACTCCAGCCTGGGTAACAGGAGCAAAACTCCGTCTCAAAAAAAAAAAAAAAAAAAAAATAGAAAAAACTTCACAGAAAAAGAATATAAAGAAAGGAAGTATTTCTGAACAGATGGACAATGTGTTTTAAGCTAAGTGTTATTATAGGAGTCAAAAAGTTTATAAAGTAAAAAAGTTACAATAAGCTCAGGTTGAATTAACTGACTGATTTACTTTATTTATTTTTTATTTACTTTATTGATTTACTCATTTTAGGGAGAAAGTCTGGCTCTGTTGCCCAGGCTGGTCTGCATTGCTGTGTGACCATAGCTAGGAGATACGCTGTTAGTGACGTGTGACTGCATTTCTACATATTGGCAAAGATGTGGAAAATAAAATTTAAAAATCATTTACAAAAGTATCTAAAAAGAAATAAACTACTTAGGGATGAATTTAGCAAATAGTCTGACAAATTTCTCCAAATGTATCCCTGTTAAGTGATACATGATTATACTTTATTCAACAAAAGAATATACATTATTTTCAAGTGTATATGAAACATTTGCCAAGACAGATATTATTTTTCTTTTTTTTTAAAGAGGCAGGATCTCACTATTTGCCCAGGCTGGAATGCAGTGGCTATTCACAGGCACGATCCCACTACTGATCAGCACGGGAGTTTTGACCTGCTCCACTTCCGACCTGGGCCAGTTCACCCCTCCTCAGGCAACCTGGTGGTCCCCGCTCCTAGGAGGTCACCATGTTGATGCTGAACTTAGTTCGGACACCCAATCAGCATAGTGCACTACAGGCCAGAACTCCTGGACTCAAGAGATCCTGCACCCCCGCCTCCCAAGTAGCTGGGACTACAGGCACGTGCCACTGCGCCCAGCAGACCATATTGTAAATTACAAAGTAAGTCTCAATAAATTTGAACAAATTTAAATCATACAAAGTATGTTTTCTGACTACTATGGAATTAAATTAGAAACCAACAGGAGAAAGATCAAGAAAATCCCCAAATATTTAGAAAGAAATCAAAATGGATACTGGTATTTTGAACAGAATGAAAATGAAAACACAACATATTAAAATTTATAAAATAGAGAGCCCAGAAATTAATCCCTCACATATACGGTCAAATGATTTTGACAATGAGGCCAAGACCATTCAACTGGGAAAGATGGTCTTTTCAATAAATGGTGCTAGGAAAGCTGGAGATCCACATGTAAAATAATGAAGAGTTGGGCCCTTACCCTACGCCACATACAAAAGTAACTCAAAATGATCAAAGATTAAATGTGAGACAGCAAAATCATAAAATTCTTGGAAGAAAACATAGGAGGAAAGATACATGACAATGGATTTGGCAATAATTGCTTGGATAAACACCAAAAGCATAGGCACAAAAGAAAAAATAGATAAATTGGACTACAGGTTGAGTACCCCTTTGGGAACAGAAGTGCTTCAGGTTTCAAATATTTTCAGATTTTGGAATATCTGCATACATATGATGAGTTATATTGGGAATGGGACCCAAGTCTAAACACAAAATTATTTTATGTTTTATAAATACTTCATACACATAACTTGAAAGTAATTTTATACAGTATGTTTAATAATTTTGTGCATGAAACAAAGTTTGACTACTATTTTGACTGAAAACTACATGAGGTAAGAAATAGAATGTTCCACTTCTGGTGTCATGTCAGCACTCAAAAGTTATGGAGTGTAGAGCATTTTGAATTTTGGGATTAGGGATGCTCAACCTTGTTGATGTGTTCTTTGATGCACAGAAGTTTTCAATTGTGACATATAGGTATCCCTAATCCACTTATTATGAAGTACCTCTCTTAGTCAAAAATTCAGAGACAGAAAATAGAATGATGGTTGCTGGGGACTGAGAAAGGGGGATGGGGAATTACTGTTTAATAGGATTGAGTTTCAGTTACGAAAAATAAAGAGTTCTGGAAATGGATGGTGGTAAAGTCTGCACAACAATGTGAATGTACTTAATTTTACTGAATTGCATACTTAAAAATAATTACTATGGTATAAGTTATGTGTATTTTACCATAATATAAAAAAATACAATTCAATTCTCAGTATTAATTTTTTAAAAAATCAGAGCAGAGGAGCCATCAAAGCAGGTCAAGAAAGGGCAACTAGTGAGGTGGGGTGGCGGGTTGGGGGGAACCATGTATATAGTTTCTTGGAATAAAGAGAATAAAATATTTCAAAGAGGAGGAACTGACCAACTGTCAAATGCTGACATGTAAAGTAAGCTGAGATTGAGAACTTGACCACTGGAGGTCACTGGAGACTTGATAAACCAATTTCAGTGCAGTAACCCAGGACAAAAACACGATTGGGTTCGGGAAAGACTGCGAGGGAAGAAATGGGGAGAGCATTACAAGACGATTCTTTTGAGGCATCTGCTTGAAGGAAGAATAGAAAAATTGGGTGGTCACTACTACACGGGAAAGGGGAATGTGGTTTCAAAAGGGGTTTTGCCGTATTTATTTTTATAGACGGTATTCAGTAAATGAGACATTTAAGAGCAACTCAGTAAGTATTTATCCAGAATGAACTGTTCCAAGACTAGGTTTACTGCTTGACATTAGAGGTTAAAGTGTTGCAATTTTGAATCTTTCTTATTCCCCACCCCCGCCCCCCACCACCAATATTACTTCATCTTTCCTCAAGGTCACTGAAGTTTTTCATAACTATTTAATAGATATTACAATAAATGTACAGTAATTTAACTGTCCTTCTTGCTGGGTGTGTCCAAGTGTTTTCTATTATTACAGATAATGCTTATTTATATATTATTATAGACAATGCTGCAAGGAATCTTTACTTATATAATACACTTTACTTATACAAACCAGTTGTCATTTTTTCTTTGGATTATATTCTCACATGAAACATTACTTACTCAATCAAAGACTAAGAACATTTTAACGTTCTTCATGGAGATTAGTAGTTTTATCAATAGACAGCCCAATCAGGAATTTGTTGGCCCTATTTCATCATATCCCTAATAGTACACAGTTTCAACATAAATGTTCTTATTTTGTTAATTGTATTATCAAAATTTTATTACTCTTAAGTTTCTCTGATTAACTAGTGAGGTTAAAGTTTTCAAATATTTATCAGTCGTGCTTTTTTCTTTTGTGAATGCCCTTTTTTATTTATCTTTTTAAAAAATTTGTTCCTATCAAGAAATCTATTTATTAAGAATAACCACTTTTTTGATTGATTATCCCAGGCCTTCCCTCCGATGTTATTTGCTTTTAGCTGTTTATTTTATCACCATCAAGTTAATTTTTGTTAATTTGTTTTTTCTTTATTTTGTTTTTTGCAATTTTTTCAGTTATTTTGCATTAAAGCTATGTTTTCCACTATCATTTTTTCCCCTCATAGCTCATAAGTTTGGTTCATAACTGCTAAGGATTGGGCACCAATAGATTAAAGCAAAGACTGGGTATAAGAATGGAAATTCTGTTGTGAGGAATTTAGCAACTCTCTTTTGCTATAACTACCTGGTCTATGGTCTGGCCCACATTTATTTTTTCAGACAGAATCTCACTCTGTCACTGCTGGCGTGCAGTGACACAATCATAACTTAATGCAGCCTTGAACTCCTGACTTGAAGCAATTCCCTCCCACCTCAGCCTCTAAAGTCCTAGGATTATAGGTGTGAGCCACTGCACTCAGCCAGTCTAAATTTAAATTAAAGTTTAGAAGGTTAATAATTTTATGTCCAGTAAGTAAATAAACATTTAACAAAATATGGTAAAGGCAACTAGATAAATTAGCAAGTAGGACTTAGATTCAGATCACCTACATTTAATCACTGGCTCTAACACTGAAGTCTCTGGACTTCTTAACCTTACTCAATTCTCATGATCTATAAATAACACTTCAACATTTATGAAGGGCGTACTATGTGCAAGCATATTTCTAAGAATTTTACTTTTAGTCAACTTATTTAAAACAACTCCATGATATTAATTATAATCACCACTTCACACAAGAGAAAACATAAGACCTACAGAAGTTCAATAATTCAAAACTTAGAAAACAACTAGTAAATGGCAAAACAAGAATTTGAACCTAGGCATCCTGCCTCCAGTGCTCCCATCCTGGAAGTGTGTGTCAGTATTTCATTCTTTTTATGGGTGAATAATATTCTATCCTGTGGCTATATCACATTTTGTTTATCAGTTGATGGACATCTGAATTTTTTCCACTTTTTGTTTATCGTAATGAACAGTTTTGTACAAGTTTTAGCGTACACATGTTTCCAATTCTCTTGAGTACACACCTAGCAGCAAAACTGCTGGGTCATATGATAGGTCTTATGTTTTTCTTTTAATTATTTATTTTTAAATTTTTCTTTGCATCTCTTTAGCTTATGTTTAACTTTCTCAGGAACTGCCAAACTCTTTTCCACAGTAGCTGTACCATTTTACATTCTCATCTGCAATGTGTGAGTTCCAATCTCTCTAAATCCTGGCCAACACTTGTCATTGTCCTTTTTTATCCCTAAATCACAGCCATCCTAGGGGTATGAAGTCATATCTTGTTGTGGTTTTGATTTGCATTTCCCTAAGGTCTCTGTTTACATTTTTATTTATGATACATATTCCTCTAATACACAGTCAGCAAACTTTATCTGTGAAGAGCTAGACAGTAAATGTTTTATGCTTTGTGAGTCACATATGGCCTATGTCACATATTATTCTTTGTTTATTTCTTGTTTTTTAAAAACAGCTCTTTAAAAAGTAAAAGTCATTCTTAGCTTGAGGGTCATACAAAACAGGTCTTGGACCAAAGTTTGGTGAAACTCCTCTAATAATTTCATAATTAACCTTGTCTTTGCTATCAACATCAACTTTGCCGAAAGCAAAGTAAGGATTATTTTGTATTTCCACATAGAGATTTTATACAGGGTCTATGAATACAAGAACAGAGGTTTTAAATATACTTGAACTGGGTCAGGCACAGTGGCTCACGCCTGTGATCCCAGCACTTTGGGAGCTGAAGCAGGTGGACCTTCTGAGATCAGGAGTTCGAGACCAGCCTGGTCAATATGGCAAAACCCGGTCTCTACTGAAAATACAAACATCAGCCAAGCACGGTGGCACACACTTGTAGCTGTAGTTCCAGCTACTTGGGAGGCTGAGACAGGAGAATTGCTTGAACCTGGGAGGCAGAGGTTCCAGTGAGCTGAGATTGCGCCACTACATTTCAGCTTGGGTGACAGAGCAAAACTCCGTCTCAAAAAAGAAATAGAAATAAAAATACTTGAACTAAGCTTTTTGCAAAAAGAAGTCAATTTAAAAAAATATATATTTGAGGGGCTGGGTGTCATGGCTCATGCCTGTAATCCCAGCACTTTGGGAGGCCAAGGCAGGCAGATCACTTGAGGTCAAGAGTTCAAGACCAGCCTGGCCAACATGGCAAAACGCTGTCTCTACTAAAAACACAAAAATTAGCCAGGCATGGTGGCACATGCCTGTAATCCCAGCTACTCAGGAGGCTAAGGTATAAGAATCACTTGAATCTGGGAGACAGAGGTGGCAGCAAATCAAGTCACACCACTGCACTACAGTCTGGGCAACAGAGCGAGACTCTGTCTCAAATATACACATACACACACACACATACACATACACACACACACACACACACACACATACAAACACACACACACACACACACACACACACACACACACTTTTATCTCCCCACAGGTATTATACAATATAAAGCATATTTGTTTTTTAAGTGATTATTAAAAGTACAAAGTCATTTTTCTTTTTTGAAACTGGGCAACTTGACTAAGAATTTTCTTAAGAATCAGAGAAAGACTCTTTCATAATGCCCTTAGAGGCAAAATTATAATCAATTAACTTAAAGATAAACTTCTGAATCAAGTATTTCTAAATCCCAAAACTACAAACAAGATTAAAATTACAGTTATACAATGTGGAAGAAATTGCTATCTGTCCTTCTTACTTTATATATAGCCAAAACAGCAAACAAAAAAAAAAAGACAGGAAGGGCCGGGCGCGGTGGCTCAAGCCTGTAATCCCAGCACTTTGGGAGGCCGAGGCGGGTGGATCACGAGGGCAACAGATCGAGACCATCCTGGTCAACATGGTGAAACCCCGTCTCTACTAAAAATACAAAAAATTAGCTGGGCATGGTGGCACGTGCCTGTAATCCCAGCTACTCAGAAGGATGAGGCAGGAGAATTGCCTGAACCCAGGAGGCAGAGGTTGTGGTGAGCCGAGATCATGCCATTGCACTCCAGCCTGGGTAACAAGAGCAAAATTCCGTCTCAAAAAAAAAAAAAAAAGACAGGAACACAGAAGACTTTTAGGGCAGCAAAACTATCTGTATGAAACTATAAGGTGGACACACATTTTACATTTGTCCAAACCCATAGAATACACAACACCAAAAGTGAACTCTGAGGTTAACTATGAACTCTGCATGATAAGGATGTGTCTGTCAATGTACGTTCATCAGCTGTAACATATGTACCCATTTGGTAAGGGAATTGTTGATAATGGAGGAGATTATGCATGTGAGGGGGCAGAAAATGTATTAGAAATCTGCTAAATTTTATTGTAAACCTAAAACTGCTCTAAAAAAGATTAAGCCGTGATTGCTTTGACAGCACATATACTGAAAATGGAATGATACAGGGAAGATTAACATGGCTCCTGTGCAAGGATGACACACAAATTCATGAAGCATTCCATATTTTTTAATTGTCTATTTTTTAAAATAGGATACATTTCTGGTAAATGCAGAAAAGCCAGAAATTTAAACAATTTGAATTTTACATTTCAGAAATTATAAGTAAATCATATAGAAGTCTTTCTGCACAGAACTCTTTGATATAGGAGAATAAAAGCTAATGTAAAAGATAGCAGACATAACTAGTTATTTATCTCAAGGCAAGTCACTGACTTTCTTTGAAGCCCAAACTTCTTATCTTTAAAAGGAGGAGTGACACTATCTGTCCTACCTTTTTCACAGAACTGTGAAGATCAAATGAGACAAACTTTGTAAAAGTATGTTAAAAAAAAAAAAAAGCACCCTACAAATATTTCTCATATATATTGTTAGAATTTTAAATCAAAACCACATTTTCACTATTAACCTAAGTATAAACAAGAGTTCTCTGGGTCTTCATAGTTAAAACAAACATTTTTCCTAACAGTCTTAATGACATCAATGAACAGTGTGGTGTTTCTTTTTTAAGCCTAACAGAGGAATGAAAATCAGCCCAAACTGTTCTCACATTCTGAATGGCCTAAAGGTTAACCAACTGCTTAAAAGCATTCAGACCAGTTTCCTAGGTCTTAGGAACCTAAGACAACATTCATTCTTTTGCACCTTTAGCTTATGCTAGCTGAAAGAAATAATATATTAAATATTCCTTTAAATACTAACCTGTCTACTAAAAATTCTATGAGAACAAAATCTCAAAAATCAAGTCAGAATCAGTAATAAAGTTTTGATTATCAACGGCAAAAGAAGAAAGGGATATTAAGCAATGATAATATCTAATATTCTGGCTGTCAGCAAAGCCTGAATCCTATCCTCTTGCTCTTCTCTCCACATAGCATGAGTTTCACCTCTCGCTCCACCTTACCCACCAATTACTAGTCCCTCACCTCTGTCCATGTGCCCAGCTATGGCACCCGGTCGGTCAGCAGCATGGCCAGCGTCTAAGCAGGCACTGGGGGCTGTGGTTCCCAGACCTCCGTGTCCCACTCCACCAGCTTCCAGGATAGTTCTGGGGGCCTGGCTGAGGGGATGGCCAGGGGTCTGGCAGGAATGGGAAGCATCCAGAACAAGACGGATACCATGCAAGGCCCGAACAATCTCCTGGACCCCTACCTCGACAGAGTTTGGATCCTGGAGAGCAAAATCTGGGAGTACCTAAAGAAGAAGGGACCCCAGCTCAGAAACTGGGGCCATTACTTCAAGACCATCAAGGACCTGAGGGATCAGATATTCATAAATATCGTGGACAATGCCTGCATCATTCTGCAAATTGACAATGCCTGTCTCGCTGCTGATGACTTTAGAGTCTAATATGCAACAGAGCTGGCCATGTCCCAGTCTATGGAGAGTGACATCCATGGACTCTGAAAGGTCACTGATGACACCAATGTCATTTGGCTGCAGCTGGAGACAGAGATCGATGCTTTCAAGGAGGAGCTGTTCTTCATGCAGAAGAAGCACAAAGGGGTAGTAAAAAGCTTACAAGCCCCAGGTACCAGCTCTGGGTTGACTGTGGAGGTAGATGCTCCCAAATCTCAGGACCTCTCCAAGATCATGGCCAGACATCCAGGCCTAATACAATGAGCTGGCTTGGAAGAACCGACAGGAGCTAGACAAGTACTGGCCTCAGCAGATTGAAGAGGACACAATAGTGGTCGCCATGCAGTCTGCTGAGGTTGGAGCTGCTGAGATGATGCTCATGGGCTGAGACGTACAGTACAGTCCTTAAAGACTGACCTGGACTCAATAAGAAATCGGAAGGACAGCTTACAAAACAGCCTGAGGGAAGTGGAGGCCCGTTACTCCCTGCAGATGGAGGAGCTCAATGGGACCCTGCTGCACCTGGAGCCAGAACTGGCACAGACCTGGGCAGAGAAGCAGTGCCAGGCCAAGCAGTACAAGGTCCTGTTGAACATCAAGGTCAAGCTGGAGGCTGAGATCCCCACCTACCGCCGCCTGCTGGAAGACGGCGAGGACTTTAATCTTAGCGATGCTCTGGACAGCAGCAACTCCATCTAAAGCATCCAAAAGACCACCACCTGCTCGATAGTGGATGGCAAAGCGGTATCTGAGACCAATGACACCAAAGTTCTGAGACATTAAGCCAGCAGAAGCAGGATACCCTTTGGGGAGCAGAAGGCCAATAAAAAGTTCAGAGGTCATTGGATGTATATATATTGTTTGAACCTGGAAGATGGAGGCTCCAGTGAGCCAAGATTGTGACACTGCATTCCAGCCTGGGCAACAGAGCAAGACTCTGTCACCTAAATAAATAAACAAAATTTTAAAATAAAATAAAATAAAATTCTCTACAAGAGTACAGACAGCTTGTGATCTAGATTTGAACTAATAAATGGTAAACAGAAAAAGGTATTCATAGTCAAACCAAAACCACCTGAACACAGACCTTAAAAGTATTACTAAACACCTTGAAGTCTGGGGTTCAAAGAAAGAAACTATAACTATAACCTATGACTAAACTTTCTAAAAGCTATGATCTTAACATGTATTAGATCTAGATCCCTGGCCAGGTACACTGGCTCATGTCAGTAATCCAAAAACTTTAAGAGGCTAAGGTGAGAAGGGGTTAGGTGTTGGAGACCAGCCTGGGCAACAGAGCAACACCTCATCTCTTAATTTAAAAGGAAAAAAAAAAGATCTAGAGCCCTGATTCTAACAAACCTTACAGCGGCAAGAAGTGAATAACTGAAAAATCAGCCATATCAATCTGTAAAGCATGTTGAGCTTTAGCTCACTATCTAGATTAATACAGAAAAAAATATTACAATAGTCCCTGATATAATCACAAATACCTATTATGTTTATCTATATAATTTAAGGCAGTAGTCTCCAAACTTTTTGGCATCAGGAACCAGTTTCATGGAAGACAATATTTCCACAAGACTGGACTGGGTGTGGGAGATGGTTTCAGGATGATCCAAATGCACTACATTTATTGGGCATTTTATTTCTATTATCATTACATTGTGATATATAATGAAATAATTATACAACCCATCATAATGTAGAATTAGTGGGAGCCCTGAGCTTGTTTTCCTGCAACTAGACAGTCCCATCTAGCGGTGATGGGAGACAGGCATTAGATTCTCATAAGAAGTGTGTAAACTAGATTATGTGCATGTACAATTCACAATAGGGTTGGCACTCCTATGAGAATCTAATACTGCTGGTGATCCGACAAGAGGCGGGGCTCAGGCAGTAATACTCAACACTGCTTACAATCCTGCTGTGCAGCCTGGTTCCTAACAGGCCATGGACCATTAATAACTAGTCTGTGTCCTGGTGCTTGGAGACCCCTGATCTAACGGTATGAGACAGTGAGAAACAAAGGAAAATATGACCAGTTACTGAAATTTAACAAGAAAAAATATTTTAACTCCGTTTCTCAAAGTGCTAGTTTGATTAATGTTATCTTGGGTAACAAAAACTTGGAAAAAGCCAAAGAGGAAAAAAACAAATCAACTAGTTCTGTATTGAGAAGGTATTCCACTCCAATGGACACATTCATTTTTTATTCCTTTAGTCTGCATTTGCTCAATTTATTTATAATTTGGGCATCAAAAATTTTTTTTTTTTTACAAAAAAGAAAAGTGACAGAATTTAAAGACAGAGACATGCTATTTCTCCAAATTAAAACAAAACATCACTAGCTCTAATTGGTAGCGATCTCCTATTAAATGGGCACAGGTATACTGGTGGATACAAAAACACTAACATTTTTAAAAGCTTGCCAAACCCATGTTATGTTGTGTGTGAGAGGAAAAAAGTGCAGAAAACAACCTGGTCATTTACTAAGGGTTCTATCAAAATATGACTATGGTAGGGGGTACAAAAGTAAAAGAGGTTTATTTGTACAAGAATTCCTTACTGCCCTCTATTACACAAAAATGGAGTAAAAAGAATTGTGCAGTGCAAATATGACCCATGAAAAATGCCCTTGAAAGAATAACTGGTAAATGTCTAAATTAATTACCTTTTTTTCAGCACCTAACCTGATATAAACAGGTGTGCACGTATGTACAATCTGAGGAAAACCCCACAGCACAGGTTTTCCACCTCACTGAAGCATCAACCAGAGCCCTGAGCCCTTCATCTCCTCCCAGCTTATGACTTCCCTTCCTTTTCTCCTAACCCTGGACTCCAAGGGTGATCAATAGTACAGCTTAGTAGTTAAGAACACAGACTTCGGAACCTAGCTTCCTGGTTTTAAAGCCCAGTTCTGCCACTTACTAACTCTCTAATCCTAGTCAAGTGTCTTAATCTCTCTGTGCCTCAGTTTCATCATGGGGAAAACAGTGCCTGGCTTAGAGTTATTTGAGTAAATAAAGCGGTATCTACAAAACTTATTTATGTGTCCAGCACAGAGCAGGGGCTAAGTTATATACCACCTTCTTTGTCTGAGTTAGTCTTTGCTCATACTATTTCATGTATTCCTGTTGTTTCACCCCCAATTAGCCAGTTTAACATCAACTGTTAGTGCATCTTAAATTTTCTCTTCATCGCTGGAGAAAATATTATTATATAACTGATATCACTATTTCAAATTCCTGGTCTGAAATCTCACCTGGACCCTCAGGACTACACATCAATAGTTTTACCAATCTCTTCTCCACTTCCTCTCTCATTCCCTCTCTTCTTGATAAACTTAAATCCAGTTACTATCATCTTTTTTCCTAAAGTCCCATTCAAAGAATGAGGTTGTCTCTCCTCACATTTAAGGTCAACCTTTCTACCTGCCCTGTGTATTTCCCCTGCATTTCCTACAAGCTAGAAACCTATAAGCCATACTTGACTCTACTCCCCATATATAATCAACAGTTAAGCTAGTTCTCCATAATTTGTTTCCTAAATAATTCTTTAAATTGTAAATTCTTTTTAGCCCCATTTCCACAGTGTGTTAATAAGGCCCTCATCATCTCTTTTTTTTTTTTTTTTTTTTGAGACGGAGTTTTGCTCTTGTTACCCAGGCTGGAGTGCAATGGCGCGATCTCGGCTCACCGCAACCTCCGCCTCCTGGGTTCAGGCAATTCTCCTGCCTCAGCCTCCTGAGTAGCTGGGATTACAGGCACACGCCACCACGCCCGGCTAGTTTTTGTTTTTTTTTTTAATTTTTAGTAGAGACGGGGTTTCACCATGTTGACCAGGATGGTCTCGATCTCTCGACCTCGTGATCCACCCGCCTCGGCCTCCCAAAGTGCTGGGATTACAGGCGTGAGCCACCGCGCCCGGCAAGGCCCTCATCATCTCTTAACCAAATTCCTCCAAAAGAAATCAAAGAGATTAAGGAGAATCATGAGTGCAAATATCGGAAGCTGAGAGACATAATACTTGGATTGTTTTTCAGGTAAAGAGATTAGCTCCTCTTCCCACCAACTATGTACTTTAAGAGGTAAAACAAACTCTTGAAATGCTATGCAAAACAAAAGAGAAACGGATCTTTTTTAAAGCATAGGTATAATCTTTTAGGAGAGAAGAGGGCCCAATATGTGGCCCAAAATTTTCAAAATTTCAAAGAGATCTACGATGCTCCCCCACCCCTACAAAAGGTGTCATTATTCTAGAGGATAAGTCCCACGCTCATTATCAGGGCTTGTAATGTTTTACATGATCTGGCTCTGACACATGTCAGTTTTACCAGCTGTCCCTCTATGTGGGTAGATATCAAGAGTTGGCAAAGTGGACATCTGTTATTTGTGCATGTCAAGTATTCCTCCTCCTTCTGATAATAGTATTGAGACATGTCAGTGGGAAACAATCCTTGTCTTCCTGAATGCAGCTGTGGTGAGAATGTCAGTCAAGGTGTTCCCACCTTTCACTGGACAAGGGAGACACATAACCTAAACTCACACCAATCAGGCTGAGTTTCTCAGGAAGCTCAATCTTAAGAGTGATGTGAGGAAGGAAAACGTCTAGAGCTGATTCATTATGACTGTGGTACACTAAAGACATTGTTCCTTACTACTACCTGCAAACTGCACTGGTTCTTACTGAGACTTCTTGAAGCTTAAGTGCTCATTTTTTACTTAAATTCTGTTATTTAACATCCTTCAAATAAACATTTTTCTGCTTACATTAACCATTTCAGCCATTTGTTCATCCTTTTATTGGACAAATATTTACTGAACTGTGTAACGGTTAGCGGTACACGTCAACTTGGCTACACTATAGTATCCAGTTATTCAAACGGATAGAGGTGTTGCCATGAAGGTAACATCTAATTGTGGTTAACATCCACAATCAGTTGACTTGAAGTAAATTATCCTCAGTAATGTGGGTAGGTAGGCCTCATCCAATCAGTTGAAAAGGCTTAATTGCAAAACTGAGGTTCTGCTGAAGAAGAAATTCTACTGCAAGACTGTATTACCAGCTTCAGTTAGAAAATCTGCAACATGTTGACCTGCCCAATAAATTCTGGACTTTCCAGTCCCCACAATCATATAAGCCAATTCCTTGAAATAAATCTATTTACATAATGTATGAGACAGAGAGACAGAGAGAGAGAGAGAGAGAGAAGTGTGTGTGTGTGTGTGTGTGTGTGTGTGTGTGTGTGTGTGTCGTATGCGTGTATGGTGTGTGAATGTGTGTATCGCCTTACAGGTTCTGTAGGTTACCCGTCCAGTTCTGACTGATAGAAAACCTACTACATACCGGTGCTGACAATAAGCACGGTTGTCATTTGCTTGCTGCTATGACTGTGAGATAAAGGGCTCAGTTTCGTGTACATCCACAAGACATTTAAGTTAAATTTTGCGCCAAAGAATAAAATCTCCAGTGAACAAGACAACATAGTGATGGTTCTGTTGCTTGCAACCAAAAGAACCCTAAATACGATTATATATGTCATTGTTTGAGGAGAAGAGAGTCCACAAGTTTCACTGTTTCAAATAATGCTAGCTTAAGTTCAAAGCTGTGAACAGAATTTTAAAGTTCCAAACCTGAGGCCAAAAAATTAACTTTCTAGATTCTCCCAAAGTACAGAGAAGTTAAAGAATGAAGGCATGCCCAAGAAAGAAAAGATGTCTAAAATGTTGTCAGAATGTACAGGTTCATTTACCCTACTTCAGGGACCAGCAAACTAACAGCCAAAGGACAAATCTGGGCCACTGTCTGTTTTTGTGTGGCTTGTGAACTAAGAACGGTTTTTATATCCTTGCATGTTTTTCTAAAAAAAAAAAAAAAAAAGAGGAAGAAGAAAAATATTTTGTAACATGAAAATTATACAAAATTCACTTTCAGTGTCCATAAATAAAGGAGACACAACCACTCTCAGTTGCTTATGTAAATGGCTGCTTTCACCCTGTAACAGCAGAGTTGAGTATCTACAATTGGGACCATATGGCCCCAAAATCCTAAAGTACTTATTATCTGGCCCATTACAAAAAAAGTTAGCTAACATCTACTCTACTTTTTCAGAGAAGTATTAACTTCAGGAGGAATGAGCAAAAAAGGGTAAGAAATTTTAGAAAACAGGATACAACAAAAGGAATAAACTAACTTATTTACTGCGCAATTTACTATGCATAAAACACTGTTTTGAGCACTTTCCATCTACTAGTATTTTTTGTTGTTGTTTTTGTTTGAGATGAAGTCTCACTCTTGTCACCCAGGCTGGAATGCAATGGCACGATCTCAGCTCACTGCAACCTCTGCCTCCTGGGTTCAAGCGATTCTTCCACCCAGATTCTTCTGAGTAGCTGGGATTACAGGCACCTGTCATCATGCCTGGCTAATTTTTGTATTTTTGCAGAGTCGAGGTTTCACCAAGTTGGCCAGACTGGTCTTGAACTCCTGACATCAGGTGATCCATCCGCCTTGGCCTCCCAAAGTGCTGGGATTACAGGCATAAGTTACCGCACCTGGCCTACATCTACTAGTATTTTTAATCCTCACAGCATATCTATGGGTGGAGACTGTTGTACCCATTTTAGAGATGAGGCAAAAAGGTGAAAATTAACTCAACAGACATAAATTATGGAGCCAGGATTATAACTCAGGCAGTGTGGATCTAGCAGCAGTGTGGTTAACTACAATACTATATTGCCTTACCAGTCATCTTCTTGTCTATCTAATCTGTACTGTGCAAATATTGTTTTTCTTTAGAATTAAAGTATACAAACTCTATGGATGAACCAATACTAAATGAGTTAAAAATCTGTGCTTGTACATTTCTTAGAGAATTTAAAGGATTACAAAGACCTATGTGTGTGCGCTCACGCGCTCTCACACACACACATACACACACCCCTTCCTTCTTGAAGGCAGAAAAACTGAGAAAGATGGCCCCTTTGATTCAACCATTGCTTTCCCACAGACCATATCTGAACTCTGAAGCTGAGGCACACTTCTACATGCAGGCTAAGATAAAAAACATTCTTCTCCCACATGCCCTGCATCATTATGACCAATTAATTAAGAATCTGGATGGTGGAGTTAGAACATGGATATTACTCAAAGCTCCCAGTTAAATCTAATGGATAGCCAAGCCAGCATTGCAAGCCACCATACTATACTTCTCTCCACTCAAGGAGAAGAGTGGTAAAAACAGAGGAAGAGTAAAGGGAGGAGCAAGCAGAAAGATGAGGGAAACTTATCTCTGAAGAATGGAATTTTTTTTACTAGCATGCTAATATAGAACATTTATAGTCTTCATGTCTCATTGCTACATCTGAAGACTTAAAAACAAAAGGAACTATAAAAAGAAAACTAATTATTTCTATACATGCATATATGCACATATGCATGTTTTTACAGGAAACTTCTGCAAGGATACACAGCAAACTGATAACCACTATTTTTGTCTCATTTGCATTCTTTTCTTGATCTGTACTTTTTAGGGCATTATCTATATTTATTCCTTTTAAAATATATCACTTAATAAAAATAGTGGCATTTTTTGTTTTTTTGAGACAGGATCTGGCTGTCACCCAGGTTGGAATGCAGTGGCACAATCATGGCTCACTGCAGCCTCAACCTCCCACACTCAAGCGATCCTCCCACCTCAGCCTTCTGAGTATCTGGGACAGGTATGTGCCACCACACCCAGCTAATTTTTTGTTTTAATTTTTGCCTACTCTGATATTGGACCAGATTTTAATTACCTTTATATCAGGAAATATAACATGTTCTAATAAGTAGGTGGATAAGTCACAGCTGAATTTTGGCTAGGTGTTTAGTTTTTATCTTTTTTTTTTTTTTAAAAGACAATTATATGTATTTTAAATAGTTGCTCACTATGTTGCTCATGCTGGTCTCAAAATTATGGGCTCAAGCTATCCTCCTACCCTGGGCTCCCAAAGTGCTGGACTTAGAGGCGTGAGCCATCATGCCTGGTCAAAAACAGTGAATTCTTAGGCCGGACGCGGTGGCTCACACCTATAATTCCAGCACTTTGGGAGGCCGAGGCAGGTGGATCACGAGGTCAAGAGATCGAGACCATCCTGGTCAACATGGTGAAACCCCGTCTCTACTAAAAATACAAAAATTAGCTGGGCATGGTGGCGCATGCCTGTAGTCCCAGCTACTCAGGAGGCTGAGGCAGGAGAATTGCTTGAACCCAGGAGGCGGAGGTTGTGGTGAGCCGGGATCGCGCCATTGCACTCCATCCAGCCTGAGTAACAAGAGCAAAACTCCGTCTCAAAAAAAAAAAGGGAATTCTTAAAAAACAGTGTGACTAAAGGATGTTCAAGGATTACTTTAACATTACCTTGAATAGGAAAATAATTATAAAAAGGGGCTAGTAAAAATTACTTGATACTTTCCTGGAAAACAGCTTACTTTTAGTTCACTAAACAAAGCATAAAAATCTCCCAACTTTTATGTACTGTGGAGATGGATACTCTAACAAATCTATTAAAGAATCCTTGCAATCAGATGGCTATTATTAATTAAAGTCTTACTGATACTAATTTATCACAATATTTAGTGAGGAAAAAATGTTTTAAATAATGAGAAATAATAAAGTGAAAACATTTTAAGTTTTACAAAACAAAACATCACACATTCTAGTTTTTGTAATCACAATATCACATAACATTCAGTTAAAATCAAACATCATCCTAAAAATAAACATCCTCCTTACAGGGACTATTCATTTAAATGAATTTGAAGTTTTAAAATGGCTTCTGTCTTCAAAAAACAAAGAAGAAGACAATGGTAGTAGGTAAGGCTTTATCTAAGCAATCACAGGCTTAGACAAAGGTCTAAGCCATAATGAGTTAATGCTCAAGCATAGGTTGTCATTTGTTTGCAGCTGTGATTCTGAGATAAAGGACTCAGTTTCCTATACATTCACAAAGTCTTTATGTTAAATTTTGCACCAAAGAATAAAATCTCTAACTTA
Organism: Saimiri boliviensis; assembly: GCF_048565385.1. NCBI lineage: Eukaryota > Metazoa > Chordata > Mammalia > Primates > Cebidae > Saimiri > Saimiri boliviensis. The sequence goes on from NC_133459.1 coordinate 100,164,527, forward strand.
GTTAAATGGTAAACCTTGACAAACAAAATAACCATTGTGATGTTAATTTTCATAAACACATCATGCAAAAAGCATACCACTACCATGAGGGAAAAAGTTGGTTTTGCACATTGACAGATGCAGACCCACAATCCAAAGTAAGGTAAACCTCTGTAATAAGCTTAACCTAGCTGTAGTGACAACTCAACTCCAAGGGAGGCTAGTGTCAGAAAACAGTCCTGTCTGAAATGCCTGGGTACTGACTACCATTTATTATATTTATTTGATTAGTTTTCATCCTAGTGGTGAGTGTAGTACTCCCGAGAGATTTTTCATTACAAACGTAAACTCTTCCAGAACACTAAAAGGATTTGAGACTCTGACCTGACAGTATGTCCTAAGAAAATATAAAAGCTCATACTGTATTCGTTACTAACAGTATCAGAATCAACATTTTAAAATGTTAATAATGCGGTGAGTGGCTATATTTAAAGAAAAAATAATCTCAGAAAAAAATCAGCATTTTTAGAAACTAAGTACAGTTCTACTTTAAAAAGCAAAGTGTAACAATTCTTTTGCAATGTTTACTGATTTTTCATTAAGAAACCTACATGTATCCAGCAAAAACACTAGGTTTTTAAAAAATCAGACGTTAATTCCCAAATGGGTTACCTACTATAACATCTATTCTGATATTTTGAGCTATATTAGACCAAACCTCAGGAAAATGTGTGCATAACTCGGAAGTTAAAATATAAGTAGAGAACTACAGAAACAAGCAGAAACAACACAGTATTATATCTAAAATAAATATATTACCAGAAATGGAAAAAAAAGAGTATATCTTCTTTAAAAAGAAAAGCTTGATAGCAGAGACAGTATAAGTCCAAAATACTTCAATCAATAGACCAAAGATTAAAAGGCATATTTGACAGAAGTGTTATGATTCCAAGAATTCCCAGAAAGCTCACAGCTCAATAGCTTGTTTGTTCACTACGCAACTTTGATGTGCTTTTAGAGTTCTGAATTACTGCCAGGCCCTAAAAGTCCTAAAAAGTATACCTTTCTAGACTATTTAAAATACATATAATTGTCTTCTTTTAAAAAAAAAAAAAAAAAAAGCCGGGCGCGGTGGCTCAAGCCCGTAATCCCAGCACTTTGGGAGGCCGAGGCAGGTGGATCACAAGGTCGAGAGATCGAGACCATCCTGGTCAACATGGTGAAACCCCGTCTCTACTGAAAATACAAAAAAATTAGCTGGGCATGGTGGCACGTGCCTGTAATCCCAGCTACTCAGGAGGCTGAGGCAGGAGAATTGCCTGAGCCCAGGAGGCGGAGGTTGCGGTGAGCCGAGATCGCGCCATTGCACTCCAGCCTGGGTAACAAGAGCGAAACTCTGTCTCAAAAAAAAAAAAAAAAAAAAAAAAAAGATAAAAACTAAACACCTAGCCAAAATTCAACTGTGACTTATCCACCTACTTACTAGAACATGTTATAGTTCCTGGTATAAAGGTAATTAAAATCTGGTCCAATATCAGAGTAGGCAAATAAAGAAATGAAAAAAAAAAAAAAATAGAAAACACAGGGTACAGTGGCTCATGACTATAATCTCAGACTCAATGACTTAAGCCCAAGAGTTCAAGACCAGCCTGGGCAACATAGCAAAACCTTGTTTCTACAAAAAAATACAAAAAATTAGCTAGGCATGGTGGCACACGCCTGTAGTCCCAGCTACTCAGGAGGCTAAGGTAGGAAAATCACCTGAGTGTGATGAGCCATGATCCTGCACTGCATTCCGGCCTAGGGGTAGGAATAAGACCCTGTCTCAAAAACAAAAACAAAAACAGAAAAAAAAAGAAAAAACACAAAAAAAGACCTACATATATAAAGTACTTTCAATTCTTTTTTTTTTTTTGAGACGGAGTTTCGCTCTTGTTACCCAGGCTGGAGTGCAATGGCGCGATCTCGGCTCACCGCAACCTCCGCCTCCTGGGTTCAGGCAATTCTCCTGCCTCAGCCTCCTGAGTAACTGGGATTACAGGCACGTGCCACCATGCCCAGCTAATTTTTTGTATCTTTAGTAGAGACGGGGTTTCACCATGTTGACCAGGATGGTCTCGATCTCTCGACCTCGTGATCCACCCGCCTCAGCCTCCCAAAGTGCTGGGATTACAGGCTTGAGCCACCGCGCCCGGCTAGTACTTTCAATTCTTAAATGACCCAGCAATTCTATTACAAATGGGAATTTATGCTACAGAAATAAAAAAGCAAACAAAGACATATGCAAAAACAAAACAAAATGGGAAAGAAAAGATCCTTCCATAGAAGAATGGACAAATTACTATGTATCATATAGCTTACAAGAATGAGGTAGAATTACACACAGTGATACGAGAAGATGACCAAAATCTCTAAGGCAAAATATCTTAGGCAAAAAAGCAACTTGCTATAGTTAAGGAACAATCTATTTTTCTGTTTTTAAAGATAGATATGGCTATATAAAATTAGTTATATGTAGTTTTTATATAAATTATATAGCTAGTCATATTAGGATATATACAGGAAAAGGCTAGACAAAGATTCATTTCAATGGTGGCTGTTCTTGAGGAAAGAGACTTTCACTTTCTAAGTTATACACACCAAAAAATATTAAAATGTACAGAATGAAGTATTTCTACTTCTTGGAATTTATCCCAAGGAAATAATTAAGGATGTATCAAGGAAATCAACTATAATGATATTCATAGTATAGTTTTTATAATAAAAAACTGAAAACTATAGAAAATCATTTAAATAAATGATGGCAAATTCACATAATGTAATACTATACATCTATAGTATTTATCCATTAGAGATGATACTGTTAAAAGATATTCATTTATCAAAGCCGGGCGCGGTGGCTCAAGCCTGTAATCCCAGCACTTTGGGAGGCTGAGGCGGGTGGATCACGAGGTCAAGAGATCGAGACCATCCTGGTCAACATGGTGAAACCCCATCTCTACTAAAAATACAAAAAATTAGCTGGGCATGGTGGTGCGTGCCTGTAGTCCCAGCTACTCAGGAGGCTGAGGCAGGAGAATTGCCTGAACCCAGGAGGCGGAGGTTGCGGTGAGCCGAGATCGCGCCATTGCACTCCAGCCTGGGTAACAAGCGAAACTCCGTCTCAAAAAAAAAAAAAAAAGATATTCATTTATCATGAAAAATTCACAAAATGTTAAGAAAAAAAGGGAGTATGAAGTATTATGTATCTTATTTCATTTTCATCACAGAAAAGGCATACATGCATTGAACATCACTGAGAAAGATATACACCAAAATGTTAACAGGTTGTAACATAAAATTAAAGGTGATTTTTCTTTTAGCTTATTGCGTGCATTCTCAACGGGGCAATATCACCACCAATAAGGTGAAAATTGGCTCTTCAGGGGCAAAAAAAAAAAAAAAAGCTTACTCTTTTAGTGTATAAAACACAGTTACACATACAATACATAGACAAATATACAGTTATATCTGTGGCATAAAATTTCATGAGCGGGACAATTAGAAAAAAATACCTAAAAAGGCTGAGAAATAATGTATAATTGGTACGTTCTTATTTTTTCTACAATGAATCTGGTATTACTTGAGTATGACTTAAGTGATCCATGTACATTTAACTAATTGAAAAGGTAAAATGAAACATACTATGGAACACCTTATAAGACATATCATGAATTTTCACTATTAAATACAAAATGTGGTCCTTCATTCCTATGGCTTTAAAAATGTAATACAAACCTACAAAAATATACAAAATAACAATAAATGTATTTTTGTATAAAAGTATACAAAAATAACACTAAAAATGAAAATATAGAGAGAAATAAATTGAAAAAGTATCTCATTAGAATCATCTGGGGATCACCCACATGAGTAAAATACAGCACCCTAACCCTATCCCAGACCTATAAAATCAGTATTTCTGCAAGTGTAGTTATGATATACCAGAGTAGCTTTTATTAAATGAAGCACACTTACATCATCACACCGCTCCATGGAAATACGAAATCCAGACATAAAATATATTTTAATTTGGCCTGGGAGATTTAAAAAACTATATACTGAAGTAACAGAAATAATCTAAGAGCCTAGAAATCTAGAAATTCCCAGTAAACTCACCTCTTTCCTTTAATGAATTTACATTTCTTCACAAACTACCAAACACAACTTACTGTTCATTATCTCTACTGGGCACAAGACATTGTGAAGAATAGAAAAGAAATGAGCAAAATTCATGAATTGCTACTAAAATAAACTTATTTACTGCCATAGTGTTGTCGAAAATCAAGAGTTTATCTAAATTTGCAAAAACCAGTATTAACTACTGGCTTTCTCTGGGCACTAAATTCACAAAGAAACAGTTTTTAATTCTATAATGAAAATTAAACAGGTAGAGAACAAAAGTCACTGTTGGGTAATAAAAACTGGGATACTGTCAGCGATACTCAAGTCTCTGGTTAACAGACTTGTTCAGCATGTCAGCCTTGAATTCAAAATTTTCCCTATACCAAATTATAAATTTCTCATGCTAAATACTTTAGGTCTAAACTCTTAAGTCATGAATGCCAAAGATTTACTGTATACTTAAAAAATGAAACTACTTAAGTGAGGAGCCAACCCCACTTAACTAATGGGAAATACACAGGATTGACCAAAATAGGGGATACATGGCCATAAGATATTGTTCCAGTCCCTAGGAATCTTTTACTTCAGTTTCACAGAAACATCAATGCGGGCCAGGCATAGCAGCTCACACCAGTAATTCCAACTCTTTGGAAGGCTGAGGTGGGAGGATCACCTGAGGTCAGAGGTCAGGAGTTCAGGACTAGCCTGGCCAACATGGTGAAACCCCATCTCTACTAAAAATACAAAAATGAGCCAGGCATGGTGGCACATGCCCATAATCCCAGCTACTTGGGAGGCTGAGGCACGAGAATTGCTTGAACCAGAGAGGCGGAGGTTGCAGTGAGCTGAGATTGCAGCCATTGTACTCCAGCCTGGGTGACAGAGTGAGACTGTCTCAGAAACAAAACAAAACAAAACACAAAGGAAACAAAGAAACATCAATGCCAACGTTTGCGTAATAGCAGCAACAATTTTAAGTGTTTCTTGCACATCAGGCATGCTTATTTAATCCTCAAACAAATCTAAGATATAGATATTTTTCTTTTTCCACTGACAGATGAGAAAACTGAGGAAAAAAAAACTGCTAAGTATTATATGCAAATTTTTGCCAAGTGTTTTGCCTGCTGACCACAAATACAAATGACCAAATAGTCAAAGCAAGATTTTGCATACCATTTATATAAATAAGTATCCTATAATTAAACACTTATCCATAAAACAGCATATGATGTAACTGAAACAAATCTGAGAAAAATCAAAAGGTTTCCAAGGCAAGGCACAACAGTACAAAACTTTTCCTATTTCTCTCATCCCCATTCCCAGAAAATGGCAACTTAATTTTGTGTCTGTTTTAGTTTTAAAGGAAAAATATTTATTGTAACATAAAATTCCATTTCAGAAATTCTATTTATTATTTGTAAAACCTTTAACTCATTTTATCACCTAAGAATCTTTATCTTTAAAAGCTTTATTAAGCTTAATTTCATATTCTATAATGAATTCATTTTAGAACTTTTAGTTTTATTACAAAATATACGAACAATGTAAAGTTCATAAAATAAAAGGCTTAACAAGGGAAATAAAATATAACCTACAACCCACACACCAGAGATAACAATCTAGGTCTTTTGGTGTGCTTCCTTTTAACCGATATTCTATACATGAATAGATACATATTTTAAAAATAAGTACTAAAATTATACTATGTAAACACTGGTAATCTGCATTTACCAAAGTAACAATTAAAAACTTTTTAAAAATAGTGCAGACGAATGCGATCTTATGACTGATTTTCTATAAAACACGTTGGCCTACATAACTAAAAAACAGTTTATTATATTGTGAAAATTAACCAGGGTGGGAAGAGACAGTTGGTCCTGTATATAAAGGGCATTCTCTCAAATATTTGAATGTTGTTAAAAATCATCTTTAAATTTTACTGATTAAATAGCCATTTTCTTTGCACTATTAAGAAACTTTGGGCCGGGCGCGGTGGCTCAAGCCTGTAATCTCAGCACTTTGGGAGGCCGCGGCGGGTGGATCACGAGGTCGAGAGATCGAGACCAACCTGGTCAACATGGTGAAACCCCGTCTCTACTAAAAATACAAAAAATTAGCTGGGCATGGTGGCGCGTGCCTGTAATCCCAGCTACTCAGGAGGCTGAGGCAGGAGAATTGCCTGAACCCGGGAGGCGGAGGTTGCGGTGAGCCGAGATCGCGCCATTGCACTCCAGCCTGGGTTAACAAGAGCGAAACTCCATCTCAAAAAAAAAAAAAAAAAAAAAAAAAAGAAACTTTGTATGTCCATCTTTAGTATGCCAACATACAGGGGATAATAAACGTGTAGTTATGGGAGTGTTGTTATAGATACAAAAAAGATCAAAACTGACCAAAAGCTCACTCAGCCCAGCACACTAGAACTTAAGCAGAGTCAGCTGAGAAAACAACAAAGCAATGATTCTTTCTATCCAGTATCTAAGTTCTACTATAGCTTATGTACACAGGTAGGCAGATGGCACTGAGTGGTGACACAATCTCAAGTCTGTTCTGTTGGGACAGCCGTCCCAAGTCTTGAGGCATAATGGGAATAACAGAATGAGTACATCACCTAAACCCTCCTACCCATGGTTTCTACTGCAGATTTTGGTTGGTTCTTGAATAATAATGCTGTCATATTATAAATGCTGCAACATTCGAGTGAAATACTAGTCAGAAGTTACTAAACAGTAATTTAAAACTCAAAGGGATGTTTTACAAATGAGGGTGGTCCTTGGTGTGAAACTCAGTATTCAAAAGACGCAGAAACTTTTTTAAAAGAGTATATACTATTTGACTAATTTTGAGTTACTAAAGTCCCAGGGTTCCTACCATTCGAATGTAAAAGAAACACTACCAAAATAACCTAATATCTGAAAATCTAAACATGCAAATAAATGTGGCTCTGATTATAAGAGTTTCCCTACGAAATCACTTGCTTACGGTTTTTCTTAAGTTAATCTGATATCTTTAAATAATCACATCAATTTTTACAGATACACATCTACAGAGCAAATTGATACTTGCACTTTACATGCCAAACAATTTTCCGAAGCATGAAAACTTCATGCCAGCGGTTATGTATGTCATTACTAAATCAACTGGATGATTACAATGAAAAACAGCAGGGTGCAACATTAGAGCAGTCTAAAAGCTGTCATACAGAAATCCAGCAGGAAAATTTAAAAACCAACACTTCAAGGATACCAAGAACCAAAATATATCAAGTTACCTTTTGTAGACCTGTCGTAACTTAAGTCTCAGACAACTGGAAACAAATTTTAAAATATGTTCCTTCTTCACAACACTCTTCATTAGATCTAGGTATATTGTCCTTCCAACTCAACCAACAGGACAGTTCGCATACCTTATGAAGTAGTAATTATACTGCCAAAAATGTTGACAGATTGATCACATGCTCTCTGAAGGTCCCTGTAGGCTGCAATATCTAATCCAAAATATTCTACTCCTTCAACAAAATTTACTTCCCCCTAGCCCTCATTCCATCAATTTCATTTCTCTTTTTTGAGAAAAAAAATTCCTTTTCCACCATCCAGCACATCAACTTCCATGTATTATTCCCCTATGGTAAATTCTGTATCATAATTATGTTCCTTTCTCAACCTTACTCTGATTTATTTCAATTTCTTGATTACCTACATTTACTTTCAGCCTTTAGATATCCATTCCTATGTGATATTCATTTAAAAGAATACTAAACTTAAAATTTATTAAGATATTAATTTGAAGGATTAGAAACTTTATAAACACAGGGTTTAGAGATCTCATACATCTATTCCGCCTAGGTACAGACATTAGTTAAAACAAACAAACAAAACCTTCATTTATCCTACTAACCATTAAATGCCCCAGAATTATCAGTTCATATTTCTTAGCAACAAATCACACACTTTGATATTCTAATAGAAGACAGAAACAAATACATGCCACCACCCCTGTCCCACTCCCCACAGACTGTGATAGATATTAGGTAGACAACTCACATTGGCTACATAAACATTTGCACAACTGTTATTCCATCACCTCATTTCAGAATGCTACAGCAAATTTTTAAACAGTTACCAAAAAAATTAAGATAAAAACAGAACCAAAAAATATTATTGATAATGAATACTATGGTGCAAAGCAGACTTTTTCTTTTTTTAAAGCTGATAACTTTACAAATTACTAAGTTGACAAAGCCTAAGGGAAAATTACACTTTGTAAGTGTTTGGTCTTTATTTCTCTCCTCAGGATTTTTACCATCTCATTTATGGTGGGGAGAGGGAAGACAGATGAAGTCACTTTATTTCTGAAGAAATTTTCTAGACTCATTTAGGAGAAAAATGGTGTGAGTCACTAAAAACAGGAGTATAGAGACAGAGGCAGTCTCCTGTCATTTATTCATTCATGTTTACATTTAAGCAAGATACAAATATGTATCGATCACCTATTTTCTGCTTTGTATTGTAAAAGTCCTTTTTTCTGGAAGTTTACTATCCACATGATCCTCTATAATTACAGCTGTGTAAATTTTCACAAATTATATAATTACTTTGAGTTTCATCACCTGTAAAAAGCTGAACAATAACAATACCTACTTTACAGATTTACCATGCAAATTAAATACGATGTAAGGTGTCTATGCTCAAAAAAATAGGAGCTCCCTTCTCCCTATAGGTCCCCTACAGATTAGGACATTCATCAGTGGCTCCCAACCTTTCTATTAAAAAATCTCTATTCTCTTCCATGGATTTCACATCTTTAAAGATTTTTGTCTACCAATTGCATTGACATCTTATTAATCAGATACATAAAAGCTAGTCAAAATTCTCAAATTGCCAAAGACTTAAAAACTAAAAAAAAATCTTGTGCTAGAATCTTTAAGAGATAAGTACAATACTTTATTTCCTTAATAATCTGCAAATCACTACAATGTATATTAATGATTTGAATCAATATGATCACTGGTCAAAGAAAAGATACATAATATTTTACCTGTATAAATCTATTTAGAGTAAATGCACAATTTTTATTTGACTTTTTGTAATACTAGTAATCATTCATTTCTCTCTTTGCAGATCTCTGGGAAAAACAAAATTTAAGGACCATAAATCAGTGATTTTGTATGTCTAGAGAAACTACTGGTTACCCTACAGATTTAAGTGGGTACTATTAGTAACACCATCTTCAAATTCACAGGTTACATCTATTTACCAATAAAGAGAAATAATGCTATCCAGTGAGTTGTTTCCTATCAACCTCATTTACCAGGCTTTTCCTAGCCTTGTGATAACAAGGGTCTTCTTGTTCTTCCTCAAACATGACTACCCGCTTCCCACCTTAAGGCCTTTGTATCAAGTGGGCCCTCTGCCTGGTTCACTCTTCTTGTATATATACTGTTATGTGTCTGGCACTTTGTAATTCAGGTGCCACATTAAATATCATCATCTGTCAGCTTTTCCACAACACTCAATTTAAACCCTTTCATCATTCTCTATCATTTCATCTTGCTATAGTTTCTTCATGGCATTTGGGACCTCCAAAATTATCTTATTTACTTGTTTACTGTTTCTCTCTACTATCATCAAGCCTTCAGTGTTATAAAAATTACCATGAAAGCATGTCTTATTCACTGATAAATCTCTGGTTCCTAGAATAGTACCAAGCACTCAATAATTACTCAATAAATACGTGGTACGTGTTGGATGACTAACCAAACTGTTTATGATTACTGTAGGGAACGACCGATTTCTTAGTCAATAATTTATATTTAGCATTCAAAACTGCTGATTCAAAAGGAGTATGAAAAAAATCTTCTGATAAAGAAAAATGAACATAATATTCTATTCAACCAGTAGGCTTCATTTTATTTTATTTTAATCCTTCGGGATAGAAGGATATAAAAGTCTATTCATGTTTCAAGCACTTCGTATGTCACCTCATGTAAAAATTAATTATCTTATAACAGTATACCATGAACTGCTAGCTACTTAGTTTAATAATTTATTTTTTTCTGCCAAGATACAAACATCTTCCTACAAATGTAAGACAACAGGCCATCATAGTGACAATGCCAGAATGGCCCAAACTAAGGACTATGCTATTCTCTCAGCTATAGTTTAAGGAGTAGGGGTGGCAGGGAGAGAATGATTGTAGTTCAGATTTCATTTGGACAAACACATGGAAGTATCCTAAAACCTATTCAAAAGACTCTTATAGTTTGTGACATTAAATCATTGTTTTGAATTTGAATACCTGAGGTCCCTTTAGTAAATGAAATTTCATTCAGCTGACCAGATCTGGGCTTTTGCAGATTCACAAAGGAAAAACACAATATTTGTTTTTAAAAAAAAAAAAAAAAAAAAAGTCGTATGCACACAATCCTCAACACTATGAGCTACATTTGCTTATTAATTCAAAAATATTTTCAAGGATACTTTTAAAGGGAAGAGATTTGAATAAAAATAATAAAGATTTTATTTCTGAATTTTGGCAATATTTGGAAACTAGAAGAAACATTAAGAAAGGTATGACAACTGACTGTTTTAAAAAAATGCAAACATCTTAGAAGTATCACAAGCCTATATTTTTTTTAATTGGGGGTTGCTTCTTTTCTCTACTGGAAGACAGCGAGCAGACAATTCACAGTTCATGTGAGTTTATTTATCAGTCAAAAAGAAATACGATTAATATCAATCTCTGACTAACTTGCTTTCTATTATTCAGTCAAGTGGAAAATATGAATAGAGCTCTAGTCAGGTACTACAATAACTAAAAATAGCATCTGCAAATTCTTTTTTTAGGAAAATGCATGGGTGAGGGAGAAAACAGGAATATTAAAAGTAATGTTTTTCTAAAGATCGTACACCCAATTTCCCATTTTTTTGCTTCTGTATTTTGCTTAGAAGCTGCTTAACAATCAAGAAGTCTGCATTTCACTTCTCATCACCTCTGCTCACATAACTGGTGTTTTTAAAGTCCTACAGCAATCAAGAATGCTACAAAAACCACATGCAGAATTTCACCTTACAGTAAAAAGAGTTTTAAGATAATATCTCCTGAAATACAAAGTCTAAAAGCGAGGATATCCTGTTAACCAAGAACTCAAAACACTAAATAAAATTACTCTAGGAGACTATGCATACATATTTTTTAAATGCATAAATATATGCTTTTTACTGATAAAAAATCATATGAATCTTGGAATGTTTTATCCCTCAGTTTTTAAAATGGTAGTAACACCCAAAGTGTACTGAAGTCCCATTCTTCTCTCAGAGGCTGCCTAACTGCATGTACGCCTAGGCTATTTCTTTTCAATTTAATCTCCAAACTGGCGGCACAGATCTTCACAACCATGAAGGCTAAGCACTTCCCCCAAAAACCTCCCTGTTTTCCTTTAAACCCTCAGATCTTACCTTACCTGTGTTACTATTAATCCAAATTCCGTCTTCAATCTTTTCCTTCCTCAATTCATTCTGTACTCTACAAGCAAATTCACTGCTTTTTGATGAATGCTTTTATCAAGTCATTTCCCTCATACCAAAACTTGTACTCCCAAAAAAGTCTACACTGCTCAACCTATCATTCAATGGCTTAGAAAGTCTAGCCACTCCGTATTTCTCCCCTATCTCCATATTCTCTAACTATACAAAAGCCCAGGCTTCTGACGAATTAATCACCTGTCCTCCAACTTCTCCTGAACTTTCTTTTTATCTTGGCACATGCCATTCCTGCCACAGAGAATGTCCACTATTCCCCTCCTGCTGCCACTGCTCACCACAGTCATTTGCATTGCCGTGTTTATTCATGTAAACAAGAACACAAAAATGAGATATTTCTTGCCCTTGAGGAGACTGACAGAAAAAAACAAATTTAATGAAACTAGCTAGTTTGTATTAAATACCTATGTGCCAAGTGGACTTACACATTATTTCTAATCCTTTTAACAATCCTATGAGGTAGATACTAATATTCTCCTTTTATAAAAACAAGGAAGCCAAGGTTTAGAAAAATCAAATCGTATACGTCTTTAGCAGTTGCCTCAAATCATGTACTTGATAAGTAGCAAAGCAAGGACATGAACTCAGGCTGCCTAACTCCAGAGCTACTGCTCTAAAAACTAATAGATTTTTTTGTTTGTTTTTTCAAAGTCAGAACCATGTGACTACCCCCTTCATCTCTCTGAAATAACCTAGTTTTACATAATATTTCTACTTATACTATACAACAAGCTTTCTCATGTTTGTCATTTTAATAGAAGAACATTAAAATTCTAGCTCTCCAAAAAAAATTTAAAAAAACAATGCTCAAATTGCAACTTTAATCTGTAATTTTTTTTTTTTTTTTTTTTTTGGTCACAGATTACTTTTACCTAAAATATTTCTAAAGAAACTCATTTCAATAAGCTTTCTAAAAGTTAACTACAAATTTCTTTCATACACTATGATGGTTTTACAAATTATTAGTAATACGAGGATTTTTGCTATTACCACCCAAGAATTTAACATATATCTATGACGTTGGCAAAGATTGTAAAAACTGACCTACTCAATGCCATTGAAGGTGCAGTGAGACCACACTCTTATACACAGGGTAACCACCCTCTGATCCAGTTATCCCACTTCTGGGAATCTATCCTACAAGAAGAAAAAAAAAAACAAAGATGCAATCAAAGATAAATGTACAAAAATGTCTGTTCCAGTGTTATTTAAAACAGTAATATTATAAAGAACCAACCTTAAAGTCTCACACTAGGAGACCAACATCTCATTCAGAAAAAAAAAGTAGGATCAAAACAGTATATATAAAGCTATAATTCTAATTTTCATTAAAAAAATTAAAAATCTGTACATGCAAGGAAAAAACTGGAAAAATTCACATTAAAATGTCAGTGGCAACTTTTTCTGGATCATGGGATCATAGATGTTTTCAATTTCTTCTTTACACTTAACATTCTTTTCAAAATTTGCCACAGTATAACATGAATTACTTTAATCAGAACAAAAACAAATATTAAAGCAGTTATAACCACTGAAATTATCCTGAACCTAACAATGGCATATTACTTAGAATAAGAAATACATCTCCTGGCCGGGCGCAGTGGCTCAGCCTGTAATCCCAGCACTTTGGGAGGCCGAGGCGGGTGGATCACGAGCTCAAGAGATCGAGACCATCCCGGTCAACATGGTGAAACCCCGTCTCTACTAAAAATACAAAAAATTAGCTGGGCATGGTGGCGTGTGCCTGTAATCCCAGCTACTCAGGAGGCTGAGGCAGGAGAATTGCCTGAACCCAGGAGGCGGAGGTTGCGGTGAGCCGAGATCGCACCATTGCACTCCAGCCTGGGGTAACAAGAGCGAAACTCCGATTCAAAAAAAAAAGAAATACATCTCCTACTGCAAAGAAAACAAACGTCAGACTTGTTTTGTTTCCAGCTTCTATTAACGCTCACCCTTACATTTAAGTTGTGTAAAGGATACCATCCAAAACTGAGTAGTACCTGTATTTATCAAACTGCACAAGGCCTACTTTCTAAAAGTCAGCCAATGCTCCAAAAGAAAGAATCACAGTTAAATGGACTATTGTATTATATATGTCTACTGAGAATAACACATGTCCAATTAATCCTAACTCAAAACATGCAAAATGGAAAAACCAGAAAAATTATTCTCATTTTGCAAACTAACTAAATATATTATTGTTGCCTTATAAGCACATCATAATTAAGTCGGAAGAGAAGAGAATCTTGAAAATAAAGGCCGGGCGCGGTGGCTCAAGCCTGTAATCCCAGCACTTTGGGAGGCCGAGGGCGGGTGGATCACGAGGTCGAGAGATCGAGACCATCCTGGTCAACATGGTGAAACCCCGTCTCTACTAAAGGTGCAAAAAATTAGCTGGGCATGGTGGCGTGTGCCTGTAATCCCAGCTACTTAGGAGGCTGAGGCAGGAGAATTGCCTGAGCCCAGGAGGCGGAGGTTGTGGTGAGCCGAGATCGCGCCATTGCACTCCAGCCTGGGTAACAAGAGCGAAACTCCGTCTCAAAAAAAAAAAAAAAAAAAAAAAAAGAAAACTGGCAAGCTAACAACATTCACTAAAAATGCACATTTATGCATGTTGTCTATTTGCACATTTCTGTCCTAGCAGATAGTTGACTTTAGTGGCAAAGGATGATTTTTTTTTTTTTTTTTTTTTGAGACGGAGTTTCGCTCTTGTTACCCAGGCTGGAGTGCAATGGCGCGATCTCGGCTCACCGCAACCTCCGCCTACTGGGTTCAGGCAATTCTCCTGCCTCAGCCTCCTGAGTAGCTGGGATTACAGGCACACGCCACCATGCCCAGCTAATTTTTAGTATTTTTAGTAGAGACGGGGTTTCACCATGTTGACCAGGTTGGTCTCGATCTCTTGACCTCGTGATCCACCCGCCTCAGCCTCCCAAAGTGCTGGGATTACAGGCTTGAGCCACCGCGCCCGGCCATGGATGATTTTAATCATTATAGGGGCCGGGCACGGTGGCTCAAGCCTTTAATCCCAGCACTTTGGAGACCGAGGCGGGTGGATCACGAGGTCGAGAGATCGAGACCATCCTGGTCAACATGGTGAAATCCCGTCTCTACTAAAAATACAAAAAAATTTAGCTGGACATGGTGGCACGTGCCTGTAATCCCAGCTACTCAGGAGGCTGAGGCAGGAGAATTGCCTGAACCTGGGAGGTGGAGGTTGCGGTGAGCCAAGATCGCGCCATTGCAGTCCAGCCTGGGTAACAAGAGCGAAACTCTGCCTCAAAAAAAAAAATCATTAGAGAAAAAAACATTAACATGCCATTCTATAAAACAACTTCTGACATTAAACAGAGAATTGAAATTGATAGCTGAACCAGAAAACAACTTCCCTACAATGTGGTGTGTATATACATGCGTGCGTGTGTGTGTGTGTGTTTGTGTGTGTATTTATATGTACACATATGCAGAAAAGCTATTTACAAACAAATACGTCTTGGACTTAAGTAATATAGGCAGTAAAGCAAACAATTCTTTTTTTTTTTTTTTTTTTTTTTGAGACGGAGTTTCGCTCTTGTTACCCAGGTGGAGTGCAATGGCACGATCTGGGCTCACCGCAACCTCCGCCTCCTGGGCTCAGGCAATTCTCCTGCCTCAGCCTCCTAAGTAGCTGGGATTACAGGCACGCGCCACCACGCCCAGCTAGTTTTTTGTATTTTTAGTAGAGACGGGGTTTCACCATGTTGACCAGGATGGTCTCGATCTCTCGACCTTGTGATCCGCCCACCTCGGCCTCCCAAAGTGCTGGGATTACAGGCTTGAGCCACCGCGCCCGGCAACAATTCTTATTTAACTCTATTTTAAACAACTGGGAAACTGATTTGGTCTAAGAAGCTGTTAGAAAACAAGACCACAGAAATAGCTGTTCACTGGCCAGGAGTGGTGGCCCATGCTTGTAATCCAAGCACTTTGGAGGCCAAGGTGGGTGGATCACCTGAGGTCAGGAGTTCAAGACCAGCCTGACCGACATGGTAAAACCCCGTCTTAAAAAAAATTTTTTAATTTAAAATTTAAAATTTTTTTAAAAAAGAAATAGCTGTTCACTGACTAAGAGAATTTGAAATGTTCACAATTTATTCTACTTAAAAATAAATATCATTCTATTTTCAATCTATCATGAAAATACAACCTGGATTTATAAAACATGATAGGCTGTGGCAAACAAAATAAACTGCTAGACTATAAATTCCTTAAAGCAGAAACTACACCTTCACATCTCAGTATCCATCAAAGAGCCTAGTCTGGGGTTACTCAAATATCTGTTCAATGACTGAATCTGAAATCCATCAATGAAATTATGAATTAACTGTGGTGGCACACGCCTATAGTCCCAGTTACTCAGGAGGCTAAGGCAGGAGGATAGCTTGAGCTCAGGAGGTGGAGACCAGTGTGGGTGATATAGCAAGACTCTGAAAGAAAAAGGGAAATGGAAAGAAAAAAAGAAAGGAAGTTAAAGAAAAGAAGGAGGGGAAGGTTGGGGAGGGGAGAGGGAAATTATGCAACTTTTTCACAAGCATAGGATGGAATTTAAAGGGTAGTTCCAAAGGTATCAATAGATTTGGGCTAGATTGTTAACTGTGTAAAACTGAAAGATTAGTGTTAAATTTCAACTGCTACAATATTTAATTTAGTGCCTTCTTGCTTAATGTTTTATGATATAGCCAACTTGTCTAGAATAGAATTTTAAAATATCATTGAAAATAGTGGGCCGGGCGCGGTGGCTCAAGCCTGTAATCCCAGCACTTTGGGAGGCCGAGGCGGGTGGATCACAAGGTCAAGAGATCGAGACCATCTTGGTCAACATGGTGAAACCTCGTCTCTACTAAAAATACAAAAAAAATAGCTGGGCATGGTGGTGCGTGCCTGTAATCCCAGCTACTCAGGAGGCTGAGGCAGGAGAATTGCCTGAACCCAGGAGGCGGAGGTTGCGGTGAGCCGAGATCGCGCCATTGCACTCCAGCCTGGGTAACAAGAGCGAAACTCCGTCTCAAAAAAAAAAAAAAAAAAAAAAAAAAAATAGTGAGTGAATTTACTCTCTGGATTACACATCTGACATATCTAAAACCTACTGTCAACAATAAGAGATTTCCATTATTAACTTAGAGTCATACAAACTACATTTGGGATACGTCCAAACAGTTGTATCCAGTTCTTTGTGCCTCTTTTTACAGTTTTGTCTTTGCTAAAGGCAAAAACCAAACAAACAAAAAAGAAAACAGCTAAAAAAATAAAAACAAAAACAAAACCACAGTCCTATCACAAACAAAATTATCTTTTTTTTTTTTTTTCTGAGACAGAGTTTCGCTCTTGTTACCCAGGCTGGAGTGCAATGGCACGATCTCGGCTCACCGCAACCTCCGCCTCCTGGGCTCAGGCAACTCTCCTGCCACCTAAGTAGCTGGGATTACAGGCACGCACCACCACGCCCAGGTAGTTTTTTGTATTTTTAGTAGAGACGAGGAGGTTTCACCATGTTGACCAGGATGGTCTCAATCTCTCGACCTCGTGATCCGCCCGCCTCGGCCTCCCAAAGTGCTGGGATTACAGGCTTGAGCCACCGCGCCCGGCCCAAAATTATCTTTTACATCCAGAATAAGTGGGTACAGCACGGCAATGCAAAATAAAGACAAAAACAAAAACAAAAAAACCATGAATGAGTAGCATGTTATAGGTGTATACAACTATGAGTTCAAGGTAAGGCACTTCAAGTTTTAATTAACCCAGCAGCATCTTTTATTAGTTTTTTTTAGTTTAATATACTGCTATTCTTATGAAATACAGCCTTATTTAAATTAAATACATTGCAACATCAAAACATACAATTACATATTCAATTTTAAATTTGGTTAACTTAAAACACTTTGAACCACTCTATCAGTGTGAACTAAATAGGTTAGAGACAAGAAACATTGGAAAAATGAGTGATTTATAAAGAAATTTTTTTCTCAGATTTATCTAACCTAAATTTATATAGCCTAAGTAAATAAATCATTAGTGCTTTTCTTTTTCTTTTCTTTTTTTTTGAGATGGAGTCTCGCTCTGTCATCCAGGCTGGAGTGCAGTGGCAAGATCTCAGCTCACTGCAACCTCTGCTTCCCGGGTTCAAGCAATTCTCCTGCCTCAGCCTCCCAAGTAGCTGGGATTACAGCTGCGCGCTACCAATTTTTAAAATATTTTTGGTCGAGATAGGATCTCATCGTGTTGGCCAAGCTGGTCTTGAACTCCTCACCTCAAGTGATCCGCCTGCCTTGGCCTCCCAAAGTGCTGGGATTACAGGCATAAGCCACTGCGCCCAGCCAATTAGTGCTTTCAAAAAAGCCATTAACTTGTCTACTGATTGGCATTTATTTCATAAAGCATTTAATTTTCCATGTGTACATCATACACTTCTGAAAATTTTATTAAAAGAATTTTTTAAAACCACTTATAAAAACACACTATTTCCTGTTTCAACTCTACCTTAGTAACCATACACAACTTCCTTTTTTCATTGGTGCATGTGTATATGCATATTTGTACCTTCTACCTCTAAAAGGCTTATTTTCAAGCAGAAATGAGAGTGTGACATGGTTCTCTGTTGAACTGCTTTGTTGATCACAACATCATGAGAGTGAACAAAGCTAAGCTTATAGGTTCAGTACTCATCTGGATCACTTAACTTTGAAACAAAGCGCCCTCTTCACTAGTCATCTCACAACTGTGTGCAGGGGACTGAGAATGTGAATTATGCAGTACGAAGCTATACCACTAGTACAAAAGTTTCAAAATGTAAGTGAGCTAATATTAACATTATCTTTGTATATGAAAAACTGAAAAGCACATAAAAACTACTGCTTTTTTTTTTTTTTCTTTTTTTTGAGACACCCGAGTCTCGCTGAGTCGTGCAGACTGAGTGCAATGGTGCAATCTGAGCTCACTACAACCTCTGCCTCCCAGGTTCAAGCGATTCTCCTCTCTCAGTCTACTGAGCAACTGAGATTACAGGTGCCTGCCACTTTGCCTGGCTAATATTTTGTAGTTTTTAGTAGAGACGGGGTTTCACCATCTTGGTCAGGCTGGTCTTGAACTCCTGACCTCATAATCTACCCGCCTCAGCCTCCCAAGGGCTGGATTACAGGCGTGAGCCACCATGCCCAGCCTAAAACTGCTGCTTATAATCCCCAAACTTCATGTACATGATTAAAGAAAAAATGGACACTTCATCAGTCTCAGTAAAATACTAAAGCTTAAATTTTTTTTTTTTTTTTTTTTTTTTTTGAGATGGAGTTTCACTCTCGTTACCCAGGCTGGAGTGCAATGGCGCGATCTCGGCTCACCGCAACCTCCGCCTCCTGGGTTCAGGCAATTCTCCTGCCTCAGCCTCCTGAGTAGCTGGGATTACAGGCAGGCGCCACCATGCCCAGCTAATTTTTTTGTATTTTTAGTAGAGACGGGGTTTCACCATGTTGACCAGGATGGTCTCGATCTCTCGAGATCCACCCGCCTCGGCCTCCCAAAGTGCTGGGATTACAAGCTTGAGCCACCGCGCCCGGCCTAAAGCTTAAATATTTTTGTTTAATGCTAATCTTCTTAAGATATGATCTGGCATTAAGTAACGCAATTAAATGACATCAGAATAAGCAATAAACACTTGGAAATATGCTGTAACTCTTCTTACAACTAATTAGGCCTAATCAATTAATTATTATACCCAATTAATTTGAAAAGGGACATTATGAACAAGTAAACTTACATTCACAATTTCAAATGTATACCAATATTAAAATATAAATGCTTTACATTAGTTATTTTTGACCATATAAAATAAGAGAATTTTAGAATCAGGAGATTAGAAATTATCTGAGGTTCAATGAACATTTACAGTGTCCCTATCACGTCAGAAACACAGCAAGGTGCTTTCAAGGAACTCAAGTGGTTTAACCCACTCCTTTGTATAGATGTCAAAGCTCCCCACCTATGCCAAATCAAGCCACCTAGATTCCAGAACCAGAAATTCTGGGCAAAGCCCTCAGTGGTATAATTTTCTATCAAAACAGACTCGTATCATCATCCCCTATAAACCAAGTAAAATTTCAAAGATGCAATGTTAACCTATTTAACAAAAACAATAGTCTTTTTTTTTGAACAACTATAAAGAATTACAATTAAAAATCAACTGTGAGTCTTCAACTAAGTACCTATATAATTTACTGCAAAGAACAAAACATGGGGCTGTCACAGCTATGAAATTCTAAAAACATCATACAAAACAGAAATTAAATGAATTACAGATAACCACTAAAAATCCCTTTGTTGATGTGCACAGTGGCTCATGCCTGTAATACCAGCACTTTGGGAGGCCAAGGTGGTTAGATCACTTGAGGTCAGGAGTTCGAGGTCAGCCTGGTCAACATGGTCAAACCCCATCTCTACTAAAAATTAAAAAAAAAAAAAAAAAAAAAAAAATTGGTAGGCCGGGCGCAGTGGCTCTCACCTGTAATCTCAGCACTTTGAGGCGGAGGTGAACGGATCACCTGAGGTCAGGAGTTCGAGACCAGCCTGGCCAACAGGGAGAAACCCCATCTCTTTATATATATATAAAATAAATTTTAAAAAATTGGCTGGGCATGGTGGTGGACATGTGTTATCCCAGCTACTCAAAAAGCTGAGGCAGGAGAATCGCTTGAACCCAGGAGGCAGAGGTTGCAGTGAGCCAAGACTGCACCATTGCGCTTCAGGCTGGGTGACAGAGCAAGACTCCCTCTCAAAAAAACTTTTTTTTATTTTTAAAAATATCCCTTTGTAAGGATAAAAAGCAATTACCACATGAACATTTGGATGTCTAATCCCTATTTTATATTAAAGATCATCAACCATACACTAAAGTTCACGGGTAACAGTAAACACTCACAAGGTCTAGAATGACTTACGTATTACAATACAAATCATAACAGACAAGGGCAGAGACTCTAATTCATCTCTGTATCCAACAATTAGCACCCTGTTGTTGAATGTTGAAGAGAGGTAAGCTAATATCCAAACTTTAAATGTGAGCTATTGAAAAATTCAACCTAACAATCTGAAAGATCTCTTTTTATGGCTGACATTATTTTTTAAATGTTAAATAATAATGTCCAATGCAAGTGTAAAAATGACATTACCATGAAATGTTTACCAACAATCGTGGCTGTCAAGATCAGTATAACCGAGTCTTTTTTTTTTTTTTTTTTTTTTTTTGAGACGGAGTTTCGCTCTTGTTACCCAGGCTGGAGTGCAATGGCGCGATCTGGGCTCACCGCAACCTCCGCCTCCTGGGCTCAGGCAATTCTCCTGCCTCAGCCTCCTGAGTAGCTGGGATTACAGGCACGTGCCACCATACCCAGCTAATTTTTTGTATCTTTAGTAGAGACGGGGTTTCACCATGTTGACCAGGATGGTCTCGATCTCTCGACCTCGTGATCCACCCGCCTCAGCCTCCCAAAGTGCTGGGATTACAGGCTTGAGCCACCGCGCCCAGCTAAGAGTCTTAAGAGTAAGGTGATGGGGATAGAAACAGTGGCAGGGAAGGGTAGTAAGGGAAGACCTGAGACCGGTGCAGTGACGTGAAGGAAGTTAGGGATGTATACTGCCTTGGGGAAAAAGGTTATAGACAGAGAAGGCAGCAAGTGCAGACACCTGAGTGTATTTGACCTTTTTGAGAACTAGGAGGCCAGTGTGGCTGGAGTACAGTAAGCAAGAGCAAAAGTAAAGGGACTTGAGATTATAGAAACAGCTGGGCTGCTGGAAGGCTTGTATGCCACGGTAAGAACTTCGGATTTCACTGTGAATGAGATGAGAAAACACTGGACAGTTGTGAACAGAAGAAAGACTTGCTCTGACTATAAGTTTGTGAGCATCATTGTAGCTGCTGTGTGGAAATCAGTTTGGGGTGGAGGGGCAAGAGTGGAAGCTAGAAGATCAATTAGGAGATTATTAATCTTCAATTCTAACCTTTTTCAGTGATTGCAAAATTGTGTATCTTTATGCTGTTGGACATATAGTTTCCTTTTCTTCCCATCTATTAAAATAATTAAATGAACATGTGCATATACAACATTTTCTTTCTCTTGGAATATTTCCTTGGGGATTCATTTCCAGAAGGACTACAGGGTCAACGTATACCAATATACTTAACTTCTGGGGTATATTAAGTATAGATACTGTCCTTCCTGAGGCCATACAAAAAGTGAACAAGGCTTTTGAGCTGTTTTAATATGAACTGAGCAACACTCAGGGATTCCATCCAGTTCACTTTTAAGACAGATGCTTATGGTTGGCCTCAGAGGGTCCCTAACACTAATGCAAAATTTTGTGAATAAATGCCTATTAACTTTTTTCTGAGGAGAGAGTTTATATATTTCATCATATTCTCAAAGGTGTCAGTGGCCTAGAAAAGGTTAAGAATTACTGTTTTACAATCTGGAAGTGGACTGCAATATCCTAATATAGGGTACTTCTCAAAAGGACAGAAGATTTAACACCTAGACTCATCTTGGTAATCATTCGATTCATTCAACAAATACTGAACATGTATGATCCTCAATACCTTACAGCTGATAATATCTGAGGTAGACCATAATTTAAACACCCAGGAAATTAGACGAGAGCCCCTGAAATATCTACAAAAGAATATCAAACTATATAATTTCAAAACAAAAATGGTACAGGAACGAATAATAAAGACAGAAAGTCTGGGGCCTAATTTAATGCTTATTATGTCAAAGTATCACAGAAATAAATTACATCACAAGTAAAGAAAAACTACACATAGGCATGTCCACCCCCACACATTCTGACAGGAAACCCAAAGAAAGTTTCCAAATCCTGTTTCCAGCAACATCTCTTCTGAGACAGCCCTTCACGCTTTTGAAGGTAGGAGCCCCAAGTTAAATCTAAAAGCTGAGACTCTATAATCTTACTGTAGTAACAAAACCATCATCCACCACCTAAGAAGGAGAAAAGAGTGGCTACCTGTAGGGCTGTGGCCCAATCACCTTCTGCTCTATTATTCTATTTCACTTTCTATGCCTCCTACCTTCAAATAAGGAACAAAATGATTCTCCCTCCCGAAACAGAACGCATTACTTCTCAACAGTAGTTCTTTTTCCCAGAGGTCAAAGGTTCCCTAAACTCTGGATCTCAGCCCTGTGAGGAGATCCCATTTTGCAGGCACAAATGTCTTCCTCTCATCTTCTCCCCGTAGCAGTAAATTACACAATTCCGCTGAAGACACTGTCCTTAACTTCCTGAGTAAGGGGGGGGCAAGAGATGCTCTTACCAACGTTAGTTTGAAAGATTAGAAGAATCACACTGTGACCTCTTCCCTAACAAAATTCAGGGAAGAAGCAGAGACCCATGAAAAGTAACACTGAAAAGGCGAACACATGGTAAGCTACGGAAGACCTGGGGGTAAAGAAGGCGGGAAAGGGGCTGGAAGGTGGAGTGGGAGGTAGAGATGTCAGCCCTATTCACTGGGGGAATAAAGGAAGGAAAAGGAGACCCTGAACCCTGACAGAAGTGAACACGGACATAGCAACGCTCCAACCTGTCCGCACTTCTACAGCAGAGGACAGAGGACAGAGAATTCACCCAACCTTTCAACCCCCTCCCCGTGTGCCCCGCCGAAAGGGAGAGGTGGGTTGGAAGGAAGCTCTGACCCCAGACAGGGGACATGCAAGAGGAGGAAGGCAGCGATGTCCAACCTTCTAAGTCTCTCAGGCAGTGATGGGCGAGGGCACCGAGTCTGGGGAGACGGCAAGGGAAACGGGCTTGTGCTATGACACCTCGGGGAGTTGAAGGGTGGGGGACACAATGTCCTCTTTCTCTCCCGCAGCCGGCCGGGGCCCCTCCCGACGATCTCCCGCAGGCCTACAGTCGACCGGGTCGGTCCGCGGGCGTGGTTGGCTCTGGCCCTGGCAGTGGCCGGGCCTCCCTGATCTCCGGCCCCTCCCGCCGGCCAGGCCCCCGGGCCGCCGCCCCGGACACCGACGGAACGCGGAGGAGGAAGGGGGAGCCAGGCGACTGACCAGCGACAGGAGCCGCCTCACCATCGGCTCCGCCGACCCACCATCGGCTCCGCCGACCCGCGCCCCCCGCTCCCTCTGGGGCAGTCTAGGGCTCCCCGCCCCTCACTCACCCCCCTGGTCCGGCACCTCCTCCACCTCCTCCTCCTCCTCCTCCTCCTCCTCCTCCCTCCTCTCGCCCGTGGCTCCTGCTCCGGCTCTGCGCGGCGACGGCAGCGGCGGCCTCGGGAGCGGCGGCGGCGCCTCCTCCAGAACGCGCACGCACGCAGCACGTAGCCCCGCCCCTCCACGTTGGCGACGAATGGGCTTCGGCCCCGCCTTCCCCGCGGCGTTCCCGAGTCCGCTTAAAGGAGCCGCGCACTTTAAGCGGGGAGCGGGGAAGTCCTGGAACAACCGGGAAGGGGCGGGGAGTTATAGCTTTGCACAGGGCGGGATGGGAGGTGGGTAAGACCGGAAAAAAAAAATTAAGGAAGGGTCCAAAGATTCAAGAAGAAAATTTGGAGGGAACGCAATCATTCGACAAGAACTAACTGAGCACCTGTTAGGTGCCAGGCGCTGTTCTAACTAAGCGCAAAGGGATAAAGTCATAGACAGGCAAAGACCCTCTTGCAGAAAGCATGCTAGTGGAGTGGGAGAGGGGATACAGACGACAAACAAGTGACAAAAACTGCAGGTAGTGACAAGTGGTGTGGAGAAAAACAAACAGGGGATAGGGTGACTTTACACCTGGTCAGATACTGCCTCTCCAAGACCTTTGAGCCCATACACACCGTATGAAGGAGTAAGTCTCGCAAACGCGGGGGCCGGGAGGACGAATAGCCTTTCCAGGCTAAGAGAAAATCAGCCATAAACCCAGAAGTAGGGATATGCCTGCCATGTTGCAGAAACAGTGAAAGGCCGGCGTGGCTGTGCAGCGTCAGCCAGCCCGAGAGCAGTACCAGCTAGGCTCAGAGAGGTGGGCCAGTGGCCAGATCCAGTGAAACCTGCGGGCCTTATAACAGGAACTGGAAACCATAGGAGTAGGGTGAGCCGAGGAATGACCGCATCTGATTCACATTTTTAAAAGTTAGTCTTGCTGATGTGTGTAAAATACACAATAGGGAAGCACAGATGTCCTTGGGATACCAGTACGGTAGCTTGGATTAAGTAGCCTGGCAGCCACGGACAGGATGAGAAGAAGGCTATTTTATTGTATTTAGATACATTATGATTGGAATGTATTTGGATTTGGGGCATACTATGTGAAAGAACAAAAGGAAATCAGAGTTGATTCTTAGGTTCGCTCCCGATGACTGATTTGATGGTGGTGCCATTTAATGAAAAGGAGGCACAGATTTGGGGATGGGGAAATCAAGAGGCTTTTTTGCACATGTTATGTTTAAGGTACCTGTTATACATACAAGCCGAGATGTTGAATAAGCAATTGACATGAGTCGAGAGAGATACATTTGGGATTCATTAGCACATAGATGCTTTTTAAGTCTTAGGTCCCGTTAGGATCACATAGGGAGAGGAGGTAGCTGGAGGAAAGGACCAAGAGGCACTCTAACATTTGGAGATGAAGTAGAAAAAGAGAAAGAGCTACCAGTCAGGGCAAGAGGAACACCAGGAGGTGAAGCATTGGAAAACAAGAGAATTGTTTCAGGAAGGAGGAAGTCACGAGTCTTATCAGATACTGCTAAATGAGTAAGATAAGGACTGAGTTTGAACACTGGATTTGGCCTGATGAAGTTGCCGATGACCTTGATGAAAACAGTTTCAGTGGAGTCATCGGGGAGAAATTCTGATTAGGGTGTGTTAATAGGTTGGGAGGTGAGGAAGAGAAAGTGTTCTACACAGCTTTTGAGAAGCTTTACTGTGAAGGAGAAAAGGGCAGAAGCCAGAGGGGTACTTGAGATCAAGGGAGAGCATTTTAAGACAGGAAATGCTTATTCTTATGTTGGTATGCTGGAATGATTCTTTAGAGAGGTAAAACTGATGACACAGAATGCAACAACTGAAGAAAAAGGCTCCTCAAGTAGGTGAGAAGCAATTGGATCTAGCACAGAAGTGAAGAGGTTGGCCTAGGATAGGAGTAAGGGATTGCACTCACATGCTGTTTCTGGAGAGAAGGTAAGAGTGTCTGGATGCAGATGCAGATAGATTAGGCAGTACATTTGGTGGTGGCATGCTCAGGCCCCTGCAGAGCAGAGGCGGCAGGTGGGAGCTGAAATGTAGCCTTGTTTTGTCCACCAAGCCATGTGCCCTGCTGGGGCCACATCAGCCTGGAGGAAGGGACACTTTCCAATTGCTCCACCTGGAGAGGTGATGCATTTTAGCAGTCTTGCATATATCACACACGTGCATGCACACATGTATGGACCTTTTCCCAGTTTCCACTGAGTGCTGTAAGTGCTGGCTGCCTCACTGGGATTGATGAGGTAAGATCTGTTCTTTATGCAGTGATAGAAGAAGGTGAGAAATAATTTCCTTGAAGAGTGGAAAAGTGACTAGAGAAGCATAGTATGGACATCGATGAGTGCCCACTTGAGTTGATGGCCAAACCTTTTTCTTTTTTGAGATGGAGTCTTGCTCTGTCGCCCAGGCTGGAGTGCAGTGGCACCATCTCGGCTCGCTGAAACCTCCGCCTCCCTGGTTCAAGTGATTTTCCTGTCTCAGCCTCCTGAGTAGCTGAGACTACAGGCATGTGCCACCACACCGGGCTAATTTTTTTTTTTTTTTTTTTTTTTTTTGTATTTCAGTAAAGACAGGTTTTCACTGTGTTAGCGATGATGGTCTTGATCACCTGACCTCGTGATCCACCCACCTTGGCCTCCCAAAGTGCTGAGATTATAGGCGTGAGCCACTGTGCCTGGCCCATGGTTATACATTAAAGTGAGACCACTCTGCAAGGTTGTGGGATTCTCCTCCAGACACACTCTATCGTTTGGGGGTTAAAGGACTGGGTTTTGCTGGGGAAAGTCAATGAGAGTGGTAGGAGTACTATGTAAGGGAGTGATGATAGTGATAGACCTTGGAATCCAAGCTGGGAGGGAAGAGAAGGCAAGTAAAAAGCGGTGGAGTCAGTGGTTTAGTGTGGTCCCTGTGAGCAGTAGCTGGAGAGGAAGTAATCAAATAAGTGAGGGCAAGGGGACTTTCCAAAGGTTGAGCATGGGGAAGGGTGAGTAACGTGGTTAGGGGAGAGGAAGCATAAAGTATCTGTGAGAAAAAAGTTGAGGCTGGCGCCAAGGAATTAAGAAAACAGCAAAGCCCTTGGGC
Source organism: Saimiri boliviensis (assembly GCF_048565385.1). Classification (NCBI taxonomy): domain Eukaryota; kingdom Metazoa; phylum Chordata; class Mammalia; order Primates; family Cebidae; genus Saimiri; species Saimiri boliviensis. Next base: position 100,191,564 of record NC_133459.1, read on the forward strand.
GCTTGCTCTCATCATGGTGTATGTGAACCGCTGGTTTAGAAAGGTTGAGGAATTGGATTGCCCACTCATAATCTTCAGGGAGCTGCACAAACAGGAGAAGCTGAGTGCAGGAGGGGATAAACCAGTTAGATCCTCCCAGGGCTCCTTTACAAGCTTTGGGAGAGCCCAGCAGGCACTTTGCTTTCCTTGCCCTTTCCTTTCACCAGGGATGCCTGAGCATCTGTGTCGGCACTTTATCCGGCCTGGTATTTGACAGAAACTAAACAACACCTTTCTTCCTAAATCCAGCTCCTCCTCCTCCTGACTTCCTCGTTTCTGTTCATAGCACTACCTTTCTCAGTCACTCAGCTGCCAAACAGAACCTCCAATCCATCTTCCTCATCCTACGCCCAGTTAGTCCCTAAAGCATAGTGAGCTGCACTGTCCAATAAACACTGCACTATGACGGAAATGTTCTTTATCCGCATAGTCCAATACAGAAGTTACATACAGCTATTGAGCACTTAAAATGCAGCTAATGCAACCGAGGAACTGAATTTTTTTTTTTTTTTTTGAGACAGAGTCTCACTCTCTCACCAGGCTGGAGTGCAATGGTGCGATCTCAGCTCACTGCAACCTCTGCCTCCCAAGTTCAAGCAATTCTCCTGCCTCACCCTCCGGAGTAGCTGGGGCTACATGTGCTCGCCACCACACCCAGCTAATTTTTGTATTTTTAGTAGAGACGGGGGTTTCACCGTGTTGGCCAGGATGGTCTCGATCTCTTGACCTTGTGATCCATCCACCTCGGCCTCCCAAATTGCTGGGATTACAGGCGTGAGCCACCACACCTGGCCTGAATTTTAAATCTTATTTAATTTTAATTAAAGTTACATTTAAAAAGCCTTGACAGGCTGGACGCGGTGGCTCAAGCTTGTAATCCCAGCACTTTGGGAGGCCGAGGCGGGTGGATCACGAGGTCCAGAGATCGAGACCATCCTGGTCAACATGGTGAAACCCCGTCTCTACTAAAAATACAAAAAAATAGCTGGGCATGGTGGCACGTGCCTGTAATCCCAGCTACTCGGGAGGCTGAGGCAGGAGAATTGCCTGAACCCAGGAGGCGGAGGTTGCAGTGAGCCGAGATCGTGCCATTGCACTCCAGCCTGGGTAACAAGAGCGAAACTCCGTCTCAAAAAAAAAAAAAAAAAAAAAAAAAAAAAGCCTTGACTAGGAGCCACTATATTGGACTGCGCAGGTATAAATACTGTACTTTCCACACAGGGCTCTTCCTTTTGCCCCCACCTCTCTAGCTCTATTGCCACTACCCTAGGTCAGGTATTGGTTAACCTAGGTTGAGACTTTTGCAGTGCTCTATTTAGTCTCCTGCTTAGTGGCCTTCCTTTCAGTCTATCTTGTGTTCTTGCCAAAACCATCTCCCTAAAGCATTGGCCAGATCATGACTCCACCCTATTTTAAAAACTATCAATATTTCCCCGTCACGTTTAGTACAGACTGGTCCATCTGGCACTTGCCCAATTATGTATCTCCACCCTACTTTTCTAGCCTTACCTTCCATTATACCCTTACACGTATATCAAACTACTTGCTGTAACTCCTGCTAACTTTTTACGTAGGAGTCAACTTATTAAGCTGCCTCTCTGCCTGCAAAAAATGCCTCCCTTCCCTCTGTCAAACCTAAAATCTGTTGAAACTCTTGAAGGTCCATCTCACATTGCAGCTCCTGAGTGGAGCCCTCCTCTGAAGTCCTATGGTTCCTATTCATTCCTCATCTATGGCACTTACGTGCTGCCTTATAGTGCATTTTGTGTATTCATTTTATTCTTATTACTAAATATAATTCCTTGCAAATCACTGTGTTTTAATTATGCTAATGCCCCTTGCAGTGTAAGGGGCACCTTGTAAAATAAGGTACTCTTCAAAGAGTCACTGAATGTAGTTATGCACTTTCATGAAATCTGTAGGACATCCATACCCCTGTCTAACTCTAACAGTAACATCACTAGCCCTCAAAAGAAAGTCTTGATACTCTGGAAGCAACATTTTTTTTTTTTAATGGAGTCTTACTCTGTCACCAGGCTGGAGTGCAGTGGCACGATCTTGTCTCAGCTTACTGCCACCTCTGCCCCCCGGATTCAAGCGATTCCCCTGCCTCAGCCTCCTGAGTAGCTGGGACTGAAGGCATGTGCCACCACCCCCAGCTAATTTTTTGTATTTTAGCAGAGACCAGGTTTCATCATGCTGGCCAGGATGATCTCTATCTGCTGACCTCATGATCCGCCCGCCTTGGCCTCCCAAAGTGCTGGGATTATAGGCATGAGCCACCGCACCTGGCCTAGAAGCAACTTTCCTAACATGAAGTTCAGACTTTTGAAGATAAACACACTAGGTACTTTTTCTTTCATGTTATTATTGGCTGAGAAACTCTTCCATATGCTCCCCAAACTTAGGGTACTTTTACAACTCAGTTCTAGTTTGTAATCCTAAAGAGCACAGTTATTCTCAGAACTGACAGGACCAGCATAGCTACTTCTAGGACCAGTTGAAGCCTTTAAGAAGCTCATGATACATATCAGTAAAAAGAATAAATAGCCGGGCGCGGTGGCTCAAGCCTGTAATTCCAGCACTTTGGGAAGCCGATGCGGGTGGATCACGAGGTCAAGAGATTGCGACCATCCTGGTCAACATGGTGAAACCCCGTCTCTACTAAAAATACAAAAATTAGCTGGGCACGGTGGCACGTGCTATTCAGGAGGCTGAGGCAGGAGAATTGCCTGAACCAGGAGGCGGAGGTTGCAGTGAGCCAAGATCGTGCCATTGCACTCCAGCCTGGGTAATAAGAGTGAAACTCCATCTCAAAAAAAAAAAAAAAAGAATAAATAAATAAATAATTTATTTATAATAAATTCTAATAAATGTTTAGAAAACACATTTTTAGAGCTTGAATTCTTAGAAATCTATAGTGCAAGAGTAGAATTACATAGGCTATGCCCTACAATGCCTTATTTACTTTTCCTGTTGGTAAAATAGATTTTAAGGATTTAAAGAGCAGGTATAATATTTTATTTTTTATTTATTTATTTATTTATTTTTTTGAAACGGAGTTTTGCTCTTGTTACCCTGGCTGGAGTGCAATGGCACGATCTCGGCTCACCGCAACCTCCGCCTCCTGGGTTCAGGCAATTCTCCTGCCTCAGCCTCCCAAGTAGCTGGGATTACAGGCACGTGCCACCATGCCCAGCTACTTTTTTGTACTTTTAGTAGAGACAGGGTTTCACCATGTTGACCAGGATGGTCTCGATCTCTTGACCTTGTCATCCACCCGCCTCGGCCTCCCAAAGTGCTGGGATTACAGGCTTGAGCCACCGCGCCCGGCCAGGTATAATATTTTAAACAAAAAATGTACTTCACACATACAGGACCTTTGGCACATTTATTCAATGAGCCTTAACTGAGGCTTGCTACTTAGCAAGCCCTTATACTTGCTGCTGAGGATACAAAGACAAGAAAAGATACAGTCCCTTCGCTCAAGAAGGACACATGATAAAAATGTGACCTGGCATTGGTATGTGATTTTACAGTTTTCACAATATCTAATCCTACAAATGATGCTATTAAAGTACATATTATTAGTCTCATCTTGTAAAGCAAAAGACTTGCTTAGAAGGATTAAATGAATTTACACAAAAGCACAGAGCTGTTAATTGGCAAGGCCTCAAACTGGTGATGTTTGGGTATCAATACATTGGTTGAATTAGAATTATTAGTTCCCTGAAAGCAGGTACTTGATTTACTTTATTCATTACTATATTCTCAGAGCCTAGGAAAGTAACAAGAATATAGTACGTTCTCAGTAAACGTTTCAGGAATAAGTATTCAGGAGTGTGTGTGTGTGTGTGTGTGTGTGTGTGTGTAGAGAATATAAATGCGCCATATACTTCATTTGTTATTTGTATACTTGAATTAACTAGGCTGATCCTACCTATATTACTGCCACTCAAAATGTGGTGCATAGATTGGTGGTGCTGGTAGACAAATTGACCAGTTGATCTTGCGATAAGTATAGAAAATGAGGGCTGGGCGCGGTGGCTCAAGCCTGTAATCCCAGCACTTTGGGAGGCCGAGGCGGGTGGATCACAAGGTCGAGAGATCGAGACCATCCTGGTCAACATGGTGAAACCCCGTCTCTACTAAAAATACAAAAAACTAGCTGGGCATGGTGGCGCATGCCTGTAATCCCAGCTACTCAGGAGGCTGAGGCAGGAGAATTGCCTGAGCCCAGGAGGCGGAGGTTGCAGTGAGCCGAGATCGCGCCATTGCACTCCAGCCTGGGTAACAAGAGCGAAACTCCGTCTCAAAAAAAAAAGAAAAGAAAAGAAAATGAGACTAAGCATTTAGAATTTTTTTTGGCAGCTGGGCGTGGTGGCTCACACCTGTAATCCAAGCACTTTGGAGGCCAACGCGGTCAGATCACCTGAGGTTGGGAGTTCAAGACCAGCCTGACCAACATGGTGAAACCCCGTCTTTAAAAAAAAAAAAAAAAAAAAGCCGGGCGGGGTGGCTCAAGCCTGTAATCCCAGCGCTTTGGGAGGCTGAGGCGGGTGGGTCACGAGGTCAAGAGATCGAGGCCATCCTGGTCAACATTGTGAAACCATGTCTCTACTAAAAATACAAAAAGTTAGTTGGGCATGGTGATGCATGCCTGTAATCCCAGCTACTCAGGAGGCTGAGGCAGGAGAATTGCCTGAACCCAGGAGGCGGAGGTTGCGGTGAGCCGAGATCTCGCCATTGCCCTCCAGCCTGGGTAACAAGAGTGAAACTCCGTCTCAAAAAAAAAAAAAAATTTTTTTTTTTTTTGGCAACCTGACATTGCTGTGATATCCAAGCAAATAATTAGTGGACTTGTCTAGGTGAACCAGGGCATAGACCAGTCCAAGTGTTGTCCAACTCTTATGGCTGGTTACATGAGATGAAAGAGCTAGCAACAGATTTGAAACTTAAGATAAACAAATAAATTTAAACTTAAATAACCTATATCTTCACCAAAAAAGCATTATCTACCACTGATTTTATAATGTATAGGTACTGTTATGCAGTAATTAAGTATATGATCTCTGGGGTGAGGCTACATAGGTTTAAAAGCAGGTTTTGCCACTAGCTGTGCAGCATTGGACAAATTACTCAACCTCTTGTAGCCTCAGTTTTCTTGTCTGTCATATGATCCTAAAACAGAGTACAGAATTTCATAGTGCTTTGGTAAAAAATAAAAGATAATGCATGGACAGTACTCTTCACAGCAACTGTCACACAGTGACAACATGTTATTTCTATGTTATAATAAATACATCTATTACTATTATTCCATTTTTGGGTTATAGAAATTCAGGCTGTTTGAAATATTTAAAACATCTTGACCATAGAGGTAATTCTATAAATATCCAGGCCTGCAAATAGACAGTTGCTTTTCAGTTATCCATATTGTTAAAAGATGATAAAGATCAGCTAATTTCAAGGCTTTTATATTTTTTTTTAATGCACTGTGTGACCTGAGAGATGATACATTTGGTTTCTAGGTGGCCACTGAAAACAGTTTCAACATGTTTAGCTTAGGTGATCCAAGTGGTAAAAGAAGGTATATAGGCAGGTGCATATTGTGCATTATAAGAGAGCTAAATCAGAGTGGAAGACGTGGAGAATCAAGAGTTGTTCATTTGGTGGTGCATATATTGCCTATTTATATGTTTTTTTCAACAGACTTTATATATAGGATCCCTTTATTCTAAGTTCTAGCCCACGGATTCTTTTGTGTTTCCTTCTGTAAACACTGTTTTCTAGAAGGAAGCTGCTACTCAGCCATGCACCTCTGCGAGTCTTGGAAAGAGTCAAGGATTCCTGAGGCAAGGAAGTTGGATAACGATGAGCACCAGGCAAGACACAGCTGGCCACTGGAGAGAGAGCCCAGTGTAGGCAGGAGGCCAGAATGTGCCAACAGTAAGTGAAGTCTTTTCTTATCAGAGGAGAAAAGCTTGCACTTAGCTGCACTATCAGAGAGAAGACTGGCATCAGACCAACCCAGCCTTCAATAAATGGAGGGAAAGAGAAACCCAGGAGCCTCGCTTTGTAGATGTGAATTAACATCACTTATTCTGTAACAAAACTCAAGCATGTGTAAACTGCAAATTAAACAGCCCAAATATATCATTATCTGAATTTACAGAAGGCAGAATAGTGTGGTTAGGGTTGCTAGATTTAGCAAATAAAAATAGAGGATGCCCACTTGAATTTGAATTTCAGATAAACAAAAAATACACTTTTAGTAAAAATATGTTCCTTGCAATATTTAGGATTTGTTTATCCAAAAATCAAGTGTAACTGTATTTTATCTGGCAACCGTAAGTGTGGTTAAACATGTAGGCTCTGGAGTCACACAGCATGAGTTCAAATTCTGATCCTGCTTTTTACCAGCTCTGTGACCTTGGGCAAATTAACCATTCTGAGCTTCAGTTCCCTTGTGTGTAAAATTAGGATAACATTTACTTCATAAGGTTGTTGTGAAGATTAAATAATACATTAAGAAATTTACAATGTGGCCGGGTGCAGTGGCTCAAGTCTGTAATCCCAGCACTTTGGGAGGCCGAGGCGGGTGGATCACAAGGTCAAGAGATCAAGACCATCCTGGTCAACATGGTGAAACCCCGTCTCTACTAAAAAAAAATACAAAAAATTAGCTGGGCATCGTGGCGCATGCCTGTAGTCCCAGCTACTCAGGAGGCTGAGGCAGGAGAATTGCTTGAACCCAGGAGGCGGAGGTTGTGGTGAGCCGAGATTGCGCCATTGCACTCCAGCCTGGGTAACAAGAGCGAAACTCCATCCCCCGCCTCCAAAAAAAAAAAAAATTACAATGGTAGCTGGGCACGGTAGCTTACGCCTGTAATCCCAGCATTTTGGGAGGCCGAGGCAGGTGGATCACCTGAGGTCAGGAGTTCGAGACTAGCCTGGCCAACATGGTGAAACCCCGTCTCTACTAAAAATACAAAAATTAGCCAGGCGTGGTGGTACATGCTTGTGATCTCAGCTACTTGGAAGGGCGAGGTGGGAGGATGACCCAAACCCTGGAGGAGGAGGTTGTAGTGAGCTGAGATGGTGCCACTGCACTCCAGCCTGGGTGACACAGCAAGACTCCATCTCAAAAAAAAAAAAAAGAAAAAAGAAAAAAATGTACAGTGTTAACTGATACATCATAAGTGCTCAAAAACTATTAGCTATTTTTATAAAGTTATTTTATAAAATCGTTATTCCTTAACCAAATTACTTTTTTTAATTGACATTATGATTCCAAGTACCTTTAAAAAAAATCTAAGTGAAGCTTTTTATTCCCTTCTATTTCCATAGACTTGCACTTTATTTTCCAACAAACTGAGCTAACACGACTTTTAGACTCAACTATTTATGGTATAAGGAATACAGATCAAACATCATACAATATCGTCAGGTTTCCTATTCCATCCCTTAGTGCCTGATACTTGAACCCAATTTTGAAGACATTCTAAGCTCCAAATTTACAGTGAGAAATTTGGATAAACTTTTACAAAATATTCCTTGAATGTTTATTAGATGAAAGTTAGAAGCCTTTGACAATTCTAGAATGGGGTTTTCTTAGAGAGAAGTTTTGTTACAATGGTATTTGTTGTAATAGGATTCTGCACTCTGTATAGATCATTTAAGAATAACCATTTTGTACAGAGAGTTCCAGTTCTTGTAATTCCAGTTCTTGTAATAGAGTTCCAGTTCTTGTAATTATCACAAAGTTAAAAATCAGACAAGAAGAAAGAGCAGTGGGCTTGGAATGAAAGAAATATGTTTCTCTCACTCAGTACGAGTCACCTAATACTTCTGAATATTTGTTTTCTCATTTATAAAACAAGAATACTACCTTAAATAGTAATAATTAAGTTAAATGAGATAATATAAGGGACAAAATAGCACTGGTTCTCAAAGTAAGCACTCAATAAATACTTGTTAATATGGATCTGTTATATTCACCAGAAGGAAGATTATATACCAGTGCAGACTTACAGAAAGATTAAAGCCTGGGGTTTATGCTACTTTATATTGCTAAGCTAAAACGCCTTATTCTTTCCACATCTGCTTTTGGATAAGAACTTATAACTTCCAAACAATGATACAACCTAAGGGGAATTTGAGGAAGAACTCCATCTTCCCCATTGTCAGTGACTGGTGGTGTGTGTGTGTGTGTGTGTGTGTGTGTGTGTGTGTGTGTGTGTGTATTGGGTGGAGGAAAGTGGTGGGAGAGGAGAAAGGCAGAAAAGGAGTTGGAAATGCCCTTTTTCTTTCAGTAACTAGTTAAGTCAGATACCAAACTTTGTGTGTAAAAATACTAGCTTGAGTCCAAAAAGTAGAAAACACATTTCTACTAAATTTATAATATTAATTTTGAGCTGAGGGAGCAAATTCCAAATTCAAACCAGATTCAGAAATTATGACCTCAGTTTTTCCAGAATTTCTACTGATTAGGATTGTTGTAGATTAGCCAGGGGTAGCCTGTATTAGGGGAAAAATAAGAGAAAAATAGAATTTATGAGACTATGTAAACTCAGAGAATGAAGTTTCCCATGTTAGCATTTGCTGCTTGTAAATGAGACTCAGTTAAAGGAATATAGTATTTTTCTAAGGAAGAGTGAGGGGACAAGTCTTAGGGTTTTGCAAAGGGGATTACCAATAGAGTCAATCATTTTTTTTTTTTTTTTTTTTTTTTGAGACGGAGTTTCGCTCTTGTTACCCAGGCTGGAGTGCAATGGCGCGATCTCGGCTCACCGCAACCTCCACCTCCTGGGCTCAGGCAATTCTCCTGCCTCAGCCTCCTAAGTAGCTGGGATTACAGGAATGCACCACCACGCCCAGCTAGTTTTTTGTATTTTTAGTAGAGACGGGGTTTCACCATGTTGACCAGGATGGTCTCGATCTTTCGACCTCATGATCCACCCGCCTCAGCCTCCCAAAGTGCTGGGATTACAGGCTTGAGCCACTGCGCCCGGCCTGGAGTCAATCATTTTTGACTGTAAGGTCATAAGGAGCGTATAGATTTTCAGAGCAGTATGTGAATGATGGTAAACTAAGGTAGTAGAGCTGGTGGTTACAGAATAAACTAGAAGACAATTTTGAAAGTCAGTCAGGCTGGGCACGGGGGCTCACATCTATACTCCCAACACTTTGGGAGGCTGAGGCGGGCAGATCACCTGAGATCAGAAGTTTGAGACCAGCCTGGCCAACATGGTGAAACCTGTCTCTACTAAAAATACAAAAATTAGCTGGGTGTGGCGGTGTGTGCCTGTAATCCCAGTTACTTGGGAGGCTGAGGCAGGGGAATCGCTTAAACTCAGGAGGCAGAGGTTGCAGTGAGCTCAGAGTATGCCATTGCACCCTAGCCTGGGCAACAGAGCAAGACTCCATCTAAAAAAAAAAAAAAAAAGTCGGCCTGGCGCGGTGGCTCATGCCTGTAATCCAAGCACTTTGAAGGCTAAGGCGGGCAGATCACATGAGGTCGGGAGTGCAAGACCAGCCTGACCAACATGGTGAAACCCCGTGTATTAAAAAAAAAAAAAAAAGTCAATCAATATTTATATATTGAATATCAACTCTGTGCTCAATAGCCTTCTGCTGTTCAGGGGATACAATGACAGAGCAGAGCACCAGCACCCTGTGTGTGTAGTTTAGGGAGAAATAACCTATGAGCTTAGATGGAGGCAGAAGAAAAACATGAAAGGCTCTGTAACCACAGGGTTAAGAAATCTTGAATAACTAACATTTGAGTTAAAAAAAAGTGCCAAGTGCGGTGGCTCAAGCCTGTAATCCCAGCACTTTGGGAGGCCGAGGCAGGTGGATCATGAGGTCAAGAGATCGAGACCATCCTGGTCAACATGGTGAAACCCCATCTCTACTAAAAATACAAAAAAATTAGCTGGGCATGGTGGCACGTGCCTGTAATCCCAGCTACTCAGGAGGCTGAGGCAGGAGAATTGCCTGAACCCAGGAGGCGCAGGTTGCGGTGAGCCGAGATCGCACCATTGCACTCCAGCCTGGGTAACAAGAGCGAAACTCTGTCTCAAAAAAAAAAAAAAAAAAAAAAGTAAGGGTTGAATTATAAACAGAGAATAGAAATAGAATTTGCTACCAAAGAAGGGGGCTCTTGATTAAAAATAATAATAATAATAATAATGAAGTGTCGGGTATGCCAGGGACCTGATTGAAAGTCCCACTTCAGCTTTAAACTTGGTAAAAGGTAGCTGTAAAGCATTCTCAAGTCCTTCCCTTGCCTCCTACACCCAGGGTTCAAGATGTGAAGGAAGAAAAGCCAGGGCATGTGCATCCTTGACAGACATCTGAAATGGATCATCATCTTGCTAGGAGTTGGAGGGTTTTTTCTCACCACCCCTCTGTCATCCCCTGAGCTGTAATTGCCAAAATGGACAGATTGTCACAAACCCAGCCTATGCAAGTATCTTACTGATGCTCATTTGCTGACTTTAATGAGTTCCAGAACCAATTTGTGATCTTGCAATCGCTCATGCCTATCACCAAAAGAAAGCACTGTAGGTCTAGTACAAGAGGTCAGCTCAGCCTAACTCAGCAGAGAGACATTGATATGAAAATGAATTCAAAGGAGCTCTTGTGGGCATTGTAAAGCCTCGCGGTTCTCTAATATCGTTAAACAGAAAAACATTAGGTGCTGGATGTTCTGATGTGCCAGTTCTCGTACGATACCTGTCTTGCAAACTATACTTGAGTATACTTTTGTTCTCTCTTCACATTTCACAGCTTCCTCTACTCTGCCTAAAAAGGAAAAGTCACATCTTTGAGCTGTTACAATAAAACTACTGGCAGCCTGTAAAGTGAGAACAGAGGCTTGCCTTAATTTATCGCACCACACAGATTTATTACACATCAGGGTAATAATAGCAATACCGTGACTTGCTGCCTGATAATCTCCCCGTTTGCTCCAGTAGGAGTGTGGTGGTGGGAGCTTGGAGGGCCCTGCAGACTCCCTGTATGGTGCTAAGCACTGCTAGGCACACTCTTGGCTCAGTGCCGTGAAATGATGTGGTACTACTGGGCCGTGCAGTGCCAAGCTGTGATGCAAAGCTGGTGAGGAGTTGTAGTATTAGGAGAGAAAATACTGGAAGCCATTTGCCAGGTCTGTATGAAAAGAGTGTTTCCACAGTTGCTATTTGCCAGGAGAATAAGCATTCTTCAGCTACCTTTTTCTCATAAAAGGTTCCTCATGCTCTGAGAATGAAGGCATTTTTTTTAAAAAGGTTCCTTGGCTGGGCGCGGTGGCTCACGCCTGTAATCCAAGCACTTTGGACGCCAAGGCGGGCAGATCACCTGAGGTCGGGAGCTCAAGACCAGCCTGACCAACATGGTGAAACCCCGTCTTTATAAAAATAAATAAATTAAATAAAATAAAAAAGTTTCTCAACCTGATATATGATGAGAACCCAGTTTTAGAACCATAGAGGTGAGGAATTCCGTCAGGGGGCATTTTACCTGTCTTTAGGTAACACCACACCTAAAAGAATCCAGGATCATAAAAGTTAAATTGATTTCAGAAAGAGTTTCTGAGAAACAGTTTGCAAAATTTAGGGTTAAAGATGATCACCCTTCAGGCCACGGGTGTCCTTCCATGCCAGCCTCACTTTTGAGCTGCTTCTCTGTCTTTTCTTATGGCTCCTGAGTCCTGGGGTGTCTGATCAGTCTTGGCTGCGTCTAGGGAAACTGCGCAGAGGCACTTGGGCACTCAGCTTGTCCCTGGTGACGACAGTGACATCCTCACAGAGGACAGCATCCATCAGAGGTGCCCTCCTGCTGCTCAGCTTGCTCTGGAAGCCTCTCATTAGAGTTTCTAATTTTTAAGATAATGGGAACTTAATGGGGATTATTTTGATTTCTCTTACCAGCCAACATTTTTGTAGCTGAAGCCCTGCTGCCCCCAGCTGCACTGCCTGAACAAATTGCGTCTGAGCAAGCGAAAGCTGTGGCCCGGGAGACTGCTGACATGACTTCAGAAAGGCACAGCCCGATCCTATTGCCTAATTTTCTTTGTTCTTAGGCCAAGACTTTGGCCTGTAACAGTGGTTGGATGTCTGACCTTTTGGGTGACCACTTTAGTTCCTCCTTTCTTCACCTACCAATTTCTAGAGAGAAACATCTTTAACAAATCATCAGTAAATCGGCCGGGTGTGGTGGCTCAAGCCTGTAATCCCAGCACTTTGGGAGGCAGAGGCGGGTGGATCACGAGGTCAACAGATCGAGACCATCCTGGTCAACATGGTGAAACCCCGTCTCTACTAAAAATGCTAAAAATCAGCTGGGCATGGTGGCACGTGCCTGTAGTCCCAGCTACTCAGGAGGCTGAGGCAGGAGAATTGCTTGAACCCAGGAGGCGGAGGTTGTGGTGAGCCGAGATCGCGCCATTGCACTCCAGCCTGGGTAACAAGAGCGAAACCCCGTCTCAAAAACAAACAAACAAACAAACAAACAAAAACAAATCATCAGTAAATCAATCCACGCATTCCAAGTATTTGAGAAGTGCAGGCTACTGCTGCCTCTTCCATACCATGCTTGATAAAAATGAAAAATTCAGTCCGCCCACAGTCTATCACCTGGTTGTTTTTAACCCAGAGATTCACTCTCTGAATACAGTATCAAGATCAAAATGATTGGAAAATTACGTATGCTTAACCTCTCAGAGGAATCAGGTGACCTCAATAAAGTTTTCTTGAGATGATTAGGCCTAGGGATCCAAAGACATTGTCCCTGTCCTCTCCAAAAGCTTTGGTTTTCTTCCCGATAAACATACGTGTATTTATTTGGTTTTTGCATTGGCAAGCAGCAGTCGGTCAGGTAAATTGGCCCTTGGGAAATTTTATCCTGCCAAAATGATTCACAAGCCACAAAAATGTGAAACTACCATCCTTAGAACACCAGCCGTGCCCTACACCTCACAGGATAGGCTGGGATTGGGTCTCCTCTTCCTCTGTTGGCTGTTACCTCTTACAACTACTGGCAAATCCTGAATCTTGGAAACCACTTCAGTCCAGCAGTCACTAATTGCTCCCTGGCAAGAAACCATGTTGGTCTCCTGTCTGAGTTCAATGGAGAATTATCACTACTAACTTGAAGCTCTGGCAGTAGATCTTCCTCTTCCAAATGACCCCAAAGCAGTCTAACAGCAGGGAACCCAGTGAGGCAGAGTGGTAGCTGAGTCATATAAATGGAGATAAACATGGTCTCAAGTGCCCAGGCTTCAAAGCACATTGCTGATTACTCTTGATGGAGGGCTCACAACTGTTTTAATCGTGTAATTATTCCAAGGATAAATTTATAAGAAAGGGGATTCACTGGGTCAGGTGTGGTGGCTCACGCCTATAATCCCAGCACTCTGGGAGGCCGTGGCGGGTGGATCACGAGGTCAAAAGATTGAGACCAGCCGGGCGCGGTGGCTCAAGCCTGTAATCCCAGCACTTTGGGAGGCCAAGGCGGGTGGATCACGAGGTCGAGAGATTGAGACCATCCTGGTCAACATGGTGAAACCCGGTCTCTACCAAAAATACAAAAAATTAGCTGGGCATGGTGGTGTGTGCCTGTAATCCCAGCTACTCAGGAGGCTGAGGCAGGAGAATTGCCTGAACCCAGGAGGCGGAGGTTGCGGTGAGCCGAGATGGCGCCATTGCACTCCAGCCTGGCAACAAGAGCGAAACTCCGTCTCAAAAAAAAAAAAAAAAAAAAAAAGATTGAGACCGTCTTGGTCAACATGGTGAAACCTCATCTCTACTAAAAGTACAAAAATTACCTGGGCATGGTGGCACACGCCTGTAGTCCCAGCTAGTCGGGAGAATTGCCTGAACCCAGGAGGCGGAGGTTGCGGTGAGCTGAGGTCGTGCCATTGCACTCCAGCCTGGGTAACAAGAGCGAAACTCCGTCTCAAAAAAAAAAAAAAAAAGAAAAGAAAGGAGATTCACCTCCCAGCCATTTTCTTCAGGGTTGTTGTCAATAGATAGGCCCAAAAGGAAGAACAAGGAAAAGGGCACCAAAGAGGAGAAATGAAAATACAAGGTGAGAAGTGGGTAGAAACTGTAGCGCTGTAAACAAATCCAAGCCAAAATTGTCAGAGGTGGGGAACTGTTTTAAAAAATTATTTTGTATAACTCAATCAAGACAGTTGCAGGTGGGCAAAAAGAAAAAAAATTATTTTGATGACGATGACTTTTTTGTTTTGTTTTTGTATTTTAAGGACACAAGCTGAACTCTTGACATCCCGGCACTGGGAATTAAGTTAAAAAGCATGGCAGCGAGGGGATGCATTGAGCAGGTGAGAGTGAGGCAGAGGATTTAGTCCTGCAAGAAACAGTTGCCTGACTTTTAAGCGTACCTGTGTCACTGACAGCATTAAGGAGTGCACACAGTGTGCAAAAACTTGGCTTGTCAGCCCTCCTGATGCTGACAGATAGGGCAGCTTCACTGGGGAGCACTACACAAGCTCATTTGCTGCCTTCATCAGTCTGTAGGTGCTGACATTGCTGATAGAGTCACCACCGCAGCCACAGGGCCTCTTCTCACTTGCCCACTTCCTCCCATTCACGTCACTCATCTCATCAGAGACACCAAGGCCCGCTGGAGCCTGCTTTGCATCTCTTACATCAGAGGTTTGGGATGGCACATTGGAAATGATCTTTGCAAACTTTTTCTTTTGTACTCTTGAAGTTTAAGCAGAGAAGCAAAGAGTAAGTGGGCCAGGAGCAAAATGTCTGCATTTCTAAACTAAGTCTGAAAGGAAGCTCATCTGAAAATGTAGCTGGAGGCAAAGACAGCTTTCAGGGTTAAAGTTGGGCAGGATCTCACAGAGTTGCAATCCTGCAAATTTTATTTGTTTTGTTAAAAAGAGAAGGAAGTCTTTTTTTTTTTTTTTTTAAAGCTAGATAGCATGGTAAGAAAAAGAATCTGAAAGATGTTCACCATTTTATTGTTATGATTATACTTTAAGTTCTGGGGTACATGTGCAGAACGTGCAGGTTTGTTACACGGGTATACACGTGCCATGGTGGTTTGCTGCATCCATCACCCTGTCATCTATGTTAGGTATTTCTCCTAATGCTATCCCTCCCCTAGCCCCCCACCCCCAGATAGGCCCCGGTGTGTGATGCTCCCCTCCCTGTGTCCATGTGTTCTCATTGCTCAACACCCATTTATGAGTGAGAACATGTGGGATGTTCACCATTTTTTAAACTGCAGTCATGAACATTTTAACTGGGAAAAGTAGGGGAGTGGGTTTTGTATTCCAACACAACTGTTCATGCCCCAAACTTGGGAAGGGAGAGAAGAAGGCATTTTACAAAGGAAAAAATGAAATATTTGTTACCTAAAATTTTCCACTTTGACAAAAATGAAAGTTCAATTTACAAGCTAAAGGAACATTCTATTGAATCTTCAGTGCACCTCAGAACATCCTACCAACGGCTTCAGCTCTGCCTAATTTTGACACCTTGCATCTCAGAGTCCCCAGTAAACTCTAATTAATTTCCACAGCATTCTGAAGTTGGTCAAGTCTTTCAAATTATAGTGAGGACAGGTTGGGCAAGAGGTGGTAATTTTCCTTTGTTGTCATTACCCTTCCCACATGCTGGGCAACTGAAGCATGGAAGAACAGAGGTAAGATGTTGGCTTCAAGGTTCAGAACCAAATCTGTGGCGTTCCAGGAACCAAACCTTGAACATTCAAGTCATCTCGGGGAAATGGCTTTTAGATTCAGCACTTGTACTTTCCAGGGTCAGCACTTGTATGTGTCAGTAGCTAAGTCTCTCATCCAAGGTCCCCAGGTCCTCAGCCTGGGCTTCATCTCAGGAAAGCCCTCTGGCAATTGAAGAGAATGGGGTAGGTGGGGAAGTAGGGTGAGGTCTCAGTGACTTTGATGGTTGGGTGCTTGAATGGAAATCTAAGAGGGGAAGAAGAAGGGCTCTGTGATTGTGAATTACTATAAGAAGAGATGATTGGCCGGGCACGGTAGCTCAAGCCTGTAATCCCAGCACTTTGGGAGGCCGAGGCGGGTGGATCACGAGGTCAAGAGATCGAGACCATCCTGGTCAACATGGTGAAACCCCGTCTCTACTAAAAAATACAAAAAATTAGCTGGGCATGGTGGCGCGTGCCTGTAATCCCAGCTACTCAGGAGGCTGAGGCAGGAGAATTGCCTGAACCAAGGAGGCGGAGGTTGCGGTGAGCCGAGATGGGGCCATTGCACTCCAGCCTGGGTAACAAGAGCGAAACTCCGTCTCAAAAAAAAAAAAAAAAAAAAAAAAAAAAGAAGAGATGATTGGATTGGAAAGAGCTAGCAGGACTTACACTGCATCCTCCCTTGATAATCACAGTGCCTTGGCTAGGCCTGATCACACACTTGGGTATTAGGTATATTCCCTCAACGTTGGAAAGAGGCATAACGTGTAGCTACTGGGGTACATTTTCCTGAGGTCTTATTTGTATCCACCTTTAATAGAAATAAATAGGACACTTATTTCTAGGTTGATCAAAATGGTCTTAGAGTAGCTACATAACTCTGTGTCAGCTGGACTTTATTTTTTTTAAGTGGCAGAAGAGAAGCATGAGCAATGCTCAGTAGGTAGGAAAGGTTAGAGCAGGAGATGTTTGTTCTCTCCCATCTTCTTCATGATCTCTTGCCTCGCAAAAGTGGGAGGAACGTAACCAGCACGCATCTGATGAATGTCCTGCCCCAGAGAGTCATCTAACTCTGTGTCTCAGCAGGAAGAGGGGAAAGAGGAAGAGAAACTGACATTTAACGAGTGCCAACTCTATATTGGTCACTATCTAGAAATAGTTGAATGCAATCCTCCTTTACAAGTCCCTACTTTGTAGATATTATTATCCCCATTTTAAAAAATAACTTTATTAGGCTCTTGCAATTAGGAAACCATAATACCAAAATTTAAAAGCCAGAGCTTCCTGACTCCAAAATCCTCTTTCTTTTCGGTTATCCTGTTGAAATGCCCATTTCAAATGAAGACTGACTTGATCCTGAACATAACCTGCAAGAAGAAAGGGACCACAGGTGGGTACTGTCTTCCTACTCAACGTGGTTATTAGAACACCCTCAGTGACCGAAAGGGTCAGGATGTCAAAGGGTTGTTTGCAACTGCTGTTTGGCGAAAGGATCTAATTCACTGAATGAACACATTTCTTTCCAGGGTGTGGGATGCAGGTCCTGGTGAAGGATCATGGACTGTGGAGGAACAAACCCTGTGGTTTGTTGGTTGAAAATTCAATTAAAGTTTACCCTGAATCACTAGTCAATAAAGTTACACATGCCTTACACTAGATGGATCTTGGAAATCATATTACTCTTACCCTTGTTATAAAAATAATAATAGCCACATTTATTGAGGGCTTATTATGTGCCAGGAGCTGTTAGGCTTTATATGTGTCATTTACCCCTACAACGATCCTATGAGGAAGATATTATTATTTTCTCTTTTTCACAGATGAAAGGCATAAAGAGGTTAAGATACTTTCCAAGGTTACACAGGAGGGAAATGGCAGAACTGGGATTTGAACTTTCAACCCTGAGCATCTCTCAGCCATACTTCCTGCTACCAGTCATCAAGGAAGATGGTACATAGATAGGAAGGGTGAGTTTTGTCTTGGGTAGTTGTTTGTCTCTCTCTCTCTCTCTCTCTCTCTCTCTCTCTTTTTTTTTTCTGAGACAGTCTCTGTTGCCCAGGCTAGAGTGCAGTGGCGCGATCTCGGCTCACTGCAACCTCTGCCTCCCGGGTTCAATTGATTCTTCTGCCTCAGCCTCTGGAGTAGCTGGGGCTACAGGTGCACGCCACCATGCCCAGCTAATTTTTGTATTTTTAGTAGAGACGGTATTTCACCATATTGGCCAGGCTGGTCTCGAACTCCTGATCTTGTGATCCGCCTGCCTCGGCCTCCCAAAGTGCTGGGATTACAGGCGTGAGTCACCACATCCAGCCTTGGGTGGTTGTTCTCTACTTGGGGAAGGAGATATTTTCCTCCTTTTCCATTTCTGGAGTAATAGCAACTTTTTCCCACAGAAAGCACTGAATCCCTTTATTCACATGTTAACCTGCTAGATAAAGTCCATTCACAAAAATCTCTTAGCCCTCCTTAGTCATTACATAGCTCTGTTCCTCCCTTTCCTTCTCCTCAGCCGGTCTCTGGCATCTTCTTCTTGTGTTAGGAGCAAGGGGTGATTTTAGACAGAATCTTTTTTCTCAGGAGTGGGTTACCACTCTCTGGTATGGTCATTGTCCCGGACACCCACAGGTATTAGAGAGTGGTTGAATACAGAAAAATCCCATTGTGCGGGCGCGGTGGCTCAAGCCTGTAATCCCAGCACTTTGGGAGGCCGAGGCGGGTGGATCACAAGGTCCAGAGATCGAGACCATCCTGGTCAACATGGTGAAACCCCGTCTCTACCAAAAATACAAAAAATTAGCTGGGCATGGTGGCATGTGCCTGTAATCCCAGTTACTCAGGAGGCTGAGGCAGGAGAATTGCCTGAACCCAGGAGGCGGAGGTTGCGGTAAGCAGAGATCGTGCCATTGCACTCCAGCCTGGGTAACAAGAGCGAAACTCCCTCTCATTAAAAAAAAAAAAAAAAAAAAAAATCCCATTGTGATCACAGGCCTCACCAAAGAGAAGCATATGGTTTACTCACACTGAACATTGCCATCGAGGTTAATGAACGTGTTCTTATATGGTCTAAATATAAATATGTGGACTTCATTGAGGAGAGACCCGGCCCTCAAGAAAGGTCTTGGAGATCCCACCCTCTGCTGTTATGAGAGGGGAGTAAACCAGATGCAGCAACCTCAGCTTCTGATTTTGACTGCTGAAACTCACATCTGCCTAACCTTCTTGTGTAAACAGGGTTGCAAAATTACTCACTCCACTCAGATGCGTAAAGAATGTATAGTTTCTTTTTTCTCTAAGTCACCCTGATCTCCCTTATGAGTTCTCACCTGCTGGGTAGCAAGAGATAAAAGAACTAATTTTAGCTCAATGGATTTTAAAACTAGTCTGATGCGGCCGGGCGCGATGGCTCAAGCCTGTAATCCCAGCACTTTGGGAGGCCGAGGCGGGTGGATCACGAGGTCAAGAGATCAAGGCCATCCTGGTCAACATAGTGAAACCCCGTCTCTACTAAAATACAAAAATTAGCTGGGCATGGTGGTGCGTGCCTGTAATCCCAGCTACTCAGGAGGCTGAGGCAGAAGAATTGCCTGAACCCAGGAGGCGGAGGTTGCAGTGAGCCAAGATCGTGCCATTGCACTCCAGCCTGGGTAACAAGAGCGAAACTCCCTCTCAAAAAAAAAAAAAAAAAAAAGTCTGATGCAATTATTTAAGCAGTTTCTTTAGGCTTAACTTTGTAACTTTGGGACAAAGCAGTCTTTCGCATTCCTTGCTTCTTATGGTTTCTTGTCCATAAATGGCACCAATGGTTCTCAGACCAGGTCCCCTGGTGCCGTCCCCACACCGCCCTGCCCTCTTAAACATGCTGGTATGGGGTCATCTACACAGCAGTGTCCTAACACGGAACTTCAAGGGGAATGGGGAAAGAGGTCTCCTGCCCTTGATGTTCTCTGATGGATTTCATTCTTCAGGCAGAATGCTGGAGAGGGGAGGCTAGAAAAGAAGCAGCTGGGCGCGGTGGCTCAAGCCTGTAATCCCAGCACTTTGGGAGGCCGAGGCGGGTGGATCACGAGGTCGAGAGATTGAGACCATCCTGGTCAACATGGTGAAACCCCGTCTCTACTAAAAATGCAAAAAACTAGCTGGGCATGGTGGCGCGTGCCTGTAATCCCAGCTACTCAGGAGGCTGAGGCAGGAGAATTGCCTGAGCCCAGGAGGCGGAGGTTGCGGTGAGCTGAGATCGCGCCATTGCACTCCAGCCTGGGTAACAAGAGCGAAACTCCGTCTCAAAAAAAGAAAAGAAAAGAAAAGAAAACAAGCAGCCTCGCTGTCTGGCATGTGGCCACTCCCTAACTCTCCTAGCGCTGGCTAGAAGAGGAGGCTTGCTAGGCTCTATCACAGGCAGAGGAACATCCTTTTACACTTAAGGGAAACTCTAAAATCAGAGACTCAGTTCTTGAACTTCTAGAGATTGTAGAATATCTAGTTTGTTTTTCAGGCTGTTGTGATGAACAGTCCTGACCTGCCAAGGCATTGGGCCAAGCAAGGCCTCTGCAATGGGAGCTGAGAGAAGAGGGGTTTAGAGAGGAATGGAAATACTGTGTGTGGTATGGTAAAATATATATTTGGTCTTTGTGCCAGTGTGTTGTTGTGTTGCTACAAATACCTGAGGCTGAGTAATTTATTTTTTATTTTTTTTATTTTTTGAGATGGAGTTTCGCTCGTTACCCAGGCTGGAGTGCAATGGCGCCATCTCGGCTCACCGCAACCTCCGCCTCCTGGGTTCAATCAATTCTCCTGCCTCAGCCTCCTGAGTAGCTGGGATTACAGGCACGTGCCACCATGCCCAGCTAAATTTTTTTTGTATTTTTAGTAGAGACGGGGTTTCACCATGTTGACCAGGTTGGTCTCGATCTCTTGACCTCGTGATCCACCCGCCTCAGCCTCCCAAAGTGCTGGGATTACAGGCTTGAGCCACCGCGCCCGGCTGAGTAATTTATTTTAAAAAGATGTTTTATTTTGGCTCATGGTTCTGCAGCCTGTACACAAAGCATGGTGCCGGCGGCATCTGCTTCTGGTGAGGGCCTCAGGAAGCTTCCAATCATGATGAAGGTGAAAAGGAAGCCAGTGCATCACATGACAAAACAGGGAGCAAGAGGGAAGGGAGCAGTGCCACACACTTTTAAACAACCTCATCTCATGAGACAGAACTGAGCGAGAGTTCACTCATCACCAAGGGAATGGTGCTAAGTCATTCTTGAGGGATCTGCCCCCGTGATCCAATCACCTTCCACGAGACCCCACCTCCAACACTGGGGATTACATTTCATCATGAGATCTGGAGGGGACAAACATACAAACAATACCAGTCTTCAACCCCTCCCTCTTCCTGGCATACAACTCCTAAAACTCTTAGAATCTCTAAAGTGCTGTCTTTTTATATGTTAATGAATTGGCTAGTGGCTCAGAGCCCCTAGGTAGCTTCAGGATGGGGGCTGGTCACTAGAAAGACCAAGTCATAATCAGAGGGTTGGGATTTTCATCTCACCCTCAACCTCTGGGAAGGAGAGAGGGGTTGAAGCTCAAGTTGATCAACAATGACCAGTGTTTTAATTATATCATGCCTATGTAATGAAGCATCCATAAAAACACAAAAGGATAGGGTGCAGAGAGCCTTTGGATAGCTGAACGTGTGGAGGCTCCTAGAGAATGACATGTCCAGAGGGCATGGAAGCTCTGTGCCCCTTCTTCGCCCTATGCATCTTATCATCTGTATGCTTGGTAATATCCTTTATAATATACCACTTAAGCTTAAGTGCTATCTCTGAGTTACTTGAGCCACTCTAGCAAATCAATGGAACTCAAAGAGAGAATTGTGAGAATTCCAACTTGAAGCCAGTTGGTTGGAAGTTCTGGAGGCCCAGACTTGTGACTAGTAGGAATTAGAGGCAGCTTTGTGAGGCTGAGCCCTCAACCTGTAGTTTCTTTTTTTTTTTTTTTTCTTTTTGAGACGGAGTTTCACTCTTGTTACTCCGGCTGGAGTGCAATGGCGCGATCTCGGCTCACCGCAACCTCCGCCTCCTGGGTTCAGGCAATTCTCCTGCCTCAGCCTCCTGAGTAGCTGGGATTACAGGCATGCACCACCATGCCCACCTAATTTTTTTGTATTTTTAGTAGAGACGGGGTTTCACCATGTTGACCAGGATGGTCTCGATCTCTTGACTTCGTGATCCACCCGCCTCGGCCTCCCAAAGTCCTGGGATTACAGGCTTGAGCCACCGCGCCCGGCCCAACCTGGGGTTTCTGATGCAATCCCCAGGTAGAAAGTGTTGGAATGGAATTGGAGGGAGCCCAGCTGGTATCCACTGCAGAACTGCTTGCTTGCTGGTGTGTGAGGAGAAACCCCCACACATTTGGTCACAGAAGTCTTCTGTGATGATTGTTGTGGTGTGAAAGCAGAGAAGAAACACAGTTTGAGTTTTTCCACTTTCACACTGTGTTTGCTGAACATTGCTCAGTGTAGGCTTTGGCTGGTCCGGGATATGTAATAGAATATGCTTAAAAGTGCTCCTCCACAGTTTTCAAGTCTGTGGGACACACACACACACACACACACACACACACACACACGCTCCTCAAAGGAGAGGTAGGATACTGAAATGCTTAAATATATGGAATCTGGATTCAGACTGGGCTCTGGTATTTCCTTGTGATATGAACAACTTTACTTACATGTAAACTCAGTTTCTTCATCCTTAAAATGGCATAATAACAGTATCTACCTCCTCAGATTGTTACAAAGTTTAAATCTGTTAACATACTTAAAAAAGACTTTTGCCTGTCTCATAGTAAGCACTCAGAAAATGTTAGCTATTTAAAAAAAAAAAAAAAAAATGTTAGCTATTTAGATTCCAAACACATACAACATTAGATTATAAACCTTAGAAATATCTTACGTATGGTACAGGAGAAAGAAAAAGGATTTTCAAAATAGATTAAGTTCTTTAATCTTGAGCAAGTTGTACAGCCACTGTGAGCATTGTCTCAAAAAGGAAGATAATTACATTATAGTTGTGAGAATTAAATGAAATAACATATGTAAAACACTTAGCAAAGCGTGGCACCTGAGGCTCAACCTGTGTTTCTTCACTTTTTTCCTATGTCAGTAATATGCTGTCTTATAATTATTTACAATTATTTTCTCAACCAGAAGTCTTGAGCTTTTATAATCTCCAAACTGGCCAGCACATAGTAGAAACTCAGTCGAGTCAATAATGATTCAAATGAGCCTCCAAGTCTGGGGCATGAGACCTAGAATATCTGAGTGTTGCTGGTCAGAAGATAGTTCCCACCCCTCCACCAACAACTTCAGTTGTTCTAGGTGTCTATTTCTCCCCTTTCTTTATGAAAATTGTTCTGTGGTCTGTCGGAGGCATTTATGTCTGCTTTACTCACATTGCTCAACCCACACTTGGAGACAAATGTGTTTGCATAAATACTAGCAGATGAATTTTTTAAATATCGCTTTTTCTCTCCTGGCACTCTGTAAGAGAAACGAGCAAATATAAACAGAGGAGTAACACACTAGAAATATAGCAGATGGGCTTCTGCTGGGGATCTGGACTTGACTGGAGTCTACACATTTGGGATATGTAGGATTATGACAAAATCCACTTGTAATGCTCATGCTTTTTATTTCTTGGGCACAATATTAATTGAAGACTGGGCTTAATGCACACTTTCAGCTCCAGCTTTTCCTTTGAGAAACAAGCAGGATCCTATAAACACTCTATGTAGTAGGGATTGTCTTCCTAAGCCTAACATAAATCCAGTTTGATTGAGGAATCAAGGAGAAGAAGGAAAAAGAAAGTTTTCTTCCCTCCACACTGTAAGGACAGGGGAAAAAGGGAAACTCTTCACTCCTTATTTCAGATGGCTTCATACTTATGACCAAGGGTTTATTATTGATATTAAAACATGGGAAGTGACTAGACACACTCCTGACATATCTTGATTTAGGCCAACTCAATTCAGACCACACATCTTGAGAAATACATTTATATGAAGGGTGTTGACCATGAGCCATCCTTAACTCCAGCCCACATTTTTGGCCTGGATATTACTTTCATTTATTTATTCATTCAACAAACTTTGTTGAGCATCTATGCTATCCACTGAATGTTTATGTCCCCCAACCCCAAATTAATACATTGAAAGCTAATCCTGAATGTGATGATATTTAGAGGTGAGGCAGCCCTTATGAGTGGAATTAGTGCTATTATAAAAGGGACTCCGGTGAGCTGCCTCTCTCCTTCCACTATGTGAGGACACAGTGAGAAGACTGCCATCTATGAACCAAAAAGCAGGCCCTCAACAGCCACCACATCTCTCAGCACTACAGATTTTGGACTTCCCAGCCTCTGGAACTATGAGAAAAAAATTTCTGATGTTTATAAGCCACCCACACGATGGCATTCTCTTTTTTTTTTTTTTTTTGAGACGGAGTTTCGCTCTTGTTACCCAGGCTAGAGTGCAATGGCGCGATCTCGGCTCACCGCAACCTCCGCCTCCTGGATTCAGGCAATTCTCCTGCCTCAGCCTCCTCAGTAGCTGGGATTACAGGCACGCACCACCACGCCCAGCTAATTTTTTGTATTTTCAGTAGAGACGGGGTTTCACCATATTGACCAGGATGGTCTCGATCTCTTGACCTCGTGATCCACCCGCCTCGGCCTCCCAAAGTGCTGGGATTACAGGCTTGAGCCACCGCGCCCGGCCGGCATTCTCTTATAGCAGCTCAAATGGACCACGATCATATGCTGTGGACCAAGTGCTGTACAAGGAATGGGATTATGGCAATGAAGAAGACACACAAGGTCCCTGATGTTATAAAACTCAAATCTAGTGGGAAAACAGCTTCTTTTTTTTTTTAAGACAGGTTTTCGCCATGTTGGTCAGGCTGGTCTTAAACTCCCGACCTCAGGTGATCCGCCTGCCTTGGCCTCCAAAGTGCTTGGATTACAGGCGTGAGCCACCACGCCTGGCCGTGTGAAAACAGATTCTTAAGTTACGATTTAATGATTCCTTCAAAAAATGCACCCAAAGCAATAGTTTCCATTTCCATCAACCATAAGATGTCCCAAGGACTGGCTCAGGAAAAACTGGGAGGTGGAAGCTGTCCTGTGGCCTCCTTGCTATCAGAGCCTCTGCAGGGCCTTTCAGAACTCCATAGAAGAGTTTCTCATCCATAATTGACCTGGCTGACCCCAGTAGTCATGTTTTTTTTTTTTTTTTTTTTTTTTTTAAAGGGCCCCTCGAAGGAATGCTATAAATGATCCTTCTTACCCATAATGGTGACGCCTAGATCTCAGAGAAAGCCCTGCCTTTGATCAATAAGCATTAACTCTTTTTTTTTAATTGCAAGTATGTTTATCTGTTAGGTTTAACAAGGGAGGCAGCATAATGTAGAGCAAAGATCACAAACTTTGAGGTCTGCCTTATGTTATAATGTCGGCTCAAACATTTATTAGCAAGTCCCCTTGGCGAGTTATTCTACTTTTCTGTTGTTTAACTGTCCCGTGTGCAAACTGGAGAAAAGAGCACTTAACTCTGAATTGTTGAGATTTTTAAATGAAATAATCACTTAGAAGTGCTTAGTATGGAGCACATGCTCCTTTCCTATGTGCAGGAACTACATTTTCTATGAAACAGGACTTGCCCTTGAAAGAAAACAGCATTGGGCCGGGCGCGGTGGCTCAAGCCTGTAATCCCAGCACTTAGGGAGGCCGAGACGGGTGGATCACGAGGTCAAGAGATCGAGACCATCCCGGTCAACATAGTGAAACCCCGTCTCTACTAAAAATACAAAAAATTAGCTGGGCATGGTGGCACGTGCCTGTAATCCCAGCTACTCAGGAGGCTGAGGCAGGAGAATTGCCTGAACCCAGGAGGCAGAGGTTGTGGTGAGCCGAGATCGCGCCATTGCACTCCACCCTGGGTAACAAGAGCGAAACTCTGTCTCAAAAAAAAAAAAAAAAAAAAGAAAGAAAACAGCATTTATATGAAATATTTAATGATAATCATACAACTTTGAGTTATTTGGCAAATGACAGATTATATCCATAGCCAACTCGCCCATCCCGACTAGTGCCATCTCTCTGCTTTTGCTGCCCTAACTGCGGCTCTCAACACACCTCTCCAGCAGGTAACCGAACCTGGGAAGCCCCAAATAAAGACGTCAGGATGCTCCAGTAAGAAATGAGAATAGCCAGGCGTGGTGGCTCAGCCTGTAATCCCAGCACTTTGGGAGGCCGAGGCGGATGGATCACGAGGTCAAGAGATCGAGACCATCCTGGTCAACATGGTGAAACCCCATCTCTACGAAAAATACAAAAAATTAGTTGGGCATGGTTGCGCGTGCCTGTAATCCCAGCTACTCAGGAGGCTGAGGCAGGAGAATTGCCTGAACCCAGGAGGCGGAGGTTGCGGTGAGCCGAGACCACGCCATTGCACTCTAGCTGGGTAACAAGAGCGAAACTCCCTCTCAAAAAAAAAAAAAAAAAAAAAAAAGAAAAATAAATGAGAATAAGAGACAATATGACACTTTATGTTAAAATAAAAAAGATCCTCAGCTTTGCGATGTGTTATCCCTGTCCTTTGTTTTATTGTTTTTGTTTTTTTCACTCAATGAAAATGTCATCTGTTTTATCTAGGATGCTTGAAGACATTGAGCTGGAATGAGATTTGTGGGTTACATTAGACAGAGAATACAATGCCAGAGGTTCTGGTGACATTGCCTCAGGCAATTTCTTTGTTCTTCAAGACCCTTGTGCCGGAAACTCCTATAGCCCAAGGAATCTGTACTAGCACCTCCCTCGGATTGTCCTACAGGTTCCTCCTGCAGCCTTCAGGTCGCTGGTCCAGATACGGGTATGATTTGTCACATGGCTAAGTAGTAGGGCTGATTTCAAAAGCTCTAAATTTTGTACATTAATTAAATTAAGACTTATAGTTTGAAAAGCTAAATACAAAGTTAATGTCCAAAACATAGTTGGGGAAGAGGGCTGATTAGCTGTACTGATTATTAGGCAACTATTAATATTGATGGTTGCATGATTTTCTATATGATAACAGTAATATATATTTAGCAAAAAGTAGCATACACAATTCCAGAATATATATTTATTATAAATATATATCCCAGAATATAGATTTCCTATATGATAACAGTAATATATATTTAGTAAAAAGCAGCACACACAATTCAATATACAGAATGAGGGCAACTGTGTTACGAGTCTATGCCTATAAGAGAAATGGAAAGAAACACCCTGAAGTGTTAACATGTGGAGGCTGGAACTATGGCTACTATTTTTTGTTTCTACTTTTATTTTTGTAACAATCATGTATTGTTTATAGCCTTAAAAACCATTTTGTAATGAAGACTTTAGAGGCCAAGAATATGCTTTCCAATGATGATTTTCATGAATTATTTCCAAAGAAGATTTTCATTTATTCACCAGTGGGCTCACTGAGCAGAAGTCAGAATGAGCGGAGCAGCACTTACCGAACTTTATGGGTTCACAAAGTTCACCTTTATCAAGTCTTGGGTCTGGGTCTTTTTTCTTTTCTTTTCTTTTCTTTTTTCTTTTCTTTCCTTCCCTTCCTTCCCTTTCCTTCTTTCCTTTCCTTCCCTCCTTCCTTCTTTCTCTCTCTCTCTGTCTCTCTCTTGCCCAGGCTGGAGCACAGTGGCATGATTCCAGCTCACTGCAGCCTTGGCCTCCTGGGCTCAAGCGATTCTCCTGCTTCAGCCTCTCAAGTAACTTGGGCTATGGGTGCACACCACCACAACTGGCTGATTCTTTTATTTTTTGTAAAGATAGGGCCTCACTCTGTTGTCTAGGGTATGAGTCTTTCTTTGCAGGCACTATAGTTGTTTGTAGCTGCCAAAGCCGTGTTAGTTTTAAATTTTCCCACTTCCTCTCAAGATCAAATTTTGCTCTTTCCAAGTCATGGCATCTGGTTTTACATTTATGCGGGATAGGGGTGGGAGAACTGCAGAAGATAAAACCAAAGGCTGACAGCAGCCCCCACTGCAGGGTCAAGTGAAGCAAAACGCGGCTGGAGGCTTAAAAATCCACATCAACTTATTTTGTTTTCCTCTGTTTGTAGGCTAGTCCCCGAACTTCCTGGTTTTGACCTAAGAGATAACCAGACAGCTTGTGATCAAATCCTGTCATCCTCATGATCTCAGACCACTTGTCTCAGGGGACATTTTATAATTCTTTTTCAAAAGATTCTCCTGGAGGTCATTTCACATTAACAGTCCTGAATGTATCTTAGGCCTTGTTCTTTGCACACATGGTTTTCCTTTCTGGTCTTTTTGTGAAAGATTAAAAGTCCACTGTGGGCTGGCCAGGCCTCATGAAATCAGACCATTTGGCTTGTTCCAAGGGCTCAGCCTATTCCACTCCTTTTTTACTTAGAAAGGCTAAAAAAAAAAAAAAAAAAAAAAAAAAGTAGGATTCATATCTTAAGCTACCAGGACAAATTCCCAGTGGCTTCTAAGCAAAGCTGGTCCTTATGGGGCAGCACCCCAGGATCTCTGAGCAGAGCGTCATCTTCTCAGATGCTCATCATGGTCAGGATCCATGCTGCCTGGAGCCTTAACCTTGAGGTGGCAACCCAGCTCCGCCACTACACTTCAGGATCAGGTTTTGAAAAAAATGATACATTCTGAACATTCCCAACAAACAAAAAAGGACAATGAAGGGATTTAAATTCTGCCCTGACTCTTGTTACCCAGATACCCTATAACCGGAAAGGGAATGGCCCTGAAGGATTATCATTGCAGGTTCCTGATTAGCAGCTTTGCGGCAACTTGAACAAAGAATTCCAAGCCCTAAAACTCAGGACTGTAAACCCAATAGAACAGCAGTTAGACAACTTGTCTCGCTGATTTTTACTAGACAGCCCAGTGTTTGCAGTTCCTGAGGGGCCTGGGTGTGACAAGCCACAGCAGTGATCTCACCTTTGCCAGCCAACACAACCCAGCTCCCCGCCCCCTCCGCCCACTCAGCTGCTCTCAGCCACCTCTGCCAACTTGCTCGTTTTGTTTCTATATTTTCTCTCTCTTCCTCTCTCTGGGCAGCCGCCTCCTCTGCTATTTACCACCCAACACACTCGCTGATCCCCGGAGCTCTGCTGTGGAAGTGTGGTGACTCATTTGTTACTTAGGTATTTTGGGTTCATTACTCTTCAGCCACTTTACTCAGAAGAGCCCAGCAGAGCCAAAACAGAGAAGAGAGGAAATGGGGGCGTGCAGATGGGAGGGGGTGGAGCGGGAGCAGAAATCCAAGAGCTGCTGTGGAAAAGTTCAGCACAGTTGCTGTTGTCAGAGCTAGGACTCAGAGAACAAGGCCATTCCAAAAGCAACAACGGGAAGGAAACAGTGCTTTGATTAAAACTTCATTGAGAGAGCTGCACACACACCCCACAGTTCTTTCACAGCAGAGATGGTGTTTTCAGGAATCCAAAAGAATCGTCATTGCTCTTTGGGAATATTTATGAGCAACCACACCCAAGCTGTGTTGACTTGGCTAAAGCAAGGTGGAAGGGCGCAGTTATAGGATAGTCAAGCACGGCCTACAGAACATGATAGAAATCATTTATCCTAAACTTCAGTCTCCTGCTCCCCGATACACACGTGCCTTTGGCTCCTATACCTAGATTTGCTCTGTGGACAATATCTGGTGTTGAGCGGCTGCTGTCCTGAATAGACAGACACTGCCTGTGCTGTGAACAATAGTGACCCTGTGTGACAGGTCAGCCAGGAGATTTGTGAATATATATGTTTGAGAGGCTTTCAGAATGTTATTGTTTAGAAGTTAATTTCCCTTAAATTGTGCTTCCCAAGAATGTGCAGTACATGATGCTTCTGCTTACATTATTAGCTTGCCTTGTTTTAGACTGTGTTCCAATCTCTTTAGAAAGAGTATTAAATTACTGTTTGTGACATTTGCCATCCGTTTCTAGTTTGAGGCTAGCAGGATTTGCATGCAGGGAGTATTCATTCTTTTCTAATTAGGTATTCTTTAACAAATATTCCCCAAATGCCTAATGTTGGAGCCAGCCCTCCAGGTCCAGAGCTAGGGCGTGGGATAGAGTGAGACCTCTGCTGAACAATTCCAAAATGGGACTCTGAACTTTGAGTTCTAAGAGAGAAAAGCTGATGATACTGATTCATGATAAATCTCATGATTATTGAGTTTGGGCTGTTAAATCCTTCTTATGTAGCATGATGTAGGAAGTACCCTACGGCTGCTATGTGCAAACCATTTTACTGGAAACAGTGGGGAATACAAAAAAGGTCTGTGATGGAAGCCATGTATTAGGATAATGGAAATGAAAGATAGAAGAATTTAGCTCTCTGATGACATCATGCCACCATCTCAGCCCAGACAAGTCAGTATCATATAGATCATATTATCTGATCAGTTTACAAAAAAAGCTTTAATAACACCATGCGCTCAGACATTTTAAAACACTTCTAAATAACTTTAGGAATAAATCAATTGTGATTGAGTTCTAAATGAAAGAACAAATTATAACTAAAGTTAGATAATATAGAGAGCTAAATAATGAAATATATTCCGAAACTTACGCAAAGAAATTTACTGAGAGAAATTTATAAAAGCTTTAAAATGTTTATATAGTAAAGAAGAAACACTGGAAATTAATAAGCCACATGTCCATCTAAAGACACTGGATAGTGGAACAGTAGCATACATGCAAGAAAGTCAATGGAAGAATGTATTAACAGAGCACAAATCAATAAAATGTAAAACAAAGTTATGATAGAAAGGATCACGAAAACAAAAATCTGGTTCTTTGGAAAGACTAATAAAACCGACAGGAATAAAAAAAGACAATCGCTACATATGTAACATTTTTTTTAAAAATGGGAAACTATTATAAACTTCACACAACTAAATTTGAAAACATATATGAAATGGCCAGTTCCCAAGAAAATACAACTTACAAAACTGACTAAAGAAGAAACAGAAAATCTAATTTAAAAACTATAGCTATTTTTAAAAAGTTGAATTGGTAGTTTAAAATCTGCCTACAAAGACAAAACAAAACATACCAGGGCCAAAGGAGTTTATAAGCAATTCTGCCGAACACCTAAGAACAAGATAATTATAATCTTGTACGATCTATTCCAGAGAATAGAAAAGGAGGAAATGACTACAACTTATTTTATGGTGCTGGCAGAATTGTGATACCAAACCAGACACGGAAAATTATAGACCAATCTCTCATAAGTGCGGAAGTAAAATTTCTAAACAAAATAATAAAAAATTAAATCTAGTAATGCGTTGAAGTTAGTATTTGTGATCCCTTTGAGCTTATCCCAGAATATAATATTAGAACATTCAAGAGGCTGGGTGCAGTGGCTCACACCTGTAATTCCAGCACTTTCGGAGGCTGAGGCAGGTGGATCACTTTCAGGAGTTCAAGACTAGACTGGGCAACATAATAAGACCCCATCTCTAAAAAAAAAAAAAAAAATTAGAAAATGCATTATTACAGTTTACTACATTTATACATTGAAGGAAAAAAATTCAAATTATTTTAATGGATGCAAAGAAAACATTTTATAAAATTTAAATCACAGTAAACATTCTTAGCTAATTCATTACAGAAGGAACTTCCTTAACTTGATAAAGAATATTCATCCAAAATTTACAGCAATTAATATGCTTTTTTTTTTTTTTTTTTTGAGACAGAGTTTCGCTCTTGTTACCCAGGCTGGAGTGCAATGGCGCGATCTCGGCTCACTGCAACCTCCGCCTCCTGGGTTCAGGCAATTCTCCTGCCTCAGCCTCCTGAGTAGCTGGGATTACAGGCATGCGCCACCATGCCCAGCTAATTTTTTGTATTTTTAGTAGAGATGGGGTTTCACCATGTTGACCAGGATGGTCTCGATCTCCTGACCTTGTGATCCACCCGCCTCGGCCTCCCAAAGTGCTGGGATTACAGGCGTGAGCCACCGCGCCCGGCCAGCAATTAATATGCTTAGTATGCATGCTTATTGGTTAAATGTTTGTTAGAAGCATTCCCTTCAAGTCAGGAATAAGACAAGAATGTCTACCATCACTATCTCTATTAAACTTAGTACTGGGGATCCCAGCAAGCAATAATAAGAAAATAAAATTAAATGCATAAGGATTTGAAAGGAAGAAAGAAACTACAGTATTCACAATGTTATCTACATAGAAAACTCAAGACAATCTACAAACTATTAAGAGAGTTCAGCAAAATTCATAGAAACAAGATTAAAATGAAAAATCAGCTGTGTCCCAATGTAAGAAAAACAAATAATTAGAAAGTATAGCAGGCTAGATGTGGTGGCTCACGCCTGTAATCCCAGCTCTTTGGGAGGCTGAGGTAAAAGGATCCCTTGAGACTAGGAGTTCATGACTAGCCTTCGCAACACGGCAAAACCTCATCTCTACAAAAAAAACAAACAACAAAAACAAAAGCACAATTTAGCTGGGCATGGTGACATGTGCCTGTAGTCCCAGCTACTCAGGAGGCTGAGGTGGAAGGATCACCTGAGCCCGGGAGTTCGAGGCTGCAGTGAGCCGTGACAGCACCACTGTACCCCAGCCTGGTTGACAAAGTGAGACCCTGTTTCAAAAATAAATAAATAAAAAGAAATAATTAAATAAATAAAACTGGATGTGACAAAAAGCACAAAATCTCTCAGAAAGGAATCAGAAAAGTGTACATGCGTGGAGTTGTGCTTAGTATTTAAAGAGGCGGAAACGGAACAAAGAGATTCTCAGCTGAAGGAATTAAGGCCCATGCAGAGGAAGTAACACATTGGGAAAGTGTGGAGCATTTTCAGGGAGTGTTTAGAAGTTTAATTTAACTGGAATGTAGATTTGGTGCAGAATAATGGTGAAAGATATGTTGGGATAAAATCATGGAGACATTTTATTTTATTATCTTATAGAGTCAGAATATTGCTATGTTGCCTAGGCTTGAGTTGACTTCCTGGGCTCAAATAATCTTTCTGCCTCAGCCTCCTGAGTAGCTGGGACTACAAGCATGTGCCACTATGCATGGCCTTGGAGAAATTGGAAAACCCAGTTAAGGTATTTGGTAAGAAAACCTGAATGGCCTAAGGTGTACTGAGGTGTCTAGACTGTGTTTTAAGTATGTTGGTTCCACTTGAATTATTTTATTAGGAGTTTGGATTCAGATGTTAAAACTAATAAATTAATTTCTTCACTTAAAATTAAAATATCATTAAGACACCAAAACATTAATAATAGCTGTGTTAATATATTTAAGGGATGATACAATTTAGAGAAAGATGTAAATATGGATTTCTACTTATAATAAAGCACTATTTTTTTTTACAGTTCTTTCACTGTTAACACTACTTAATTTTTCTACAAGTTTTACTCTGTCTCTATTATAAAGAACACTTTATTCACTTGACCTTATTTTTCAACCCAAAAGCTCAATGGTTTATTCCTTTATTCATTGATTTTATGCTAATATTTATAACATCTTCAGCCAAAAACATACAGTCTTTGCTTTCATGGAGCATATATTCTAGTGCAGCTGTTTAAACAAATCATTAATGATCATAGAGGTGATAGAGTTATGCACCAGCTGTTCTTCTAGAATGGCAGAGGCTCCCCATCGAGTGGAAGTAGTTAAAGCTTCCTAGGG
This sequence comes from Saimiri boliviensis, assembly GCF_048565385.1. NCBI lineage: Eukaryota > Metazoa > Chordata > Mammalia > Primates > Cebidae > Saimiri > Saimiri boliviensis. Next base: position 100,225,053 of record NC_133459.1, read on the forward strand.
AAGAGATGAGTGAGAGGGATATTCAGCAGTTAGTAAGCTGGGCCAGAGATAAGCGGGTAGAGAGTGTCCCCGGAGGAAGCTCAGGGGCACTAAACATTACGTGTGTACAGTCACGTGTGATCACAAAACAAGAAGCCATTAGAGGTACTTGGTGGAATAAGGGGCTAAAGATGTGGGCAGGGGCATATCATAGGGGACCTCGTGTGTTAGGTGTTTTAATTCCATCCTGAAAACTACTGGGAGAAAAATCGCAGTATTTTTAAACAAGGGAAAAAACAAGACCTGATTGATTTGCATTTTAGAAAGATTATTCCGGTAGTAATGTGGTATGTGGCAGATGGATTAGGGAAGAAACCTGCAGCAGCCCGCTATGATGAATCACGTGGCAAATGGCAAGGGCCTCAGCTAAAGTAGAAGCAGTGGAAGTGGGTTATGGAGATGGTAACTTACAGGCTCTAGAAGCCTAAGTAACCAATCAGATGTCTGGGTGAGGAGGGGCATATCCAAAGGAGGAAGGCATTTCCAGCTTGGCATCTGTGTGCGTGGCTTGACACCTGAGGCAGGAAGAGAAGCAGGCTTATGAGGGAAGGTGATGAGTTCGAGACCTGTCATCATCAATGCAGAGAGAAGTTTCAGTTGGGCATAGAGATTTGAGGCTGTGGGTCATATGTGGAAGCCGAAATAGTGTGTTCGTGACCATCCAAGAGAGCTCGTAAGTAGACTGGGGAAAGCAAAAGCCTTTTTTTCTGTCTGACCAAAGAACACAACAGGGAAGGACATGAAAAATGGAGAGAGAACAGTATCACAATAATCAAAAGGAAAGGAGGTCAAGGAGGGAATGTTTCACAGCCTTAAATACTGTAGAGAGATCAAGTGAGATAAGGATAGCCTCTTTGGAGATAATTAGTGACTTTGGGGAAGAATTTTGTTGCCATGACGAACGTGTTTGCTAGATTGTACTAGACTTTTTTTTTTTTTTTTTTTTTTTTGAGACGGAGTTTCCCTCTTGTTACCCAGGCTGGAGTGCAATGGCGCGATCTCGGCTCACCGCAACCTCCGCCTCCTGGGTTCACGCAATTCTCCTGCCTCAGCCTCCTGAGTAGCTGGGATTACAGGCACGTGCCACCATGCCCAGCTGATTTTTTGTATTTTTAGTAGAGACGGGGTTTCACCATGTTGACCGGGATGGTCTCGATCTCTTGACCTCGTGATCCACCCGCCTCGGCCTCCCAAAGTGCTGGGATTACAGGCGTGAGCCACCGCGCCCGGCTGTACTAGACTTTTAAGTGAATGGGAGGTGAAAGTGGAGGCAACTATAGTAATAGGTAGACTTTTAAAACTTGGCTTTGAAAAAGAGAGAAATGGCTAAGAGCTAGAAGAGTGGGCAGGTGGAAGTTGTTTTTAGAGTAGAGATGAGAATATTTATATTTTGCCAGGAAAGATCAAGCAGAGGGGAGGCTTGGCGTAAAGGAGACAGGGAGGATAACTAATAGAGTAAGTTTCCTGAGGCGTAGGCAGAGGCCAGATGGAGGGATTAGTTGTGAACTAGAGAAAATGTCCTGAGAGGAGAGAAAGAAGAAGGAATAAAATTAGACTAAAAGACTTTAGGTGTTAGTGATGGAGTTCGGAGAGTTCCAACCTGTTAGTTTTAATTTTCTCATAAAGTAGAAATATGATTTACTGAAGGTGCAGATGAAGGTGTTGAGAGTTTAAGGAAAAAAGAGAATGCATGAGAGAGCTGTTGAGAATGGCAGAAGGAACAGGTTCGCAGCAGCCTGAGAGTCACCTGAAGTTAAAGCAAACGAATCTGCATAATGGCTCATAGCCATCTGAGTGCAGAAGGCGGGAAGGCAATATGCAGGGACGGGACGTCGTAGAATGGTGGAGAAACAAGCACAAGGAGGAGGAGGGCTGAGAGCAGCTGCAGGGGAAGATAAGAAGGCAAGGCCACTGGTGTAGAGGAGTCAAGGAAATGTAAGATCTTGTGTTACACTGAGTCTTCAACGTGGACCTTGGCATTTCAGTTTCGCAGTCTGATAGAGGCATAAGTGGTTAGCAGGGATTGGGGTAGGAATGTAAACCAGATTCCAAAGGTGAAGGTTGGGGCACTCGCTCATGGTTTTAGCCAGCCATGATGATTCAAGACTGTAGTGCGGTTTGCCATAAGAAACAATCTCAAAGAAGGCAGTAAAGTGTCTTTTCAGCACTCCCGATCAGCTGCTTGTTTGTTTGTTCATTCATCCTTCCATCCATACTTTCTTTCTTCTTTTTTTTTTTTTGAGATGGAGTTTCGCTCTTCTTACTCAGGCTAGAGTGCAATGGCGTTATCTCTGCTCAAGCAACCTCCGCCTCCTGGGTTCAAGCAATTCTCCTGCCTCAGCCTCCTGAGTAGCTGGGACTACAGGCTGTGCCACCAAGCCCAGCTAATTTTTGTATTTTTAGCAGAGACAGGGTTTCACCATGTTGACCAAGATGGTCTCGATCTCCTGACCTCGTGATCCTCCCGCCTCAGCCTCCCAAAGTGCTGGGATTATAGGCGTGAGGCACCTCGCCTGGACTTCCATCCATACTTTCATTCAATCCTTCAACAACCTGCAAATATTTAGGGAACACTTACTATATACCACTCTTCTCTCATTGGAAGTGAAGAAGACATCTCAATTCTCAATTAATCACTTCCAAACCATGTATCTCTCTTCTCCCCACCCCACCGCAACTTTTTTTTCGTTGAGATGTGGTCTCTGTTGCCCAGGGTGGAGTGCAGTGGCACAATATCAGCTCACTGCAGCCTTGACCTCCTGGGCTCAAGCAATCCTCCCACCTCAGCCTCCTGAGTAGCTGGGATTACAGGTACATGTCACCATGCATGAGTAATCTTTGTGTTTTTTGTGGAGACAGGATTTCACCATGTTGCCCAGGCTCCCGGTTGTTTTTTAGCATCTCTGAAGTCAGTTGGAATGTCAGTTAGACTGTAGTCATGATATAGCTGTCCTGGTCTGCCCAGGTTCAAACTCAGTCATAGCTGTTCATATCATCATGACTTCCATTTGGTTAAGGACACTGTTGGTAATAACGTATTGAACTTACTTGATGTTTAAATTACAAAAAAATTACACTGTGATTCCCATATTTGCAGAAGGCATGAACATAGTGGGACATGAATTTGATATTAGTGAAGCAAACATTCATCATCAGAGAAATGTTTACAGTTCCATATATTATTTTGAAAAAATGAGAATCAGCGTTTTATGGGACCTGAGAAAGAAAGATACCTACAAGCAAAATTGTGTTGTTTCATTAGTGAGATACATACAAAAGAATCGCCTAAAATCAACCAAGCAATGCCATGGAGGGCGGTAGGAATTGTCCTGTATTTGAAAGCATGTGAGGCTGGTGTGATTAATCCCAGGGTCATAGGGCTATAGTTAGGGTATTGTGTCATAGTTTAGTTGGCAGGATCTTTTTTGTTGGTAGTACATAAAATGATGGCATGCCTTATAATTAAATGTGTCTAAGAGTAGGTGATAGATGATAACTCACATCCTAGAACTCTGTAAACATTTTCTTTCAGAAAAGCACAGAATATCAGAACTGTAAGAACCAATTCCCGGCCGGGCGCGGTGGCTCAAGCCTGTAATCCCAGCACTTTGGGAGGCCGAGACGGGTGGATCACGAGGTCGAGAGATTGAGACCATCCCGGTCAACATGGTGAAACCCTGTCTCTACTAAAAATACAAAAAAGTAGCTGGGCATGGTGGCTCGTGCCTGTAATCCCAGCTACTCAGGAGGCTGAGACAGGAAAATTGCCTGAACCCAGGAGGTGGAGGTTGTGGTGAACCGAGATGGCGCCATTGCACTCCAGCTTGGGTAACAACAGTGAAACTCCGTCTCACAAAAAAAAAAAAAAGAACCAATTCCCTCCTTTAGCAAATGGGGAAAGTGAAGGCTAAGGGGTGGGTGGCTAGTCCAGGATTATACTTACAGCATGTTCCAGGCAGAGTAAAATTTATTTACTACAGGTGAAATAAATTGTCTTGCCTCAGCTGGGCATGGTGGTGCGTGCCTGTAATCCCAGCTACTCAGGAGGCTGAGACAGGAGAATTGCCTGAACCCAGGAGGCGGAGGTTGCGGTGAGCCGAGATCGCCCCATTGCACTCCAGCCTGGGTAACAAGAGCGAAACTCCGTCTCAAAAAAAAAAAAAAAATTGTCTTGCCTCATGGCAAAAGGAGTAAGAAAAGATAAAAATTACATAATGGCTTGATGGCCCAGACTGACATTAAAAACTGTATGATTGCTTTTTTTTTTCCTATTGGAAGGACAATAAACAGCTTTAATAACTACTAATCTTTGACAACATGCTTCTGATTTATATCCATCATCCAGATCTATTTAATCTCCTTAATCACTGACCTTGCTGTCTTTATGGTTTAAATATTTCATTGAGCACACTCTCTCAGTGTACCTTTCTATTTTTCCCATGACATTTTAAAGGCACATGAGACAGTTTTAAAATATACAGAGAGAGTAATTTACTATTTGATGTGATTATCTTTCAATACCTAAAAAACCCCCACAAATTCCCTCCCTGTTAGTCCTCCCCTGGAACTAGGATAGTTGAGAAACGCAGGTGTCCAGGCTTGAGAGAGGAGGATTAAATTAGGAACAGAGGTGACATTCATCCTATCTGGTTGATGAAGCCACTATGGAAGAGCTAGAGACAGACTTATCTCTTTCTACCCCATTCTTTTTGGCCCATGCTATCACAGAAACAATCTATTGATTTACCATCTGTGGCTCTTAATATTAAGAAGAATATACAGTAAAGAGTGTTAAAATAAAGATGAAAGATACTTACTTTTCTAGTTTTGCAGTGGAAAGCTGTAGACCCTTGTCATGAGATTCTTAGGGCCAGCAGTTGAAGCTCGTCCTCCTAGGTGCCGTATTTTAACTGAATAAGCTTCATATTTGTGGTTTTTTTTTTTTTTCCTTAATTAGAGCTGCTACTCTTCCTAAATAATAGCATCCTGGTTACCAGCCACATCAGGCATATAAAAATTTTCCTATTTATATATGAATTGCTCTAGAGACATTAGAAGGATGTAAACAACACTATGTGAGAGCCTGTTCGTTTCTTTGCCTCCTTTTATTGCCAGAATGTATGCAGTGTCTCCCACATGTATATGTTAAAGCCTAATACTCAGTGCAATAGTATGAAGAGGTGATACCTTTGGGAAGTGATTAAGTCATGAGGGCTCCACCTGAATGAATGGGATTCATGCCCTTATAAAAGAGGCTTGAGAGTGCTTTCTTGCTCATTCTTGTAAGGACACACAGAAGGTACCATCTACGAAGAACCAGTTCTCACTAGATGCTGAGTTCGGCTGGCACCTTGATTTTGGACAGTCTCCAGAACTATTAGCAGTAAGTTTCTGTTGTTTATAAATTACCCAGTCTAAGGTATTTTGTTACAGCAGCCCAAGCAAATAGGGAGATTTGGCCTTTTCTGGTGATAAAATTAATCTGTGGTGCATCTTGATGTACATTTCCAATCATTTCTCTATGCATGATTTTCGCGGTTGAAAATTATCAATTGTAGGCCAGGTGCGGTGGCTCAAGCCTGTAATCCCAGCACTTCGGGAGGCCGAGGCGGGTGGATCACGAGGTCAAGAGATCAAGACCATCCTGGTCAACATGGTGAAACCCCGTCTCTACTAAAAATACAAAACATTAGCTGGGCATGGTGGCGCGTGCCTGTAATCCCAGCTATTCAGGAGGTTGAGGCAGGAGAATTGCCTGAACCCAGGAGGCGGAGGTTGCGGTGAGCCGAGATCGCGCCATTGCACTCCAGCCTGGGTAACGAGTGAAACTCCGTCTCGAAAAAAAAAAAAGAAAGAAAATTATCAATTGTGGCCAGGCACAGTGGCTCACACCTGTAATCCCAGCATTTTGAGAGGCCAAGGCAGGCGGATCACCTGAGGTTAGGCGTTCAAAACCAGCCTGGCCAACATGGTGAAACCCCATCTCTACTAAAAATACAAAAATTAGCTGGGCATGGTGGTGAGTGCCTGTAATCCTGAGCAACAGAGTGAGACTCCACCTAAAATAAATAAATAAATAAAATAACAATTGTATAGACAGTTGTATATCTTGTTTTGCTTATTCAACATTATTATATAATCATTCCTACTCTTAAATGTAACTATTAATAGCTGCAAAATATCCACTGTTAATGTACCACAATTGTCTTTACCCATTCGCTTGTGATTGTAAACTGCATTTAATTTTTTTTCTATTTTTTTAGTTCAGGTTTTTTTGGCAATTCATGTTTTCATTATTGTAAATAATGCTATTATAAACATTTTTATGCATTAATCTTTTGTGTGAAATGAGACTCACATAGGAATTGTGAAAATATGACTGGGCATTTAAAAAATGTACTGGAGTAGAAATTGTGAACTTGTGACCTGAAAGTGATACATCGTGCTTAAACTGACTATATATATTTTTAATGGGATCTTGCTCTGTTGCCCAGGCTGGAGTATAGTGGCACAATCATAGCTCATTGTAGCCTTGAACTCCTGGGCTAACAGTGATCCTCCTACCTCAGCTTCCCCAGCCACTGGGATTACAGGTGTGAACTATTGCAACTGGTTAAATTGACTGTATTTTTTTTAAGCATGAGCATTTATCTATAGCACTATGAGGGGTGGACTCCTTGCTCCAGAACAATTGGGCATATGTCCAGTAGCCTGGACAGGGAAAGACATTGGGGGTGGGGGAGAACAGGAATGTTTAGAGGTTCAGTGGTGATCTGTGCCTGACAGCCTCTGCTCTGTGACGCTGAAATACAGGAATCTCTGCAAGATACTTTGTAAACATTATTCTTTCCCATATTCCAATTAAATGATACTTTCCATAAAGGTGGATTGGCCTTAGACCTCCATGCACCTTTCATCCTCTGCAGTTATCACAGGACTGTATGGTTGTAGGAGCTGGGAACTCAAGACAGGCAGGTTAGCCGGGCGCGGTGGCTCAAGCCTGTAATCCCAGCACTTTGGGAGGCTGAGGCGGGTGGATCACGAGGTCAAGAGATCGAGACCATCCTGGTCAACATGGTGAAACCCCGTCTCTACTCAAAATACAAAAAAAAAAATTAGCTGGGCATGGTGGCTCGTGCCTGTAATCCCAGCTACTCAGGAGGCTGAGGCAGGAGAATTGCTTGAACCCAGGAGGCGGAGGTTGCGGTGAGCCGAGATCGCGCCATTGCACTCCAGCCTGGGTAACAAGAGCGAAACTCTGTCTCAAAAAAAAAAAAAAAAAAAAAAAAGACAGGCAGGTTCAGGCCAGGAGACCAGGCTCTGGCCTGGGTGGGAGTAATCTCCTAGCTTGGCACCCAGGAGTTTCAAAGCACAAGCCTCTTAGGTCACACTTTCTAACACAGCTGTTAGAATACACACCCTGTAAACAGGAAATGCCTTAGGAAGTACAATTGAGTACTTTTTATTTTTTAAGAAATGACTTAAAAGCCCGAGCAGAGGGTGATGTTTATCTGGCATTACAGTTAACAAGCTAGAGATGCTCCCTGACTGTCCTGGTTTTATGTTCTAGGCAATTGTGTGCCCACTGCTGCCTAACCGGAGCTTAAATATTCCCAAATTAATCTATAACTCATTTTGCTTATAAAATGAATGTCTCAGTCAAGGGAGTTGTAAGTTACATAGCTTGTTTTTGCTGTCAGAGGAAAGGAAAAGATTTACTGAATCCTAAACCAATACTTAGACACCTCTGTGCTTGGAACATGAAAATTTTAGCACTGGGCAAAAGAAAAAAATGTGTAAATCAGAGGACAGGAAGGCTCCATTATTTGATTAGCTTCAGGAAAGGCTAAAATTAAGAGCGGCTAACTTCTAGAAAAGACTTAGCTGCATGGATGCAGTGGAATTTCTCCACCCCTTGTGATCCACCTCTGCCCCTGCCCTGCTGTGTACCCTTTACTTCAGTCACACAGCCTCACCAAATGGCTGTTTATACCTCAGGGCCTTTTCATGCGCTCCATAATATCTGGAATGCCCGATCCTTTTCCCCTTTCTTTTCTTTTCTTTTTTTTCTTTTTTTTTTGAGACGGAGTTTCGCTCGTTACCCAGGCTGGAGTGCAATGGCGCGATCTCGGCTCACCGCAACCTCCGCCTCCTGGGCTCAGGCAATTCTCCTGCCTCAACCTCCTGAGCAGCTAGGATTACAGGCACGCGCCACCACGCCCAGCTAGTGGTTTTTTTTTTTTTTTTTTTTTGTATTTTTAGTAGAGACGGGGTTTCACCATGTTGACCAGGATGGTCTCGATCTCTCGACCTCGTGATCCACCTGCCTCGGCCTCCCAAAGTGCTGGGATTACAGGCTTGAGCCACCGCGCCCGCCCTCCCCTTTCTTTGTTTGGCGAAGTCCTGCTCATCGTTCAAGGCTGAGATGTCACTTGATTTGGTTATTGCATGAAGACAGCATAATACAGTAGAAACAACTTAGACTTTAGGGGGAGAGTTAACTGGGTTGAAATCTTCATTCCATTTCTCACTAGATGAAATCTTGGACAAGTTCATTTGACCTCTGTTTCCTCCCGAGTCAACGGAGCTAATATCTCAGCTGGCGTGTGGTGTATATTAAGTCACACAACTAAATAAAGTGCTTGATAAAAGCATATTTAAAGTGCTTATATAAAGTAGACACTCAATGAAAGTCAATTTTCTTTCTCTATTTCCATCTTCCAAGCCTTCCCTGAATTCTCTAGGGAGCATCATTTTATTCAAAACTTAGAGTGTGAGCTTGCATCTTATCTCTGAGTCTACAGTACCTACATAGTATTCAAATTCTTCATGCCATTCTTAAGCTATAGGGTTTCCAGATGAAAAAGAGGGTTTCCAGCCCGGGCACGGTGGCTCAAGCCTGTAATCCCAGCACTTTGGGAGGCCGAGGCGGGTGGATCACGAGGTCAAGAGATCGAGACCATCCTGGTCAACATGGTGAAACCCTGTCTCTACTAAAAATACAAAAAAAAAATTAGTTGGGCATGGTGGCGTGTGCCTGTAATCCCAGCTACTCAGGAGGCTGAGGCAGGAGAATTGCCTGAACCCAGGAGGCGGAGGTTGCGGTGAGCCGAGATCGCGCCATTGCACTCCAGCCTGGGTAACAAGAGTGAAACTCTGTCTCAAAAAAAAAAAAAAAAAAAAAAAAAGAAAAGAAAAGAAAAGAGGGTTTCCAGAATGGAATCTATTTATGGAATTTAAAATTCATTAATTTATTTAGCAAATATTTATTGAGTTATATCATTTGGAAGCTAATCCTATCACTTGTGTTCTTGGTCTGTTTTTTCTTCCTTTAGAATAAGGTTTCCTGACCTCCACATTGCTGACATTGGCCAGATAATTCTTTGCTGTGCGGGCCTGTGCTGTACATCGAAGGATATTTAGCAACATCCCTGGCCTCTACCTACTAGCTGCTGGTAACAACTCCTTTAACCCAGTTGTAAGGACCACAAATGTTTCCAGACATTGAATGTCCCTGGTCGAGAAAAACTGCTGTAGAACTTCCCACCCTTAGTTATTCCCTCTCTCGAGTCTTCCTGTTCAGCATCTGTTGGCTCCTTTCCAACATAAAAATATGCTATTTTCTCCAGTCTTTAAAAGCAAAGCAAAGCAATCAACCACAAAACTCTCTGCCATCATAGTCAAGCTCTCTAAAAGTACAGCCTGCGTTTACTGTCACTTTCCGTCCATTCTTCCACCTGCTCCAGTGAGGCTCCCCGCACCCCACTTCATAAAGGGCTCTGGCAAAGCTCCTACTGAGAAGTGGCAAAACCCTTTTTGCAGTGTTCACCTCAACTGGCCTGTGTGACGTTTGACAGTTGGTGAGTTCCAGGCTCTTTCTTTGGTGGTTCTTCTTGGACCCTCCTTCACAGGCCCTAGTGGTGTCTCCTTTGCTCTGCCTCTTAAATTCTGGCATTCCATAAGGCTCTGTTCTTGGTCTTCTCTCTTCTGTCTTTCTGGGGCACATTCACTTGTTCTCACGGCTTTAAATCTAATGTAAATGCCAATTCCAGCAGGGTGCCGTGGCTCATGCTTGTAATCCCAGTACTTTGAGAGGCCGAGGCACATGGATCATGAGGTCAAGAGATCGAGACCATCCTGGCCAACATGGTGAAACGCCATCTCTACTGAAAATACAAAAATTAGCTGGGCGTGGTGGCGCCCGCTTGTAGTCCCAGCTATGCTACTCTGGAGGCTGAGGCAGGAGAATCACTTGAACCCAGAGGTGGAGGTTGCAGTGAGCCGAGATGGCGCCACTGCACTCCAGCTTGGCGACAGAGCGAGACTCCATCTCAAAAAAAAAAAAAGCCAATTCCAAAGTTTTCCATTCTAGTCCACATTTCTCTTTTAAGTACTAAACCTATACATCCACATGTGTGCCTTCCAACCTTCTCAAAGAGAACTTGTTATGCTCATCTCATCTTCCCAAAGTTGCTTCTTCTCCTGCCTTCCCACGCTCTATCTCGGCTACCCGTGGAGCACAGTGAGAGCATCAGGCCCTGCCGATGTAAATATCTGGCAATTTTGTAAAGATGTTTCCTTAGTTTACCTAATACAAACAGTCTCTGACTTACCATAATTGTTCAACTCTAAGTATGGTGTAAAAGCAATATACATTCAGCAGAAACCATACTTTGAGTGCCTGTACAACTATTCTGTTTTTCACTTATAGTTCAGTATTCAATAAATTACAGGAAGCTGGGCGTGGTGACTCACACTTGTAATCCCAGCACTTTGGGAGACCCAGGAGGGTGAATAACCTGACGTCAGGATTTTGAGACAAGCCTGGTCAACATGGCAAAACCCTAACTCTACTAAAAATACAAAAAAATTGGGCCGGGCGCGGTGGCTCACTCCTGTAATCCCAGCACTTTAGGAGGCCGAGGCGGGTGGATCACAAGGTCAAGAGATCGAGACCATCCTGGTCAACGTGGTGAAACCCCGTCTCTACTAAATATACAAAAAATTAGCTGGGCATGGTGGTGCGTGCCTGTAATCCCAGCTACTCAGGAGGCTGAGGCAGGAGAATTGCCTGAACCCAGGAGGCGGAGGTTGCGGTGAGCCGAGATCGTGCCATTGCACTCCAGCCTGGGTAACAAGAGCGAAACTCCGTCTCAAAAAAAAAAAAAAAATACAAAAAAATTAGCTGGGCGTGTTGGTGTACACCTGTAATTCCAGCTACTCGGAAGGCTGAGGCAACAGAATCACTTGCTGTGAGCTGAGATTACACCATTGCACTCCAGCCTGAGCGACAAAGTGGGACTCCATCTCAGAAAATAAATAAATACATTGCAGGAGATATTCAATAATTTATTATAAAATAGGCTTGGTGTTAGATGATTTTACTCAATGGTAAGCTAATATATGTGTTATGAGTATGTCTAAGGTAGGCTAGGCTAAGTTACGAGTTCAGTAGGTTAGGTGTATTAAATCCGTTTTTGACTTAGGTGATATTTTCATCTTACAAGAATGTGACCTCATCATAAGTTGAGCAGACTCTGCAGTTCAAGGCTGAGTTTATTCTTCTCCTTCCCTAGACCCTCTTCAAAACCCTCTGGCTGTGGGCCCCCATGGAGCAGCCAAACTCAGTGTTACGCTAAATGATATAAACTTCATAAAGTGCCTAGTACATAGTAGGTGCTGAGTACGTCGGCCCCCCTTCCCTGTGTGATATAATGTCACATATCTTTGGTCTTTTTTCCTGGTTCCTGTCATAGCTTCTAAAACCACTGGAATTTCCTGGGTGATAAGAACATCTTTGTTATTCATAATGAGCTCCTTTAGTAACTCCAGAGTTTATGCTAATAAAGTGACTTAGGGTGGGGGCCCTAGTTCGTCTCAGGATAGGAACAGTCACCAGAAAGACCAAGCTATTAGAGGATTGGAACTTTAAAATCCTACCCTCCAACCTCCAAGAGAAGGAAGAAGGATGTTGCTGAACAATAAACTCTAGAATACTCAAACAAGAGTTGATGAGTTTTGGGACTGCTAAACACTAGGAGACGCCAGAAAGGTGGCTCATCTAGACACGGCATGGAAGCTCTGCAACCCTCACCCCCACCTGCCACGCCTTGTCCCATCCATCTCTTCATCTGGCTGTTTATCCATATTCTTTGTAACATCATTCGTAATAAAGTGGTAAAACAGTTGATAAGCTGGTAAATGTTTCCCTGAATTCTGTGAGCCATTCCAGCAAATTAACCAAACCCAAGCAGAAACTTGAGGGAATCTTAGTTTGTAGCCAGTTGGTGAAAAATAAAAGTGGCCTAGACTTGCAATTGGCCTCTGAAGTGAGGGCAGTTTTGTGGGACTGAGCCCTCAAACAGTGGGATCTGATGCTATCTCTAGGCAGATGGAATCAGAATTGGGTTCTAGGATACCCCGTGGGGGTCTGCTGGAAAATTGCTTGGTGTGTGGGGAAAGACACACATCTGGTCACAGAAGTGTTCTGTATTGAGTAAACAGGGAGCACGGAGAGTAGGAAAGAAAACAGTTTGGTTTTTTTCCCTTTACACTCTGTGATTCTCTCTGGAAAACTCACTCCAGTACATTACGAATTGGATATTGGTAGTGAGTTCATATGTAATTTTTTTCTTGTATTCTTTAAAAGTTTTTTTTTTTTCATTGAAAATAAATTGTTCCTTGCAACTAGAGAAAAAAGTTTCCTTATAACGCTTACACATATGCCTGACCAAACCACTCCCCTCTTATTGGCTTTTCATTGCCCTCACGGTCAAACCCAAACTGCTAAGCATGGCTTTCAAGATCCTCTGTGAGTTGACCTTGATCTAGCTGTGTAACCTTATCTCTTGCTCTACCTACCTCCACACACATCCCACACTCTGGCAACTTCAAACCTCTTCCAGGTCCCTGACAAGTCATGCTGTTGCCTGTTTCTTGGTATGGGTATTCATGCCCACAAATCCTCCCCTTCTACCCAGTGCCCACACACAAAACACACACTCTGGAATACCTGGCCAATTCTCATTTCTGAAAACTCAGTTCAAACACATCCACTCTTAATACTTTTCTTATTTAACTCTCCAAAGCAAAAGTAAACATGCTCTGCTTTTTCACTCCTTGTCCATTTAGACGTTTGCCAGAGCACCTAAGATACTCGACTGTGTTTATTTGCTGACTCATCCTGTCTCCCTCTAAGTGACTGTGGACTCCTTTAAATGCAAGGACTGTGTCTTTTAGTTGGCATACAGCAGATGCTCAATTAAATGTTCTCTAACAGAGAAGCAGTGTAGCAGACTTCAGGATGGGAGGAGGGGAGGGAAATAGACCCACAGCCCCGACTGCCTTTATAGGGCCTGACATTACTTCATGGAAACTAATGTAATTAAGTGGAATAAGGAGAGAAAAAAATTATAATAAAAGCCAAGTACTTCATATGCTTTATGTCTCATTAAATCCATGATATATACACTAGTTTTCAAATTTGGGAAATTGAGACTTCAGAAGGGTTAAGGATCTTGCCCAGGTGAAACAGCTAGCAAACCTCCAAAATCCAAGTTCCTAATCCAAACCCAATAATATATTTGATCCTACAGTTTCAATGAAGCCCTAAAAAATCTGTTTAGGGAGAAGTGACCATCAAGGATCATCTTGACCACTTAACATACAAGAAACTCAGGTTTCTACAAAAGAATACCCATATGTCTGCGGGGCGCGGTGGCTCATGCCTATAATCCCAGCACTTTGGGAGGCCGAGGCAGGTGGATCACGAGGTCAAGAGATCAAGACCATCCTGGTCAACATGGTGAAATCCTGTCTCTACTAAAAATACAAAGATTAGCTGGGCATGGTGGCACAGGCCTCTAGTCCTAGCTACTCGGGAGGCTGAGGCAGGAGAATTGCTTGAACCCAGGAGGTAGAGGTTGCTTTGAGCCGAGATCGCGCCATTGCACTCCATCCTGGGTAACAAGAGCGAAACTCTGTCTCAAAAAAAAAAAAAAAAAAAAAAAGAATACCCTTACGTCAGCTGGTTAACCTAAGTTTTCAGGGTCTGGAATTTCTGCTATTCTTTTTTTTTTTTTTTGAGACGGAGTTTTGCTCTTGTTACCCAGGCTGGAGTGCAATGGTGCGATCTCGGCTCACCGCAACCTCCGCCTCCTGGGTTCAAGCAATTCTCCTGCCTCAGCCTTCTGAGTACCTGGGATTACAGGCACGTGCCACCATGCCCAGCTAATTTTTTGTATTTTTTTAGTAGAGACGGGGTTTCACCATGTTGACCAGGATGGTCTCGATCTCTTGACCTCGTGATCCACCTGCCTCGGCCTCCCAAATTGCTGGGATTACAGGCCTGAGCCACCGCGCCCAGCCGAATTTCTGCTATTCTTTCTTGATTCATCCTCCGACTCCAGAAAAACCACTAAAAACATAAACATCTTCAAGTGTTTGGATCCCACATCTGATTGCCTCATGGAACTTCCTGAGTCTCAGAGGACAAGGTAAATCTGACCTGTGTGTGTTCAGGTACCTGGAAAGGACCACTTCTTGGAGCATAGTAAGAGCCCTGGTGATGCATACTCTGGATCTCTAGCGAAGATGTTCCTCTTCGGTAACTCAAGGCTGAGTTTGTTTTCCCTCTCCATACTCCCTCTCCCTAAAGCTCTGGCTGCAGGCCACATGGAGGCCTACCTCCTGGTAGCTTCGTTAATGACTTTAGAGTCTGATTGAGATCAGGTGGCCTCCAAGCTGGCACCAACACCCATTACACTCTCCAAAGATAAGGAAACCAAACATTAGCTAGCCGGAGCAAACAGTGCCATAAGCACACCCATACGTTTTCTTCCCTCCCCGCACCCTTCCAGAGGAGAAAATGCCACCCCTGTACTTACTTGGGTAGGGAAGTAAAGAACTAAATACAACTCAACTTGGGCTATTTAAGGTTCCTTTAACCCAGAGGGATTCTCCTACAGATAATGTTTTATTCTCCCCTGCTGAATCAAATGTCTTCCTTTCTTCCTGAGCACTTTAACTGCATTTTAACTCCATGGTCCTGGATTATTATATATATACTTAAGTGGCACTGCAGTCTCTAGTCATGATATATGATATAGGATCCAGTTTACTGAGTATTTTCTTTTCTTTTCTTTTCTTTTTTTTTTTCTGAGAAGGAGTTTCGCTCTTATTACCCAGGCTGGAGTGCAATGGTGCAATCTCGGCTCACCGCAACCTCCGCCTCCTGGGTTCAGGCAATTCTCCTGCCTCAGCCTCCTGAGTAGCTGGGATTACAGGAACACGCCACCATGCCCAGCTAATTTTTTGGTTTCACCATGTTGACCAGGATGGTCTCGATCTCTTGACCTTGTGATCCACCAGCCTCGGCCTCCCAAAGTGCTGGGATTACAGGCTTGAGCCGCCGCGCCCGGCCCTACTGAGTATTTTCTAGCCACTGATATATTTGGTTTTGCTTCTTGCATATGCAATAGTTTATAACTCTCCTTAGGACTCAGCAACCTATTTCTTCAGTGTTGCTTGGTGTGGTCTTGCAACCAGCAGCATCAGAATCATCTGGGAGCTTGTTAGAAATGCAGACTCTAGACACACTGAATTAGAATTTGCATTTTAACAAGTTCCCAGGTGATCCATATGCACTTTAAAGGTTGCGATGTCCTGGACTAGAATGTCGTTTATGGATACACTCTTTCATGATCCCAGTGCAGAGAATAGTACACAGGGCAGGTTCAGTTTTCTCTGTCCCCCAAGGTCTCGGGTGTAGACAAATAATTCTACTGATTCCCTTTTGCATGTTTTTGTATATCTTAAATGTTTTTTCAGTGCCCTGCTCAGACATTTTTATTATCAGAAATATTTACTGAGCATTCATGTGTTAGGTGATTTATGTGCGGTGTTTCTTCTAATTACTATTGTATTAGTTAAATAAGGCTTCCATAACAAAATACCCCAGACTGAGTGGCTTCAACAACGAAATCTATTTTCCTGCAGTTCTGGAGGCTGGAAGTTCAAGATGAAGGTGTCAGCAGGTTTGGTTTCTCCTAAGTCCTCTCTCTGTGGCTTGCAGATGGCCACTTTCTCACTGTGTCCTCACACAGTCTTTCCTCTGTGTGCACTTGTGTCTGGTGTCTCTGTGTCAGTATTTCCTATTCCCATAAGGACACTGGTAGGTACTGCTGTTGACATCAACATATAAACTTGGGCAGGGGGACACAATTCTTTCAGCCCATAACAACTATAAAGTAGCTAATTATTATCATCCCCACTTTACAGATGAAGAAACAGAGGCTTAAAGATGTTCAGTACCTTCAGGCTGGGTGTGTTGGCTCATCCCTGTAATCCCAGCAGTTTGGGAGGCTGAGGTGGGCATATCACTTGAGGCCAGGAGTTTGAGACCAGCCTGGCCAACATGGCGAAATCCATCTGTATTAAACATACAAAAATTAGCTGAGTGTGGTGATGCATGCTTGTAATCCCAGCTGCTTGATTTTAGACACAAGAATTATTTGAACCCTTGCACTCTGAGGGCAGAAGTTGCAGTGAGCCGTGATCACACTACTGTACTCCAGCCTGGGCAACAGAGTGAGACTCTGACTCAGAAAAAAAAAAAAAAATTAGAAGGAAATTTGGTAACTTATATAATGTCATACAGCTAGTAATGATAGAGTCAGACAGAGCTGGAATTCATTTATTCATTTATTTCACAGATATTTTTTAGAATATTTACTATGTGGCTTGCATTGTAGCAAGTGATAGAGATACAGAAATCATTATTCCTGCTCTCATAAAAGACATATTTTTGTGGATTTTTATTTTGGAGTCTATATGTTTACCCTATCTACTGCTATAGCAATTCATTTTTTGTGTAGCCACAGATCATATAATTATTTCTTGCTAAATTCAAAAGAACAGTATAGCAGAGCCAGTACCTTCCAAATAAAACCAGGCTCTGAATCTGGCTTCCCAAAAACCTATCTGGGACTATACTTGTTTCAGGTCAGTTCCAGCTAATTTGCTACAGTGACTGACTTATCCTAGTTTGTCTGGGACTTTCCTAGTTTTAGCCTGAAAGAGCTGTGTCCCAGGAGAAGTGAAAGAGCTCTACACTGAGAATTACAAAACACTGCTCAAAGAAATCAGACATGGGACAAATGGAAAAACATTCCATGTTCATGGATCAGAAGAATCAGTATCATTAAAATGGCCATACTGCTCAAAGCAATTTATAGATTCAGTGCTATTCCTATCAAACTACCAATGACATTCTTCACAGAACTAGAGAAAACTATTTTAAAATTCATAGAGAACCACAAAAGAGCCTGAATAGCCAAGGCAATCCTAAGCAAAAAGAACAAAGCTGGAGGCATCATGCTTCCTGACTTCAAGTTATGCTACAGGGCTACAGTAATCAAAACAGCATGGCACCGGTTAAAAAAACAGACACATAGACCAATGGAACAGAATAGAGACCCCAGAAATAAGGCCACACACCTCTGGCCATCTGATCTTCAACAAACCTGACAAGAACAAGCAACGAGGAAAGGACTCCTATTCAATACGTGGTGTTAGGAGAACTGGCTAGTCATATGCAAAAGATTGAAACTGGACCCCCTTCCTTACACCATATACAAAAATCAACTGAAAAATAGATTAAAGACTTAAATGTAAAACCCAAAACTATAAAACCCTGGAAAATAACCTAGGCAATACCATTTTGGACACAGGAACAGACACATATTTCATGACAAAGACATCAAAAGCAATTGCATCAAAAGCAATTGCAACAAAAGCAAAAATTGATACAAATGGTACTTGATTAAACTAAAGAGCTTCTACAGCAAAAGATGCTATCAACAGAGTAAACAGACAATGTACAGAATAGGAGAAAATATTTGCAAAATATGCATCTGACGAAGGTCTAATTTCCAGCATCTATAAGGGACTTAAACAATTTTTTTTTTTTTTTTTTTTGAGACGGAGTTTCACTCTTGTTACCCAGGCTGGAGTGCAATGGCACGATCTTGGCTCACCACAACCTCCGCCTCCTGGGTTCAAGCAATTCTCCTGCCTCAGCCTCCTGAGTAGCTGGGATTACAGGCACACACCACCATGCCCAGCTAATTTTTTTTTTTTTTTTGTATTTTTAGTAGAGACGGGGTTTCACCATGTTGACCAGGATGGTCTCGATCTCTTGACCTCGTGATCCACCCGCCTCGGCCTCCCAAAGTGCTGGGATTACAGGCTTGAGCCACTGCGCCCGGCCAAACAAATTTACAAGAAGAAAGAAACATTAAAAAGTGGGCAAAGGACATGACAAGACATTTTTCAAAAAAAGACATACATGTGGCCAAAAAGTATATGAAAAAAAGCTTAATATCAGCGATCATTAGAGAAATGCAAATCAAAACCACAGTGAGATACCATTTCACACCAGTCAGAATGGCTATTATTAAAAAGTCCAGGCCAGGAGCAGTGGCTCATGCCTGTAATCCCAGCACTTTGGGAGGCTGGGGCAGGTGGATTGCCTGAGGTCAGGAGTTCAAGACCAGCCTGGCTAATATGTTGAAACCCCATCTCTACTAAAAATATAAAAATTAGCCAGGAATTGTGGTACACTCCTGTAGTCCCAACTACTCGGGAGACTGAGGCAGGAGAATTGCTTCAACCTAGTAGGCAGAGGTTGCAGTGAGCTGAGATCATGCCACTGTATTCCACACTTGCTCTTAGCCAAAAGGCTGAGAAGCAATGCCACTTCATTCCAGCCTGCTCAACAGAGTGAGGTTCCATCTCAAAAAAAAAAAAAAAAGTCAAAATATAACAGATGCTGGTGAGGCTACACAGAAAAGGGAATGCTTATACACTGTTGGTGGGAGTGCAAATTAGTTCAACCATTCAACCATTGTGGAAAGCATTGTGGCAGTTCCTCAAAGAGCTAAAAACAGAACTACCATTTGTCCCATTACTCGGTATATACCCAAAGGCATATAAATTGTTCCACCATAAGGACACATGCACACATATGTTCATTGCAGGACTCTTCACAATGACAAACACATGGAATCAACTAAATGCCCATCAATGGTAGACTGGATAAAGAAAATGTGGTGCATATTCATCATGGAATACTATACAGCCATAATAAAGAATGAGATTATGTCCTTAGCAGGAATGAGATTATGTCCTATGGATGGAGCTGGAGGCCATTATCCTTAGCAAACTAACACAGGAACAGAAAACTAATGCAGCACATTCTCCCTCATAAGTGGGAGCTAAATGATGAGAACACATGGACTCAAAGAGGGAACAATAGACACTGGGGCCTACCTAAGAGTGGAGGGTGGGAGAACAGAGAGGAGCAGAAAAAACAACTCTTGGGTACTAGGCTTAGTATTGGGGTGATAAAACAATCTGTACAACAAACCTCTGTGACATGGATTTACCTATATAGCAAACCCGCACATGTACTCCTGAACCTAAAATAAAAGTTAAAAAAAAAAAAAGTTTTGTGTCCCGGTAACACCTTCAGTCCTGAGAAAACCATAATAGTTGGTCACACTGTTTCCTAGCCTAGGCCTTGAGAAGATAGAGGATGAGGAAAAGTCAAGCATCTCGTAAATAGGTCTAACTTCAGAAGCAGAGCAGATTGATGGGGTGGTGAAACTTTGGCTTTACCTGGGCCCATCTCTTTGGCTGAAGTAGAAATAATCTGGTCCAGCCGATTGCCTCTGAATACGGGAAGTGAATCAGGGGATAAATGCAACATCTCAAGCATTGTCCATTCTCAGTGTGAGCATGCACACTGTAAATGAACAAGGTGATCTCTTGAGGTACTTCAGCCTGAGGATTCAGGAATTCCTGAGTTGCAAATCTCCAGGCATCTTTCCTTCATCTCAGCTTCAATTCACAACGTGTACAAAACTCTAATATGTAGTGGGAAGCTGAGGGGTGGCCCAGGCAGTCCTCTCTGAGTTTGCCATCTTGAAAAGAACAGAGGGCTGCGTGCTTTTTAATGCAAGAGCCTTTGGAATGTGGTGAAAGGAGCTTGTGAAAGGCAGCCAAATCCTACTACATAATTGATTGCCCTGGCATAGCCCGGCGGTCCTGCTCTGATACCTCCCTGGTGCTGATGCATCTTTCTGCTGCCATTTGTCTCCGCAGCTTGCTCAGATGCGGCGCTGGCAGGCTTCTGCATGTGGAAATAATAGGTTTCTCAGCTGCAGAGGTGCCAAGGGCACTGTGCTGCAGCCTCTGCTTTCTGTTATTCTGCTAGCTCAGAAGGATTCAGTAAAGAGGGTCAGGGAATAAGGAGTAATCAGGGAGCCTCATAACTGCCTAAATCTGTGAAAACTTCCAAATAAGAAATTTAGCCTTTTTAAATTACAAAAATAGCCAAAAATGTATGCCATTTTACCGATTCCCTCACCAAATTTATGGTTATATATGGAGTTGGGGCTATATGTTCTTCTAGCAGAATGACCTGTCCCAAAATAAAAGGTTTCCCATAATCTTTCTAATTTCAGAGATAAGGGACATCTTAGCCATTTTTAGCCCCTCATCATGCTTCTTGTGTTCCAAGCTAGTCAATGAATTCATGGATACATGTTTAATTAAGAACCTGTGTGTAATTGTGGTACAATAAAAAATACATTTGGTTTTAGTCTCTTGTTCAAGTCAAGAAGTTTCTAAAACTCTTTGAACTTCCCGACTGACAAGAGTGCCTTTTGTTATTCGTAAGGAACCTCTTTAACCACACCTGGATTTATGCGAATAAGTGACTCAGGTTGGAGCCCCTGGATGTTTTCGGGATGGAGGCTGGTCACCAGAAAGGCTGGACTTTCAGTCCCATCTCCTGAACTCCAGAAACAGTGGGAGGCGGGTCTCTTGAAATTGTTTATAAAAACTCTTGAACAATGGGACGCAGGAAGTTTCTGGGTTGTTGAACACAGGGATGGCCTGGGAGGGGGTGCACCTGGAATCTCCAGGCATCTTTCCTTAATCTTAGCTTCAATTCACAACATGTAAGCAACTCTAATAGCAGGAAGCTGTGGGGTGGCCCAGGCAGTCCTGTCTGATAGAATGGAAACTCTGCATACCCTGCCCCATACATCTCTTCTGTTTGGCTATTCCTAAGTTTTATCTTTTAAAATAAGCCAGTAGCCGGGCGCGGTGGCTCACGCCTGTAATCCCAGTACTTTGGGAGGCTGAGGCAGGTGGATCACAAGGTCAGGAGTTCGAGACCAGCCTGGCCAAGATGTTGAAACTTCGTCTCTACTAAAAATACAAAAATTAGCTGGGCACGGTGGCATGCGCCCGTAATCCTAGCTACTCAGGAGGCTGAGGTAGGAGAATCACTTGAACCTGGGAGGCGGAGGTTGCAGTGAGCCGAGATCGTGCCATTGCACTCCAGCCTGGGTGACAGAGTGAGACTCCATCTCAAAAAAATAAAATATAGGATAATATAATAAGCCAGTAAACGTAAGCAAATTGCTTCCCCGAATTCTGTAAGTCATTCTAACCAATGATTAAAGCTGAAGGGGAATCATGGGAACCCTTGAATTTGCAGTCAGGCAGAAGTGCAGGTAGCCGGTAGCCTGGGCACCTGAAGTGAGGGTAATCTCATGAGACTGAGCCCTTACCCTGTGGGTCTGTGCCAGCCCCAGTAGTTAGTGTCAGAATTGAATTGAATGGTTGGACATTGCTACAGTTTGTCTGTCTTCACCAAAACTCTTTGAAATTTGGTCTCCATGTGGCTCAATTGGGAAGTGGGGCTTGGTGGGAGTTGTTTGAGTCATGGGGGCGGCTCTCTCATGAATGGCTCGGGTGCTGCTCTTGTAGTCGTGAGTGAGTTCTTGCTCTGGCCAGACTGGGTTAGTTGCAGCAGGAGTGATTTGTTTTAAAGCCAGATGACCCGCAGGCTTTTCTCTCTTTATACACGTTTGCTTTCCCTTTGACCTTCTCTATCATGTTATGACACAGCACAAAAACCCTCGCCAGAAGCCGGGGTTGTGCCTTTGAACTTCTTAGCCTGCAGAACCATGGGCTAAATAAACTTCTTTATAAATTACCCAGTCTCAGGCCTTCTTTTATAGCAACACAAAATGGACTAAGACAGACACCGTGTTGGTATTGGAGAATTGAAGAATCAGTGTGGAACCACCCCCACTGCCTGCACCCCCCAAATTTTCTGATTTGGCATCAGAAAATACAATGAACATACTAAGTAGCAAGGAGGAGACACAAAAATAATAGATAGTTACTTACAGAGTTTACAATCAACTGTGGGTTCAAATGCACATGAAAAAAGGCATAATTCAAAGCCATTTTGATAGATGCCCAATCTTCAGCCTTGGTTTGACCTTGAAGTCCCTTTCACCTTTAGCATATTTTCACTCTGTGATTCTCAGGCACACAGACAATAGGACTGTGAAAAGGAGCAAGAGGCAAGAGATGGCTCCTTGCCTCTTATGTGGCCTCTGAGGCTTGGTTTTGAAGCCTGTTTCCAGGAGGATCTGCCACACCCTCCAGTCACAACACTCATGGCAGCAAGAGCAGGTTGCTGCTGGCTGTTTGCTCACAGGGCATTTGAGATCTCACGCCAAAATGCAAGTTAGGTTTGCCTGTTCCCTGGGACATTAAGAAGGTTTCCCTCTCTACGCAGTCAGGGCTTAGCACTCAGCAGTTCCCTCCATGACATTCTACACTTTGCTTTTATTTTTTCTCTGTCCAAGTGGAAGGAATACCACAGAGACGCCTCTTCTCACTGGGAAAAGACTTTTTAATTTTTCTTGTTAATAAGAACCTTCCGGTGAGACCTTTGAATTCTTGTGTTGCCCAAACATTTTGTGGATCCAAAAGTGCTAAAAAGTGGGGGATTCTGATACTTCTGAGCAGGTAGTCCAACTACCTGTACAACAAACATGATTTGAAGACTTCTGGGAAGAACTTCTGGCCAAAGGTACCACCCTATCTTAGAGAATAATTCCTTTATGTGGGCCTTGAAGACTTTCATGAAATCTTTGGGGCCCTTAAAAGTGAACCCCAGAATGAAAAAAGTTTAGAACCCTGAACTCACTCAGGTAGAAGACAGCCTAGAAATAATCTAGCTCATTTCTTTAATTTTCCAGTTCAGAGACAGAACTTGATTTGCCTGGGGTCTTGCACCCAGTACAGTGGCGGAGCTAGGCAATTTCTAAGTACAGTTGACCCCTGAATAAAGAAGGGGTTAGGTTAGGGGTGCTGACCTGGCACAGTTGGAAATCCAAGTGTAACTTTTGACTTTTCCAAAACTTAACTACTAACAGCCTACTGTTAACTGGAAGCCTTACTGCTAACACAGTCAACATAAATAGTCAGTAATATACAAAATAAAATTGTGTATATATATTATATAATGTATTCTTATAATACAGTAAGCTAGAGAAAAGAAAATGTTACTGAAATCATAAGGAAGAGAAAATATATTTACTATTCATTAAGTGGAAGTGAATCATCACAAAGGTCTTCGTCCTCATCATCTTCACATTGAGTAGGCTGAGGAGAAGGTGGAAGAGGAAGGGCTGGTCTTATTGTCTCTGGGGTGGCAGGGGCAGAAGAGATGGAGGAAGTGGAAGGGAAGCAGGAGAGGCAGGCATACTCAGTGTAACTTTTATTGACAAAAATGTGAGTGGGCCTGTGCAGTGTGAACCTGTGTTGTTTTGGGGTCAAATGTATTACCAGAACTCTTTCAGCATTATTAGGCCACATCCCTAATGAATGAGCAAAGAATCATTAGCTAGCTGTGGCTGATATGGTTTGGATGTTCATTTCCTCCAAACGTCGTGCTAAAAAATGTGATTCCCAATGTTGGAGGCGGGGCCTGGCGGGAAGTGATTGAATCATGGGGGTGGATCCCTCATGAATAGTTTAGCACCATCCCCTTGGTGATGAGTGAGTTCTTGCTCAGTTAGTTCACTTGAGATCTGGGTGTTTATTTTTTATTTTATTTTATTTTTTTTTGAGATGGAGTTTCGCTCTGTCACCAGGCTGGAGTGCAGTGGTGTGATCTTGGCTCCCTGCAACCTCCGCCTCCCAGGTTCAAGCAATTCTCCTGCCTCAGCCTCCCGAGTAGCTGGGACTACAGGCGCCTGCCACCACTCCCAGCTAATTTTTGTGTTTTTTAGTAGCAACGGGTTTTCACCATGTTGGCCAGGATGGTCTCGATCTCTTGACCTCGTGCCACCCGCCTCGGCCTCCCAAAGTGCTGGGATTACAGGTGTGAGCCATCACGCCCAACTGAGATCCGGGTGTTTAAAAGAGCCTGCCCTCCTCCCCACCACTTCTGAGTTCCTCACCGGCCTGTAACCTGCCTACTGCTGCTTTGCCTTGCACCATGAACAAAAGCTCCCTGAGGCCTCACTAGAAGCTGAGTAGATGCCAGAGCCATGCTTCCTGTACAGCCTGCAGAACCATGAGCCAATTAAGCCTCTTTTCTTTATAAATTACTCACTCTCAAGTATTCCTTTATAGCAATGCAAGAACAGACTAACACAGTGACTATGAACCTTGGGGGATGACTCTAAGAGTAGCCTAGAGGGGCTAAGGTGTGAGAAGGAAGGAATAAGGCCCAAGGTGGTAAAAGTACACTAAACGTCATTCTTGCATTTCCCCTGGAAATGTGGATGAGGAGGCACAGTAATGCCCCACCGCTCCTGGATATTCTGCTCAGGGGCCAGGCATAGGGAGAAATTGACCACATTTGTCTAAAGATCATTGTTAGTCTGCCCAGGCTACCATAACAAGGTACTACAGGTTGGGTGCCTTAAACAACAGAAATTTATTTTTTCATAGTTCTGGAGGCTGGATGTCCAAGATTAAGATAAAAGAAAATTTGATTTATGGTGAGAACTATCTTTCTGGCTTGCAGATAGTTACTTTCTCAGTATATCCTGGCAAGGCCTTTCCTCTGTGCCCTGCAGAGGGTTGGGGTTGGTGGAGGGGAAGACAGAGAGAAAAAGAGTAAGAGAGACACGAATACGGCTGGGCGTGGTGGCTCACGCCTGTAATCCTAGCACTTTGGGAGGCTGAGGTGGGTGGATCAACTGAGGTCAGGAGTTCAAGACCAGCCTGATCATCATGGTGAAACCCCATCTTTCTTTTATAAAAATTTTAAAATTGTAAAAAAGAAAAAAAAAAAAAAGGGTGAGAGAGAGAGAGACATTCGTGTCTCCGGTGTCTCCTCCTCTTCTTATAAGGACCCCAATCCTATTAGTTCAGGGCCCTATTCTGATGACTTCATTTAACCTCAGTTACGTTCTTAAAGACCCTGTCTGAAAATATAGTTACATTTGGGGCTAGGGCTTCAATTGATGAATTTCGAGGGGGCAGAATTCAGTCCATAATAGGATTGTCATTTTATTCTGGAGAGAATTTCCTGCTAGTAGTAAAGAGTTAATCTTGTGTAGCAATGAGACTTTCAGTAAGAACTGGATTTGCCATATAAGGTCTTTCTACTTTTTGCTGACAAAATTTCTAGCTTCATGGGACACAAAATAGAATCCAAAACCTGTTTTCTACCTAATGTTTAAGTAAGTCAGGTATCTTACACATTCTGCTGGTGGCACATCCCTCAGGAAGATACCCAAGCACCTTTCACCTCAGGTGAGTTGTGTGCCCCTCCTCTCTGCACCCACTATTCTCTGTGGATAGAGCTCTTATACCTGCATTCATAAGGTAGTTCTACAATGACCTATTTATCTATCTCCTACTCTAAATGGTGGATTTCTTGAGGGCAGAGCCTATGTCTGTTCTCATTCATGTTTATATTCCTCTGTCCTGCTCAGTGCCCATAACCCAGCAGCTGATACATGTTTAATAGATGAAAACAAAATGGTATCCTAAAACTATCGATACACAACAATGCTAATGAAACTTAAGTGTCAGGGCCCCTTATTTGCATGAGAACCTACCCAGTGATTTTAAATTCATAATTGAGTAGTATTTTCCTTAAAAAGAACCTCCTTTTTCCCCCACTCCAAAAAAAAAAAAAAAAACAAAAAAACAAACAAACAAAAAAACCCAAAAAACCCAAAAAGCAAAAACCCAACCAACAACTATAGAAATGTAGGCTCCACGGCCGGGCACGGTGGCTCAAGCCTGTAATCCCAGCACTTTGGGAGGCCGAGGCGGGTGGATCACGAGGTCAAGAGATCGAGACCATCCCGGTCAACATGGTGAAACCCCGTCTCTACTAAAAATACAAAAAATTAGCTGGGCATGGTGGCGCGTGCCTGTAATCCCAGCTACTCAGGAAGCTGAGGCAGGAGAATTGCCTGAACCCAGGAGGCGGAGGTTGCGGTGAGCCGAGATTGCGCCATTGCACTCCAGCCTGGGTAACAAGAGTGAAACTCCATCTCAAAAAAAAAAAAAAAAAAAAGAAATGTAGGCTCCACAAACCTGGGCATGCCCCTGAGTTGCTGAGATGGAGTGTGGCTCTATTTAATATATTTTCCCTGTTTGCCATTGGAGGACAGGGAACCTCTTCAAATGCATTTCTCCTTTCCTGGGATTATTTTGAGAGATATAATAATCTTGTCACTTTGCCATTCTCTGATCAAAGGAAATGAAAATGCTGAAGCAATGTACCCAGCAGCATGGAACACATTCACTGCCAAAAATTATACTAATCAAAGACAAACAAGATGCCCGAGTGGAAGTACAGGAGATGTTTCTTCCCACCAACTATTATTCATAATCTTTATGGTGGGGGGATGTATGGCCACTGAGGTCAGCTCTCACACCCTGTGTTCCTGTAGGAGCTCAGTCATTGCTTGGACACCAGCTTTGGAGGGCAGTAGTCAGTTGCTCCTCAGAGCCGGCAGTGTTAGGGACTGATCTTTAAGCCATCCTGTTGCCCTCATTCTTCATACCTATCCAATGACAAGTCTAGCCAACCCGATCTCTCATAATGTCTCACGATAGCCCGCTTCTCTCTTCTCCTCCACTGTCACTGCCCTCGATTCTTGCCTCATTTTTGTAACCAACACCAACTGGTCTTCCTCCTTCCATTCTTGCCCCGTTTCAATTTATGCTCCACATGATAGCCAGAGTGACCTTTTCAACAATCCCAGCTGGTGGGGTGTCTTCCCTCGGTAGCTCCCTATTAAAGCTCAAGTTCCCTTGAATTACACACAAAACATTCAAACCCAGCTTCTGTTTACTTTTTCTCCCTCATCTCTGCCCACCTGCTTGCTGGCACTTCAGGACTCATCATTCTGAATTATTTGTACCTCCTCGAAGGTGCCATGCTCTCTGCAATCTGGATGTTGGCACATGTAACCCCTCTGCCTTGAGGCTTCTTCCACATCCCTGGCTTGTTTCTTCCACTCAGTTTAAATTAGTGCTGTCCAGTCGAAATATTGTGTGAACCACTTATTTATTTAATTGTAGATTTTGTAGTAGCCACATTTTATTCTATTTTTCTTTCTTTCTTTCTTTCTTTCTTTTTTTTTTTAAACAGATGGGGTCTCGCTATGTTGTCCAAGCTGGAGTGTCATGGCTATTCACAAGCGAGATCCCACTACTGATCAGCACAGGAGTTTTGACCTGCTCCGTTTCCAACCTGGGCCAGTTCACCCCTCCTTAGGCAACCTGGTGGTCCCACGCTCCCGGGAGGTCACCATATTGACACCAAACTTAGTGCGGACACCTGACTGGCATAGCGCACTACAGCCCAGAACTCCTGGGCTCAAGAGATCCTCCAGCCTCAGCCTCCCGAATAGCTGGGACTACAGGCATTCGCCACCAGGCCTGGCAGTAGCCACATTTTTAAAAAGTATAAGTAAAAAGTACATAAGCACTGCAAAGCAATCATGAAATCTTAAGGGACGCGATGGCAAAAGTGGAAGTAGTCCTATCAAAACTGTAAGGTTGAATTTAAGGGAAAAATGTTTCACACTGCTTCAGTTTTATATTTAAATTAATTGATATTAAACATTTGGTTCCCTGGTCCTACTAGTCACATTTCACATCCTTAATAACCCCATTGGGCCAGTGGTCTCTTTCCAAATGGCACGTGTTTAGACTTCACTTTCTCTGACATCCCATCTGCGGTCGGTGCCCTCCCAATGTCACCAGAGTAATCAGGGCTTACCCTTCTCGAAGTACCAGTTGCACTGTGATATAAGCTGTCTGCTTACTTGTCTCTGTTATTCCTCGGACCCAGCTTCTTGACAGCAACGACTTTGTCTTATTCATCTCTGTATCATCAGCATCCAACAATTCTGGCCTGAAATAATTGCTTGATTTGTTTGAATGAGGTTGAATGCCTGAAAAAAAAAAACAAAAAAAACCAATCTTCTATGGGCCTACAAGGCATTACAGAATCAGGTCCTTCACTTGCTCACTCTGACCTCATCTTCTACCACATTCCCCTTTGTTCATTCTGCTCCAGCCACACTGGCCTCCTTCCCATTCCATGAATATCCTAAGTATGAGTGAAGCTTAGGGCCTTTGCACTATGTTCTTTGTGCCTGAAAAACCCTTGCCTTGTGGGCAAATTGGCTTTCCTTCTTCCCTTATTGCATTTAGGGGGGTCATTAAATCTGCCTTCCCTGACTAACCTCTTTCCAAAATAGATCCCATTCTACCAGTTAATTTCCTGTTTATTTTTCATCATAATGTCCATCACCATTTGGTATATTATTTATTTAGTTAATCTGACTGTCCCCACTGGAATTCAAGTTTCGTGATAGCAAGCACTTTTTCTGGGGTGATCAGTGATGTATTCACCCAACTAAGTTTTTTTTTTTTTTTTTTTTTTTAAGATTTGGGGTCTTGCTCTGTTGCCCAGGCTGGAGTTGTAGTGGTGGTGTGATCATGGCTGATAGATCAGCACGGGAGTTTTGACCTGTTCCATTTCTGACCTGGGCCGGCTCACCCCTCCTTAGGCAACCTGGTGGTCCACTGCTCCCGGGAGGTCACCATATTGATGCCGAAGTTAGTGCGGACATCCGACTGGCATAGCACACTGCAGCCCAGAACTCCTGGACTCAAGAGATCCTCCAGCCTCAGCCTCCCGAGTAGCTGGGACTACAGGCACGTGCCACTAGGTGATCTTCCTACCTCAGCCTCCCAAGTAGCTAGGAATATAAGTATGAGCCACCATGCTAGGCCTACACTCTCAACTTAAAATAGTTTCTGGCACCTAACAGGTACTTGATAAATATTTATTACTGAAAGAAAGTTAGACTATCACAGAGAAGCTTAGGGAATGGGAAAAGCCTTAGATACTCAGAAGTAGAGTTCCAGAAATTTCAATATTTCTCCCATTTCAAGTTTTACAATGTCCAAATGGCTTGGAAAGCCACACAATGACCAGCTTTTCATTGGTTTATGTGTAAAACTTGAGGCAGGAGTAAAAGGATAGTCATGAGTTTTAGGAGCTTGAGGCTTCATGAATGGTACAATTTGCCACCGCCAAAACTAGGGGATTCCTGGTTTTCTTCAGGCAGAAGGGTTGGATGAGTGGAATGTTGCTGTTGGAAGCTTCTGTGGCAGTTGGTAGAGATCACCAGTTGGACCGTTGGAAGGGAGTCCGGCAGGACCCATTGAGCAGAAGGAGGCCAGGTGGGAAAGCTCCCGGGAAGAGCAGCCAGGATGGACATGGGGTTGCTCAAGTCCTGAGTCACAGTGAGTCATAGCAGAAAATATAGTTGCTGGGAGAGAGAGATTGGGGTCTGAGTCTGCATACTGACCACTTTGGAACATCCATCAGTGACATGGGGCAAGCTACTCAATCAATGCTTCGTCCTAGCTTGTAAAATAGGGATAATTTGTATTTCACATGGTCGTGAATATGACGTGACAAAGTATATGTGAAAATGCTCTGTGAACTGGAAAGTATTTGATAAATACAAGTTATTAGCTCTGGAGGCATTTTTTCCGGTGAATTCTCTTGTCTGCCCACCCTACACCTTCGATCATTGAATTTACTGTATATAACTCAGGGCCCTTGTAAACTTTTATTTTGTTATAAAACTCAGGTTTGTTTCTCCTGAATGTCCTTCAAGGTTCAGCAAAACAAAGCTCAATCAGGCCTTGGAGAACTTAAAGAGCCACATCCCGACATTTCAAGGAATACAGTTTTCAAATTATCTCATATGCGAATGTCTTATCTCCCCAGATAAAGTGTAAGCTGCTTGTTGTTAAGAGCACAGACTTCAGGCCGGGTGCAGTGGCTCACGCCTGTAATCCCAGCACTTTGGGAGGCTGAGGCAGGCAGATCACGAGGTCCAGTGATCGAGACCAGCCTGGCTAACATGGTGAAAACCCCATCTCTACTAAAAACACAAAAAAATAACCGGGCGTGGTGGTGGGCGCCTGTAATCCCAGCTACCTGGGAGGCTGAGGCAGGAGAATTGCTTAAACCTGGGATGCCAAGGTTGCAGTGAGCCGAGAGGGCGCCACTGCACTCCAGCTTGGGTGACAGAGCAAGACTCCATCTCAGAAAAAAAAAAAAAAGAGCACAGACTTCAGTACTGGGTTTAGTTCTTTTTATTTATTTATTTATTTATTTATTTATTTATTTTTGAGACAGGATCTCACTCTTTCGTCCCTGGCTGTATTACAGTGGTGCTAATCATGGCTCATTGTGGCCTCGACCTCCTGGGCTAAATCGATCCTCCCACCTCAGCCACCTGAGTAGCTGGAACTACAGGCATATGCCACTGCATCCAGCCTCAGTATTGGGTTTGGGGTTTAGCTCTGCTTGTGTACTAGCCATATAAGACTTTGGGTAAGTTACTTACTCTCTTTAAGCCTTAGTTTTCTCTTCTACAGTATTGACATTATAATAATAATTAATGTATAAAGGACTGTTGTGAGAATTAGAAAAGAGAATCCATCTAAAGTTCTTAACCCAGTACCTGGTACATAGTAAGAGACTACTCAGTCTTGGCGACAGCTACCAGCGCTAAGGCTAAGCATCTACTAGTATTGGGCTTTCCCAAAATACTTGATTGATTGAGAACTGAAAGTAAACCAAAGAAAACAGGGTAATTCAAAGCGAATCTTGGTTTTAGTCTCCCAGCCTATCAAGAGGAACTGGAAGGTATATGGCCTCCTGAACCAGGCAGAGAAGTAAACAACAATATAGAGGCAGTTGATTTTCTTGGACTGACAATGGATAAATTTCACTTGAAACATGGAAGTGGGTTTAGGCAGAGGAAGGGAATATTGGCTATTTTAGTCCTGAAATGTTGATGGGATGTTTATGGGATACAAGTATGGTGCAGCATGCCGCAAATATTTCAGGACATCTCCCACTGTCAGATCATCTGTCACATTTTCAGACCACATATTTTGATTTTTGTTCAGAAAATTTGATGGACATAAATGCAGGTGTACCTGACCAGTGACGATTAACATTTTATTTCTGTGGTTATTTATTTAATTTTTCCATACAGACAACAGTTTTAAAATTCTTACTGGATTCTACCAACAGGTTTTAGGGGTCAAAGATAAGGTGTAATTCTGAACCTCCTATTCTGGTTGAGGAAACAGACACGTAACTGTATTGAAATGCCGAAGTGCTGTTTTAAGAGTTATGTACAGCCGGGCACGGTGGCTCAAGCCTGTAATCCCAGCACTTTGGGAGGCCGAGGCGGGTGGATCACGAG
Source organism: Saimiri boliviensis (assembly GCF_048565385.1). Classification (NCBI taxonomy): domain Eukaryota; kingdom Metazoa; phylum Chordata; class Mammalia; order Primates; family Cebidae; genus Saimiri; species Saimiri boliviensis. The sequence goes on from NC_133459.1 coordinate 100,256,750, forward strand.
GTCAAGAGATCGAGACCATCCTGGTCAATATGGTGAAATCCCGTCTCTACTAAAAAAATACAAAAGATTAGCTGGGTATGGTGATGCGTGCCTGTAATCCCAGCTACTCAGGAGGCTGAGGCAGGAGAATTGCTTGAACCCAGGAGGCGGAGGTTGCGGTGAGCCGAGATCGTGCCATTGCACTCCAGCCTGGGTAACAAGAGCGAAACTCCATCTCAAAAAAAAAAAAAAAAAAAAAAAAAAAAAAAAAAAAAAAGAGTTATGTACAAAATGATGCGGGTATGGAAGATGGGGGAAGATGTGGTGGGGTCAGGACACATTTCACAGAGGAAATGGCAGATCTGAAGAATAGCTAAGATTTTTCCATGTGGTCCAGAAGAAAAGACCATCTCATAGAAAAGAAATGGCACAACCGAAGACCTGGAGACACATTGATTACAGGGTGGGGTGGCTGTCGCAGCTGAGAAAAAAGACTGCAAAGTTAATTTGGGTTCAGAGTGTGGAGGGTTTGAATTCTATCCTAAGCAGAAATCTAAGCTAGGGATGATCTGGTGTCAGTAAGAAGGGGAAACGCAGTAGGAAGAGGCCATGGGCAGAGAGGAGATGGGGTGGAGTGTTGAAAAAGTCCAGGCCAAAAATGATTGGCCCTGAATTAGGACTGTAGCCATAGGAATGGAGAAAGGGGATTAAATTCAGACATAATTCTAACAGAATGGACCTAACACAGGGCCCTCCTCATGTTATACGGACTCACACATACACACAAATCCCCATACCTATGAGAGAAAGACTCCACTAAGAGATAGTTCTGTAAATGAGAAGGAGAAATCACACAAAAAATTCTATAGTCGTGAGCAGCAGGAGAGAAGAGTAATGGCCTATGACTGAATAAAACTCTGTGACCTTGTGCTCTGTGTTCGACCTGACCATGTAACCTTGATGTGGAGCCTATGAACTCTGTATCTCAGTTTGTGTTTCCTCTTCCTTGCTCCCTCCTTTCCCCACCAAGTACACAATCTGCTTCCCTGTCACATAGGGTATTAATAATAGCTGCCAGCTGGTCACCAGACCCTCCATCTAAAATTAACGATTGGAGCCAGGCACGGTGGCTCACGCCTGTAATCCCAGCACTGGGAGGCTGAGGTGAGCAGATCACTTGAGCCCAGGAGTTTGAGAACGGTCTGGGAAACATGGCAAAACCCCATCACTACAAAAAAAAAAAAAAAAAAAAACCTACAAAAATTAGCCAGGTGTGGTGGTGTGTACTTGTACTCCCAGCTACTTGGGAGGCTGAGGTGGGAAGATCATTTAAGCCTGGGAGGTTGAGGCTGCAGTGAGCCGTAATGCCACTGCACTCCAGCCTGGGTGACAGAGGGAGACCCTGTCTCAAAAACAAACAAACAGCCGGGCGCGGTGGCTCAAGCCTGTAATCCCAGCACTTTGGGAGGCTGAGGCGGGTGGATCACGAGGTCAAGAGATCGAGACCATCCTGGTCAACAAGGTGAAACCCCGTCTCTACTAAAAATACAAAAAATTAGCTGGGCATGGTGGCGCGTGCCTGTAATCCCAGCTACTCAGGAGGTTGAGGCAGGAGAATTGCCTGAACCCAGGAGGCGGAGGTTTTGGTGAGCCGAGATCACGCCATTGCACTCCAGCCTGGGTAACAAGAGTGAAACTCTGACTCAAAAACAAACAAACAAACAAACAAACAAACAAACAAGATTGTGTAGGGAGGAGCTTTGAAGATGGAAAGTCCTATTATTTTCTCCTTCAGGGTATAGTCCTCTTTCAAGTCAGCCTTGTTCACTAGACGCCCGATAAAGCTCAGCGTAGTGTAGAAGGGGCTTTCAGAGGATGACAGCACTCTTTCACCTGACTTCTGGACCAGCCCGAGAGCTGGTGTAGTTGTTGCAGGAGGAAGAGCTAATTGGGCCACAGGTCCTGAGGCAGGAAGAAAAGGTCTGGCAAGGGTTTGGGAGGATGGAGGGAAGTTGGCTGGATACGTTTTTCCTTGGTCTCTGAGATAATCAAAAAGTGTTTACTCAGCCAGGGGCTGTGATGCTTGCACGTAATCTCAGCACTTTTGGAGGCTGTGGCTGGAGTATTATTTGAAGCCAGGAGTTCAAAACCAGCTCTGGCAACAAAGTGGATCCCTGTCTCCCCAAAAAATAGAAAAAAAAAATAGCTGAATGTGGTGATGCATGCCTGTAGTCCCAACTACACAGGAGGCTGAGGCAGAAAGAGTGCTTGAGCCTAGGAGTTCAAGGCTGCAGTGAGCTTTGATCGTGCCATTGCGCCCCAGCCTCAGTGACAGAAAACCTATCTCTAATTAATAAATAAAACATGTTTAAAGTATTTATTGGATATTATGTGCCTGCTACCAAAGTCTTCTTTCAATCTGTTCCATGCAGTCTATTCATTTACCCAACACATATTTGTTAAGAACTCAGGGAATATCAGCACCTGTCTTAGGCCTTAGGAATACGAAAACAATGCCTGAGATCAGGACTGTCTACCTCTGTCCCCACTCTCCATTCTTGATATTAGCCAAGACTGAGAACAATTGACATCACTCTCTTTGTTAGTTCAGCTCTAAAGATGATAAGACAAGCTTGGGATTGTGTGTAGGTGGGGGAGTCTTCTCCTGCGATCTCCTGTGTTTAGATAAGTATGCTAAGAGAATGCTAAACAATTTTGTTAGTCTCACCAACTAAATTGTAATCTCTAAGTTTCCAATGCTCAGCCTATTACCTAACACATAAACAATGCTCAGTAAAAGAGTGTGGAATGAAAAAAAATTGCCAACTCTGAGAGGCAATTTTTAACTCTGTGTTTGATGTGTCAAAAACCTTTGATGTTGAGGTGTGGGACAAGACAGCTGATAAGTGCTAAATCCTACTGTGAAAATTCCACTGTTTGGAGTTGCAGAAATACAAGGCATACATGAGAGTAGACTTAGTAATTCATGCTGAATCTTTTATTTCACAGCAACAGGTGACCCAACACTCAGTCTCTCCCAGCATTAGGATTTGAGGCCGCCGCAGAGCTAGATTTCTGTCATGACTTTTAGCCAATTAAAGGAAGGAAAGTTTTAGGATAAGCTGTCATTTTCTTTCCTCAAGACTAGGAAGGCAGTGATAGCAAAAAGTATGTGGATGCTTTAAATATTATTAATAATAATTTTATATTTGTATAATGCTTATACTTTCCCAAAATATAGTTTGCGTCACTGGATACCATTTGATTATATCACGTGATAGATAGTATAGAAATTATGATCACCTTTCCAGATAAGAAAAAGGAGGCAAAATGAGAATAAATGATTTACCTAAGGACATTGGCCGGGCGTGGTGGCTCATTCCTGTAATCCAAGCACTTTGGAGGCCAAGGGGGGCAGATCACCTAAGGTTGGGAGTTCAAGACCAGCCTGACCAACATGGTGAAACCCCGTCTTTATTAAACACACACACACACACACACACACACACACACACACACACAGCTGGGTACTGGGAGAATTGGAATGCAACTCAAATCTCTTGCTGACCAGTATTATGCTGACTTTCATATTTGGTTTTGGAGGCACTAAGTTCCGTAAGGAAAAGGATATTTTCTAGGTCACTGCTGAATGGTGGGTGGTCAATAAACATTAATGTATGAAATATGTGCAGTGGTGCGATACTGGCTCACTACAACCTCAGCCTCCAGGGTTCAAGCAATTCTTATGCCTCAGTCTCCTGGGATATACATACATCTGGGACTACAGGAATACACCACCATGCTCAGCTAATTTTTGTATTTTTAGTAGAGACAGGGTCTTGACATGTTCACTAGGCTGGTCTCAAGTGATCCTTCTGCCTTGGCCTCCCAAAGTGCTGGAATTACAGGTGTGAGCCACTGTACCTTGCCTGTCTGTTCATTTTTGGTAGCCTCTATTTCTTTTCTCCTATTTTCAATTAATTATCTTCCTTTTAAAAGTGTTATACATACTTAAAAATATTCTGTAGCCATTAATAACTACATTTAAAGTCTTGGTAGGTAATTTTTTCCTTACATGGTGTTTCTGCTGTCTTTTACTCAGGGAATTTTGTTTCCTCATGTATTTTGTGATTTCTGTAAATTGTGAGCTAACATTTTTTTGCAACTTTTTTAGATTCTTAGATTCCTGAGTGGAGAGAATTTGTGTTTGGTTTTGCCAGGGGCTTGGGGTCTACCAACCTGGATCACTTTGAAGGAACATGAAAGAAATGTGAGCCGGGCATGGTGGCTCACAACTGTAATCCCAGCACTTTGGGAGGCCAATGAGAGTGGATCACAAGGTCAGGAGTTCAAGACCAGCCTGGCTAAGATGGTGAAACCCCGTCTCTACTAAAAATACAAAAATTAGCAGAATGTGATGGTGGGCACCTGTAATCTCAGCTACTCAGGAGGCTGAGGCAGAGAATTGCTTGAACCCGGGAGGCAGAGGTTGCAGTGAGCTGAGATTGCACCACTGCATTCCAGCCTGGGTGATAGAGTGAGACTCCATCTCAAAAAAAAAAAAAAGAAAAGAAAAAGAAATGTGAATTCAGGCTGTAACCTTATCAGAGGTCTCACATGTGGTTAAGAATTTTCAAGAGAAGACTTTTGGACCTTGTACCAAGTGCCATTATTTTTTTACCATACTCCTTTGAGGGGTATATGTGTGTCTCTTTTAACTATTCACCGAGGATATGATCCTTTGCAATTCCGGATAAATGTTTGGGTCTCTAATCTTAGTTTTGAATTTGTGTAGACCTAAGACTTATTGTCCTGTAGCCAAGTGGCCACTGAAACAAATGCTCTGGATTACTGTGGACCAGCAAATGTTCTAGAACAGCTATCAGCTTTAGCATTCACCCTCCTCTTTAGATTTGTGCTGTGCCACTTTTGACCTTTGAATATTTCTTATATTTTCTCGTCAAACAAAAGATGTTTTAAATTTTTTATGTGGAAGTGTTGAGAGGTTTTTAAAAAAGGTTTTTCAAATTCCTCTGTAATACTACGTTCCTCCATAGGTTCTTACAGTTCTAAATTCCTGGATGTTTCTAACTTGATGTATGTTTTTATGTGTATTAATTCAATTTTCACAACAAGTCTATGAGATAGGTATTATCATTATAATTATTCCCATTTTAAAGATGGAGAAACGGAGCCATAGAGAAGTTGAGTAATATGCCCAAGGCCACATAGCTAATAAGTGGTGGGAATCTAAATCTGGGAATTCTGGCTTTAGTGCATATGCATGTAACCATTCCTGTCAGTCACATTCAGTTTCTGCTTTGTGCCTGCACTCCTCCTTCTTGCCTACAATCAGAATGGGGAAGCAATGTATACCCATGTGGAACCACTAGAAAATCACACAATATATACTCAAACCCTTCGTATAGGTTCTTAAGTTCTACAGATGTTTGCAGAAAGAGTGATCAATCAGGAAGTTTCTTGGCAGTTTTGGACTTGAAATAGGTGTGAAGAGATGGATTTGAGTTGACTAAACAGGAAAAAAGGGGAAAGGAAAGGAATTCCAACAAAAAGTAGGGTGGAATTTGAACCTAATGTCAGAGGTAGAAGAGCATGACAGTATATGTGTAAAAATACTGGCCTATGAAGCAGAAAGTCATCTTCAAGAAGAAATAGACATTCAACTGGGTAGGTAGAAAGGATCCTGAAAGCCAGATAAAGAAATTTAGATATGATCAGTAGAAATTAGCTTTAAGGAAGATGCCTTTGTAACAGCATACTGATTGGAAGTTGTCAAAAACCGAAACACCTGAGATTTTACTCTATATGTAAGCTTAGAAGTTATCCTGTTGCCAGGATGATGGTAGACGACATGAGACCTCCTGAGTCAGAGACAAAGGACTCTATTACTCGGCACAGTGGCAGCATGAATGTCAGTTTCATGTCCATTCCCCTTGCTCCTCAAATTCCACAGAGGTGATGTAAAATGAATGCTGTATATGTCATGAGTTTTTGCCAGAGCTGAGGAATTCCAAGCCTGGGAAACTCACATTTTCTATAATGGAATGTGTGCATACCTGCCTGGCCTTTGCCTTGGAGAAAGATCTTTTAATTATACTGTACAATAAACAAACCTGTTCTCTGCTCTAGAGAAGACAGTCCAAAAATAAGGCCATCTGTGCTTCTGGGGAAGAAACATGAAAAACTGTTTCCTGACAGAAGTCATCTGAGAAATAGTAATCTGAGCATGAATTGTTTAGGACAATTCATGTAAGCTCCACAAAAGTAGAGATCTTGCTGCTGTCAGTCTTGCTCATTGTAATAGTCCTAGAGATGAGTATATAATCTTAGTAAATGTTTGATGGATGTATGTCTAGTGCATAGCAATTTTTGAGTGTTCACTATACGCAGGCCTAGTACTAATCACTTGACAAGGGCTAACTCATTTAATCCTCATAGCAATAAATACTCTTATTATCTCATTTTACAGATGGTGAAACTGAGGCATAAAAAGTTTTAATTGACTTGCTCCAGGTCATACATATAGGAAGTGGTAGAGCTGGTATTCAAACACCAACATATGATTCCAGAACTGGTGGTTTGTTTTTTTTTTGGTGGTTTTAAATAGTATAATAAATTGCCTCTCAGGGCCTGTCTGGTGGTGGTAGTGGTTCAGAAAAACAGATAAAAGTTACCTTTAAAGGAATAACCTTTGTTGATTTTCTGAATATAGTAGATAAAAAATGGGTGAGTTGTGGTCTCTGTGAAGATGGTAGAGTAAGGTACTCTGAAAATGAACTCCAGCATAAAAACAAATACGAAGCTGGCAAAAATGATCAGAATCTACTTTTTCAGAACTCTGGAAATTAACCAAATGTTTGCAGCAACTCAGGGAACATATATTCAGGAAAGATAGCTGAGTTTTCATAGGAGAGACAGATCTGTGACGTTATAACTTGCTATCTCTAGCTCCCCAGCTCAGTGGTAGCCTTGAAAATAACAGCCTGCATTCTAGCACCAGTATCAGAAGAAGTAGAATGAATGTCATCATTTGGAAATATTTGTCCTTGGTTGATTGTCTGATGACTCCCTAAGAAATGGGCTCAAAAGTCATGTTTTATCTTGTTTCAGAGCTTGCCCAGCCCTAAAGCCACACTATCTGGAGTCATTTGTTGAAAGCATAGGTAAATGTTTTAGCTTTTGTTACTGAGACAATGGATAACAGTTGGGGCAAACAATAGATGAACCACGTATCTTGGGAGGAAGGCCTAAATGAAATTATTTGGCAAGCAAGGACTTTGCAAAGCTCTTACATTTCTGGGAATTTAGAAGGCCAGGTACATGCCGAGGAGTGTTAACATGCTCAAGAAAGACCAGAGAAAGTCCCTATTGGCTCCCCTCTAGTTTACCTGAGCAAACAGAAAGTGAAGACCAAGGCTGAGTTGTAAACTGCTTGGTGGAGTGCTGAAGGCATTCCCCAATAAAGACAGAGAATCTCTCTGTAAAGACTGGGAGATTTTTTTGCTCTGGGTGTTTAAGGAAATCTTTGTCCAATCGTTAGCTGACCACTAAGTTAACAGAACAGAGACTTCAGTGGCTGTACTGACAAAGACTATAGACTTTATATAATTAGTCAAGAAAACTCACTAAACAAACTTGCTACAGCAAGCAGTAACAACAAAGCTTATGGATGGATTAGAACTTGATTTCTAGATTTGCCAAATTATTCAAAATGTCCAGTTGTCCATTAAAAATTATGAGACATGCTCAGTGCATTAATCTATTTTTGCGCTGCTCTAAAGATACTAACCAAGACTGGGTAATTTATAAAGGAAAGTGGTTTAATTGACCCACAGTTCCAGATGACTGGGGAGGCCTCAGGAAACTTACAATCATGGCAAAATGGGAGGCAGGCTCATCTTACACGGCAGCAAAAGAGAGAGAGAGAGAGAAAGAGAGAGCGAGCGCACCTATGTGTCAGCACAGGAAAAACTACCATTTATAAAACCATCAGATCTCAAGATAATTCACTCGCTATCACTAGGACAGCATAAAGGAAACTGCCCCAATAATCCAATCATTTGCCACCAGGTCTCTTCTTAAATATTTGAGGATTGCAATTCAAGATGAGATTTGGGTGGGGATACAAAGCCTAACCATATTGCACATAAATAAGAAAGTGTGGCCCACTCACTGGAAAATAATCAATGTGTTCTTGAGGAAACTCAGGTATTGGATTACCAAACAAAGATTTAAAATTAGCTACTTAAAATGTGTTCAGGCTGGGCATGGTGGCTCATGCCTGTAATCCTAGCACTTTGGGAGGCCCAAGTGGGTGGATCACCTGAGGTCAGGAGTTCAAGACCAGCCTGGCTATCATGGTGAAACCTCATCTTTATTTTTAAAAAAATATTAAAAAAAAAAAGATAAAATGTGTTCAAAGACTTAAAAGAAACCATATCTAAAGAACTAAATAAAAGCATGAAAATGATGCCTCATCAAATAGGGAATATCAATAAGGAGGTAGAAATTATAAAAAGAAACCAAATGAAAATTCTAGAGTTGAAAAGTATATTTAAGTTAAAAATTTACTAGGGGGGGGCTCAATAACAGCTGAGGATGCAGAAGAAAGAATCAACTATTTCAAGATAAATCAATTGAGATTATCCTATTTGAGGAACAGAAAGAAAAGAGGAAAATGAACAGGGCCTAAGAAACTCATGGGACATCATTAAGCAAACTAAGATATGCATAATGAGAGTTCCAGAAGTAAGGAGAGAGAGAGAAAAGGGGGCAGAAAGAATATTTTTAAAAAAATAATGTCCAAAAATTTCACAAATTTGATGAAAAATATTAATCTACCACTCCAAGGAGCACAAAAAACTTCAAGTAGGACAAATTCAAACAGATCCACATCCAGGCACATCATAAACTCTCAAAAGCTCAACATGGAGACTCTTAAAAGCAATGAGGAGTAATACATCACATACAAAGGATTTTTAATAAAATTAACAGCTGACCTCCCATCAGAAACCACAGCAGCCAGAAGGCAGTGGCAACACATACTAAAAATTCTATATTTCGCCAAAATAGCCTTCAGAAATGAAGAAATTAAGACATTCTCAGATAAATAAAAACTGAGTTTATTGCTAGCAAACTTGCTTTACAAGAAATGCTAAAGAGAGTTCTTTAGGCTGAAGTAAGAGTAACTAGAGTAACTCAAATCTACAAGAAGAAATAAAGCACAGGCTGGGCATGGTGGCTCACACCTGTAATCCCAGCACTTTGGGAGGCTGAAGCAGGTGCATCACTTGAGGTCAGGAATTTGAGTCTAGCCTGGCCAACATGGTGAAACTTCATCTCTACTAAAAATACAAAATTAGCCAGGTGTGGTGGTGTGCACCTGTAATTCCAGCTACTTGGGAGGCTGAGGCAGGAGAATTGTTTGAACCCAGGAGGTGGAGGCTCAGAAAGCCGGGATTGCACCACTGCACTTCAGCCTAGGCTAACCCCCTCCGAAAAAAGAATACCAGTAATGATAACTACATAGATAATTATAAAATACATTATTAATGTATTTTTGTTTGTAACTCCTTTTTTAAAATCTGATTTAAAATACAACTGCATAAGGCAATAATTATAAATTTATGTTGATGAAAAACAATTTATTAAGATGTAATTTGTGGCAATAACAGCATAAAGGAAGAAACTGAACTATATAGGAGCAAAATTGTGTATAATATTAAAAGTAAGTTGGTATTTCTGAATTACATTGTTATAAATTAAGATGTTAATTAATTCCCAGGGAAGGCCAGGTATGGTGGCTCACGCCTGTAATCCAAGCACTTTGGAGGCCAAGGCAGGAGGATCACCTGAGGTCAGGAGTTCAAGACCAGCCTGACCAACGTGGTGAAACCCTGTCTTTATTTATAAAATTTGTAAAATTTAAAATTAAAAAAAAAAAAAGAAAAAAATTCCCAGGGAAATCACCAAGAAAATAACTTGAATGTATGCAGTAAAAGAAATGGTAAAGGAATTAAAGTGATGCCCTAGAAAAGTGCATATTTAACACAGAGGAAAGTAGTAATGGAGGAACTGAGGTACAAAAAAGATATAAGACATACACATAATACATAGCAAAATGACACAAGGAAGCCCTTTCTTTTCAGTAACTACATTAATGTTAATGAAACTCTCCAATTAAAAGGCAGAGGTCAGAAGAATGAATTAAAAAACATGATGCAACTATATGCTCTTTTTTTTTTTTTTTTTTTTTTTTTACTTGTACTATGGTCCTTTTTTTTTTTTATTGCATTTTCGGTTTTGAGGTACATGTGAAGAACATGCAAGATTGTTGCATAGGTACACACATGGCAGTGTGGTTTTAAAAAGTCTCCCTTTAGATTTAAAGACACAAGTAGGTTGAAAGTAAAAGAATGGAAAAAGATGGCCGGGCTCGGTGGCTCAAGCCTGTAATCCCAGCACTTTGGGAGGCCGAGGCAGGTGGATCATGAGGTCGAGAGATCGAGACCATCTTGGTCAACATAGTGAAACCCCGTCTCTACTAAAAATACAAAAAACTAGCTGGGCGTGGTGGCGCGTGCCTGTAATCCCAGCTACTCAGGAGGCTGAGGCAGGAGAATTGCCTGAACCCAGGAGGCGGAGGTTGCGGTGAGCCGAGATCGCGCCATTGCACTCCAGCCTGGGTAACGAGAGCGAAACTCCGTCTCAAAAAAAAAAAAAAAAAAAAAAAAAAATGGAAAAAGATAAGGATTTTTGCAAACAGTAGCAAAAAGAGAGTTGACGCAGCTATCCTAAAACCAGACAGATGTATCAGACTTTAGGATAAAACTGTCATGACAGACAAAGAAGACCATTTTAGAATGATAAAAGAATCAATCCACTAAGAAGATATAACAATGATAAACATAGATACATTTAACAACAGATACCCAAATACAGGAAGCAAAAAACTGGCAGAATTAAAGGGAGAAACATTTCTACAGCAATATTTGGAGACTTTAGTACCACACTTTCTTTTTTTTTTTGAGATGGAGTTTCGCTCTTGTTACCCAGGCTGGATTGCAATGGCGCGATCTCGGCTCACTGCAACCTCCGCCTTCTGGGTTCAGGCGATTCTCCTGCCTCAGCCTCCTGAGTAGCTGGGATTACAGGCACGTGCCACCATGCCCAGCTAATTTTTAGTATTTTTAGTAGAGACGGGGTTTCACCATGTTGACCAGGATGGTCTCGATCTCTTGACCTCGTGATCCACCTGCCTCGGCCTCCCAAAGTGCTGGGATTACAGGCGTGAGCCACCACACCCGGTCTAGTACCACACTTTCAATAATGTATAGTACAAATGGAAGATCATCAAGGAAGTAAAAGACTTGACGACACTATAAACCTGCTAGACTTAACAGACATCTAAAAAGCACTCCACATAACAACAGCAAAATAACATTCTTGTCAAATGCACATGGGACATTATCCAGATTAAACTATAAGTTAGGCCACAAAGCAAGTCTGAATAAATTTTAAAATGTTGAAATTATATAGAATATGTTCTCTGAACACATTAAGATGAAATTGGGCTGGGTGTGGTAGCATGTGTCTATAATTCCAGCTACTCAGGAGGCTGAGGTGTGAAGATTGCTTGAGCCTAGGAGTTCAAGGCCTGCCTGGGTAACATTGCGAGACCACATCTTTACAAATGTTGGAAGTCAAGAACAGATGTAAATCAGGAAAGTTCCTAAATATATGGGCATTAAACAATACACTCTTAAACAAACAATGGGTTAAAGAAGAAATTACAAGAGACATTAGAAAATACTTGAGTGAATACAAATGAAAACATAACGCAAACAAACTTATGGGATAGAGGGAATGTTGGAAGAATGCTTAGAGGGAAATTTATAATTAGTTGTAAACATCTTCATTAACAAAAAAGAAAGATCTTAAATCAACAACATAATCTTCCATCTTTAGAAACTAGACAAAGAGGGGCAAACTAAACCCAAAGCAAGAAAAAGGAGGAAAATAATAAAGATTAGAATTAAAAAAAGGTTAGAAAAATATTAGAGAAAATCAATGAAACCAAAAGTTGGTTCTTCTAAAAGGTCAACAAAATTGACCATCCTTTTTCTATGCTGACCAGAAAAATAGGGAGAAAACAAAAATGACAAAAATCAGGAATGAGAGCAGGCACCTTACCATCAACCTTAAAGAAATAAAAAGAATTGGCTGGCCCAATGGTAGTGGGTTATCAGAACTTATTAACATTAGTGTCACTAAAGTTGGTATACAACCCCCACTGCTAAATTTGACTGGCTTAAAAAAATTTAAAAGAAATAAAAAGAATTATAAGACTACTATGAGCAATTGCATGACAACCAGTTTTTATAATCTAGAGAAAATGGACAAATTTCTAAAAACATACAAACTACTAGTCCGGGCGCGGTGGCTCAAGCCTGTAATCCCAGCACTTTGGGAAGCCGAGGTGAGTGGATCACGAGGTCAAGAGATCGAGACCATCCTGGTCAGCATGGGGAAACCCAGTCTCTACTAAAAATACAAAAATTAGCTGGACATGGTTGTGCATGCCTGTAATCCCAGCTACTCAGGAGGCTGAGGCAGGAGAATTGCCTGAACCCAGGAGGCGGAGTTCGCGGTGAGCCGAGATCGTGCCATTGCACTCCAGCCTGGGTAACAAGAGCGAAACTCCGTCTCAAAAAAAAAAAACAACAAAACACAACCATGCAAACTACTAAAACTCACTCAAGAAAGAGTAGAAAATCAGGATAGATGTATAAAAAGTAAACAAATTGAATCAGTAATTAAAAAAACTTCCAACAGAGAAAAACCCAGGACAAGGCTGGCTATTGTGGCTCATGCCTGTAATCCCAGCACTTTGGTAAGACAGGGCAGAAGGATTACTTGAGGCCAGAAGTTTAAGACCCCTCGGCCTCCCAAAATGCTGGGATTACAGGTATGAGCCACCACACCCTACCCGACCCTGTCTTAAAAGGGGCAAAAAAGGAAAAAGGCAAGAAAAGCAAAGCCCATGACTAGACGGGTTCATTAATAAATTCTGTAATATTTTCAAATAATTATCCTTAAGCTTTCACAAACTTTTTTAAAAAAATAAAGGGAAGGATATACTTCCTAACATCTTCTATGAGACCAATATTACTGTAATACTAAAACCAGACAAAGACAACAGGGAAAAGAAAATAACAGACTAATATCCATTATGACTATAGCTGTAAAAATCTTTTTTTTTTTTTTTTTTGAGACGGAGTTTCGCTCTTGTTACCCAGGCTGGAGTGCAATGGCGTGATCTCGGCTCACCGCAACATCCGCCTCCTGGGTTTAGGCAATTCTCCTGCCTCAGCCTCCTGAGTAGCTGGGATTACAGGCACGCGCCACCATGCCCAGCTAATTTTTAGTATTTTTAGTAGAGACGGGGTTTCACCATGTTGACCAGGATGGTCTCGATCTCTCGACCTCATGATCCACCCGCCTCGGCCTCCCAAAGTGCTGGGATTACAAGCTTGAGCCACCGCGCCCGGCCTAGCTGTAAAAATCTTAACAAAATACTAACAAATGGACTTCAGTAGCATATGAAAATGATTATCTGAGGGGTCTTCAAAAGCTCATGGAAAACATATATGAGAAAAGAATGCATGGATTTCAATTTTTGCACTGAAATAAACTTGTACTAACTTATAATATGTCTGAACAGGATCTAGACTGAGGCACTAAGAAGGATAAGGCATCAGTTTGAAAAGAGCCCCTATCAGAGCGCCATGAATTTTGTTAAAATTGAAGCAGGAAGAAACATCACATTTGTAGTGCAGTTAGAGTTGGAGAATGGTGAAATCATTGGTGCTTTACAAAAAGGTTATGGGGACAATGCCCCAAAGAAATCAGCAATTTACAAATAGATAACTCGTTTTATGAAAGGATAAGATGATGCTGAATATGAAGCCTACAGTGGCAGACCATCCACATTCATTTATGAGGAAGAAATTTATCTTGTTTGTGTTGAAGAGGATCATTGATTAACAGCAGAAACAATAGTCAATGCCATAGGCATCTCAGTTGGTTCAGCTTACCAAATTCTGACTGAAAAATTAAAGTTGTGCAAACTTTCCACTTGATGGATCCCAAAACCATTGTGCCCAGATCAGCTGCAAAAAAGAGCAGAGCTTTCAAAGGAAATTTTAAGCAAGTAGAATCAAGATCCTGAAGCATTTCTTTAAGGGATTATAACAGGAGATGAAATATAGTTTTACTGGTATGATCCTAAAGACAAGGCACAATCAAAGCAGTGGCTACCAAGAGGTAAAAAGTGGTCCATGCTGGGTGCAGTGGCTCACGTCTGTAATCCCAACGCTTTGGGAGGCTGAGGTGGATGGGTCACTTGAGGCCAGGAGTTTGAGATCAGTCTGGGCAACATGGTGAAACCCCGTCTCTACTAAAAACATAAAAAATAGCCAGATATGGTGACACAGGCCTGTAGTCCCAGCTGCTTGGGAGGCTGAGGCAGGAGAATCACTTGAACCTAGGAGGCAGAGGTTGCAGCGAGCTGAGATCGTGCCACTGCACTCCAGCCTGGGCAACAGAGTGAGACTCTATCTCAAAAGACAAACAAACAAAAAAAGTGATCCGATCAAAAGTGGACTAGTTAAGAGCAAAGGTTATGGCAACAGTTTTTTGGGTTGCTCAAAGCATTTACTTGTTGACTTTCTGGAGGGCCAAAGAATGATAACATCTGCTTATTATGAGAGTGTTTTAATAGAATTAGCCAAAGCTTTAGAAGAAAAATACCCAGGGAAGCCCCACCAGAGAGTCTTTCTCCACCATGACCATGTTCCTGCTCATTCCTCTCATCAAACAAGTGCAATCTTGTGAAAGTTTTGATGACACATCATTAGGCATCTATTCTGCAGTCCCGATTTGGCTCCTTCTGACTCCTTTCTGTATCTTAATCCTTAAAAAATCTGTAAAAGGCACCAATTTTTCTTCAGTTTATAATGTAAAAAAAAACAAAAAAACAAACAAACAAAAAAAACGACATTGACATCAAATTTCCAGGACCCTCCATTCTCTAGGGATGAACTAAGTGGCTGGTATCATCACTTACAAAAGTGTCTGGAATTGATGGAACTTAATGTTGAGAAATTAGTTTATATTTTATATTTTTAATGCCTGTTTCACGAACTTTTTGAAGTCTCCTTGTACATCACTACCAAGTGGCGTTTATTCCAGAAATGAAAGATTGATTTAATGTGTAAAAATTAATCAATATGATAAACCTTATTAATAGGACAAAATTCAGTACACTTTCATGATTTGAAAACACACCAGACCAGAAAAAGCAGGGAAATTCTTCAATCTCATAAAGGCCATCTTTGAAAACTCCACTGCTAACATTATACTTAATGTTGAAAGATTGAAAATTTCCCCCTAAGATCATGAAAAAAAAAAAAAAAAGAAAGAAAGAAAATGACTATTCGCACTACTTCTATTCAACACTTTATTGCTCTTTTGAAAGTTCTAGCCAGGACATCTAGGCAAAAAAAGAAATAAAAGCCACTCATATTGGAAAGGAGGAAGTAAAACTGTATTTTTTCATTGTTGATTTGATCCATGTCTAATTTAAATATAGAAAACTCGAAAGAAAACACACACACTACACACACACAAACATGCACACAATTAAATCTAGGAAATGAATTCAGCAAAGTTGAAGGATACAAGACCAATATACAAAAATTAGTTGTATTTTTATGTTAGCTAGAAACAAGCCAACAATGAAAGTAAGAAAATAATTTTATGTACAATAGCATCAAAAAGAACACAATACTTGGGCATGATTCCACTTAACACTCCTTAGGATGGCTATTACTAAAAAAACAAAACAAAACAAAACAAAAAAATCAGAAAATAACAATGTTGGTGACGGTATGGAGAAATTAAATCCCTTGGGCACTGCTAGTGGGAATGTACAATGGTGCAGCCACTATGAAAAACAACATGACAGTTCCTCAAAAAAATACAAATAGAATTATCAATGTGATCCAGCAATTCTATTTCTGGGTATATATCTAAGATCATTAAAAGTAGGGACTTAAACAGGATTTGTGCACTCATGTTCATACCAGCCTTATTCACAATAGCCCAAAGGTGGAAGCAAACAAGTGTCTATCAATGGATGACCTGATAAACAGAATGTGGTATATACATGCAACGGAATCATATTCAGCTTTGAAAAGGAAGAAAATTCTGACATATGTTACAAATGAATGAACCTTAAGGACATTATGCTAAGTGAAATGAGGCAGTCACAAAAGGACAAGTATTATGTGATTTCACATATATGGAGTACCTGGAGTAGTTCAGTTCATAGAGACAGAAAGTAGAGGAATAGGGCTGGGTGTGGTGGCTCATGCCTGTAATCCCAGCACTTTGGGAGGCCGAGGCGGGTGGATCAAGAGGTCAAGAGATCGAGACCATCCTGGTCAACGTGGTGAAACCCCGTCTCCACTAAAAATACAAAAAATCAGCTGGGAGTGGTGGCGCATGCCTGTAATCCCAGCTACTTGGGAGGCTGAGGCAAGAGAATTGCTTGAATCCAGGAGGTGGAGGTTGCGGTGAGCCAAGATCACACCATTGCACTCCAGCCTGGGTAACAAGAGCGAAACTCCGTCTCGGAAAAAAAAAAAAAAAAAAAAGAAAGTAGGGGAATGGTGCTTCCCAGAGGCTGGAAGAAGGAAGAATGGGGAGTTACTGTTTACTGGGTATAGAGTTTCAGTTTGGGAAGATGAAGGCAGTTTTGGAGATGGATAGTGGTGATGGTTGCATAACAATGTGAATGTTCTTAATGCCACTGAGCTGTACAGTTAAAATACTTAAAATAGTTAAAATGGTAAAACAAAACACCAAACAAATTGAAACAAGAAGAGAGGAAAAAAGACAGCGGTACTTTACAAATGGCTCTGCAGTTTTAATGTAAAACCTATACAAATTCAAACTGTTTTATGTTTTATTTTTGCAGAAATGGGCGAGCTAATCCTGTAATTGATATAGAAATGCAAGAGACCTTGAATAAGCAAAGTAGTATTGAAAAAGAAATAGTTGAAGGACTCACAATTCCAGATTTTAAAACTTAACTACGAAGCTCCAGTATTCTAAAGTGTATGGTATTCACATAAGGCTAGATATGTAGACTAATGGAATTAAATTAAAATTAAGAAATAAATCCATCCACTTGCGGACAATTGAGTTTCAACAAGGTTTCCAAGACTATTCCAGGGGAGAAAGGACAGTCTTTTCAACAGATGGTGCTGGGGCATTTGAATATCCACATATCAAAGAATGAAGTTGGACTCCTAGCTTACACTGTATACAAAAATTGCCAGGCGCAGTGGCTCGTGCCTGTAATCCCAGCACTTTGGGAAGCTGAGGCAAACAGGTCACCTGAGGTCAGGAGTTTGAGACTAGCCTGGCCAATGTGTCAAAACCCTGTCTCTACTAAAAATACAAAAAAATTAGCCAGGTGTGGTGGCACGTGCCTGTAGTCCCAGCTACTCTGGAGGCTGAGGCATGAGAATCACTTGAACCTGGGTGGTGGAGGTTGCAGTGAGCTGAGATCTGGCCACGGTACTCCAGCCTGGGTGACAGAGTGATATTCTGTCTCAATTAAAAAAAACAAAACAGCCGGGCGCGGTGGCTCAAGCCTGTAATCCCAGCACTTTGGGAGGCCGAGGCGGGTGGATCACGAGGTCCAGAGATCGAGACCATCCTGGTCAACATGGTGAAACCCCGTCTCTACTAAAAATACAAAAAATTAGCTGGGCATGGTGGCACGTGCCTGTAATCCCAGCTACTCAGGAGGCTGAGGCAGGAGAATTGCCTGAACCCAGGAGGCGGAGGTTGCGGTGAGCCGAGATCGCTCCATTGCACTCCAGCCTGGGTAACAAGAGCGAAACTCCGTCTCAAACAAAACAAAACAAAACAAAACAAAACAAAACTCAAAATGGATCAAATAACTAAATGTAAGCTAAAATACTAAAGCTTTTCAAAGGAAACATAGGTGTAAACCTCTGTGACCTTAGATTAGGCAATGGTTTCTTAAATATGACACAAAAAGCACAAGCAACAAAAGAGAATAGAGAAGTTAGACTTCATCAGAATTAAAAACTTTGGTGCACCAAAGGGCACTACCAAGAAAGTGAAAGTACAAACCATAGAATGGGGGAAAATATTTGTAAATCATATATCTGATAATAGTCTAGTAGCCAGAATATGTAAAGAACTCTTAAAACTCAACAATAAAAGACAAATAATCCAATTTTAAAATGAGCAAGGATATTTCTGCAAAGAAGAGACACAAATGATCAATAAGCATGTGAAAAGACGCTTAGCATCGTTAGTCATTACACAAATGTAAATCAAGACTTCAGTGAGATACCACTTCCCATTCACCAGGATGGCTGTAATTTAAAAAAAGGAAAAGGAAGCGTCGGCAAGGATAGGGAGAAATGGAAGTCCTCATCACGCTGCTGGTGGGAATGAAATGGTGCAGCTACTGTGGAAAGCAGTTTGGCGGTTCCTCAAAAAGCGGAAAATAAAGTGACTATATGATCCAGCGATTTCACTTTTTTAGGGTATACCCAAGAACTTGGATGTTCACTTACGTTTTGAACCTGTAATTCAAAAATGGATGTTCACACAAAAACTTGTACACCAATGTTCATGGCAGCATTCTTCATAGCAGCCTGAAAAAGGAACAAACCGAATGTTCATCCACGGATAAGAGGATAAACAAAATGTGATATATAATGGAATGTTGTGCAGCTGTAAAAATGAATGAAATACTGATACACTACATGTTACGACATGGATGGACCTTGAAAACATTATGCTGAAAGAAATAAGTTAGACACAAAAGGCTACGTATTCTATTATTCCATCTATGGAAATGTCCAAAATAGTCAGATCCATAGAAACAGGTTGTAGATTGGTAGTGCCAGGATGACGGGAGGAGGAAATTGGGAAGTATGGGAAATCCTCTGGAATTGGATAGTGGTGATGGTTGTTCAACATTGTGAATATACTAAAAATTACTGAGTTGTGTACCTTAAAGTTGATAAAATGCTGAATTTTATGTTATGTGGATTTGATCTCAATTTTTTTTAAATTATGAATTACAGAAAGCATCAAGATTGTGTTCAAATTTACTGAAGTCTCTTTTTTTTAAATTAATTAATTAATTAATTAATTAATTAAATTTTTTTTTTTTGAGACGGAGTTTCGCTCTTGTTACCCAGGCTGGAGTGCAACAGCGCGATCTCGGCTCACCGCAACCTCCGCCTCCTGGGCTCAGGCAATTCTCCTGCCTCAGCTTCCTGAGTAGCTGGGATTACAGGCACGTGCCACCATGCCCAGCTAATTTTTTGTATTTTTAGTAGAGACGGGGTTTCACCATGTTGACCAGGATGGTCTTGATCTATTGACCTCGTGATCCACCGGCCTCGGCCTCCCAAAGTGCTGGGATTACAGGCTTGAGCCACCGCGCCCGGCCTTTAATTTATTTTTTTAAGACAGGGTTTCACCATATTGGTCAGGCTGGTCTCGAACTTCTGACCTCAGGTGATCCACCCGCCTCAGCCTCCCAAAGTGCTGGGATTACAGGAATGAGCCACTGAGCCTGGCTTGATCTCGATATTTTTAAAAAAGGGATAAATCAAAGATGAGTGACTCCACTTTAGATTTTATGCCTGGGTAAATTTAGAGAATAATATTGCACTGACAGAGAAGAGTAAGTTGGAAAAGGAAGCCTGATATTCAGGACAGATGGCAAATTTGACTTAAAACACATTCGAATGCCTCAGATTGAAGGCTCTGCATTTGATTGGAAACGATGACTTCCAATAAGTGCCTAAGGAGACTACAGGGTTAGAAATAAAATTTAGAAACCTTCAACATAGACTATAGCAGGGCCTGGGAGTATGAAATGCCCCCTAAAGAGAGAGTCCCGTCTTTGCCTATCACCATCTATTCTCTCTCTGAGAAGGCCCACTGCTTTAAAATAAAACCTCACCATCTTCAAAAATGCCCCTGCCATCCAGGGATGACAAGATGAATGATAATGTAGGAGTAAGGGTAATGCTATTTTTGTTTGAAGCTGTCCAATCTGTAGTAGGACTTCTTCCCCCCCTTCCTCCTCCTCTTCCTCTTCCTCCTTCTCTTCTTCCTCCTCTTCCTCCTCTTTTATCCTTCTCCTCCTTCTTCTCTTTTATCCTCCTCCTCCTCCTCCCTCTCCTCCTTCTCTCTCTCCTCCTTCTCTCCCTCTTCCTCCTCTCCCTCTTCCTCTTCCTTCTCTTCCTCTTCCTCCTTAAGACAGAGGGCCTAATATTTTAATGAGGAAAATGTACTGTTCATTTTCCCAAAGTATTAAGACACCTAGAAAGGATTGTGTTAACATTTTGGTGAACACTCTCCACTGGGAGTTTTGAGCAGAAGAGTGATATGACCCAATTATGTTTCTAAGAGATCACTATGGTTGCTGAGTGGAGAATAGATGGGAGATGGTATTTGGCGAGACCAGACAGTATAGTTTTTCCCTTTTGGCAGTGAATCTTCCTTGAAAATAAAATTTGTCAGTTGCTCTTTCAAAATCAGTTTCTTCTCTCATTTTTAGATTAAACACACACACACACACACACGCATACCAGAGTTCACACAGAATCACTTTAATTTGGTTTTCATTGGTTCATCAGTGAAAACACTCTAAAAGCTATACGTCACAGTGGAATTACCAAAGAGCTGTCATCTGCGCTGTGTGTGTATCTCTGGGTGTGTGTGTGTCTCTGGGTGTGTGTGTGTCTGCGTGTAACAGAAATAATTTCTTCAGAAATACTCCAGATTTTATAACCCAGTGGGAGAATCTACAAATAGACTTTTGATTTCAGTTTCTCATTGTTCTAAAACACATATATGGCCGGGTGCAGTGGCGCATGCCTATAATCCCAGCACTTTGGGAGGCCGAGGCGGGTGGATCACGAGGTCAAGAGATCGAGACCATCCTGGTCAACATGGTGAAACCCCCATCTCTACTAAAAATACAAAAAAAAAAAAAAAAAAAAAAAAAATTAGCTGGGCATGGTGGCACACGCCTGTAGTCCCAGCTACTTGGGAGGCTGAAGCAGGAGAATTGCCTGAACCCAGGAGGCGGAGGTTGCGGTGAGCTGAGATCGCGCCATTGCACTCCAGCCTGGGTAACAAGAGTGAAACTCCGTCTCAAAAAAACAAAACAAAACAAAAAAAACAAAAAACACATATATGGCTGGGCACCATGGCTCGTATCTATAATCCCAGCACTTTGGAAGGCAAAGGTGGGAGGATCACCTGAGTTTGGGAGTTCAAGATCAGCCTGGACAACATGGTGAAACGCCATCTCTACTGAAAATACAAAAATTAACCAGGTATGGTGGTGCTCACCTGTAGTCTCAGCCACTTGGGAGGTTGAGGCAGGAGAATCACTTGAACCTGGGAGGCGGAGGTTGCAATGAGTCAAGACAGCACCACTGTACTCCGGCCCAGGTGACAGGGTGAGACTCCATCTCAAAAAAAAAAAAAAAAAAAAAAAAAAAGACAAGATTTGAATCTAGGAACTTGTCTGTACGTAGACAAACATGTCCACTATGGTTAGTTTGCACATAGGAGAAATGCTCCCTTCACAGCGTAAGTCACAGAAGAAAGGGCATTCATACTTTCTGCTGCATGAAGTCTGCACTGCTGTAAATAAAATAAAAAGTTCCCATCTTCCATTGACTCTTCCAAAATTTCACTTCTCTCATCCAACTCCTACATAGCCCTTAACTTGCTCTCAAGGACTGAGCCCCGTCTTTTACCAAATAAATGGAGATTGTCAGGCAGCTTCCTGCTCCACCATTTCTCAGCTGGCACAGTCCCTCACCTACGTGGGTGGAGCCACACAGACACTTCTCTTTTAACTTCTTTGCATCGCCCTGGGTTAAGCTGCTAAGAGAGGTATTCCTATTTAAAGAAGGGAATGCTTGGCCGGGGGCGGTGCCTCACGCCTATAATCCCAGCACGTTGGGAGGCCGAGGAGGGTACATCACGAGGTCAAGAGATCTAAACCATCCTGGTCAACATGGTGAAACCCCGTCTCTACTAAAAATACAAAAAAATTAGCTGGACATGGTAGTGCACGCCTGTAGTCCCAGCTACTCGGGAAGCTGAGGCAGGAGAATTGCTTGAGCCCAGGAGGCGGAGGTTGTGGTGAGCCGAGATCGCGCCATTGCACTCCAGCCTGGGCAACAAGAGCGAAACTCCGTCTCAAAAAAAAAAAAAAAAGGGAATGCTTATGGAATGCATGGTGCTCCTGGTGACACACCTCATAAAAATTCATCGCCTCGCCTCTCCATTTGTTTCTTTTGAAGGCAGTGGATCTTTTGTTTCAATTTTGACTTAGGATTTCCTCAACCTCTGCCTCGCAGTTTGATCCCTCACAGCTTCTTGATACTCTCCAGTTCCTTGGCCTTGGTGATTCTCTCTTCTGGGATCTTCAACTTCTCAGGCTCTTTCATGGTCCCCTCGTCCCCTGCCCCGCCACTGAATGTTGGGTTTCTGAGGGTCTGCTTTCGCCCCATGCACTTTTTTCTCTCTCAACTTTTCTTGGTTATCTCTTTTATTCTTGTGATTATAACAGTGGAGTATGTGTGAGTGATTTCCAAATAGACATTTCTCCCAGAGTTTCAGACTACACATTCTACCGTCTGCCAAGTGTCACTACTTGGACACTTCATGACACCCCCAACTTGGCATGTCCCAAATTACCTCCCCTACAAATTTATTGCTTCTTTTTAAAGTTTGCCTGCAAATCATCTACTGATTTTAGTTCAGTCATCACTGTATCAGTCAGAATTCTTTTAGGGTAATCATAGACGACTTTAGCTTCCTTATATAGACCTTGAGCTAAGAATGTAAAGCCCGGAGCTCATCATTTTCTTTTCCGAAGTTCTCCAGCACATTTAGAAGCAATTAATCAATCCCATTATGGTTTGTATTTTCACTGAAATATTCTATGGCAGCAAATACTTGTTCATCCAAAGCTTTCCTTTTATGGCAGAAGTTGGCAAACTATGCCTCCTGGGCCAAATCTGACTTGCTCCTATTTTTGTAAATAAAGTTTTATTGGAACACAGCCACATTCATTCATATACATATTGTCTGTGGTTGCTTTTATGCTGTAACCACAGAGTTGAGTAGAGGCAGAGACTATACAGAGTCTAGCTGGAGTCCATGCAGCAGAGACTCTGTGGCTTCCAGGCTTAAAGTATTTATCATCTGTCCCTTTTCAGACAAAGTTTGCCAACCCTTGTTCTATAGGCATTTAATTAAAGGTGTCAATGGGATAATTGGTGTGACTGTTTGCCATTGCATAATGCTAGTGACCTCTTTACCACTGGAAGCAGGGCATTCGGAAATCGGAGGACAAATTCCAGGTAGCCCAGAACCTGTTTAGACAACTCATTCTTAAGACTCTGTACCCCTGGAATCTTGTCTGCTACTGAATGCTCTTATCGGGGTTTGTCAGGGAAGCAAAACCACCAGAAGTTGAACCTTACACAATTGCGAGATGTGATTAACCAGTCTCTGTGAGGCTATTGTCTCTGTGTCTCATGCTGGGGCATGAAGTTTGCATGACTGGCAGACAGGGAGTGGGGAGATGCATGTAAACCGGGGAAAGGAGGAGGAACAAGCTGGATCCTAGAACCACCGACTGGAACCCAGAAAGATGGGTGGATCCTGTGTCAGTTTCTCCCACCTCTAACTTTGTTGATGTGGGTGTCTACAGGAGAAGCTGGCACACTTTGTCTCGGAGCTAAATACTCACCTGGCTCAAGAGTCAAAAAAGCTGAAGGAAGATGCAGGAGGAGGTGGGGAAGCTAGCTGCAGGGCTGGCTGCTGCCCATGCCAAGAAGATGGAGCAGCAGATAAGTGATTTCACGTCCATGTGAGCTGCGTCAGTGCCTAGTGCTCCTGTGCCAGCCCTTTGTATGTCAAAACATTATGGGTGCTGCTTCACTTCCACCTTCCAGAACTCACGCAAAATGTCTCTTCTTGTTTATCCCAACCAGAAACATGTAAGGAAGAGCAGTCTGGGAAATAGTCATTTTAACAGATTACAAACTACCGTAATTACACTTCCAATTATCAATTGTAATCAAATTGTTTAAAATTTTAATTAAGTGAAATTTCTAATTAAATTATTACATTTCAGTTTCCCTGGGCATCTGGTCTCACGTAATGGTGCATCACCAAGTTTCTAAAGCTAGGTACCTGGATTTCTTCCTCTCTGTCCTTATCATTACTCATTCAGCAAACATGTTTAGGTTCTTGGTGTGTTTCTAATGTTTGTCCTTTGGCAGAGAGCTAGCTAGTTAAGGCTTTCACTATCTCTTGCCTTATTGCTATGGCTTCATCACCAGCCTCCCTGCCTCTCCTTTTGTCCTGTTTAAATCCATCCCCTTTCTGTGGCTGGTGTAACCTGCCTCAAACACAAATTGACCTGCATTGTGCTTTCTCCATTACTTCTCCAGACAACTGTGATTGACAGTGGAGACTGGGAGTAGGCAGATATTATGTAAGGTTATAAGTAGCTTCCTTGCTTTTTCTGTGGTTCCTAAATTTCTTATTGTGGTCAAAAAATAATAGCATAAAATTTACCATTTAAAAATGTACAGTTAAGTGACATTAAGTACATATACATTGTGAAATCATTACCACTATCCATCTCTGAAATTTTTTCATCTTCCTAAACTAAAACTCCATACCCATTAAACAATAAATCTCCATTCTTCCCCTCTCCCTGAGTTCCTGGCAACCACCATTTCTAGGAATTTAATTAATGATTACTCTAGGTACATAAGTGGAATCATCACAAAAGGTACAGTATTTGTCCTTTTGTGAAGGGCTTATTTCACTTAGCATAATTATGCTTTACCCTGCAGTAGCGTGTACCGGGATTTACTTCCTTTTTTTTTTTTTTTTTTGAGATGGAGTTTCACTCTTGTTACCCAGGCTGGAGTACAATGGCACGATTTCAGCTCACCGTAACCTCCGCCTCCTGAGTTCAAGCAATTCTCCTGCCTCAGCCTCCCGAGTAGCTAGGACTACAGGCGCGTGCCACCATGCCCAGCTAATTTTTGTATTTTTAGTAGAGACGGGGTTTCACCTTGTTGACTGGGATGGTCTCGATCTCTTGACCTGGTGATCCACCCACCTCAGCCTCCCAAAGTGCTGGGACTATAGGCATGAGCCACCGCGCCCAGCCTCCTTCCTTTTTAAGGCTGAATACTATTCCATTGTGTATGTAGACCACATTCTGTATAACCGTTTGTTTGCTGGATTGCTTCCACCTTCTGATTATTGTGAGCAATGCTACTATGAATGTGGATGCATAAATATCTGTTTGAATTTCTCCTTTCAATTATTTGTGGTATATTACCAGAAGTGGCATTATTAGATCATATGGTAATTCTATGCTCAATTTTTTGAGGAACTTCCATACTGTTTTTGACAGCAGCTACATCATTTTACATTTCCACCAACAAGTGCATAAGGGTTCTAATTTCTCCACATCCTTACCAACACTTATTATTTATTTTCTGGTTTTTTTTTTGTTTTTTTTTTTAAATGATAGCCACCTTAATGGGTTTGAAGTGGTACCACATTGTGGCTTTGATTTGCCTTTCTCTGATGATTAGTGATGTTGAGCTTCTTTCTATGTGTTTATTGACCATTTGTATATTTATTTAGAGACAGGATTCTGCTCTGTCACCCCGGCTGAAGTTCAGTGGCATACTTATAGCTCATTGCAGCCTCTAATTCCTGGGCCTCAGCAAGTATCAGGGACTACAGGTGTGTGCTACCATGCTTAGCTCAGCCTCCCAAATATCGGGGACTACAGGTGCGTGTCACCATGCCTAGCTAATTTAAAAAATATTTTGTGGAGGTAGGGTCTCAATATCTTGCACAGGATGGTCTTAAACTCCTGGCCCTAAATGGTCCTCCTGCCTCCGCTTCCCACAGAGCTGGGATTATAGGTGTGAGCCACTGTGCCTGGCCCTTTTCCCATTTTTTAAATTGGATTTTTTGTTATTAAGTTATACATGTTCCTTATAAATTCTAGATATTAACCCCTTAGCAGATATATGATTTGCAATTATTTTCTCCAATTCCATGGGTTGTCGTTGTACTCCACTGATAGTGTCCTTTAATACACAAATGTTTTAAACTTTGATGTGTCCCATTTATCTATTTCCTTTTCTGTTGCCTGTGAATTTGGTGTCATATATAAGAAATCATTGCCAAATCTGATGTCACAAAGCTTTCCCCTGTGTTTTCTTCTAAGAATTTAATAGTTTTTATTCTTATGCTTAGGTCTTTGACCCATTTTGAATTGATTTTTATATATGGTGTAAGTTAAGGGCTTTTTTTTTCTTTTGCATGTAGATATCTAGTTTCCCAACACTATTTGTTGAAATCTGTCCTTTCTTCATTCAGTGGTCTTGATACCATTGTAAAAAGTCCTTTGACCATATGTGTGATAATTTATTTCTGGAGCCTCTATTCTACCACAATGGTCTGAATGTCTATGTTTACTCCAATGCCACACTCTTTTGATTATGATAGCTTTGTAGTAGGTTTTGAAGTCAGGAAGTGTAAAATATCCAAGTTTTTTCTTCTTTTTCAAGGTTTTGGCCATTCAAAGTTGTAGTTTCTAGCTTTATAAAAAATATAATGAATATTAATTTCATTGGTAACAAAACATCAAAAGGCAAATTTAATGGAACACTATTTATCCAAACAACTTCCTACATACACAAAGCAAAACTTCTTCTAGGGTCTCCATTGTGTACTGAATAGAGCCTCATTACAGGCTCTCCACATCCTGTCTTCTATGGACTTATTCTCCTTTGTCTCACCCTTGTCCTCACCCTCTGTCTTGAGTTTTTTTCCTAACTTTTAAACTGATGCCTAACTGCTCTGCTTGTACTTCTTATTATAACCCATTTTCTTTATATGGTTGTGCCTTTGCCGTATTACTCTCTCTGTCAAGAACACCCTTCCCACTTTTCTGGGTTGACTTTCCTAGTTCCTCTTTTAGAAATTAAATTACATGTCATCTTCTCCAAGATTTTCTCACCCTTCTTCCTCCAGGTTGGGTTAAGATTCTCTCTTCTCAGTTCCAGTGGTCCCCAATCTATGCTGTTTCGTTAAGCCATTGTATTACATAGCAATTGTCTATAAGCTCTTCAATGTCAGTAACTGGATCTTCTTCTTCGTTGACTTCCAATGACTAAATGCAATTTTTGACACAGAGTTAACATCTGTTAAAATAATCTTAACATTTTTGAAATCTTGAATTCATCTCAAGTTAATTTTTGTATATGGTTAAAGATGGGGGGGCGTCTAGTTTCATTCTTCTGCATATGGCTAGCCAGTTTTCCTAGCACTCTTTATTGAATAGGGAGTCCTTTCCCTATTGCTTGTCTTTTTCAAGTTTGTAGAAGATCAGATGGTTTAGATGTGCAGCTTTATTTGTGGGTTCTCTGTTCTGTTTCATTAACACAAACAGTAAAAATCCTAGAAGAAAACTTATGATATACCTTCTTGATATCAACCTTGGAAAATAATTTATTACTAAGTCCCCCAAAGCAATTGCAACAAAAACAGAAGGTAGGACTTAATTAAAGAGCTTCTGCACAGCAAAAGAAACTATCAACAGCATAAATAACTTTCAAAATGGGAGAAAATATTAGCAAACTATGCATCCAAGAAAAGTCCAATATCCAGAATCTATAAAAAACTTTTTTAAAAAAAGCAAAAAACAAATAACCCCATTAAAATGTGGGCAAAGGACATGGACATTTCTCAAAATAAGACATTCAAATGGCCAGCAAACATAAAAGAAATGCTCATCATCGCTAATCATCCAAGAAATGCAAAGCAGAACCATAATGAGGCTGGGCATGTGGTTCACACCTGCAATCCCAGCACTTTGGGAGGCTGAGGTGGGTGAATCTCTTGAGGCCAGGAGTTCGAGAACAGTCTGGTCAACACAGCGAAACCCAATCTCTATCAAAATTGCAAAAAAATTAGCCAGGCATGGTGGCATGCACCTGTAATTCCAGCTACTTAGGTGGCTGAGGCATGAGAATGGCTTGAACCTGGGAGGGGGAGATTGCAGTGAGCAGATATTGTACCACTGAACTCCAGCCTGGGTGACAGAAGGAGACTCTGTCTCAAAAAACCAACCAACCAACCAACCAACAAACACCATAGTAAGATATCATCTCACACCAGTCAAAATGGCTGTTATTATAAAGTCAAGAAAACAACAGATGCTGGTGAGGTTGCAGAGAAAGGGAATGCTTATGCCCTCTTGGTGGGAATGTAAATTAGTTCGGCTATTGCAGAAATCACTCTGGAGATTTCTCAAAGTACTTAGAACTATTATTCAACCCAGCAATCCTATTACTGGGTATATATCCAAAGGAAAATACATTATTCTATGAAAAGGACACCTGTATTTGTATGTTTATGGCAATACTATTCACAATATCAAAGGCATGGAATTAATGCAGGTGCCCTTCAATGGTGGATTGGATAAAGAAAATGTGGTACATATATACTGTAGAATACTATGTAGCCATAAAACAGAGCAAAATCATGTCCTTTGCAGCAACATGGATATAGCCGGAGTCCATTATCCTAAGCATATTGGTGCAGGAACAGAAAAATAAATACTGCATGCTCTCACTTAAAAGTGGGAGCTAGGCTGGGCACGGTGGCTCAAGCCTGTAATCCCAGCACTTTGGGAGGCTGAGGCAGGTGGATCACGAGGTCGAGAGATCGAGACCATCCTGGTCAACATGGTGAATCCCCGTCTCTACTAAAAATCCAAAAAACTAGCTGGGCGTGGTGGCGCGTGCCTGTAATCTCAGCTACTTAGGAGGCTGAGGCAGGAGAATTGCCTGAGCCCAGGAGGCGGAGGCGGAGGTTGCAGTGAGCCGAGATCGCGCCATTGCACTCCAGCCTGGGTAACAAGAGCAAAACTCCATCTCAAAAAAAAAAAAAAAAAAAAAAAAAAAGCGGGAGCTAAACATTAAATATACGTGGCCATAAAGATGGAAACAATAGACACTGGGGACCACTAGTGGGGGAAGGAAGGAGGCAGTCATGGGCTAAAGAAGTGACAAGTAACATGCTCACTACCTGAGTGATGGGATCCTCTGCATCCCAAACCTCCGCATCACACAACACATCCAGGTAGCAAACCTGCCTTTGTACTCCCTGAATCTAAAATAAAAGTTGAAAATAGTTTTTAAGAAATTAAAAAATAAGCCTAACACAACTGAAAGGAATTCAGTGTTTCCAAGACAAGGAATGACTGCTAAGGATGGGACATCACTATCACTGGCAAGTGGGAGAGATCCTCTAATGTAGGTCCTGGGGATAAGGCTCATTGAGGTGTAGAATATATGAACCCTTGCAGAGGAATGTAGGTATCATATGTACTCCATAGAGTAGACTTGGAAAATTTCCCTACTGCCAGGTGACAGCCATACAGCGCATCTATTTTCTAAAGTATATAAAGTTCAGGCCATTCCGAAGGCCACTGGGCAAAAACTCAATTCTTCTGTGGTGTAGTCATCCTTTCCTGGAGCAATGCCTGAGGCCATGTGAACCTTTTTTTTTGAGACTGAGTTTTGCTCTTGTTACCCAGGCTGGAGTGCAATGGCGCGATCTCGGCTCACCGCAACCTCCGCCTCCTGGGTTCAGGCAACTCTCCTGCCTCAGCCTCCTGAGTAGCTGGGATTACAGGCACGCGCCACTATGCCCAGCTAATTTTTTGTATTTTCAGTAGAGACGGGGTTTCACCATGTTGACCAGGATGGTCTTGATCTCTTGACCTCGTGATCCACCCGCCTTGGCCTCCCGAAGTGCTGGGATTACAGGCTTGAGCCACCGCGCCCGGCCGTGAACCGTTTTTTAATTCCTCAGTGCATTTAGATAGAAACATGCTTTATGTAACTTCGGGTCTTGAATTCTTGAGAATGTTTCTCCAAATGCCTTTCAATGACTATAGATGTTGCGATTGTTTTGTAGACAATACGGTTCTAAACCCAAAGGAGACTCAGTGGGCTTGGTTCCTGGTGCATCAAAGGTAAACAAATGCATTTACGACAAAACGAGTGTGGTACATGCCGCCCACGAAGGGCCAGATGTAGTGAGTAGGCTGACTCAGCAGCCACAACCAAAGACAGACATCCTCACCAGAACCACCTCCTCATGTGCTTTCAGAGCCCTTAGTCACACACAGATGTTGCTAAACATGTGTTTTTGAACAGTGAGCCTGGTAATGGAAAGAACTTGCCATTTCTGTAGACAAATGGAGGGAAGTGAGGGATAAACTTCCCAACTCAAATCCCCCTTCCCAGTATGGTAAACTTGAGAGCAAGGAGTCACCCAGGTACAACCCGGTGTTCTGCACAGGATCTTGTCCATCCTACCTATTTGATCAAAGTTTGATATGAGATCAATTCCAGAGGCACAAATTGTGTTTTTCAGTGAAATTGGTGTGATTTTCAGAACATCATAGGAAGCGTATTTTTCGTGGCTGTTATCATCCTGACCTGCTCAATTTTCTGATCCAACTCTTCTTAAAAACTGTGAAAATGCTGTATGTGTTAACAAATAGCAAATACGTGGTCTGATATCCTTTTTCTTTTCTTTTTTTTTTTTTTTTGAGATGGAGTTTCACTCTTGTTACCCAGGCTGGAGTGCAATGGCGCGATCTCGGCTCACCGCGCCCGGCCGTGGTCTGATATCCTAAATGCTTAGATATTTAAGGAAAGCATTTAAAGAAAATAATAAGAGGGCTGTTTTAGCAGTAAGAGTGCCGGGAGAAAAATGCCCTTAAATAAATGAATAGTAAAGTGGTCCAACAAGAAAAGATCACAACTGTTTTTATCCCGGTCATCATGGCCCCCGTATGTGTCATATTGCTAATTGTATTGTTTTAATTT
This sequence comes from Saimiri boliviensis, assembly GCF_048565385.1. Classification (NCBI taxonomy): domain Eukaryota; kingdom Metazoa; phylum Chordata; class Mammalia; order Primates; family Cebidae; genus Saimiri; species Saimiri boliviensis. The sequence goes on from NC_133459.1 coordinate 100,287,862, forward strand.
TACTTAACATGTATTAATTCGCCAGGCGCGGTGGCTCAAGCCTGTAATCCCAGCACTTTGGGAGGCCGAGGCAGGTGGATCACGAGGTCAAGAGATCAAGACCATCCTGGTCAACATGGTGAAACCCTGTCTCTACTAAAAATACAAAAAAATTAGCTGGGCATGGTGGCACGTGCCTGTAATCCCAGCTACTCAGGAGGCTGAGGCAGGAGAATTGCCTGAACCCAGGAGGTGGAGGTTGCGGTGAGCCGAGATCGCGCCATTGCACTCCAGCCTGGGTAACAAGAGCGAAACTCCATCTCAAAAAAAAAAAAAAAAAAAAAAAAGTATTAATTCTACATTATATATGTCTTTAGGCAAAATAAAATTTCTCTTTTAGAGATATAATATTTTTATTCCTTATCAATCACGGAGTGCATTCAGACTACCTTCTAATTATTTAAAATAATGGGGGCACTCCTTTAAAATAGTAAAAGGGAAAGCTCCTCTTTAAAGAGGAAACTCTGGTGTCCTTTCTCATGTTCAAAGACAAATTTTAAAGTACTGCTCAGACTTCTGATCTCTTTGGTCTCATTTTCCCAAAAAAGGAAGTTTCTCCTTTAAAAAACAGTGCTTTATCAACATTTGTGTCAAAATTGCTGTTTATATACCTGCCTGCATCGCTGAATGATGCTCTGATTACCTTCAGGTGCTCAGCAAGTCTTCACTGACCACCGTGGAGAGCTCTGTGCTGTGCTAGGAGCTACAAGTGAATCCAACGCGAGACATTTACTGAGCTCCTCCACTCTGCTGGACGTTGGAATACAACATTTAAAAAGATAGTCCCTGTGTTCAAAAAGCTCAGAATCCATGTGAGGTGATAGCCTGTGAACAAATAGGTGTACAGCAATTTGGGCAGCCCTGTGCTAGATGTGAGCGCCCTGGGAGGAGTGAGAGAGTGCCATTGCTCCAGTGGTGGGGAAGAGGGACTTTTCAGAGAGCGGTTGATACATGATTCTAGGCTTTGAAGGATGAGCACAATTTTACCAGTTAAAGAAGAGTTAGGTGAAAATAGTGGGGAAATAAGTTTGGGTAGCTAAGGTGGTTGCAGGAAAACTTGAAAACCAGGGGGAAGAATCTGAACCTGAATTGCTAAGTACAAGGAAGCAGTCAACTGCAGGCTTCCTGATGGCATGACCAGCGCGTTGTTGAAGGAAAGTTGGCCAGACACAATGCATTGGGGACAGGTGGTCTGGAGGCAACCATGAACCATCATTGGAAGGTGAAAAAGCTTGGGCCTGGGGAATGAACCAAGGGTTGGAGAGGAAAAGAAGGAATAACTGTAGGGAGGAACAGTGCTTGGCACAGGGCAGGAGATAAATAAATGTCTGTTGAGTGGATAATTAACAGGACTTGATGTATCAAAAAAAAGGGGTGCATACGAAACATGACTGTGACTCTAAGGATTTCAATCTGAGTGACAAAAATATGGTTTATTATTTCACTGACAGGGATTGAGGGTATGAGAGAAGACATGGATTCAAAGAAAAAGAAATGAACTCAGTCCCAGTAAACTCCTGCTGGGTACAGCTCTGCTTCCTTCTCCTGAGTGCGGGACTTAGTTTACAGCAATTTATCCTGATCATTAATAGGAAGTTAATCGTGCAAGTAAGCAGGGGAAATGAGGGCGTGGCTTTCAGTCTTGTGTCCTAAGATGGCTTGTTCTAGGGATTCCCCCAAAGTACTGCTTGGGCTTTTAGCTTCTTTGGCCTCAGTTTCTTCATCTGAAAAATGTGGAAGTTGATCTGTGGGCTAGCTAATGTCCTTCTAATATTAATAATCAGTGACTGTTCTTTTTGTTGATATCAGTGTTTGTTTTCCCTCCTTAAAAAAGCAACTTAAAAAATAAACCCCAACTCTTTAGGCCGATTTCTTCCTTCTGATGAGGGTAGAGGAAACAAATGTATGAGGCACAGAGAGAAGCTAAAGGACCCATGAGCTGAAGGGCTATTTCTCACTGGTTTAGAGGATCCCGTTGCCATAAATGGAAGTGGTGTTTGGAGTGTTGTTTTTGTCGTATCTCCTGGACTTAAATGGAGCTAAATTCTCTTGCAGACATGGAGAGGAGAAGGGAGGAGAGGAGGGGGTGCCTGGGCTGCAAGCTGGCTGCTGCTCTGTGCACTGAAGGTCCAAGTTCAAATATGCTTGCAGGAAAGCTTCAGTTCAATGTTCTTTCCTCATACAATGAAGCTGTTGTGTGTCCAGAGGCCGGGAGAAGGCAGCTGGATTTCTAGAGTTCAATGTCTAGCATCTTTTTGATTCCTTTTGATTCTTCTCTGTTGGAGACATCCCACAGGACACACTCATTTCTGCGTGAGTCTGGAGTGTAAAATCCTAGTCAGTCATTGTTGTCAACTCTCAGAAACAGGCAGCACATCCCGAACAGGAGTTACTGGCCCTCATCGGCACGTGTTCTCAGTGATTGCTGAGCAATAGCTGAATAATGCCTTTCAGTGAGACAAGGGGAATTAAACACTCTATCTTCACTTTAAACATTTGCTCTGCCTATGATGACCATTTTAGGTGGGCACGTTCTTGGACTGCTGGATCCTTTTGCCATGTTAGTTTGCTTTTGTAAACTACCCCTACAGGAATGTGTTGAACAAATGCCCATCTGATTTCAAAAGTCCAGAGGGATTCCACGCCCAGTGCTTATAGCATCTAATCAGATCATGCCTGAAATGGCTCTGACCCTCTCCCTGGAACAATTTCCAGAGTGATATGTATGTATATGTTGCACTAAGCCTCTGTGTGATCTACTTTCTGTGATTTCTCTTTAAACGGAAGGAAGCATAAGGAAGCTGGCACAAAAGGAAGCTGGGGTTTAGAGGTGGGGTGGGTGGACGCATTTCGATATAATAGTTAACATTCATTCAGTGCTTACTCAGTGCCAGGTACTGTTGAGGTATTTTATGAATTAAATCATTGAATCCTCAATATTACTCTATAAGATAGTGTTATTCTCTTGATCACCTTAAAAATGGGAAAACTGAGGCACAAACGAGTTGTCATGAAGCTGGTAGGTAGTTGAGCCAGGCCTCCTAAATCTGGTACTTGTAGCTAGATACTATACTAATTTCCTGTGAGCAAGGTGTTCCCCGAACTTTTGTGTCTCTTGGTTCCCTGACAGTCATGTTGTATTTTAGTTTAAAATACAGCTCTTAACTATTCACTGACTTTATGTTCTGATTTCTATATATAAGATGAGTAGAAAGTAATAGGAGAGTAAATAGGGGGTGGAGAGTAAGGGAGGAAGTCAGTATTGAGTTCACACTCGCACATACACACATGCACATTCTCACACATGCATGCACAACACACACACACACACACACACACACACACACACAATCTGGCCCCTTGATTTTATGTTTACATCATTCATGTGCTCCCAGAGGCTCCTTTCCTGCCAGGTTATACATAGGCCTTCCCTGAGGGATCAGTTCTTCCCACTTCAGGTCATGGGAAGGGGCAGGAAAAAGATGACTTCCTTTCAAAGGGACTGCTAGAAAACCATGTTTGGAGAGAACACTATAAAAATTGATCAATTAAACCACAACAGTAAACATCAAACATCTAAGAGTGAGATTGTGGCAGCAAACCAGCCCTGTCCTTTAGGAGCTCAGCATACACAAAAGCAAACACCAATTCTGACCTGTCCTCTCCCTGATATTCTTACAACCCAGAATGCCAAGATTGTCATTTTGGGACATGTTTTGTGATATGCTGTCATGTATGCTATAGTTTCGTATATCCTGGATTTTTTTTTTTTTTTTTGAGACGGAGTTTTCGCTCTTGTTACCCAGGCTGGAGTGCAATGGCGCGATCTCGGCTCACCGCAACCTCCGCCTCCTGGGTTCAGGCAATTCTCCTGCCTCAGCCTCCTGAGTAGCTGGGATTACAGGCACGTGCCACCATGCCCAGCTAATTTTTTGCACTTTTTTTTAGTAAAGACGGGGTTTCACCATGTTGACCAGGGTGGTCTCGATTTCTTGACCTCGTGATCCACCCGCCTCGGCCTCCCAAAGTGCTGGGATTACAGGCTTGAGCCACTGCGCCCGGCCTATATCCTGGATTTAAAACAACTCCAACTCCTGCAATCATACAATTAAATGCTGTGTTGTCATTACAATGAATGAGGCTGTATTACTATTGAAAGATACCCATGTTCATTAGGTGATACAAGCTTGTAGAACGATATGTATACATGATTCCATTTGTATAATGAATATAAAAATACATGCATAATGGCCATGACAAAAATACATAATAATATCTATATCATTCTTATTATATACAAGAATTATTTTTTTTTTTTTTTTTTTTTTTTTTGTGAGACGGAGTTTCGCTCTTGTTACCCAGGCTGGAGTGCAATGGCGCGATCTCGGCTCACCGCAACCTCCGCCTCCTGGGTTCAGGCAATTCTCCTGCCTCAGCCTCCTAAGTAGCTGGGATTACAGGCAGGCGCCACCATGCCCAGCTAGTTTTTTTTTGTATTTTCAGTAGAGACGGGGTTTCACTATGTTGACCAGGATGGTCTCGATCTCTCGACCTCATGATCCACCCGCCTCGGCCTCCCAAAGTGCTGGGATTACAGGCTTGAGCCACCGTGCCCGGCATACAGGCATTATTCTAAGTGTTTTATGTTTATTAACTTATCTTCAGAACAAACCTATGAAGTGGAGACAACATTATCTCAATTTTATATGAAGAAACCGAAGTATAAAGAGGTTAAGTAATTGGCTCAAAGTCACCCAGCTAGAAAATGGGCAAGTCAGAATTCAAACTCAGGCATTCTGGCTCCAAAGTGTTTATTATTAACCAGTATGATGTACTGGTTGGGTGTGGTGGCTCATGATTATAATCTCAGTACTTTGGGAGCTCAGGTGGGTGGACAACTTGAGCTCAAGAGTTCCAGACCAGCCTGGGCAACATGGAGAAACCCCATCTCTATGAAAAATACAAAAAATTAGCCAAGTGTGGTGGCACACACCTGTAGTCCCAGCTACTCGGGGAGCTGAGACAAAAGTATCACTTGAGCCTAGGGAGTGAAGGCTGCAGTGAGCCTAGATCATGCCACTGCACTCCAGCCTGGATGACAAAGTGAGACCCTGTCTCAAAAATAAACAAATAAAATAAACAGGCTGTACCCTAAGTAATGTGTAAGTACAGAAACCTTATCGACAAATACACCACAAACTGCTAATAGTGGTTAGCTAAGAGATATGGAAATGGCAGGTGGGATGAAGGACAGGAAGTGATATTTTAATTTTATATACTTTCACACTTTTTAGTATCATTCTTTTTTTTTTTTTTTTTTTTTGAGACGGGGTTTCACTCTTGGTACCCAGGCTGGAGTGCAATGGCGCGATCTCGGCTCACCGCAACCTCCGCCTCCTGGGTTCAGGCAATTCTCCTGCCTCAGACTCCTGAGTAGCTGGGATTACAGGCACGCGCCACCATGCCCAGCTAATTTTTTGTATTTTTAGTAGAGACGGGGTTTCACCATGTTGACCAGGATGGTCTCGATCTCTCGACCTCGTGATCCACCCGTCTCGGCCTCCCAAAGTGCTGGGATTACAGGCTTGAGCCACGGTGCCCGGCCTTTTAGTATCATTCTTAAACTGTTTTATTACTTGTTTACGATTTTTAAATTCCATTAAGAAATGCAGATAACCACTGAATCTGTGGTAGCCCAGTTAAAAAGACTGAACAGATTATTTCCAGGGGGAGAGAATAAGAACTGGGTCAGGTTTACCAGTGAAAGGAAAGAGTAGGCAGGACCAGACTTAAAGAGAAGACGGAGACAGAGGGCATGATTCAGTAGAGGCAGCAAAGAAGAAAACAGCTGAAATCTGTGAATCGACATATGGTGAGGAATTTGGGCAGCTTTAAGGACCCACACTTAAATATGAAGTCTCAGCGGAGGGGAAAAAACTTGTGTTCTCCATGTACAGAAATGAAGTATTTTGCACATTTTAAAAGTTAACCAATAATTATCCTTTTGGAAAATGGTCAACGGGCCCTGGGGATCCAATTATAACATGCTTGGCTCCATTCTGAGACAAAATATTCTGGTTAGGAGGGACAGTTAAAGCAGGAGTGGACTCCTTGTCTTTGGAAAAGGCAAAGACAGACTGGTCCTCCCCTCTACAGAGCAGTGTGGGCAAACAGGGCCACCCACAAGCACACTAGTGGGACACCTAAGGCTTCTGCGAGGTAGTCTCAGTCCAATAGATTCCAGAAGCTCTTTTACCAGGTCTGCTGTCAACTTATCCACCTTCACCCTTGGACCAGAGCTGAGGTCTCTGGAAGAAGAAGTGTGCCATTGCCTTTCATGCCGGGGCCTTTCTGGTACAAGCCATGGTTAGGCAGCACTCAGCCCCGAGTGGTGTGCCACAGAGACCATCACTCCTTGTGGGGGCTCTCAGGGGGCACTGTTATAAGAGGGACTGAGTTTCTTTTTTCCTTTTGTTCTTTCTTTTTAAAAAATCTTAGCCGGGCGCGGTGGCTCAAGCAGCCGGGCGCGGTGGCTCAAGCCTGTAATCCCAGCACTTTGGGAGGCCGAGGCGGGTGGATCACGAGGTCGAGAGATCGAGACCATCCTGGTCAACATGGTGAAACCCCGTCTCTACTAAAAATACAAAAATTAGCTGGGCATGGTGGCGCGTGCCTGTAATCCCAGCTACTCAGGAGGCTGAGGCAGGAGAATTGCCTGAACCCAGGAGGCGGAGGTTGCGGTGAGCCGAGATCGCGCCATTGCACTCCAGCCTGGGCAACGAGAGCGAAACTCCGTCTCAAAAAAAAAAAAAAAAAAAAAAAAATCTTAAAGGTAGAGACAGGATCTCGCTACGTTGCCCTGGCTGGTCTTGAACTTGTCACCTCAAGTTATTCTCCTGTCTCAGCCTTCCACAGTGCTTGGATTATAGGTGTGAGCCACTGTACCCAGCTCAGGGACTGAGTCTCTGGAAAAGGTAACCTCTGAAGGACTATCAGCCAAGTCCAAGAATAGTCATTCACTTGGAATACTTCCGGTGAATACAAATGAGATTTTCTTAGTTTTTTTTTCCTGGGCCTGGATGGACTTTATTTTAGGGCATGGCATGTTTTAGTTGTGATAAATATAAAGGGGTGTTATCTTCATATTTCCTTCCTATGGTTAAGGAGATGGACATGGGAGAAACCAAGGTGGCTAGTTTGCAGAACAGAACACTGAACAAGAGAGAATTGTAACCAGAAAGAGAAAGCTTTGGCGATCTGAAGAGGGTTGCCCTGAAGTCTTCAGCTGAGTGAGAGCTGGTCAGTCCAGGCACGTGAGAAAACTACCTTAAGCTAGGAGAGGAACCATGCCAAAGAAGCAGAGTACGGGGCTATATCTTTCCTCTCATCCAGAGTGAAAACTGCATAAGTAATAGGGTTTTGGGTAGAATACTTAGACACTGTCTCAATAGTAGGATAAAATTAGCCCTAGATCAAAGGCGGCTCTTGATTGCATCTAACAAAGCTTTTTTCCTTTTTCTTTATTTTTTGTTAAAACATTGTTTTTCACCTAACAAAGTTTAAAAGTAACATAATTACTTTCCAGAACAAAGCTCACAAATATTTATGGGAAGCCAGGCATAATGGCACTTTCCTATGGTCCCAGCTACCCGGGAGGCAGAGGCAGGAGGATCACTTAAGCCCAGGAGTTTGAGTCTAGCCTGGGCAACATAGAATCTGTCTCTTAAAAAATAAATATAAACATTTAAAAAAGAACATTTAGAGGAATAAAAAAATATCTAGCACTAACAAAGTAAAATTCACAAGGCCTATCATCCAATCCAAAAATAATTTGGCATGTAAAGAAACAGAAATGTAATTCACAGTGAGGAGCAAAATAAAGAGGCAGACCCAGAAATAACACATTTCCTAGAATTGGTAGACACCATTTAATAGTAGTTATGTATTCTATATGTTCAAGAAGGCAAAAATAGAGCATGCTAGAGACATAGAAGACATAAAAAAAGACCTGAATGAAGTTCTGGAGATGAAAATGACAGTATCTGAGATTTAAAATGCAGTAGATTAAATACTGTGAATAAAAGATCAGTAAATGTGAAGACAGCAATACAAATGATACTGAGAAACATAAAGAGGAAAATCAGTATTTTGGTTTTTTTTTTTAAAAAATAGGTGTTGCTCCGTCACCCAGGCTGGAATGCAATGGCATGATCTTGGCTCACTGCAACCTCTGTCTCCCAGGTTCAAGTGATCCTCCCACCTCAGCCTCCAGAGTAGCTGGGACTAGAGGTGCCTGCCACCAAGCCTAGCTAATTTTTGTATTTTTTTGTAGAGACTAGGTTTCGCCATGTTGCCCAGGCTGGTCTCGAGCTCCTGAGCCCAAGCAATCTGTTTGTCTTCACTGTGCCTGGCCTAAAAGAATGTTTAAAAGTGAGACCGGGCACAGTGGCTCATGCCTGTAATCCCAGGACTTTGGGAGGCCAAGGTGGGAGGATCACCAGAGGTCAGGAGTTCGAGAGCCGCCTGGCCAACGTGAAGAAACCCCATCTCTTAAAAAAAAAAAAAGTGAAAAAGCATGAGTAGGCTATGACACAACTTCATTCAGCCAAACATTCTTGTAAATAGAGTTCCCTAAGGGAGAGGAGAAATAGGGATGGACAGCAAAAATATTTGAAGAGGAAATGGTTGAGGAATTTCCAAATTTGATTAATACTGTAAAATCAAATATCCAAGAAGCTTAATGAACCCCAGGCAAAATAAATAAAAAACCTCAGGAATAACTACATCAAGAAACATCATTATCAAATTCCTCAAAGGTAGAGATAAAGATAAAATCTTAAAAACATTAAGAAAAGGCTGGATGTGGTGGCTGACACCTATAATCCCAGCACTTTGGGAGCCTGAGGCAGGTGAATCACGAGGTCAAGAGATCAGGACCATCCTGGCCAGCATGATGAAACCCCGTCTCTACTAAAAACACAAAAATTAGCTGGGCATGGTGGTGCATGCCTGTAGTCTCAGCTACTCAGGAGGCTGAGGCAGGAGAATTGCTTGAACTTGAGAGGTGGAGGTTGCAGTGAGCCAAAATCACGCCACTGCACTCCAGCCTGGCGACAGAGTGAGACTCTATCTAAAAAAATAAATAAAAAATTTAAAAATCAGAAAAAATCCCCTACGTAACATATAGAGGGACAAAGATAAAAATGGAAGAAGACATTGTGTCAGAAACAATGTAACAACATCTTTAAGGTACTAAAAGGAAAAAATTTGTGAAAACCTAACAAAAATATCTTTCAACAGCGACAATTTCAGATATTTCAAAATGGCTTTTCCAGACATATAAAAAGTGAGGGAATTCATACCCAGCTGAGCTGCACAACAATAAATGTTAAAGTAAGTTCTACTGGCAGAAGGAAAACAGTATCAGAAGGAAATCTGGATCTATACAAAGAAACAAAGAGCAATGGAAATGGTAAATATATAGATAAATGTAAAAGATCTTTTATTATTTAAAAATCTCTTTAAAAATAATTGACTATGGAAAGATTTGTAACATGAAGAAGTAAAATGCATAAAAATAACACAAAAACCAGGAAGAATAAAGTGGATATATATTATTTTAATGTTTTTATGCTATGTGTGAAACGTTATTTGAAGGTAGCCTGTACATTATAAGCCTTTTGTTACAAAATAATAAAAAAGAGTTATAGCTAATGAGCCAATGAAAAAATAAAACAGAATAATTTAAAATACTCAATTATAAAGGCAAGCCAAGAATGTCTCCTATCACCACTGTTTTTCAGTTTTGTACTGGAAGTCCTAGCTAATGCAATAAGACCAGAAAAAAGAAAACAAAAGGTATACAGATTGTGAAGAAAGAAACAAAACAGTCTATTTTCACAAATGACATTATTATAGAACATTCCCAAATTCAATTGCTTTCCTATACAAGGAATAAACAAGTTGAATTTTGAAATTAAAAACATAATACTTATATTATCATCCCCAAAATAAAATACTTAGGTACAAATCTAGCAACATAAGTACAACACCTATGTGACAAAAACTATAAGACTCAGAACAAAAAATAAAAATGACCAAATATGTAAAGAAATATTCCAGAGATAAGGGCCGGGCGCGGTGGCTCAAGCCTGTAATCCCAGTACTTTGGGAGGTTGAGGCGGATGGATCACGAGGTCAAGAGATTGAGACCATCCTGGTCAACATGGTGAAACCCCGTCTCTACTAAAAATACAAAAAATTAGCTGGGCATGGTGGCGCATGCCTGTAATCCCAGCTACTGAGGAGGCTGAGGCAGGAGAATTGCCTGAACCCAGGAGGCAGAGGTTGCAGTGAGCCGAGATCGTGCCATTGCACTCCAGCCTGGGTAACGAGTAAAACTCTGTCTCAAAAAAAAAAAAAAAAAAGAAATATTCCAGAGATTAAAAAAAAGAAAAAAAGAAAAACAAAACAAAAAAAAGAGAGATATTCAATTATCATGGATAGTAAGACTTACTATTATCAAGATGTCATTTCTTCCCAACTATATCTATAATTCTGAAAATTCCACCAAGTTATTTTGTGGATATTAACAGATTGATTCCAAAATTAATATGAAGGTACAAAACCTCAGAATAGCCAACACAATATTAAAGGAGAACAAAGTCAGAAGACTGACACTACCTGACTTCAAGACTCACTATAAAACTATAATAATCAAGACAGTGTGATATTGGCAAGCAAACAGAAAGGTAGCTCAGTGGAACAGAATAGAAAAGCCATAAATAGACATATATAAATATGGTCCATTGATTTTTGACAAGGGAGCAAAGGCAATACAAGGTCTCCATTATAAGAAAGATAGTCTTTTCAACCAATGGTGATGAGTAAATGACACCCACATGCAAAAAAGTAAGATAAAATCTGGACACAGACCTTACATCTCTCACAAAAATTAACTCAAAATGGATTATAAACTTAAATGTAAAATGTAAAACTATGAGACTCCTAGAAGGTAACACAGGAGAAAATCTAGATGACTTTTAGATATGATGGTGCCTTTTTAGATACAACTCCAAAGGCATGATCCATGAAAAAAAATTGACAAGCTAGACATAATTACAGATAACTTCTACTTTTCAAAAAACAATGTCAAGAAAGAATGAGAAGATAAGCCACAGACTGGGAGACAATTTTTACAAAAGACATATCTGATAAAGGACTGTTATCCAAAATATACAAAGAACTCCTAAACCTCAACAATAAAAAAAATGAACAACTCAATTAAAAGATGGGCAAAAGACCTGAACAGGCAGCTCACCAAAGATGATGTAAGGATGGCAAATAAGCATATGAAAAGATGATCCATTGCATATGTCACTAGGAATTGCAAATTAAAACAACAATAAGATAGCATCACACAACTATTAAAATGGCCAAAATTCAAAACATTAATAGCACTAAATCCTGGTGAGGATGCATTCATTATTGGAGGAAATGTAAAATAGTGATGCCACTTTGGTAGACAGTTTGGCAGTTTCTGACAAAACTAAATATATTCTTATATATTTGTAAGCAGCATGTTTCTTGTATTTACCCAAATGAGTTGAAAACTTATGTCCACGGAAAAACCTGTACATGTGTGTTTGTAACAGATTTGTTTATAATTGCCAAAACTTGGAAGCAAATAAGATGTTCTACAGTAGGTGAATAGATAAACTGTGGTACATGCAGACAATAGAATCATATTCAGTGCTGAAAAGAAATGAGCTATCAAGCTATGAAAACACATGGGGGCCAGGCGTGGTTGCTCATGCCTGTAATCACAGCACTTGGGAGGGCCAAGGCAGGTGGATCACTTGAGGTCAGGAGTTCAGGTGAAATCCCATCTGTACTAAAAATACAAAAAATTAGCCAGTTCTGGTGGCATGTGCCTGCAGTCCCAGCTACTCAGAAGAGCAAGGCAGCCTGGGCAGCAGAGCAAGACTCAGTCTTAAAAAAAAAAAAAAAAAAAAAAAAAAAGGAGAAAACTAAAATTTATATTACAAAGTGAAAAAAGCCAATCTAAAAAAGCCACATGCTGTATGATTCCAAATATATGAAATATATGATGCTCTGAAAAAGACAAAACTATGGGCAAAGAGCAGTAAAACTAAGTAAAACATCAGGGCAAGGAGAGATGAAACGATGCAGCACAGAGGATTTTTAGTGCAGTGAAACTATTCAGTATGATTCTATAACAGTAGATACAGGTATTATGCATTTTTCAAAACCCAATGAATAAACAACATCAACAGTGAACCCTAATATAAAGTGCAAACTTTGGGTGATAATGATGTGTCAATGCAGGTTCTTTCTTTATAATACATGTACCACTCTGGTGGAGGATGTTCTTTCATTGTAACAAATGTGCTACTCTCATGGGAGAGTACGCATATGGGAGAGCATATTAGTCTGTTTTCATGCTATTAATAAACACATAATAAAGACTGGGTAATTTATAAAGGAAAGGGGTTTAATTGACTCACAGTTCCACAGGGCTGGAGAGGCCTCAGGAAACTTACACTCATGGCAGAAGTGGAAGCAAACATGTCCTTTTTCACATGGCAGCCGGAGAGAGAAGAATGAGAGTCAAGCAAAGGGGGTAGCCCCTTTTAAATCCATCAGATCTTGTGAGAACTTATTCATTATTATGAAAATAGCAGGGGAAACCACCTTCATGATTCAATTATCTCTCAACAGGTCCCTCCCACCACACATGGGGATTATGGGAACTACAATTCAAGATGAGATTTGGGTGAGGACACAGTCAAACTATATCAGAGAGGTTGTGTGTGCGGCAGGGAGGTAGAGGGACATATGGGTACTCTGTACTTTCCACTCAATTTTGCTGTGAACATAAGATTGCTCTAAAAAGTAAAGAATATTTTAAAAAATTATTCAAAATGCTTAATTCTAAAAAAGGCACAAAAAGAAGAAAAGGAAACCTGAGAACAGATGACATAAATAGAAAAGAAATGTCCAGATGATAGATTTAAATCCAATCATATCAATAATTACATTAAATGTAATTAAAAGGCAGAGATGAAAATCAATTCTATGCTGCCTCCAGAGAGATTAGTTTTGTTTTAGTTTGTTTTGAGACAGAGTCTTGCTCTGTCGCCCAGGCTGGAGTGCAGTGGTGCAATCTTGACTCACTGAAACCTCTGTCTCCTAGGTTCAAGTGATTCTCCTGACTCTGCCTCCTGAGTAGCTGGGACTATAGGCATGCAGCACCATGCCCAGCTAAGTTTTTGTATTTTTAGTAGAGACAGGGTTTCATCATGTTGGCCAGGCTGGTCTCAAACTCCTGACCTCAAATGTTCTGCTTGCCTTAGCCTCCCAAAATGCTGGTTTTACAGGCATGAGCCACCATGCCTAGCCAAAGAAATTAGTTTTAAATATAAAGACACAAATAGGATAAAAGTAACAAGATGAAAAGTCATACAGCATGATAACACTCATCAACAGCAAGTTGCAGAGGTTCTATTAGTATCGAACAAAATAGATTTCAGCACAAAGAATATTACTAGGGATAATGAGAGTAATTTCATAGTGATAACAGGGTCAATTCATCAAGAGGACTAGTAATTCTAAACATTTATGTACTTAATAACAGAGCTTCAAAATTGTTAGAAATGCAAGAAGAAACAGACAAATTCACAACGACAATTAAAATTTTAAATCCTCTCCCTCAGTAGTTTGAGAACAAGTAGACAGAAAGTCAGCAAGGATATAGAAAAACCGGATAACACCATTAATAAACTAGGCCTAACTGGCAGTTATAAACCTATCCACACAAAAACAGTAGAATACATATCCTTTTCAAGTGAACATAGGACACTTACCAATTAAACATAGTTGCAATACATTTAAAAGGATTTAAATCATACAAACTATTCTCTCAACACCTGAAATTAAATTAGAAGTCAATAATGATAAGATAACAGGAAAATCCTAAAGTATTTAGAAATTAACACATATCTAAATAATCCACAAGTCAAAGAAGAAATCAAAAGGTAAATTAGAGGCTAGGAGCAGTGGCTCACACCTGTAATCCCACCACTTTGGGAGTCTAAGATGGGCGAATGGCTTGAATTCATGAGTTTGAGACTACCCTGGCCAACATGGTGAAACCCTGTCTCTACTAAAAGTACAAAAATTAGCCAGGTATGGTGGCACACACATATAATCCTAGCTGCTCAGAAGGCTGAGGCAGTAGAATCCAGTAAGTGGAGGTTGCAGTGAGCTGAGATTGTGCCACTGTACTCCATCCTGAGTGACAAAGTGAAACTGTCTCAAAAAAAAAAAAAAAAAAAAGGTGGGGGGGCAAATTAGGAAGTACTTTGAAATAAATAAGGGTAAAGTAAAAATATAGCATAAAAATTTGTAGAATACAGCTAAAGCAGTGCTTAGAGGGAAACAGCACTAATTACCTATATTACCAAGTGTTCCAGAAAGTGACAAAACCATACTATTGACAAGTATATTTCACCCAGTGTGGTGGAAAAGGCACAACTTCAGTAAGTATATCATTAAAAAATTTTTTTAAAACAGAAGAAAGGTCTCAAATCAATTTCCTCAATTTCACTATAAGAAAGAAAAAGAAGGGGGGTGGGGGAGAAGGAAAAAAAAAGAATAAACTCAATGCAAGCAGACAAGAAAAAACAAAGTTAACAACAGAAATCGGTGACATAGAGAACAAAAGTATAATAGAGAAAATCAATGAAACAAAAGCTGGTTATTTGAAAATATTAACAAAATTAATAAACTTTAGTCTGATTGATCAAGGAGAAAAACTAAATAATATCAAGAATTAAAGAGGGCACATCACTACTGCTCCCACCCACATTGAAAAGATAATCAGCCGGGCGCAGTGGCTCAAGCCTGTAATCCCAGCACTTTGGGAGGCCGAGGCGAGTGGATCACAAGGTCAAGAGATCGAGACCATCCCAGTCAACATGGTGAAACCCCATCTCTACTAAAAACACAAAAAAGTAGCTGGGCATGGTGGCGCTTGCCTGTAATCCTAGCTACTCAGGAGGCTGAGGCAGGAGAATTGCTTGAACCCAGGAGGCGGAGGTTGTGGTGAGCCGAGATCGCGCCATTGCACTCCAGCCTGGGTAACAAGAGCGAAACTCTGTCTCAAAAAAAAAAAAAAAAAAAAAGAAAAGATAATCAGTAGATATTATTTACAATTTTTTGCCAACAAAATTCAACAATTTAGATAAATAGGAAAAAAAGTGTTTTAAAGACAAACTGGTTAAAGCTAAATAAATTAAATTTATAATTACAAATTTTCACATAAAGAAAACTCCAAGCCCAGATAGTTTTACTGATAAATTTTACCAGACATTTAAAGATGAAAGATTTAAAGACTCCATAAATTGACAGCAATCAAGATGATGTGGTATTGGTATCAAGACAGAGAAATAGATTGATTTAACACAGTAGAGCAAAAATAGAAATAAACCCATACCTGTATGGTCAATTAATTTTCAAGAAAGGTGCCAAAACCACTGAATGGGTAAAGAACAATCTTTTCAACAAATGAGGCTGAAGCAATTGACATCCGATATGCAATAAAATGAACCTCAACCCTTACCTCACACCATATATAAAGACTAACTTGAAATGTAGCATTGACTTGAATATAAGACTAAAACTATAAAGTTTCTAGGAGAAAACACAGGAGAAGGGCTTAGTGGCTTTGGGTTTGGTAAAGATTTCTTAAATATAATGCAAAAGCACAAAATATAAAGCAAAAATAAATAATAAAAATGAAACATTTTGTCCTTCATAAGGTACTCATAAGAATATAAAAAGATTGGCCACAAACTGGGGAAAAAAAGATTTGCAAATTTTTATTTATTTATTTATTTATTTATTTATTTATTTATTTATTTATTTTTGCAACAGAGTCTTACTCTGTTGCCCAGGCTGGAGTGCAGTGGCGTGATCTTGGCTCACTACAACTCAGCCTCCTGGGTTCAAGCAATTCTCCTGCCTTAGCCTCCCAAGTAGCTGAGACTATAGGTGCATGCTACCATGCCCAGCTAATTTTTGTTTTTCTAGTAGAGACAGGGTTTCACCATGTTGGCCACTATGGTCTTGATCTCTTTACTTCATGATCCGCCAGCCTTGGCCTCCCAAAGTCCTGGGTTTGTAGGTGTGAGCCACTGCACCCAGCATGCAAATCTTATATCTGACAAAGGACTTATAACTAAAATATACAAAGAATTCTAACAACTTCATTAAGAATATGAAAACCCAGTAGAAAAATGGGCACCAGATTTAATAGTTACTTCACCAAGGATGATATACAAATATCAAAAAAGTACATAAGAAGATGCTCAGTTTCAATGGTTAGTAGGCATATGCACATTAAAATGAGATACCATTATGTAACCACCAGAATGGCTAAAACGAAAGCAACTGACCATTCTAAGCGCTGGTGAGGATCTATGTGGAGAAACTGGAACTCTCATTCATTACTGGTGGAAAATGTAAAATGACATAATCATTTTTTAAAAAAAATATTGGCAATTTCTTGAGAAGTTATACATCCACTATATGATCCAGTCTCCATAATCAGGTATTTACCAAAAAGCATGTCCTCACAAGACTTCTTCATGAATATTTACGGCAATTTTATTTGTAATAGCCCCAAAGTGGAAACAGTCCAGATGTCCATCAATAGGTGAATGCACAAGCAAATTATGATAGATCCACACAATAGAATCCTGCTCAACATTAACAATGGATGAACCATTGATGCATATAACAAATGGATGAATGCCAAAATTATTTAGAAAGTGCAAACTAATCTCTAATAACAGAGAGCAGATCAATAGTTAAGGGGCAGGGTGGGGAGGTGTGGGGAGAGATGGGAGGGAGGAATTAGAAAGATGTATGAGAAGATTTGGGAGTGATAGCCATGTTTATTATCTTGACTGTGGTGATGGTTTAACAGGTGTATACATATGCCAGAACTTATATAAGTCAAACTGTGCACTTTAAATATATGCAATTTGTTGCATGCTAATTAGACTTCAGTAAAGGTATAAAACAAAAAGAATTCATTTCAGATTGCTACCTACTGGCACACAAACATATAACCGAAACAAAAATACCATTACTATGTACAATGTAATCTGACATATCCATTCTACTCCATTTAACTGAAAATACAATGTGATCATGATCCACACTAAGTTGATTTCAGGATTCCTGAATGAGTTCATACCTGTAGTTTGAAAAACATTGTTTTCAGATATATTTGAAAAATGAATGCTTCCACCCAAAACAGTCTCTTAGTTACATTGACAAGCCCCTCTGAGAGAGTTTCTGTCTAAATTTCATCTCCCCTTCTATGACCTGGTTGAGAAATTACACAGCTGTAAAGAAAAAGTCCTAATCTTCCAGTTTCTTGCATTGGAGACTGAGATTTACTCTCACCCTTTGGCCATCATCATGTTATTATCTTGTTGGGGAGATTGTTGATTTTATGATCTTGTAATAAAAACTTTTCTGTGATGACTCTAGTCAGGAGGAACAAAGGGGGGCTTTTGGTGAACACTGAGATGGCAGCTACCTGACTGCACAGGTACTAAGGTTGCCAAGGCCTTTGGACTTCACTAACATGGGTAGCAGTTGCTATGAACTCTCATTTCCTCCATAAAAGAAAGCAAGCTGGCTCTGGCAGTGAACCCACTCTTTGTGACAACCTATTTAGCTTCCTGAAGAATTTACTATTGGTTGTCATTGTTTTTGCCTGTGCATTAAAGACCATATGGAAAGAGGTTCCTGTTTGTCCTGTTTGCTAATATACAGTTCATTAAGAGCGGTTAACTGTGTCTGTGTACAACAGGGCCCAGAAAAGAAGAGAAAAAGGCATTAAGCTAGGGGAGGGGAACAGAACAAAAAAATGATAAAGAAACCTGGGCTTAGGTTAGTTTCAATTCCTTTATGAATGAGTCTTCCTGTATGCAACTTGAAAATTATGTGTCTGGTGGTCTGTCTTCAATTACATATCTCTCAGTGTCACGGGTTGTGAATTCACTTGCAAATTCAGTCCATTTTATGTTCGTAAAGATTTTAATAAATTAATCTGGAACTGAAAGGAAATGAAACTCAGGCAGAAGTTTGAGTTGTGATTCTGCCCTCAGCTCTTTTTAAACAATGGCTGAAGATAAGCAACACAAAGAACTGCCATTATTTCCCAAGACCATGATCTTCTCAGTGGTTCCAGAAGAACGAATGGAGTAGATGCTCAAACCAAGCCTCGTAGCACACTCGGGGCACAGGACTGTAAATGAGAGCTTAAATTCCTAGTCGAGAAAGGATGGCCTGGGTCACTGTTAATTTAGCTCCAAAAATCTTACATCTGGTTGTGCTCTGATAAGTAGCCAGAGGTTGTAGATTCAGAATTTGAACAGTTTTGGGAGAAGAGAATCAGAGTGCATTAATGATATTGCTTCCAGGCAAATAGATTTCAGTATCTAGTTCACACCTTCCTTATTTAGGAACTAGGAGGGAGCATGATGTAATGATAATACTTGGACCTTGGTGTTAGGCAAAGCTTGGTTCAGATTCCATCTCTGCTGCCTGCCAGTCCTGTGACCTTGGGAAAATTTTGCTTAACCTCTCTGAACTTTAGGCTGCTCATTTAGGTGACTGTTTCTCAAATGGTAGTGATACCCATCCTCCAAATTCTCCCAGGGAACATTTGGTAATGTTTGGAGACATTTTTGATTGTCATGACTTGGATGTGGGGGTTGCTACTGGCATTTAGTGGGCAGAAGCCATGGTTGCTGCTAAACAGCCTGTAGTGCACAGACAGCTCCTCACGACAAAGAATCATCCAGGCCAAAATGTCAGTAGGGCTGAGGTTGAGAGACCCTGGTTTAGAGATAATGTATGCAAAGTGTCTGACTTAAAATAGGTGGATGCTGAATGAATGGTAGCTACTATTTTCTTTTCTTTTCTTTTTTTTTTTTTTTTGAGACCGACTTTCGCTCTTGTTACCCAGGCTGGAGTGCAATGGCGCGATCTCGGCTCACCGCAACCTCCGCCTCCTGGGTTCAGGTAATTCTCCTGCCTCAGCCTCCTGAGAAGCTGGGATTACAGGCACGTGCCACCATGCCCAGCTAATGTTTTGTATTTTTAGTAGAGACGGGGTTTCACCATGTTGACCAGGATGGTCTCGATCTCTTGACGTCGTGATCCACCCGCCTTGGCCTCCCAAAGTGCTGGGATTACAGGCTTGAGCCACTGCGCCCGGCGGTAGCTACTATTTTCAAATGATCTATTCAGTGTGGCTGATTAAAACCCAGATTTTGGGGAAGGGAAGACCATCTCAGTCTGTCTTATATTCAGAAAAAGTCCCTAACAGTGGAAACTGCAATGTATCAAACAGTCCAGGTATAGCAAAAAGGTTAAAAGTGATGGCTCTGGAGCCTGTCTGCTTGGGTCCAGATCCTGGCTCTACCATTAACTACACATGTATTCTTGAGGAAGTCACTGAACCTCAGCCTACTTATCTACAAAATGGGTGCAAAATGATATCCGCCTCACAGGGATGTGTTAAGATCCAGAAAGAACCTAGTCTGCATAGAAAGTCCTCAACTAGTATTTGCTGTTATTACTGGGGGTGTTATTATGAAGCTAATGCTAAGAGGGGCGCTGGTTTTATTAAGAAGCTCTGAAGTGTTTGATGTGAAGTGTGAAGGAGAACACAGCAAACAGAAATAGACAATCCATGCAGCAGCAGAAAAGTGCCTCAACCCACTGAGGACCCACTATTAGTTATTGGGCAAAGTGCCAGCTATCTATACTAGCATCTCATTGAAACCCCTTCACAGCTCTTTGAAGCGGCTTTTATTAACCTATTTCAGTCGCACTTTACAGATGTGAAAATAAGCTCAGAATAATTAAAGTAACTTGCGAAAACTCACACAGCCACCAAGTGGCAGGGCTGGGATTATGAATCCTAGTGTGACACTGGCGTGCATTTTTCGTGGATTGAAATTCAGAAATGCTCTACACAGGGCACAGTCTCAGAATATGAAATATTTAACCAGTTTTCTATATGTAAGGAAAGGAAGACAAATTTGAAACCAAACCTCTGGCTCTAGTAGCTTGGCTGCAACAAATGGCCTGGGGTATGTAGAGAAGAGAGTGACAGGCAATCTGGACAGCAGGATGCAATTAACAGGAGCTGTCCTTGATTTTTTTTTTTTCCATTGACAACAGCTAAATCCAAGGAAGTCACCCTGCATTGCCATAGCAGCATAAAGCTACTTAGGAAGAACATTTCTTGGAAACGTCTGAGGCCTGGTAGCCTAAGAGAAGGGATGTGGACTCAGTCTCTCCAGGAGAGATTTTACTGAGGGTTCCTCAAACATCCCTCATCCCACTAAATGTTGCATGAGGCTAGCATTTGTGTGTGTGTGTGTGTGTGTGTGTACACATTCCCAAGCAGGAGCTTGTGCTCCTGCACTTGGGAGGGAGGGAGTGAGTAGGGGGATGGGATCATAATAGCCTGGGACTGAGAAGCCAGCAGAACCAGGAAAAGTTCTAGGTAGTTGCTGTGGCCTTCCCCTAAACAAACAGCTCTGTTTAGATAACGGTGGGAACGGTGCCTAGAAAAGGCGGAAAGGTTTGATTTATCCCAGGACTTGCTGTGCTAAGAGGTTTATGCATCAACACTCCGGGCTGGGGCTGTGGAACAAGTGTTGTTTTGTGGATCCCTGGCTTTCCAGAGGGTCCCCTTCACCTTATCCCGTGTTGGAAGGCATCACACACAGCTCATACTGGGACAACCCAGCCATCTGGCCTGCACACCCTCTTTGAAGCTGAGGTCTTCTTCAGATTTCAGCTTTGGGGCTTACTGCCTGGAATAACGGGAGTTGAGGCCTTATCAGAAACCCTGGGCCCCACTCACCCAGCAGAAGCAGAGGAGGAGCCAAGAACAGGCCACAGGGCTCAGTCATTGTCGTTGTGTGTTCTGTGTGTTCTGTTGAGGGGGTAGGAGGGTCTGTTCCTCCCTGGGCAGAAATGCTCCCTCAAGTTCAGTAACCTGGTTGTTTAAATATAGGAGAGGAAACAGATGCTGGCTGGGGCGGAAGTCTAAGGAGAAGAAGGGGTCTTGGCAGTGGTTTGCTGAGGCTGATAAGAGCATGAGATGCGCTCCAAGCCCAGCCCCTGCTGATTTGCTTTTGCGCCTTTCTGACGTCGCCCTGAGCTGTCACCATCAGAATTTGGCTTTTCTGCAAGTTCCTCCCCCTGACTGACCTGGAGGGGGACTATTTTTAAGTTGATCTTTGTGACTTCCTTTTGGCTGGCATTCCCACTCCCCTCTCTCAAATTCCCTGAGAGCAGCTTCCTGCTTGGGCCAACTTTAGCACAAAGTGCTGCCTGCAAGGGTCTGGGAGGTGAGGGCTGCCTGTCCCGGGACGGTGGACCTGCCGACGGGGGTGCTGAGGGCTCGGTCCTGGCAGCAGAGGGCAAACCCAGCCCTCTCATGATGGAGCTGTGCAGAGAGGAGTCCCAGCCTCCCAGGACTGGCCTCCGATCAGTCCCCCAGCAGGAATCACGCGGCCCCACCTGCAGCTCCCGGCCACCCCCTGACATATAACCGGTAGGGACACTGTGGTCAGTTCCTCCAATCTGGGCCGGGGCTGTGCTGACCTCTGCGGGCTGCGGGGAGCTCCTCTCCCTCCGGCCTCCCCGGCTCCCGAGTTCCGGAGGAGCGCGTCCGGCCCGCGCAACACCAGCATCCTCAAATTGTGTCTCGGATGAATCAGGTCGGCAGTCCCGCCCCCTCCACCAGCCGCAGTGGAGCAGGGGAGAAGGGCCGACGCCACTGCGACTTCTGGGGGGTTGCCGGACCACAGTCCCCGGCGCCAGGGCCCCCTCAACGCTGCTTCTGCGCCGCCTCTGTGTCCCGGTTCCCAGGCGCAGGGGAGCGGCCAGAGCAGCCGCGGAACCCAGACGCTGCCAGGAGGCCCGGAGCGCATCGCCTCTGGCACAAGGGACAGCTGGCTGCTGCAGGGACCTCCTTCCTTGTCATCTGCTGAAAGGGGACTGGCAGTGTCCCCAGCTCCCTCCAGGGAACACGAAGCCCCTGTCCTCTCCCAATCTCTACAGCCAGGGCAGGAACACGCCTCTCAGCGGCGACTCCCTCCTCACACAAGCAGGGCTGAGAACCGCAGTCCACAGTGTGGGACTGGCACTTCCCCAAGGCGCAGGAGAAGCCAGGCTCAGTTTTTAGTAGGTAGGAGTTCCGGTTCAGTCACCCCAGTGAAATCAGGCAGGAAGAGCCAGTCGATCACCCCCTGTGCCCGCCAGTGTGATGCCCAGAGCATCATTTCCAGGTTAGTCCGGGTGGAGAACTAGGTCTCACTCTAGAGATTCCTTCTGCAGTGGAAGAGCTAAAGGCTGTCGTTCTGTTGAATTCAGGATTCTAAACTCTCAGCCTCTGTTTCCCGTCTGCAGAAATGAGCAAATCCCACCTCTCAAGGTTGCAATTGGATTCCATGAGGGGTTCCAGGCAGTGTAACACAGGCGGCTGGGCATGGGACTGCCTGAGGTCAAGGCCGGCTCTACCCTTTGCTAGCAGTGCAAACTTGGGGCAAGTTACTTGACCTTATCAAGCAATACAATGAAAATGGCACGCTCTGTTATACGGCTATGCCAAGGGTCAAGCCTCTGACAGAGTATTCCAAGGTTAATGAAAGATTAGAGGATGTGCTAGTGTGATCCAGGCCCAGAGAGAGCCCTGGAGTGTTACCGTTATTGTGCTACTGCATGCGGAAGTCTCAGCATGGCGCCAGGCTGGAGTGCAGTGGTGATGTGATCCTGGCTCATTGCAGCCTCAACCTCCCAGGCTTGACCTCGCTGACCTCCCAAGTAGCTGGGATTACAGGTGCAGGTCTATAATTTTTTACACTACACCCAACTAACTTTTTCTGATTTTTTTTTTTTTGTAGAGACAAGGTCTTGCTATGTTGCTCATGCTGGTCTTGAACTTCTGGTCTCAAGCAATCCACCTGGCTTAGCCTTCCAAAGCACTGGGGTCACAGGTGTGAGCTGTCGCACATCCCAGACTTTACTTGTAGCTACTACGTCTACTCCGTCTTTGGGTCTTTGTCATCGTCTCTGAAATGACGAATTGCTCCTATTGTTTTCTAAGAGCCATTTTGGCTTTACCACACAAGAGTTTAACATCTTAACTGGCCAGGCATGGTGGCTTATGCTTGTGATCCCAGCACTTTGGGAGGCCAAGGCAGGCAGATCATGAGGTCAGGAGTTTGAGACCATCCTGGCTAACATGGTGAAACTCCGTCTCTGTTAAAAATACAAAAAATTAGCCGGACATGGTGGCATGCTCCTGTAGTCCTAACTACTTGGGAGGCTGAGGCAGGAGAACTGCTTGAACCTGGGAGGCAGAGGTTGCAGTGAGCCGAGATCGCGCCACTGCACTCCAGCCTGGGCGACAAAGCGAGACTTCGTCTCAAAAACAAAAACAAACAAACAAACAAAAAGTCATCTTAAATGATATTTATAAAAGGGTATGTGCATCCTCCCTTCGTTTGATCGAGACACAGCAAAAGAGTGAATGTTTGGAAAGTAAAAGAAGGGGAGGGGTTGTGAAACCTGCCTGCCTATGTGCAGTTTTCTGCTGCGGCTTCACCCTTTGCCCTCCTCCCTGAGATTTCTGGACCTTCTTCCCACAGCCCCTCCCACCAGCTCCCCTACAGCCCCACCCCAGCTCGGGGCTGCCCTGCTCCCTGCAGATGTTTCCAGTTTGCAGACTGCATGGAGTTCACGTTGGTCATTTGTTCCATTTGCTCAGAAACAACAGCTAGCATTATTGGCAGGAAATGAACAGGGTGCCAACTCCAAGATAACACAAAAAGCCCTAGTCATGGGCACTAGGCGTGGGTGGGGTAGAGGGAGGAGCGTATGCTGGACCATCTGCAGTGACCTAGGGTTCTGCTGAAGTCATTGGTCACTGAAGCCGTGTCTAACTTTCCTCTGGGAATAAGCAGGCCAGTTGACTTATCTTAGAGGGAAAAAGACAGAATGAGATTTTATCTTGGAGGCCTGGGAGAGACTGGAGAGCCTGGCTCCTGAACTCTGAGGCTAAACTCTCAAATCTAGAATAAATACTTCTTCTTTTTTTTTTTTTTTTGAGACTGAGTTTGTTCTTGTTGCCCAGGCTGGTGTGCAATGATATGATCTCAGCTTACCGCAATCTCTGCTTCCTGGGTTCAAGCAATTCTCCTGCCTGAGCCTCCCGAGTAGCTGTGATTACAGACATGCACCACCACATCCAGCTAATTTCGTATTTTTAGTAGAGATGAGGTTTCACCAAGTTGGTCAGGCTGGTCTCGAGCTCCTGACCTCAGGTGATCCAACTGCCTTGGCCTCTGAAAGTGCTGGGATTATAGGAGTGAGCCACCACCCCTGGTTCTAGAATAAATTCTATTTCTATACTCCTTTGAAAGCAGAAACTATTCCAGGGTTAATGAAAGATTAGAGGATGTTTTGTATTTCAGGTCAAGAGAAAATACAAATGTAATGCAAATTAAATTACTGGCCTCATGTGTGCTTGTGTTTGCTGACGTGCAGTTGTTTTGGCTGGAGTGGGCTGTAATATCCCCCCTTGTTGCTGTTGCTCAGCAACCCTCACACCCTCAGCAGGAGGTGGCCCCTGGATAGTAGTGAGTAGTGCTGAGTGATCCACCAGGCCTTCTAAAATGAGTGACACTCAAGAAGCAGAAACTGTGATTATTGCTCTGAATACCCTAGTTCTCGATATCTGGCCCTTGGAGGGCTTTGCCTGCAGCAACTGAGGGGGTCTGGGTGGCTGTTGGGGGCTGGTGTCCTGGAAGACTACATGTCTGAAAGCTGTGAACCATCTGACCTGGGCAGCCTTTCCCTGAGGTTCACAAAGTCCACGCAGCAGGCCTGCTTGTGCTGATAAATACTGCTTCCTGGGAAAGGTGGAGAAGGGAGAGGAAGAAGGTACAGGCTCCCACAGTCTCTTTTGGAAACTTCCTGTTTCTAAAGCTGGAGGTACCACTGGGGCAGTTGGAACAGGGATAGAGCACCTCCAGAGAAAGACTGAGACCATCAGCTCTGCAGAAACAGGGGAACACATCCTTTCGGCTTCCCAACAAGCCTGTATCTCACAGTTCAGTAGCCCACAGGGTGGTGAACGTGGAATGATTTCCCTTGAATTCAACCTCTACCAAGCACCTTGCAGATGGAAGTGGAGCACCAGCTGGGCACTGGAGTGGCTCTGATCGTGAAGCATCACCCCCTGACGCCACCCAGCTGCAGCACTCACATTCCTGGTAGCTGCCCGAGGTGGTGGTGCAGGGGACCGAGTTCTATGCCAACTGCCCTGCCTAGGTGACTTCATCCAGTCAGCAGAGAGGTACCTTATGAAAGGGGGAAATGAAGACACAGAGATTGAGCAGTTTGGTCAAGGCCATCCATTCAGAAACAGGGTTCAAAGTAAGAAAGATGCAGCATATTCTGAAACACATGGCTGGAGGCTGATAGTGATTTCTCCTGTGGAGCACACTGTGGTGAGTGGAGTGGGGCGGGCCTGATGCCCAGTGAGGAGGCGTGAGAGTGTGTGCTATGCCGGGCGCACAGGTGGCAGCAAGTGTCTCGCTGCAGCTGGACATCCATTAGGCACAGCTTGAGAGGGCCTGAAAGGCTCTGCCGATGTGGGTAGTGTAACTGATTAGCACCCACTATTCCACCCATGAGCATGGGTTGACGGGCTGACTGGTAAAGGGCAAGTTCAGGGATGAGGAAGGAAGGGTCAGCTGTGTGCCTGATCGGAGGGCCCTGGGCATTTTGGCCCAGGTTTCAGAAAATGGAGATGGAGTGACAAAGGAGCCAGTGAAGGGGGCTTGCTAGCAAAGAAACCTGGCTGCGTTTCCAGGTTTGACCTTGAACGAGCCACTCTGGGCCTCTGTTCCCTCTGGTGTTCCATCTCACTCCAAATGTGTTGTGTCCTAAAAACCTCATCACGAACACAGTGATTTGGGGCAAGATCAGTGGTCAGGGATCAGGAGTAACGTGCCAGACTAAGCTGGCAACGAGGGCCAGAGGTGGTTCCAGGTCTGGCAGATAGAATTGTGAACAAGACAAGCAAGGAGACGGACCAAACACAAATAAGTGAACAAATGAGCTCTGATTGTGAAAGGTGTGGCATGGGAAATAGAGGATGGAGAGAGCATGTGCACGTGTATGTATGTGCGTGTGTATGTGTGTGTGTATGTGTGTATGTGTGTGTGCATGTGTGTATGTGTGTGTATATGTGTGTATGTGTGTGTGTGTATGTGTGTATGTGTGTGTGTATGTGTGTATGTGTGTGTATGTGTGTGGGTATGCGTGTGTGTGTATGTGCACGTGCGTGTATGTGTGTGTATGTGCATATGTGTATGTGTGTGTGTATATGCGTGTATGTGTGTATGCATGTGTGTGCGTGTATGTGTATGTTTGTGTCTGTGTGTGTGTATGTGTCTGTGTGTGTGTGTGTGTGTGTGTGTGTGTGTGTGCATGTGTGTAAGGGGCACCAGTTGGAATAGATCACAGAGATGAGGGAATGAAATGGGTTGTTATGGGTAAAAATGCTGAAATAGCAGCTGTAATGTCAATAGCAGACATTCTGTCTGAGGGTTACTTTAGATCCAAATAGGTCACATGGTGTTTTCTATCTGTACAGGGTTGCCATTCAAGTTTTTTTTTTTGAGATGAAGTCTCACACTGTCACCCTGGCTGGAGTGCAATGGCAAGATCTCAGCTCACTGCAACCTCCACCTCCGAGGTTCATGAGATTCTCCTGCCTCAGCCTCCTGAGTAGCTGGGATTACAGGTGTGTGCCATCACATCCAGCTAATCTTTTTTTGTGTGTATGTATTTTTAGTATTTTAGTATTTTGTATTTTTAGTAGACAGGGTTTCACTATGTTGGCCAGACTGGTCTTGAACTCCTGACCTCGTGATCTGCCCGCCTCGGTCTCCCAAACTGCTGGGATTACAGGCGTAAGCCACTGCGTCCAGCCACTGCGTCCTGTTTTTTGTTGACAAAGAGGTCTTCCAATATCCCTTCTGATTCCTCACTGAACATAGAGAGGTATAGTTAGCATTCCTACAGGTAAGGAGCAGACAGACCTGAGAATAATACATAATACATCCAACTGCAATTTATTTACAAGTCTTTTATGTGTCAGGTATATTTTAGGCTCTTCATGCTTTGGGGAGAAGGGAAGTAGGAGGAAGATATAAAAATGAATAAAGCATAATTTCCTCACTTAAGGAGCTTACCAGCTAGTGGGAGAAGCAGTCGTGTAAATAAATAACTACAGAATTGTGTAGTAAGTGCTCAAAGAGAGGAATGTGTAAGCTGATGTGGGAGTGCAGAGGAAGAAGCCATCAACTCAGTGTGACAGTCGCTTCAGTCCTTGGTGGCAATAGGTGGGGTGCGCATCAATACAAATACATTCTTCCTGGGGGAATCATAGCGTTACGGTTTACACAGTTCCATTCCTACGGGTGCATTTCCTAAATATTGCTGGATGTGGATGCCTGAGTGCTAGATTAAAAGAATCACTTCGAATGAGGGGACACTGACAGTCTCATCAGTTTTTTTTTTCTTTCGCTGAAATTGATAATCTAAAACATTATTTTGGACCACTTGTGGGAGAAAAAAATCCTCACCCCTAAATCATTGGGGTACTGACAGGCATCCCTGCCGGATGGACTGGACCAGTCAACCTGCAATAGGCCTGGAAATGAACGGGTACTCCTAACGTGAGTTCTATAGAGTTATTTCTTACACCTTGCATACTGCCAAGAACGATGAGTAACTCCTCATGAAAAACAGGGCCTGACAGAATTACTAAAACACTGGTAGCCAAGGGATGATATGGGGCACACAGACATCCTAGAAAACCTAAGCAAAGTGTGATTACTGGGACCGAACATAGGCTCCGACACTCCTGGCTGCTCACACACAAATGAATGAGACGAAGCTCTGCCGCTAACCAGATGAACAAGGCAGTCTAGTGAATTAAGAAAAATGACCGCTTTTCTAGCACTGAAACTGCTCGGAGTTTTATCCTATGAAATTTATCCTATGAAACTTTTTTCAAGAGACACAGCAACAGATAGTATCTTCGATCGTGGTATCTTAGATCATGTCTCGAAGCTGAGACATACTTCACAGGACAGTTTCTTTTAATTAACCTTTCATAAAAAGCAGAAGGACTAAGATCATCTGGGAAGGCATTTCAGCAGGGAACCAAAGCAAAACGGTTTCGCAGTGTCGTGTTCTGTTCAGAGACTAGGCGCAGGAGTTGCTGGTAGGGAGTGCAGAGGAAGGGCCTGCTGGCTGCTCTCCATGGGCCTGGAATAAAACTCTTGGCTGAGCTTTGAGAGGAGCCGGAGAGCACACAATTAACTCAGAATGCACTGCCTTCAATAGCTGGCCCAGCCTGTGAAGGAAGTCTTACCCATTAGGATACTGAAGAATGTCTGCCCAAAACGGCAATTTGGGTTTTAGTATAATTGACATTGGACTGTTTTTGTGTGAATCAGTGAAAGAGCCAGGGCTTGGCAGTCAAGATAGACTTGGGTTCAGGCCCTAGCTCTGCCACTTGCTGCTGTGCTGCCCAGAGAGAGTCAATTCTCTCCTAGCCTTCGTTTTCCATCTGTGAAATGGAACTAATAATACTTTCTGGCAGGACTGGTATAGAATTGTGAGTGATGTGTGTAAAACACCTGGCAAAGTGCCTGGCACATGTGAATTGGCATTTTATCAGTGGCAGCTCTTACAGTAATAATCATGAAAGGACCTTGTGCAGTAGGAGGGGAAGACACACGCATCAAAATCAGGAGGTTGCATCTCTCTGACTGCGCCAGGAGGGTTTGCATGCAATTCCTTAAGAAGTTTTGTCCCATTTGGTAAGTAGCAGGTTAAAAGAAGGAGGCCAGGACATTGCCCTGCTGTAAACATTGGTCTATCCAGAGCTCATTCCTGCACCTTCCAGTGTTTGAAGGACCAACATCAGGATCCAAAGTCTTCCTGAGTGAAATCAAGGGATGAGGCCCAACCACTGTGAATAACCCCTGATGGGTGGGGACACCTGGCCTGAGTGCCCAGAAGCCTAAGGCTGTGATAAAGAGGAGGCTGGGTGGCCGAGAGACATGTGGGCATTTAGAGAAATCTTGGAAGCTCTCCAGCAAAGGCTGGGAAAATTGGCCAGTGGGCCCTGTGCTCACAGGAGGGGAAGGATAGTTCAGAGGCTGACAGGTGCCAAGGGAAAGATCCATGATGTGTGTGGCAAAAAATCCCAGTGCAGCCTTCTACTGGCAAATCCCTCCTGGTCTTCTCCATTCTCATCTTAAGCGAGGAGACCAGAAGCAGGGCGGTTCCCATCCTGGCACTGCTTTTACCAGTTGTGTGATCCTGAGCAGATCACTCGTTCTCCCTGCCTCAGTTTCCTCCTCTGTGAGATGAGACTGAGGACACCTGCCTTGTGGGGTTGTTAATTTAATAAAGTCGATTGTGTGAGGAGCTTTGCACATGACAAAGAAAAACATAAATACTGCGTTTATTGGAAAAGTCCATTTGAAAGGCGAAGCTGATTCCCAACCTTCTCGAGTCAGGAGGACTGAACTTGGTACTGCCCAGGAATATTCTATGGGATTGGATTAACTTCAGGCAGTTGGCCACCTATTCTTGTACCCCCTTGCCTTCCCTTAGTTCTCACTTCTTTCATTTTCGGCACCATCTGAGGTTGCTGGTGAAGCAGTTTGAAAGGAGCGTTTCAAGTTCTCCTTCCCGTTTTCTTTTTCAGCAGCAGCCCGGGTCCCAAACGACAGCAGAAATGTGCTGCCCTCTGGTGGCCACCATCGAGCATAGCGCCTCAGGAGGGACGCAGGAGTCATTTCTTGCAGAAGCTTGAAGCTGCAGCTACCCTGCTAAGACTCCGGCAGTTGAAACGCTTCCTCACTCTCTGAGTGCCTTGAGTTCAGTTAGCTGAACTCTCTCCTCTTTCCCCTGGGGTCTGGAGACCTCCTGACACACTCGATGTGGATGGGGATCTGGTGGGTGAGGCTGAGCGCCCAGAGCAGTTCCCCTTCGTTGGGCAGGATTTCCTGCTGCTCGGAGTGAAGGAACCTTGACCTCCCTTTCCAGGCCTCGCCCTCCCTCCCACCAACACTGGCACGGATGAAGCTCCGTGTGCTCAGACTACAGGCTGTGAGTCTTGGGCTCCTTGGATTGGCGTCAGTGGCTGGGCCCTGGTTAGGAGGCCCCTGCAGGCGGCGGCCCCGGATCAGCCCCCTGCGCGGCGCGGGAAAGCCCAGCCTCTTCCCTGGGGCTTGCTGGAGAGGCGGAGCCGGGAGCGTGGAGCGGGAGGGGCCTACGGGAGCGCCACCCTCGGCGCTGACTCTGAGCCCTTGTTTTTTCTAAGCCTCTGCTGTCAGCTAGCAAACATGAAGCTCGGTAAAAATACGAGTCTTTGGGGAAGTGGTGATGGGGCCAAGAGGAAGTGAGCAGGCCGATTTTGTGCAACTCTGTAGGCGGCCGTGGGGTGGGAGAGAGCCCTGGGCAGAAACCGCCACCTTTCGCCTGCCTGGCATCCTGTCTCAGCTGCTCGTCGACCAGTTCTAGGGCTCCAGAGGTCTTTTTCCTGGGCTCCTGCTAACACTGCGTCTTGCTGTTTTTGTAGGCTGGCAGCTGGGGTTTTCTAGGCTTTTCGGAGAAGCTGCAAAGGATCGGACGAATCAGCTCTCCTGCCAGCCTCTCAGATTGTTAAGCAGAATGGCAAGGGCAAGGTTGCACTCTTGTGGTTGAGCCCGGTTGCATCAGCCCCAAGTAGGCCCCAGGCCAGGGTTCGGGACAGATGAGGCCTTTCCCTTTCCCCTCCAGTCACTCTTCCTGTGATTTAAGCCAATGGTTTCTCCCAGACCTTTGCTTCCCTAATGTTCAGGTTCTTTTAGTAGAATTTTAAAATTTATTTTTAATTAAAAAAAAAATAGAGATGGGGGTGTCTCACTATGTTGGCCAGGTTGGTCTTGAACTCCTGACCTCAAGCAATCCTACCTCAGCCTCCCGAAATGCTAGGGTTGGAGGCTGAGCCACCACACACCCAGCCTCTTCTAGCACAATTGAAAAAGCCATGGCCTTTCTTTTAGGTGGAAAATTATCCTGAACCACAGTTAATTTATATATTTTTTGAATTAAAAGAAAAAAATGGCACCGTGATCTAATGAAAATGGTTTCCTTTCTTGCCCAGAGCGCCCCAGACCTTACCAACAGTGTGCTCATGCAGTCATCTGTTTGGTCCAGCCATCGCTTCCTAGCTCAGAGCAGCTGCCAGATCTACATTATACGTGTGCTTTGTGCCCATAGTCTTGGTGGCTACTTTCTATTTTAGATCTGAGACTACTTGTCGCTACTGATTTTGATAGCGTGGTAACGTCAAACCCAGGGACTCCTTGTACTTTTGAAAGCTTTGTTCAGTTCATTTGCTCATTTACTTACTGAGAGCTGGCGTTCAGAATCTGGGCTCTGAAGCAGACGCCTGGGTTCGAATGCTGGCTTTGCTACGGCCTAGCTTACAACTTTGGGCAGTTATTTAACCCTGCTGAGCCTCAACTTGCTCAGCATAGGGATAGTGTCTATTTCATTAGGAAGCATTGAATGAGTCTGTGAATATAAGCTGCTTAGCACTTAGCAGTTGGTATGATGGAGAGTACTTCAGAGTCCTTGCTGATTTATTATTTCCTTATATACCCAATGCTAAGTTTATGCCACCTGATTCACTGAGGTGCCTTCCTATTCATTCATCAGAAATGTACTGAGCACCTACGATCTGCCAGGCATCCTAGTAGGAGCTAGAAATGCAGAAATGGAAAGTGACGGTCCCTGTCCTACAGGAACTTACAGGTGAAGTGAGGAAGTCATATACACACAGCACAGTGGGGTCCCAGGGGAGAGGCGAAGTCTGGGAAGTTGTCTTCAAGGTCTGTTGGGGAACAGTCTTGAAGGAGAAGTATTTGTTTTCTAGGTGGACTTGGGGGTGACGGGTCCTGCCAACCAGACAGAATGTGTGCACAGGGGAGAGGAAGTGAAAGAGGATGACTCCGAGCCATGAGTTGCTCAGCATATTGGCGCTGATGGTGTCTGTGGGGACCCAGGTGACAGCAGACTGCAGAGGCTAGGAGACCCGCCATGAAGGGCATAAGCCACTCCAAGGAGTCTGGACTTGATCCTGAGGCAATACGGAGACTAAATGGTTTAGAAGGGGCAGGGAATATCCTGGGTATTGAGCTCTGGTGTGGTTGCTGTGGTTGTATGAGGCGCGAGGTAGGAAGCTGCAGCGTCTCCTACTTGAGCTGTGATGAAGCACGTGACCAAGGGTGGCCGTGCGCCATGGGCTGCGGGTACAGTGGTGGGAAATGGGCAAATGAGTTGACCTTCTCCCCCAGCCTCTCTGTCCTCTTGCCCAGATTGCCTTTTGGTTTTCAGTCTAGGACTGGGCGGAGTTCTAGGCCAGAATGTTAAGTGACTGTGAAAGCCCTTCCCCTCTGTTCTCAAATCACCCCCCACCCACCCCAGCAGTGATGGACCTTGTCTATTCAGAGAACATGAAGGAAGGGCTTCCCTTGTTCACAGAAAAGAAATTCCCATGGTGCATGCAGAGAATTCTGAGGGTAGAATTCCCAGGTGGGCAGAGGTGGCTAGGTTGGTGACCCTAAGTAGGTCTCCTGCCTTTCTTCTCTCTAGTGGGTTATTCTTTCATGTGTTAGCTTGCCTGCAGCATGCTATGTTTAGACACAAACCTCTTTCCTTGGTTTCCCTGACCCAGCTGAGATGAACTGATTCCAAAGGAACTTACCTATGTACTGGAGTAAGGGAGGGCGGGTTATTTGTAGTGTTTAACCGCGATTCAAAGAGTGCTATATAGTGAGAAAGGCTGTTTTTTTTTTTTTTTTTTCTCTTGGTAGCATGCAGCCTCCTAGAAATTTCTCTCAGCAACTTTCTTCTCTGAAGCACAGATAAAGAAAGCAGTTACAGTAAAAACATTTAAGAGAGGCCACATTGGAGGCCGATGAAGTTTTTCAAGTTCCAGCAGTGCAGGGGTATGGGCGGAACTGACACTGGAAAATACTAGAATGACGGAAATTCAGCTGGAGAGGACTGCCTTTTTTTTTTTTCACATTTATTTATTTATTTATTTATTTTATTGCATTTTAGGTTTTGGGGTACATGTGAAGAACATGCAGGATTGTTGCATAGGTACACACATGGCAATGTGGTTTGCTGCCTTCATCCCCATCACCTGTATCTGGCATTTCTCCCCATGCTATCCCTCCCGACCTCCCCATCCCCTGCTGTCCCTCCCCTATTTCCCCCCCAACAGACCTCAGTGCATGATGCTCCCCTCCCTGGGTCCATGTGTTCTCATTGTTCAACACCCGCCTATGAGTGAGAACATGTGGTGTTTGATTTTCTGTTCCTGTGTCAGTTTACTGAGAATGATGGTTTCCAGTTTTATCCATGTCCCTTCAAAGGATACGAACTCATCGTTTTTGATGGCTGCATAGTATTCCATGGTGTATATGTGCTACATTTTCCCTATCCAGTCTATCATCGATGGGCATTTGGGTTGGTTCCAGGTCTTTGCTATTGTAAACTGTGCTGCAATGAACATTCGTGTGCATGTAGGACTGCCCTTTTTAATGTCTGGGGAGTTTGCTCAGGGAGAAGTGACAAATCTGGCAGGGATGAGCATGGGATTTGGTAAGACTTGGATCAACTTGGGATACAGTGATGAGGGGTGGGGGCAGAATCAGTGAATGATGCCAAAGCAGAGCAACCAACAGGAGGTTGCTAGGCAGAAGCCTCTCCCTTATTCCCCTCTCCAAAGTGCTTGTTAGTAAACACCAGAACACCATTGTCGTTACTGCTGAATTTTATTTTAGGCTGTACATATTTAGATGCTTAAGGTAAAGACGATAAAGCCCTCAAGCCCCTGTGTGGCTTCAGTCCAAGTGTTCCTTCCCGCTGCCTCTCTAACATGCCTGGTTAAAACAATCCCTTTGTGTGTTGTTGAGACGCACCTGAACCAGATAAGCTCCCCAAATAACAATTGCGTTCAAGTGTCTGGTTCCCAGAAGTTGATGACTAGGTAAGGCATTTTCAGGGAGGGGGGCTGATTACCAGACAGTCGTCTGTTCCTGCGGGGTGGGACTGAGGCTTGGGGAGTGTGGGCAGCAGGGTATGCCATGTGATTCTGATGCACACCTTCCTTTTCCTTCTTTTTGTATGTCTGGTCATTCTGTTATCCTGTCGTTCCTCACATAGGCTGGACACTGGCCGTGTGATTTTGCTGGGGTGTGAGCAGCAGAGAATCTTTGCTTATCCCTTTGACCAAGCATCTCTGCTGCAAAGGCTGGGTATTAGCAGTGCTCAGTGAGGCGTCAACTCATGCAAGCACTTAGCAGGAATAGTTCTGGCTAAGGTTAGGAGGCTGCCACCAAAATCTCTTTTTTGTTCCTCTTCTTCTTCTGTTTGCCTTTTTATCGTGAGATCTTTTTGCAGCTGGCAGAAAGATTGCATAGTCAGTGCTTCCAGCTCCCCCAATTCTGCACTGTCATCTGGTCCCTGAATAAATCAATTCTGACACCCGATCTCGTCTTGAGCCTTCTCCATGCCACTCCTGACTCCTCCTCTGCTCTTTCCATCTTTTTGCTGAGAGTTCCTGGCCTCTGTACTTCCTCCTGGGCCATCTCACTTCCTGAAACACCCTGAAGAGGGTTGCTTATCTCGATGGAACTAAAAAAGCTGAAGAAAGAGGCCTTGACGGCCTCTGTTTGGGGAACTAGGAGCAGCAGCACTTTCAGATTCAGTGCATGTAGAACTGTCCTCCAGGGTTCTGGGAACTCGAGGATGTGTGGCGCTCAAAGGGGCTGGAAGTGATCCACCTGTGATGAGCCCTTTCTAAGGAGAGGGATCTCCAAGAGATCACCCCACCAGAAAAGAGTAGGAATGAGTGAGTTGTGAATTTTAGACTGTCACTGCACATGGACCTCTGGGAAGACGTCTGGCGAGAGCTACACCCACTGGCCCTACAGACGGATCTTGCTGGCTCACCTATCCCCGTGGAGGTTCCCCTGGGAAGGCAAGATGTCCATCAACAGCACTGCTGTGTCATTGGCCAACATTACCTACATCACCATGGAAATTTTTATTGGACTCTGTGCCATAGTGGGCAATGTGCTGGTCATCTGGGTGGTTAAGCTGAACCCCAGCCTGCAGACCACCACCTTCTATTTCATTGGCTCCCTAGCCCTGGCTGACATTGCTGTTGGGATGCTGGTCATGCCTTTGGCCATTGTCATCAGCCTGGGCATCACGATCCACTTCTACAGCTGCCTTTTTATGACCTGCTTGCTGCTGATCTTTACCCACGCCTCCATCATGTCCTTGCTGGCCATCGCCGTGGACCGATACTTGCGGGTCAAGCTTACCGTCAGGTAGCCTGCGGGGTGGGGTGGGCAGCGATTGAGGCACATGGGAAATGAGGCTACAAAGCCCAGAGCCCAGACTTTTTGAATGAAAATGAATCCAAATTGGCCCTTGATGTTGAAAGAGGGCAATAAGTGTCTTTTTCTGATATGGTCTGTGAGGGGGTTAGCAACAATGAGTTGGAATTCAGGAGCTAGAATCAGAGGAATGCTCCGATCTTGTCTCCACTGACTAGGGGTGGGTGCTCAGTCCCCCCAGCTATAACCGCTAATCACTGGCTAAAAATGATGAAATCTTGATGCATTTTTAATTTGTAAAAAGTGCTCTTGAATTTTAGAAATGATTAAAACCTACTAGATAAGACGTACTATTTTAGGGGAAGCAGGCAGATAAGAATGAGAGGAGATAAACTGATGGTTCTGTTGTTTTGCAAATGTAGGTTGTTATTTTATCTTTGCTTCCTGTTCTGTACCCACTTCAGTGCTGAGAAAGGGATTCTTGCTGTATATATACGTATATGTTTCCCCCCTCCTCCTCCTCCTCCTGAGGTGTGAGAGCTTTTTTTCCCCAAAGATGTTTTTCATTGCATGTGATCATATGAAGAGAAGGGGCTGCGAAATGGAGAAATCTCCTTCCCCGGGTGACCTAAATTGCACTGGTCTCGTGTTTCTCCCCACTTCTCTTGAGGACAGAGCACAGTGAGGGAGCGACAAAGAAGCTTTAGATGTAGACAGGTCTGGGTTCAAGGCTCAGATATGCGATCTGATCTCGGACAAGTTGTTTGACCTTCTGCCCTTTGGTCTCCACTCCGCGTCACGGTGGCTACGATGCCTGGCACTCAGACTTACCTCGTTTTAATTTTAGCCCCACCACTTCTAACTTGTGTAAATTACTTCTTTGTGTTTCACTTTTTAATCTATAAAATGGGGATAATTGGACTTTCCTCATAAGATGAAATGAGTTAACATATGTCCAGTACCAGTCACACAGTCTGTGCTCAATAAATGGTAGGTGTCGTTACTATGATTTTCACTGTTGTCATCAGTAAAATTGAGATTGTGGCCGGGCGTGGTGGCTCACGCCTGTAATCCAAGCACTTTGGAGGCCAAGGTGGGCGGATCACCTGAGGTCGGGAGTTCAGGACCAGCCTGACCAACATGGTGAAACCCCATCTTAAAAATAAAATAAAATAAAATAAAAATAAAAAAAAGAAAAAAATAGCCGGGCGCGGTGGCTCACGCCTGTAATCCCAGCACTTTGGGAGGCCGAGGCGGGTGGATCACGAGGTCGAGAGATCGAGACCATCCTGGTCAACATGGTGAAACCCCGTCTCTACTAAAAATACAAAAAATTAGCTGGGCATGGTGGCACGTGCCTGTAATTCCAGCTACTCAGGAGGCTGAGGCAGGAGAATTGCCTGAACCCAGGAGGCGGAGGTTGCGGTGAGCCGAGATCACGCCATTGCACTCCAGCCTGGGTGACAAGAGCGAAACTCCGTCTCAAAAATAAAAAAAAAATAAAAAAATAAAAAAAAAATAAATGAAATAAAATTGAGGTTATAATAAAATAGCTCCCATTTTTGTTGTGAGATTTAATTGAGTTAAAATCTACTGATACTTAACTATTTTTGTTTCCTTTTTATGGCCTGTGTAGGCTGTTGTCAGAAAGGACAGTTTAAGGAGAAATGGGGACTGTGACTGGAAGAGTCTTTTAAGGTCTCATGTTTCTCTCTGAAACACTTCAACACAATTTTGTAACTTCATTGATTCATTTAACTCAAATACCAAGCATGGATGCCCATGAAGGTAGAGAAGTAGGAGCAGGCTGTGAGCTCTCAGGAAGTGGAGCCCTGAGTGGGGCACATGAGCACTTGACTCTAGGCAACATCTTCCTAATCTATTCAAGAGTGTTCTTCTTTAGACAAGTCCTCAGAGGAGTTTGCTGGATTTCTCTCCAATCGTTGTCTGCTCATTTTGACTTCATATCCGGTGGAGTTTAGCTGGAATCACCGTAGAACATCAGTACTATCCTCTCTTAACAGAAGATTGGAGAATTAAGAGAGCGTATGCCCTACTTCGCCTTCTCTCTCTCCTTTACCAGCTCCATCTCCCCCCACCCTTTAGCAGTTCCTGCTGTGGACTCACTGACTCTCTTCATTCACACAGATACAGGAGGGTCACCACTCACAGAAGAATATGGCTGGGCCTGGGCCTTTGCTGGCTGGTGTCATTTCTGGTGGGATTGACGCCCATGTTTGGCTGGAACATGAAGCTGACCTCAGAGTACTACAGAAATGTCACCCTCCTTTCATGCCGGTTCCCTTCTGTCATGAGCATGGACTACATGGTATACTTCAGCTTCTTCACCTGGATTTTCATTCCCCTGGTCATCATGTGTGCAATCTATCTTGACATCTTTTACATCATCCGGAACAAACTCAGACAGAACTTCCCTAACTCCAAAGAGACGGGCGCATTCTATGGACGGGAGTTCAAGACGGCGAAGTCCCTGTTTCTGGTGCTTTTCTTGTTTGCTTTGTCATGGCTGCCTTTGTCCATCATCAACTGCATCACCTACTTTCATGGTGAGGTACCACAGCTTGTGCTGTACTTGGGCATCCTGCTGTCCCATGCCAACTCCATGATGAACCCTATCGTCTATGCCTATAAAATAAAAAAGTTCAAGGAAACCTATCTTTTGATCCTCAAAGCCTGTGTGGTCTGCCATCCCTCTGATTCTTTGGACACGAGCATTGAGAAGAATTCTGAGTAGTTATCCACGAGAGATGACTCTGTCTCATTGACCTTCAGATTGACCATCAACAAGTATTTGAGGGTCTGTCTGCCTGGGCCAAGGGATTTTTACATCCTTGACTACTTCCACTGAGGTGGGAGCATCTCCAGGGCTCCCCAGTTACACCTCCCCGACTCCACTGCTCTCCATTTTTATTTCCACTCCATTTTTCCCTTGTCCTTCTTCTCTAAGTCAATGTTTTGGAGGCCTGACTTGGGGACAATGTATTATTGATGCTATTGTCTGTTTTCCTCCTTTCCAAATAGAAGCATAAGTCATGAAGCCTAAAGGGGACCTCGTTGACTTACTGACAAAAGGTTGTAGGTGGGCTGGACATGTGTGTGGTGGTGACTCAGTTCCATGCCATTGTGGAATTGAGCCGAGAACCTGCTCTCAGAGGGTGCCTAGGAGATGCTGGGAACAGAAGGAATTAGCTAAGTTTAAGGAGGACTTAAACTGCTGAATTCACCTGTGGATGTTTTGAGTAAATAAAGGACAATAGCTAACTGTCGTGTAGCTCTTTGCTGGGGTCACTTGGGGCTTAAAAACCCAGCTGGCTGCCTTTAGCACTCAGCCTGCTTGCTACTTGGAGCCAGGTGGTGGCACAGGCACCTCCTTACTCTTTGCCCCAGAACACCCTGCTCCTTATTCTCGGGTTCGTCAGACCATTTGCTAATTTTATGAACCATTCATTCATCCATTGTGAGAGAAAGAATCCTATTCATTTCTCCTGGAGTTTCATTCTCGTAGGATTAGTGGGGGAAGGGCAAAAAGAGACAAGGGATAGCTATTATTTGCTGAGCACTTTTCTTTCTTTCTTTCTTTCTTTTTTTTTTTTTTTTAGAGATGGGGTTTCACCGTGTTGGCCAGGATGGTCTTGATCTCTTGACCTCATGATCTGCCCACCTCAGCCTCCCAAAGTGCTGGGATTATAGGCGTGAGCCACTGTGCCTGTCCGCTTTCCTTTCTTTCTTTTTTTTTTGAGACAGTCTTGCTCTGTCACCCAGGCTAGCACGTAGTAGCTTGATCAACAGATCACTGTAGCCTCAACATCCCTGGCTTGAGGGATCCTCCCACCATAGCCTCCCAAGTGACTGGGACCAGGTGCATGCCATCAAGCCCAGCTAATTTTTTTTTTTTTTTTTTTTTTATCAGTTTTTGTAAATACAGGGTCTCTTTATGTTGCTCAGGCTGGTCTCGAACTCCTGGGCTCAAGTGATCCTCCTGCCTTGGCCTCCCAAAGTGTTGGGATTACAGGTGTGAACCACAGCCCCTGGCCTGTTGAGCACTTTCTATGCACTAAGTTCTTTGGATGCATTATCTCCTTTGATCCTGACAATCTGTGAGGTAGGTTCCACCATAATGATCATCTCCATTTTGCAGAAGAAAAAATTGAGGCACAGAGAAGTTAGGTAACTTGTCCATCGTTTCCTGATTAACAAATAATAGAACCAGAAATTAAGCTTAACTCTGCCTTACAGGGCAACTCAAGTTTCTTGCCACCTACTCTCAGACATAAAGAGGAACTTGTAACTTTAAAGCCCAAACTTTCAAGATCATCTTATGTACGATGAACAGACAGACAGGTACAAACTACAGCTTTGTGCATTTGAGGACTTCCGGTTTTTTGCCTTAGCTACTATTGTCGATCTCTAATTAATCAGGATACCAGACAGGACAGAGTGCCAGTCACGTCTTCTGAGCATTGACTGTGGCTTTAGAGATTCAAGGTGGCATCTCTGGTTTGGTCTATCCAAATTTGCTGCTGTGAACTCTTACTCCCAAGACAATATTTAGCTTGACAAGAGCAACAAGATGGATATTTCAATTAAACAATATTAAAGAGAATAAGTGTATCTGAAAATGAAATTAATTCTTAGCCAGTCCTGAAGGTTTATCCTAAACCTGATTTTAGGCCAGAGCCTGATAACCCAATTTATCTTGTTAACATTTCATTTCAGTAAAGGAACCTTGCTTCTCCTCCAGTCAGCCCAGGAATCCAGAATTCTAGGCGTTTCCCCTCTAATTTGTGGTAGTTAAAAGACACCTCCAGGGTGAGGCCGTAGCTTTATTCAATGGCTTCAGGTGTCTCACACTATTCACCTTGGGACAACTCTTGCCCCGTTTGGAGGAATGAGAGGAAGGGTCCTGCATCCCTAGTCTCCTGGGAATAATCTTCACACCATGCTTCTTAATTTACAAACAGTTTCTAATGTAGTTGCCATAGAAACACTTAACACTAACTACCCGGTCTTTCAAAACATGATTTAAATGGACCACTTCCCTCAAGACAAAACAGCATTCTGTCCT
Source organism: Saimiri boliviensis (assembly GCF_048565385.1). Taxonomy (NCBI): domain Eukaryota; kingdom Metazoa; phylum Chordata; class Mammalia; order Primates; family Cebidae; genus Saimiri; species Saimiri boliviensis. Next base: position 100,328,611 of record NC_133459.1, read on the forward strand.
GAGCCATTTGGTATCCTTAGCTCCCGAGTTTCAGAACCGCTTTTACGTTTTTCTTTACTTCCCTCTTCCTCCTCCTCCTCCTCTTCCTCCTTCTCTTCCTCCTCTTCATCCTCCTCCTCCTCTTCCTCCTCCTTCTCCTCTTCCTCCTCCTCTTCCCCCTCCTCCTCCTCTTCCTCCTCCTCCTCCTCCTCCTCTTCCTCCTCTTCCTCCTCCTCTTCCCCCTCCTCCTCCTCTTCCTCCTCCTCCTCCTCCTTCTCTTCCTCTTCTCTCTCTCTCTCTCTCTCTCCTTTTACTGATTGTCACAGCTTAGCAAGTCCACTGATAGCTTGCTGGGAGTTGTGTTTTTTATTTTTGTCTAATGGGAATCTCCTGACTTAAGGTGTTCCATAAGCCCAGGAGTCCTCATAGTGAAAATAAATATCTTTCAAAGTAAACTCAAAAGAGATGAACCAAGAATCACTGGTGAGGAGCTTGATTAGAAACGATAAGATTCACCCTGGTTTCCGGTTTAGAGATTATCGTCATGGGATTAGTGTCACAGGCCCCTCTTCGGGCTAGCTCTCTTTCAGCTCAACAGTAGAAGATAACCGTGGGCTGTTATTCTAAAGAAATAAGATTACCAAGGCCACCCAGGCAAAACTGAGGTTTGCTTCCTCCTTCTCCTCCATGTGAATAAGCTGGAACAAGGGTAGATGTTGAGTAACTGGGTTTATTTGCCTTTTTTAAAAAAATCAAGTCAACTGGGGAAAAAAATAGAGGCCGGCCTAATGAGAAGAAGCAAAGGCTGTTTACTCTGAGCTTCTGTGTCAAGGGAGTCAGCTGTAGTCACTTGCATTTTGGCAGAGACTCAAAGGTAGGCAGAAGAGTGGGAAACATGTATAGTAGCATAAAAATACAAACTAGTAGCATCAGTGATTCATGAATTGGGCAGCACCGGACTGCAAGTGGTTCAGTGCTCCACCAAAGGAGGTGAGAGAGGAAACTGTTAGGAGGTATATGTGGAAGTAAGACAAAGAAAATACATTTTATTGGTTAAAGTGGGAAGCCCCTAGTTTGAAATTAGTTTGGTGGTTTCTGATTGGCTTAGCTTAAGTTTTGTTTTACTGTTTGCACTGTTTCAGTTTGTGTTAGGTAGGAATCCAAGGCACTATAGCCGTCTTCGACTAATGGCTGTCCAATGAATTTTTTTTCAACAGTGAAAACAGGGAAAGGCTTTAGGTGTGCCTTGATTCAAGGCTGTTGGCATGGGGAAGCTGTAGGCAGGCTAACTAGAAGTGAGGTGTCCTATGTGATTAATTGGGGGCACATATTTGGCTTTCTTGGTTGGTCCTATGTTGAAACTGGAAACAAAAATTAGGAGAGTTTTTAGGAAGATGGATGGAGCTGGAGGCCATTATCTTTAGCAAACTACTGCAGTAACAGAAAACCAAATATTGCATGTCCTTCCTTAGAATTCCCCTAATTTTTCTCTCCAGTTTCAATTTAGGACTGAGTAAGAAATCCAAATACGTTATTAATCAAGTCCTGGCTATTTTTTAATGCTGCTTTAAAAAAAATTTTAATACTTTTAGGTTTAAACTTCCATTTTAGGGTCAGGGATACCTGTGCAGATTTGTTATATAGGTGAACTCACGTTACGAGGGTTTGTTGTATAGATTATATCACCACATGAGTACTAAGCCTAGTACCCAACAGTGATTTTTTTCTGCTCCTCTCCCTTCTCCCACCCTCCACCCTCAAGAAAGCCCCTGTGTCTGTTGTTTCCCTCTTTGTCTCCATGTTTTATCATTATTTAGCTACCACTTACAAGGGAGGACATGCAATATTTGGTTTTCTGTGACTGCATTAATTTCCTAAAAACAGTGGCCTCCAGATCCATCTATGTTCCAGCAAAGGACATGATCTTGTTCTTTTTCATGGTTGCACGGTATATATGTGCTACATTTTTTAAAAAATCCAAACTGCTATCGATGGGCATTTAGGTTGATTCCATGTCTTTGCTATTGTGAATAGTGCTGCAATGAACATACACATGTATGTGTCTTTATGATAGAACAATTTATATTTCTTTGGGTATATACACAGTAATGGAATTGCTGGGTTGAATGATAGTTCTGTTTTTAGCTCTTTGAGGAATTGCTACACTGCCTTCCACAAATTGAACTATTTTCATTTAATAATTGGTTCAATTCCTACACTAGTTGAACAATTTACACTCCCACCAACGTTTAAGTGTTCTCTTTTCTCTGTAACCTCACCAGCATCTGTTATTTATTGATGTTAATAGCCATTCTGAGTGGTATGAGATGGTATCTCATTTTGATTTTGATTTGCATTTCTCTAATGATCAGTGATATTAAGCTTTTTTTCACATGCTTGTTGGCTGCATGCACGTCTTCTTTTGAAAGGTGTTCATGTCCTTTGTCCACTTTTTTTTTTTTTTTTTTTTGAGATGGAGTTTTGCTCTTGTTACCCAGGCTGGAGTGCAATGGTGCGATCTCGGCTCACCGCAACCTCCACCTCCTGAGTTTAAACAGTTCTTCTACCTCAGCCTCCCAAGTAGCTAGGACTACAGGCACGCGCCACCATGCCCAGCTAATTTTTGTATTTTTAGTAGAGGCAGGGCTTCACCTGTTGACCAGGATGGTCTCAATCTCTTGACCTCGCGATCCACCCGCCTCAGCCTCCCAAAGTGCTGGGATTACAGGCTTGAGCCACCGCACCCGGCCCTTTGTCCACTTTTTAATGGAACTGGTTTTTTTCCTTGTAAATTTGTTTAAGTTCCTTATAGATGCTGGATATTAGATCTTTGTCAGATGCATAATTCACAAATATTTTCCCAATTCTGTAAGCTGTCTGTTTACTCTGTTGATGATTTCTTTTGCTGTGCAGAGAAGCTCGGAAGTTTACTTAGATCCCATTTGTGAGTTTTTGCTTTGGTTGTGGTTGCATTTGGCCTTTTCATCATGAAATCTTTGCCAGTTCCTATGTCCAGATGGTATTGGCTAGTTTGCCTTCCAGGGTTCTTATAGTTTAGGATTTTCTGTTTAAATTTTTAATCCATTTGAGTTGATTTTTGCAAATGGTGTCAGGAAGGGGTCCAGTTTCAATATTCTGCATATGGCTAGCCAGTTATCCCAGCACCATTCGCTGAATAGGGAGTCTTTTCCCCACTGCTTGTTTTGCCAGTTTTGTCAAGGATCAGATGGTTGTAGGTGTGTAGCTTTATTTTTGGGTTCTCCGTTCTATTCCAGTGTCTGTTTTTGTACCAGTACCATGCTGTTTTACTTACTGTAGTCCTGTAGTATAGTTTGAAATTGAGTAATGTGGTATCCTCTAGCTTGGTTCTTTTTGCTTAGGATTGCCTTAGTTATTTGGGCTTTTTTTTTTTTTTTAATTCCATATCTTTTTTTTTTTTTTTTTTTTGAGATGGAGTTTCACTCTTGTTACCCACACTGGAGTGCAATGGCGCCATCTTGGCTCACTGCAACCCCCACCTCCTGGGTTTAAGCAATTCTCCTGCCTCAGCCTCCCGAGTAGCTGGGGCTACAGGCGTGCGCCACCATGCCCAGCTAATTTTTGTATTTTTAGTAGAGACGGAGTTTCACCATGTTGACCAGGATGGTCTCGATCTCTTGGCCTCGTGATCCACCTGCCTTGGCCTCCCAAAGTGCTGGGATTACAGGCATGAGCCACCGTGCCTGGCTTCCATATCATTTTTTAAATAATATTTTCTAGTTCTGTGAAGAGCGTCACTGGTAGTTTGATAAGAATCACACTGAATCTGTACATTGCTTTGGGCATTATGGCCATTTTAATGATATTGATTCTTCCTATCTATGAGCATGGAATGTTTTCCTGTGTTTTGTAATTCTCATGATAGAGATCTTTCAGCTGGGCATGGTGGCTCACGCCTGTAATCCCAGCACTTTGGGAAGCTGAGGTGGGTGGATCACGAGGTCAACAGATTGAGATCATCCTGGTCAACATAGTGAAACCACGTCTCTACTAAAAATACAAAAATTAGCTGGGCATGGTGGCGCGTGCCTGTAGTCCCAGTTACTCAGGAGGCTGAGGCAGGAGAATTGCTTGAACCAGGAGTCAGAGGTTGTGGTGAGCTGAGTTGCACCATTGCACTCCAGCCTGGGTAATAAGAGTGAAATTCCATCTCAAAAAAAAAAAAAAAAAAAAAAAAAAAGTAGAAATCTTTCACCTCCCTGATAAGCTGTATTCCTAGACATTTTATTCTTTTGTGGCAATTGTGAATGAGATTGCATTCCTGATTTGGCTCTTGGCCTGGCTGTTGTTGGTATATAGGAATGCTAGTGATTTTTGTACATTGATTTTGTATTCTGAAACTTTGCTGAAAATGTGTAATAGCTGAAAGAGATTTTGGGCTGAGACTATGGGGTTTTCTTGATATAGAATCATGTGGTCCTTAAGCGTGGATAGTTTGACTTCTTCTTTTCCTACTTAGATGCCCTTTATTTATCTCTCTTGCCTGACTGCTTTAAGTCCTGGCCATTTTGGGTTGATTGTTAAAGGGGCTATTGTTTGGCTTTCTGGCTTAAGAAAGCAATCTGACTTCCTATAAGTCTGACTTGCAGCAGACTGGCTTACTATTTATTGATTAGCAGTTGGTTTTCTGAGCAGGTTGCTGCAGGTTGTAGGTCAGAATTCTACTTTCATATATGGTCTGGCTTCCTAATAGTCCACTTGTATATTCAGTTTCTTACAAGCAAATGTACATTTTCTAGGGAAACTCTGCTCCTAGCTGCTATAGCTAAGTATAATGGGAATAAGAAAATTTGGGCTGCATGTTTTCCCAACTACTCAAATGACAGAATTTCTGTAAAGAACCTTTGTAAATTCTAACATGCTCTACAATTTTACAGTATTACAACTACCGTGAAAGCAGCACAGTGTGACGAAAATAGTTTTTGTTTGTTTTCCTCCCAGATTTGCCATAAGATCATAGTGATTCTACCAGCTGTGTGAATATGGGCAAGCTACTTAAACTTCTGAGCCTCAGTTGTCTTCATTTGTAAGATCAGTTTAATAATATCTGTGTCAAAGTTGTTTTTGTGTTTTGATTTTTACTTTTTCTTATGGAAAATTTCAAACACACAAAAGTGGAGTGACTATGTCTTTGTTTGTTTGTGTTGCGATAAGAGAATACCTGAGGCTGCATAATTTATGAAGAAAAGAGGTTTATTTGGCGCACAGCTCCACAGGCTGTCTAAGAAACATGGGGCTGGCATCTGCTTGGCTTCTGGTGTGGGCCTCATGCTGCTTCCACTTATGGTGGAAGGCAAAGAGGAGCCAGCATGCACAGATGACGTGGTGAAAGCAAGGGAAGCAGGGTGTGGGAGGGGCCAGGCTCTTTGAAATAATCAGTTCTCATGGGAGCTAATAGATTGAGAACTCACTCATTACCATGATGACAATGATGGCACCAAGACATTGATGAGGGATCCACCCCTATGATTCAAACACTTCCCACTAGACCCCACCTGCAATATAGGGGATTAAATTTCAACATGAGGTTTGGAGGGTCAAATATGCAATCTATAACAGACTAAAAGAAGGACCCCTTATTTGTCTATTATCCTGCTTAGTAATGATCAACTTAGGTCCAATCTTGTTTCATTTGTGCCTGTATCCACTTGCCCTGCCCTGATTATCTTGAAATTCCAGATACCAAGTTATTTCATCTATAAGCCTTTCATTTGGCATTCTAAAAGATCTTTTAAAAATTATGTGATTTATTCTTATTGCCTATTTACCTTCATATTTATACATCTAAATAGAATGAAAGTTAATTCTATGGAATTACTACATTAAGTAATAGTCAAAATACTAGTAGACACATTATTCATTCTCTGTAACCCTTGCACTTTCATTTACTTTAGAGTTACTTTATTGTGTCTTGGGCGTTTTGCTGGTGTCTGTGCACAATGCATTTCTCTTTTTGCCGGTTTCTTTGGCTTCATGTTGCCATCTCTGAGCAATGCTGAGTGTGTTTGTTTTGCATGCAGTATTGTCAGAGATAAGGACTGCTTTTTAAAAATATAACCACAGTATTTGCAGTAATTATCCATTGCTGTGCAACAAATTTCACCCAAAACTTAGAGGCTTGAAACAGCAATACTTTATCATCTCTTATGGTTTCTATGGGTCAGGAATTCAGGGGGCATTTTGGTTGAGTGGTTAATGCATGGTCTCTCATGAGGGCACTAGGTCTGCAGTCATCTGCAGGCTTGACTGTGGCTGGAGCATCCACTCCTGAAGTGACTCTCACATGTCTAGTGAATTATTTTTTCCATATGGGCCGCTGTACAGTCTGCTCAAGAGTCCTTGCAGCATAGTGGCTAACTTTCCCTAGAGGAGCAGCACGAGAGACTAGGGCGGAAGCTGCACACCTTTTATCACCCAGCCTCTGAAATCACATGCCATCACTTCTGCCTTATTTTATTGATCACACAGGCCAGTCCTGATTCAGTGTGGGAGGACACTACATAGCAGCATGAATTCCAGGAGCCATTGTGAAGGGTGGCTACGACAATGCCATGATCACATCTCAAAAAATAAATTGAAGAATTATATCCTAATTGTATCACTGTCCATATATTCTGAATTGTTTGCTTCAATCAAGATCCAAATAAGTTCCATATATTATAATTTGTCAAAAGTCCCTTTTGATCCATAGATTCTCCTTTCTTTCCTTCCTTTTTCATTCATGTAATTTATCTGTGGAACTCATAGATGTTTTTGATGAGGAGCACCTGAGGTGATGTAGCTAAAAACCTCCCATGATACAGGCTTGCTGGGGGCCCACATGCTGACTACACATGAATTAGACAGGCTCCCCTTCCTCCAGAGAGGACATTATTGCACGACGTGGACAATCCATGTATGACCCTTGGTGGGACATGCTGACTCTGGGGTGTGATAAGTAGCATCCTGCTGAACTTCACCTGAGAGCTGGTTCAATAATTCAGACTTTTAAAGCCAGTGGTCAGAGCACGTGAGTCTCATTAGAATCAGGAGCAGCTGCTGCAGCTGCATAGATGGATCTCCCTGATTTGTTCCAGCTCTTCTCAGGAAAGCTTTCAGGAAGTCTGAAGACTGCAGCCCAAACCGTGGTCATCCAAACACCCACACTTCCGCTTGCTCGCATGTTTCAGGTCCCAGGCACGCAGGCTACTGACAGCTGGCATGCTCCACCCCTGGCCGTACTCCCCATATGAGCCTGCAGTATCCACTTGGGGGCTGGGTTAGTTGAGAATCTGATTACTAGGATTCCTCTCAACTATATAAGAAATTGGGCCTCCAAGAGTGGTGAACAGACAAAACGAGTGGCCTCTGATGAAGCCGGGACCATTGGCAGCAGAACAGGGTACAGTGGAGCACATACAGATGGGTGCCAGTGATGGTTGTGAGCATGTGCTTTTCTGAGTGTGGACCAGAGCCCATCTATCCAGCAGGGACATCTCTACTGCCCAGAATTTTCTTAGTTGCCCTGTCAATAAGTTTAAGTCTATGAAGAGCATCTGGTGTGGTACCCTTGTGCAGTGTACCTATACATGGCAGCACTGCTTGGATTAACTGGTTGCAATTAACAAGACCTTTTCACTGGTCTTGTTAAACCAGGATAAAGCCATATTAAGCTCAAGCGTATCTGTTTCCCTTAAACAGATTTGGGATTCCTGTGCTCCCTGGGTGCATTCTATTAATCCAGTTGATGGCTCGCGTCCTTCTTGTCATGTGGCTCGTCATTCTACTCCCATTGACTCTCTTTTCAGGTAGGATGGGGGAAGGAACAGTTCCAGCCCTTTAAGCTGTGGCCTTTCCAGAGATTTTGCACTGAAATCCTCTCCTACTTGGAGTCCCTGCTTATTAGTTTGAACCATCTAAGGAATGGGACGGGAAAATAAAAGGAGGCAAAAATAGGTCTTGTCCATGTTAGTTCTTGTTCTTAGCTCAGATTTTGTGAGACTTTGTGAGGAAACTGGAAAGCCTGGCTGAAATGATGGCTCTCTGCATGCACGTCGGCCGCACACATACTAAAATTGGAAGGATACAGGTAGATTAGCATGGCCTTTGTGCAAGGATGACATGCAAATTCATTATGCATTCTATATTTTCCCCAGCATCTCCACCAAAATAAAATAAAATAAAATAAAATAAGAGCTCCATGTTTTCTCTTTTAGCTCATCCAAGTTCCCCTTCCCCCTTTTCCCCTCAAAACTATATGTGCAGATATATGAGGACACAACTTGCCTTTTTCTCGCTCATGCTTGAGCCCACAGAGGAGACTGGGAAGACTGGCCTTTTCCGAGCTCTGTCGACCTTCAACTGTGCAGTGTTTAGAGTCGCTGAACCTTTCTCTGGGTCAGCATTCCTACTTCTAAACTGAAGATCATACTGTCCTCCTTGTGGGGTTGTTAGAAAAACACAATGTTATAAAGGACATGAGCCTGCATTTGAGTGGTCTCTGCTACACATCTGGAAGGCTGAAGGACGGATGGGCTGTGCTGTCCCGTCTCCTCTCCTTGGTCAGACATTTGCCCTGCCACAGTCCAGCTGGACATGGTGTGCGTGACTTTCTCATTGTGCAATATCTGAGATGATAGAGGTGCCTATGCTGCTCTTGCAGGAGGGAACATGAAGTTCTTATCTCCTAAAGACAGAATACGACTTCCTCTGTTTTCAGCCCTGCGCAGTCAGCAGAAGATAAGTTCAAGATCAAGGTGTTTGGCGAGTTTGGTTTCATTCTGAGGCCTTCCCTTGATCTGCAGATGACTGCCTTCGGGCTGTATCCTCACGGGCCACTCCTCTGTCTGACGTCCTCACGGGCCATTCCTCTGTCTGACGTCCTCACGGGCCATTCCTCTGTCTGACGTCCTCACGGGCCATTCCTCTGTCTGATGTCCTCACGGGCCATTCCTCTGTCTGACGTCCTCACGGGCCATTCCTCTGTCTGATGTCCTCACGGGCCATTCCTCTGTCTGACGTCCTCACGGGCCATTCCTCTGTCTGTACTGTCAGAGTCCTCATCTCTTCTTTTTATAAGGACACCAGTTAAATTGAATTAAGGACTACCCCAATGACCCTATGTTAATTCATTATCTCTTTAAAGGCCTTATATCAAAATACAATCACACTCTGGGGGCACGGGAGGTTAGGACTGAAACATATGAGTTTTGAAGACAACATAGTTCAGCCCATAACAGTTGCCAATCAAATAGAGGCAAAAACCAGTCTCCGATTCTTGAATTATCCTTCAGGAGGGCAGGAGCTGCAATGTTTTGAGAGAACAATGGTGCACGCGTGTGTGCATGTGCATGTGTGTGTGTGTGTGTGTGTGTGTTTTCACAGATGCCATGGTCATGGATGAAAAGGTCAAGGAAAGCTTTGTGCTGGACACGGCTTCTGCCATCTGCAATTACAATGCCCGCTACAAGGACCACCGCAAATACTGGTGCCGAGGCTATTTCCGTGACTACTGCAACATCATCGCCTTCTCCCCCAACAGCACCAATCATGTGGCCCTGAGGGACACAGGGAACCAGCTCATTGTCACTATGTCCTGCCTGGCTAAGGAGGACACAGGCTGGTACTGGTGTGGCATCCAGCGGGACTTTGCCAGGGATTACATGGATTTTACAGAGCTGATTGTAACTGACAACAAAGGAATCCTGACCAATGACTTTTGGTCTGGGAAAGGTAAGGAGCCTGCCGGGGTCTGGGTGGAGGTGACCCACGGCCACAGGTGTTTGCTGCTGAGAGAGAATTCACTGCAGCTGGTGAGCCCCAACTCGGACCCCCGCTGTGTTCTTTGGGGCTGCGTGGCCTCTCTCTTCCTCCAGCAAACGTGGGGTGGTCATTGACAGAGCTGGGGGATAGCTGGAAGTCGGGGACAAGGAGAATGTCTGTGGCCTGGGGCGTATTTAGAACCTCTCTTCCCTTGCAGCAATATGCTTTAAGGACCTTGGAAAAGGCTGACAGGGCCTAGTAGATGTGAGATCTTTGTGTTGAAAGGCTTTGAAGTTGTTATTAAATGTCTGTGTGCCTTGTGGGTCTAGAATTTTGAAGATTAGTTTCTTGAGAGGTGTCTAAGCCTGCAAAATATGACCCAGGTGCCTGGTAACTGTCAACTTAAATCATTTGATAATGTACCAAGGTAGCCAGGTAACGGTGGCTCACTCCTGAAATCCCAGCACTTTGGGAGGCTGAGGTGATTGGATTGCTGGAGCCCAGGAGTTTGAGACCAGCCTGGCCAAAGGGGAGAAAGCTCATCTCCACAAAAATGACAAAAATTAGCTGGGTGTGGTGGTGCCCACTTGTGGTTCCAGCTACTCGGGGGGCTGAGTTGGCAGGATCATCTGAGCCCAGGGAGGCTGAGGCTGCAATGAGCTGTGATTGCACCACTGCACTTCAGCCTGGATGACAGAGTGAGAACCTGTCTCAAAAAATAATGATAATAATTTACAGAGATAAATGCCGTGGCCCAACTAGTAAGCACTCTCTTTTGCTTTTAAGGAGTGTGCAGTGTTTATTCAGAGACCACGGGGAAGCTGTAGGTGGAACTGGAGTCCATAGCCGAAAAGTCTGAGTTGACCAGTTGTGATTTTTGGCTGGAGCTAAGACACAGGATTTCCAGATGTTTCCCTAAGTTCTTTCTGCTGAATGATGAAAACCTCCTTTTGCACAGAAACACCTCTGTCTCTCAGACGGAGGACTTATGGAAGGCACTAGACCTTCTTTCTTTCTTTCATTTTCCTGTACCTTCTCCTTGTTTCCATTTCTAGAAAGGATGTCCTTTTCTATCACAGTCCAAAGTACAATGCTGGTAGGAAAACAAACCAGAAGAGCTTAAGGGGTGCTTGGGAAACCTGTCCCCATGCTGGAAAGAGAGTTTTGCTCACACTTCGCCAGCTGGTGATTGACCGCCAGGCTCTTACTGAATGTGACATCGTTCATGCCCACAGTGTTTCTACTTTGTGTGGTTCTGCTTTTAGTCAACTGTGCAGCTTGACCCGAATCTTAGTGTAAATGAAGCACAGATCCCTCCCAGGTCTTATCAGAGGAGGCATTGCAGGTGGTCGTGTTGCCATTGCTCCCACTGGGTTTTCGTGGCTGTCATAAGAACAATACGGCAATTATATCACCAAATGAGCAGTTCTTTAAAAATAGGATTGACCCTCTGGTGCTTCTGGTGTCCATCCCCTCCTATGGGGAAAGGACCACAGTGTGGGACTCTAGGCCACTTCTAGTCCATGTGGGGCCTTTGTCCAAATCTGGAAAGGGGCCGCTTCCTTCAGGTGCATGGAGGCAAGGTGCATGGCTTAGCAAGCAGAGTGCGGGCTAACTGTGGGCCCTTGTTTGTCCCCTCAGCCTTGCTCCCTGTGCAGGGCACATTTATACAACTGTACTTGGTGCCTCTGTTTTACTCTGAAGTCAACCAGGGGACCCACTCTCTGGAGACTGAGAGAATCACAGGCAGCGCTGCAGCTGAGAGGCAGAGGCAGGGCCTGGCTATGGGCCTCACCTGACGTAACAAATCCTTTCTGATTCAGACCTACCAGGCAACAAAACCAGAAGCTGCAAGGCTCCCAGAGTTGTCCGCACGGCTGACCACTCCAGGTGAGCCATACTCTCAGGGTACGAATGGGCGTGGGGCAGTGGGGCGGAGATAGGGGCTAGGGTGACAATTGTATGATATGACAGTTGATTTGCACCGACAGCTTTTCTGCTGCACATTATTTCTCCATTTGAACTATGTATCCTTAATATGAGTATCTGGTTTCTTTCAAATATATATATATAGTTTAGGACTCTTGGTTGAAAGCCGAAAAAAATACCCTCTAGGTATTTTAGTTAAAAGGGGGCATTTATCATAAGGAGAGAATGGTGTTTCAAATGCAGGAGCAGGGATGTTGGCCACCCTTGAAAATCGTCAGGAGCTTCATCAGGACTTTACCTCCATCTCTAATCTGCCTTGAAACTGTGTGTTTGCTTCCTTCTCTCTCTGTACTGACCTAGTATATTTCTCTTTTTTTCCCCAACACTCATCCATTTATAGTTCCTGAGTTTATTTCTCCCCCATTCAAGAGGCTGGCCAGTCTGAGACTGGATTCTCCTAGTCCCAATCCACAGTTAATTTCTGAGGCAAGGATTCGTTGGCCCAGCTCAGTCAGATGCTTAGCAGGTCCCATCGAGTGTGGTTCAAAGGACAGGATCACTCTAAAGGAATACAGCTGCCAGGAGCTACTGTAACTGGATGGGGGGCGGGCAGGTGTGCAAATCCCAGAGAAAGGGATCCAGAGCTGAGAACCAATAGGTAGTTTCTTCCAAGGAACATAAAATCTGCTGTGGTTCCTTCCAGGACATCCATTCTCATCATTTGCATACTGATCACGGGTTTGGGAATCATCTCTATAATCAGTCATTTGACCAAAAGGAGGAGAAGTCAAAGGAACAGAAGGAGTAAGTAGCTACTGTTGGAGCGGGGGAGGAGCGGTGGGCAAGAATTAGAAAAAATTAAAGAGGTCAAGGATCATCTTTCAAATGAGTGAATGTGAGCCTCTTTGTATTGCCTGGTCACCTGGGAACAATCCAGCCAGCCATGGGCCAGGGTAGATATCTACTTGATGGTGACAAGATATGAGACGTAACAGAGGGAACCCTAGAGCTTTCTTTCTTTTTTTTCCTTTTTTCTTTCTTTCTTTCTGTTTTTTTTTTTTTTTTTTTTTTTTTTTTTTTTTTTTTTTTTTTTGAGACAGAGTTTCACTCTTGCTGTCCAGGTTGGAGGGCAGTGATCTCAGCTCACTGCAACCTCCACCTCCCAGGTTCAAGCAATTCTCATACCTCTGCCTCCCGAGTAGCTGGGATTACAGGCATGCACCACCACACCTGGCTAATTTTTTGTATTTTTAGTAGAGATGGGGTTTCACCATGTTGGCCAGTCCAGTTTCAAACTCCCGACCTTAGGGGATCTACCCACCTCAGCCTCCCAAAGTGCTAGGATTACAGGTGTGAACCACCGTAACCCACTGGAGCTTTTTTTTTTTTTTTTTTTTTTTTTTTTTTAAAGATGGGGTTTCACCATGTTGGCCAGGCTGGTCTTGAACTCCTGACCTCAGGTGATCCCCCCATCTCGACCTCCCAAAGTGCTAAGATTACAGGCGTGAACCACCGCGCCCTGCCTGGAGCTTTCTTAAGTGGATACGTGTGTAGACCAGGAAGGAGGGAGGCCCTGAGACCACATCACAGGTTCCACATCTGCAGAGCCACCTACCTCCCTGGCTCACAAACTCTGGGTTCCTGTCAAAGGAAGGAGCTTCTGGGACCCCTGGGTAAGCAGGTGTAGAAGAGTCTCCTTTTTCATATACACAGGGTGTGGCTCTGTCGCCCAGGCTGGAGTGCAGAAGTGTGATCATAGCTCACTGTAGCCTCATACTCCTGGCCTCGAGTCATCTTCCCACCTCAGCCTCTCAAGTAGCTGGGCCCACAGGCACCTGCCACCATGCCTGGCCAATTTTAATTTTTTTTTTTTTTTTGGAAACAGAGTCTTGCTCTGTTGCCCAGTCTGGAGTGCAGTGGCTCGATCTCGGCTCACTGCAACCTCCACCTCCCAGGTTCAAGCGATTCTCCTGCCTCAGCCTGATCTTGTCTCCGCATTCCTAAATAGAGAAGGGACTGTGTGCCCACCTTTCCCTTTGGGGCAGCACCAGAGACACAAAGGCTGGTCTTACTGTTTAGAGAATCCTCTGAGCCAACATGTGGTGAATCTGCCAACCTCTGAAGGGTACACAGAGGAGAAAGAACATCACACAGTTGCCACTGTTTGGCCAATGGTAGTTTCTCATTTTTCTTTTTACACCCAGAAACCACAGGAACACCTTAGGCACTGAAGAGACTGTAGGCATAATTATAAAACAGACTGCAACCTCCTGTGGGCATGGAAATGCAGAAGAACAACATTTCAGAGAAAGAGAGAAAAAAATCTCCTAGTAACTCTTGCTAGTGACACACCAGGGTCCGTAGCCAGAAGAATCTGAAATGCGAAGCAAAGGCTGCAAGGCCTCGTACTTTCCCTGTGATTTTTCGTTCCTGTGGTCAGAATAGGAGCCCTAAAAAAGTAGTGGCTCCTACAACATTGTTGACCTTTGTCCTCTCACAGCCTTGAACTACAAAGCTGGGGCATGTGGGCAAGGCAATACCTTTCTCAGGTCTGCCCAAGACCATTCCCTCTGGGACAGAATTGCAGTCTAGGTTTTTGCTAAAACCATTGTCAGTTTTTAAAGGTGTGACCTTGGGCAACTTTATACTTTTCTGGGCCTTTTTTTCTTCTCTATAAGTTGAGGGTCTCATTTTCATACTCTCCAATATTTTTATTCATTAGTTCAACAAAAAAGGACCATGCTAGCTAGATGCTGGGGAGACAAAGATGGGTGAAAGCAAGGGCGTCTGCGTTTGTGGGACTTGTAGAGAGGGAGGAAGACAAACTGTCACACATTGACGCCCAAATGTAACACTGCCAGCTGGAGCTGGGGCTCTAAAGCAGAGGCACGTGATACTGTGAACGTTGAGGCAGTAGAATCCAGCCCTCTTCCTTTTGAGCAAGAAGTTGTACAGCCTGTTGTAGCCAGGTCTGCTTCCTCACACTCAGGCAGTTGAAACGTGGTAGCCTGAACGAAGGCTTTGAGATTCTTGGATTCTGAAGTTCAGTTGTGTTCACATTGCCAAAACTTGGGGAGAGGTGAATGCAAGCCCCATGTACTAAGCTTTCCTATTGACTTTCCTATTGATGAGCTTGGCAGTAATGATACCTGATCTCAGCCCTGAAAATAAACTTGTGTTTAGTCCCCATGAAACCCCCATGATAGAATTTGCAACTTTTGCTGCAGAAACACTCCTCAGAGGTAGGCAATAGATCTCAACTCGATTTTTCTCTTTCTGTTCCCCAACAAAGTAGGCAACTCTTTGAAGCCCTTCTCACGTATCCTGACTCCAAAGAATATGGCTCCTACTGAACAGATGTGACTGAAGAATTCTTTTATTTAGTTCATAATTAAGTGATGCTACAACAGAACAGCCCCCATGACAACTGCCCCACACCTCAGAGACCGATTCTGATCTCCCGGGAATTCTGAAGGACCCTCTATCCTTGCCAGCAGTCATTTGCAGCCTGGTAACAATAATGGTAGTCAGAGGAGCTATGATAGACCACATCCAAGCAAGGCTGCACTCAAATAACATCTCAAGATCTAAGTTCTCATGCGTTCCATCAGTCAGAAGTGAAGAAGAGGTGAAGAATTTGCATCGGGGGCCAGGAAATCACTTATTTTTCTTAGCCAATAAATTCCTATCTAGTGTTGAATGAACTCCGAGATACTAGTAACTTCTTCTAGGGTATCACTGGAAAAGTATTTCTGGAAAAGTTTCTTTCAAAGAATAACATTCTAACTCATTTCTGAATTGGTATCAAATGCTGTCCAATCCAAAGACAGGGAGACAGACTAAGTCAGTAGTTCTGAGATTCTCCTGGTGAAAAGGCCGTTCCTCCCATCCTTTTTGGGAAACTATCACCTGACTAAAGGGATGCTGCTTTTGATCAGTGAGAAACCAAGGTGTGATAACTTAAGTGAAATATCCATTCAAATTGAGAAACACAAATCAAGAACAAGGCATCAGCAGCCATAGATGCAAGTGAGGTCATATTGTCATTCATGCCAGAATTACCAACACTCTTAGCTCCCACCAGCATATCTATACCCTCTCTCCCCATATAGGGTCTCTCTTGCTGTTTCTGGGAGTTCCCAAGGCCTCCTCATCACTGTCTGTGCTGCCCTTATCATAACCCTGCTTTTCACTATGCCATGATCTCTTCTGATGGGGGTACCGGCCAGCTTCAGTCCTCTGGATACTCAAGTGGCCTTCTAGTCTGAGCAGAGTTGGAACAGGGAGGTTGTTGATATGATTCTGCACATGCCCTGCGTGTTTACACCCAGACTCCCACAAAGTCTTTCATGAACACACTTCTTTCAGCTTCCACCCTAACTCCTCTCTCCAAAGGTAGGGAATTCAAAGCTACTCAACAGCCTGATGGGAAGGGATGAGAGTGTGGACACCACACCTCTGTGTTTCTGTACAAGCCACCTCCCTGCCAGATACTCAGATCAAACATCAGAAGTGTTCTTTTTCTCCTCAGCCACAAAACAGCCCCAAAATCTCCATTGTGGCCCTGTACTGAATTTAAACAAACGGGGTCATTAACCCACCATTTCTGCAAATAGCAATTCAGTTTGGGTTCAGTTAGGACAGCCCATTCTACAAGGTGAGATAGCAGATGTGGAACTTCCGCAACTGATGAAGACATCCACAGATGTCTTGGAAGATTTACACTCATGATGTCTGGAGAGCTATTTCCCTATAGGTCTGTCCGGATTCCATGATC
This sequence comes from Saimiri boliviensis, assembly GCF_048565385.1. NCBI lineage: Eukaryota > Metazoa > Chordata > Mammalia > Primates > Cebidae > Saimiri > Saimiri boliviensis. Next base: position 100,345,076 of record NC_133459.1, read on the forward strand.
TAGGATTCAAAAGCCTTTGTTCTGCTCTTACCTAGGAAAGATCTTTGAATCTGGGATCAATCTTTTATCCACCAGCAAGGCTGGTTGCATAATGTGAAGACAAAAATCAAGACTTGGTATAGGGCTGTACTGTTAAAAAAAAAAGGGGGGGTGGGGTGGGGCGGGGACATCTTCAAGAAAACAGGGAAGAGCAATTAATTTGATGTTTCCTGTACGAGTGGATAGCCGTGGGATAATGCTTACTCTGCTCTTGCAGCTATGTTTATAAGGTGCCGACCCTGAACTGGAAGGCTGATATGGCCTCTAGCTTCAGGGCTGGCAGAATTGTTTGATGTCAGCCTCGAGTTCGCGAACAGCTGAAAGCTCAAGAGGCCTTCCTTTGTGTGCTTCCTACAGTGAGTGAACGGGAGAAGGCCATTGCTGGGTCTCTGCTGCCCTCGTGGGGCTGGCCGCGCTAGTGTTGCTGTGGCCACTTCACTGAACTAGCTCCCTTGAACCCGTCTTTCTCCTAGACCTGTTCACCCTCACAGAGAGATTATGCTTTTTTTTTTTTTTTTTTTTAAATCATACTTTCTTTCACTGGCCTCTCCCTCAAAATCCAGCTTCCAGGAGCAGCTGCTCTGTCTCAGAAAGAACATGCTCTCTGGATCACGTCACCTGACTCTTTGCCTGTCTTGTCTCTTTGCCTACATGAGTGCTATGGGGCGGCTTGGTGTGGAGGCCAGATGCAAGGAATTTAAAGTCAGAGGACGTGATTTAAATTTTTGTTCTGCCTTTTTTTTTTTTTTTTTTTTTTTTTTTTTTTTGCCAGATGTCGTTGAGTAAATTATTTCATCTCCTTGGACTTCAATTTTCTTAACTTGATTTTGCAAATTGTTATTATTAAGACAGAGTCTGACTCTGCCACCCACGCTGGAGTACAGTGGTGTAATCTTGGCTCACTGCAGCCTCAACCTCCTGGGCTCAGGCAATCCTTCCACCTCTCCCTCCCAAGTAACTGGAACCATAGGCATGCACCACCATGCCTGGCTAATTATTTTATTTTCTGTAGAGATGGGGTCTCCCTGTGTTGCCCAGACAGGTCCCAAATTTGGGGCTCAAGCAATCTTCCTGCCTTGGCCTCCCTAAGTACTGGAATTACAGGCAAGAGCCATCACACTCAGACCCCAAAATACTATTTTATGTATTTTTGAAAGATCTCTGGTGGTTGCTTCTCTCCCACTCCTGCTTCCTTTGGTATTCATCACATCCTCACAGAACACTATGAGGTTACAACTGTTACTCATTTTAGATACAAAAATGGAGGCACAGAGAGGTTAAATTGCTGAAAGTGTAATAAGCCTCTGTAAGTTCTAGCCAATTTGGTGTAGACAGGGATCCATTAAGGCAACACTCCTCAGTGACTCCCCGTGGGACGTAGAAGGGACTGTCTGACATTGGAGACTGGGAATAGGAACTGGGCATACATACTTTTTCTCTTCCTCTTCCTTTTTTGCTCTTTTGGGTGCAACTTTGAAAGAGCACTTGATCTCTTCTGCAACTCCTTATGGGCAGGCTGAACGACCGCATTGCTTGTGGGAAGGGGTGGGGCTTGCTCATAACTCAGTTCTGGAGTTCAGTGTTCTGAACTTCTTTGCAGCTGTCATATAAGCTCTGTTCTCCAATGTTGACCATATTCATAATAAAGATGATATTTTGGTTTCTGTCTGCTGAGTCCTCTTATTTATGTCTATCTATTTAGGGATCCTCAGTACCACAGGTAACAATTTCCCCTCCTAAGAGGCTGTCACTAAGACCTGTTAATTGTGTTTTCTTCGGGAGATATACTAGATATATAGGTACACATATACTTCGCTACATGTGAGTAAAGCATATTCAGAATGCTGTTCAACAGCTTGCAATGTATCATAGATATCTTTTTAAATTAGAACATATAGAGCTGCTTCATTCTTTTTAATGACTGCATTGCACCCGATTAACCAGCTACGTTGCACCTGATTAACCAGTCCCCTCTCCATGTACAATGAAGATTTTCTCAATCTTTCACTATTTCAGAGAATTGAGCATAGTGGATAAACGTGCAAACTCTGGAGCCAGCCTACCTAGGGTTGAGTTCCGGTGCCACTACTTACTAGCAATGTGAACCTGGGTAAGTTACTTAACCTCTCTGTGCCTCCATTTCTGTATAAAATAAGTAATAATTGTAACCTCGTAGTAGCTGGAATTACAGGCAGGCACCACCATACCCCATTAATTTCATAGTGTTCTGTGAGGATTCGATGAATGCATGCCACACATTTGGAATCATGCTGAAAGTGTAATAAGCATCAGTAAGTTCTAGGCAATTTGATCACTGCTGCAATTCAAGTTATGTAGGCAATTTTCCATGTATTTGAGCAGAATAAATCCTTAGAAATAGGATTTCTTATAAATTCTTAGAAAAGAATTTAGAATGTTGTTGGCTGTTGCCAAATCATCTTCTGTGGTAGCTGTACCAACGGGCCGTCCTACCAGTAGTATATGTGTGTCTTGGTTCCCCTCAATCTTTTATTTATTTATTTTGAGACGGAGTCTCTTTCTGTTGCCAGGCTGGAGTGCAGTGGCGTGATCTCGGCTCACTGCAACCTCCCACTCCCTGGTTCAAGGGATTCTCCTGCCTCAGCCTCCCAAGTAGCAGGGATTACAGGTATGCACCACCATGCCCAGCTAATTTTTGTATTATTAATAGAGACGGGATTTCACCATGTTGGCCAGGATGGTCTCAATCTTCTGACCTAGTGATCCACCCACCTTGGCCTCCCAGAGTTCTAGGATTACAGGTGTGAGCCACCGCTCACCGCAGTACCCCTCAATCTTGTTCACACAGTTCATTAGCAAACTTTTTCAATTTTGCCAGTCTTATCCATGAAAAAATTATCTAATCATAGTTGCGATCATTATTTCCCTTATAATGAGTGAAGTTGTGTATCTTTTCATATATTTTAGCCATTTATATATTCTTTCCTGCAAGTTGCCCACCTGTATCCCTTGTCTTTTCTATTGCATTGTTCATTTTCCCCCTATTGATTTAAAAGAAATCTTTATTTGTCTATAAGACACTTTGCAAGTGTTTCCTACGCTTGTCATTTGTCTTTTGTCTTTTTTTTTTTTTTTTTTTGAGACAGAGTTTCACTCCTGTTACCCAGGCTGGAGTGCAATGGCATGATCTCGGCTCACCGCAACCTCCATCTCCTGGGTTCAGGCAATTCTCCTGCCTCAACCTCCTGAGTAGCTGGGATTACAGGCATGTGCCACCATGCCCAGCTAGTTTTTTGTACTTTTAGTAGAGACGGGGTTTCACCACATTGACCAGGATGGTCTCGATCTCTTGACCTTGTGATCCACCCACCTTGGCCTCCCAAAGTGCTGGGATTACAGGCGTGAGCCACCGCACCCGGCCCTGTCTTTTGACTTTTTAATGGTACTTTGGAAGTCAAGTTAATCTTTTCTGATTTCTGGGCTTTGTGACATATATTCAAAGGTATGCTCTACAAAAATATTTTTTAAAATTCTCCCATGTTTTCTTCTAGTGCTTTATGATTTTTTACAGTTACATTTTTGACATATCTGGAATGTATTATCACATAAGAAGTGAAATATGGATCCTACTTTATTTTCATTTACAAGGTTACCTATATATCTTAATTCATTTATTGAATAAACCAATTTCTCCCAAATGATTTCATATGCCATCTTCATGATACACTAAATTTCCTTATGTGTTTTGGTCAATTTCTGGTCTTTAAATTCTATTCGATCGATTAATTTACTCATGCACCAATACCATATTGCTTTAATTTGTCATGCTTAATAAAACAGGCACTTTAGTTAGCTGCAAGGGCTAGCCTTCTCACATAACTTTTATTTATTATTTACTTATTTTTATACATTTTCCTGAATTTGCTGTTTCATTTATTGTTCACATAGGAAATTTAGAGTAAGCTTGCCTAGCGAAAAATAATCTTATTGATATTTTGTTGTTGTTCACCTTTGGGACTCATCGGATGCTTTTTTTCTTTTCTTTTTTTTTTTTTTGCGGGGAAGCTTTCTGGCAAAAACCGGAAAGCCTGCTATAAAAATGCCATTATAAATATCAACAAGTGTCTTGGGCACAGGGAAGGGAATAGCACTCACAGGGCTAGGTGGAGGGGGGAGTGGAGGGAAGGGGAGGGACAGTTTGAGGGGGAGGATGGGAAGGGATAACATCGGGAGAAATGCCTGATGTAGGTGATGAGGGGGCAGGGGCGGATGGAGACAGCAAAGCACCATGGCATGTACGTACCTATGCGACAGTCCTGCAGGATGCAGGACATGCACTTATACCCCAGAGCCCAAATACAAAAAAAAATAAAAAATAAAAATAATGCATATCATTAAGCGATACAGCTCTTTTATAATGGCATTTTATATGTGATTATTCATTAGGATTTGGGGGGAATTAATGTTAGATTCATCTTTATCTCTGGTTTTCATATAATATTGTTATGCATCTCTCTAATGCTATAGGACAAAGGTGAAAATCTCCATTTACGTAGTGCTTTTATACAGTAGAGACCTTGTATTTGTGTAGAATTCTGGGATGTATGTAATGCTTATGTATAAGATATTTCATTTAATACTCATGCTAAATATTAGTGTTAAGTGTTATCTCTGTTTTCAAGATGAAAAACGTGAGGCTTGAAAAGTTCAACAAGCTTGCCTAAATGAATGCAGCTAGTTAGTGGCAGAGTTTGAGACCTTCACCCCAATCAAATCTGACCTTGTTTCCAAGTGCCGTCACCTTTAATGGCTGTGAATGAGCTATGGACTTTTAGTCTTGACCTCTGGAGAAGGTGGCAGGAACAGACAAATAAATAATAAAGAGGGAGGTAGCACTATGGGGGGTTGCTTTTATTTGGAATTCCTGGTAGATTGTTCATTTGGTTGACTCCTCCCAAGCTGATTCATGATACTGGGCAAATATCTGTTCACTGAGCTCCGTACCGCACACTTTGGAAGGGTACAAGGAAGGCAGTCTATGCCCCCAACGGCCTCAGAGGCTGTCATTTCAAGTGGGAGGGTCATCCGTCTTTTCTCTGTCCAGGAAAAGACTGACCATTGGTCTTCAAAGCTGCTAGACAGCATTGCCAGATCACACCTAAACAACTCCGACTGCGGTTTTATCTGGGTGTTGGTCCAACATTTGTAAAAAAGGGAAAGTGATGTGTGAAGATGGAGCTGAGAGGAGAGGAAGTGGATTCAAGTGTCATTGGAAAAGCCGGGTCAGTTCTTTACGATAATTTGAGCATAGACAATGGGGTCGAAGTCTGCAGAACGGTTCTCAGCCGAGTGATTGCTCTTTTCTTCTGAGTGTTTGAAAGTCATGTTAGCACAGGCAAGGGATTCCTCTGGGATGGATGAAAGCTGCAGTGGGAGAAAAAGGAGGAATGAGTGAGTTCAGTTTGGAGCAAAAGGTTACTCTTTAGAAGCAACCTGAGCACTGTGGTCAAAGAATCCCTTGCCCAGTATCTGGAAATCGATACCACCATTCTAGTAGATAATGCAGAGTGTGCAGGGGAAATCCAATGACAGTGACTTTTCAGTGTCCTCAAAACAGTGTGGTTGTCTTACCATGGCCGGAGGATCTGTGTGAGGATCCAGGGCTTGGGGCTTGGGGTGACCTGCCGTAGTGCCAGAAAGAAGAGGGACCCATCTTAGCAATGAGCCTGGAGAAATGGGAAGCCTCTCCCTTCAATCTTGGGTGAAGGGTGGGGTGGGGAGGAGGAGTTGGCAGGTGGGGAGGGCAGGGTAGAAGAAAAATGAAGGGTTTCAAGTTCTCAGTCTGCAGACAGGGTGGGCTAAGCAGGTTTTATCACACTGCACCCTCCCCCACCTCCTCCCGCTACTCACTCATAGCTAATTCTAGTCTCAGTGGCAGAGAAAGAAGGGCTGTCCTATCCCCTGGAGACTGCTTACATTTTCTGTAGCTCTTTATGATGAGGAAGATAAAGGCCATCAGCAGCAGCGTCAGTAGAACCCCAACACAAAAGGCAAGGATTAAATGTTCTTTGCTGTTTTGGCAAAGAAAGGGAGAGGATGAACTGTTGGACTTTTGAAGGCCTTTCCGAAAGGTCAGAGGGTAACTTTTCCTGCCTATGGATGGACTCCTGAAATGGTTTTCATACTGGTTAATAGACCCAGTGGTTTCTAGCTTTTGCTTTTGAGTTTCACATCCATTTGAGGCCCCAGTGAAAGCTGTGGCCTCTCCCCCTACCCCTCCGTCAACTCACACAATGTTTATCATTCCCCACCCAGCAAATTTTACTTATAAGCTTAGGGGATGCCAGGTTAAGAGCCATACTCCTGAGATCACAAACTGACTTTGTTCCTTTACTGTTTCTGGTCCTTTCTCCCCAGACTCCCTGACCAAGTCCCCAAGCCAAAGCTGTCAACACAATATCAAATCCCATGTGGTACAAGGTGAAAGAGATGAGAGAATGCTCATTTACTTGCGGTGGTTGGAGAGACAGGGTACAGAGCTAGTTGTTGGGGCTGCTGTGGAGAGATTGTCTTGTCTTTCTACAAGAAAACACAAAAGGAATTAGTGTATCTGCGTTTTCCGTGATATCCTTCCAGCTTAAGTGTCCCCAGGTGCCCCATTCTGCCCAAGCAACCGGTGGAAATTAAGGATGGGGCTGCAACTCTTATAAAAATGGGAGAACATTATAGTTTTTAGATTCCAAGTACTTTTAAATGCAAATTAGAACTGGAACTTAAAAATCAACCAGCTGCATAAATGAAATACAAGCCTAGTGTCCCTTTGATAAATAAAAACATCTCAGGTGTTGCCTTCCTCAAAGATTTTAACAGGAATCCCTGAAGAGATATGCTCCCGACCTAAGGAAAGCATCTCCCAGCTAGGGAGAAACAGAATAAATGTTTCCCAAAGTCTTGGGGAATTTGACCTTGAAACTGCTGCCCTTTTTTTTGCTTTTTTTTTTTTTTTTTTTTTTTTTTTTTTTTGCAGGGCAGCGGTTAACAGTGCCTAGCCCAAAACACAGTGGTTTTCGCAATACTTACACCACAAATAGGGGAGCAGGACCCAGCTAGTTTGATATCAAGCAGATACACCTTTTACTCTGATTTGGAGGGCCAGGTAGTTCTCTATGGTTCCGCCTTTCACCCCTCCCGGCATTAGATTCTGTGTCATGGTAAAATCAGAATCTTCCAACTTCAGAAATGCTAGTGCCTTTCCATGACAGCCCTTCAGCACCATTTCTAGTTCTTTCAGCTCAGAAGTGAAGCAAATAATTATTCCTGTCGTAAACTCACCAGTGACGGGTTTAGGTGTGGAGTTATTTCCTCCCATGCTGTCATCCCCTGAGAACAAAAAAGGTATCTCTTAGAAAGCTTGGAAGGGGCCGGGCACGGTGGCTCAAGCCTGTAATCCCAGCACTTTGGGAGGCCGAGGCGGGTGGATCACGAGGTCGAGAGATCGAGACCATCCTGGTCAACAAGGTGAAACCCTGTCTCTACTAAAAATACAAAAAATTAGCTGGGCATGGTGGCGTGTGCCTGTAATCCCAGCTACTCAGGAGGCTGAGGCAGGAGAATTGCCTGAACCCAGGAGGTGGAGGTTGCGGTGAGCCGAGATCGTGCCATTGCACTCCAGCCTGGGTAACAAGAGCGAATCTCCATCTCCAAAAAAAAAGGGAGAGGCAGCTGAGGGGCCTTATACTCTTATATGACTGTGATTGTCATGTAAGAGTAGTGACAATGAGAGGCAATTTGTAGGTGTTCTGGTGCCATCAGTGGTCACAGACCACTCGTCAGTGGTCAACAACTCTGGGGTGTTTCTGCAGCTCAGCAGCCAGCCTTCAGGTTTGCAGATCCAGCAATTTGATCTTCTTATCAGGGCACCAAGAATTGACTGATTTCTCCAGAACTGATTCCCACCAACCAACTCACAGGAGACCGATGTATAAGCTGAATTGAATTAATGTAAGGTATACATTGGTGCAACCAGTGAATTTTGCCTATCAGAACATGTAAGAATGCCAATAAAAAAATCATAATTTTGCTTGGTAAGCACTGAAGTAAGTATGAGAGAAAATGAATGGATGATATTTATATTGACTGCCAACTAGGTCTGATGTATCAACCTTACTCTTCCCTGGCATTGCTGCGTAGACTTTGATAAACCTGCTCTTGGAGACCCTTACTCTAGGCCTCATTAGAGACTTCTAATCTGTTCACGTATTGTCTTCTCAAGTCTGCCAATATTCTTGCCTAGGCTTTATATCAAAACGTATAAAGTATCTAAAGACAGAAAAGTGAAATCACCCAAACTCCCTACTACCCATTAATATTTTTAGTGTCTTTCCTTTTAGCCATACTTCCATGCATTTTTTAAAAAGCTAGTTGAGATATTTCTTTATACAAGAAGTTATATCTTCCTTTCTAAATCAGCATTTTATCATACGCATTCTTCTATGTCACTAAAAACTTTTTATAACATTTTTAGTGGCGATAGGTCTTTCCATTATAGCTATTTGCTTATTGGATTCCCCACTAATTTATAGAATTGTTTCCATTTTTATTTAAATCAATAACAATGAAACAGATATTTTTGTGCGTAAAACATTGCGTGCATCCCTGATTTTTTTTCTTTTTTCTTTTTCTTTTTCTTTTTTTTTTTTTTTGAGACGGAGTTTCGCTCTTGTTACCCAGGCTGGAGTGCAACGGCGCGATCTCGGCTCACCGCAACCTCTGCCTCCTGGGTTCAGGCAATTCTCCTGCCTCAGCCTCCTGAGTAGCTGGGATTACAGGCACGCGCCACCATGCCCAGCTGATTTTTTTGTATTTTTAGTAGAGACGGGGTTTTACCATGTTGACCAGGATGGTCTCGATCTCTTGACCTCGTGATCCACCCGCCTCGGCCTCCCAAAGTGCTGGGATTACAGGCTTGAGCCACCGCGCCCGGCGATTTTTTTTCTTTAGGAGGCCACAATTTTACTTCATATTTAGGCAAACTCATGGGAAAATGTTTTGGCTTTGTTATTTATTCTATATTTTAAGGTCATTTATTTAAACAAGTGCCATCAATTATTTATTGTTGTATTGTTCAGCTCTCAAAAGTTAACTTCCAAGTCCTTGGATCTGTGGGAGGGTACGGAGGATACCTTATCTCCATGTACCTGTTACAACAGCAACACTGCCAAGTACCTTACAATTCACCAAACATTTTTAGATCAGGCAATGTCAGACAATAAGAAAGGGGCCAACAGGAAAATGTGATGAGGAGTCTGAGCCATGAGAACAGGAAGGCCCTAGTCCACAGCAGAATCGGTAGTGGTAATTTTTCTCAGCTTTTTTTGCTGCTTTTCTAACTTGTAAGTCAATGGTGCTCTTTGCAGACCATCATAAAATATTGAGATAATATTTTTAAAATATTGAAATATATGTTGGTGCTAAATAGAATATGAGCTTACACCAGGCTTTGTCACTGGGGAGGTGGAAGAAGATTTGATCATAGGTTTCTGTAAAATCCTGACCTTCACATCAGTAGTTCTGCATTTACAAAAATGTTACCGTAGCCTCCGTAAAAGCATCAGGCCACCCCACCCTAACTTTCACATAAATGGACAAAATCATCACGCAATACCACAGGGAAATAGCTACTCACAAATCCAGGCCAAAAAAAGCAGGAAACACATTTCCCTTTCAGCACAACCCAAACATTTGGCAGAAGCATACATTAAAATAGAAATGGTGCTATATTTACTTTTTCACGTTTCATCCAACACTGGAGAATCTTACTGATTGCTGTAAAACACATCAACTAAATAGAACCATTCAAATACAGCCCTTCCCACACCAAATAAAACAGGTGATAGAAACCACTAACAATTAGATGACACTTACTTTTGGTGAGCAATTATTTAATCTAGATTAAAAGCATATGGTAAATGCATTTATTTACCTTTCAAGAAAACGCCCGGTCATAAGACGCAATTGTTTAGGACTGAGCACTTCATTTGCTTCCGTTACTATGTTTGCTTCCTATGTTTCAGAAATGACGAAATAAAGATTACTACCTCTGCCACTGCCAGCATCACATTGTGTGTCACAAAGATCTAAACTCAAGGGTAGACTTCCTCTTTGATGTCAACGTTAGGATTTTTTGATCTTCCTTTTGTGTTCCTTTGTGTCTGACACATGAATGCCAGAACATATGGAGACGAGACAGGTTTCTTGCTAATTAAATATTTATTATTTACTTTAACCACCGTGCCAGATTTTCTGTGGAGGGCGCATCATTATGACATTATCATTGTCATCAAAAGCCTTATAGTCTCATCTATTCCAACCAGGGAGATGAGGCTGATAATGAAAAATGAAGAGCAAACAGTGTTAGGAGTTAAGTACTAGCTGTGCAGACTTCAAATGTGTTCAGAGTGTTGAGATCCCTTCAAAGGGAAGGTGAATCATTTCTTTATAAATATTTATTTGTAAAATAATATTAATAATATACTTACTAAGTAAATGCTATAGGCCATACAGTGGGCTGGTTATAGGATTATTATTATTTTTTTTTTAGAAGGAGTTTCACACTTGTCACCCAGGCTGAAGGGCAGTGATGCCATCTGGGCTCACTGCAATCTCCACCTCCTGGGCTCAAGTGATTCTCCTGCCTCAGCCTCCCAAGTAGCTGGGATTACAGGCATGAGCCACCACTCCTGGCTAATTTTATATTTTCAGTAGAGATGAGTTTCACCATGTTGGTCAGGCTGGTCTCAAACTCCTGACCTCAACTGTTCTACCTCCCTTGGCCTCCCAAAGTGCTGGGATTTACAGGCGTGAGTCACTACATCTGACCAGGTGTTATAGGTTTTTTGGAGAGCAAGGTAGAAAAGTTCCTTGGCTCACGGACTCTACCACTTAATTGAGAAGAGAAATGAAAAACAAGTAAATGATAAGTCAATGACACATTGCATTAAGGACCATGAAGGGAAGAAACAGAGTCCTAGCTGGAGAGAATACACTGGGAGAATGTCTTTAGAGAAGATGGAGGACTGGGGAAGGCTTCTCTAAGGAGTGGACACTTCCACTTAGAGAACTCGAGGATGAGACGGAGCTGGCCAGGCACAGAGTCTGGGGAAGAGGTTTTCAGGTGGAGAGAAGAGTAACTGACAGCTGGTGGAGCTGGAGAAATCAGGCAAGGATGCATGCAGGTAAACCTTGAGCACGGATAGGCTTTGGGTGGATGGAGGGAGAAAGGGCTGCGGGAGGGGTGCCCAGGCCCAGGTTAGCTGCTGAAATTCAAGTGATGTATTTCTGGGATATCAGCACAGTTCAAAAGTGGGACATTATGAGTGGGTGTGGTGGTTGACTCTTGTAATTCCGCACTTTGGGAGGCTGAGGCAGGAGGATCCTTTGAGCCCAGGAGTTTCAGGCTGCAGTGAGTCACAATCATGCCATTGCACTTCAGCCTGAGTGACAGAATTCTTAAATAAATAAATAAAATAAATAAATAGAGTGGCGCATTTGGAGAGGGTGGGAGATAAAAAATAGTTTACATAAGCCGGGCGCGGTGGCTCAAGCCTGTAATCCCAGCACTTTGGGAGGCCGAGGCGGGTGGATCACGAGGTCGAGAGATCGAGACCATCCTGGTCAACATGGTGAAACCCTGTCTCTACTAAAAATACAAAAAATTAGCTGGGCATGGTGGCGCGTGCCTGTAATCCCAGCTACTCAGGAGGCTGAGGCAGGAGAATTGCCTGAACCCAGGAGGCGGAGGTTGCGGTGAGCCGAGATCGTGCCATTGCACTCCAGCCTGGGTAACAAGAGCAAAACTCTGTCTCAAACAAAACAAAACAAAACAAAAAAAAACCAAAATAAAACAAAATAGTTTACATAGATGGATTACAGCCAGATGGTGAGGAGCTTTAAATTCAAGCAAGATATAGTTAAAATATTTTTTTTAAAAAAAGCACTAAATCTTTTTGATTGAGATATAACATGATAAACAGCCTTTATGACAGATTATATAATATCATATAAGATAAATTGTGGATAGAGACAAGCTAGAGGGCATGGTGATGTTCTGGGTATTGTGTAGTAAGGGTGCAGGCTGCAGGAGTAGGAAGGAAACCACGGGGATCATAACATTGGAGGACGTATAACTTGGGACCTGGATATGGGGCATAAAATAGTAGGATGAGTCAATGATTACTTCAAGTTTTTGGATCTCGGTTGCTCAGATAATTCATTTCTTCATTCACTTACTCCAAAAACACTTACTGAACATTTACTATGTGCTATGTACTATTCTAAGCTTTGAGGATATTATGATGAGCATGAGGGCCTGCCTTCATGGAACTTTCAGACTAGCAAAGGAGGCCCTTACCACACAAAGAAATGGTAAATTGTGACTGTTACGTGTGCTGTGAAGGATCAGGGCCCCGTGCCATCAATGCCTACAATAAAGGAGAAGAGGACCAGGGAAGACTTCTTAGAGCCAAAACACAAAACAACCCAACAGAAATCTGAAATGTGAGTTAGAGTTCCGCTAGACCAAAAGGAAAGGAAAATTCAGAGGAAATAGAACATTTAAAAGCCCTGTGCCAGAAAGAGGGTAGGAAGTTGAAGCGGGGGTTGGCGGGGGGGGGGGTAAAGACTACCGTGACAAAAGCTGAAAGAGGAAGTATGTGAGGTGGCACTGGGGTGGGGTGGGGACAGAGGGTGGAGCACGAGGAGGATGAGGTTGAATAGGCAGGAAGGGCCAGTCCTCCAGAACTTTTGACTTTAAGAGAAGTGGGTTTGCCGGGCGCGGTGGCTCAAGCCTGTAATCCCAGCACTTTGGGAGGCCGAGGCGGGTGGATCACGAGGTCAAGAGATCGAGACCATCCTGGTCAACATGGTGAAACCCCGTCTCTACTAAAAATAGAAAACGTTAGCTGGGCATGGTGGTGTGTGCCTGTAATCTCAGCTACTCAGGAGGCTGAGGCAGGAGAATTGCCTGAACCCAGGAGGCAGAGGTTGCGGTGAGCCGAGATCGTGCCATTGCACTCCAGCCTGGGTAACAAGAGCGAAACTCCGTCTCAAAAAAAAAAAGAGAAGTGGGTTTATCTGTACTAAAGATAGTTAAACAAGGTGACAAGATCAGGTTTGCGTTCTGGAGCAATCACTAAAACTGGAGCAAACAGACTGGAAGTTAGCCAGAATAGATATGAATAGACCAGTTGAGAGATTACTCCAGTGATCTAGTTGAGGAAGGTAATAGTGACGTGGACCAGGATGGCAGCAGTGGAGAGATGAAGAGATATATATGGATTTCAGAGATATTTAGAAAAGTGGCAGCAAAAGCAATGGGTGATAAAAAAAATCAGATTATGATCAAAGATACCACCAAAGGGCAAGAAGGTGGAAGAGGAGCCAGAGAAGGAAACAGCTGTAGTTCCAGTCTTAGAGGGAGGATTAACTAATTAATCAGACATTTACTGAGCACCTACCCAAACACCCTGTCAAACTCTGGAGATTCAATAATGAGTTAAGACATAGTTCTCGACTTGCAGGATCTGTCTCTTCTAGAGAGACAGGTATCTTTGCTCATGTACAAAAGTATGCTCCAGATTGGCCAGTGACATAAATAAGCATAATGAAATAATGAAATGTAGACGTGAGACATCTGTATAGGATAGAGTGAGACACAATGAACAAAGGGATCTGACTGCACGGTAAGGAGGGCGGATAGGTGTCAAGAAAAGCCTCGTAGAGGACACAGTGTTTGAGTTGCCCCTCGAAAGATGAATAATTTTCTAGGCAGACCGAGGGCGGAAATGTATTCCAGGTAGAGGGACAGAGTGAACAAAGGCATGCTTTGGCACGTTGGTTGAGTTTAGGGAAATGCAAGTATTTCACCATAGGTGATGCTATGGAGAACGAGGAGAGGATAAGGGTGGGAATGGAAGAGGAAAGGCTGGAGAGGAAGGATAAGATCAGGTAATGGTGGGCCCTAAACATATTTTACCCTTAAAGGCAATGGAAAGACTGCTGAAGAGGACTAACGCAAGCACAATTGGGTTTTGACGACAGAGCTCGGGGGACTGGTGAGGTACCAGACAGTGGGTGAAGAATTCTTTGGTGTTGCAGAGTTCCAAGTGAGAAACTAGTGAAAAGAGGCAATGGCCATGGAGAAGAGGTAGAGCAGACGGGTGATGAATCTAGTCATTTATTAGGGGTGAGAGGAAAGTAAGAGAGAGAGGGGAGGTGGCGATTACTACATTTCCTGTATTGTATCCATCAGCTAACGTTGAGAATATAAAAGAAGGGGTTATAGGATTGGCAAAAAACAATGAGTTTAATTTTGGACACATTGGGTTTGGGGTGCCTGTGGAACATTCAGGTAAAGATGTTGAGAGAGCAGTTGTATGCACAGATCTGGGGTTCACAAAAGAGATCTAGAGTTGTGTGGTAGGCAGTTGTAGTTCTCACCAATAACCAGCTCTCTCCTTGTGTGGACCGTCCCTTGTGGTTGGGTAATGTCATGTGACAAGTTCTGGCCAATGGGCAGTGAATGAAGTGATACATGTCCCATTTAGTCAAAGCATTAAAATGCTGACACAAGACCTCCTCTGACCCCCTCCCACAACAGCGCAGTTATGGAGATTTTGTGATGGGAAGGTGAAGGTAAGAGTTCTAACCCTGGATCATTGAGTCAGCATATGGAGGACAGTTTCTCTGGGGAGTCACTTGGACCTGCAGTAGACTCTATATGAGCAAAAAGTAAATTTTTCCAAATTAAGCTACCGATATTTTGGGTAGATCTTTTCTTTTCTTTCTTCTTCTTTTTTTTTTTTTTTTTAAGACAGGTCTTATATGTTGCCCAAGCTGCTCTTGAACTCCTGGGCTCGAGCTATCCTCTCGCTTCAGCCTCCCTAATAGCTGGGATCATAGGGGTGACATTGCTATTATCTCATCTCACTTTCTAATCTATCTTTCCAAATACAATTTGAGATATAGATTAGGCAGTCACCAGCATATACATGATAGTAGAAGCCACAGGAATGGATAAGGTAATCCACATACAGTATGTATTATAGAATGAGAATAAAATTCCTAGGATAGAACTCTGAGGAGCACCAAGATTTAAGAGAGGGAGGCAGAAAAAGGGGAGTCAGCTAAGGAAATCGAGAAGAAACAGTGACAGTAGAAATAGCATAAGCATATGTGATTAGAAACTAGAGGAGGAGAGGAAGGAAGGAACAGTCGAGGCCAACAGTGCCAAATGCTGCTGAGAGAGACGCCAAGTAACATGAGGACTAGAAAGAGTTGACTGGATTTGGCAATTAAGAGATCATAACTTTTTGCTTAAGTAGCTTGGGTTGTGGTAGTAGTAGGAAATTTACTTTCAATGGGCTGATGAGTAATGGAAATTCCCAGGCATTTAGCAGATTAGGTATGTAAAGAAATCCTCTTGTCATCCACACTTGTTGGATAAAATATTTTAAACACCATAACTTAAAAACACATGGCTAAAGTAGATGTGGGAAATCCTGGACGAGATAAGAAAGCTGATTGAGACTTGAAGTAGGTATTTGCCCTGGGTATAGCTACCAATTTTTGGTGACCTGAAGGTTGGGTTTAAAGGTCATGTGTGCAAGGTTAGGAAACCAAGTCTAAAGTGTGCACAAAGATGGCGACTTGGATTCACTCCCTGAAAAGGGACCCCTGCTGGGTGAATGAGGAAAAAAATCCATGCCACAGGTGGAGATGGTAGAGACCTTTGCTGTATTCGTTTTCTATTGCTGCCTAATATATTATCACACATTTAGAAGCTTAAAACAATACACATTTATCTTATAGTTTCTATGAGTTAAAAGCTTGGACATGTTTTATCAAGGTTCTCTACATCAGGGTTTCACCAGGCTGGAATCCAGATATTGGCTGGGGTTGTGGTGTTATCAGAGGCTTGACTAGAAGAAGATATGCTTCCAAATTCCCTCTAGTTGTTGGATGAACTCATTTCCTTGTGACTTATATGACTGAGGGCCCTGGCTTCTTACTGGTTGTCAGCTGGAGTCTAATCACAGGTCCTAGAAGATGTCTACAGTTCCCTGTCATGTGGTTCTCTCCATAGGCAGTTTACAACATGGCAGTTTGAATGCCACAGAAAAGTCTCTCCAGCCTGTTAAGACAAAGTTGTATATAACATAATGTCATGATGGGAGTGACAGCCTGTCACCTTTGCTATATTCTATTGATTAGATGCAAGTCACAGATCCCACCCACATTCAGGAGAGGGAGGATGATACTTGGGGTAACACAAGGGAGCAGAGATCATGGGGCATTGTAGAATTCTACCTGTCATACTTGCTTATCTCAAGCTTGGCTCTGGGTAGAAGGGGATAAAAAGAAAAACAAAACAAAATACCTTTTCCTTGGACATTCCTAACCACAAACCTAACTTTAGGAGGTTTTAGGCCAGACTTTGTACTCTATATGGACCTCAAATTTCTAAGCAACAACATTGGTTGTTTAAGTTGGACCCTAAGAGAAGAAAATGCAGATTATCTGTAGAAAAATGCCTTTTCTACCAGGTGTCAAAGACTTCCACAGACACATTTCCAATAAATATGAGCCAACAACAAGACAAATCACAAAAACTCAAAAGGTAATTAAGCCGTCATGGAAGAGATAGCAGAAATAACAAACCACAAAGGTTAGAGACAGAAACTTGCAAAGACTGTAGGTATAGGAATGATCATATCCAAAATTAAAATATGCTTAATATTTTTAAGTAAATAAAATGGATATTGAAAGTGTAACAAAGGAACAAAAAAGTACTAAAATAATCAGGCAAATTTGAAAAGAAATACATAGAATGTAAAGATATTAAACCTACTGTAGAAAGTAAAAAGTTCCTCTTCAAAGTTTCCCTTCTTGCTAAAGAAAAATAACAATAAATGTTAGAAATACTAGTTTGTTTCAAAGACTAACTTTCTTTAAAACCTTCTTGCTTTTTGCTAATATCTCTTTGTTAAGCCCTAGCCTATGTAGCTGTTAGACATGCTCACAGGCATGTAGTACATTCCATGTCCTTGTACTTTAATCAAAATATCTGTGCTGAATGTGCTCACAGGCGTGTCCTAGCTTGCAGCCTATGTCCCTTCCTTATCTGGACTTCCTCTTTCCTTTGTTCTCCATTGCCTTTACTTATTTAGAAAAGTTTTAAGTTGTTAGCCAATTGGGTTCAGTTTAGATTGTGAGATCTGGCTCCAAACAATGGAGATCTGATATAACAGTAAGGACCCAATGCATAAGAAATAAATATTCCTGCCTTTCCTTTGTTCATTGTACTCTCGTGGCAAGATGGCTAACAGGAGCGCCCTTTCTGCAGAAAGTAAAATTGCCTTGCTGGGAAAATTTTCTGTCTGAATGATAATTTTTCCTTGTGGTACCTGGAAACAAGCATTCTGTCTCAAACACCTATTATTGAAATTAGAAATTGCTATGTTTAAATGTGTCCCCTCCAAAATTCATGTTGAATCTTAATCTGTATTGTGATGGTATTGAGAGGTGATGCCTTTTGGTAGATGATTAAGTCATGAGCACCCTGCCCCTGATTGGATTTAGCATCCTTACAAAAGGGCTCAAGTTTGAAGACAGTCCTCTCTTACCTTTCTGTCTCTTCTGCCATGTGAGGATACAGTATGCCTTCCCACCAGAAGATACAGAAGCAAGGTACCATCTCAGAAGCAGAGAGCAATCCTCACCAGACACTGATCTGGCTGCCACCTTGATCTTGGACTTTCCAGCCCCCAGAACTGTGAAAAATTAATTGTATTTTATTTTTATCTTTATTTTAAAAAGAGACCGGATCTTGCTATGTTGCCCAGGCTGGAGTGCAGTGGCTATTCACAGGTACGATCCCACTACTGACCAGCACAGGAGTTTTGACCTGCTCCATTTCCAGTCTGAACTGGTTCACCCCTCCTTAGGCAACCTGGTGGTCCCTCACTCCTGGAGGTCACCATAGTGATGCTGAACTTAGTTCGGACACCCAATCAGCAAAACACTACAGCCCAGAACTCCTGGACTCGGGAAATCCTCCCACCTCAGCCTCCCAAGTAGGTGGGACTACAGGCATGTGCCACTGCACCCGGCAATTAATTGTATTTTCTTTTTAAGTTATCTGGTCTCAGCAGGTATTCTGTCATAGAAGCATAAATGAACTAAGACAGACATTCAGTAGTGGGGATAAATCACAAGTTTAAAACATTTGAAGAGAAAAACAGTGGACTGGAAAGATAACACAGAGAGACAACAAGATAAAAACATAAAAGAGAGATTAAAATATTAAAATTTCTAGTGTGATCACTAAAATAGAAAGAGTAACTCAAACTATTAGAGAAAAAAATTGGAATTAAATTAGATTAAATAATCCAAATCATTAAATTTTCCAAATATAATAATTCAATAATTAAAGAACCCAAAACAAGAGTTCCAACTTCTCCACATCCTCGCCAACACTTATTTTCGATGTTCTTGATAGGTGCCTGCTGGATTTTTTTTTCCCTAGACAGAGTCTCACTGTCACCCAGGCTGGAGTGTAGTGGTGTGACCTTGACTCACTGCAACCTCTGCCTCCTGGGTTCAAGCAATTCTCCTGCCTCAGCCTCCCAAGAGGATCCCAAGGATCCTCTCAATCCACCCAAGCAGGATTATAGGTGCCTGCCACCATGCCCAGCTAACTTTTTGTATTTTTAGTAGGCATAGGGTTTCACTAAGTTGGCCAGGCTGGTCTCAAACTCCTGACTTCAAGTGATCTGCCTGTCTCAGCCTCCCAAAGTGGAGGGATTATAGGTGCAAGCCACTGTGCCTGGCCTGCTGGATTCTTAAGAGTGATTTTATGACACACTGAGTCCATAATATTTTCTACAGGCATACTACTAAAATGGTAATAAAGTCAACGATATGCGTTGATATATAATATTCCATTTAGTTATTTTAAGAGTACTACAAAGCTTTACATATCTCATATCAGCCAGAAATAATTCACCACTGGATGGTCTCAAAAACAAGACAGTAGTTCAATGACATCTTTAATTTTTACCTATATGACAAAAGCTGAGTATTTCAGAGACTTATACAACTTGAAAAACTTCATGTCATTAAATTGTCACTTTATTGCAAGACGGTAGAATTAATTACAAATTTACGCTACAACGTGGTAATCTTTAGTCAGGCAGCAAGTTTTTATAAAGGCAAACTGCTTATATAGAAGTGATCATAGAATAACTCAAATGCAGAGTAAGAAGGATGAGAAATAGTTGACTGGCCGATAGAGATTTCGTTCTGTCACTATTTAACACAAACTTTTCATTTTTAGGAGAGGTAAACCATAACTTCAGTAGACATCAATACAGAAAGATTTTGTCAAATAGACTCGTTTCCATTTAGTCAGTCAACTTTCTAGCTGTCTCAGTTGGAATAGATACATTTACATAACTGGCTGTGCTTGAGCCTTCTTTGCCAGCAGCTTTAGGTCAGCAATGCACTTGGCGATCGTCTCCTTCTCCTGTGATAAGGAAAGAGAAATCTGGTAAGACCTTTCCAAAACATAGAAAAGTACAAATACCATTATTCTAAAAGACACCTCCTACCAGACCAGAAGCTCAAGAGGATTACTGGCTTAACATTATTACGGCTACTAGACTGGTTTAGACGTAAAATTAAAACAGAGAAGATACAATTTATTTTAAGCAAATTCAGGGGGTTAGTTAAAATTCCCTGGCTCACAGCTTTTATGAGTAAAATCTGCATAGAATTTGAGGCCAGATATTCCTGTAACCATCTGCCACTGATGTTGGCTTGTATAATAAACAGCTGCTTGAAAAAGACCAACCAAACAAATGTTAGTAATATACAAATGTTAGGAATGAAAATAATTTTTAGTATCTTTTTTAGACTTCTTTTGTATTTTCTAAGTTTCTTAAGCATGTATATAGTTATGTGAAAGACAGTTTATTAAAAAAAAAACAACAAAAAACTTTGATCCTGTTCTTCTAATTCTATATAGGTTATGCTGAAAATGACCAGAAATACTTAAATGTTATATTCCTGAGAAAAAAATCAAGTCATAATAAAGCAAAAATATAAATAAAGTAATTCAGTTTAAGCAAATAGAAAACATTTCCATTCAAAACAGATAAATTATGCAGCTGAGAAGAAGAAATGGAATGTCATGGAATTAGAAAATGGAAGGGGCTTAGAAATAGCCTTGTTCCGTCTTTTACTTAATTTTCTGAGACAGGGTCTTGCTCTGTCCCCCGGCTGGAGTGCAATAGCACAATTATAGTTCATTATAGCCTATGCTTCCTGGGCTCAAGAGATCCTCTCACCTCAGCCTCCTGAGTGGGTGGAACTACAGGCATTTGCCATCGCACCCAGCTAACTTTAAATTTTTTGTGCAGACAGGATCTCGCTATGTTGCCCAGGTTGGTCTCGAACCCCTTGCCTCAAGTGATCCTCCTGCCCTGCCTGCCTCTCCAAAGTGTTGGGATTATAGGCAGAGCCACTATGCCCAGCCCAGTCTGTTTTATAGAGAAATTAAATATATTGGTTAATGTTACCCAAATCTGAGGAAAGAGAAAAGCCATCGTGGTAGGTATGCAGCATCTTCTTGCTTATCACTATCCAGAAAAACAAACTGGGGTCACATTGCTGTTTCTACACTACAGACTCCTTGCCAGCTATTCCTACCTTAACAAAACATCAGTAGATACTTATCAGAGATACAAGTACAATGTCAGAACCTCAAAAATATTGTGTACCTGTTGTGCAGAGATGCTCTGCACCACGTGCTTCTCCACCCAATTTATCATGTGCTCTTGTTCCTTTCGACGCATCATGTTCTGCACAGATATGTGATAGTCCAGGCGATTCTTTACTTCCTTATATACCGTATGCAGTCGTTCCCGGTAAGTAACCTCCATAGCCAGAGCAATGTTATTCTGCAGCAAAATTAAGAAATCAATATTGTTTGTACACTTGAAGGAATACTTATACTCTGAAGATTCTGCCAGTGAGAATGCCCCACTTCTTTTGTATTTTATGTGAAATTCTTTAATAGGTAATATATACCTAGAAATTATAGCAGGATATGGCAAAAACCTATTTAAAAGTGTATGCAGTAAGAAAAAGTCTCCTTCAGTCTCACCCATAGACCACTAACTTACTGTATTTCTTATATTCCCTCCCAGAAATATTTAATAGAAATAGAGGTATACACATCAAAATATAGGCATATACACACTACTTTTATTAATTCTGACACACAAACCTACCTCAATTTTAAATTACATTGGATTCCACTATACTGGTATTCCATAATTCATTTTTTGTACTACAAATAATGGTGCATACACTGTATATTTGTCTTTGTGTATATGTCATAATACTTGCTGGGTCAAATAATAGCTAACATCTGTAGGGTACCAACTATGCTCTAAACACTCTTATGTTTAGATTCAATTAAATCTTATAACCACATCATGGCATAGTTATTATAATTATATCCATTTTGCAGTGAGAAAAGTGAGGCAGAGTTAGGAAACTTGCCCAAGGTTACAGAGCTAATAAACTGTGAAGCCAAGATCAGCACACAGGCAGTAAGGCTACAAGGCCAAGCTCTTATGTATCTCTACTTGGCTAACCCACAGGCATCACAAACCAATGCATACCAAACTGAAGGCTATCGGCAACAAGGCAATCAGAGTGATCCTTCGATGACTTTCTCTCATTCACAGTCCAAGTCCAAGTTCTTATAGAAGCTTAAAGTCTTCACATATCATAGTCCCAGGCCACCCTCTATCTCCTTTCATTCTTCCCCCACCAATTCTACTTCAGCTGTATGGGCCTTCTTACTTTTCCTGGACTATGCCAAGCCAACTTCCAGGTTTACAGCATTTGCAACTGTTCTTCCTTCTGTCTGGAGCTTATTTTCTCCGAAATCCACATACCTTGCACTGTTAGTTCAGGTCTCTGCTCAAATATCATATTAGAGACATTTCTTGAATGCCCTATAAAAATAGTAACTCCTGCAATTTTGTAGACAGGGGGTCTCACTATTTTGCCCAGGCTGGTCACAAACTCCTGGGCTCAAGTGATACTCCTGCCTTGGCCTCCCAAAATACTGGAATTACAGGCATGAGCCAAATATGCCCGGCCTGCAATCTTTTTAATACGAGTT
This sequence comes from Saimiri boliviensis, assembly GCF_048565385.1. NCBI lineage: Eukaryota > Metazoa > Chordata > Mammalia > Primates > Cebidae > Saimiri > Saimiri boliviensis. Next base: position 100,367,349 of record NC_133459.1, read on the forward strand.
TATTTTTCTATCTAGCATTCATTACCTGTTGACATTTGTATCTGTTCTATTATTTATTTTCTGTGCTTCTCCTATTGCCTGGCTAGAAAATAAGACTCCATGAAGGCAGAAACTTTTTTGTTCTCCACTATATTTTCAGCATTCTGCCTTGGTCAGAATATCTACACAGGAAGAACTCAATAAATATCTATCAAGTAAATATATTATAAATAAATAAAAACCTAAACTACTATTATTTGACTCTTAGGAAAAAGCTGCATTTTCCAATATAGTTTTTGTTTTGAAACAAAGTTTCCCTCTCGTTGCCCAAGCTGGAATGCAATGGCACAATCTCAGCTCACTGCAAAACCCAATATGATTTTTTTAAAAAGCCAAAATATATGTGTGTATGCATTCACGTGTGTATACATAATATGCAAGAAGCAGGAATTAGTCTCTAGTTGTAACCTAAATATACACAGAATTAACATTTTCCGAGATTTTCAAATATCCATGTGCTTAAGAGTATTTAGGGATCTTGTTTAAAAGAATACAGATTCTTGGATAGCCCCTAAGAAAGGTTCTGATTCCACAAGTCTTAGAAAGGAACCAAAAACTTAACACCAAAGATAACTCTAATGCATGTGGTACTGAGACCACACTAGCCAAGATCCTAAATATATCAGATGCTTACTCTATCTTAGCATCTCATTTTTCATTTCAATATAAAACTTCGACATATCAGCACTTCACTTTTAAATATTAGCCATAAAATACAAAGCTCAAAGTAAAAACAGTAATAACAAAATACTTGAACATGTTCCTAAGGATTGTCTTGGAAGCTACATATTTTAGAATCTAATCATGTCCTGACTATGATAAAAAGCTCTACTGCTATCTGAATTTGTTATGTGTATATGTGTGTGTATATGTGTATAAGTGTGTGTATATGTGTGTTTGAGACAGTCTTGCTTTGCTGCCCAGGCTGGAATGCAGTCGTGGGATCCTAGCTCACTGCAGGCTGGACCTCCTGGGTGCAAGCGGTCCTCTTGTCTCGCCCTCCTCAAGTCCTAGGATTACAGGTGTGAGCCACTGTGTCCAACCTGCTTTGTGGATTCAGAATGTACAGTATCAGATTTCCTTACAACAAAGACATTAAGATGTTCTTGTAGTGTGGTGTGTATGAAATACACAGGATATATTTTACCTACAGTCTTTCTTAGACAATGTATGCCATTTTTATATCAGCTTTAACTTAATGACTATTTCCTTTTGTGTGGATCCAAAATTTTTTTAAATAACTTCCACTGTTTCTAATTTTATAATAATTTGAATTATTTTTCCAATTGACAGTTCTTAAATGTTTAAATAGCTGTGAATGCCAACTCCTACACAAATCTCTTTTCTAAATAAAATATGTTCAATCTATTTAACCATTTTTCATTAAAAATTCTGAAAAAAAAAAAAAAAAAAAAAAAAAATCGCACGCAACAAATAACTTAATTTTTCCTAGAATCTTCTGAAACCTACCCTCTGCACATCAAAAAGGTAATGGCGCTTCTGAACCAGTGCCTGCTGTGCCTTCTCCGTATCAATTGCATCCTGGAAGTGGTTGATGTGAGACTGCTTTGCCTCTTCCAGTTGGGTAAGTTTTTGCTACAATTGTGATAGCAACGACAAAGATCAGTAAAAGCACATAGGGTTAAAAAAAAAAAAGGAGATTTCATGCTTCCTCAAAGTTGTATCTCTCATTTGTAAAAACACCCACAAAGAAACATATATAGAAATGCACAAATCCTTAAAAAGGATTGCCCATAACAGCTACACGATATCTTTTGAATGATTAAACTATGGAAAAGCTGAAGGGTTTAATAGATATTTTAAAAATCTCAAATTAGTAATAACATTAACATTTATTTGAAACGTTAAATACATTTCTATGTTGCTCCTCTAACACTCACATCAAAAATATCACTAGATGACCTTCATGTTTCTATTCTAAAACGGGAAATAATGTTTCTGGTTCTTACCTCATTGAGTTTATCAGCAAATGCTGCAACAGAAGGACCATATTTTTTAACTGCATAGATATATATCCCTATTGTTGCTAGGCCAGTGATGGTCTCTCCAGTAATCACATATATTTCTTTGGATAAAGCATACAAGATAAGCCCAGCTCCAAGCACATAGGGTCCTAAAAGAAGAAAGAGCTATTTTATGCATGGATATGCTATATCTAAAAGAGGGAAGATAGAAAGATACTTCTATATTTGATCAGTTGAAGGCAAAGTAATGACTTAATTAGATTCAAAGACAAAACACTAGACTGAGAAGCAAGCAGTATGGTAGAGTTGAAAGAATAAAGATATGGGCTCAGGGAAATCCGTATACTGACTTTACAACTTTAAAGAAACTGAGCAATCTAAATAATCTCTGAATTTAGTTCCTTATTTGTAAAATGGGGACAGTACCTTCTTCAATTTGATAAATTTGAGAAGTAATGTTAAGTACAATACCCAGCACAGTAACTTAAGTTATTCTACAAAGATGTCACATAATTTTCTAAAGTAATTTGTCCAGCAAATATACTATTTATTGAATGGGAACACTAGACAAGATAAAATTTACAAGAGAAACCAGCAAAAACCAACTATAAAGTGATATGTATATAAAAGGATGAATAAGTATTAGGATTCTCAACTCCTGTAGCACCTAATTACTAACAGTTCAAATATGGCTTTTTCTTTAGCCAGGCCATGAATTCTGAAAGGATATAAAGCATGATTTATATTTCTTTAGTCTTTCCTCTGTGCCTCACAGGATGTAAGGGAGGGCCAGAGCAGGCTTTTAGGAAAACATTTTACAGTATTTCTGAGAATCATCACAGGATGGCAGGATACATGATGAGAATAACAGGGTTACAATCTCAAATACATTTTACCCAGTTTCCCATATAAAATTCCAACAGTTTTTTAAAACTGTCTTTAATCTATAAATTTTAAATATGAATTTGCAAGAAACATCTATCATATGTAATATTTTTATCACCTATGGAAGTCTGAGACTAATGTTTCTAGCAATTTCAGTTAGGAAAATGCTACTTTAGGTGACTCCAGGGCTAAAAAACACAATCTTTGGTTGCCAGTGTTCCACAGTCATAGCAATACTTGGGTACAGGCCAAGAAAGGCAGTGTATTATACAGTTACTCATTTCTTTATTGTTATCCTACAACAGAATGTCTGTTCCATGACAGCAGGCACTTAACACTGTTCAACACTGTATGCCTGCAACAGTGCCTGGCATAAAGCAGCCATCAAAAAATTGGATCTACTAATGAATAGTGACAATGCTGTAAAATTAAGTTAAAATCCCAAATAAATTTATACCAAAGACAAGTTGGTGCAATCAAATCAATTGTTACAATTTCCTTTTAAAACAGCTGACTTGTGGCTGCAGGCAGGTGGCTCAAGCCTGTAATCCCAGCACTTTGGGAGGCTAAGGTGGGTAGATCCCATGAGCCCAGGAGTTGGGAGACCAGCCTGGGCAACATGGTGAAACCCTGTCTCTACAAAAAATAGAAAAATGAGCTGGGTGCATACCTATAGTCCCAGCTACTTGGGAGACTGAGGTGGGAGGATGACCTGAGCCTGGGGAGATGGAGGCTGCAGTGAGCTATGATTGTGCCATTGCATTCCGTCCTGGGTGATGGAGTAATACCCTGTCTCAAAAAACAAAGAAACAAACAAACAAACAAACAAAAAAACCCACTTGACCCACTTACATCAAGGCTTCTCAACTCAGCACTACTGATGTTTGCACTGGATACTTCTTTATTTTAGTGGTGCCATCAAAATATATCATCAAAGACTCAGCAAAAATGCTCACCTGTTACACCAGTTTTAGGATAAAGATACTGAAAGAATTCCTCAGGGATCAGTCCATGACGAACTTTTCCTCCATATTCAGGAAGAGGTGGTACAGGTGCAAGGTGTGGCTGCTCTGTGTGAAAGGTCCTTGTTGCTTGTAATACCCTACAGGTAGCAATTGTACAAATGTGAAGCCGGTTTAAGGAGAATACAATGTATGAATAATTAGCAGAAACAATGAATAGGGTTGAGGATTGAGGCAGTTTTCTAACTGGAAAGAGAATGGACTGGGAACAGGAAGGTTAGGGTCCAGTAATCAGCTGTGACAGGAGCAAAGACTTAATCACAGATACTTAACCTTTTACCCAATACTAGAACCCTTTCTATAAGCCTTGCAGATCATCTGTCTAGCACTTTGTATGTCTATTATTAGCAATGAAATATATAAGAATGTGGATGTGGCAGCCAGCTAGACTCCCTGGGTTCAAATCCTAGACCTGCCCCTTGACTTTGAGTAAAGAACTTAAGCTTTTGTAATCTCAGATTTCTCTCGGTAAAATGAAAATAAATACATGTAAAGTGCTTAGAATGACGTCTAGCACATGGCAAAGTTTTATGTAAGTGGTTAGCTGTTATATGCCTGACATGTTGTAAGCTCCTTGACCTTTTTGAATACTCTTTTGATGGGGGTGCTAATCACTATATGTAGCAGACTTTTTCAGTACTGGGTAGCTCTAATTATGTTCATCTTTAAATTGAGATACTACATACATTCTTGGAACTTCAATCCATTCTTAGTTCTAATTTTGCTTTTCTATGTCAGATAAACACACATGTACCTGGGTCAAACATCTGTTCCCTCACAATCCTGACTGCCTACAAGGAGTTCTGTTTTTTGTTGTTTTTTTGTTTTTTTTTTTTTTTTTTTTTTTTAAATCAGGTAAACAGAACTGAATATAATACTCTTAGCTGGGTAACTCTTCACTCTACAAATACTTGTTGAGACCTTTTATTGCCAGTACTGAGCTTGAACAACTGCACTATTATCAACAGTGGATATGGAAACTATTCTTGTATTAAAGCAGCTTAAGACTACATTCTTAACAGTTACAGTATGCCGATGTCTCCTTAAGCTTCCGATGACATAAAATCTAGTCTCTTTATATCTGTTGTCAAGTTTGGTCTCCTTCAAGTTTTCAGTATATTTTTGTCCCACTTCCTACCCTCTATTCCTCCACTCTCTCAACTTCTATCTCCTTGTAATGTAAGAGTTTATTATTTCATTTATTTTGGTACAGTGCTTATCTTCTGAATATTATTTCTGCCTCCAAATATATTAGCTGCCATGCCAGGTTTTGAAATCTGAGAATCATGCTTGAGATTTCTTCACTTAAACATCAAGGCTTCTCAACTCAGCACTACTGATGTTTGCACTGGATACTTCTTTATTATAAAAGGCTGTTCTGTGCACTGTAGAATGTCTGGCAGTATCTTTGTGGCCTTTGTAAAATAGATACCATTAGCACCCTCCCTCCCCTACCCACCCAATGGTATCACTGAAAAGTATCTCCAGACATAGCCAAATGTCCCCTGCGGGCAAACCACCCCAGGGGACAAACCACCCCAAGTGACTGATTTAAATCACAGCACTAGAGAATATGCTAAGGCTGACAAGCCTTCTCCTCAGCTAGCTACCTTAGTCCAAACCCTTATAATCTCTAGCTTAGTTTAACAATCCAAAACATGGTGTCTTTGCTTTTTTTTTTTTTTTGAGAAAGAATCTTGCTCTGTCACCCAGGCTAGAACACAGTGGGGCAATCTCAGCTCACTGCAACCTCCGCTTCCAGGCTCAAGCAATTCTTGTGCCTCAGTCTCCCGAGTAGCTGAGATTACAGGTGTGTGCCACCATGCCCAGCTAATTTTTCTATTTTTAGGATAGACAGGGTTTTGCCATGTTGGCCAGGCTGGTCTCAAACTCCTGGCCTCAAGTCATCTGCCTATCTTGGCCTCCGAAAGTACTGAAATTACAGGTGTTAGCAACTGTACCTGACTGCTGCTTCTTATTAAATTCCCCAACTTAAAACCTAGCCACTCACATTACTGCCAATGTTTCTAAAATGAAAATTTGACTTGAAAACTCAACAGGCGGTCTCTTGCCTACAGAAAACTACTTAGTCTAACAGTACTTGTCAATTTTTTTTTTTTTTTTTTTTTGAAACAAGGTCTCACTCTGTCACCCAGGCTGGAGTGCAGTGGTGCCATCACTGCTCACTCACAGCCTTCAACTCCTGGGCTCAAGCAATATTCCCACCTCAGCCTTCCCAATTGCTGGGACTACAGGCATATGGCATGATGCCCAGATAATTTAAAAAATTTTTTTGTCTCACCATGCTGCCCAGGCTAGTCTTGAACTCTTGGGCTCGTGATCCTCCTGCCTTAGACTTGGGATTATAGGAATGAACCACCATTGTGACTGATCCTGTCAAATTTTATAACCTCATCTTCCTTCATTCTCTTATTCCCCTGGAATTACTTAACAGCTCTCAAAAACAAATGAAGAAACATCATAAAAAAATTGCCCTATGCTGCTCCTTCTAACCTTTTATTCCCTTCATACTATGACTTAATAGCAATGACTACCAAGACCAATCAGCCTCCAGATTTGTAAAGCCCTCCCCCATTTTGGGCTAACATTCATTCTTTTAGTCAATAAAACATTTACTGACTTTCTAGCAATACTAGGCACCGGGAACAAAGTTCCAGCCTTCAACTTTCTAGTGGGGGTATGGGAAGGGTGAGTGTGTATCTCCATACAAAATTTCAGGTAGCTGTAAGTGCTATGAAGAGAAACTGAGCAAGGTAAGGGAATAGGGAGCAACAGAATGGGGAAGAGTATTTGGTAGGGAGTCAGATGGCATTTGACCCAATGATCTGGGGAAAAGAGAGAAGAGCAAGTAGAAAGATCCTAAGGCAAGAATACGTTTGGTAGTTTTCAGAGGAACACCAAGGCCAGTATGGTTGGAGAATGACTTAAAAAGAGAATAGAAGGAGATGGTGTCAAGACACAGAATGGGATCAATTCATGTTAGAACTTCTGGGTTATGCTAAGTTTGGATTTTATTTCAAGTGGGATGGGGAGCTCTGGAAGGCTTTGGTGGGAGACTGACATAATCCTTCTGGCTATTATGAGAATGGGTTGTAATGGGACAAGAATAGAGATGCAAGGCTAATTAAGAGACTACTAAAATACCTAGGTGAAAGTTTATGGTGCTTCATACTTTAGTGGTAGTGGAAGTAGCAGCCAGAGTACAATTTTCTAGAGGAAGAGCCTTGCTGAAGTATTGGACATGGAGTGTGAAAGAAAACCAAGGATATTTCTTGCATCTTGTAAATTCAGTTATTTTATTTACTACCCGGTATTACAATTATTTGTTTACAAGTCTGTATGGGGTCCTTTTTCTTATAAATTGGAAGCAGTCATTTATAGCCTTACTTTATCGCATACATGAGACTTAATTACAAGTAAGACCACATTTTCAAGTCCATTTTTTTCAGTGTAATAGTTAACATATTTTGCATGTTTTAGAACTAAGTTTGGAAGTAAAAAGAGAAATCTCTAGGAAAACCGACATGTCTTATGAAACATTAACAGTAACAGCTGATGTAATAAGCACACACCATGTATCAAGAAACTGTTTTTGAGTTTCACAGAAATTGTCTCTTAATTCTCATAAGCCACAATGTACTACTATCTCCATTTTGCAGATGAGGAAATTGATGTCACACAGGTAGTAACTGGAGTAGCCAGGTGTACCCTGTTCTGGCTTTGGAGCCCTCACTCTAAACGAACACTCTACCATTCCTAGACTGTGAGCTCCATGAGAGCAGGTAATTAGCCATACTTATTCTTGTATCCTTGGTTATGTGTTTGGCAACATAAGTATTTACTGAATCAATGAATGATTTCTCTGATTGTTATCATATGGCACTAAAAAGTAGGTATCTGGGAAATCGACTGTAAACAACACGCTTTACTCTTTTGTTGAACAAAATTTGTTCTTGGGTATGTAATCTATTCCGATTTCGGCTCTAGGAACTACATGTCATAAGGTCCCAAGGGAAGGTCACAAAAGAGTGGGGACGGTATAGAAAACACCAAAACCAATTTCTAGTTTTGTTGGAATACGTTACTTATCCTGTTGAAGTCTATTAGGTGATTTGAGACCGTTCCTGGCAGTTACAGGAACAAGTGTCTGAAAGGGGGTTTAAGTGTCCCAAAATTATCGGAAAGAAATTTCTGGCCTAAAGCTAACGGGGTAAGGGCAGGAATCGAGAAATAAAAGATGATTAAAAACAAAGACGAAAGGGAGCATTAACCTTAAACTTACCCTGGACCTAGGAAGGCTGCATTCTTCAGAGAGGGGGCTGCAGATAAACAAGGCGAAGGTCAGCAAAGTCGAATGAAATCTGGTTTACCCCTTCCTCATCCCTGCCAGGCTAGATCACTAAGGCCATGTACCCCTTTTTCCTGTCCCTCAAGACCCCACGCTCCCTTCCGAGCGGCGAGGATCACTCGCCGCCCAAGCCCCTGTCGCTGCGCCCTTCTCCCTTCCCTGTGACCCCTAGATTCACTTCTTTCCGGTCACTCTGATAGCCCAGACCAGGGTCTATACCCCTCACCCGCTGTGGCGGCAGCAGAAAGTACTACCCGGGACAGCATGGTCAGCGAAGATCCAGACAGCGATCTTTGCGTTCCTGTGACCCCTGATAGGAGAATCTGTCAGGGCAGGAGCAAGATGGCCGCTCACAAATCTCGCGAGATAAAAAATTTGTACTCTTCATTCAACTTTCATCGGGAGTTTTTTTTTTTTTTTTTTTAATTCTCGCGAGAAGACGCAGGAAACGCTGAGAACCTATCGCAGAAGAGCAACAGCCGGAAAGCAGGATGGAGCCATTGAAGCAATTCTCGCGAGAAGTAGAGTTACCACAGCCTAGAGAAGGGGGCGGAGGCTCGGAAGCACACCACGTTGGGTTTGCTGCCAGAGCTGAGTCTCCGGCCGGTGTCCAGTTTGATTTTGAGTCTCGGTTGGAGTTGGAACCGTGGAGATGCGAAAGGAAACCCCACCTCCCCTAGTGCCCCCGGCGGCCCGGGAGTGGAACCTTCCCCCTAATGCGCCCGCCTGCATGGAACGGCAGTTGGAGGCTGCGCGGTACCGGTCCGGTGAGCCGAGATCCCGGGCCTGGGAGCTCCCTCACCCCGGCCCAGGGCGCCCCTCCCCGGGGACTGACCCTCCTAGCCCTTCCTCGCCCTGCATGTTATCCCGACCTCGAGCTGTCCCCAGCCCTGCCCCGCGTTGCTGAGCTCAGATCCAGACCCGGCCAGCACGCTGTTCTGTGCGGTCTCCATGGAGACGAGCCCTTCCACCCTTCACGCGCTGACAGCTTTTACCCCCCTGTAGATGGGGCGCTTCTCCTCGGGGCCTCCAGCCTGAGTGGCCGCTGCTGGGCCGGCTCCCTCTGGCTTTTTAAGGACCCTTGTGCTGCCCCCAACGAAGGCTTCTGCTCCGCCGGAGTCCAAACGGAGGCTGGAGTGGCTGACCTCACTTGGGTTGGGGAGAGAGGTATTCTAGTGGCCTCCGATTCAGGTGAGTCACTTCCCCCTCATCCACGCCCCCACCCCCGCCTCCGGGTGGAGTGATGGAAGCTCGGGGTATGGGTAGGGCTGAGCTCAGTGTCTGATGTCCTATACTCAGTACTTGGAGGAGCATGAGAGTATTGGCCCCAAATGCAAACTCTTGTGTGGGTGGGAAATATCTTTTCTAAAATTCTAAATGGTCTGGTGAGATTTCCTAGAAAAATCCATAGCAAAAGTAAGCAATGGATTGGAACCATTTTTCTTCTGTGTAACCTGCCCCTTAACCCCCGCAGCCCAGACCAAGCATAATGGTGGTTTTAAGATGAGACCGAAGTCAATCTGCGCCACATGTCTTTTCCCATTTCTTCCCGCTTTCTTGTCTTCATTCTGCTTTTTTTGTGCTGATTGTTAGGCTCAGCGATGCACGCTTTGGCATTAAAAAAAAAAAAAAAATCAGAATTTGGAAGTTGGCCGGCATTGGATGGAAGTTAAAAAGTTCCACTTTCTAATAGATTTAACCTCTCTGACAATTGAGCTTTACTGCTACATAATCAAGACAACTTTTGGTGGATTTTTTATACTTTGCCAGTCACTGTGCAAGGCATTCAGTTATTCAACATATTTTTAAAGACTCTGCAAGACCTTTATTCAACTAGTCAGCGAATACTTATTACTATAGAAGTAATTGGGAAGTGTTAACATCACTAGATAGTGCGCTGCTTAGACATTTGTGGAAGCTTAATCCTTGTCCCCTTGGAGCTGATTTTCCAGTGTTCTCTCACTAAAAGCAGGTGATGAATTTTACAGGTGGTTTTTGTCTTTTTCTAGAAGCATTTTCCACCTACTTGACTGGGCTGTCATTGGGAAAACAGTAACGCAGAATAAAGTCAAAGGCTCGGAAATTAGCTAAACTCTCCAATGATGTGAACTTTGCTTTATAGGAATAACTTACTTTGCTAATTTAGTGACAACGTCTCTGAATCCTAGAAGTGAACTACTGCCTTAGTATAATCCAAGCTCATGTTTTCCTTACCCTACTCCACCAGGTGCTGTTGAACTGTGGGAGCTAGATGAGAATGAGACGCTTATTGTCAGCAAGTTCTGCAAGTATGAGCATGATGACATTGTGTCTACAGTCAGTGTCCTGAGCTCTGGCACACAAGCTGTCAGTGGTAGCAAAGACTTCTGGTGGGTCCCTGTTCTCACTGCTCCTGTCTCTGAGCCTCCTTTGGGTGCCTTTCTTATCCTATGAACCTCATTAGGTAACGTTTTGGGCTTATTCTAAGAACCCAGTGCCTAATTTTAGCCTTTCTATAAGGTTTCCTTAGGGATTTTGCAGTCCATTGTAAGTAGACCATATTAGCAGTCCAGGAGACAAAAGACTTGGGGAATGATGATTACAGGAAGTTCTTGTTTGTACATGTTTTTATGTTGATAAGTGTAGGTCAAGATTAAATGTCTGTTTCCTTTTGCTTCTTAGCATCAAGGTTTGGGACCTTGCTCAGCAGATGGTACTGAATTCATACCGAGGTGAGTATTATTTCACTTTTAGCCCTGGTCTTAGCCGTTGTGTTTTTCTTCTCCCCTTTGGACTTTTTGAACTTTGCTTTGATGTTAGGAGCAGCAATTCCACCTTATGTCTGATAGTTTTCTTATAAAACATATAGTCAGGCTCCAATATCCACCCCTTGTTCTTTTCTCATTTTCCCTGTTTCTCTTCTTCTTCTTTTTTTTTTTTTTTTTTTTTGACTAGTCAAGTGCAGTAGTGAAAAGACGGGAAAGAGTAGAACAAGGAGTTTAATCTGTAACTGACTGAACAATCAGTTGAGATAACTTGCTCCCTTCAGACCGGCCAGTTTCCCTGTTTCTATTGATGGTCTCACCACCTTGGCAACACAGGGCTCAGACTCTTGGTCCTCTTCCACCCCTTCTGTTCCCCACCATCAGTTGGCCACTAAGTTCTTTTTAGTCTTTTCCACTGATCAGTCACTTTTCTGTCCATTTCTATGCCCCCATTCACTTTCAGACTTTATCTTACACAGGCGGTGGCACTTATCTCTCCACTAGCAGTCTAGCTCTTTTGGTCTTTCATTGGTTTCTTGTGGCCTGTGGATTAAATTCCCATTTTCTTGTCATGGCATTGAAGCCCTTCCGTTTCATCTCTTCAAGCTTACTAGATCCTTGATGTTCTTGAGGGATAAACCTTGAGACTTTCAAATCTTGAACTTTTGAGTGTTTACCTTCATAAAATGTCTTTTGGTGAGAACCATCACTTTTTTAATGCCCCTCTTTCTGCTCACTTTGATTAACAGCACTAGTAGTTGACTTTCTCTTGGGAGCCATCTTTGTGAAGATGATGTCTAGAGCCTTAATATGTGCATGGCTACAAGATTTAGGTGCTGGGTGATCACTGTGATTCACTCAATGGCTAAGTGCCTTTCCCTGCCATTTCTAACTTCAAAGTGCATGATTAAGTTATAGGCCAGAGAGGCTGCGCGCGGTGACTCAAGCCTGTAATCCCAGCACTTTGGGAGGCCGAGGTGGGTGGATCACGAGGTCAAGAGATCGAGACCATCCTGGTCAACATGGTGAAACCCTGTCTCTACTAAAAATACAAAAAAAAATTAGCTGGGCATGGTGGCATGTGCCTGTAATCCCAGCTACTCAGGAGACTGAGGCAGGAGAATTGCCTGAACCCAGGAGGCAGAGGTTGTAGTGAGCCGAGATCGCGCCATTGCACTCCAGCCTGGGTAGCAAGAGCAAAACTTCATCTCAAAAAAAAAAAAAAAAAAAAAATGTTATAGGCCAGAGAAATCACAGACTCATATCTAAGGTCCAGTGTCCTGGACCCTCAGGGTCACTTTCAAATAGTTTTACAATAATATTGAATGCCCGGCTGTAGTGTAGTGGCTTACCACTGTAATCCCAGCACTTTGGGAGGCTTAGGCAGGTGGATCACATGAGGCCAGGAGTTAGAGACTAGTCTGGTCAACATGCCAAAATCCCCTATCTACTAAAAAGTACAAAAATTAGCCAGGTGTAATGGTGCACATCTGTAATCCCAGCTACTTGGGAGACTAAGGCCTGAGAATTGCTTGAACCCTAGAGGCAGAGGTTGCAGTGAGCCAAGATCGCATCATTGCACCCCTGCCTGAGCAGCAGAGTGAGACTATCTCAGGAAAAAAAAAAGTCAATACCCTTTGTCTGTTATGTTTGCTTTTCATTTCTTAGACATATGATGTGCCTTCCTGGTTAATATTAACTCTTCTTCAGCACTTCTGCCATTATCCCTTATGTTAGTTCTTTGTGTTTGTGTCGTATTCCCCTTGCTGAATTCCAAATCCCTTCTTATTTTTTAATTTTTTGTAGAGACAAGAGTCTTGCTATGTTGCCCAGGCTGCTATCAAATTCCTAGGCTCAAATGATCCTCCCACCTTGGCCTCCCAAAGTGCTGAGAGATTGCAGGCATGAACCACTGCTACCTGCCCCCAAACCTCTGAGGGTAGAGGAGCCATGTATTCTTCATCTTTTGTACGCCACCATGGTGCTTGTCCCAGAGCTTTGCTTTTCTCAAGTGAGCAATAAATTCCTTTTCTTAATTCTTATTCCGTTGGCTTTCTATGAATTCTAGGGCTAGGAAAGAACTGTGGAAGCTGGTTTAATTCCATCCTTCTGCCTCAGGAAGGGCCACATTCAGACTCCCTGGGAAAGTCTGGTAAAATGACTAGGAAAGTTTCCACAGTTTCTAATTAACATGTAGCAGTGACTTAAAGTTTTTTACATGTAGACCTCCCAAAACAATTTTGAAAATTGATGCCCCCTCGTACATTTTTAAATTGATACCTAAAAAATTGTAAGTAGTTGCAGAGAAGGTAATTTCTGGCATATAATTTATTACATACTTATTTCAAGCATACATTTGTCAAAATTGTAGATTCGCAGGTTAACCCTAGTTAGTTTGTACGAATGTCTGCCAAATAGCCTAACTGGCAAGCGCCAGTGTGCATCGTAAAGCCAGTGAAACAAGTTAGATTAAGTCTTTTGTCAGAAAAAGTCTGACTGTTAGTAAATTCAGATAAAGTTGTTGAATATGTCCTTATCACAGCAGTCTATCATAGTTTTTAATTCTTGTTATTAGACAGAAACAGAGTTAAGTCACAGAACCATACTTTTGTTTGTGGTATGACTGAAATAAGATCAGCCCCTTCACTGAATTTTACTCAGATGCTCTTTTTGCTCTTTGGTTCTTAGGGAAAACCCCTTTTGTCCCTTAGTTTAGAACCCTTATATTTTTATACCCTTGAGCATTGTACCATGGAAAGATCTGCGATAAATGACAGATATGTGTTTCTTCCATAAAGTGGGAGAAGGTTGAGATGGTGAAAATAGAGGCAGTTCAATTTCAGGAAGGAGAACATTAAGAGAAATTGGCGCTCTTAATGCTATTAGTGCCCAGAACTCCCTCAAAAGTGTTTGTATGCTACTTGGAGGTCTATGTACTCCAGTATGAAGTCTGCTATTCTAGAATTATTTAGCCCTCATGTCTAGGATGCCTTAACTGGAAAATTCCTTTATTATTCTTAGTAAGCCCCTAATTTCTCATTCCTTGTCTTTACTAATACATTTTTTTTACAAGACTTTTTAGGTTTTATAAGTCTGTACACTTCTCTTCGCTTCTGTCGAATCCATAATCTACCACAAAATTGTTAAATTGCATCATGAAACCAGCCCTCCCTCCCTCCTGCCCCTCAGTTATTCCTGGGCTGGCCTTCTTGTAATGCTTCAGCTTGTTTTCTGTCATATTTATCTTTCTCTCTACTTTACAGCTCATGCTGCTCAGGTCACCTGTGTTGCTGCTTCTCCCCACAAGGATTCTGTGTTTCTTTCATGCAGTGAGGTGAGAGATAGCTCCTTCTTCCCTAAACACACTCCAGCCCTCCATAGGCCACAGTCTCTAGTGTGGAGATTTTCTGGCCTACAGCTGCTCCTTTGGATTGTGAAGTCCTTTTTCTGTTCCACCTCCCTCTAGGACAATAGAATTTTACTTTGGGATACCCGCTGTCCTAAGCCAGCATCACAGATTGGTGAGTCTGAGATTCATTGGTGGGAGAATAGTACTTGGAACCCCAATAGAAGAGACTTTCTTTGGCCAGTGTCAAAGCAAATTTGCCAGATGCCCGATCTAGTTACTGTGACATGAGTGACATAATCTCTTTTTTTCCACTGAGGCTCTGCTAACCCCATTCTGTGCAGTGAATACCAAGAGGAAGGGCCAGTTCCTGGGTGGGTTATTTACTTTATTAGATGGGAGGACAAAGGGGTCAGAATTGTTATCTTCATGCTTTGTGTTTGAAACTGGCTTGTGACTCATGTCCAGAAAGGGCAGGAGGCTGGTGGATAAATGGTTATGAGGCTGAAGGATGAGGACACTGCTGCCTTAGCAGGGTTTGGGAAATCCAGTAAAGGTGCTCCCAGGATTTAGAGTGATGTCACTTGAGAAACTGCTTCTTCTGGGCTCTGAGTTTTAGTCCAGACCCTCTTCTCTTTGCAGGCTGCAGTGCCTCTGGCTCCCTTCCTACCTCACTGGCTTGGCATCCTCAGCAAAGTGAGGTCTTTGTCTTTGGTAAGGCAGCATGTCAGACTTCATATTGGCTCTGGGAAAGGGGAGGAGGAGAGAAAAAAAGCTGACTCCACAATCCACAAGGCTGTTGCTGCTCCGTCTTATCAGCCCTCATGGACACTAGATGAATTATGAATTAAGGGTGGAGAGGTGGGGGTGATGCTAACGTAGTTTTACTGTAGCTTTGGAGAACTTTTTTTTTCCCCAGTGGATTTGATTTTTTTTTTTTTTTTTTGAGACGGAGTTTCACTCTTGTTACCCAGGCTGGAGTGCAATGGCGTGATCTCGGCTCACCGTGAACTCCGCCTCCTGGGTTCAGGCAATTCTCCTGCCTCAGCCTCCTGAGTAGCTGGGATTACAGGCATGCACAACCATGTCCAGCTAATTTTTGTGTTTTTAGTAGAGACTGGGTTTCTCCATGCTGACCAGGATGGTCTCGACCTCTTGACCTCGTGATCCACTCACCTCGGCTTCCCAAAGTGCTGGGATTACAGGCTTGAGCCACCGTGCCCGGACTAGTAGTTTGTATGTTTTTAGAAATTTGTCCATTTTCTCTAGATTATAAAAACTGGTTGTCATGCAATTGCTCATAGTAGTCTTATAATTCTTTTTATTTCTTTTAAATTTTTTTAAGCCAGTCAAATTTAGCAATGGGGGTTGTATACCAACTTTAGTGACACTAATGTTAATAAGTTGACCTCGTGATCCACCCGCCTCAGCCTCCCAAAGTGCTGGGATTACAGGCGTGAGCCACCGCGCCTGGCTGGATTTGATTTTTGATTGATTGATCCAGCTCCTGTATTCTGGGCATGGCTAGAAGTCAGTGAGCCACGAAACAAGTGGGTTGCTATATAGGGAATTCTTTTCGACTGTGGGTAGGTGTAGGGCTATTGTGATGAGGCTGTGGATATGGTGACAGAGTTTGTGGTTAAAATAATAACTCCTTCATTCATTAACTTAATTTTCACAATCGTTCAGTGACTTCTTATTCCTGCTTTGCAAAAGAGAAAACTGATGCACCAAAAGAGAAAACTGACTTTGGCCGGCACCAAGTCCATGCTCTTAACCACTATGACATGTTCCTTCTCTTCTACAGGGGATGAAAATGGGATGGTCTCCCTTGTCGACACCAAGAGTACAAGCTGTGTCCTGAGCTCAGCTGCACACTCCCAGTGTGTTACTGGGCTGGTGTTCTCACCACACAGGTACTGGTCTTTGTTATCAGGGGCCTGATGGGTATGAATGGGAACAGTGAGGGTGTGTGTGTATATTTTCAAAGCATTAGCTGATTAAGTAGTTCTTTAAAGCAGACAATGTTCTAGCTGAGGTTTCGGAACATCAAAGGTCTTCAAAGGGCTCTTAAGTGTGAAGGAGCAGCTGCAGGCCAGAAAATCTCCACACTAGAGACTGTGGCCTATGGAGGGCTGGAGTGTGTTTAGGGAAGAAGGAGCTATCTCTCACCTCACTGCATGAAAGAAACACAGAATCCTTGTGGGGAGAAGCAGCAACACAGGTGACCTGAGCAGCATGAGCTGTAAAGTAGAGAGAAAGATAAATATGACAGAAAACAAGCTGAAGCATTACAAGAAGGCCAGCCCAGGAATAACTGAGGGGCAGGAGGGAGGGAGGGCTGGTTTCTTGATGCAATTTAACAATTTTGTGGTAGATTATGGATTCAACAGAAGCGAAGAGGAGAAGTGTACAGACTTATAAAACCTAAAAAGTCTTGTAAAAAAAATGTATTAGTAAAGACAAGGAATGAGAAATTAGGGGCTTACTAAGAATAATAAAGGAATTTTCCAGTTAAGGCATCCTAGACATGAGGGCTAAATAATTCTAGAATAGCAGACTTCATACTGGAGTACACATACCACCAAGTAGTATACAAACTCTTTTGAGGGAGTTCTGGGCACTAATAGCATTAAGAGCGCTAATTTCTCTTAATGTTTTCTTTCCTGAAATTCAACTGCCTCTATTTTCACCATCTCAACCTTCTCCCACTTTATGGAAGAAACACATACCTGTCATTTATCGCAGATCTTTCCATGGTACAATGCTCAAGGGTATAAAAATATAAGGGTTCTAAACTAAGGGACAAAAGGGGCTTTTCCCTAAGAACCAAAGAGCAAAAAGAGCATCTGAGTAAAATTCAGTGAAGGGGCTGATCTTGTTTAAGTCATACCACAAACAAGAATTTTTCAGATTGTGCAGTTTCTGTTGAAATGGCTAAAATGTGGTCTCATTCCTGCCCAACACCAAAATGGTTAATATTGTGGGCTTCTGTAACTGTGAGATTGGAAAAGCCTGTGTTTCCAGGTTATTGCTGAAGCTATAGAGAGGATGGGGTGGTTAGTTGCCAGGATGGTTGTCAACCCTATCTTTGCTCCATTTCCCTCATCTTTCCTTGAAACTTTTAGTGTGAACTTGTAGTAGCCAGACCTTAGCCAAAAGTGGGGATCAAGCTGTCTTTCCTGCATCAGTTTACAGTGGCGGTGGGGCCAGCCCAGTTAAAGTTTTGTCTTGGGATCCAGGCTTCACCTACCCTCTCCTCTCTCTGATAGTGTTCCTTTCCTGGCCTCTCTCAGTGAAGACTGCTCACTTGCTGTGCTGGACTCAAGCCTTTCTGAGGTGTAAGTGTGAAGTGGAATCCTTTGGGATTCAGGGAAAGGGAGCAGTGGGAGGACGAGTCCTTTTCCTCTCCCGAGAAGTGTGTTACGCCTTTGGAGAACAAATTCTCCATCTGTATCCGAAGGGACCTGGTGCTGGAACAGGCTGGCTGTTGACCATCTCTGTTCCTGGGGCACATTCACAACCAGCTGTATCCTTGGTAGAGGAGGGTGGTAGGTGGAATTTCTAAGTCTAGTACTCCAGCCCTCCTACAAGGGTGCGGTGTCTACCCTTTCACATAAAGAACTGCATAGGAAATGCAGCCTGCTGCAGGGTAAAAGGCAGCACCTGGAGGAACTGAATTGTCCTTCCCCCCTTGCCACGATTTGCTGCCGTTGCCGCCCCACATCACTGTCTTGTTCTAGCCAGTGTTTCTTCATCTATGAAAATGGAGGACTGGATTGAATCATTGATGGCATCCACTATGGACAGCTACACTGCTATCCTGGTGATGAGGCCATACACTTGGTGAAATACGTGTAACACAGCCAGCAAATGTGCCACAGATATGCTGGCTTCTCTTTTTTTTCTCCAGCTCTGCTTTTCTCGTCTCTACTATGCCCCAACTTTTTTTCTTTCTTCTAGGTTTAGAAGCCGAGCCCACAGAGACTTTGTGAGAGATGCTACTTGGTCCCCACTCAATCACTCGCTCCTTACCACAGTGGGCTGGGACCACCAGGTTGTCCACCACATTGTGCCCACAGAACCTCTCCCAGCCCCTGGACCTGCGAGTGTTGCTGAATAGATTGGATTTAAGACAAAAAGCAAGTCCCCCATGAGTGTCTACTTCTTTGCCCTGCCCCCTCAACTTGTGAGACTACACAGGAGCCTTCTATAGTATGCTGATACTAGATCTGTACCGTTAATAGACATTGTCTCTCAGCCTGAGGGTGGCTGGATTCTGGCATCCTGTAGTCACAGGGAGGAAATGCTTTCTTAAAAATGGACATGTACATGTGTCTGAGCGTGTGTGTAGAGCTATAGTTTTTGGTGGGGGCAGGAAGAAAAAAAATCTATCCTACACCTTCTCTAAGCACTGCTTCTCCCTCACCCCCAAAAACAGTTGACAAAAGGATTTTATGCTTCCCATGTAGCCGTCTATGAGGAATTGGCCATGTCTGGGTGGGTTATGGATGCGGCCATCCCTGGGTTCTTGGAAGCAGCTCTTATGCTACTTATAGAGATGGGATTGATTTTATTTTTTTATAGTGCTTAATTCACTATTACGAGAAATGCTTCCAATCACAAAAATCCAGCCCAGTTCACTTTGAGGAAGAAGCAGACTTGGTATGGTTTTACACAACTCTTTGCCATTACACTGAATCAGAAATCCATTTTCTGGCTGAATAAAAAGTTTGGCTTGCCTGTGTAATGCTCACTCCCCTCCCCCCAGCTTTATAGTAGTGGGGCATATATTAGAGAGGAGTGTTTTTCTGTCATAGACGCTACGGGGGAAAGTTTGGGGCTGAAGGAAAGCTTAAAGGCGTTTCAATTAAGTTAGAAAACTGACACAGACTATTGAGAAATCTTTGGCACTTTTCCACCCCGAAATAGCCTGGGGCCTGACGTCTTCTGCCCTGTGCCCCTTTCTCTTGATGTGAAAAGTCTGAATGCAATATTTATAGACTTTTAAGGTTTTAAAATCCAGCATCAGGAAGAAAATCAGAAATACTGGTTGGTGAAATAAAGAGTTTAGGCATTGTTGGTCTGTCTTTTTTTGAAGCGTGTGTGTTATGTGTAGTTAGACATATTTCACTTAATGTGAGTCATCAGGATGTCTGTCTTATAGCCCATTATTCTTCCTGTGCTTTCCCAGCCTCCCAAAGTAGCTAATTAGAACTTAAGATAAACATTTATTTATTTCTTGGGTTGATGGAGTGGATATTGCCAGTTAGAAGTCATGGATGAATTACTGATTATATTGAAACTAAATATAATAATTAATGTACTTTTGAGATTTGCAAGTTCAATATAGGTAAAATCATGTTATGAAACTGGAAGAGTCTGAAGGAATATGGGCAAAATATTTCTCAGTAAAGCTTCCATGCTTCACCCTTCCCATGATTACACTTGAGTAAAATGTGTTAATTTGTAGTCATATGATCTGGGGTTGATGTGGGGTAGGAATAAAGTCTTCCATCATTTTTATAATGTGGGAGGAAACAGAATGGGTAGGTACAGTCACTTAAGTTCTGCTTCTCAAGACTTCAATTTTGTGGACACTTAGAGAAGGTAAAGGGTTGGGGAGCTTGAGGTGAGTAAGAATTTGCATAGCCCTTTTCCTCGTGGTCTTAAAAACGATGGAGGAAAAAACAGTGAAAGAGATAAGAAAGGAAATGTGTGTGTGTGTCAAGGTGGTTATAATAAGGAAGGAAAACATAGTGGTTTTTTTTTTTCTCTTTTGAGATGGAGTTTCACTCTTGCAACCCAGGCTGGAGTGCAGAGGCACGATGTAGGCTCACTGCAACCTCTGCCTCCCGGGTTCCAGCAATTCTCCTGCCTCAGCCTCCCGAGTAGCTGGGATTACAGGTGCACACCACCACGCCCAACTAATTTTTGTATTTTTAGTAGAGACGGGGTTTCACCATGTTGGCCAAGCTATTCTCGAACTCCTGACCTCAAAGGATTTGCCCTATCAGAAAGCTTGGTTTTTGAAGGACTGTATTTTAAAGTACACAGATACTTTGTGTTTAATTTCATTGGTTCAAATGTCTAAACACTAGAGTAAACCCATTTCCTTTTCTACATTCTTACTCTGAAGTCCACTAATCCAACCTCTATTCCATGGCTGTTCTCTGGTCCACTGGGGTCAGTAAGGCTCACCCCTTGGATGGGCTCAGACCATAAGAAATACTGAAGAAGACTTGCATATGATTTCACTAATTAGATACCTAATCATTTCACTGAGTGGATACCTACTTTCCAAGGTATCTCTCCTGCCCAACAGGACAGTTGGAGTCTGGTTCTTTAATATATAGCTATATGGACATTAATTACTGGTTCACAATCACATTACAGCAGCAAAAACACCCAAGGTCTAACTGCTCTGGCCTCCAGCCATAGTACCTCCAGATAGCACGTTAGAAAGGGCAAGAGATTTTAAAAAGCAGATTGGACTTCCACCCTTATTTCTCGCTACCTCCTTTTTAAGGCCAACTTCATTCTTTTTTGTTCTTTTTTCTTTTGTCTCCTCTGACTGTATTTTTAAATAGCCTGTCTTCAAGCTCACTAATTCTTTCTTCATCTTGATAAATTCTTCTGTTGAGAGAATCTGATGCTTTCTCCAGTATGTCAACTGAATTTTTTAGCTCCAGAATTTCTGTTTGATTTTTAAAAATTATTTCAATCTCTGTTAAGTTTATCTAATAGGAATCTGAGTTCCTTCTCTGTGTTATCTTGATTTTTTTTTTCTTAAAATAGCTATTTTAAATTCTGTTTGAAAGGTCACATATCTGTGTTACTCTAGGATCCATCATTGGTGCCTTATTTAGTTACCTTGGTGAGGTCATGTTTTCCTGGATGGTGATATGTGTGGATGTTGGTCGATGTCTGGGTATTAAAGAATTTGGTATTTACTATAGTCTTTGCAGTCTGGATTTGTTTGTACATCCTTCTTGAGAAGACTTTCCTGGTACTTGAAGAGAGTCGGGCTGGGTGTGGTGGCTTACACCTATAATCCCAGCACTTTGGGGCACCCAGGAGGAGGATCACCTGAAGTCAGGAGTTTGAAAACAGCCTGGCCAACATGGTGAAACCCCATCTCAACTAAAAAAAAAAAAAAAAAAAAAAAAAAATCAAACAAACAAAAAACCAAAAAGTCAAAATTAATCTGATGTGGTGGCATATGCCAGTAATCCCAGCTACTTGGGAGGCTGAGGCAGGAGAATCGCTTGAACCCGGTAGGCAAAGGTTTCAGTGAACCATTATGCTCCAGCCTGGGTGACAGAGGAAGACTCTGTCTCAAAGCGCACACACACACACACACACACAGAAACAAAAACATGAAAGAACTTGGGTGTTGTGATCTAAGTCTTTGGTCACTGCAACTGTGTCTGCATTAGGGGGCAACCCCAGCCCAGTAACAATGTGACTCTTGCAGACTTGCAGAGGTACTGCTTTGGTGGTCTTGGGTATGATCCAAGAGAATTCCCTGAATTACCAGGTAGAGACTCCTACTCTCTTCTTTTTCCTTACTTTTCCCCAAATAAACAAAGTCTCTCTTGCTTTGTTCTAAGCTGCCTGGAGCTGAGGGAAAGGTGACACAGGTACCTTTGTGGCCACCACCCCTGGGACTATACTGGGTCAGACCTGAAGCCAGCACACCACTGGATCCTGCCCAAGGCCCCTGGTGACCACTGCCTGGCTACCACTGATTTTCACTCAAGGCCCAAGGGCTCTTCAGTCAACAAGTGTGAATCCAGGCAGACTTGTGTCCTTCCCTTCAGGGTGCTGAGCCCTCTCCCAGCCTAGGGTGGTCCAGAAATGTATCTAGAAGCCAAGGCCTGAAGTAGGAATCCCAGGAGCCCACTTGGTGCTCTACCCAACTGTGGCCAAGTTGGTAAACAAGCTGCAAGAAAAAGTCCCTCTTAATCTTCTCTCTCCTCTCTCAAGCAGAAGGAGTCTCTTTGTGGCCACCATAGCTGGGAATGTGCTGGGTTATACCTGAAGCCAGTGTGGTACTGGGTCTCAGCCTAGGCCTGCAGCAAGTACTACCCAACTACTGCTGATGTTTATTCAAGTACCATGGGCCCTTGAATGAAGGTGATGAATCCCGCCATAGACATAATGCTATTGCATACTTGATAGACTACAGTAGAGTGTAAACATAACTTTTAATATGCACTGGGAAACCAAAAACTTGTGTGACTCATTTTATTGCAATATTTGCTTTATTGTGGTGGCCTAGAACTGAAACTGTAACATATTTGAGGTATGCCTATATGAACTGGCATTTATCTCTGAGGTAGATCAGTTCTCTCACTCATGGCAGTGCACCATTTCCTAATTTAGATGCAGAAATTTTGTTGTCTGGGTCCTGGTGAGGACAGCTGGAAGGACATCATAAAAAGGATCAGGGACAAAGGCTTAGGTGGCTGATGGGTCTCAACAGTAGGAAGTGAGAAACTCCTGCTCTTCATGGACTTTGTATGTTCCTTGGATTAAGCATCCCTTGGGACAGGTCTAAAAGTGGAGGGAGAGCAGTGGAAGCTGCTATATAAGGTCTCTAAAGAAATTCATATAATTATTGATTTTTTTTAGAACTGTAGAAACCTATAAGAGATTATAAAATAATATGCTCAGCTGGGCACAGTGGCTCATGCCTGTAATCCCAGCACTTTGGGAGGCTGAGGTGGGTGGATGATGAGGTCAGGAGTTCAAGACCAGCCTTGAACTGGCCAATATGGTGAAACCCCGTCTCTACTAAAAAATACAAAAAAAAAAAAAAAAAAAAAAACTGGGCATGGTGGTGCATGCCTGTAGTCCCAGCTACTCAGGAGGCTGAGGCAGGAGAATCACTTGAACCTGGGAGGTGGAGGTTGCAGTGAGCCAAGATCTCACCACTGCACTCCAGCCTGGGCAACAGAGTGACACTCCATCTCAAAAAAAAAAAAAAAAAAAAAAAAAAAATTATTGACTCAAATTGAACAGTGAGCCAGAAAACTTTAGTGGTTAAGAGCATTCTACTAGCAGAGGAAAATGAAATATAAAATTTCTGAATCAACATGGGAGAGGAAAGAAGGAAAAATCAGTGCTGAAATGAAGCAAGAAAACAAAGCATGAAAGACAAAACATAACAAGGTAAGAAAAATCTAAATACATTACATATGACAGAAATACTGACAGATAAGCCTCCCCTATCAAAGCTCAAATATTAGAGTCTCAAAATAAAGTCATTCCTTATCACTGTAGGGTTGGGTTTATTTCCCCTCTAGTGTAACTAGCATGGAAGCCGAGGTTTGACGTCCTGCTAGGACCCCAGGGCCTTTGTCTCTCTCCTCCTTCCTTTGGACATCTGACCTCATGCAGCAGTCTTCCCAGCTGCAGCTTTCCTCCGGTTTTCTGAGAACAGAACTGATATAGGACAGAGTCCAGAGCTGCTTGTTTCTATGCATAAAAACAGGATATGATGATGCTCTGAAATGTTGTTATTCTTTCAGAATGTATTCCACCAGCCGTCAACAGCTGGTATAACTGACCTGTGACACCCAGAAGTGAAGGCTTCTGTGCTAATATTGGTAGAGGCAGTGGCAGTGGTGGAGAAAGTGGCAGTAACGAGGGAAGTGATGGAGAAGGCAGTGGTGATGGGGGCAATTGAGGAGACGGAGCTTGATGTAGTGGTAAAGCCGATGGCATTTATAGTAATCCTGAAGACAATACCAAGTTCCACCAGTGTGGGGAAGGCAGTACCTTTCACCTCAACTATGCCCAAGGCTGGAGCAGAACTGTAAGCGTGACAACTGGCCTTAAATGTACTTGTAAAATCCTAGTGTCACAGATTCTGTTGTCTGCATGTCAAACCACATCCTCCGATGTGTCATGTAGTCTCCATATTTTATAAATCTGTCACATTGGAAGCTTTACCCCAATAAAACAGCATTATAATAAAGCTTAACTCTATTAAGCCCTGAAAATACTATAAACTCCTCGAACCAAGTCTAGCTGTAAAATAAATGTGGCACAGTATGTTTTGGTCTTTGTGTTCATTTGTACTTTCTTAATTACTTTTATGTACAATTTAGCACCTTAAAGGACCTTGAAGGTTAACTGAAGCTATATTAAAATCTTATCTTTCATCAAATCAGATCACTATTTTAGAGAGTTCTCTTCCCTGGAAAAGTCTTTGAATGTATGTACTAAACAGTGTGAAAGATGTTCTGTCCCCACCTCCACCCCCTCAATATCCTCCAAAGAAGGGACCTAAGACCCTGAATCAGAAAATAAACCACTGAATGTTAAATTGTCACCTCTGAAAAAGTCTGCAGGTGTGGGTACAAAGGAGAGGAAGGAGGAGATGTGGAGGAGAGGTGATAAGAATTAATGCGGACTTAGCTCAAGTCATAAATACTTCTTGACAAGATAATAGAAATCATTAAATCATCAGATTAAAAGAAGTGTATATATTAGGTACGTTTTTTGCTGAGTATGTTTATCATTATCTTAATATGTCCTAGGTGATTTCCCATCAAGACTTTCCTGTCCTTCACCACCATTATTGTTTTAGAAGACCTTGGCCTTTCAGAAATTAGGCCCCCCCAGCATCATATGCCCAGGAGGTTTCACCTCTTGCTAGCCCTTTCCCCAGCTATCACTGATCGGGGGGTGGCCGTAAGGGTTACAGTAGGCTAGTGCTCTCCTGCAGCCATGGGCAGCTTCTCAGTCTTTGGTATCCAGACACATGCAGGCTTACCACTTTTCTGGTTATGACAAAGAAGCCTACGTGGGTACTAAAGGGCCATCCTATTACAAGATTAGATTACATTTAACGCCAATCCTGAACAAACTATACTTGATTATTTCAGTTAGTGCTGGAAGGAAAGGGTTCTAACTCTCAGGCCTGAGTGTCTGAGTAAGTACTTTAAATGTAGCTGTTTACAAGTCAGTCTGGGGCTATATATTTTCTGACCTTTATAACCCTAGACTGACTTGTAAAGGCTCTAGGGGGTCATTCAGATTGGAGGGCAGACCCAATCCACTAGCTTCCCCCAGGAGTCCTCCTCTGACTTCAAGCCAGGCCCAAGGAGTTAAAAAATAAGTTTGATTCTTGCCATATCCCCAGTGCTTACTACTCTGCCCAATACGTAGTAGGACCTGAATATGTATGTTGACTGACAGACTAAGTAGATGATGTCATGGGAAATGGGCAAGTTTTGGTTTTTGAGTTTTATGTCAATCTGGGTAAGTCAACCAAATCAAGACCTTCACACTCTACGCTGAGGAATGCAACTGGCAGAGCACCAATAAATGTTTTAATCTGCCTGGAAGTGTCTTCTGTGTCTAGCAAGCCCAAATCCCATCCAAATCCTTGATATGTATAGGCTAACAGCCTCCTACGACCAGGGCTAGTGGTAGAATATATAAAATTGGCACCTGGGAATTAGAACTAGAAAGCAGGGGCCCAAAATATTTCATAAAGTGAAATCATCCAACTCACCACCCAGCAGGAACCCACAGACTCAGACACGCACATACACACCACAAGCACTGTACACTAATCTTTATGCTCTCATGCAGCAGCTATAAGCCCCTGTCCCTCCCTGGGTCCCAGACTGCCAGACAAGAAGGTCACAGTAATGCAGAAGAAGAAGAAAGCTCTGTCCTCAGTCCTGGAGAGTCTGTGTTTAAGAGGAGCACGTGAAGGTAGTTACCGCTGCTCAATTATAATACAGGCTTAGGTAGGCCGCACGGTTCCGATGCTTTCTAAAGTCTTTGTCTGTGGACAGCTGCAATGCAAGAATGTTGTCTAGATCAAAATTCTAATGAGAATCCTCTGCCTCTGGTCTTCCCAATTATGCAAAAAAGAAGCGTACATTACAGAAGTGAATCCCAACCCTGTAGTAACCTAGCCTTAGTGATTCTCCCAAGATGCATATGTACATCTTACCCTTTATCATCTTACTATAGTATATACCATGCTAGGAATTATTTGCTACTTAGCAAATCCCCAAGCAGTTGGTGGGCTTATTGAAGTCAAGAATTATATGATTAATTCCTGAATGTTACCCATAGGCCCTAATGCAATAATGCTAATACATTAGGCACTTAATAATAAAGAATTGTGAATTTAGGAAAGAAAAAAAGCACCTCTGGAATTATGATAGTTAACAGATTGAACAATTACTATGTTATCAGGTATTGTGCTAAGTAATTTTCCACATTTCCTTTATAACCTTATTGGATTGATTCTATTGTAATACCCATTCTACAGATTAAAAAACTGAGGCTCAGAAAAGTCAAAGGATTTGCTTAAGATTATACAACAAGTAAATACTGAAGCTAGTATATGAATCCAAGCAGATTTGTACTCAGAATCCATGCTCTTAGCTGAATGCTCTGCGGCTCCTTAGTGATCTAGTACTCAAGGGATGTGTTGGAAAGAGCAACGGATTAGGAGTCACGAGATCTGGTTTCCAGCTGTGCAACCTGCACAAATCACTTAATCCCTCTGAGCCTCTATTGTGTAGGGATACTTCCTCTGTACCCGTCACAAAAGATTATTTAAGGATCAAATGAGAAAATGTCCCTTGTTTAGTCATATATACCTTTAAGAATATAATAAAATAGTGTCATTCTCCAAAAAGATCTTTATATTCATATACACACAAAATTGTACATATAATTTTTGGGGCCAAGGACTTCCTGAAGTTCATCCACAAACCCCTAGATAAGAGTCCCTTATACATATGAAAGTACTATATAGAATAAGAGTCCTCTACAGAAGTCCAATCTTATTACCTCAGCTTTTAAGGTTCTTTTCTGAAGACATGGAACCTGAGCCCAGTCTGGAGATCCAAATCTCATTGGCCAGGAAATTTTTGGAGGTGGCTTCTTCTCCGGGTTGTATGTGCCAGGGCTAAAAATCAAAATACAAGCATCATGTCTAATGAGTTAGTGACCATCCACAAACTCTGTCAGTACCAGAGCTGACCCTGAACTAGGCCTAACCTCTTGGAAAAAGGCAACAGACTGATTAGCTTTTTAATTAAGCATGGAATTCTTTTACCTGTTAATATATTTTGAGTTAGATGTTGGTGTTAAATATCTAACTTGACAATCTTGACATCCAATTAGAGCACAGATTGACTCCAGTTTAAAAGATATTTCTGCACCTCAGTCTCCATAGCTGAGGGACAAGAAGGTCCTAGAAACGGTGGGTGATGAAACAGATCTAAAACAGTGATAAATTATCACAATTTAAAGTTGGTGATAAAAGTGCAGTGATAATCTATCTGCAATGTAGGCACAGCAAAGCAGAACCAGTTAAATTTTCTTGACAATGGGCTCATTTAAAATTTATCTTGTTCATCACACTTTGTCTTTTGTGTAGACTCATTACTGTCAGGAAATTACAAAGTGAACACGGGGGTCAAGACTCAATGTTTCTACTTCCTTAATGCAATCTTGATAAAGTTACATTCACTCTGTGATCCTTGGATTTCTCATCAATAAAATAAAGGCCTTGATCTTTTGCCTTACAATTCTATACATTCTGAACAGCTTCCTGAAGCATTGAGAGTAAGCCTGTTGGCCCGCAAGGCCTATATGCTCCAGTATGCCCTCCATTTCTGTCGCATTTCTCCTTGCTCACTATACTCTGGCCATGTTAGCGTTCCTTTTTGCTCAAGCCAGTAGTCAAATTCCTTCCCAATTTATAGCCTATGCACCTGCCGTTCCTTCTGCTGGGATGCTCTGTCCCTGGATCTTCATAGGGCCAGCTCAGTCTTGTCATTCAGATCTCAGGTTGAGTGTTATTTCTCCAACCCTTGCTAAAGTAGACTCCAGCCCATCACTCACTATTATACTGTCTTCCTGTTTTACCTTCTTTGTAGCATATCACCTGGGCAAGCTTCTTCCTGGTTTGTTCTTGATAGTCCCTACCTCGTGGCTACTGTCTTGGTAGAATTATTAATAGGATCCCTTTTACTCTCAGAAGTGTCATGGTTTGACTAACAAATTATATGGTCACTCCTCATTACTATTGATATTTTCTTGTGTATTTGCTTGTGCTCTGTCTGGGCTCTAGAATATAAGCCCCAAGAAATCAGGAGCCTTATGTGATGGACTTACTGCAAAATCTATTGAACTTACAGAACTGCCTGGCACGTTAATAAAAATTCACTGAATGAGTAAATATAATTCTGCAATTCTACAATGCCAAAATCTGAGACAACTGATTAAATCTGTTGAGTGGTTCCTTATTTAACTGGGACGGTTTGGATGGCATCCCTTCTTTACACGCTTCTTTTCTTATTACATACAGTACTCATTTTCCCCTATTGCATTTTGTTGTAGTGCACCAGAAGAGAGGAGACATACCTGGGATAGTAAGTGTCCTTTGAGTAGTTCTTAAATCGAGGCACCAAGACATTAAATGGAGCAAAATTTTGTTTGTGTTTTTCCAGCTGAGGACTTACTGGTTGGTACATGCCTGCGTGAGGTGTTATTTCCTGTTTCCAAGAAAAAGAGCATTATGTTAGAGAGTGACACACACACACACACACACACACACACACACACACACTCACACACACATAAAGCCTTCCAGGTAGAAAGAAAACAGAATCATCTTCTTTCTATTCATAAATCAGCTATGGTTTAGCCACCTCAGGCTACAGAAATAAGCCTTCGGTAGAAAACTGAGATGTGTGTGGTTCAGCTATCTAGGGATACATAACATATAGGTTGTAGAAATAAATCTAGGATGTGTAGAGAGGCAAGGCAACTTATCCCAGCCACTACCCTTAACATCTCATTCAGAGATTTTTAGAGCTAGTATCTCTGCTCCTTATGCTCAAGTGTCAAGAAATGTCCAATAAGAGATTAGGATCCTATACTGAACTTTAGACTTGAAACCCAATCACACAAAAGGGTGGAAAAATTGGAATTTTTTAAAACTGACAAGATAATACAATGTATACAAATGCAAGCTTCTAATATTTTAACCTCAGGCATCTCAGCACCAAAGCCCTGTGTTGGGACCATTTCTTCTGTAAATTGTTTTCCACTCTTCCCAGTATACTCACACGCATCTTTGCAATGTCAATGCCCAAGCTTTTCAGATAGGCTTCTTAATAGCTTTTGCCTAAATGCCCACTTTTCTTTAATTTCAGGGCATATGCTTTTAGATCAGCCCCCTTGCTCTCTGCCCTTTGCACTCCTGTGCAAATGCATGCGGCAACGTGGACAACACTAAAATCCCAGCACATTACCTTCTGTATTGGCTTAAACCTCACAGCTGTTCTGGCTCCCAAAGTATATCCTTTTATGCTGGTTGGGATCTTAGACAAGTTGTATGCCAAGCCATATGCCTTTCGGTGATATATTAAACAAACAAACAAACAAAGAAAAGACAACACATAGTCAGAGAACATCAGGACCATCAAAATTGGGTGAACTTAGCATGTACCCATCTGAATTTTCTATGCAAGGGATTACACTTTCTTGTCTTGACTCAAGACCATAGAATTACACAAGTAATACAGGTAACTTCGTAGAGGGGTGTGGCTGGATAGGTAGAATAAAGGACATTGCCGTATATTCAAATGAATCCAGTCTTCGGAGCGCCACAGAGCTGAAACTTACTGTAATGCACCTGTCAGCCTGAGGTTTGGAGGAATGGGAGGGTAACTGGCATTGGCTCACAGGCCTTTGGAAGTGAGGACGGAGCAGGAATTACACGAAGCTAGCGCTTGCTTTTAGTGGAGGTGCAAGGCAGGGAGCAACGGTGCATTAATCTCCAGCATTGGCTTAAACAGCTGCTTGCAGAAGAACAGAGCGCTTTCTTACGTTGGGACTCTGAAGATCTCAAGTCCCATAGAATTTTTTCTTTTACAAAACTTGGAAACTTGGCTATCCGTCAATAGCGGGGGAACTGAGACCCACCCAAGGAGAGGTGAATACTCACATCTGGTAAGTAACACCCAGGCCCTCGGTGAGGTGATCCCTTAAGAGGGACAAACTTGTTCCCAATCAAATTTGGGGGATGGAAGTAAGGAAAAAGTTTCCTCTGTTGACATGTTCCAAAACAGTAGTTATTCACAGTGTCTAGAATAAAGAAAGAGGAGAGGTTCCACGTGAGGATCGGCACCTGGGTCTACATGAGCGCGCTCGGGGAGACTGAGCAGAGGACAGGGCCCAACCGTGCACTTTCAAAACCACGCCAAACTCCACAGTGGGGCTAACTGCACTTCCTCCCCCTTCATCTTTCGCAGCGTCTCCACCCTGCCCCCTACCTACCCTCTACTCTAGACTCCTCCGCAGTCCTTCTCACCCGCTTTGCTGAAGCACATCGCCGCGAGCTTCTAGGGCTAGCGTTTGTGTACTGCGTTGCCATGGAAACGAAGGCTAGTTCCGCGAGCCCCAGCTGCGGCGCTCTGGGACCGGGAGAGGAACCGAGCGCTCCTGCGCGGCAAGTCGGGGCGTCCGCACAGCCACCACGGGGCGGGAACGCGCACCCTGGAGCCCAGAGCCCAGGGGACTGTAAACTCAGCAGCTGGGCTGCGGGTAGAGGGTTTCCTGGATCCGCGGCCGTAGGGCCTGCAGGGATGACCCGGTGGCCAAGAGCTTTGGAAGCTGGGCCAAGAGGAACGCGCTGCTGTAGCGGGAGGGTTCAGAACGTCTCAAAGGTCCGGGCCACCAGCACGTAAAATGAAAGTAGAAAGACAAAGCCGCAGCAGCGTTTGGGGTGGACTCCCTGGGCAACGCCCCGAGCAGAGGAGTAGGGGGTGGAGTTGAGCTGACAGTTGGTTCCTTATTAGGCCCTTCTTAGACCACTTTTCCCTTTCTTCAAGCACCTCCAATCAGGTTGCCCATTCTACCCCGGGGGTCGGGGGGAGGGGGCGCGAGGCCTTAATAGGACTGGAGGCCTTGCGTGGACCGGGGTAGATTGCCAAGGAATCAGAGAAGACTAATAGTTTTAGAAGTTGGGGCAGCCAAATTTCTAAGCCCCAGTTTTCTCATCTCTAAATTGGGAATGAAATTT
Source organism: Saimiri boliviensis (assembly GCF_048565385.1). Classification (NCBI taxonomy): domain Eukaryota; kingdom Metazoa; phylum Chordata; class Mammalia; order Primates; family Cebidae; genus Saimiri; species Saimiri boliviensis. Next base: position 100,398,816 of record NC_133459.1, read on the forward strand.
TCTCTTTATAGGGTTGTCGAGAGGATTAAGATGACAAGATTAAACCAGAGCGTGGTGCTTGGTGAGTGACATACAACAAGTTATTGTCACTGAAGATAATACTAACCCAAGAAAAAAAGACCAGAGTGTGTTTTGTCTTTTTTGCCTTTGTCATGAATATTAACACTAGCTCGTTTTCACTAGATTTTTAGGAAGGCATTAGGAGTTGTCCGGGTGTGAGAGGTAACAGGACAACCATTGTGACTGGTCCATACTTTGACTCTTTATGGGTGATGACCTTGGAATCCAGACATACTCAACGTTAGCATGGACTTCAGGGATGATTTTCATAGATCTAAGGTAGAGTTTCCAAAAAAAGTGACACTGACTCCCAGAGAGTGTCTTGGAAATTTGCGGAATAATTTTTGTTTGTGAAAAATTGTTGGAGTGTTGTTCCTTGTCAACAGTTTAGGGAAGCTAGACATCCTACAGTGCATTGCCCAGGCACACAGTGAATTGTCCCGTGTCCCACATGACATTCAAATATGTCTTGTTGGACTCTGGAAAAATAATTAGTACACACACACACACACACACACATATAAACATTGAGAAGAAATTTATAGGAAGTAATGCAGAAAGCCCAGTAACAGACCCCGGTTACAAGGAAATATATGGAATGCCCCCCAAAACAATTTAAAATAATATTAAGGAATCCTAGTGAGGTACAAAGAATGCAGATAGACAATTCAATGAAATAAGGAAAACAGTTCATGATTTGATTAAGAAATTTAACAAAGAGATAGATATAAAAAAGAACCAAACAAATCCTAGAGCCCAATAATTCAATGAATAAAATAAAAATACAATTGAGAGCTTCAACAACAGACTAGACTAAGCAGAAGAAAAAATTTCTGAACTTAAGGACATGTTCTTTGAAATAATACAGGCAGATCAAAAAAGAAGAAAAAAGAATTAGAAAGAATGAAGAAAGATTACAGGATTTATGGACATCATTAAGTCCATACTATGGGTATTGCAGAAGAAGTGAGGGAAAATAAAATAATATCAAATAACTACCCAAATATTGGGAGAGAGACAGACATCCAGGTTCAGGAAGGTCAAAGAATGCTAAGTAGATTCCACCCAAACTGGTCCTGAGGCACATTATATTTAACTTGTCAAAAGCAAAAGACAAAGAATTTTGAAAGCCGCAAGAGAAAAGCACCAAGTTACATACAAAGGAATATCTATTCAACTATTAGATTAGTAGCAGATTTCTCAGCAGAAACCTTATAGGCCAGGAGAGAATGGGTTAATATTTTCAAAGTGCTTTGATTTTTCAAAGTGAATAGAAAAAATTTCCAGTTAAGAATATTATTCCCAGTAAAGATACTTTTCAGAAATGAAGGAAAGGATTCCCAGTTTATTTCTCATGGGTCCCACCCCTCTCCTCACTGCTCATCACCAGACAGGGCTTCGGCCCACAGCACAGACCCTCCTGTTGTACTGAACCAAGCATAGAAAGTCAACACCAAGACAAAAGTATGCCAAATAGCAGGGTCTTTATTGCCAGCGGCCATGGAGGACTCTCATCTCTACAACCTGTGGCCCTGAAAGGAGGGTGTCAAGACCTTTTATACCCATAAAACCACCTCAGGAGTGAGGGTGAGGGGTGGAGGTATGGGTGAGTGGCTTCAGACATTCCGAGGGCTAGTGGATTCCGTAAATCACCTCCTGGGCGGAGATGAGGGTGAGGGGCTCTGGACATTCTGAGGGCCAGGGGCCTTTTGACATTCTGATTGTTACTTAAGTGGTTCACAAAAGTCAAGACAAGCATTTGTTTACACATTGTCTGGGTAGGATGGAATTTACAGTCCTTAATTACTTATTACAAGTCACAGGGGCCAAGATGGTGTGGGTTTGGACTGCTTGCCTGTCAGATTTGGGTTACAGAGAGCAGTTTCAACAGAAAGTGGAGGTATGGTTGAGGTATGCAGTTTTATGGGGCTTTTACCATATCACACTCCATCCTGGGCTGATTGCACTGAGTGATTACTGACCTGCATCTCTTTGGAGTGGAGCCCCAGGAGACAAGCAAGTAACCCTTGGCCACAACCTTTACTAAGATCTCTTCCTCTGCTGCCTCCTAGGTGGGGAAGAAACATAAGCACCGAGATCACCCCAGAGCTGTAATGGGCAGCTCAGGAGTGCCAAATCATGATCTACAGCCAGCACTGAAGTGGGAGAGGAACTCACAATTTCAGAGCATTGAGAAATAAATTGCTGCAACTGTGCGGAAACATAGGGAACCACATAACTGAGCAAGAGTCTACCAACTGACCAAAAAGCCTAAGTGCCACCTGCTGGATCACACCTCAAAGCATCAACATCAAAAATACCTCACTAGCAAACATCCCTTTAAAATCAGAGACAAGAAGTCAGCTTCAAATAAAGGCCCTGCACAAAGCCTCAGTCTGGTGCAAACATCCAGAAAAGAACTCTAGTGATTGTACTCAGTCTACACTGCAGTTAAAGGAAGACCCACAGGCAAGGATGAGAAAGAACCAATGCAAGAACTGTAGTAACTCAAAAGGCCAGAGTGTGGTATGTCCTCCCAATGACCAAATCAGTTCTCCAAAAAGAGTTTTTATCCAGGCTGAAATGGCTGGAATGACGGAAATATAATTTATGGATAGGAAAAAAGATTATCGAGATTCAGGAGGATGGCAAAACCCAATCCGGGAAAAATAAAAATCACAATAAAGCAATACAGGAGCTGCAGGACAAAATAGCTGGTATAAAAAAGAACTGAAAAACACAACAGGAGAATTTTACAATGTAATCACAAGTATTGACAGCAGATTAAACCAAGCTGAGGAAAGAATCTCAGAACTTAAATACTGGTTCTCTGAAATAAGACAGTCAGACAAAAATAAAGAAAAAATGAAAAGGAATGAACAAAACTTCTGAGAAATATGGGATTATGACTTGGTGTGGTGGCTCATGCCTGTAATTCCAGCATTTTGGGAGGCTGAGGCAGGCAGATCACCTGAGATCAGGAGTTTGAGACCAGCCTGGCCTACTTGGTGAAACCCTGTCTCTACTAAAAATGCAAAATTAGCCAGGCATGATGGCACATACCCATAGTCCCAGCTTCTCAGGAGACTAAGCAGGAGAATCACTTGAACCTGGGAAGTGGAAGTTGCAGTGAGCTGAGATCATGCCACTGCACTCCAGCCTCGGCAACAAGAGTGAAACTCCATCTCAAAAAAAAAAAAAAAAAAGTATAGGGAAAATGTGGTACATATACACCATGGAATATTATGCAGCCATCAAAAATGATGAGTTCGTATCCTTTGTAGGGACATGGATGAACCTGGAAACCATCATTCTCAGCAAACTGACACGAGCAGAAAATCAAACACCGCATGTTCTCACTCATAGGTGGGTGTTGAACAACGAGAACACATGGACACAGGCAGGGGAGCATGACACACTGGGGTCTGTTGGGGGGAAATGGGGGAGGGATGGGGGTGGGGAGGTGGGAAGAGATAGCATGGGGAGAAATGACAGATACAGGTGAGGGGAAGGAAGGCAGCAAACCACACTGTCATGTGTGTACCTATGCAACAATCTTGCACGTTCTTCACATGTACCCCAAAACCTAAAATGCAATTAAAAAAGAAAGAAAGAAATATGGGATTATGTAAAGAGGCCAAATTTGTGAATCATTGGCATCCCTGAAAGGGAGGGGGAGAAAGCAAACAACTTGGAAAACATATTTTAGGATATCATCTATGAAAACTTCCCCAAACTTGCTAGCAAGGCCAACAGTCAAATTCAGGAAATATGGAAAATTCCTGCAAGATTCTACACAAGAGGATCATCCTCAAGACACAATCACCAGATTTTCCAAGGTCTAAATGAAAGAAAGAATGTTAAAAGCAGGTAGAGAGAAAGGTCAGGTCACTTACAAAGGGAACTCCATGAGGCTAATAGAGGACCTCTCTGCTGAAACCCTGCAAGCCAGAAGAGATTGGGGGCCTATATTCAACATTCTTAAAGAAAAATAATCTTCGACCAAGAATTTCATATCCAGCCAAACTAAGCCTCCTAAGTGAAGGAGAAATAAGATCCTTTTCAGATAAGTAAATGCTGAGAGACTTCATTACCACCAGGGTTACCTTACAAGAAACCTTGAAAGGAGCACTAAATAGAGAAAGGAAACACCACTACTAGCTAATACAAAATCACATTTAAACATACAGACCAGTGTCATTGTAAATCAACTACACAAACAAGCCAACATGATAACCAGCTAACAGCACAATGATAGGATCAAATCCACACATATCTATACTAACCTTAAATGTAAATGGGCTGAATGCCCCACTTAAAAGGGACAGAGTGGCAAGCTGGATAAAAAAGTAAGACACAATGGTTTGCTGTCTTCAAGACACCTACTTACAAGCAGTGACGCTCATAGACTGAAAATAAAGGGATGCAGGAAAATCCATCAAGTAAATGGAAAACAGAAAAAAGCAGGAGTTGTCTCCTAATTTCCAACAAAACAGATTTCAAACTAACAAAGATCAAAAAGACAAAGAAGGGCATTACATAATGGTAAAGGGTTCAATTCAACTAGAAGGCCTAACTTTCCTAAATATATATGCGCCCAACACAAAGTACACAGATTCATAAAGCAAGTTCTTAGACACCTGCAAAAAGACATAGTCTCCCACACAGTATTTTTTTTTTTTTTTTTTGAGATGGAGTCTTGCTCTGTTGCCCAGGCTGATGTGCCGTGGTGCAATCTTGGCTCGCTACAACCTCCGCCTCCCAGGTTCAAATGATTCTTCTGCCTCAGCCTCCTGGGTAGCTGAGATTACAGGCACACACCACCATGCCCAGCTAATTTTTGTGATTTTAGTAGAGACAAGGTTTCATCATCTTGGCCAGGCTGGGCTCGAACTCCTAACCTCATCATCCCCCCACCTTGGCCTCCCAAAGTGCTAGGATTACAGATATGAGCCACCGTTTCTGGCCTAATAATATTAAGAGACTTCAACACTCCACTGACAGTATTAGAGAGATCATTGAGACAGAAAATTAACAATGATATTCAGGACCGAAACTCAACATTGAACCAAATGGATCTGATAGAGCTTTCAGAAATCTCCATCCAAAACCAACAGAATATACATTCTTTTCATTGCCACATGGCACATACTCTAAAATGGACTACATAATTGAACATAAAACAATCTTCAACAAAATGTAAAAGAACCAAAATCATACCAAAGACACTCTTAAAACACAACACAATAAAAATAGAAGTCAAGACTATGAAAATCACTGAAAGCCATGAAATCACATGGAAATTAAACAATGTGGTTCTGAATGACTTTTGAGTAAACCATGAAATTAAGGCAGAAATCAAGAAGTTCTTGAAAAATAATGAGAACAAAGATATAATATACGAGAATCTCTGGGACACAGCTAAGTTAGTGTTAAGAGGAATTCATAGCATTAAATGTCCACATCAGAACATTAGAAAGATCTCAAATTAACCTAACTTCACAACTGAAATAATTAGAGAAGCAAGAACAAATCAACCCCAAAACTTACCAAAGATGAGCAATAACAAAAATCAGAGCTGAACTGAAGGAAATCAAGACACAAAAAAGCTATTCAAAAGATCAGCAAATCCAGGAGTTGGCTTTTGTAAAAATAATAAAATAGGCCACTAGCTAGACTAATAAAGAAGAAAAGAGAGAAGATCCAAATAAACACAACTAGAAAAGATGAAGGGAATGTTATAATTGCCCCCACAGAAATAAAAACAACCATCAGAAATTACTAAGCGCACCTGTACACACAAATACCAGAAAACTTAGAAGAGATAGATAAATTCCTGGACACATACACCCTCCTAAAACTGAGCCAGGAAGAAATAAGAAATTACTTTTCTGAACAGACCAATGACAAGCTCTGAAAACGAATCAGTAATACATAGACTACAAAGCAAAAAAAAAAAAAAAAAAAAAAAAAAAGGCCTGGGACCTGATAGATTCACAGAGAATTCTACCAGAAGTATGAAGAAGAGCTGGAACCATTCTTACAGAAAAAGTTCCAAAAAAATGAGTAAGAGAAACTCCTCCCCAACTCATTCTAAGAAGCCAGCATCATTCTGATACCAAAACCTGGCAAAGACACAACAAAGAGAGAAAACTTCAGGCCAATATGTTCAATGAGCATCAATGCAAAAAATTCCCAAGAAAATGCTTGCAAACCAAATCCAGCAGCATGTCAAAAAGCTAATCCACCATGATGAAGTAGACTTCATCACTGAGATGCAAGGTTGGTTCAACTATGCAAATTAATGAATGTGATTCATCAAATAAAAAAAAAAAAACCCAAAGACAAAAATCACATGATTATTTCAATAGATGCAGAAAAGGCTTTGGATAAAATTCAACACCCCTTCATCTTAAAAACTCTCTAGAAACTAGCTATTGAAGGAACATACCTCAAAATAATAAAAGCCATTTTTGACAAAGCCACAGGCAACATTATACTGAATGGGCAAAAGCTGGAAGCATTCCCCTTGAAAACCAGCACCAGACAAGAATGCCTTCTCTTACCACTTTTATTCAACATTGTATTGGATGTCTTAGCCAAGAGAATTCCATTACCTTGGAATCAGGCAAGAAAAACCAATAAAGCGAATTCAAGTAGGGAGAAAGGAAGTCAAACTATCTGTTTGCAGATTACATAATTCCATATCTAAAAAACCCAATACCCTTGGTCCTGGTGCTCCTTCAGCTGATAAACAACTTCTGCAAAGTTGCAGGACACAAAATCAATGTACAAAAATCACTAGCATTCCTATACACCACTAACAAGTAAACCAAGAGCCAAATCAGAAAGCCAATACCATTTACAATTGTCACAAAAAGAATAAAATACTGAGGAAGACAGCTAACCAGGGAGGCGAAAGATCTCTAAAATGAGAATTACAAAACATTGCTCAAAGAAATCAGAGAAGACACAAAGAAATGAAATAACATCCCATGCTCATGGATAGGAATAATCAATATCATTAAGATGTCTATACTGACCAAAGCAATTTACAGATTCAATGCTATTCCTATCAAACTACCATCATCATTCTTGACAGAACTAGAAAAGACTATTTTAAAATTCATATGGAATCACAAAAAGAGCCCAAATAGCCAAGGCAATTCTAAGCAAAAAGAGCAAAGCTGAAGGCATCATGTTACCCACCTTCAAATGATACTACAAGGCTGCAGTATTTAAAAAAAAAAAAAAAAGCATGATACTGGTACAAAGACAGGTACACAAACCAATGGAACAGAATAGAGTGCCCAGAAATAAGGATGCAAACCTGTGACCATCTGATCTTTGACAAAGTTGACAAAAGCAAGCAATGGGGAAAAGACTCTCTATTCAATAAATGGTTCTTGGATAACTGACTAGTCATATGCAGAAGATTGAAACTGGACCTCTTCCTTACACCATACACAAAATTCAATTAAGATGGATTAAAGGCTTAAATGTAAACCCCAAAACTATAACCTAGGAAATACCATCCTGGACATAGGAATTGGCAAAGATTTTGTGACAAAGACACCAAAAGCAATTACAACAAAAGCAAAAATTGACAAGTGGGATCTAATTAAACTTGAGAGCTTCTGCACAGCAAAGGAAACTATCAACAAAGTAAACAGACAACTTGCAGAATAGGAGAAAATATTCACAAGCTATGCATCTGACAAAGTCTAATATCCAGCATCTATAAGAAACTTAAACAATTTACAAGAGAAAAAAAACCTAATTAAAAAGAGGGCAAAGGACATGAACAGACAATTTTCAAAAGAACACCTACATATAGCTAACAAACATATATATATAAAAAAAAAAACCTCAATATCACTGGTCATTGGAGAAATGCAAATCAAAACCAGAATGAGATATCATCTCATACCAGTCAGAATGGCTAAAATAAAACAAAAAACAAACAAACAAACAAAAACTACCATCAGAGGTTACTACAAACAAACAACTCTCTGCACACAAATGAGTAAAACTGGAAGAAATGGATAAATTCCTGGACACTTGCACAGTTGCACAAGCCTAAACCAGGAAGAAGTTGAAACCCTGAATAGACCAATATCAAAGGCTGAAGTTGAGGTATCAATTAATAGCCTATCAACCAAAAAAAACCCAGGTCCAGATGGGTTCACAGCCGAATTCTACCAGACGTACAAAGAGGAGCTGGTACCACTCCTTCCGACACTATTTCAAACAATCCAAAATGAGGGAATCCTTCCCAAATCATTTATGAGACCAACAACATCCTGATACCAAAACCTGCAGAGACTCGACAAAAAAAGAAAACTTCAAGCCAATATCCATGATGAACATAGATGCAAAAATCTTCAGTGAAATACTGGCAAACTATTTCAACAGCACATCAAAAAGTTTATCCATCACAATCAAGTAGGCTTCATCCCAGGGATGCATGGCTGGTTCAACATATGCAAGTCTATAAACATAATCTACCACATCAACAGAACCAAAGACAAAAACCACATGATTATCTCAATAGATGCAGAGAAGGCCTTTTATAAAATTCAACAGCCCTTTATGCTAAAAACTCTCAATAAACTAGGTATCGATGGAACATGTCTCAAAGTAATAAAAGCTATTTATGACAAACCCACAACCAATATCATACTGAATGGGCAAAAACTGGAAGCATTCCCTTTGAAATCTGGCACTAGATAAGGATGCCCTCTCTCAAAACTCCTATTCAGTATAGTATTGGAAGTTCTAGCCAGAGCAATCAGGCAAGGAAAAGAAATAAAGGACATTCAATTAGGAAAGGAGGAAGTCAAATTGTCTCTATTTGCAGATGACATGATTGTATATTTAGAAGATCCCATCATCTCAGCCCCAAATCCCTGAAACTGGTAAGCAACTTCAGCAAAGTCTCAGGATAAAAAAAAATCAATGTGCAAAAATCACAAGCATTCCTATACACCAATAACAGACTGAAAGAGAGCCAAATCAAGAATGAACTGCCATTCACAATTGCTACAAAGAGAATAAAATACCTAGGAATACAACTAACTAAGGATGTAAAGGACCTCTTCAAGGTGAACTATGAACCACTGCTCAAGGAAATAAGAGAGGACACAAACAGATGGAAAAACATTCCATGCTCACGGTTAGGAAAAATCAATATTGTGAAAATGGCCATACTGCCCAAAGTAATTTATAGATTCAGTGCTATCCCCATAAAGCTACCTATGACCCTCTTCACAGAACTGGAAAAAACCACCTTAAATTTCATATGGAAGAGCCTGCCTAGCCAAGACAATCCTAAGCAAAAAGAACAAAGCTGAAAGCATCATGCTACCTGACCTCAAACTATACTACAAGGCTACAGTAATCAAAACAGCATGATACTGGTACCAAAACAGAGATATAGACCAATGGAGCAGAACAGAAGCCACAAAGGCAATGTCACACATCTACAACCATCTGATCTTTGACAAACCTGACAAAAGCAAGCAATGGGGAAAGGATTCACTGTTTAATAAATGGTGTTGGGATAACTGGCTAACCATTTGCAAAAAACAGAAACTGGACCCCTTTCTGACACCTTATACTAAAATTAACTCCAGATGAATTAAAGACTTAAACATAAGATCTGACACCGTAAAAACCCTAGAAGAAATCCTAGGCAAAACCATTCAGGACATAGGCATAGGCAAGAACTTCACGATTAAAACTCCAAAAGCATTGGCAACAAAAGCCAAAATAGACAAATGGGATATAATTAAACTCCAGAGATTCTGTAGAGCAAAAGAAACAATCATTAAAGTGAACTGGCAACCAACAGAACGGGAAAATTTTTTTTTACAATCTACCCATCTGACAAAGGACTAATATCCAGAATCTACAAAGAACTAAAACAGATTTACAAGAAAAAAAAAAAAACCATTTAAAAGTGGGCGAAGGATATGAGCAGACACTTTGCAAAAGAAGACATATATGAGGCCAACAAACATATGAAAAAATGCTCATCATCACTAGTCATTAGAGAAATGCAAATCAAAGCCACATTGAGATACTATTTCATGCCAGTTAGAATGGTGATCATTAAAAAATTTGGAGACAACAGATGCTGCAGAGGATGTGGAGAAATAGGAACACTTACACTATTGGTAGGAGTGTAAATTAGTTCAATCATTGTGGAAGACAGTGTGGTGATTCCTCAAGGATCTGAAAATAGAAATTCCATTTGATCTAGCAATCCAATTACTAGATCCAAAGGATTATATCCAAAGGATTATAAATCATTCTATTATAAAGACACATACACACATATGTTCATTGCTGCACTGTTCACAATAGCAAAGACCTGAAACCAACCCAAATGCCCATCAATGATAGACTGGATGAAGAAAATGTGGCACATCTACACCATGGAATACTATGCAGCCATAAAAAAGATGAGTTCGTGTCCTTTTTAGGGACATGGATGAATCTGGAAATCATCATTCTCAGCAAACTGACACAAGGACAGAAAATCAAACACTACATGTTCTCACTCATAGATGGATGTCGAACAGTGAGAACACATGGACACAGGGAGGGGAGCACCACACACTGGGGTCTGTTGGGGGACTATGGGAGGGAACAGTAGGGGGTAGGGAGGTTGGGGAGGGATAACATGGGAAAAATTCCAGATATAGCTGATGGGGGGATGGAGGCAGCAAACCACATTGCCATGTAGGTATCTATGCAACAATCCTGCATGATCTGCACATGTACTCCAGAACCTGAAGTACAATAAAATATATATATTAAAAAAAGGAGTAGCAGGGGGGAAAGAGAGAGAGCGAGAGAGAGCGAGAGAGAGAGAGAGAGAGAGAGAGAGAGAGAGAGAGAGAGAGATGTTGGCTAGGTTACAGAGAAAAGGAAACACTTACATACATTGGTGGGAGTGTAAGTTAGTTCAACCATTGTGGAAAGTAATATGGCTATTCCTCAAAGAGCTGAAAGCTGAACTACCATTCAACCCAGGAATCCCATTACTGGGTATATACCGGAGAAATATAAATCATTCTACCATAAAGACATGTGCACACAAATGTTCATTGCAGCACTATTCACCAAATGGCAAATACATGGTATTAACCTAAATGTCTGTCAATGACTGATTGGATAAAGAAAATGTGGCACATATACACCATGGAATACTATGCAGCCATAAAAAAGAGTAAGATCATGCCTTTTGTGGGAACATGAATGAAACCTGGGGCTATTATCCTTAGCAAACTAACACAGAAATAGAAAACCAAATACCGCATGCTTTCACTTATAAGTTGGAGCTAAATGATAAGAACTTACAAACACAAGGAAAGAAACAGCAGACACTGGGGTCTACTTGAGGAAGGAGGGTGAGATGAGGGAGAACAGCAAAAAAGATAACTTGAATACTGAGCTTAATAACTGGGTAATAAAATAATATGTACAACAAACCACCGTGACACATGTTTACCTATGTAACAAACCTTCACATGTACCCCCAAAGCTAAAATAAATGTTAAAAGAAAAAGAAATAAAGGAAAAATAAAATTTTTCAGACGAGCAAAAACTAAGGGAGTTCATCACCACTAGACAGGCCGTACAAAAAGTGCTCAAGGGAGTCTTACATTTGGAAGTGAAAAGACAGAACCAACATCATGAAAACATGAGACTACAAAATCCACTGTTAGAAGTGATTCCCAAAGGAGAAATAAAAAGGCAAACTTTTCACTACAGAAAATCATCCAATCACAAAAATAAACAATATTAGAGGAAACAAAGAACAATGAATATATAAAATAACCAGAAAACAATCAATAAAAGGACAGGAGTAAGTCTTCACCTATTAATAACAATCTTGAATGTAAATGGATTAAATTGGACATTTAAAAGATATAGACTGGCCAAACGGACTTTTAAAAAGACTCAAATGTAAGTTGTCTGCAAGAAACTCACCTCACATGTAAAGACAAACATAGACTCAATATACAGGGGTGGAAAAAGTATTACATGCAAATGGAAATAAAAAATGAGTGGGAGTAGCTATCTTTATATTTCACAAAACAGACTTTGAGTTAAAAGCTGTGAAAAGAGACAAAGAAGGACATTATAGAATAATAATCAATTCAGCAAGAGAATATATAGTATTTGTAAATGTCTCTGCACCCAACACTGGAGTGTCCAGATACATATAGCAAATATTATTAGATCTAAAGAGAGAGATAAACCCCAATACAATAATAAAGGACTTTAACACCTTTTCTCAGCATTGGACAGATCAGGTAGACAGAAAATCAACAAAGAAACATGAATTTTAAATGGCACCTTAGACAAAATGGACCTAAGAGAGTTACAGAACATTCCACCCAACAGCTACAGAATGCATATTCTTTTTATCAGCACATGAAACGGTCTCCAGGATTGACCAATAATAGGACACAAAACAGGTCTCAACAATTTTTTAAAAATAAAAATCATTGTAATTATTTTCTTAGATCACTATGGAACAAAACTATATATCAACACTGAGAAGAACTTTGAAAACTATACAAATATATGTATAGTTAAAATTAAACAATATGCTTCTGAACAACCAATGGATAAAGGAAGAAATTAAGAATAAAATTTAAAATTGTTTTGAAATAAGTGAAAACAGAAACACAACATATCAAAACCTATGGGGCACAGCAAAAGCAGTATTAGGAGACAGATGTACAGCAATAAATGCCTACATTTAAAAACTAGAAAGATTCAAATAGACTGAAAGTGGAGGGATGGAAAAAATATTTCATGTGAATAAACAACCTAATAATGTATCTCAAGGAACTGGAAAAGCAAGAGCAAACTAAACCCCAAATTAGTATAGGAAAAGAAATAATAAAGATAAGATAAATAACAAAATTAAGGCCAGAAAAATACAAAAGATCAACAAAATAAAAAATTGACTTCTTGAAAAGATAAACAAATCAACAAACCTTTAGGAGACTAAGAAGAAAACAGAGAAGACCCAAATAAAGAAAATCAGAAACAAAAAGGGAGGTGTCACAACAGATACCACAGAAATATGACGGATCATGAGAGACTACTATGAATGGCTATAAACCAATGAATTTAAAAATCTAGAGTAAATAGATAAATTCCTGGATACAAACAACTTACCAAGATTCAACCATGAAGAAATAGAAAAGCTGAACAGACCAATAAAAAGTAATGAGATTCAATCAGTAATAAAAAGAATTCGAACAAAGGAAGAGTCCAGGACTGAATGGCTTCATCACTTAATTCTACCAAATCTTTAAAGATGAATTAGTACCAATCCTTCTCAAAGTATTCTAAAAAATTAAAAAGGAGGGAATTCTCCCTAAATCATTAGGCCAACATAACCCTGATATCCAAACCAGATAAGGACACAACAACAAAACTGTAGGCCAATATCTCAGATGACCATAGACACAAACATTTCCCAAAAAATGCCAGCAGCCAGAATCCAACAACATATCCAAAGAATAATACACCATGATCCAGTGGGATTTATCCCAGGAAGGCAAGGATGTCTTCACATACACAAATAAATGTCACACATCACATCAATGGAATAAACAAAAATCAGACAATCATCTCAATAGAGGCAGAAAAAATATTAGATAAAATGCAACATTCCTTCCTGATTTAAAAAAAACTCTAAATAAATTTGGTATATAAGAAATATATCTCAACATAATAAAGGTTGTCTGTCACAGATCCACAACTAACATCTTACTGAACAGGGTAAAGGTGAAGGCTTTTCCTCTAAGAACTGGAACAAGACAAAGTCGCTCAGTTTCACCACTCTTATTCAACATAGTATTGAAAGTCCTAGTCTGAGAAATCAGGCAAGAGAAATAAATAAAGGGCATTCAAGTTGGAAAGGAGGAAGTCAAATTGTTTCTTTTTGTGGAAGACATAACCCTTTTATAGAAAAACATAAAGACCTTACCATAACAGTGTTAGAACTGATAAATAAATTTAGTAAAGTTTCAGGATATAAATTAATATCAAAAAGTAGTATTTACTTTTTCTGCATATGGATAGCCAGTTCTCCCAGCACCATTTATTAAATATGGGATTCTTTCCCCATTGCTTGCTCTTATCAGATTTGCCAAAGATCGATGATTGTAGATGTGTGGTCTTATTTCTGAGTCACCTATTTTGTTCCATTGGCCTATGTGCTTGCTTTTGTACTAGTACCATGCTATTTGGGTTACTGCAGCCTTGTAGTATAGTTTGAAGTCAGGTCGTATGATGCCTCCAGCTTTGTTCTTTTGCTTAGGATTGTCTTGACTATATAAGCCCTTTTTGTTGTTGTTGTTGTTCTGTATGAATTTCAAGATAGCTTTTTCTAGTTCTGTGAAGAATGATGTTGGTAGTTTGAGAGGAATAGCATTGAATCTGTAAATTGCTTTGGCCAGTTTCTTCTGATTCTGTAAAAAATGTCAATGGTAGTTTAATGGGAATGACACTGAATTGATAAATTATTTTGGGCAATATGGCCATTTTCACAATGTTGGTTCTTCCTATCTATGAGCATGGAATGTTTTTCCATTTGCTTGTGTCCTCTCTGATCTCCTTGAGCAGTGGTTTGTAGTTCTCCTTGAAGAGGTCCTTCACTTCTCTTGTTAGCTGTATTCCTAGGTATTTTATTCTCTTTATAGCAATTGTTAATGAGAGTTCATTCAAAATTTGAAGTTGTGCTTGTCTGTTTTTGGTGTATAAGAATGCTTGTGACTTTTGCACATAGATTTTTGTATCCTGAGACTTTGCTGGAGTTGCTTATCAAGTTAAGAAATTTTTGGGTTGAGACTGGGGTTTTCTAGATATAGGATGATGTCATTTGCAAATGAAGACAATTTGGCTTCTTCTCTTCCTATTTGAATATACTTTATTTCTTTCTCTTGCCTGATTGTCCCAGCCAAAACTTCCAATACTATGTTGAATAGGAGTGGTGAGAGAGGGCATCCTTATATTGTGCCAGTTTTCAAGGGGAATGCTTCCTACTTTTGCCCATTTAGTATGCTATTGGCTGTAGGTTTGTCATAAATAGCTTTTATTATTTTGAAGTCAGTTTCTTCAATACCTAGTTTGCTGAGAGTTTTTAACATGAAGGAATGTTGAATTTTATCAAAGGCCATTTTTGCATCTATTGAGATAATTATGTGATTTTGTTTTTAGTGTAATCAATAAATGAATTACATTTATTGTTACCTGCACATTCTGCACATGTATCCCAGAAATTAAATGAATTACAGTTATTGATTTGGATATGCTGAGCCAGCCTTGCATCCTGGGGATGAAGCCAACTTGACTGTGGTGGATAAGTTTTTTGATATGCTGCTATATTCAGGTTTGCCAGCATTTTATTGAGAATTTTTGCATTGATGTTCATCAGGATATTGGTCTGAAGTTTTCTTTTTCTGTTGTATCTCTTTCAGACTTTGGTATCAGGATAATACTGGACTCATAAAATGAGATAGGGAGGAGTCCCTCCTTTTCCATTGAAGTAGTTTCAAAAGAAAGGGTGTCAGCTCCTCTTTGTGTCTTTGGTAGAATTCAGGTGCAAATTCTGGACCCCTTCTTTACACCTTATACAAACATTAACTCAAGATGGATCAAAGACTTAAATATAAAACCCAAAACTAGGGAGATCTGGCAAGAAAGCCAAATAGGAACAGCTCCTGCCTAAAGCTCCCAGCAAGACCAACACAGAAGGCGGGTGATTTCTGCATTTTCAGCTGAAGTGCCCAGTTCATCCCATTGGGACTGGTGTCTTTTTCATGTCTAAAACACCAAAAGCAATTTCAACAAAAGCCAAATTGACAAAAGGGATCTAATTAAACTAAAGAGCTTCTGCACAGCAAAAGAAACTATCATCAGAGTAAACAGGCAGCCTACAGAACAGGAGAAAATTTTTGCAATCTATTTTTCTGGCAAAGGTCTAATATCCAGAATCTACAAGGAACTTAAACAAATTTACAAGAAAAAAACAGCCCCATCAAAACGTGAGTGGAGGATATGAACAGACACTTCTTAAAAGAAGACATTTATGTGGCCAACAAACATATGAAAAAAGCTTATCATCACTGGTCATTAGAGAAATGCAAATCAAAACCACAATGAGATGCCATCTCATACCAGTTAGAATGGCAATCATTAAAAAGTCAGGAGATAACAGATACTGGTGAGGCTGTGGAGAAATAGAAACGCTTTTACACTGTTGGTGGGAGTGAAAATTAGTTAAATCATTGTGGAAGATGGTGTGGCGATTCCTCAAGGATTTAAAACCAGAAATACCATTTGACCCAGCAATCCCATTATTGAGTATGTATCCAAAGGATTATACACCATTCTACTATAAAGACACATGTACATGTATGTTTATTGCAGCACTATTTAAAATAGCAAAGACTTGGAACCAACCCAAATGCCCATCAGTGATAGACTGGATAAGGAAAATGTGGCACATATACACCATGGAATACTATGCAGCCATAATAAAGGATGAGTTCATGTCCTTTGCAGGGACATGGATGAATCTGGAAACCATCATTCTTAGCAAACTAACACAGAAACAGAATATCAAACACTGCATGTTCTCACCCATAGGTGGGAGTTGAACAATAAAAACACATGGACTAAGGGAAGAAACATCACATACCAGGATCTGTCTGGGGGTAGAGGCAAGGGGAAAGAGAGCATTTGGACAAATACCTAATGCATGGAGGGTTTAAAATCTAGATAATGGATTGATAGGTGCAGCAAACACCATGGCACATGTATACCTATGTAAAACTTGCACGTTCTGCACAGGTATCTCAGAACTTAAAGTACAGTTAAAAAAAAAAAAAAAAAAAAAAAAAAAAAAAAAAAAAACCAATACTATAAAAACCCTAGAAGAAAATCTTGGCAATAACCTTTAGTATATAGGCATGGGCAAAGATTTCATGACAAAATTGCCAAAAGCAATTGAAACAAAAGCAAAATTTGAAAAATGATATCTAATTAAACTAAGGAGCTTCTATACAGCAAAAGAAACTAACATCAGAGTGAACAGACAACCTACAGAGTGGGAGAAAAAGTCTGCAATCTATCCATCTGACAACATTAAACTAACAAGCTTCTGTGCAGCAAAGGAGGCAATCAACAGAGTGAAGATATAACCTGTTGAATGGGAGAAAATATTTGCAAAGTGTTCATCAGACGGGGACTAATATCCAGAATATACAAGAAAGTAAAACAACTCAATGATAAAAAACAAATAATCTCACTAAAAATTGGACAAAATATATGAATGGACAATTTTTAAAAGAAGACAAAGAAATGGCTAACATGTATATGAAAAAATACTCAACATTACTAACCATCAGAGAAATGCAAATTAAAACTACAATGAGATACCATCTCACCCCAGTTAGAATGGTTATTATTAAAAAGACTAAAAATAGCCGGGCGCGGTGGCTCAAGCCTGTAATCCCAGCACTTTGGGAGGCTGAGGTGGGTGGATCACGAGGTCGAGAGATCGAGACCATCCTGGTCAACATGGTGAAACCCCGTCTCTACTAAAAATACAAAACATTAGCTAGGCATGGTGGCACGTGCCTGTAATCCCAGCTACTCAGGAGGCTGAGGCAGGAGAATTGCTTGAACCCAGGAGGCGGAGGTTGCGGTGAGCCGAGATCGCGCCATTGCACTCCAGCCTGGGTAACAAGAGCGAAACTCCGTCTCAAAAAAAAAAAAAAAAAAAAAAACAACAAAACAAAAAACAAAAAACAAACAAACAAACAAAAGACTAAAAATAAAAGATGCTGGTGAGAATGTGGAGAAAAGGGAACTCTTACATATTGAAATTGTGGTGTATATACCCAACGAAATACTATTTGGTCATAAAAAAAAAAAAAGAATGAAATCATGTCACTTGTAGCAACATGGATGGAACGGTCATTATGTTAAGGGAAATAACCCAGACACAGAAAGACAATATCACATGCTCTACTTACATGTAGGAGCTTAAAAAGTTGATCTCATTAAGGTAGAGAATAGAGAGTAGAATGATAGATACCAGAGGCTGGAAAGGGTGAATGGGTGGTGGGGGATGAAGAGAGGTAGATTAACAGAAACAGACATACACTTAGGTAAAAAGTGTAAGTTCTATCATTCGACAGCAGAGTAGAGTGACTATGGTTAATGATAGCAAATTGTGTATTTCAAAATAACTGGAAGAGAGGACTTGAATTGTTCCTAACACACAGAAGTGACAAAAACTCAAAGTACTGGACACCTCAAATACCCTGACTTGGTCATTATACGTTTTATGCAAGTAACAATATCACACATACCCCATAAATAAGTACAATATAATATATCAGAAAAATATAGCATATTCACACTCTTGCTTATTTCACTTCAATGGCTTGTAATATGTCTGGGTATTACTCCTATTTCAACTAAAATATTTACCTTTTTCTGCTGTCAGAAATCAGTAAATCCAAATTGTTATTAATTCTCCCAATGCTGGTTTTTGTTCTAGTGTCTACTTATAACTGTTGTTTTATTTTCCTGAGCTCCTTATATGAAAGGACTTTTGATCTTCTCTTAATTTCAAACTAATTCATTACACAACTCATTGTGCAAGAACCTGATTACTCCACTGTCTCTAAAGTAGTTACATCTGAACATTTATATACTGAAATCCATATTATTTTGTTAAAAATTATTTTTTCTTCTTTATAGTTAGGGCATTATACTGAGTTGTTTGTGAAATTACATGCGGTAGGTTATGTTATCCGTGAATTAATTCTAATTTTAGCATAATAAATAGGGTGTTATAAAATATTCTATTACTCAAAGCAGGGTTGAGAATCCCTGTTTAAGAGAATAGAGATCTCTATTTTGGAAAAGAGACAAAAAGGGGAAGAAAATATACTTTCTATATCCTTCTTAAAACCTACATCTCCCATCTGATGGTAGAGGAATGAACAAAGGCTTTGAAATTTCTCAGAATTGGCTTTCAATAAGTATTACTCTGTCACTGACTAACTATGTGATCTTGTGCATTACTTAAACTTCCTAAGCCATGGTTTATCTATTAAATGGCATGAATCATTTATTTCCTACTAAGGATGCCATAATAATTTAGGAGCTAACACAAGGACAAATCTCATACACTGAGGGACTAACCTATATTTGGGATTTAACAAGTATTAATGCACCTCCACTTTACCAACTCCATGCCCAGGGCTGCAGCCAGCTCCAAGGGTATCTTTGTGCAAATAAACAGTGCGCGTTTATTAAGATGGGCGGTGGCCCTTGCCAAAGCACATGATTCGGTGAGTGGAACGCTCTTTCTGCCTCCATATAGAGTCAGAGACCTTGTGTAATCCTGTGTATATTCTACTTCCCTCCAGTTAGACTCCAACACTGAAAGGATGCGTTTTCATACATCAACTAGAGTCCAAGGACACGATTACCATTATCAAAGTCCCAGATGTATGGCTGCCTGATCCCTGATACGGTTTCGTTGCCTCTCAAGTTCCCAAGTAGAGAAGATCGCATGGACCTTCTGGATTTCTCAGTAGTTCTGGGAAAGGACAATTCTTCAGGGAGCCTTTCAGTAAATGTGGCTCTCCCATGCATTATTTCCATGAGTTGGCACTCTCACATGTGGACTTTAACCAAGAAAATGAAGGGTGTAACTAAGGCTGGCTGCTAAGCAACAGCCACTCTGGAAGTCCCTCTTTAAGTCATTGTGACATTGCTTTGTGCAAGGCAGCATTGTGGCTTAAAGGGAGACAGAAAGGCCTACCTTTGAGAATGAGGTCCACTAATTACCAGCTCTGTGATCCTGGGAGAGTAGCTTATCCTCACAAGATCTTGATTTCCTCACCCTGAAACCTGGGGACTATATTCACTAAGTAGGAGATAACCTGTATAAAGGTACATTGCCCGATGCTTGAATATTCAGCTGGTTATTTCCTGTCTCACTTCCTTTACCTCTTCATTTATTAATTCACCAAGTATTTATTAAACTCTTATAATATGCCAGGCATTGTTCTAGGCAGTGAGAATGTAGCAGTGAACAGAAATGCCTTTCCTCATGGACTTTCATTCTAGTGAGGGAGGGAGACGATAAAAAAGATAAATACATTGAATGGATGTAGGTCAAGTAGTGACAAGTGTCAAGAAAGGGAAGCACAGCTGGGAGAGGCAGAGATAGGGTGTTTTAAAATTAGGTTGAGTGGCCAGGAAAGACCTCACTGAGAAGGTGACTTCCAGGAAAGGCCTGAAGAAAGTGAGGGAAAGAGTCAAAAGGAAATCTATGGAAAGTGTGTTCTAGCTTGTGTGAAGACCCTGAGGCAATAACGTGCCTGGAGTACTTGAGAAACAGCAGGAAGGCGACATAGTTGGAGTGGAGTGAGTGAGAACTGTAGTAGAAGTCAGAGTGTTCAGGGGGGCTAGCTCATGCTCACTCTCTTTTTGCACATAGTAGGTGCACAGTAAACATGTATTTGAATGACTAATATGTAAAAATAGGAAGAAAAATGGAGGGGACACTACTTTTTTGACTGCAGTAATTTCTATGTTCTAGAAATGATGGCAGACTTAATCATTGTGGGAAAATAGTGGCATTGAAAACGGTGTTAGTTTTGAAAAACACTTTGATTTATTCACTGGACACTATGTTGTTCAAAGACATTCTTCTTCAAAGCCAACAGCTAATGTCATGTCATTGTTTCATTAACTCCAGAGCCCCACATCCCCAAGTCCCCCCTCAGTGCTATTTACCTTAGTAGTGACCTAAATAGGAAACTCCTTTCAAAAGTCCACCCCGAAAATTTCAATGCTCTGTTTTACTCCAGATTTCATCATTCTTTGACTAGAACTGTAATGACATTACTAGTAATACCCACTTTTGCTGCCTCTTGCCTTCATCTGCTCATTGAAGACACAAGTCCCCCACTTCTATGTCTTCAATCTTCAAGGCATGTCACACAAGTGCTCGATCAATTTATTGGCTACAATCACCATGAGTGCCATTTTCCTCGATTCTTTAATCCTATTCCAGGCTCATCTCATCAATGCTGAATTTAGATCCTGTCACCAACCGCCATCCCTGCTATCACTTTCCAATGATGTCACAGCCCACTGACAACAAAACACAAACTTCTAACCATGTTTCAAGCCCTTCCACGATCTGACCCCTGCCTATTTCTTCCCTGTGCCCACCACCTGACGGCCATACTGGGCTTCTTGTATCTAACGCTTCATGTTCGTTTCCACCTCAAGGACTTTGCATGTAGTCCCTCTGCCCAAAACACACTTTTCCCAGATCCCAAAACAGATGAACTCTTTTTGACTGTCAAGGCCATCTGGTACAGGACCTCCTCAGAGAAGCCTTCTGGGATTTCTCAAACTAAAGTTCTCTCCTTGTTTGGTCACTTTCTATCATGATTTTACTGTTCTCATTTGTTCATTAGCTTACATATCATCTAACACTTCCACCAGCAAAATATAATCCCCATGAGAGTAGAGTATGTCTTACTTAACACTATATCTTCAGTACCAGGAATATCCCCTGACACATAATAATCAATAAATGCTGTGAGTTCATGAATAAATGATGCTGCCCAGAGAGTGGTGTGTGCCTCATCACGGCCACTAGTGGTCATCTCCCATGAGAACACTGTGGTGTATGTCAAGGGAGGCAAGCAAAACATAGTAGGTAAGACTGTGAGCTCTGGGGCCAGCCCACCGGGCTATGTATCTGGCTCTGCAACTAACTAGCTATGTGATTTGGGGCAGGTTAACTAATCTGTTTCTACTTCAATTTCCTGGAGTTAACGTTATCCACCTCATGAAGTTGCTGGGAAAACTAAGAAAACACCTGTAAACGATTTAGAACAGTTTGACACATAGTAAGAATGCCAGGGGAAAAAAATAATAAGCCCTTATATTCTCATTATGTTAGTTAGGTTTCTTTCATTTGCAAGTAAAAGAAACAAACTTGAGTCAGCTTAAGCAGCAAAGAGGAATTTATTACATATTATAGGGATATTTCGCAAAATCCAAAGGCAGAAGTGCATCTGGGCCTCAGGAAGAAACTATAATCAAGAGTTAGAAAGCCATCTATCTGGCCAGGTGTGGTGGCTCGTGCCTGTAATCCCAGTACTTTGGGAGGCTGAGGTGGGCAGATCACTTGAGGTCAGGAGTTTGACACTAGCCTGACCAACATGGTAAAACCACATGTCTACTAAAAACACAAAAATTAGCCAGGCATGGTGGCATGTGCCTGTAATCCCAGATACTTGGGAGGCTGAGGAAGGAGAATCACTTGAATCTGGGAGGCGGAGGTTGCAGTTAGACAAGATCATGCCACTGCACTGGAGCCTGGTGACAGAGCGAGACTTCATCTCAGAAAAAAAAAGAAGGAGAAGAAGAAGGCCGTCTATCAGCAAATGTTCTCTCTCATCTCACATCCTGGCTTTTCTCTGTAGCTCAGCTCTGCATCAGGGACGTTGCCTTCCCCCTCGTCCCTCACTACAGCTCCTGAGCTTACATATGACAGACCCACCCACACTAGGGACTGACAGGCAATTACTTGTTCCCAGCTGCAAATTCTGAGGGGTGATGATCTTATTGGTGTTCTTGAACCTGATGTCAATCAGCCAAGCCATGGGAGGGGCCAGTCAATCAGCTCTAGGTCTTCGGTAGAAGTGGAGAGAATGTCCCAGCCTTCCACTCCTTGAGCAAGCCAGGCAGCACTGCCCATATCCCCCAAACTCATGGAAGCACTTCAGCTCCTTCCTGAGGAAAGTCACCTGGTGACAGACCTATCCTCTTCATATCTTCATCCCACCCATGCATCAAACATGCAGATGTTTCCTCCTTACAGCTTCCAACCTCTATGGAGATGAACACAGGCAGACAGAAGACTGTGGTGCTATTAGCTCCACCACTTCTTTACACACTCTACTCCATCACTCCATCCCCACGCATAGCCCTTATTTTCATCTCTAGAAAAGATTTCCACCCAAATCACTTAAAACCAAAGACACTCATGTTTTGACTGCTGATTTTATTGCAGGCCTTTAGGTAGGAGCAATATGTCCTGAGCAAAAGAGACTGGAACTCTAGGGAATATAGGCCAGATCAGGCTTATGCCCAGTTGCAACAGTCACAGCTGGTGTCGAAGACAAGCCCGGCCTGGCAGTTCTGCTGGTACGTGACTCCATTCAGGCAGTGCCAGAAGGCATTTCTGTTATTTGCCACGGGGTAGAGGCCGTTGGCTTTGCCAGCACAGAATCCACTGCCTCCTGAGCTGCCTCCAGAGCTGCTGCTCCCGCTCCCGCTGCCACTCCCACTGTCGCTGGGAGCAGCAGTTACTGGCTCAATGGGCTGAGCTGGAGCCGTGCAACCTGAAACATACAGCAATAAGAGCAGACTTGTGGGCCTGGGAGAGGTTCTAAGCTTCACCTAGAGGTGAAGAGAACTGTGGGAGTGGAAGTGTGGAGGTGGGGTGCAGTTGGCTCTGGATCCCTGCAACTAAGAAGATGGGAAAGTAACTCCAGATTCAGGAGTTAACTGAAACTATTGTGTCAAACCAGCCTGGCTTTTAATTGAAAAAAAAAAAAAAAAAAAAGGTTGCTCTTTCCTTATAATATCTAAATCATTCAAAAAATATTTACTAACCACCAGTGTATGCAAAACACTTTTCTAGAATCTGGGCATAAATGGTGAACAAATAAATTCTAGGAAAAATCTGGAAAAAAATTTAGAGAACTGTCACATCCCCTGAATCACAGATTAGACATATGAGAACATTGGTGAGGGTTTCTTAAATCTCCCCAGGTGGGCTAAGACTTTGGATAAGGGATTTGTGAGAAGTAGATACTCGTGTTCAAGTTAGTATAATTTCTTAAGTCTCTTCCACACTCTGAAGACTTAGCAGACTTGGAAAACCTACCCAGTTAGGCCTGGCTTCCCATAAGTGCTTGATGTTCCTGACAAGGCAGTTCAAGGGTCGAACCTGTCTCTCACCTGGGCAAGAGCAGTGAGGTGAAGCGGAAAGAGGATCCCTTGGCAGGGGGTAGGAGGTGGGAAGACATCAGGGTTGCTTTTTGAGTGAAAGAAGGGGCATTTATACACCTGGGCATCACCCCACCCTCAGTCACTTACTTGCATTCTGCAGGCTGAGGGCCTTCTTCAGGATGGAGATTAGGGGAAACTTGCCCTGGTCACAGAAAGTGCCAGTGAAGTCATCCAGATCAATGGCCCAGACCATGGCACCTCCAAAGTTGTTCTGCTTAAGCCACTGAGCCTGTTTAAATAAAGAGGAAAACAGGAATCACTTGATTTCCTGGGACTCAGGGCTCGGACCTCAGCACGTTTAAGGGGCTGATCTTACCTTGATTTCGAAGCTCTTGACATTGTCATAGCCAACCCACTCATTGCCCTGATAGGCATAAGGCACTTCCTGAGGGGCATCCCACTCCTGAGTGGCTCCATTTTTCAAGAAGGTACAGATCTTTCAAAAGTCAAGAGATTCAAATCTTTTAAATGTTACTCCCATTTAAAACATGTTTCTATTTTTTCTTCTTTCATGTCTACAGTTGGGGTTTTGCTCAATGTTTAATTACAGGTTTTTATTTGTAGTAAAGAGGATTAAGCTGCTTGTCAAATAATTTTGAGAACCCACAGTAATATGAGAGGTTTTATCTCACAGAGATTTTATAAATAAATGTTTATTTATTTATTATTTATTTTAAATATTTTAAAAATAAATAAATATTTAAAAAAATATTTATTTTAAAATAAATATTTTATTTATTAATAAATAAAATAATATTTATTTTATTACCTGTGTGATAATATAAATTACATTAAAAATGTAGTCTGTTGTGTGAAGGGATATTATGCATTATTAAATGCTCTTCAACATAAATGAATGTTATTTAAACACTTTAAGCAACTGTGTTTAAAGCAGTTAGGTAGGAGACAGAATGAACATTCGAGATTTCAGCAGATCCTAGCCCTGAGGCACAGTGCATGGAATTCACAGAGCCCTTTTCAGTCCAATCTATGTACCTCATAGTAAGCCAAGAACCCAGACTCCCTGGTGTAGGGCCCAGCAGGACCAGCACCAGAGGTAGGGGCACCAATTCCAGTGTTGGAGGGGTTGCTCAGGGTGAAGGTGCGTCCATAGGTGGGGAATCCAACGATGAGCTTCTCAGCTGGGGCCCCGTTGTCCTTCCAGTAGCTCATGACATAATCCTGCCATGTCAGTGGGTTAGTTACAGGGCCCAACCAGCTGAGGACCCAGTGCTTAGTTGTAAAACTGTGTGATGTTAATTGAAAATGGATTAGAATTTTTTTCAAAACATTTTGGTGAAGTTGTAATTAATGAAATACAATCAACTTAAGAGGACAGTTGTCTAAGTGAGACACTTGCAGAATTTATGTTTATTTTGTGTCCCAATCTCTGTTGTATTTACATCATCATCTCTGGGCAGCACTTGCATCTGTACAGGGACTCACCACATTGAGGTAGGCGTTGCTGCCAGTGTCCGTCGGGTATTTGTACAGGGGGCTGTTCTCTCCAGTGTAGCCTTCCCAGGAGCCATGGAGGTCGTAGGTCATGACATGGATGTAGTCCAGGTACCTGAGGTGGGGTAGAGGATTTAAAATCACTTCTGATGGTCACTTCCCACACCCATGAAGGCACATTTCCCCACCCCCAAAGCCTCCTAAACAAGGTCCCTGAATAGCAAGACAGACCAAGGGCAAGACAGACCTGCCCAAGTGATACCTCCAGGAATCTGGGGACAAGGTACATCACTCACTGTGACAGCTGGGGGATCTCATAGCCAGACTGGATGTTGGAGATGCCAGCAGCCACTGCAGCAGTGACCATCAGCCTGGGCTTGTTGGTCTGCTTGGCTTCCTGCTCAAAAGCTTCACGCATTTCCTACAGAATAATAAGGCATAATAGGACATTTATGATGCTGATTTTAGCTCCTTAAATAATAATAAACACAGGCTTGTATAATACTTTTTCTTAAATTGCTTTCAAGTATTTTATTTTACTTTAGTCTCTCAACTACCTAATAAAGTAGATAGGATACATAATATTATTGAATTTTACAGCTATCTAATATGCATAAAAGTTAGGGCACTTCACCAAAGTCCCACAGTGAGTTAGTAGGTAGGTCATGACCAGAACCCAGATCCCAGATGACATCAGAGCTCCATGGTATCTCATACTCTGAGGCTATAGTTGCAGTGATACCTTACATCTAGCAGTATAAAAATTTGTTTCAGGTCCAATATGGCGGCGCCCAGTGGCGGTGTGAACTGTGAGGAGTTCGCCGAGTTCCAGGAATTACTCAAGGTGATGAGGACAATTGATGACAGAATAGTACATGAATTAAACACTACGGTTCCAACAGCTTCCTTTGCAGGGAAAATTGATGCCAGCCAAACCTGTAAACAACTTTATGAGTCTTTGATGGCAGCTCATGCCAGTAGAGACAGAGTCATAAAAAATTGTATAGCCCAGGCGTCAGAAGTAGTAAAAAACCTCCGAGAGGAAAGAGAAAAGAATTTTGGACGACTTAACGTTATTAAAGCAACTTAGAAAAGAGCAGACAAAGTTGAAATGGATGCAGTCAGAACTGAATGTTGAAGAAGTGGTAAATGACAGGAGCTGGAAGGTGTTTAATGAACGCTGCCGAATTCACTTCAAGCCTCCAAAGAATGAATAAAGAGAGATACTTGTTTTTTTTTTTAAAGGACTGGGTCATCTCATAAGAGCTAAGCATAACAGGTATCAACAGGGCGGGCTTCCTAGGATGATTTCTGAGCCAACAGTCCAAGACCTTTTGTTGATTTCAGCCCCACTTAGCCAAGACCTCAAATATAAATAATTCTGATAATTATGGAGAAATCAACTGCTATTTTATACTGATTCTGTAAAAAAAAAAAGTTTTGTAACTATTAAAATAATTTTCTGACTCAGTGTAAAAAAAAAATTTGTTTCATAAAGTAGTTGAAGTACTTTATAGGACTGACATCCCATCAAGTAAAATGGTGAATTGGCCAATAAGGAAGGTGGTAACAGCTAGATGATAGGTTCCCATTCAATGTTAGAGATTAATCCACATGTATGACTGTAATCTCATTTGAAGTACTGGGTTTAGTTCTTATAACTGAAACATTAGGGGTGCCAGAGTATGTTCTGGTGAAGGATGGCTCATGTGGTTACTTATTGAGGGAACTAAGTTATTTAATTGGAGTAAGAGAAATTATAGGCAAGACATTATAGCTGTCTTAAAACATTAAGCCCACATATTGCAAAAGGTACAGTCTTTTTCTCTGTTGCTTCAGTAGGCAGAACTAGAAACAATGACCAGAAGTTGTAAATTATGACTGGAGGCATGTTCAAGCCAAGAAAAGAGATATTCCTTTCTGATCGTTAGAGCTATTCAACAAATAAGTAAATTGACTTTTCACCTAGTTACTTAACATTGAAACTATTCATTGGCTGGCTGATGATTTGGTAATAGAATGGTATAGCAAACAATGTGTCTTGGGAGACAGTAAGTCTAAAATCCAAGTCTATCAAGTCAAGCTTTTTTGTCCTGAACTCCAGATGGATATTCATCTGATGCCTACTGCGCATTCCTTTAGGGTGCTTTGCAGATACCTCACTCACACTCATCATGTTCAAGAGCAGTTCTTCTTATTTCAAATCTATACTTCTTCTTGCATTTACCATCTTAGTTAATAGCATCACAATCAAACCCATCCTCAAAGTCAGAAAACTGGGGGTCCTCTCTGTTTCCCATTTCCAGTTGATCTCCAAATCCTATTGATTCTATCCTCTTGATATCTCATCTATAGCCTCTTCTTCCCTCAGTGTTAGAGCCTTTGTTGGGGCCCTGATTCTATCCATCCCTTCTCATCTCCTTCTAATTCATACTCTATGGTTAAAGTCAGCTCTCTACTATTTAAAATTATTCGAAATAGTCCCATTGCCTCAAAGGTAAAGTGCAAATTCCTGGACATAATATAAAAATTCTCACGATATCTGGTTCTTGTCACCCATGCAACTTCACAGCCATTGCTCACCCACTTGCTCACACTTATCTATATCTATCATTCATGCCGTTTCCATCCTCACTTTCTCTAGGAAATGCTTTCTGATCCTGCCCCAGAGCAGAATCGGGTACACTCTCTCTTTGTTACTTTTGTACCCTGCAGACCTCTATCATAGTATTGATCACAATGCACTGTCATTGTTCATTTTTTTCAGTCTTCCGCCTCAGAAGTTCTTTAAAGCCAAGGATAGTGTCTTATTCTTATCTTTAGCCTGACAATATCTGCCACAGAGTCTGTGCTCAGTAATAATGGGCAGCCTAGTGTAATGGTTACAAGCAATGGACTCTGTAGCCAAACTGCAGAGGTAGTTATGATGCCTACTACAGCCAGTGCTCGACTTACGACCACGATGGGCTCCGAAAGACCGGTCATAACACGGTTTGGTCGTAAGTTGAGTAGGCTATATGTACAGTACTGTGAAACGATGTTATAAAAATCTTTAAGTCATAAGAGATCGTAGAGCTGCCGGAAGCTGGTCCGCACTGTCGTACGACCAGCTGGGCAACGTTTGCGCTGCCAGACATGGAGCAGTTGTGGCTAGCGATTGTGGTCCTAAAGCTGAATGGTCGTAAGTTGCATAGGTCGTAAGTCGGTCAATACCTGTAGTTGTGTGACTTGGGCAAGTTACTTAAACCCTCTCTGTACTTTAGTTTCCTCATCTGTAAAATAAAGATTATAATACTTAGAGTATGTATGCCATAGAGTAAATGTGAAGATGAAATGAGTTATGGTTCTTAAAACAACAGGCAGAGTAGTGCCTGGCACACAGCTCACAGGTTGTTTTGTTGTTGCTATTGAATGTTTGTTTAATGAATGCATGACATAGAAGAATCTTTGCAATCCTATATTCCATCAGTTTAGATTCAAGTTTAGTTTTACCCTACAGCCACCCAATTCTCCTTGGAAAGAAAGACTTTGAATCTTTTTGGGCTGAAGACTGTGACTTCCTTCCCTACCTGCACCAGGACAGTGAAGAGATGCTTGTCCTGAGGAGGGCTCCCACGAGAGCCAGGGTACTCCCAGTCAAAGTCCAGCCCGTCAAACTCATACTGGCGCAAGAATTTGATGACTGAGGTGATGAAAGTCTGGCGGTTCTCAGGAGTGGAAACCATGGCAGTGAAACTGAGGGGGACACAAAGAACGCAGGGTGAGGCCTTGGTGGCCCCAACACGTTGGAGTAAAATTAAGCTCTCAGTTTCTGCCTGAGAGCCCTTCATCAGGACCCACAGCACAGATTAAAGCATGTTCTTGTTTTTCTCCTCTCTTCCCTTTGTAATCACTACTCTTCCCAGCCATGGTATCTTAACATTCCCTTTATTTTGTTATCCCCCAACTCTGCTCTTTCTCCCAAGCTGCCCTTGTTTCTTTGAACACCTGGCAAACCCAGCACACTGTGTTCCTTCCCCAAACAGTCCGTCAAGTTCATGTACCCTCCAAGAAGTCCTCTTGTTTATTTGTGTGATTTTTTTCATTCCTCCTCCGACCAGGAAGTAAACAGACAGAAGCACTGTAACACTCTCCTCAGGGTTTGTACTCTTGAAATACTTTAAGAAGAGGTTGTTCGGGAACCTCAGAAACTTCTGTGGATAGGGCCCCAAAATGTTCACCCAAAATTAAATGTATGAAATAAATTGTGTTCCACTTAATATTGAGATTTTGGTGTAGCAATTTATTTAATTCACATATTATTTTATGTATATCTGCAATACCCTGTCGTAGACTGTGAAGTCTAAAGGGTCAGTGATCACATGGGGCCAACTTGTTTTCAATAGCAAATGAACAATATGCTCTCCACAGAAGACTTACGGGGCAGTCCCGAAGTTCCAGCCTCCAATGGCCAGGAGAGTTTTCAGCTGGCTGTTCCTGTAAAGCAAAGGATAGAAACAGATAAATTTCAAAACTCATGAGTCCCTCTGTTTAAAATACATTGCTTTAGTATTGGATCTGATCATATATTTTTGTTTTGCCTTTTGTAGAACAATTTTCCTCCACTAATGAAAACTTCCTTTATAAAAGTTATTTGTGTTGTTCTTGCCATAAATGCTCTCAGGGATTCCTAGGGAAATTTGAATTTTGAAACTGGGCTTTAAAAAATATTGTGTATTGGCAATATGTTTGATATGCATAACTTAAAAAGCATAAATAGCTAATATAACATTCTATTCCATTAGATAAAATGGTAAGTATTGCTTGAGCTTAATTACATTCTTAACCTCTATAACATTAACATAAATTAATTAGATTGAAATTATACACATTCTCTGGAATAGAGATTCCCAAACATAAATGTACATAATAATTAAGTGCAAGGTTGTGGGAGGATGACATTAAAAATCTGAGTTTATCACCCCTTCCCCTGATATTTCGAGTCAGCTGGATTGCAGTAGGGATTGACACTTTAATCAGGTACTCCACATGATTCTGATGCAAGTAGTCAATGAACCACCCTTCGAGAAACACTGCTGTAAAGGGGTTTATTTACTCTTGGCCATTGTAACTTAAATTCTAGTAGCTGCATTCACGATAATGCCATTACTGATGGTAGCAATCACCTGTAGCTTTCCTTCTCTTAAACATAACTAAACCGAACAAAATCAACTCAGAATGTATTAAAGACCTAAATGTACGACCTCAAACTGTAAAACTCCTGGAAGAAAAAACCTAGGAAAAACCTTCATGAGCTACAGCAAGAATTTTTTGGCTATGACATGGAAAGTACAGAAACAAAAGCAAAAATAGACTGGGATTATATCAAGCTAAA
This sequence comes from Saimiri boliviensis, assembly GCF_048565385.1. NCBI lineage: Eukaryota > Metazoa > Chordata > Mammalia > Primates > Cebidae > Saimiri > Saimiri boliviensis. The sequence goes on from NC_133459.1 coordinate 100,429,867, forward strand.
AAGTTTTTGCATGACAAAGGAAACAGAGTGAAGAGACTACCTATGGAATGGGAGAAAATAGTTGGAAATCACACCTCAAGTAAGGGGTTAGTATCAAAAATATATAGGAAATGTATACAACTCAGTAATAAGAAAGCAAATAACCCAATTAAAAAATAGGCAAAGGACCTGAATAGACATTTCTCAAAAGAAGACATACCAATGGTCAACAAGTGTATGAAAAATGCTCAACAGCACTAGTCATCAGAGAAATGTATATCAAAATCCAACAAGGCGCCACTCAATCCGGTAAGAATGGCTGTTATCAAAAAGATGAAAGGTAAATGTTGGAGAGGATGTGGAAAAAAAGGAACTCTGGCATACTGTGGGTGGGAATGAACATTAGTATATCCATTATGGAAAACACTAGAGATGTTCCTCAAACAACTGAAAGTATAACTACCATATGATCCAGCAATTACACTACTGGGTTTATATCCAAAGGAAATGAAATCAGCGTGTTGAAGAGCTATTTGAATTTTCGTGTCCATTGCAGCACTATTCACAACAGCTAAGATGTAGAATCAGTGTAAGTGCCCATCAATGGATGAATGAACAAAGAAAATGAGGTATATATACACAATGGATACTATTAAGCCTTAAAAAAGAGGCAGAAATCCTGCCATTTGCAGCAATATGGATAAACCTGGAGGATATTATGTTAAGTGAAATAAACCAGGCACAGAAAGACAAACACCACATGATCTCACTTGTAAGTGGAATCTAAAAAAAGTTGAACTCATGAAAGTATAGAGTAGAATGGTGGTTAGCAGAGGCTGGGGGTGGTGTGGGGATGAGGGTTAGGGGGATGTTGGTCAAAGGATACAAAATTTCAATTAGAAATGAGCAGTAAGTTGTAGAGGTCTATTGTGCAATATGGTAAGTATTGTTAATATATTGTATTTTGAAAATTGCTAATAGTACATTTTAAGTGTTCTTACCACAAAAAGTTAAGTATTTGTGGTAATGCATATGTTGATGGTTAAATTGAGCTGTTCCACGCTGTATACATATTTCAAAATACGACGTTGTCAGCCAGGTGTGGTGGCTCATGCCTGTAATCCCAGCACTTGGGGAGGCTGAGGAGGGTGGATCATGTAATCAGAAGTTTGAGACCAGCCTGACCAATGTGGTGAAACCCCATCTTTATACAAAAATTAGCTGAGTGTGGTGCCAGATGCCTGTAATCCCAGCTACTCAGGAGGCTGAGGCAGGAGCATCGCTTGAACCTGGGAGGCAGAGGTTACAGTGAACAGAGATCACACCACTGCACTCCCGCCTAGGTGACAGAGCCAGAATTGTCTCAAAAACAAAACAAAACAAAACACAAAACAAAAACAAAAACAAAACCCACAACATTTGTCCATGATAAATACACACAATTTTGTCAATTATAAAAGAAAAATGAAATGCAGAGTCTTGGTCTCTATCTCAGACTCATGGATCTGAACTACATTACAAGAAGCATTAATGTTTGGGAAGTACTGAAAAAGTACCAAATTAAATATCTCCTTCCTCCTACTTGTTTTTCAGGCCGTTGAAAGCTTGGTAGAGAGTCTCATCATTCCATTCGATGGTGGTGATCTCGTTGTTCCGCATCCCAGCAAAGGCGTAGATCAGGTGGGTACAGAGGCAGGGGTCGATGTCATCAGGCTTGAAGCGCCCCAGGCCGGGCCGGTACTGGGCCCAGTTGGTGAAGTAGCATGTCAGCTGGTAGGCAGAGCCTATGTGTAATCAGCAGGAGGGACAATGGCCTGGTTTAGGAGCCACTGAATTGTGCTGTGAGTTTGACCCTGCCTCTGTTTCCCTCCCTGTGCCTCAGATGCCTGATCTCTGTGTGGAGGTAGTTAGTATGAATACTTTTACAGATGCACCCACAGATTCTAACTCAGAGCTAGTCACTAACTTAGGGTTGTTTATTTTTAACTTTGACAGACTCATTTTGGGATTTTTGGATAAGCCTAGCTAGCAGCCTTCTAAGAAATGGTGCCCAATGAATACAAGTTTATAATTCAGATGGTCATGCTGAAGAGCGTGGCAGTGACAGCCAATTGAAAACGATTACACCCAAATCAAACCCATCTGTCTGAAGCAAACAGCAGCTCTCTTTCCCTAGTATGATTTATCTTATATACATATTCGATGATAAAACATGGAGTCCATGACTACCCAGCTGCACATTCAGTACAAGGGCAAGACCTAGATAGAAAAAAAACAACAACATGTCCTTTGAACCAATTGTCTGTACCCTGTAGAATCTAATTCTGAAGCATTGATTGTCTTCCAATTTACCATAAATTAATTATTACAGCCTCAATGAAATTTAGTAGTGATTCCAAAGGTTTTTCAGTGAACCCAACAGTGAATCTACCTTTCTTCCTTACACCATGTCACAAATAAATGTTACGGAATGGTGAGTCTGAAGTCTACTGTCTATGGAAGATGCACTTACTGAAATAATCAACTGGTCACTGTACTCAGTGACTACACATCCATTTGTGCTTCACCTCCCTGAGTGATAGAACACAGCCTTCCAACAGACAAGGCATCTGCTAAAACAGATAACTCAGCATCTTCTGAGCCTTAGGAGTTTTTTGGAATGACTTTCAGGAGCCCTTATGTAAGGAGTGAAGGGCTAGGAACTGTGAGGTGAGACTCCAGACGCCTTTCCCTGGCTTCTACAAAGCAGTTCTTCTACTCTGAATGTTTTATAAATTGAGCCTGGGGTTTCATGTGGAAAAGGTTCAGAAGCTTAAACTGTTTGCAAATTCCAGCTCTAGAGCAACGAATAAATTCTGGGTATGACTTGACTCTAAACAATTTACTGAATCAACCTCTTTGAATAGTTTAATTTCTAACATGTTTATGGTACATCATCAACTCAGTAGGATAATTGAGGAATAAAAAGAGAAATAATTCTGAAAACAGCAGAACAAAGACAACTTCCACAACTCTCTCTTAATTCCTACTGATTTTCATCCCTGAAAAAGCTAGCCCAAGGACACAAGCACATAAGTAAACATTGTTCCAATTAAAATGAGATGGTGTAGGAAGATGAGCAAAGAAAAAGGAATGACGGAACAGAAGACGAAAGAGTAAGACTAACACTGGGAGAAAGTAAGCCTTTCCTTTAGGAGCAGGCCTGTGGCATTAACAAAGGCAGACAGGTTACCAGAGTTAGTTGTGCTTAAGAGAACAAGAGGCAGACTGATTTGTATGTCACAAGATTTACCTGAAATGTGAAACAATGGAAGACGAATGGAAAAGTATAGAGATGCAGCATAAAGACCACATCATGGTTATAAGAGCCTGTGAGAGGAAAAGAGACCAGCTAAGAGGAAGGGTGAATCTCTGATTATAAACTCACCTGTGAGGAGAATAAGCTTTGCCATGGTTGTGGTTAGTACCAGTCCCACAGAGCCTAGATTGGCTTTTTATGTGTTCTGATTCCGTGACTAACACAAGGGCTTCCAAATGGAGAGCAATTTGTCCCAGATGTGTATGTAGTCAATCAACAGATCCCCTCTTCTACAAACACCCTCCCCAGACCTTCAGCCATCACCTCCCCACCACCAGCAGAGATGGTGGTGACCTTCTCTGCCCAACAAGCACAGAACAAGTCCATAGCTCCTAATAGGGTGGTGGAGACCATCACCATGGAAAGCACCAGTTTAATAGCTTTTTTGGCAGTTCCAAGGGCCGATAAGCATCTGTTTAGATAGTGTAGTTAGATTTTCTGTTGTGGACATTTCGTGCCTAGCATCAAAGCAAGTCTTTATGGAAAAGTAAATAGCAAAAACCTCTGGAAGTAATTAGCTGTTCTTAAACTTTTTTCTTCATGGAATTATTCATATGTAATTTGTACAATCAGTGCCTAAGAAATTTTCCCTCTTCAGGTGCTGCTTTCTGAATATTCTACTCACACACGTTCTTTGGAATGGCTTCAAGTCACAGCTATATGATAATTTTATCTAAGAATGTTTGGGTTTCAAAATGTCCCCCATGAAGGTCACCAAAAACTCTCTAGTGTTCCGTAGTTTCAAATGACATCCACTAAAAACTATTTTGTGTTGCTAATGGATAGAAATAACGTCTATGATATTGACAATATTGAAATGAGTCTCTTAATAGAAATATTTGCAACTTGACCATTTCTGGAATTTTGTATTTAAAATTAACGCCAATCTACCCCTTCCAAACATAATTCACTACCATTATTCTATAATACATTTCTCCTTTGGTCAAAGTTCTATTCTTTGTCCTCAAACATGCCTTGCATGTCTTTGCTCAAGTTACCCCTCCACTCCTTGCCTGTAATGACTTGCCTGCCATGTCTCCTCATTCTCACTGCCTATCTCAATCTTAGCAATTCTTCCAAGTCCTGCTCAGCTCTTCTCTGTATATCTTAATGATCTCTCCTTCTTCTGATTTACTTTATGTACTCTAGCACACAATTTCTGTATTGCTTATATGATTGTCTTGTGACAATACCAGGAATGCAGCTGGTGGGAATATGGGTGCTCATTATGGGATTTCAGCACCTTAGCAGAATTCCTGTGAGTCCAGACAGTTTTATCCATTCATTCAGAAACTAAATTGTATCCATTCTTCCTGTGATCGGTAGGTTAAGTGTTTTGTTCTACTCTCAGAACCAGAATAAAAAGTTTAAGCTGAGTGACTAAAAAAAAATAACTATCATCAGAGGACTTGACTTTATTATTTCTTTTACACTACAAAGAAGATTATTACTATCACATCAATTTTGCAGATGAGAAAATTAACCAGCTATTAAACACCAGATCCAGGATTCAGTGACAAGACCAGCTGTCTCCACAATGGGAATTTCCTAATTTATACAGCACTGCTTCTCTGTGTTAAGTAGGCAAGCTTTTGGTCCAGGTTGAAATGAGTAAGGCTTTCTCCCCAGATAGTCAATCAGGAGAATACAGTTGAGCCACAGAGTCAGAATGTGTCAAATCAGAGTCAAGGATTTGCAAAAACAAACAGCAAGGCCAGTAGCTCCAGGTTTATTTTATTCAGGACTATCAGGTGTAGCTACCATTTATATCTAATGAGATATTGTCTATTGAATTTGGCATCCCTGATTCTAAATAAATGACGTGACCTGCAGATTAAACATTCCCTTTTTTTTTTTTTTTTGAGACGGAGTTTCGCTCTTGTTACCCAGGCTGGAGTGCAATGGCGCGATCTCGGCTCACTGCAACCTCCGCCTCCTGGGTTCAGGCAATTCTCCTGCCTCAGCCTCCTGAGTAGCTGGGATTACAGGCACGTGCCACCATGCCCAGCTAATTTTTTGTATTTTTAGTAGAGACGGGGTTTCACCATGTTGAGCAGGATGGTCTCGATCTCTTGACCTCGTGATCCACCCGCCTCGGCCTCCCAAAGTGCTGGGATTACAGGCTTGAGCCACCGCGCCCGGCCTAAACATTCCCTTTTAATAGCTCCTTAAGAGCTCCAAGTATGTCCCCAACAAACTTGCATACTATCTGAGCACTTGGGTATTGGAAAGAATTACTGCCATTATGAGTCACAGAATGAATAGTTTTAAATTGTGAACATGTGTATCCTTTTACATTATTAATTTTTTTCAATAACCTTGTATTATTTTTAGTCTCTTTAATTGTAAAATCTACAATAAACATGACTTTAGGTATACATTTTAAAAGAAAATGTGGCTGGGCACAGTGGCCTGTAATCCCAGAACTTTGGGAGGCTGAGGCAGATGGATCACCTGAGGTCAGGAGTTCAAGATCAACTTGGCCAGTGTGATGAAACGTTGTCTTTACTAAAAATACAAAAATTAGCTGGATGCGGTAACAGGTGCCTGTAATCTCAGCTACGCTAGAGGCTGAGGTAGGAGAATTGCTGGACCCTGGGAGGCAGAGGTTGCAGTGAGCCGAGATCACACCATTGCACTCTGGCTCAGATGACAACAGCAAGACCCTTTCTTTAAAAATAGACAAAAGGAAAAAGTTAAAAGTTAAAACCCTTTCCCCATCACCTAGCTTAAAAAATAACATTATCTTTGACTATTACCCTATATGCTTCTCCCCTGTTAAATGCTCCTCATTCCCCTGGAGTAACCACTATTCTGAGTTTTGATTTATTTTCTTATTTCATTTATAATATTGTCACATATGTCTGTTTCCCTATATTCATTAGTTTTATATTCACTTATTATAATTGCTTTATTATATTAGTTTTAACATATTCATTAGTCTTGACTTTGTAGAAATGAAATAATACCATATACATTCTATTTCATTCATTTTTAGCTGAGCATTGTTTTTGAGATTTATCCAGTTGTTACAAGTAGCAGCTGTTCACTTATTTTCATAGCTCTGTGGTATTCCACTATACAAATATGCTGTGATTTAACTTATCCTTTCTATGAATAGCAACATATGGTTTATTTTCAGTATTTTTCTTCTGCATGCTTCTATAAGCATTCCTGTACACAGGTCTCTTGGTGTTCATTTGGAAGAGTTTTTCCAGTGTTTACACCTAGGAATGGAATTGCCCAGTGAAATATTACATGCATATTAAAATTTACTATTTAGTTAGAAAGTTTCTTCCAAAATAGTTATATCAATTTACATTACCAACAGCAATGTATGAGAATTCCTATCACTCTACATCTTTGCCAAAACTTAATCAGACTAAAATTTGTGTCATTAAGATGAGTAGTTTTAGTTTATAGCTATCAAATTACTAATGTGGTTGAGCATTTTTGACATTTATTGGCTACTTTCGTTTTCTGTGAAATGCCTGCTTGTATCTTTTGCCCATTTTTCTATTGTGCTGTTCACAAGTTTATTAATTTTTATAGTCATGCTTTATATATTCTGGATTGCAATTATTTTTCATTTATGTGTGTTGAACATCTTTTCCCATTTTACGGCTTATTTTTTCACTCTTTTTATGATGCCTTATAATGAAAACAAATTCTTAATTTTAATATAGTCAAATGCATACCACTTGTTCTTTATAGTTTGATTTTTTGGAATCTTATTTGAAAGATTTCTCCCTACTCTGAGGATGTAAATATCCTTTATATTTTCTTCTAAAATTTTAAATGTTGCCTTTAAATTTGAGCTTTTAATCTACCAAGTTTATCTTTTGTGTGTAGTACATAGACTTAATCTAATTTTATTTTTTCCATGTGAGGAACCACTTGCTCCAGCATAATTTTAAAAACACATCTTTTCCACACTAATTGGAAATGCCATTTCTGCTGCTCCTCAGATCTGTCATAGTTAATGGTATCCCACCCTCTAATACACACACACATACATATGCAGACACACAGACACACACACACACACACACATGCATACACACAAACAGCTTTTCATCCTCAGGAATGCCTTAGTTATTTTGGCCTTTTATACTTTCATTTTAATTTTATCATAAAAATTTCATAAGAAATCTCATTGGAATTTTGATTGGAATTACATGGAATAACATTGGAAAAATGAAAATCTTCATGATTTTAAATTTTTCTATGAAAATGGGTTGCCTCTCAAGTTATTTGTATCTTTGAAAGTGTCTGTTAATAAAGTTATATAACTTTCTCCATAGTAATCTTTCACACCTTAAAAAATTATAGATCTCTTATATATTTTATCTCTACTATAAATGATACCATTTTAAACTGCATTTTCTGTTTATTACTTGTTTGTATAAATGCAATCGATCTTGATAAAAAACTTAATTCCAGCAATATCACTAAACATGATTATTAGTTTAAATACTTTTCTATTCATTTTTTGGTTTCTATGTCATCTGAGAATAATGGCAATTTTCTTTCTTCATTTCCAACATGCTTAGCTTAAAGGAGCATCACATAAAAGGAAAATGAGGAAAGTATTCGGAGAATATGGCAGAGTAGAAAGCACCAGAAATCTGTCTCCCTTCCTAAACAAAAATTTTACTGGCAGAATTTGTGTGATGCAATTACTTTGGAACTCTAGAGTCTATTGAAGCCCTGCAACTTCATAAGAAAGCTTCATAGGTAAATTGAAGTTAATTTTGGTCAATTTCAATTCTTAGCACGGTAGCAGATATTCTTCCTTCACCACTAAGCCCCAAGGCAGGCAGCTGTGCATGCGTTCTGGGAGAAGCTTATACAGAGCTTGTGGGAGCCAGGGTGGGCAATAAAGGACTATGTGTTTCAAACATCAGAGATCTGTGCTCTTGTCACTAATTGCTGCTTCTGATTACAAAGGTGCAGATGAAGAGGCAGGCAATCATTGTTGTTGCATCTTCCCCCATGGTTGCAAGCTACCCCCCCTCTGGCTGAAGTCATATCCTGGTTATGTAAAGGCTTGGCAGCATTCTTATCTTCCCTTTATTTTTCTCTTTGCAATATTTGGAAGCCAGACTTCACACATGAGGATATTAAAAAATTACTGTATATACTGGGAGAATTAGAAAGTGACTGTATATGCCCAAGGAAAGACTCAGAAAAGACCTGTGAAGATCTTAAGTTTGTACTTCAGGTTTATTCTCAGCACAGGGCTAGCTTACAACAAAAACATCAAAACAAAACTCCAAACCAAAGCCAAGTGCAGTGACCTGTAATCCCAGCTACTCAGGAGACTGAGCTCAGAGGAGCATTTGAGCCCAGGAGTTTGAGGCCAGTCTGGGCAACAGCAAGATCACAGCTCTAAAAAATAAAAAGTAAAAAAAGATAAGAAACCAAAGCAATGACAAAAAAAAAAAAACCCCAGTAAATCCTGGGGAAGGGGGAGAATCTGCTTGTCAGAGATACCACATTATTAGATTCAAATGTCCAGTTTTTAACCAAAAATCACGAGGCATACAAAGAAACAAGAAAGCAAAGCTCATTCAAGTGAAAAAAGTAAATCAATAGAAATGTCTCTGAAAAAGATCTGGCAAATATACTAGGCCAAGACTTTAGAACAACTGTCTTGGATATGCTCAAAGAACTAAAAAAAAAAAAATGTAGAGAATGAAGAAAATGATGTATGAACAAAATGTAAATATTAATAAGATTTTTAAAAACTTGAACCAAAACATAAAATAAATTCTGGAGCTAAAAAGTAACATAACTGAAATGGAAAACTCACTCGAAAGGTTCGGGGCAGATTTGCACTGACAGGAGAAAGAATTGGTAAACATGAAGACAGGAGAGTGAAAATTATCAGCTTTGAGGAACAGAAAGAAAACAAATTGAAGAACACCAAACAGAACCTAAAGGACATGTGTGTGTGTATATGTGTGGGATGCATGGCAACATATTCAAGCTTATGTACATGGCAATTGAGGTTGAGCATGGAAAAGTACTGAGGCATTGTGTGTATGTTATTTGTGCATGAGATTGAAACTCCTTGACCCTGGAAACAGGACAGGGAGTGGAGTGTGTGGTATGATAAGGAATACTAAAAACAGCCTCTTGAGAATGCAGTTTGACTGTGTACAAGGTCATAGGTGCCTCAGCATCCCACCTCAAATGACCATCTAGTGGATGTTTGTAGTTAATACAAGTCTTTTCAATAAATGCTTGCTGGATGGATATTGGGGCAGACTCTCCCAGAAGAGCTACCTTCCTATCCCCGCTCAGCTGGAACTGTCTGAGTACTTAGTTCTTGGCATTCACAGCAAGCTATATGATCTGCAATGTGAAAAGCCATCAAGTGGACCAACATACACATTGTGAGAATTTGAGAAAAATAAAAGAGAAAGAAAGGATTAAAGAGAATATTTTAAAAGATAATGGACTAACACTTTCCACATTTGATGAAAGACATGTATATAAACATCCAAGAACTCAGCAAACTCCAAGTAAGATGAACTCAAAGAAATCCACACCAAGACACATTATCATCAAAATTTAAAAGCCAAAGACAGAGTCTTGAAAGCATCAGAAGAGAAGCAACTGGCCACATACAAGGGATTCTCAATAAAATTATCAGCACATTTCTCATCAGAAACTTTGGAAGCCAAAAGACAGTGGGCAGATATAATCAAATTTCTGAAAGAAAAAAAGTGTCAACCAAAAATCTTGTATCTGGCAAAAATATCCTTCAAAAGCAAGGGATAAGATGAAACATTTCTAGATAAACAAAAGCTGACGTAGTTTGTTGCCAATGGACCTGTCCTGTAAGAAATGCTCAGAGGAGTTCTATAGGGTAAAATAAACAGACACTAGACAGCAACTTGATGCCATATGAATAAATAAAGTTCTCAGTAAAAGTAAACACATGGGCAATTATAAAAGCTAGTATTATTGTAACAGCGGCTTATAACTCCACGTTTTGTTCTCCACGTAATTTAAGAGACAAATGCATTTCAAAGAATCATTAGTTTATATTTTTGAACATACAATGTATAAAGGTGATATTTCATAACATCAACAACTGAAAGGGGTAAGAAATGGGGCTATAAAGAAGCAGAGTTTTTGTAAGTTATTGCAGTTAAACATGTGTAAATTAAAATTAGAATGTTATAATCTTAGGATATTAAATGTAATCCCCATTGTAACCACAAAGAAAATAGCTCTGTGTGTATGGATATATGTGTGTGTGAGTGTATATATGTATATGTGTATATATGTGTGTGTGTATATATATATATATATATATAAAAGGAAATAAGAAAGAAATGTAAACATTTTACTATAAAGAACTAACCACAAAGAAAGTAATGTCAGAAATAAGGGACCAAAAAACTAAAAGGCATATAGAAAACAAATAATTAAGATGACAGAAGTAGTTCCCTATTTATCAGTAATTAAATGTAAATGTATTAATGTTTCAGTCAAAATACTGAGATTGGCAAAATGAATTAAAACACATAATCCAACCATACTGTCTACAAAAGACTCATTTTAGATTTAAAGACATAAATAGTTTGAAAGAGAAAGAATGGAGAGAGGTATTCTATGCAAATAGCAACCAAAAGGGAGCAGGGGCGGCTATATTAATAACAGACAAAATAGATTATTAAAAAATTTACAAGAGACAAAGCTGGACATTATATATTAATAAAAGGTTTAATGCAGTAAGAATATAACAATAACAAACATTTCCATACCTAATGACACACCATAAAATTATTTAAAGCAAAACTTGACAGAATTAAAGGAAGAAATAGATAGTCCTACAATAAATAATAGTTGTAAAATTCAATAGCGCATTCTCAGTAATGAATACAACAACCACATGGAAGATAAGTGAGAAAATAGAGGACCTAAACAACATAATAAAACAACTTGATGTAAGAGATATATACAGAATACTCCACCTAACAAAAACAGCGTTTACATTCTTCCCAAGTGCACATGGGACATTTTTCAGTATAGACTATATATTAGGTCACAAATTAAGTCTCAATAGATTTAAAAATATAGAGATCATACCAAGTATCTTCTCCAACCACAATGAGGTGAAGTTAAATCAATAATAGAAGTGAAACTGTAGAAGCCACCAGTGTGTAGAAACTAAACAACACACTCTTAAAGAATAATAGATTAAAGAAGCAATCACAAGGGAAATTAAAAAATACTTAGAGATGAATGAAAATAAAAACATACCAAAACTTGTGAGACCCTGTGAAGGCACTATGAAGTGGGAACATTATAACTGTAAATGTTTACATTGAAAAACAAGAAAACAAGAAAAATCTCAAATTGACAATCTAATTAATTATACTTAATGAGCTAGGAAAAGAAACCCAAAGGTAGCAGAAATAATAAAGACTGACTCTCAGATAAATGAGTTAGAAAATAGTAAAACAATAAAGAAAATCAATAAAGTAAAAAGCTAGTTCTTTGAAAAGGCAAAACATTTCGACAAACTTTTGGCTAGATAAACCGAGAAAAAAGAGGAGACTCAAATTACTGAAATCAGAAATAAAAATGGGAACACTACAGTTGACTGTAAAAAAAAAAAGAATTATCAGGCTTTTATGGACAATTTATGCCAACGAATTAGATAATCCAAATGAAATGAACAAATTTCTAGAAACACAAAACCTACCAAAGCTAAATCATGAAAAAGAGAGAAAATTGGACTAGACCTATAACTACTAAGGAGATTGAATTAGTAACAAAAATGTTACACTGGACATGATGGCTCATACCTGTAATCCCAACACTTTGAGGCTGAGGTAGGAGAATCAATTCAGCCTGGGGGCTTGAGGCTGCAGTAAGCTGTGATTGCACCACTGCATTCCAGCCTGAGTAATGGAGTGATACCATGTCTCAGAAAAAAATAATAAAATAAGCTTCTAACAAAGAAAAGCCATAGACCTGATGACTTGACAGGTGAATTCTACCAAACATTAGTGACAGACTAACACGAATTCTTTTCAAATTTCCAAAAAAAAAAAAAAGTGAAGAGGAAAAACACTTTCTAACACATTCTATGTATCCAGCATTACTGCAATATCAAAGCCAGATAAATATACAAAAACTACAGACTAATACTCTTTATGAACATTGATGAAAAAATCCTCAACAAAATACTATTAAACTGAATTTAACAGTATGTTAAGGGATTATATACCATGATTAAGAGGGACTTATTCATGGAGTGCAAGTTCAACATATGAAAATTAATGAATGTAATATACAACATTAAAAGAATGAGGAAAAAATGGCATAATCATGTCAATTGATGCAGAAAATGTATTTACCAAAATTTAACACCCACTCATAATAAAAATGAACTAGGAATTAAAGCAAACTATCTCAACATAATAAAAGCCGTGCTTGACAAACCCACAGCTAATATCATACTGATTAATGAAAGACTGAAAGCTTTTCTTCCAAGACCAGAAACAAGATAAGAATGCCTGTGTTTGCCACTTCTATTCAACATAGTCTTAACCAGAACATTTAGGCAAAAATAAGAAATAAAGGACATCCAATTTGGGGAAAAAGTAGTGAAATTGTTCCTGCAGATGTGATCTTATACATGAAAAACCCTGAAGATTCCACACAAAAAATTTTGTCAGAGCTAATGAATTCAGCAAAATAACAGGTTACGAGTCAACACAAAAATCAATTTCATTTTTATAAACAATAAAAATTGAAAAAGAAAAATTGTAAAAATAATTACATTTACAATCGCATCAAAAAGAATAAAATACTTAGAAATTAACTTAATGAGGTGAAAGACTTGTACAATGAAAACTACAGAACTGCGTTCAAATAAATTAAAGAAGATATGAAAAAATGGAATCATACCCCATATTCATGAATTGGAAGACTTAATATTGTTAAAATGTCTATACTATCCAAAGTGATGTACAGATCCAGTGCAATTTCTATCAAAATCTCAATGATGTTCTCTTTGTTTTTGTTGTTGTTGGAGACAGAATTTCACTCTGTCACCCAGGCTAGAATGCAGTGGTTTGATCATAGCTCACTGCAGTCTTGACTTCTTAGGCTCAAGCAATCCTCCCACTTCAGCCTCTCAAGTAGCTGGGACCACAGTCATTGCCACCATGTCTGGCTAAATTTTTTGTATTTTTTATATGGACAGGGTTTTGCCATGTTGCCCAAGCTGGTCTCGAACTTCCTAGCTCAAGCAATCTGCCCACCTTGGCCTCCCAAAGCGCTGAAATTAGGAGCGTGGGCTACCACATCTGGCCCCATGATGTTTTTTGGGCCATTATCTAACATCATATGCAAAATTAACTCAAAACAGATCAAAGGCCTAAATATAAGACCTAAAAGTGTAAAACTCTTAGAAGAAAACATGGGGCAAAAATTTCATGATGTTGGACTTCGCAATAATTTGTGGGATATGACACCCAAATCACAGACAACAAAAGAATAAAATGCACAAATTGGACTTCATGAGTATTTTAGAAGTTGGCATATCAAAAGGCAATACAAACAGAGTAAAAATGCAACTCACGGAATGGGATAAAATATTTGCAAATAGCATATCTGATAAGAGATTAATATTCAGAATATAGAGAGAACTTCTAAAATTCAATGACACAGAAGGACACACACAAAACCAAACAGCTTGATTCAAAATGGGCAGAAGACTTCAATATATATTTCTTCAAAGAAGATATTGAAATGGCCAATAAACACATAAAAAGATACTTAACGTCATTAATCATTAAGGAAATGCCTATCAAATCTACAATGAGATATCACCTCATATCCACTAGGATGGCTACTATCAAAAGAAAGAAAATAATAAGTGTTAACAAGGATGTGGACAAATTGGAGCAGTTGTGCCCTGTTGGTGGGAATATAAAATGGTACAGCTACTATGAAAAACAGTATGGAAGTTCCTAAAAAAATCATATGTAGAATTACCATATGATCCAGCAATTCCGCTTCCAGGTATACCCAAAAGAATTGAAAGTTTGGTGTCAAAGAAATATTTGTACACCTATGTTCCCAGTAACATTGCTCACCATAACTAAAACATGCAACCAACTCAAGCATCCCTCAATGAATGAATGGATAACAAAACTGTTATATATACATACAATAAAGTATTATCAGCCTTTAAAAGGGAATTCTGACTTTGTTACAACATGAATGAACCTTGAGACATTATGCTAAATGAAAAAAGCCAGTCCAAAAAGACAGATACTATATGATTTTTCTGTTTATGTGAGATACTTGCAATAGTCAAAATCATGGAGACAGAAAGTACAATAGTGGTTTCCTGGAGCTGTGGGAGGGGGAAATGGGGACTTACTGGTTAATAAGCATACAGTCGAAGTTTTACATGATGAAAAAATTATGGAGATGGAAAGCGGCGATGGCTGAAGAACATGATGAATATATCTAGTACCACTGAACTGTACACTTAAAAATGTTTAAGTTGGTGATTTGTTTTGGTCTATTTTACTACAAGAAAAACATTTTTAAAACACCGAGGAAAGACAATGGAGACTGACCCATGCAGTCAATCTGAGTGAGAATGACAGTTTATTCACATAAAAAGAGGGCAAGACTGTTAGACTAACCAGTGCCAGCCAATTGCAGAGAGCGTTCTCCCACACCTGTCTGATACACCTGTCTGATATTCTGTTCTGACATATGACAGAATGTAAAACACCTAGCACCAGGCCTAGCACATATTAGTTATTTAATAACTAATTTATTTAATAAATTTTAGTTAATGTTATTTTTCCCAATCTGAGGAGCTCAAGTCCTTGGATAGCTGAGGAGTAATTGTAGGGGAAAGGGGAGTTTGCACCTCAAATATTGTGTATGAATTAAATAACTTACATGTTTCAAATATAAATTTAATTATAATTATCATTTTTTTAGATTTTATTTTATTTTAAGTTCTGTGATATGTGTGCAGGATGTGCAGGTTTGTTACCTAGGTAAATGTGTGCCACGGTGGCTTGCTGCAGCTATCAACCCATCACCTAGGTATGAAGCCCCACATGCTTTATCTGTTTATCCTGATGCTTTCCCTCTCCCGAGTCCCCTGACAGGCCCCAATGTGGGTTGTTCCCCTTCCTGTGTCCATGTATTCTCATTGTTACAATTATTTTCAAAATATGGATGTTTAAATAAAATACTAATTCATTTGGAAATTCCAGTTGAATTTTGTGATATATTTTCTTTTTTTTCTCTTTTTTTTTTTTTTTTTTTAAAAGTTTTACTTTAAGTTCCAGGATACAAGGGCAGAATGTGTAGGTTTGTTCCATAGGTATACATGTGCCATGATGACTTGTTCCACCTATCAACCCATTATCTAGGTTTTAAGACCCACATGCATTAGGTGTTTGTCCTAATACTCTCCCTCCCCTTGTCCCCCACCCTCTGACAGGCCCCAGTGTGTGATGTTCCCTTCCCTGTGTCCATGTGTTCGCATTGTTCAACTCTCAGTTATGGGTGAGAATATGCAGCGTTTGGTTTCTGTTTCTGTGTTAGTTTGCTGAGGATGATAGCTTCCAGCTTCATCCATGTCCCTGCCAAGGACATAATCTCATTCCTTTCTATGACTGCATAGTATTCTATGATGTATATGTACCACATTTTCTTTATCCAGTCTATCGTTGTTGGGCATTTGGGTTGGTTCCATGTCTTTGCTATTGTGAATTGTGATGCAATAAACACATGTGTGCATGTGTCTTTATGGTAGAATGATTTATATTCCTTTGGGTATAAAATGTTCTGTGCAGAAGACATCTGAGGGGAGAAGAAAAGACACACAAATAATACCTTTAAGGGTAAGCAACCTTTATCCCACATAAATGGCAATGCAGTTATAATAAGCAAATGATAGAATAAGCAAATTAATATAATAATCAAATTGCAGTCGGAAGGGGAGAAGGGAAAAGATTTATATATATATTTATACTCACCTGACTATGGAGGATTCACCACCAGACCTAGAAGCAGCAGCTGAGCTCCAGAGTCAGCCACCCGTTTGTGCACAGACAAGGAGAGGTCTCATGAAGCTTCGGTACAGTCTGGGACCCTAGCCCTTTCTGTAATGAGTTGTTTGGCACGAGGCCTAGTAATAAGGGCCCTTCATGACTGGACTCAAGGAACACAAAAAGGTCAACTTATTTTTTGCTATTGTCTATTGTTTTTCCATAACTCATGTATAGGAATAGATTGAAATAGATATTTCTGCAAAACACTACTGGATGAACACCTCAAGGGGTTCACACAACCTGCTTCAGGACTTGGTGACTATTGTTTGTGTCCATGTTCAATTGAGTTCAAATTTAATAATTTAACTTTTCCTCTAAATTCGGCATCAACTTGATACTCAATTGTAGGAAAATACCCTTATGGATACGTGGGGAAGGCTTATTTGATATAGATTACAGATACAGGGTAAGCACAGGAGAATTAAAAGCACAATTAATAAAAACCACACCCACCATGGCTTTGCAAGGAGAGTAATATTGTGAGAACTGGCTATACACACAACATTCAGCATGCAATAAGGCATAAACCCCTCCTTGGACTGCGGTAAGCTTATCTAATGCCGTTTGATTTTGCAACACAACAATACACAGCTGAGCAAATTCATCTGATAACAACAAAAGCCCAGTGTCTGACTCTGGAGCCCAGGCTGTTGCTTCCCAGTCTGGTGGTGAGTCCTCCTTTTGAAAAGCAATTGTTAGCTTCCTATTGGGCTTGCTGGAAACAGAGCACCGCTGTTTCAACCATGATGTCTTTATGAGGCCTGAAATTACTGTTATGACTTGGGTTATGAGTTCCCCCAAAACTCACTGGATTTTTTTTTAATAGACAAAGATAGGGACCATCATCAATTTTATCATGTTTAACCCTTTATTTAGAAGCCATAATCACATAGACTTTCTAAGAGGGAGCTGTGGTGGGAGTCTACCCAGAAGTTCTGTTGGTTCAATCGGCCTATTTTAGATTATATTCTTCACCTGTTATGAGGAACTAATCTCATAAGTCACATACTTTGTCTTTCCTCTCCTTTGCACCCATTTAACTGGAGCACATAACACCCCGACAATGTGACAACCTGTGCCATCTTGAACTAATCCTACCAGTCATGGGAGGAGGGTCAGAGGAATGCATATGTTTGATCCTGCTTAGATAAGACCATATACAAATCATTTTACATGCACCAAAGTTTTCAAACTGTAATCTCAATCTAAATGCTGAGTCCCCTCCTTGGAGCTAATTTTTTCAAGGCCAATGATAACGATCATGGAAAGATAGGCTTGGTGATCTTAACTAGCCAGTGTCCTTTTATCACTCTGTATCCGTAGGAATTTAGTGGACTAGTCCCCATGAGTGTCATACCAATCTTTGAAAGTGATGGGACACATCACCTGGGAAACACCTTTTAAATCCCTCCTTGGTTCACATGTTGGAGGCCATGGTGTGTGCCTCTGTCTGACATCCAGCTCTCTATACTGGTTGTCAAGTGATTAAGGGTGAGTAGCTAAGCAGCATGCACACTGGGATTTCTGGAACAGTACTTTTTAGGTAAAAAGTCAGAGACTGAAGCAATGGCGGATGAGTGATCCTCTGCTGTTTATTTTATTCTCAGGCAGCACATAACTTGAGAAAGAGGCTCTGGGCCTTGGATGTTGGGACTTTTAAACTTCTTAACAAAACCCTAGTGAGATTAGGATATGGGATCTAATAACAGTATTACATAGCAAAACCTTGGCTTTCAGTCTTATCTGCTACTTCAGCATTCATCTATTGGAGAACACTTGGCTTTCTCCTGATATAATCTAACCCTGTGATTACAGTACAATTGCTTGGTGTAAACTTGGCTGAAGTTCTCATTCACCACAGTCAGCACTCTGCCGGGATGGATTGCATTAGGACCCGGGCTATATAGGTAATAGCTGGTTTCCAGATGCAACCGGCCAACTTTCTTTTCCAGGAGGCCACCTGCAGGCCACTAGGCAAGTTAACTCTTACCTGTCAACTGTCTTATGGGAGAAATTGACAAAAACCATCATAACCAAGGCATAACATAGTTAAGTTATTGAACTTCAAGAATAAATCATGAATTCTTCAGGCATTCAGAGGAAAAAAATCAAATAACTTTTAAAAGTGGATTATAGAAGGGTAGTGATTATCCACTGGCTTCAAACATCCCCACAACAATATTCAATGCCAGAACACAGTGGAGCAGTGCCTGCTATGTAAAGCTAAGTTCACCTGGAAGCAGCCCACGTGAGAGTGTAGTAGAATGCAAGGAATGTAAGAGACAGAGGAGTGAAACAGGGAAGAAGAGAGGGCTAATAAAAACATGCTTTTATCAAATTAGCCACTGGTAGAAACAACTAAATGCTCTACCCCTGGGGAACAGTGTTAGAAGTCTTACAAAATGTGTTTCTAGAATATCATGAAAAGAAAGGTTGAAACATCATGTTCCCCTGATCTTCATAAATGACAATAACCCCTCTGCATGTCCAGATTGTACCCGTTTGAATGGAAACCTGTATCTCAGAAGCTGTAGGAAGGGTAGCAAGAAGGGCACAACACAGATCTAAAGGAAGATTTCCTAGCGCCATGAAGACAATTAAGGCTTATGCAGAATTGGTCAATGCAGCTTCAACTGGAATTAAAAGATAAGGCGGAGATAATCTGAAATCATGTTAAGAAGTTTTGTCTATACCTGAAGAGTTCTGACGAAAAGAAAGTACAAGCCCATCATATTATATTCTACCAAGTATAATATATTTGAATTATGCTTTCCAAGAACAGAGGAGACAGGCAGACATTCTCACATATGAAGGAGCTTAAGGCCTGTGGCAGCTACACAAATACTTGAAAAAACTATTCAACCACAGAACAGCCAACCCTGAAGAAGTAAATGAAAGAGCCATGGGAAAAGAACTAGCTCAGTATTCAATGCCAGAATAAAAAGCAGTGATATTTACAAAATTTCGAGTAAAGGAGTGAACCAATAACTTTATGTCCAAAAAGTTACCAATCAAGTAAAAAGACAACAGTCAGGCATTTTCATATATCCAAGAAAATGGAAGATACTGCAAGTCCTTCTTGGCAAACAAAGACAAAACAAACAAGTAGCTAATTAAAGAAACGAATATTGAAGAAGCTGTCGTATAAGTATAGGGGATGAATATTGCATTGATTTAAACACAGGACTTTAGTTCTATTATAAAACAAAGTGATAATAAAAATTTGGGGCTGGATGTAGTGGCTTATACCTGTAATCCCAGCACTTTGGGAGGCTGAGGCAGGAGAACTGCTTGAGCCTAGGAGGTCGAGGGTGTGGTGAGCCATGAGTTCACTCTACCCAGCCTGGGCAACGAAATGAGACCTTGTTTCAAAAAAAAAAAACAAAACAAAAAACCACTTTTTAAGTTGAAAAAAATTGACTCTGTGAAAATAATTTAAAAAATGAGGAGGTGACAGCTATGGAAAGGATTTTAGACTTTTATCTCCCATACCTCTAGATAAATAAATGTGGGTTTGAAACTATAAATTCAGCTTCTGTTTTTCATAATCTTTTATTCTTAATCCCATTTTTTTGCTTCTCTTTAGTGCACATAAGACAGGTTTTTGTATTCTTACTGTCTTCAATTCTTACCTTTCCATTCTCTCTTAAACCTACTGCACTCAGGCTTTTGCCACCAAGTTGTTTACCAACCCTACTTCTGTCAATCTTATCAGTGATCTACAGGTTGTTAAATTTGATGGTCAATTCTCAGACCTGACCTAAGTCATATTTAACAAACTTGATCACTTTCTCCTCCTTAATATGTTTCTTTTCTTGGCTTTCAGGGTACTTGACTCTTGGTTTTCCTTCTGCCTCCCTTAGCCCTCCTTTTTTGGTCTTTATTACTTGTTCCTACTCTTCTCTCCAGCCTCCCTCTGAGTGCTGAAATGCTCAGGGCTTAGTCCTTGAACGCTTTCCTTTCTCTGTCTCCCTTAATGATCTCATCTAATCTTTTGACTTTAAATATGAACTACCATACCTCCAATAGTCTTATGTCCAACTATCTACTCCATAGCTCCACTTAGAAACCCAATAACCATCTTAAATTCAACATGTCCAAAGTGAACTCCTGCTCTTCTTTCATAATTTACTCTACATTTAGCTTTCTTAATTTCAGTTGATGGTAATTTCATATTTGCAATTTTTTAAGTGAAAATGTTGAAATTATCCTTGGCTCCTCTTGTCGTCTCCCACACTCTACGTACAATCCATAAAGAAAATGGCCAGCTTAACAAATCTTAAGAATACAGCTTAAACGCAATCAACTCGGACCACGTCTACTGCTGCTACTTTGTTCTGAGCCTGCGTCTCTCCCCTCAGTCACTGCAATGGCCTCCTAATGGTGCATTCTCAGCAAACAGGCCAAATTGATCATAGCAAAATGAAATTTGTTCATGGGTTGTTGTTATCTGAGTCTTACATTCTTGGGGTCCCCAGCCTTCATGTGAGTACATGTTTTGAGAATGAAGGGACTATGTATTTTCCTTGAATCCCCCTGCTTCTGCTACCCAACACCCAGGAAGAGCAATGTATGCTGTAGGCTTGGGGGCTGGTGGGGCAGCTGTATACCATTGGGAGACAGGGATTAATTACATCTAAGATCTGACAGTAAAGAAGCAGAAGCCATTGTACAGTAATGCAATAACGCACAACCTTTTATTGCACAAGAACTACTGAGGCTGAGTGAGGTGGTATCTGACAAATGTCATCACCAGTTGCAGCAGGAGCAGGAGGCATCGAAGACAAGGCCAGTCTGGCAGTGCTGGATGAAAGTCTTTCCATTCAGACAGTTGTAGAAGGCATTCTTGTCAGTAGGGTCAGGGTACAGGCCACTGGCCCTGTTGGCACAGAATCCACTACCACTGGAGCTGCTCCCAGAGCTGCTGCCAGAGCTGCCCCCAGAGCTACCGCTGTGGCTGCCACCACCTGTGCTGGGTGCCTCGGTAATGGGAGCAATGGGTTGAGCTGGAGCCTTGCAACCTGAGAAGAAAAATTAAATAAATAAATCCTGAACCTCCTTGCTTTTAGCCAGTGATACCTGATGCGTGAGAGCTAATACCCTGGAGTGTGTTCTTGGCTCCTCTTTCCATGTCTGTGCATATTTCAGGCTCCTGATTTGCTATATCTTCCCTGTTCCACTCACCCCTTTGCTTAGCAACTCCTTCCTCATCCTTCAAGGCACAGTGCATTTCTTGCTCCTTACATCATACTGATTGAAATTTCTCAGGATCATGAACTCACAAGAACGTTATTTATTCTTTCGGGGCGCACTTTATCGTATAATATCTTCTGTATTGTCTGGCTTTGCAATTTTGTGAATCCAATTTCTCTCCCTAGATTGTAAACTTCCATAGAGTAGACATAGATATGGGTATTTACGCATTTGGATCACCTGTGGTACCTACAGAGCACTGTATATATAATAGATGTTCAACAAATTGCTTGTGAAATGAATGAAGGAAGGAAGAAATGGTGAAGAGCCCTATTTGTTCTTCCCACCATTAACCAATTGTTACCAGATAGGAATGGAGCAATAGTCAGACAATTACTTATGCAATGGCTCCCTGACTTCTAAGGAACCTTTGGCATTTCTCTCAAGTCTGAGGCTTAGTGTCCCTTCTCACTCCCTAACTCACTTGCACTCTGCAGGCCCAGAGCATCCTTCAGGGTGGTGATCAGAGGGAATTTTCCTTGGTTGCAGAAAGTGCCTGTGAAATCATCCAAGTCAATGGCCCAGACCATGGCCCCTCCGAAGTTGTTCTTCTTTAACCAATCAGCCTGTAATAATTAGAAAGGAAGCCAATTATGTAGACACCAAGACTGAGCTGTGGCTTCAGGGCTATAATGGGAACTTGCTCACAGGCACCAACAGCCCATGGAACACAGTCTACCTTGATTTTGAAACTCTTGGTGTTATCGTATCCAAGCCACTCATTTCCTTTGTAGGCATAGGGAACATCCTCAGGAGCCTCCCATACTTCAGTAGCTCCATCCTTCAGGAAGGTACAGATCTAACAATATAAGGAACAGATCAAGAGGTGGGCAGTGTCCTTGTGGTGGCAGAGGTAAAAGGACACGGGGACAGGGAAGTAGAGAAGGATTGCATAAAAACGACTTGAAAATGAAGGTCTGTGGCTCTATCGGCAAGTTTCTTAGTTCATTTGGGATTCTGTTTCTTCATCCCTTTTGAGTAATTTATTTTCAATGTGGGGAGAAAGTCTTAAATCAAGGAATGCCCTGGCAGTCAGAAGTATCTACAGATTTATATATTCTCACTAATGATAACCTGCTTTCCCACTCTTTCTGCGTTTGGAATCCAGCCTCAAAGGACCCTAGTGAAGGCCCAGTTGAAGTGATGCAAGAGGCGGGCTTATCTTGCCTCCCTTCTAGAGAGTCACAAACATCTACTTTCAGCTCCCATGGTTTACTAAATGGACCAAGAACTGCTAAATATTGTTTATATTATTAGCTACATGGACCCAGAAAAGCCACCTTTCCTCTAAATTTGCGTGTATACCTCATAGTAGGCCCAGAACCCAGACTGCCTGGTATAGGGCCCAGCAGGGCCAGGACCAGTGGTAGAGGCACCGATCCCATGGTTGGAGGGGTTGCTCAGAAGGAAGGTGTGTCCATAGGCGGGGAATCCAACGATGAGCTTCTCAGCTGGGGCCCCGCTGTCCTTCCAGTAGTTCATGGCATAATCCTGGAATGGCAGTGGGTTAGCTAGAGTTCTCACCCATAGCTGATGGCTTAGTGACTAATTATTAGCTAAACTTTTTTCGGTTTGGTGGTGCCTACTGTACAAAGTACTTGCAATACATTTAAAGTGGTATGCCTCATTCTAAACTAACTTCTTTTAATAACATGCCAATATGCAGGCTTTAAATATACCCTTCTGATAAAAGTATAATAGAAAAGTAAGACCTTTAAAATGATATTGCTGGTATGATTCATTAGTTAATGGCTGAAACTCTATATGACATACATGGGCAATGGATTAGAACAGTAGAAAATAGATAAGGCAAAAGCGAAACAGCAAAAGGGGAAAGGTGGAAACAACCTTTTATAATTTATTGAAATAGGAGCAGTGGGATATCATTTTCTTTTATTAAAAAACAACACACTCGTTATTAATCTTGTTTCATGTTAGGTAAAATTATCAATATGGTGTTAATAAATTGGCATGTTTTTTAGCATATGAGAATAGTTCATTAATTATGGCAGCCTAACTTCCCATTTGAGAAAACCACTTAACTTACAATACCTCTTGTGCCTGAATCTCTATGTGAGTTACATCATCATGTCTGGGCAGCACTTGCATCTGCACAGGGACTCACCACATTGAGGTAGGCATTGCTGCCAGTGTCCGTCGGGTATTTGTACAGGGGGCTGTTCTCTCCAGTGTAGCCTTCCCAGGAGCCATGGAGGTCGTAGGTCATGACATGGATGTAGTCCAGGTACCTGAGGTGGGGTAGAGGATTTAAAATCCCTTCTGATGGTCACTTCCCACACCTGTGAAAGCACATTTCCCCACTCCCAAAGCCTCCTAAACAAGGTCCCTGAATAGTAACACAGACCAAGGGCAAGACAGACCTGCCCAAGTGATACCTCCAGGAGTTTGGGGATAAGGTACATCACTCACTGTGACAGCTGGGGGATCTCATAGCCAGACTGGATGTTGGAGATGCCAGCAGCCACTGCAGCAGTGACCATCAGCCTGGGCTTGTTGGTCTGCTTGGCCTCCTGCTCAAAAGCTTCACGCATTTCCTATACAGGAGCAGGAGAAAGTCCGTGAATAGTAACTTTAAGTTGATTTTCATGAGGTTCGTGACTCTGAATTAAATTAACTTCTTCCATCCTTCCGTTCATCCCTCAGCATCCTTACTGAAATAGGGTCTTCAGGCCCTCCACCCCAACTAAACTTGTAGAAAACTAGGTTTAAGTTCCCAGTGATCTTTCATATGAGATGAGTGTATGCTTTCCAGTCAAAATGATCTGGAACTCAGCTCACCTGCACCAGGACAGTGAAGAGATGCTTGTCCTGAGGAGGGCTCCCACGAGAGCCAGGGTACTCCCAGTCAAAGTCCAGCCCGTCAAACTCATACTGGCGCAGGAATTTGATGACTGAGGTGATGAAAGTCTGGCGGTTCTCGGGAGTGGAAACCATGGCAGTGAAACTGAGGGAGACACAAAGAACGCAGGGTGAGGCCTTCGTGGTCCCAACACCTTGGAGTAAAATCAATCTAGGAAGTCATCACCAAAAAGAACTTACGGAGCAGTGCCAAAGTTCCAGCCACCAATAGCCAGGAGAGTTTTCAGTTCACTATTTCTGAGAGAAAAGAAACAACATGTTTTATCAGAACACATGAAAAGAAAGGGAAGCCATTTCAACACTGAGCTGCAACATTGAGCAAGAAGCCAGGAAAAGTGTCATGCAGCCTCTCGTCTCGATTTATCTTCATTCTTATCCTTATTTCCTAAATGATGAATGTTGCAGTAGGTGACTATGATTGCTATGTTTCAATGTCTCCACAGTTCTATTTACTTCCCTAGGAGTGAAGCCTCTGACCAAGGAGCCTGAATACTTTATCAACACCAGCTTTGGATTGCTTCCAAGTGGAAGATAGTTCTCTTCTGAGTCCACCAGTGCTTGGACTTGTAAGCTTCCCTTGGGAACTGAGCTGGGCTTTAGTTGGCAACTACCTTCTGTGAGCCGGCCATCCCCCTTAATATTAAATTCATCCTTGCACTTGAAATAATTTTTACAAAGCTAAATTTACCTGCCAGTTGGCCTGTTTGGAATTTCAGCCTGAAGTCTGCTGTGGAAGATCTTGTTTAAACTGTCTTTGAAGGTTAAAAGATTTGAAACTCAGGTTTTTTGTCACTTACTTGTTTTTCAGGCCATTGAAAGCTTGGTAGAGAGTCAAGTCATCCCATTCGATGGTTGTGATCTCGTTGTTCCGCATCCCAGCAAAGGCGTAGATCAGGTGGGTACAGAGGCAGGGGTCGATATTGTCAGGCTTGAAGCGCCCCAGGCCGGGCCGGTACTGGGCCCAGTTGGTGAAGTAGCATGTCAGCTGGTAGGCAGAGCCTGTTACCCAGAGGAAGAAGGTAAGAGACAAGCTCCCTAGGGAGTCATAGATTTATTTAAAACCACTGATTTCCAAATGATTTCCCTATTTGAAATCTCAAAGGAAAGGGGAAAAATCGATGTAAGAACTTTATGTTTCAGGAGACCTATAAAGAGCAGACAATTCAGGGCTGAAGGTATCTCTTAGAGATAGCGCTGTTCCTCCGAAAGAGAATTAAACAACCTTAGAAACCAGCGTCTTTAGCTGAAATAGAACTTTAAAGCTGGTAAACTATGATTTAGATGTATTTTTGCTCCCTTATGTGGGAATTCGCATTTATGTACCAAGCATTGCTCTGAGAAACTTACTTATATCCACTCATTAATCCTCACCAAAACCTTGCAAGAGAGGTACTATTATTTTTCCCATTTTACCCATTTGGAAACTGACACACAGAAAGGATGACGG
The DNA here is from genome assembly GCF_048565385.1 of Saimiri boliviensis. Classification (NCBI taxonomy): domain Eukaryota; kingdom Metazoa; phylum Chordata; class Mammalia; order Primates; family Cebidae; genus Saimiri; species Saimiri boliviensis. Next base: position 100,455,905 of record NC_133459.1, read on the forward strand.
TATAAGCCTATTTAGCCCTTGTACATGTCTCCCTGGGTAATTCCATCCAGGGGGAAATTAGCTATCCACCAGGAGCCAAGGGCCCTGGCTACTGGCTCAGATTCTGCCATGAACTCTCTATATTACCTAGGCCAAGTCACATGTCCTGTCTCTGCCCTGGTTAACTGGTCTGTGAGATGGGGTGGTGATGCCTTTCCTGTACAACTCTCAAAGAAGAGTTGTTTTCAAACTCAGTAAGATGACAGATTTGAAAATGTTTTAAGAGCAGAAGACACCATGTGGCTGCCTCACCATGTTAGTTTTTATTGTTAACACTTATTCTTTAAGACTGCCATCTGGTTGGTTTCTGCTTTGGGATTCTCAGGCCAATGGTATCAATCCTTTAAACTTGGTTAGGGAATTTCAAACTCTCTAGAGAGAAGCTAATATTCTTTGTCTGATGTGGAAGGATGCAGGTCCATGCTGAGCTTCCAAATGACGCAGAAGCAAAAAAGAAACAATATAGTGGTTCATTCCAAGAAATATACATACCTATCTCAGCTGTCAGCACAAGGAGCAGACCTTAAAGCAACAGAAAGAATAATGAACTGGAGGAACGTGAGCAGAGCAGCTTTTATACATGAGTCACCTCACTTTAGCAGTAGGAAGCTTTTGCTATTTTTCATTCTTTTAAGACCCTCTGTAGATGACCCACTTACTGAATCTGGTAAAGCCTCTGGATTTGTCCTGTAAACCCATTCCCCTCTATTTCCATTCAAAAGACCATTAAAGTGCCATGAGCCTTTGGGGCTTGGTGAAGGGAGACGGCAGTGGGAAACCTATCACCAGGCAATTGAGGGCTGTCCCCTGTTCAGTACATCCCCATACTTTTGCCAAAAGCAAAAATCTCAGGTGATTCGGTTTAAATTTGAAGGTAAAAGAGTTTTAAAGGGGCAGAAAAGCAAGAGGGAGAGAGTTGCTCAGAGGCACAGAGATGAGACAATCTCTTACCAGTGAGGAGGGTGAGCTTGGCCATGTTACCTCAGTGGCAATGTCTCCCTCATCCAACCTGCAATTTATACCCCCTTGGTCCTCTTTTATCAGATTCTCCTTTATTGAGATTGCCTTTCAAGTGAATGTTGATATTGGCAGTGCTCACAAAGCTCAAACCCATTTAAGAACCCATTATTGACCGAGAAACAATACTATCTTGATTTCATTTAATAAGAAGAAATGATTGGGCTCAAGCCCAGGAACCACGCTTATAAGCTCCATTATGGAGTAGCTTATGTAATTCAAAATGGCTTATGTACAGTGAGTTATATTCTCTATTTGGTTAGTGAAGCAACTAACTGGCTATTTTATGCACTCTTTGTCAGGCAGAGCATTGAGTAACTTTGCATTCATTTATTCTTTGCAGTCATCCACTCACTCATTGTATGAACAAAGGTTCCTCCTTAAGCAAAGGCTATAGAGGGTCGTTACCTACTTTGTCGTTTTGATCCCAAATGCGTTACCTCTTTTCCTTCTGTTGATTTTTCTACTTCTATATCTCCTATGCTTTCCCAGTCCTGTACCCCTGAAGTGGCCTTCACTTGGTTCTTCTCTTCTTAGGAGGCTCCTTTCCTCTGTGATGCTTCCTTGGATTCAGCCTGCCTCAGGGCCCCCAGCATAACATACCCGACCAGCAGACCCTGAGCCTAATGGCTGACACTTTACAGGTGGTTCTTTCCACTAAGCCAGCACCTCTTCCTGTTGTCCACATTTCTATGTGTGGTTCCAAAGTTCTCCTGATCACTGAGGCTCTCACCACTATAGTTTGTATGATTCACACACTTCTTCTATTCTCCAGAACCCATTGGTCACTGAAATCTATAGTCCTCTTCTCTTTGGTCTTAGAGTTTCCCTTCTCCTTGAAACTTTCAATTCCATTCCCCACCACCACTTCTTTCAGAGCTTAGCACTGTGACAGTGCACTGCAGCTTCCTTGTTTTTCTTCTAGATCTTTTCTGTATATGGCTCCAAGTCCCTGGAGTTGGGGCGCAGAGTTTAACCACTCCTTAGTGCCACACAGAGTTTTTTCTCCTTTGCCTGTCATCAAGACTCCATAATATTGCCTCAGTTTAACCTTCTGCCTTGCCTTCTGCTAGCCTCTCAATTTAAATCATGCATATTAAGTTATACTATTCTCCATGCTCAAAAATAGTCACAACTTCACCCTCTTGCTGAGGCCATTCCCTCTGTCTAGAATATAAAATACTGTTGTCCTGTACCCAGCTCACACTCCATTAAAAGCCCACCTGAATTGCTTTCCCTTCCTCACCTCTACTTCTCTGGTATTTTTTTTGTACCATTTGGAAAACTCACTGCTTCCTTTTATGAACCATTGGTAGGGAAGAAATGTGGAACCAGTGGAAAAGCCCACACATATTGGATTTCCTTTCTACCATTGAGGTTCAAATTCTTTCCATTGCTCATTTGGTATGAGAAATTGGGAAAGTTCCTCAATCTCAGTTTCCTAATCTAGAAAATTGGGATACAAATGCCTACTTTCATGGCAGTTGTAAGCATTACATGAAATATTTGTAAAGAATCAGGTGGATAATAACACTCCACAAATAATAATCATCATAGACTATTTGCACATGTGCCTTATCACCTGCTTAAAAACTCCTTAAGAATACCAGTCTTCCAAAGAACCCAATACTAGTCAAACCCATGTTAATTCCCATGTTGTACCTAAAGTCTATTTCCTATGCAATATAGGGCTTCTAAATAAACATTCATTGAGCACCAAATAAATTAATTTTAATAGGAGTAACTGCTGTATTTTACACATGAAAAAGCAGGCTAGCGTAAGAGCATCTTTTGGGTAAAAAGTTTTCTAATATTTTTAAAGTCATACCTTATAGAAGGATGTCTAGACATGCTGCCTACCTTAATGCAAATGCTAGGAATTGCAAGATGGATTTTAATTGGACCTTTTTGCAGTTTGAGAAAGATTGTTGTAAAGCTCATAGCCATAAGCCAGAGGCACTGAAGCACTGTGTACATTAGGAGCCCTTGCAGGAAAGGTAAGTGGTTTCACTCATCTTGCACTCTAGCTTTCCCAGATCACCATTGCTTTCTCCTGCTCCTCCCTAGTTGAGTTTTAGAATGCTTAAAGGCTTCCTTGTTCTTAAAAGTAAAACAGGCTGGGTGTGGTGGCTCATGCCTATAATCCCAGCACTTTGGGAGGCTGAGGCAGGTATATCACCTGAGGTCAGGAGTTTGAGAGCAGCCTGACCAACATAGTGAAACCCAGTTTCTACTAAAAATACAAAAATTAGCCAGGCATGATGGCTTATGCCTGTAGTCTCAGCTACTCAGGAGGCTGAGGCAGATAATTGCTTGAACTCAGGAGGTGGAGGTTGCAGTGAGCTGACATCATGCCACTTCACTCCAGACTGAATGACAGAGTGAGATTTGGTCTCATTAAAAAAAGAAAAAAAAGGAAAATAGGTGAGCTAGGGAGTACTAGCAATATAGCACATGTAGTTCTTTGCTGGTGGCTGTGGGTCCTAGATTCAGTCCTACCTTAGATTTGTTTTGGGTTCTCAGCCTAAAGTATGGCATTGAGGTCCTGACCTTGAATTTATTCCTGGATCTTAAGACTTTCAGGCGAGTTCAGGACATTCACAATTGTTTATGCTAGTTCAGTAATGGAACTGATTTCTTTGACAGCCTCCCAACCCTATTGTGTGGGCTCCTGGAAAGCTCACAGAGGGCTAACGATATTCCTTTGTTCTGGCCGCTTCTCTTGTAATGTTAAGAGCAGAACTCCAGGCTAAGTTTCCACGCGGTGCTGCCCATATCCCTCAAGGAACTTGAAGGGCTAAATATTACAATAGTGGCAGGAGCAGGTGTGAGTCAAGGTTAAAGGAAATACAGCCTTTAACCTAAGTCTGAGGTAATGAACAAGAAAGCATCGTGGATTTGAAAGTCAGGAAATGTCTAGTGTGTACCCTACCACTATCATGCTGTGGCTTTGGGGAATTTATGTAAAATATACAGTCGTTACATTAAGTATAAATGAGATAAATACTCCATTTATTAGTCAAAGATTACAAATGTGTTTTCTTTTAAAAATAAGTTTAAGTAAATGCTGTTTTTAAGAAAAATACCACAATGACACAGCAAGGTTAAAATAAAAGCATGGAAAAGTATGCTATGTAAACACTAACCAAAAGAAAGTAGGTATAGCTATATTCACAGCAGACAAAGTAGACTTTAAAACAAGAAGCATTTCTAGAGATAAAGATACTTCATAATAATAAGGGTTAATCTGACAGGGAGATATAAAAATTCTTAATCTCTATATACTCAGGAACATAGCTACAAAACATGGAAAGCAAAAATTGACAGAATTAAAAGAAGAAGAGACAAGTCTACAATTACAGTAGGAGATTTCTAATACTTCTCATAGTAACAGAGCAAAGAAAAAAGTCAGTAAGTGTCTAGACCTGAGCATATTATTAATATTTGGCCTAATTGACATATACAAACATTACCTAAAAATTTACACAATATACACTTTTACACAATCACATTTTTTTCAAGTGCATATGAAGGAGTGATGGGAGAAGAGGTTCTTGTTTCTAGGGCACTCTCATCAGCTAAAGCACATATAGAGGAGAAATGCTCTAAAAAAGAGATAGAGTCTAGCAGATGGTACTCATGGTGTGAACACATGAAAGCTGAGGGTGTTGATTTGCATATGGGAAATCAGGTAGGCAAATTAAAAGAAGGCATCCTTCAAGTAAAAGATGAGTCACAAATTAGAAGAAAGAAAGAGAGGAGGCACCATTCCCATCCTCTATAATCTTATAGTCAGATGGTGTAGTTTGCAGTAAACACTTTGGGAATGCACTTACATCAAACTATTCATTAATTAATGTTTATTCATTTATTTAATAATTACCTACTGAATGCCTACATTGTGCCAGTTACCTTGTGAGTGCTTGGTTATACAAGTAAACAAGACACAGGGCTCACTATCACTGGTGCAGATAGATAAGTAAATAAAAACTATGACTTATTGAGTCAAATATTACAGGGCAAGTTAGCCCAGAATAACTATTACAGTGAGTGAAAAGGAACCCAGCCTAAGGAGTAGACAGCCAGGCATCTGGATTTTAGGATTCCCAAGGAAATTGTTAGAGGCAGAGGTAGAGAGTCAAGGAAACACTTTTAGAGAAGATTGTTTTTAGAATATTTAGCATTTAGCATTGAGGTATGGTAAAGATAATGGAGAGACAGCAAAAAGATAATGCAAAAATACACCACTAAAAGGAATAAAACACTTCTGATATGCTGATGAGATGAAAGAGTGTCTGAGAAAGTAAGAAAAGTGAGGCACAGAAGAGTGCCTGGATGCTTCTGAATACATACAATATAAGAAACAGGCAATAATGGATTATTTTAGAAAATGGGATCCTTTTGTGGCATATATGAATTCTCAAACATTAGCTGAATACATTTTCCACTCTTGGAAAGGTAGATTTAGCTTCAAGTTGTTTTAGTTTCCAGGAGGCTGCCAGCCCCTCCTCATATTTAATTCTGAGTTTTGGGTGCCAGCCTAGGGAAAATTCCTTCATTTTTTTTTTTAACCCCCCGTAGGGGTTGTTGGGAGTGAGTCTATAGATCATAAAGAATAAGACTGCATTGGACCAAAATAGATGGGAAAATCACGGTTTGAAAAGAAGCTTTTGGGAGGTGATGAGTCATTTTGCATCAGGTAATAGGGAAAAATTGTGTGACCTCCAACAAACATGAATCGTTATTTTCTGGAGCCGGAAGCATTTGGGGGCCGTAATTCCCAGTGTTTTTTTGTGTGTTGGTTTTACCCTTTCTAAGCACTGTCCTTTTTGAAAGTTCGAATATATTCACATTCTGTTGAAACCTTGAAACTTTAAAAATTTAGACTCTTGTCACAAAGTTCTTCATGCTACTCTCAGCCTCCCAAAAAGTTGTCTCTAAGTCACACAGATGACCTCTTGGACATTTTCTCTCAGCCGTGGAGAGCTGTGGAAGGAAGAATCGCTGCTTTTCTCAAGCAAATCTTGTCTTTTGGTTCTCACTCCTTGTCTGCTCCTGATGCTTTGGCCCCTTTGATAGATCAGAGTGCTCTAGAATAATGGACGATCTTGGGTGGTAAATAAAGGCGGATAAATAGGAACAGGGACAGTTAAATTGGGAGCGTTCCTTACAACCTTGCGTTCTCCCCCCGCCCCCACCCAAGTTTCCTTCTCCAGTGAAATGCCACACCAGTGCTTGTTGGATTTATGAGGTGGCCAGACAAATGTGTGTTTTCTTTTTCTTTCTTTCTTTCTTTCTTCTTTTTTTTTTTTTAAAGCTTCCCTTGAGAGAATAAATGGTAATGAAGAGAACTATTTAATAAGGTCCTAGTTTCTCTTGCAACACAGTAGCTGAACTTGCCTGCTTTTATGTGCAGTTTTGTAGGGATCAGCTTGTAGACAGTATTAGTGGAGAAATGACACCTTGATCTTGGTTTGCAAACCCTTCTCCCATCAGCCCTAGATTAGGTCTTGTTCAGCCATGTGGGGGTGTTGGTTTATGTGTGCTGCAGCAGTGGGCATAATGAATATCATTTACCCAGTGGACAAAGGTGTGTACCAAGTGAATTTAAATAATTGGTGTGGATTGGCCAGTAGCTAAGAAGTGGTCTTTTAAAGAGATACTAAAGATTGAAAGGTTTTTGTTTTTGTTTTTTTTTTTTAAAAGAAAAACCATTGATTGCAGATAATGAAAATCTAGGGTTTGCCCTCTTCATGTCTACTGTCCTTCCAAATAGTTGTATCCAAAATGCTTTTTCCCTCTCCCCTACCTTGCCCCATTAAAATATAAACGGGGATTGGTTAATGTCCCTCTCCTGAATACACGTAATATTTGTACAAAAATATCTTCTATGAAAATGATTTGTAATCAGTAGACTTATTACCTGGGAGATGTCTTGAGATGTAAAATCCCATCCTTTGGGTTGTGGATTTTTTGTTTTCTCCAAATAAATCTGAGTTTTAAAGTTAAAAAAAAAAAAAGAAAATGGGATGCAGGACAAGTGTGGACAATTGAAAAAATAGTCACAGTGCTTTTTATTGCCTTGTATCAGGAGTTGCTTAGCTAACCTCTTGAATCTAGACTGGACTTGTTATTTGCTTTGACTAATAGGAGGCAGCTAGAGTAAGATTGTGTGAGTTCTAGACCTAGTTCTGAAGAGGCCATGAAGCTTATGCTCTTACTCTTGGAAAGCTGACACCATCACGTGACCAGAGTTAGCCTGAGGAACCACGAAGAAACATGTGGCCAGTCACTCCTAATAGTCTCAGCTGACAGCCAGGCAGCCCCCAGAAGCAGAGCGCACTAGTTGACTGCCAGCCAACCACAAATGCATGAGTAAGCCTAGCCAAGACCAGAAGTGCTTGGCTCATCCCAGTCCAAACTGCTGGCCCACAGAATTGTGAGCTAAATAAGTTGTTGCTGTTTTGTTTTTACCTTAAATATTAATTTTCTGATATTATGGTTAAAAAACACAATAAAAATGTACACTCTTAACCATATTTAAGTGTACAGGAGTGTCAGTTGTGGTCATATTGTTGTGTAACAGATCTCTAGGATTTTTTCTAACAACTAACTTTTTCAGTTTTCGTTTTGCAAAACAAATTCCATATCCATCAAACAACACCCAATTTTCCTCCGCTCCCCAACTCCTGGCAACCACTGTTCTACTTTCTGTTTCCATGATTTTGACTAGTCTAGATCACTCACAAAAGTGTCATCATACCCTGTGGTCTTTTTGAGACTGGCTTATCTTATTGAGGATGATGTTCTCAAGTTTTATCCATATAGTAGCATGTTCAATGTTGCTGCTTTAAACCGTTTTATTTTGGGGTGGTTTGTTACACAGCAAGCCTTAACTAAACAAAAAGAGTGATCTCCAAGGATCTATTGATTATGTCTGGGGGGAGGACCTCACCAGTAAGTGGTGAAAATACTAGTCTAGCTATTAGTTGAGTGAAAAGCTAGGGAAAAGACTTACAATCCAAGCCTTGAGCCATATGACAAGCTATATGAAGCAAAGTAAGGTCCATGAGCTTTAGCTTCTACTCCAGTTCCCTGGACTGTTCTTCAGAATTATATTAATGGGTGTTGTGTTTATGATGAAAAGCGTTCTTTGAATATGTTGGAGAAATGCTGCATATAAGATGCCTCTCTTAGAAAATCATAATTCACATTATATTGAGAGTTCTAAGTCTTCAATGCTTAACTGGCATGTCCCAAATATGTTTAATCCATAAAATTTTTTCCCAAAAATCTCAGGTTACCACCCTGCAGAACATAAGAACAGGGGATATAGTAGGCACTGCTTTCCAAATTATTAAACTACGAAACTCGTTTGTTATATACAGTATCTGTATTGATATCTTAGAGTATATAGTTGAAGAAACATCGCAGCTCTGTCCAATAGAAAAATAATGAGAGCCACATATGGAACTCTAATTTTTTTAAGTAGTCACATCTAGAAAAGTAAAAAGAAACAAGTGAAATTAATGTAATAATATATTTTATTTAATCTAGTATATCCAAAACATATCATTTCAACATGTGATCAATATAAAAAGTACTGAGATAGTTTACTTCTTTCCCTTTAGTAAATATTCAAAATCCAGTGTTCATTTCGCATGTATAATACATCTTAGTTTGGACTAGTCACATTTCAAGTGCTCAGTAGCCACCTGTGACTAGTGACTGTCATATTGGACAACATAGCTCTAGAGAGACCGGTAGAAAGCTGAAACCTGCCTTTTATTTAAGCATCCTATGGGTTTGCTTTGATTAATTCCATTTTTTTTTTCAGCATTTAAGTTCAGGGGTACATGTGCGAGATGTGCAGATTTGTTACCTAATGGAAAGAACACAGCCTGGCTGGCCTTGCCACCTGATGATTGCAGAGCTCTAGGGTCTTGAGTGAACATAGACAGTAGCCAGGTGGTGATTATGACGGGCCTTGGATGATACCCAGTGCTGTGCTGACTTTAGGTCTAACCCAGCACAGTCCCAGTGGTGGTAGCCACACAGGTGCTGTGTCACCCTTCCTGCAACTCCAGGCAGCTTAGCACAAAGAGAGAGAGAGAGACTCTGAGAGAAAGTAAGGGAAGTTAATGAGAATCTTTGCTTGGTAATCTAGGAAACTCTTCTGGATCTTATGCAAAACCAACAAGACGATACATCTACAAGTCTGCAAGAACCACAGCTTTATTAGGTGTGTGATGCCCAGTAATGCAGATGTGACATCAGTGAACAAAAACTTAGATCGTAACACTCAAATCCCTTCAAATACCTGGAAAGCCCTCTCAAGAACGATGGGTGGGAAATAGTCCAGACTGCCAAGACTGCAATAAATACCTAACTCTTCAATGCTCAGATACTGACAAATATCCTCAAGTAACAAGATTATTTAAGGAAACATGACCTCACTAAAAACAATAAATAAGGAACCAGGGGCCAGTCCTAAGGAAACAGAGATTTGTGACCTTTCACACAGAATTCAAAATAGCTGTTTTGAGGAAACTAAAAAAAAAAAAAAAAAAAAAAATCAACATAACACAAAGAATGAATGCAGCATCCTATCAGATAAATTTAGTGAAGAAATTGAAGTAATTAAAAAGAATCAAGTAGAAATTATGGAGTTGAACAATGCAACTGCCATACTAAAGAATGCATCAGAATCCCTTAATAGCAGAATTGATTAAGCAGAAGGAGGAATTAGTGAGCTTGAAGACAAGCTATTTGAAAATACAGCCAGTGGAGATTAGGAAAAAAATGAAAAGAATGAAGCATGCCTACAAGAGCTAGAAAATAGGCTACAAAAGGGCAAATATAAGAGTTACTGGCCTTAAAAATCAGGTAGAGAGAAATGTATATTAATGTGCAGAAAGTTTATTCAAAGGGATAATAACAGAGAACTTTGCAAACCTGGAGAAAGATATCAATATCAAAGTACAAGAAGGCTATAGAACACCACACATATTTAACCCAAAGAAGACTATCTCAAGACATTTAATAATCAAACTCCCAAAGGTTAAGGGTAAAGAAAGGATCCTAAAAGCAGCAAGAGAAAAGAAATCACATACAAAGGTACCCTGATATATCTGGCAGCAGAGTTTTCAGTGGAAACCTTATAGGTCAGGAGAAAGTGGCATGACATCTTTAATGTGCTGAAGGAACAAAACAAAGAAAACAGAAACATTTATTCTAGAATAGTATATGTGGCAAAAATATCCTTCAAACATGAAGGAGAAATGAAGACTTTCTCATATCAATAAAAGCTGAGGGATTTTATCAGTACCAGAACTGGCTTCCAAGAAATGATAAAGGGAGTTCTTTAATCTGAAAGAAAAGGGCATTAACAAACAAGAAATTATCTGGTAATATTATAATTATCAGATTATAAAACTCACTGGTAATATTAAGTACACAGAAAAGTGTATATAATATAATACTGTAATGGTGTTGTATAACAACACTGTAACATGGTGTATAAACTACTAAAAGATGAACCTGTCAAAAACAGTAATGACAACTTTTCTAGACAGACAGTACAGTAAGACAGATATAGAAATAAGAAAAGGTTAAAAAGCAGGAGGATGAAGTTAAAGTGTGGTTTTTGTTAATTTTCCCTTTGCTTATTTGTTTATTAATTAGTTTATGTAATGAGTGTTAAATTGTTATCAGTTTAAAATAATGAGATATGAGATGTTATTCACAAGCCTCATGGTAATCTCAAATAAAAAACACATACAGCAGATACACAAAATATAAAAATCAAGAAATTAAAAATACCACTAGAGAAAATGACCTTCACTAAGAGGAAGACAGGAAGAAAGGAAAGAAGTAAGAGAAGATTACAAAACAACCAGAAAATAAATAACAAAATGGCAGGAGTAAGTCTTTACTTATCAATAATAGCATTGAATGTAAATAACCTAAACTATCAGATCAAAAGACATAGAATGGCTGACTATATTAAAAAACAAGACCCAATGATCTGTTGCCTACAAGAAACACACTTCACCTGTAAAAACACATATAGACTAAAGTTGAATGGATGGAAAAAGATTGAAACTAAGAAAGAGTAAGAGTAGCTATAGTTATATCAGATAAAATATATTTCAAGACAAAATCTGTAAGAAGAGACAAAGAAGGTTGTTACATAATGATAAAGGGGTTAATTCAGCAAGAGGCTATAACAGTAATAAATATAATGCATCCAACATTGGAACACCCAGTTATAAAAAGCAAATATTCTTAGAATTAAAGGGAGAGAGAAAGAGAGAGACAGTGCTACAATAACAGCTGGAGACTTCAACACCCCAATCACAGCATTGGACAGATAATCCAGACAGAAAATCAACAAAGAAACATTGGACTTAATCTGTATTTTAGACCAAATGGACCTAATAAATATTTATAGAACATTCCATTTAGCAGCTATAGAATACACATTCTTCTCCTCTGCACATGGATCATTCTCAAGTGTAGACCATATGGTAGGACACAAGTCTTAAAACATTCAAAAGAATTGAAATAATATCAAGTATCTTTTCTGCACAATGGGATAAAACTAGAAATAAATGGCAAGAGGCATTTTGGAAACTATATAAACACATAAAAATTAAACAATATGCCCCTGAATGAACATTAGGTTAATGAAGAAATGAAGAAGGAAATTAGAAAATTTCTTGAAATAAACAATGGAAACACAGTATACCAAAACCTATAGGATAGAGTGAAAGCAATACTAAGATGGAAGCTTATAGCTACAAGCGCCTAAATTTAAAAAGCAGAAAAACTTCAAATAAACAGCCTCACAATGCATTTTAAAGAACTAGAAAAGCAAGAGAAAATCAAACCCAAAATTAGTAGAAGGAAAAAAAAAGTAATAAAGATTAGAGTCAAAATAAATGAAATTGGAACAAACAATACAAAACATCAGTAAAACAACAAAAAGTTGATTTTTTGAGAAAATAAACAAAATGGACAAACCTTTAGCCAGACGAAGAGAAAGAGACCCAAATAAACAACCAGCGATGCAAATGAAGACATTGCAACCAATACCACAGAAATTCAAAGCATCTTGAGTCTACTTTGAGCAACTATATGTCAATAAATTGGAAAACCTAGAAGAAATGGATAAATTTCTAAACACATACAACCTACCAAAAGAAACATAAAGAAATTCAAAACCCTGAACACACCAATAAGAAGTAATGAGACTGAGGCTGTAATAAAAGTCTCCCAGCAGGGAAAAGCCCAGGACTCAATGGCTTCCGTATCAGTCAGTTCTCACACTGCTATGAACAAATATCTAAGATGGCTAATTTACAAAGAAAAGAGGTTTAATTGGCTCAAGATTCCACAGGCTGTACGGAAAGCATGATACTAGCATCTGCTCAGTTTCTGAAGAGGCTCCAGGAAACTTACAGCCATTAGTGGAAGGCAAAGGAGGAGCCAGCATGTCACATGGACAGATCAAGAGAAAGTTGGTGGGGAGGTGCCACACACTTTTAAATGACCAGCTCTCTTAAGAACTCACTCATTATCATGAGAATAGCATCAAGAGGGAGATACACTCCCATTATCCATAGATGGTTACCAGATGCTGGGAAGGGTAGAGGGTGGGTGAGGGAGAAGTGGGGATGGTGAATGGGTACAAAAAATAAAAAGAATGAACAAGATCTAGTATTTGATGGCACAACAGGGTGAGTATAGTCAATAATAGTTTAATTGTACATTTAAAGATAACTAAAAGAGTATAATTAAATTTTTGTAACACAAAGAACAAACGCTTGAGGTGATAGCTACCCATTCACCCTGAGATGATTATTATACATTCCTGTATCAGAATAGTTCATGTACCCCTAAATATATACTGCTATTATGTACCTACAAAAATTAAAAAATAAAAATTTATAACTAATTTTGAATAAAATGCAACCAAACTTAGAAGACTTGTGTACCAAAAAAGTTCAACACTATTGTGGGACACTTCAAATTCATTAAAAAGTAATTCTTCATTGACTCAAACATTTCTCAAATCCAATTGACAATGGGTAGCAAGGAGAGAAAACAGTGCTGTGATGATGTGTGTTGTCTTGTATTCAACATCGGTGTTCTTAATAAAATTTTATAGGACCGTTACTCTAGCTATATAAAAATATCTAAAATTTGACAATTTGTATTTTGAATAATAAAATATCAGTTTTGGGGGCACATAGAGTGATTTGTAGCCTGCAACCAATTTTTAGGACATTTCTGCCCTATAGTTATTTTAATTTGGAAGAAAATACACTTTATTGTTTTTCACAATGTTATACTTCCATCATATTTGAATTCATATTATCACCACAAAAATAATTATTTTTCAATACTGAACTTTTAAACTGAATCTACAATACCATTTACAATAATTTCAGGTGTTTCGTGTTGCTATGGTTCGAATGTGTCCTTTCCAAAATTCAGCTTTTGTCAAGGTGATAGCAGTAAGAGGTGGGGTATTTAAGATGTGAATAGGCCATATGGGCACTTCCCTCATAATTGGGATGAAATCCCTTTTAAAAGTGGCGTCATGCAGCAATTCAGCTAGCCTGCCCTTCGGCCTTCTTGTCATGTGAGGATGCAGCAAGAAGGATTTCATCAGACACCAGATACCCACCCTGATCTTAGACTTTCCAGCCTCCAGAAATGTGAGAAATAACTCTTTGTTTTCTATAAATACCCAATTTGCAGTATTCTGCTATAGCAGCATAAATGGACTAAGACAGTTAGAAGGAATATTGTTTTTACACAACTTTATGCCCCATTCGTATTTGAATTTATATCACCACAAAATAATTAATTTTGGTGTTGAACTATTAAACTGAATTTAAAATAGCATTTATGATAACATCAGCTGTTTCTCCTTTAACCAGATGAACCACCCAAAAGCTTTACTTTTATTTTGTAAACGGGGTGAAAAGAATCCAACCATCCCATCATTGTTTGAATAACCATCCTATCTGATTTTCTATTTGAAATATCTGATAACATTGATATTAACTTGGTATTATATAAAAGCTTGGAAAATTGTTCTGCAAATAGAACTTCACTTTTATACACATACACACACACACACACACACACACACACACACACACACACAAAACTTGGAACGGAAAAAAAGAAAAGTTGATTTGAAGCATCAGTCATTTGATCTACCTAAAGGAAAATTTCTGTTTCACTTAGTGTCTTTGTCTATTCAGGCTGCTGTAACAAAATACAATAAACTGAGTAGCTTATAAACAACAGACATTTATTTCCCCCAGTTCTGGAGGTTAGGAATCCAAGATGAAGGTGTGGGCAGATTCGGCGAGGGCCTGCTTTCTGGTTTATAGATGAAAGCTTCTGGCTCTGTCCTTACCTGGTGGAAGAGGTTTGCTGGCTTTCTGGGTTCTCTTATATAAGGCTCCTAATTCTAAGCACCTCCCATAGGCCTCATTTCCCAATACTATCACCTGGAGGTTAGGATTTTAGTGAATTTGGGTGGGAATACAAACATTCAGACCATGGCACCTACTGATATAAAAAAATACCTTTGGCAACTACTTCTGTGAAATCATCATCTTTAGGCAAAATCTTCTTAAAATAATGATTTCTCTTGAAGTAGACAGTGATGCTTGTTCAGCAGATTTCTGTCTTTTGGTTTTCATGCTACATCAAACAACCCCATGGTGGTTGGTAAATGTCAACTAACATCTTATACAAGTTATATCTAAGTTATGCATTCACTATCAACTTTCTTGGAAAATACAAATTCATTACTTTTTCATTATGTAGACATTTGAAACTTTCAAAGCTCATTGCTGACAAAAGGATTTATTTGCAAAATTAGAAGTGTTACCAAACAATAAAATAAATATGTGGTTGTAGATTTATAAGACATAATCACAGCAAGCATGAGAGAGGGTTCCATAGAGTTCAGGGCTCAGAGCCTAAGACACACATCTTTAATGGGCTTGTAGGTCCACGCAAGGCCAAGCTTCCTGTGTAGGGAGCTGCCCATACTCTCTCTTGTGCCCAAGATAGCAGCTGGATAATGGAACTGTTAAATTAAATTTGGCCTAAGGTTATCTCTGTAGTTTGAGTTCCCACTAATGAACAGCAACCTAATGTAGTATGTAAATAAACTGAAACCTAACTTAGAAGTCTATGTTTTTTGTAACAGTAGCCAGATCTCAGCCGATCACAGGCAGCCAACTGATCAGCCCATGTTTAAATAAGGCAGACTCCTGGCTGTGGCCAATTAAACTATTTCTCTACTTTCTATTTTGTCGATAAATATCTGTATATTGCAGAGCAGAGCTCTCTGCACTTCTTCTGGTTCTGAGTGTTGCCCAATTCATTGAATCATTCTTTGCTCAAATGAGCTGTTATATTTGTTTTATCTAATGTTTTCCTTTTAATGAAAATAACAACAAACACAAATAATATTTGTGATGTGTCAGGCATTTGCCCAAATGCCTTACAAATATTAACTTACCTAACCATCATCATATCCCTGAGAGGTAGATTCTTTTATTATTCCCACCTTAAAAATGAGAAAATTTGGGGCACAGAAAAGGTAAATAATATGCCCAAGGTCACGTAGCCACTAGGTTGGTGACAAAACCCATGTGTGTGAACCCAGGAGATCTGGCTCAAGACTATGTTCTTCATTACTCTGCTCTTCTGCTTCTTGAAAAATCAGTTACCATAAGAAGCGAAGTTAGAAAGCCAGAGAGGTGCCCAAGCAATTTCTACTTTGCAGTAAGGAGATCTGAGCACTGGAGCAGCATTCAAGGGGACCTTGTGGACGAACCTCCCTAGTGTCCGTCAGTGCTTGCCACTCCCATTCTTTGGTGTGTACGCCCGGGGTTTTCTGTCATAATGGGATATTCAAAGCAGTTTTGAAAAAAGTCTCCTAGCATTCCCACCCTATGCCTCTTCGATCATGTGATCGTGTAGCCACCTCTAATCCCCGCCTCCACAGACATTCTGGTGCTGCCACCTTCTTGGATTCAGTCTAGTTGCCACCATTTACACTCATGCTCCAGTTAGCTCATCTGAAAATTGGGCTTATTATAAGCCACTTCACAAGCATAGTTAATGAGGATTAAACATGCGCAAGAAACTGCTGTTCAAAGGTCAGGATAAAAGTGACTTTTCCAGAAGGAAAAGATCAGAAGAAATTGGGAAAATAGGGGAAAACAGTTTATCCTAAAATTGAGGTGTCTGACATCAGAATCAGCCTTAGACTTGGTGCTATGGGTACCACGCTTTAGAAAAGGAGTTGGCAAACTTTCTGTAAAGCACCAGAGAGTAAATAGTTTAGGCTTTGCAGGCTATCCCATCGTGGTCATACTTCTCAACTCTGCCTTTGTTGAGAGAAAGTAGCCACAGACAATATGTAAACAAACGGGCTGTAGCTCTCTTCCAATAACATTTTATTTACAAAAATAGTCAGTGGGCTAGGTTTGATCCGCAGGCCATGGTTTGCTGACTCTCCTCTGGAGGGTTCCACTTGGGTCCTCTTCCAGCTGCACCCCTCCCCACAGGGTAAGGAGACTGTCAGGCTAGGAGCACATTCCCCTAAAGCTCACATACCTCCTCTTCTAAATCATGGTCCAGATATCCAGTATTTCTACCCAAACAGATGGAAGAACTTGTACACACTCTCAGGGCCTACACGTGACTTTTCCCTGGGCCCATCTTCATTGAGAGTGGACCACACATGCATAGCCCAGGGGCTGTGTGTGTATGTGTGTGTGTGTGTGTGTGTGTGTGTGTTGGAGGTTGAGGACAGAGGGTAGAGTGCAGATGAAGCTTGGATGCGAAGCCTACAATGTCCACAAGTATGCCCACGAGGCTTCTACTGTGAGAGACAGAGCCAATGATGGGAAGAGACAAAGATTGTTGGCTGGGAGCTGAGGACACGTGCAGTCGCATTCTGGTATGGAATTCCAAGGAGTCTGAGAATTCTAAATTTTCAGGTTCTGATCTTCAAAGTGGTTGCAAAGTTATATGTGTTAATGTTGGAGCCTAAGTCATATTTAACAGCATGTGAGCTGATTTTAATATTTAAACATCTAATATGCAGACCTTCATTTGCACCCTAGCTCTGGACCCCACAAATAATAGAGACAGGACAGCCTGATATCACAGGGTCAAGGACTGAACAAATGGGGCTATACTGGATGAACTTTTTATTGTACTTCAGGGCCACAAGTCAATAGCTGCAGGAAAACAAAGCCAGGCCCAATCCGCGATCTGAGAGGAAGTCAGGTAAGGCTTGGAAGAGAGATCCAAAGGCCAGCCTGCAAGGGGAAATCCCATGTGAGAATTCCTGGGAGAGAACAGGCCCCAGGCAGCAAGGTTACCTTGCCTGCTTCTCTGTAAGTTAATCCTGGAAACAAAAGGAAAACTATTTCAAAGCCCAACTCAGTAAACTGAGGCCTAAGTCAAATTACTAAACAATGGATACTCAGAGTTGGAAGGCTGCTACCCAACCATCTAATCAAGAGTTTTCAAATGGCTCTAGGCCCTTTGCCAGGATAGCAGAGCCAGTCCTTTTCCGTTGTCTGTCTGCAGTGAGACCCAGTGACCTGCTTCTCCACCCTCTGCACTAGAATCAGTGGATCACAGCATAGCTGGCTGGTCAGCAACAGCCTTCATCAGCACACCTAGGGAACAGAGGGCTCAGGGACGGAGCAGCAGCAAAGCCACCAACCTTCAAGGTCACAGGGAGGCTTAAGTAAAGGCATATATCAATAATGACCATGAGACCTCCCAAATATCAAGACTAAGTAATATCAACTGTGGGTGGGGAAAAAGAGCATTAGGTAATGACTGAGATTGAATTTATCATCAGTCCAGTGAATTGAGGGCATAGAGTCAGATTTATTGTGATT
This sequence comes from Saimiri boliviensis, assembly GCF_048565385.1. Taxonomy (NCBI): domain Eukaryota; kingdom Metazoa; phylum Chordata; class Mammalia; order Primates; family Cebidae; genus Saimiri; species Saimiri boliviensis. The sequence continues at coordinate 100,473,925 of NC_133459.1, forward strand.
TAGAAAATTAAGACAGGCTGATGGTTTTGTAACAAAGAATTGTGGTGGAGTCAATGTTTATCCTTAATATACGTGTAATGAAAGTCTTTAGCTCATATTCTGCCCAATAAAGTGAGCTAAAATTTATTGATATTATTATTATTTTAAAAGTCTATGGGATGCCTATGAAAAGGGCAGAACCAGCCTAATTGCTAAGAAAACACCGCAGAAGAGGCAAAAGAGCATGAGAAAGGATTAGTCCAAATATGTGAAGATGATCTCCCCCAGTCTCCTGTGCCTGTTCTGACCAGCTCTCGGCCCACTTCCAGCCCCAGCCCAGACTGTTACCTTCATAGGGAGCCAAGGCTTCTCTTGACTGCTTGGACAAGAGGGTAAGGACCCTGGTTGCAGGATATGCCGGTGAAGTCATCCATGTCAATAGACCAGATCATGGCTCCTCCCAGGTTTAAATTCTTTAGGAACTGAACCTATGGGAGGCACAGAAGGACACACAGAGATGAGAAGACGCCCCTAACGATCCAGGACCATATCAGGTTCAGATGAGGATCTAGGCTTAGACTGCAGCAGTAGACTAGCTTATTTTCTGGAGTTAGAGACTCCTTGAGGAGTAAAATTGCTCAGAGAGAGAGTCGCCAAGTCAGCATTAGCCATCTCTCATTCTGACTCACAGAGTCACCACACTCAAGGTCCGGCATTCTTGGAGGCTAAGAAAACTCTCCATAATAAGGAAAGAAACTAGGAATCCCTTAACAAGATAAGTGGCCAGGATTGTCAGTTACACTTAAGCCTCCTTTTTGCCCTAACCGTGAGAGGAGCACAAATGTCTTTCCAAGGTCTAAGAAATGATAGGCTCGGGAATCTGGAGCCTTCTAGTTAGGCAATCCTTGAGAAGGACTGACAGTGTGTCCTGAGATAATTGACAAAGTAAATTACCTATACAGGCACCAATGTCTCCTTTATTCCCTCTCCCTGCTCCTTGCCCCTCACTTCTCTCCACTCCTTGCTTATCAGAATAAACTTACTTGTTCTCAACTATTTTTTGCATGCTTTCCAACTCTTCTACCTGTACCACAGCTGCTCACAGGTATGACATAGAGTCACTACTAGACTTGAACTATAGAGGGTGCTGGATCCCATCCTAGAGTCTGGGGCCTCAGAAACCTCTCTTTCAACATGGAGTATTCAGGCATTTTACCACATACCCCCGTTCCCTCCAACCCCCGCCCCAAAGCTGCATCTGCCCGTTCCAGAGCCTGCTGCCCCCCTACCTTGGTCTCCACGCTCTCCACGTCGTCATAGCCCACCCACTGGTTCCCCTTGACTGCGTAGGGAACTTGCTGATCCTGGAGCCTCGTGATTTTTGCTCCTTTCAGGAACTGGCAGATCTGGCAGGGGAAGGGGAAACAGAAGGGTCAGTAGTGGGTTATTCTTGAAACTTGATGAGAATAGACAGGACAGGTGAGCCACTAGAAACTTGGGGAAAATATCAGAACCTTTATCCCAAGGATCAGACAACGAGAGAAATGACCACCTATATCATACAAAGTGGGTGGCCCAAGGTGAGCCACTGTGAAGTGTCTGTGCTGAAGTCTCATCAGGAGGAGACACAGCAGCTAGAAATCAGAAAATACTTGAGTTCCAGATCAGACCCCAGCACCAACCAATACATCTTCCAACTTCTTCATTTGCAAAATGGAAATAATTACAATAATGCTTCCAACATATCTGCCTTAAAGTGTTGTTAGGATCAAATGAACTAATACACATTAAAATTTTTTTGGAACAGTAAAGTGCTCTACAAATGTGAAGTATTATCAAGATCATCACCAGTGTTCCTCACCTTGTAGTATCTCCACTTCAATTTCATTACTCCAGCTTTGTCCCCTCCCATTCCCAGTATCCCCTGTCCTGGGACTCCCCTTCTATCATTAGCTACATTCTTTCTGTTAGCATAAGGAGGAGCTCTAAAAAAGATACATCTTCAATTAAAAAATGCATTTCAGCATCATAGAAAATCCATTTTGGATTACTCTTTTTGAATGAACTGCGTTCATGCTTACTACAATGAAGGCAGAAAATGTAAGTTGAATATTTAATCAAATATCAACCTGTCAAAGTTGTAATGACCTAGATATGAACTGAACAATCGAATCAAACTTTCCATGAGATGGAAAAGTGCCTATCTACTGGTTGATTTTAAAACCCTACCAGCAGATTCTGAGCAATGACCTCTCTTCTCTCTTATTTTAAGAGTGTTATTGCTATCAACTTAAAGTACCCAAGGATGGTTCAGCCTCTCTCCCACCTCTTATCTGTCAGGCACCCTGAGATTCAATGAGGACTCTTACAATGATCCATGTCCCTTGCCTCTTGCCCATTCCTCTTGCCAGTTGAATTGATGATGTGTCAATCATTCTCATGTGTAATGTGAAGGGAAAAATTGAGCACTATACTGAATGGATATCTTGGTGGTTGTCAAGTCATTCAGCGTGGGCCCATGGCATGTCCACACCCACAATGAGAGGTCAGGCTGGGACTCCAAAGAGAGACCAGGATATAGATTAATATTTTTTTCTCTACCTGATTAAAGTTCTACTCATCCTTCAAGGCCCAGCATAAACTTCTGCTCTTCCATGGAGCCGTCCCTGGTCACCCATCTCTGATCTCATGTCACTCTACACCATGTATTGATCATTTAATCCCATATTGTTTTGCCATTGCCTCTGTGACTTTATTAAATGTTACAGTTATCTTGTTTTTGAACTTTTGTTTAACTAGTTATATTTGTATTCTACATTATTTCTACCTTGACAATAACCCCTTTAGAGAGAAGGATGGATAATTTCTTATTTCTAGCTTTCAAAGTACCCAGTGTTTGGGGTATGGGAGTGTCCAAAGAGTTTCTGTTGGCTGACTTATTGTTAGATTTCTATCTTCCCCTGTGCTTTTAAAATAAATGTTCCTAGATTGGAGGGCAGAGAGAAATGATGGCATAATTAGCTGAATACTTTTGTTATCCCCGTGATCTGTCTGACTTCTGTACAGAATTTGACACATTTGGCCACTTCCTCCTTTTGAAACACTGGCTTCTCTAAGGTCTTCCGCACAGAACTGTGTGGATTCTTCCCATCCCTCTTGTAGTTCCCTGTCAGTTACCTTAATAGTCATCCCTCCCTCTGCACATCCCCCGGGTGCAGGAAGTCCTTGGGTTTGTCTTGGGCCCCTTTCACTTCCCACTGTATGGTTTGGCTTCAGGTACCATCTTTATGCTGATATTTTTGAGTCTATCTGTCTGATGCAGACTGGCCTGCTGTGATACAAGTCCATCGATTCAATGACTCACTTGTTATCTGTATGTCCCACAGGCTCCTCACACTCAGAATGTCCAAGACTGATCTCATGAGCAGGCCCAGTTTCCACTCTGTCCTCCCTCCAGTCTTCCCTATCTCTGTAAATGGCATTGCCAGCCATTTAGCTGCTCAAATCAAGAACTTGGGGTGGTCTTCCTTTTCAGTTTTGCATACCCTCCTTCTACCTATCCCCATTCCTGGCTAGCTCCATCTTCTCTTCAGAGTTCAGCTTGTTTCACTTCCCCCAGGAAGCATTCCCTGACCCTCTCCCAAGCCAGAGTTAGGAGCTCCTCTCACACGTTCAGTACTCTGCACTTTCTCCTTCACAACACTCAGGACGCTTTACTGTCAGATTGAAGCTGGAACTGCCACCCAGACATTGCAGGCAGCTGAGGGCACAGGGGGTTTCCGGGTACCTCATAGTAGGCCAGGAAGCCTGAAGACTCTGTGATGGGTCCAGCAGCTCCAGGGCCATAGGCAGGGGCCCCCACGGTGGTTTCTGCAGAGGCCAGTGTGAAGGAGCGCCCATACGTGGGGATGCCCATGACCACCTTCTCTGAGGGCATTCCCTTACGTATCCAGTACCCCACAGCATATTCCTAGAATGGAAAGAGAGATAGTGGCTCAGAGTGTGAGGAAAGCAAGGTGTCAGGCCTTTTTTAGCCTCTATCCCAAACTTCACAAAGGTGACTGCTTGGTTTCTTTTCTATATCCGAGTGTGAACAGACCCAACCCCGCAGGACCAGAGTGCTTGTTCTAATGCACGTATGCTCCTTAGCCAAAAGGCTTATGCATCTTTTTCTAATTTCTGAAAGGAATTAGACAGTGGATCACTAAAGAAATGAGTCAAGAAACCTCAAAAACATGAAATCAAGACCGTCACCATCTTCCTTTGCCTTTGGAGTCAACTCAAAATCCCTATGGAATTTGTCTACATGATGGCTCATTGTGAATAGTGACAAACATGGCTGTCCATGAGGCCTCACAATGACCTTGGACCCAATGGGACATGTCAACATAAAGAGTCAAACTCTGTAAAATATTTGAAGAGATTTATTCTGATCCAAATATGAGTGATACATGGCCCACGACACAGCCCTCAGGAGATGCTGAGAACATGTGCCTGAGGTGGTCAGGGTACAGCTTGATTTCATACATTTCAGGGAGACATAAGACATCAATCAATACATGTAAGATGTACTCTGCTTCACTCCAGAAATGCAGGACAACCAGAAGCGAGGGCTTCTAGGTCATAGGAGAACTCAAAGATCTTTTGACTGGCAATTGAAGGAGTTATTATCTAAAGGCCTGAGGTCAATAGAAAGGAATATCTGGGTTATGATAAGCCGGTGTGGAGACCAATGTTTTATCATGCAGGTAAAGGCTCCAGGTAGCAGGCTTCAGAGAGACTAGATTGTAAATGTTTCTGGTCTCTGTGTTGGTGTTAATGCTGGTCAGCTGTGAGGCATGTCCGACACCCCACTTCCCATCATGACCTGAGTTGATTTTTCAGGTTGACCTTGGACTGCCCTTGGCCAAGAGGAAGGATTTGTTTGGAGGGCTTAGAATTTTATTTTTGGTTTATAGACAGATTGGGAGGTAAGAGGCTAGTTTTGGTTTTCCTGCTCTCAGAACAAAATAAGGGATTAGAGAAGACAAAAACATGTCTCCCCATCCTTAAAGATAGCTGGCAGAGAGCAAGGAGTGAAGGAGGCTGATGTGACTTAGCCCCATGAAGGCCTGGAAAACCCCAACCAGAAATCAGGAGATCTAGCTCTGGACTGATCCATTTTGTAACTTTGAATATGAAGGCCTGGAGACATGCAACACAGATGTTTTTCCCTGTTTTTCCCCCAGAATTTTAGAAATATACATCCATATATATGAAACAGCCTTTGCAAAAATTGTAACTGAGAACATTATGCCAGTGAAAGAGATCTGACCTAACTGACTCCATCTTTCTGCTGATCTCCAAGCTGTCCTTGCTCATTCCTGGGTGTAAGTCCAACTCAATTTGGGAGGAATTTAGTCTATAGCAGGCGTCTCCAAACTTTTTACACAGGGGGCCAGTTCACTGTCCCTCAGACCGTTGGAGGGCTGCCACATACTGTGCTCCTCTCACTGACCACCAATGAAAGAGTTGCCCCTTCCTGAAGTGCGGTGGGGGGCTGGATAAATGGCCTCAGGGGGCCGCATGCGGCCCAAGGGCCATAGTTTGGGGATGCCTGGTCTACAGTTTAGCTTTGAAGCAAAGACGATTATCAGTCCTTTTTGGAAACAAGCTCTCCTCTTGCCTAGAGATCAGTCTGCCTTTGTAGAACTAACAAATTAGCCACGAGATTAGAAGTTATGGTTTAGGACTCATGCAGCCAAAGGCTGCAAGATTCCAAACCTCCCCAAATTGCAGCTGGAAATAACATCACTGCTGCAAAAGCTAAGATCAATGCTTGAGATATTTTGTAGATCTTGCATTCTGATGTGCCTGCTGACACCACCCAGACCCAAGAATCTGGCTCAACCGGTTCTGTGATTCCTCCCAAGAACAGAAGACAGCAAGAAAAACCTACTTTGAACTCCTGTGATTTCATCTTCAACCTGACCAATCAGCACTCCCCACCTTCTGACCCCCATCCACCAAATTATCCTTAAAAACTCTGATTCCTGAATTTTTAGGGAGCCTGATTTGAGTAATACTAAAATTCCAGTCTCCCATACAGCTGACTCTGCATGACTTAAACTCTTTCTCTATTGCAATTCCCCTATATTGATAAATCAGCTCTGTCTATGCAGTGGGCAAGGACAACCCATTGGGTAGATACATTTTGTTCCAGAACAACATCAACAACATTTTTTTTTTCACTTTTCATTTCCCACCACCAGGATCTTCACATCATACAACCCTGAAGAGTCAATGGAATCTGCCAAGCTTCTATTTCATCATCCATGAAGTGGGAGTAATAATTCCTACCCAGCTGACCTCAAGGTGTTGTTTTGAAGATAGAATTAAATAGGGAATACAGATGGACACAGGAAGGTACAAGTTCTATACACCTGTGTAGGTGCCAAGGAATGTATCAAAGATGGAAAATCCAGAGAAGACCGGGATGGAGGCACTCTCAGCCAGAGAAAGAGCTCAGGGCACTTCAGCTGTCAGCACTTCTGACATTTTCCAGGTGATATTTTATTGGTGCCTGGTTAAAGCACTTCTCCTGCACTCACTTGCTCCTGGGGCCACCCACATCCCTCCTGGGCCCATGGATCTTCCTCAGTTCAAGACAGAAGTAACTCTAGACATGCTGGACTTTCCCCGGTGCCCCACGTCCACAGCTGGTGCCCCTGTGGTTCCCCTGGTCCACTCACCACATTGTAGTAGGAGCTTGGCCCTCTGTCCCGCCACCCCTTGCTCAGAGGGCTGTTGTGGCCGGTGATGAGGGGCTTTTCCCAAGACCCATGGAAATCGAAGGACAGGATGTTGATGAAATCCAGATCTCTAGAGTGCCAAAAGCAAATGGAGAGATTTTGTGATGAGCAGTGGTAGAAACAACTGGAAGTAATTGTTTTGGCTTTGAATGATGCTGCTAGATGGATTGAAAGTCTTTGGAAAGTTGTTCCTGACTGAATGATGCAGGCTTAGGACGGTGACCTTCCTTTTCTTCCTCCTCCTCTCATCCCTCAAACATGCTGATGCATCATTTGCAAGTTGGAAGCAGAGGGATGGAAAGTCGCTCTGATGTACTCACTTTGCCAGTTTCTCAATCTGATAGCTGTTATCAATCATTTGCCTCCCTGCAGATACACCTGCAGTCAAGAGAAGCCTTTCCTTGGTAGATTTTGTGATGTCCTTCTGAAAGGCTTCTGCTAACTCCTAGGGAAAACAGGGAAACAAAGTGTTAGATTTCCCTTCCTAGAGTACAGCACTAAGCTTCTTGCCTGGAATCTATGAGGTTTCTGGAACCACATTAGGTGGAAAAGATCAATCCTTTCCTCTCCATCCCACATGGGATGCCTTGTGCCTGTATCTGCTCAGGAAGTTTCCACATTAGGCAGGAGGATCCCAGCCTCACTGTACCCAGGAAATAACTGTCTTGATTTCTACCTGATAGATTTTCTGATCTACCTGATAGATCTTCTATGAGGCTACCTCGGTACCCAGGAAATCCTATGGCTCCACACTCTTTTTTATGGATGTTGCTTTATTTTGATGATCTTCATCAAAAAGAATATCAAAATAAATATATAAGGGGGCTCCATTGTTTCATATTGTTCCTGCCTTAAGCAAGGAACAGGGGCTTTTCTCCCATTAGTGGGGGCTTCAGAAAGGCTGGGACTGCCTACCAGACTCAACCTCTTCTTTTTTCTCTTCCAGTGTGTCTGTGGCTTCTGCATGTCAGAGTACTGAGTACACCATGGTGTCTGACTTACATGAATCAGCGCAGTGAAATGAGTGCTGTCTTTCTGACCTGGGTAGATCCAGCTCACATCCAGTCCATCAAAGTTATGGTTCCTCAGAAACAGGATTACGGAGTTAATGAATTCCAAACGTGATGTAGAAGAATCCACCATGGGGTGGAACCTGGGAAGAAGCAATACAAGTGTCTTTTTCGAAAGGACAAGTAACACCCGCAGTGCAACACGGTTTTCGCAGAAATCCTGAAGTAGTCTTCTCTTCCCCAATATTTGCTTACAAGTTGTCTGTTCTAATGCTTTCCCCTTTTGAAGCAGATGAAAGAAGAAGGATTGTTGGGCCAGAATGTTCATCCAGCCAGGTAAAAGAAGATTGGGTTCTCTGCAGACCTTCCTGATAGTAACGGAGCTGCCTTTGACCAAACCTCAGGTGGGCCTCTCTGAGCCCTCTTCTCAGCCGGACCTCAGCCCTGGGCTTCTGTGTCTGTCTTTGCAGTGTCCAGTTTTAGCAAAAATCCTGCTAGGTCAGTTTAGCAAGAGAACCCCACCCCTGGTACCTGATCAACCTCACCTCCCCACCACCATCCCCCAGGTGATAGCTTAGCACTCTGGCCTCCTTTAGCAGGAATTCTGTTGAATCAGTTTAGCAAGAGTCCTCCCAGCCCTAATGCTTTCTCCTTACGATTTTCCATCCACTGATTTCCCGCAGCGTGCTCTTTGACTAATTTCCTCCCTTGCCTTTGCTATCCTTGGAATGGAACCCAGTACCATACTGAGGTCTTTTCCCCCCATTGCAGTATTTCCTGAATAAAATCTATTTTACTGCTTTAAATACTGTCCAGCTTTGGTTTAACACTTTACACCCTTGGAAAAGCAGTTTGCAGTGTGGTGGGCTTGGGGTCAGGAGAGCTAGATTCCAGTCCAGGTCAGAGTCCTTTCTGATGGCCACTTTGTCATTAACCTGCTCTCTGAGTTCCAGTCTGGCTACCTCTAAATTGGGACTGGGGGTCCTAATCCTGATTCACATGCCTCAATGGGGTAACATTTAGGGAAGTTCTAGGAAAAAGAACTGGACTCCAGTGACTTCATGGTCCCCAAACAAGCATCCCGGTCACAAACAGGCAATGCAGATCTCCCCACCCCCAGGATATCTGACGAAAAGCGAGCCTTGAAAGCAGCAGCTCCTCAAGTTTCATCCGAACCAGAATTCTGAAGCCACAAAGTTGATTCTCAGATGCCCACACCAATGGTACCAACAGCATTTAAAACCCAAAGCTGTAGATGAGAAACTGGTATTTTCTGGGCACATAACCTTTAAGTTGTATCACTTTTCACCTCTTACAATAGCTCCCACCCCCAGGCTTTCTAAGAGCCTTGAATGAATTAATTTTGTTTTATTCAATTTAATTGAGATTTTTAATTCCTGCATGTCTCTCAGCTTCAAAGTAGAAGAGATAGCAAGAAACTGGCCTGGTATCAGAAAACTATGGTGGAAATAGGTTTCTAGCTTTTCTCTTGCATTTGAAAGTGCTTACAATAATCAGAAAGCCATCGCACCTGAGCCTCTGGGCAAATGACTCTAATTTTAGGAGAGATGCCCATTCAATAGAAATTTACTAATTTGTTCCTCAGAAGCAAGTTTGTGTGTTTCACATACATAATTATTCTGCACAGCACCTGACACAAAGCCTGGCATTTACCTAATAATAACAATAATAATCATATAATAATAATTACGGCAACCATTGAGCCCTTATGCTAAACAGTTTGCTTGCATTGCCTGCGTTTACAACATCACCCTGAGGTAAATTCTGTTACTATTCTTATTGTATAGTTAAAGAAAACTGAGGCATATGGACATTGAAGAACTTGATGAAGTCACACGCCTTGCATGGGTCTAACGGGAAATCCAAACTAAACACGTCTATCTCCAAAGTTCTATTTTTAATCACTAAACTGGTAAACAATTACTTACTGAATGAATTTACTGAATGAATGAACGAAAGCGAGGATGAATGAATGAATGAAGACATTTTTATTTGTATCAAAACCTAAGCACGGTATTAGGAAGGAGAGAGAATTTGAGAATTAGAAAGATAGTTGCCATGGAAACCCATTCATACTGAAGGGTGTTCATGGAGGGGTTAACACAGAACCAAAAAAGTTAGGTAGCCTGATCTTTCTTCCTTCTTTCTGTGTGCAGAAATCTACATAGGTCTTCTAACCCCTGCTTCTTCTCTATGCCGACTCCAGCTGTAACTGAGCACTGACAAGTTGCTCAAGTGGTATTGTCAGATTTCTGTAAAAACTGCAAGACTCTCCTAGCCGAGTGTAAGATCTCTGGATTTTTTAAGATGCTAGCACTTTAAATAATAAAGCAGAAGAAATTCAAAATTAGATAAATTCTAGTTGAAGATTGAAAAAATGTGATTTTTATCCTTATGTATTTTCATTTAGCTCTTGATGTAAGTGGGATATCATTTTCATGTGAATAGAAAATATGATTTAGAATGTGTGCTTTGTATCAGTAGCTATTTTGGTTTTAAGCAAAGCAGAACCGATAGTCTCCTCTGCTGCTCTGATGGTGCTCAGGCCATCTGGCTGCGCAGCCAGGACCCCAGACATTGTAGTCCGCTGACTGCTATGGGCCAAGGTGGGGCTTCTCAGAGGAAGCAACCCACCCAACCCACCCTGGGGTGCAAAGTCAAACCCTCTAGTGGTTAAAAAAATTGCACTTTCCAATTAAAACTATCTCTACAATCCATTAAGTGGAAAACGTTCTGTAAATAATTAAGAATTTTTAGAGTATTATTCATGGCCTACTTTTTCGCAAGCCTTGAGTGTCTGGGCCTGTGTTAAGCTCTGAGAGAATTCCTTCAAAGACCCCAGGAAGCTGAATGCTGTGCCTCTGCTTGTGAGAAAACTCAGATCAGTTTTGCCACCTGGCCAAGGGAAAATGTCTTAAAGCCTAGTCCAGTATCTCTTCTCAGGAGGAGGAAAAGTGGTGATGATCAGAAATTACGTGGGAAAATGAACAAAAAATAAAGATGTGGTCTTACCCTTTGGAACCAAACAGGTATCCTCCAATGGACAAGAGAATTTTCAGTTTGGGATTCCTGAAGTAGAAGAAAAAGATGATTATTGCTTTTCTGGCTGCCAGGGAAGCCTTTGTCTAAAGAACAGAGTTCTTAAGTGTAGAGAATATGGACAAATAGGGCCTGGATGTTGGAACCAAAGCAAAGTTCAGTGAAGCATTGGTGACAAAAACAGTTAGGATCAGAAATACACCCAGAGAAATACATAGGAATGGATGAATGAATGAATGAACGAATGAACGAATGAGATAGTAGGTCTTAGGCCCAGCTTAAGACCAACATCCTTCCCTAAAGCCCGTGCAGTATGTTTCCACCTCCATCTTACTGACTTGGTTTTGAGACTGTTGATAGTCTGGTAGAGCATCGCTTCACTCTTGTCCTTGATGATAACCTTGTTGTTCCTGATGCTGGCGAACGAGTAGATGAGGTGAGAGCATAGGAAGGGGTCAATGTTCTCTGGGGTGAATCTTCCTGGTTCCTGCCGGTCCTGGGACCAGTTGGTAAAGTAGCATACCAGCTTGTAGGCAGATCCTGGAGTTGAGTGAATAGACCCAATGAGATTCTAGTGCTGGTGCCTTAGAGCCCAGAAAGCCACAAGTTTCTCCTCAAGACAGCCATTGCATCATCCGCCCATTCTGCCAGAGCCTCTGAGGGTCATTCAGCCTGGGCCTTCAGTGCTCGTTCTGAAGTACCCAGACCCCAGTTGAGAAATACATTGAGTCTGGGCACAGGGGCTCAAACCTGTTATCCCAGCAGTTTGGGAGGCTGAGGCAGGAGGATCGCTTGAGCCCAGGAGTTCAAGACCAGCTCTGGCAACATAGCAAAACCCCATCTCTACAAAAAATTTAAAAATTAGCCGGGTGTAGTGGTGCACACCTGTAGTCTCAGCTACTCAGGAGGCTGAGGTGGGAGGAGTGCTTGAGCCTGGGAGCTCGAGGCTGCAGTGAGCCATGGTCATGCCACTGCACTCCAGCCTGGACCATACAGTGAGACCCTGTCTCAAAAAAATAAAAAGAACTACACTGAGAGACAGATATACCATCCACATATGAAATACCCACAGAGCACTAAGCTTCAGTGTGTATGGATGGATGGAGGACACAGATCAGCAGAGAAACAGATAATATGTACGTTGTGTATGCGGGTATTCATGCACACATATTGAGGCCAGGTATGGGAGTGGGGTGAGAGAGAGAATGGCTCAAAAAGACAGAACTAGAACAAGGGACACACAAAAAGATACACAGAACAAAAACTCAGTGTCATAAATATGTCAGTGGCAGAACCTGAGACAGTAATCAAGAGAAAAAGCATGTAGCAGAGAAAGAAAATGGACATCAAAAATGAGGCCGGGCGCGGTGGCTCAAGCCTGTAATCCCAGCACTTTGGGAGGCCGAGGCGGGTGGATCACAAGGTCAAGAGATCGAGACCATCCTGGTCAACATGGTGAAACCCCCTCTCTACTAAAAATACAAAAAAGTAGCTGGGCGTGGTGGCACATGCCTGTAATCCAAGCTACTCAGGAGGCTGAGGCAGGAGAATTGCCTGAACCCAGGAGGCAGAGGTTGCGGTGAGCCGAGATCGTGCCATTGCACTCCAGCCTGGGTAACAAGAGCGAAACTCTGTCTCAAAAAAAAAAAAAAAAAAAAAAAAAAAAATGAAAGCACCCAAGCCAGGAGACCCAGGCAGTAGTGACTTATGGATTACTTACCTCCCTGGAGAAGCAGCAGGACCACTAGACCTGCAAAAGACGGGTGGAAAGAGAAATCCGTTGAGCCAAACCTGGTTCTGCTGTCCCAGATGATGGCAGTGAAAATGTGGCTGTGCCCGCATACGAGATAGAGCCACACTTCATCTGGGCTCTTCAGCCACAGCTGCTGTGGTTCTTTTACAGGACCTGAGGTCCCCAGCCCTGGGGTGCCTTATAGTCTCTATATCCCTAGGCAGAAACATTTTCCAACCTGGGAATTTATTTTTCCATTCATTTATCCAACAAAGTTCTATTAAATCATATGCTCTGTGGCAAGCATTGCTCAGAACACTGGAGAAGCTACAGTGCATTAATGCCTTCCTTGCACTCAAGGAGCTCATGGTCTACACTGGAGTTGAATATAGGTAGTGTGACCACATAGTTTATTGTCCAATGAGACCCTTAGGAGAGTGAAAAGGAGCATTAATAATTTCCCTGGGACAACAGCTTGAACCAGAACTGTCTCAGGCAAATTGAGATGAATGGTCACTCTATGCACAAACAATTAACTCTTACAACAAGGTAAGATGAGTTGAGCAGTGTGAGCTGGCCCTGGAAGTGCTCTAAACTTACATGTTTGAGATTATGCCCAGGCTTTCTCCATAGGATGCCTACCCTAGGAAGACTGGTGAGATTATTCTGTCCTGAACACATCCTCCTAAAGGAAAGAAAGAGCAGCCTGCTGGATCCTAGACACTTTGCCCACTGGACAAGACTCCTGGAACAGCAATCCCCCCAGCCTGAACATACTGTCCACACTGGAACCCTTGGGGTCTGAAAGTGAAGAAAGGGGCAGTCAAAAAGGAGAGAAAACTTTGAATGACACAGCTGCTGGAGCTGATTCCTCCCCTGCAGAGCTTAGGGCTGGAAAACAGGGCTCTACTGTTCTCTCCTGATGATTCACGTGTTTTTTAGGCAGGGAATGTAGGAACCTGGTTCTGCACACACCCGCTAAGTAAACGGCCGGAGAAACTGTTTGGCACATGCATTGTCAGGCCAGCCTCCAGGCCCTTCTCCAAAGGGTCCCCTCCCTGCTGGCTGACCTGTTGAGGGTCCCGGGCTAAGCTAAGCTCAACAGGAAACTCAAAAGGCTCTGACCAAGGGCCCGTCATAGCCTGAAAGGCTAAGACAGGATAAAAGAGGTATGGACACAAAGCAATGGATTCTTTCCTCCAGCAGACATACTCCTCCCTCCCCTCCTGGTAAATATCCCTCGTTCACCCACAGCCCTATTTCCTCAGCCTCATCCCCACTCTCATCCCGATTCCCAGCCACCACAAAAGCCAGAGTTTTGGATCAGAACTGTAGAGTTGAAAGGGAGAGTTTAGAAAACACTTAATTCAGTAAACCATTCTGCAGATGAGAAACATGGGGCTTTCCAGAAGTTTTAAAATGTAACCACAGCATAGCCCATGAAAGATGTGACTCCTAATACAACGCTCATACACCGAGGGACTAAGAAAGTCTGGCCTCTTTCCTGTCTCCTGACTCTGGTTCTAATGTGGACAAGAAGCGCTTCTGTGCAAACTGAAAACATCCCACTGGTGCAAAGCGCTCTGGCTACTGCTGCCTTCTTTCCCATTCAGGAAGGATCAGGAGGTTCCCCTGCGAAAGCTGCATTAACTTGAGATTTTTTGACACTAAGGTCAACAGAGAGACTGCAGTCCCCTGAAAGAAGGAAGATCACTTCTTCTACAAACCTATTATCCCTTCCCTCCTCACCAGCTTTCCTTCTGAATTATCAACCCCCTGCTTACCTGCCCAGAGAGACTTCTGGTTCATGGTGATTGCTCTCATATCCTCAGCCAGCTTCCCCTGGGATGTATGTTCCCTGGGTCTTTTATCTTCTGAGGTTTCAACAGCCTGTCCCACAGGAAAGAAGCAAGAAATCCAGGAGATTCTAGGGACTTCCCCTGGCAGACTTGTGAAACTTCTCGGCAATGAAGCCCAGATTTGAGCAATGCCAACTCTGACCTGTGGGAAATGAGTTGGGAATACAGCTGCTGAAGAGCCCTTTTCATGTAATCCCACCTGAAAGGGACCCGGTCCTGGAGAAGGGAAGATGATACTCAGGCTGTGCTCCCTGGTATTAACCTCGACCCTGAATCTCCTTCCTCCTCATCCCAATCTGTCTCCTTCTTCTTGTCCCCACCTCTCTCTGTGCTCACACCACTTCTGGCCTGCTTCTTATTATTATTATTATTATTATTATTAGAAATAGGGTCTTGCTCTTGCTCCGTCACCCTGGCTAGAGTGCAGCGGCACAATCATGGCTCACTGCAGCCTCAACCTCCTGGGCCCAAGGGATCTTCCCAGTTTAGCATTCAGAGTAGCTGGAACCACAGGTGTGCACCACTACACCTTGTTAATTTTAAAAAAATTGGAGAGGCAGGATCTCACTACATTATACCCTGGCTGGTCTTGAATTCCTGGGCTCAAGTGATCTTCCTGCCTTGGCCTCCCAATGTGCTGAGATTACAGGCAGGAGCCGCCTCGGCCTACAACAGCTATTGTTTACCAGTCACCGCCAATGGCACCTTCTCTGTAGCTCTTCCCACTCCACCCCCGCCCCCCCCCCCACAGCTGGGACTGGCTGGCACCTCTGCCCACAGTGCATCCTATTTCCTTTCATTCCTTCATACCGTATTGTGTGACTGTATCGGTGCCTATGTCTGTCTCCCCAATTCCACTGTGCAGTTCTTAGGTAAAAGACGTATGAAAAGCAAAAATTAGTCAGGCGTAATGGCACATGCTGATAATCCCAGCTACTTGGGAGGCTGAGGTGGGAGGATCACCTGAGCCCCAGAAGTTGAGGGTGCGGTAAGCTGTGATCACACCACTGCGCCACTGCAGTCTAGCCTGGGTGACAGAGTAAGACTCTATTAAAAAAAAAATTATGTGAAACACAAAACCGAAAACCTCAACAAATGTTTGTTCGGGATCCTGCCTTAGCCTGTGAGAAGAGACTTGCACTCAATTCAAAGGCTCAGATCCTCGGGGCCCTGCACATCTGCTCCCTACCTATCTCCCAGTGCCCTTTTCATAACTGGTTCCTCCGTGCCACCCAAAATTTACATGTTGAAGCCCTAATTCCTAGTGTGATGTCATATGAATAAGGTAGCATTAAGGGTAATTAGATCATTAGGGTAGAGCCCTTATGAATGAGATTAGTACTCTTACAAGAAAAGGCACAAAAGAGATGATCTCTCTGTCTACCATGTGAGCAGACAGCAAGTAGGTGGCCTACAGCAGGCCAGGAAGAGGGCCACCACCAGACACCTCATCTGTGTGCAGCTTGGTTTTAAACTTCCCAGCCTCCAGACTGTGAAAAATAGACGTTTGTTGTTGAAGTCACCCAGTCTACGGTATTTTCTTATAGCTGCCTGACCTAAGACATCCACCTACTCAGTTCTCAAGGTCTCCAGAAAGCTGCAGAAACTTCAGTGTGAAAACAGCTCAGCCCACTGAGAGGGTGCCAAGTCAGTGATGTGGAAAGCTCTAATTTTGTTCTTGTTTCTTTGTTGATAATAAATATAATATAGGTTCATACTAAACTTCTTATGCATAGCAATGTATTCATTCTTCTTTCAAATTTAAAATAAGATTTAAGAAAGCACTCATGGGATTCTTTGTTAGTTTGAATTGAAGTCTTTTCATCTTATGGTAGGCATTTCCTGCCCTGCTGAAGGAGGTAAATGCAGCGTTTGATAAGTGTGCCTGTGAATTCACACTTGCTTGCATTGCTTTGCAAGTATCTACGTCTGTACGGATGACTAGATTGGCACTGGGAGTACACTAACGAAAGGCATTAATGTTTTATCCCCACTTGCCTGACATGATGCCTTATTACGTTGGTGGATGGAGAGATGTGTCTTCATTTTAATTCTAGAAAAGGATAAACTTGTCCCCCAAACTAAAAGAGAAAACTTAGTCAATCAGATTTTGACTTTCATGTTCAAGGTTATGGCAAGTGTTTGCAGATTTTCTTCTTAAACAAGTTTCCTTCCAGGCTTAAGCTATGGATTCTCTCCTAAGCAAAGTCTTCATCTGCTCCAGTGCCTCTTCCAACTCAAAACCTAATTTGGAGACATTCCTTACTAGACTCCTAATCTTTCGAAGTCACAAGAGATATTAGCATGTTCTTAACTCATGGAAGAGAAAGAGAATACGGGTGCAGGGGTTGGAGCCCCAGAAGGAAAAAATGGATTTCAATCCTTTAGCATCCAACAAGTACAACAAACACTTATAGAAAACCTACACCTTGTAATGAACTGATAAGAGCTTATAGAGCCCCTGTTTTATCTACCTCAAGAAACGTGTACTCTACTTGTGGAGACAAATGCATAAATACAGGTAAATATACTATTATGGGGAATGAAGAGCTGGCACCTCTGCCCTCAGCGCATCCTGTTTCCTTTCATTCCTTCACACTGTATTGTGTGACTGTTTCAGTGCCTGTGTCTGTCTCCCCATCTCCGACGTGCAGTTCTTAGGTAAAGGAAATATGAGAAGCAAAAATTCGCCAGGCATAGTGGCACATGCTGATAATCCCAGCTACTTGGGAGGCTGAGGTGGGAGGATCACTTGAACCCCAGAGGTTGAGACTTTGGTAAGCTGTGATCACACCACTGCACCACTGCAGTCTAGCCTGGGTGACAGAGCAAGACTCTACCTAAAAAAAAAAAGAAAGAAAGAAAGAAAGAAAGAAAAAGAATTACTTGAAACAAAAACGAAAACCTTAACAAATGTTTGTTCAGGATCCTGCCTTAGCCTGTGAGAACAGACTTGCACTTAGTTCAAAGGCTCAGATCCTCGGGGCCTTGCACATCTGCTCCCTACCTGTCTCCCAGTGCCTTTAAAAAAAAAAAAAAATAACTGGCTGCTAAATAAAGCATCGATCTTTAAAATATATAAAAGAAAATTAATTGAAAAGAATATGAATGGAGTGTTTACTCTTTGTCAGTCACTGCATAAATGCAATTTATACAGTAAACCAAATACGAACCACATATAATTCGATTCCAGCTTTCTGTTGACTTCTGTTTTAAGTCGAGGAGACAAACATGTAAACAGATTATTCCTTTTTTCCTCAAACTTGAAATTTAAAAAATGTAATTGTAGCAAATTTACATTGCAGCAAAACCCTAAGAATATTAAAATATATAAAGCAGAAAATGAAAGTACCTACTCATTCTTTAAAGAAACTACTGTTAACAATTTTGGTATGTATCTTCCCTAATCCCTTCTCTCTCTCTTTCTTTTTCTCTCTGTCTCCTCTGTCTTGACACACGCATACACACACACACTCTCTATTTCTCTCCCACTCTCAACAATTTATGGCAAAGCATCCTTTCACATAGTCAGAATAGAGAATATCAATTTATATGCCATTTGCAATGACTGCATCCCCCATTGATGGATATTTCAGTTGTTTTCAAATTTCACAGTCTCAGATAATTCCTCGATGATTTTGTATAAAAGACATGTATTGGCCAGGTGCGGTGGCTCAGGCCTATAATCTCAGCACTTTGGGAGGCCGAGACGGGTGGATCACGAGGTCATGAGATCGAGACCATCCTGGTCAACAAGGTGAAACCCCGTCTCTACTAAAAATACAAAAATTAGCTGGAAATGGTGGCGCGTGCCTGTGGTCCCAGCTACTCAGGAGGCTGAGGCAGGAGAATTGCCTGAACCCAGGAGGCGGAGGTTGCCGTGAGCCGAGTTCCGCCATTGAACTCCAGCCTGGGTAACAAGAGCGAAACTGTCTCAAAAAAAAAAAAAAAGATGTATTTACTATTCTACTACTCTTCAAATTGTGCTTCTTTGTGTACTCCTTCCAACTACATATGGGCATGCTTCTTACCCTCATTCTAGTAAACAATAAACAATGGCTGTTATTAGTCGATCTTTCATATTAAAATTTTGCCTTCTTATTTTAACTTACGTTAAAATTAAAGATTGAGCCAATACTTTTCTCCTTCTCTGAGTTGCCTGCCCATTTCTACTGGATTCTCCCCTTCTCTTTGGTATAGCTTTTTAGGAATTCTCTCTGGATTATGTAAATTAATCTATTATATTTATTGTAATTTTTATTTTTTTCCTTCCTATTGTATTTATATTGTTTTCATTATATAGTTTAAAAAATTTTGTACGTCTGCCAATCTTCATTTACAGCTTTTGCATCTAGCTCTGGAAAGACATATGTGAGAGGCAGGATAAAGGAGCAGATAATTAAACACAAACACCACAGTGGCACCAACAGAATGGAGGACTACAGAGAACGGAGGGGCCAAACTGCCCAGGTAGGGACCTGGCTGGCATCCTTTGAAAGCAAACTTTGAGAAGAGATTAGGAGGAGGATCTGGGCATTGCCATGAGAAGAATAGGAAACTCACAGGGAGACCAGCTGTAGTGAAGTTGGACCCCGTAACTCTGTGGCAGATGTGGGAACAAGTGTGACTGAGAGTGTAGGGATGTCATGGGAACCAAGATCACCAGTAGGGGGCTGGAAGCATGAGGATGCGAGAGGATGTCCATTTCTTGGCATATGAGGCCAGATTTAAATGCCACTCTCCAGTCACCTTGATTTGCAGGGGGCCTGTGAAGGCGGAGTCTAGCTCCGTTCTAAAACCCCAGGGAGAACTTGAATCCCTAAAGGTTGGAAAACTACTTATTAACCCGAGATAAGGTTAAAAATATGCTTTGGGGATTTGCTTAAGGGGAAATTCAGAACCCGGTTCTGCCACAGGGCGGAAATAACAGCGGCGGGTGGCCTTCTATTAGTCAGTGATGAGGAGGGGGCAGTCACCATCCAGAGACAGCCTGGACTCGGGTGGGAGCTTCCCTGGCAGAGGCATGGGGAAGGGCGCCCTCTCGTGCTTGTCGGCTGGCAGCTCAACATCTACTTGGCTCTGGGCAGGTGTCCCGGGCCCAGACTCTTCTTGGCACCGAGGTTGTCTCAGAAATGTTGGAAGGATGAGGGGAGAGAGAAAGAAATAAGTATGATCCAAAAAAAAAAAAAAAAGGAAAAAAGGAAAAAGAAATAAGTATGTTCACTGCAGAAATAAGTGTGACCCAAAAAAGAGAACGTAGAGGAAGAACACGTGGGAAGATCAAAGGGAAAAATGCAAATAAAAATAAAGGAAGAAGAAATGCTCTATTCTAAATATGGCAAAGTGGATTTTTCTTGTTTGCCCTAACATGCTTGCATGCCTGAGGCTTGGCGCTGTCCCGCCTTGATTTCTGGGGCCGGATTCAGGCCTAAAACTGGTGTAACAGAAAGGGACTTCTTCTGTTCAGGTGCTTCAAGGCTGAGGAAGAGCCGGCTTTTTTTTTTTTTTTTTTTTTTTTTTTTTTTTTTTTAGCATATCTCAGCATGGGACACATGGGATCCCAGCTCAGTGTGGCCATCGAGAAGGCAGGACACTGGACGGAGGTTTCAAGAGGGAAAGTGTCCACTGGGATGGCCCTGGGGTAGAAGAGGTAGCAGGTTCAGAGAGAGGCATGTGCTCCCTGGGGAGAGCAGTGGGTCTGTGAGGCACCCAGACAGCCGAAATAGAAAGACGTGGGCTCAGTGATGAACGAGGGAGGACGAGAACAAGGTGCAGCAGCCACCTCGATACTCACCTTGTCTGAGACCCTTTATGTGTGAGATGTCATGATCCTTCTCCAGCTACAAATCTCTTGTCCATTCTTCTGGATGTTGTGTGTGTGTGTGTGTGTGTGTGTGTGTGTGTGTGTGTGTGTGTGTGACTGGACTGCTCCAAAGTTGTTTGATAATGGACTGTAAATCTTATTTCTTCCACTAAGTGGAGCATGTGATCAACACTATTTCTTGCTCCCCACTACATCTTCAGGACCTGTGCTTCAAACAAAATAAGACCTCAGGAAGTCACTGTTGGGTGAAAAGTGTAAGAATAAACAAATGAATCATTCATCTGTACACTTCCAGTTTTCCCACACACACAGCAGATCCATCACTGGTAGTCCACTGCTGATGAGTGAATGAATGGCCTCCCGGGAGCCCAGCTTTGGTGGATGCTAGGTTAGCTATGAGCTGGAAGGTGTTGTGTAAACTTTTGCCTGAGTTGAACCACTGGTGGGAACTTTGCTCAAATGCAGGATGTGGTCTGAGAGTTTCTCCTCTTCCTATTTTTGAGGGTGGGGGTTGGGCATTGAAAGTGCCTCTGATTTGCTGATGGGGTCTGAGCAGGTGCTGCCAGATCTGCAGAATTGAGAGCTGGGGAGGAAGGAGGAAAAAGAGGATGTAAGCAGCAGCCAGTAATGAGAATAAAGCTGCTCACAGGGATTCATGCGGTGGAAGACAGACCGGGACTCTGGAGGGCATCTGAGCTCATCGCTCGTTGCCCTGGGGCCTGCCCCAACTCTCATAAGACAGAGTCAAGGGGCTTTATAAAATGGGGATAATAAGATCACCTCCCTGGGAGGTTGTTTGAGGGAATGAAATGTGATAATGCAAGTGAAGTGCTTAACATAGTACCTGACTCAGAGCGTCTACTCGATAAACATTATCTAGTCTCATGTCCCAATAATTCACCTTCATTTCAACTTTCTGTTACATTAATAAAGAAGGAGTTTGGCCAGGTGCAGTGACTCATGCCTGTAATCCCAGCACTTTGGGAGGCTGAGGCAGGTGGATCACTTGAAATCAGGAGTTCAAGACCAGCCTGGCTAAATGGTTAAATCCCGTCACTACTAAAATTACAAAAATTAGCTGAGTGTGGTGGTGGGTGCCTGTAATCCCAGCTACTCAGGAGGCTGAGTCATGAGAATCACTTGAACTGAGGAGGCAGAGATTGCAGTGAGCCGAGACCGCGCCATTGCACTCCAGCCTGGATAACAGAGTGAGACTCCATCTCAAAAGAAAAAAAAGAAGGTAAAAAGTGTTGAGGAGCTGAAGACTGGTGTCAGGGTAGCCCTTCTGTGGTAATCATCCCCTGCCTGACCTGACCTTTCACTGTCTGCGGGGAAACTGGGCTGGACTGTAGCTGCCAAAGTCCATGGTCTTTGTCATTCCCTGTGTCACGGTTGGGCCCCCTGGGAGCAGGTGTGGAGTTGAAGTGGGAGTGCAAGTCGTTAATCAGAAATTATCAGCTGTGAAAGGAAAGAGGGAGCAAGATTGGGCAGAGGGAGAGACTAAGTTTGGAGGCAGCTCTGACAAAGCTTCAGCCAACCTAGCCAGAAGATCCAGAACAAGTGACATCCACCAGAGTTGTCTCACTTTGGACTAAAATACCTCCATTTTTATACCTCCTCCTCATTCAGCCACAAGTTATGGGCTTCCCTGGCAAGTCATGACCTTGGGTAAAGGGGTTCTTTGCCTTATCTGCGTCTGAGGCAGACCCTGAAACCATTGGCAGTAGAAGGTTGTCTGCTAACTGAACCCCGCAGTGAGCAGCCAGTCCCTAGAATAAGTGCTGTTTGAGAAGACAGGCCTTTCACCTGCACCCGCTGTGGTCCGGCACATGGAGGCAGATGCTTATTGTTCTAATTATTGTTTAAAGAATCCCATTAGCTTAAGTGCTGCTGTTTATGGCATGCTTTCACAGACATGGTCTCATATTGCAGGGTGCATGGTGATGAGGGGGTCTTTGGGCACATTGGAAGCAGGAGTCAAAGTAGGGATAATCAAAAAGCTCATTCACTGGCTCATGATGGAGCTAGTGGGTCTTGGTCTTTCCAAATGATCTGATTCACTTGGGATGGAAAACCTCTTTCCAGCTTATTTGACTGTGGGTATGGGGAAGGCTTGGAGTGGGCCTTGGCTGAAGAAGTCAGCATCCCAAGTGCTGGAAGACGTAACTGAGGAGGAGGAGACAGCTGAGGAGGAGGAGACAGCTGAGGAGGAGGCAGTGCTCAGAGCAGCTAAGCCAGGGAAGAGATGATGTGGCTTGAATGTGAAAGCACAACCCGAGGATGCAAAGCTCCAGGCCTCTCCTCCCAGTTCTAACGACAGCTTTGACTCGGGCAAATTCCTCCCCACCCCACCCCACCCCCGAGTTTCAGTTCCTCTACCTCCTCTATGCACACTAACTCATCTTCACTAAAATGCTTCACACATGTAATAAGTATTTGTGGGCCGGGTGCGGTGGCTCACACCTGTAATCTCAGCACTTTGGGTGGCCGAGGTGGGCAGATTACCTGAGGTTGGGAGTTCAAGACCAGACTGACCAACATGGAGAAACCGCATTTCCACGAAAACTACAAAATTAGCCAGGCATGGTGGCAGGTGCCTGCAATCTCAGCTACTTGGGAGGCTGAGGCAGGTGAATCGCTTGAGCCTGGGAGGCAGAGGTTGCAGAGGGTTGAGATCACGCTGTTGCACTCCAGCCTGGGTAACAAGAGCAAAACTCTGCCTAATAGATAAATAAATAAATAAATAAATAAATAAATAAATAAATAAATATCTGTGGTCTCCTCCAGTCCTGACTGTGTAACTCTCACACCATAAACTAGGATATTATATAAAATATAAGAAACGATTGTTTTCAGACATTGGGCAAGACACAATGCAGGGCTGTGAAAACAAACAAAGCGAGCCCTCCCACGACTCCAGCTTTGTGACTTATGTAGACTGCAATACATGGAGGGGCCTACGGAGAGCATGCAAGTCCCACCCAGACAAAGAATGGAGTTTGATGGGGCTGGGAGGCATGGAAACTTCACAACAGAATGCCAGAGATAAGGGAGCAGTACCGAAAAGAGCTTTGGAAACCTGCATGCGTTTCCCTCAGATCTTTGGCTGAGTGCAAAGTTCTACATATGGGGGTGAGACTGCAGGAGAATGGGCAAAAACGACAACAACAACAAAAATTACCGAGGAAACGAGCACCACCAGGTATCTGGAAGCTGAGTAACCACTGGAGCTTGCATAGGGCTGGGAGACATTTGACTTAAGGGTGGCTAGAGTGGAAAGTCCTTCTTGAGCAGGTAGGGATTTAATAGAAACCTCAGAAGGGTCGAGCCTTAGTTAAGGGCCGCCCTAGCCTCATGGTAAGGGTGACTCTAGACCTGTTCTAATGAAGTCTAAACACAAGCTTCAAAATGTTCGAGTCGCCGGGCGTGGTGGCTCAAGCCTGTAATCCCAGGACTTTGGGAGGCCGAGGCGGGTGGATCACGAGGTCGAGAGATCGAGACCATCCTGGTCAACATAGTGAAACCCCGTCTCTACTAAAAATACAAAAAAAACTAGCTGGGCGTGGTGGCGCGTGCCTGTAATCCCAGCTACTTAGGAGGCTGAGGCAGGAGAATTGCCTGAGCCCAGGAGGCGGAGGTTGCGGTGAGCCGAGATCGCGCCATTGCACTCCAGCCTGGGTAACAAGAGCGAAACTCCGTCTCAAAAAAAAAAAATGTTCGAGTCGAGTGGGGCACAGTGGCTCATGCCTGTAATCCCAGCACCTTGGGAGGCCGAGATGGGAGGATTACTTGAGTCCAGGAGTTTGTGACCAGCCTCGGCAACACAGAGATTCTGTCTTTACAAAAAATAATTTAAAGTAATTAGCTGGGTATGGTGGCATACACTTGTAGTCCCAGCTACTTGGAAGGGTAATACAGGTGAATTGTTTGTGCCCAGGAGGTTGAGGCTACAGTGAGCTATGATCACACCACTACCCTCCAGCTTGAGCAAAAGAATGAGACTCTGTCTGAAAAAAAGAAAGAAAAGAAAGCTCATATCAATCTCCAAATAAATTAACTGCCTGTCCACAAAATCTAAACATTCAACAGCAATGTAACATTTACAATGTCAAGCATTCAATTAAAAAAAATCACCAGATAAAACAAAAAACAGGAAATATGACTATATAAACAGGATAAAAACGTGTCGATAGAAACAGATCTAGAAATGACAGAGATTAATACACAAGAACTTTAAAGTAGCTATTATAAGTATGTTCCAAGCCAGGTGCAGTGGCTCACACCTGTAATCTCAGCAGTCTGGGAGGTCGAGGCAGGCAGATCATTTGAAGCCAGGAATTTGAGACCAGTCAGGCCAACATGGTAAAACCCTGTCTCTACTAAAAATACAAAAATTAGCCAGGCATGGTGGCAGGTGCCTATAGTCCCAGCTACTCGGGAGGCTGAGGCAAGAGAATTGCCTGAAATTGGAAAGCTGAGGTTGTAGTGAGCCCAGATCGCACCACCCCACTCCAGCCTGGGCAACAGAGTGAGACTCCATCTCAAAAAAAAAAAAAAAAAAAAAAGTATGTTCAAGAATTTAAAGGAAAACATGAGTATAAGAGAAATAGAAATTATGAAATATTAATCAGAAAAATGAAGAAAAGTTAAAAATTACAAGTTTCAAAATTTAAAAATTCACTGAGTGAGTGCAATAGATTAGATCCTGCAAAAGAATAAGCAAACTTGAAGGCAGTAATAGAACGTGTCTAACCGAAACAAACAAACAAACAAAACAAGACAAATGAAAAAAAAAAAAAAAAAAAAAACCAGAGAGGAGCCTATTCAGGTAAGTGCCCTATAGTCCATTTTAAAGATTTTGGCTTCTAATCTGAGTAACAGAGGCACCATTGGAGAGCTTTTATGAGAGAAATGATACCATCTGATTTATATTTTAATGGAATCATTCTGGCTGCCATGTTGAGAAAAGACTGAAGGAATAAAAGAGTAGACCCAAGTGGCCCATTAAAAGAACGCTGCAGTATGAGTGAGAGATGGTGTTGGCTTCAGCCTGGTTAATGGCAGTGGGGGTGGTAAAGTATTAAGTAGTTGAAATATGAAATACACTTTGATGGTAGAGCAGACAGGATTTGCTCATGCACTGATTTGGAATCAAGACTGATGCAAAGGTGTATGTACTGAGCCTTTAACTGTTTTTGAGAGCATGCACGATGTACCTATTAGGACTGCATTGAAGTATATATAACAGGAAACCCAGCTACAGTGACATAAACAAATGAAGCCTTAGCTGTTTCACATAACTGGTTAGACCAAGGCTGGTCAGCTACACAAAGTTGTCATCTGTCCCAGGCTCTTGCTGTCTTTCTGCTAAGCCATAGTTTCATAGATTGCTTCTTTGTCCTTTTTCCTGTGCTTCCTAGTTCCAAAATTGCTGCTATACTTCCATGCATAATGCCAGTATGACAGGAAAGAAGCAATGGCTGAGGGACAAAAGGGACCCTACCAGTTAAGTTTGTCCTTTTTTGTCCAGGAAGCAAAAGTTTTCTTGGAAGTGACGTCCAGCAAACTTACCCTCATATCTCATTGGGTCACATGGCCAATTATAGAAGAATGAAATGACTACGTGTGGTTTAGGTGAATTACAATTCATGCATTATGGCCAGGGTAGGAGGCCTCCTCTCTTTAAAGGCAAAGGATTTCCACTGGTACCTAGCAAATAGGAGTTCTATTAGCAGAGAAGAAGGGACACGTGGCAGGGAGGATGTTGGGCTAGTGATGAATAATTTCAACCGTTGATTGCTTTTTGAACTTTTATTGCAAAATACCTGCTACCCATGTTTGGCAGGCGTATATAATAAACACGTTGTTATAAGATATCAGCACAGTGGCACCATGCTTATGGAAGACTTTATAAATAAGCTGTCTGAAAGACATGGGAGGGATATGGAGGGGGCACCATTTCAGATTATACAAATGACAGATGAAAAGGGTGTAGAGGATGGTGAACTGGCTTGGTGGTCTTGCTCATTTTAGGTTCTCTGGAGAAACGAGGGAATTACTGACTGAAAAACTAATATAGTGAGAAAAGAAAATGCATGTGTTTTAAAGCTGGAGGCAGAATTCCTCTTGAAGGACTCTGTGTGCGTATGTGTGTGTGTATGTGTGTGTGTGTGTGTGTGTTAGTAAAACATTCGGATGGTTGTTTAATTCTGAAAAATTATGCTCCAGAATCTTGTCTTGAAAGGGAAAAATGAAAAAAAGAAGACTAAATTGCTCTGCAAAATAAAACAAGCAGAATTTTAAGTTTCGACTGTCAGTGTAAGAGGAAGCATAAAGATCTTGGGAACTGGGAAGGAAACGGGGGAAATGAAAATGGATAGGTGAGGAAGTTATACAACCCTCATCACCAATGTATATTATAGCCTCTCCCGATTTCACAGGGAACAGGTTGAACAACTTTCAAATGGCAGGGCCAGGATTTACATGCAGTAATTTCTGACTGCATTGCAGGCCTGGCAGACCTGTTGCTTTTTCTGCACAAAACCTTCCCCAAGTCAGCAGGGAGTTCAGAGTTGACCTGAGCGGTAGTTTGTTGGTCATTTATAAATTATCCCATCCTCCATCTCTGTCTATGGAAAGATTATGAGGTGAGGGCTCACCTCAGTCATGAACTTTTCCATCAGGTACTCTGGCAGGAAGTCCCACAGTGACCTTGGGAACCAGACAGTTTCCTCTGGTTAGTGCTGTGGGTGACGGTTCCACCTCCATCTCCAGAATAAGCTGATAAACAGACTTAGCCCCACCTCCTGCCCTGGCCTCCTGCAAACAGACCTCTGTTGAGAGACTTACTGAGACTTTCAATTTCCTGTTAAAAAGGGGACTAGTATCTGGGCCCTATAGAATAAACATCAATTTGCATTTGGTTTCCTTTGTATCTTGAGAGAGACAGAAAAAAAGAAAAAGAGAGAGAGAGAGAGAGAGAGAGAGAGAGAAGTGTGGGGGGAGAAAGCAAAAGCAAAACGGAGCAGTAATTGGACAGCCCCATTCATCCTGGGAACTTGACGTTCATGCTTTCTCACGTTCTCTACAACTCCACAACCTGATGGCTGCTCAGACCTCACATCTCTCAGGCGTCCCATCGAATGCTGATTACCACTATATTCTGCTTCCTCTCAGTTGCAAGGACACTAGTGAGCTCTGTTTTACCATTGGAGTATATGGCAATAATATTAGCTCAAATACTCCAATTATTTAAAGCATTTTTATATCTAAAATCTCTTGTAGGTCTTTGCAAGAACCCTGCAAATTACGTTCGTTGTGAAAACTCCTGGAAGGGCTGAAATGTGTTGTTGGAAAGGAGCCAAAGTCTGTAAAATATTTGAAGAGATTTATTCTGAGCCAATATGAGTGACCAACGACCTGTGACATAGCCCTCAGGAGGTCCTGAGCACATGAGCCCAAGGTGGTGGGGGCACAGCCTAGTTTTATACATTTTAGAGAGACATGAGGCATCGATCAAATACATCTAAGATGTACTTGGTTGGTCTGAAAAAGGGGAAAACTTGAAGTGGGAGGATTGCAATGGGGACTTCCAAGTTATAAGAAGATTTAAAATTTTTCTTATTGGTAATTGGTTGAAAGAGTTCTTATCTAAAGACTTGGAATCAATAGAAAGAAACATCTGGGTTACAATAACCAGTTGTGAAGACCAGAGTTTCATCATTCAGATGAAGCCTTCAGGTAGCAGGCTTCAGAAAGACTAGACTGTAACTGCTTCTCATCATACTTTCAGAGTCTGTTCTGAGAGGGAGGAGCGCACGATGAGGCGTGTCTACATGCCACCCCCGATCATGGCCTGAACCAGTTCCTCAGGTAAGTCTTGAAATGCCCTTGCTGAGAGAAGAGATCCATTCGGATGGTGGGAGGGCTTAGAATTTTATTTTTGTTTTACAGATGGTACGTCCTAGGAGCTGAGTTCAGTTTTGCGTGGTTTGATTCTCGGCACCAAGCAGTGTGACGCTCAGGAAATGATAGCTACATAAAGACTTCTTAGAGTAAGATGAAAAGTGAACAAAGAAGTAGAGAAGAGATGGCGTCGACTGTGGTCTCTTTTTTTAAGTAGGAAAGTCTGATAAGAGCATCTCCTAGCCAGAGAGGAAAAAGGAAGAAACTGGTCAAGCAGGCAGTTAGGGTGGGTCCTTGGGTTGAATTATTTCAAACAAAAGAACAGCCTAAAAAATCAAGCTGCAGGCACAGATAAGGGAACTTGCACAAGGGGCTTGCCTAAGACATGCCCACAGTCACACGTATAAGGCTACACAGGTGACTGGCCCAGACATGCCTGCAATGGACAATTCCATCTCTTGACACATGCACAGGAAGGGGAACAAAGCAATATGGAATAACTCAAGCTAAGGGCCCACATGTGCATTAGAAGAACAAGGTGGGGCTACCAGAAATTCGTACCTATGCAAATGAGATGCCCAGCCCTTATTGGTTTCCTATAAAAGCTTTTGCATTCAACTGTAAAAACGGCAAGGCTCTCCTGGGTCCCCTCTCTGCAGCCAAGAGCTTTCTTCTTTTGCTTATTAAACTTTTGCTCCAACCTCACCCTTTGTGCTCACTCTCTTTAATTCTCTTAGTTGTGAGACAAAGAACTCCAGGTGATAATTCACAATGAGAGAACTGCTACATTGTGGTACATTGGCAAGACTGTAACACCAGGGCTGAGGCTGGCCCTGTCCCCTAGTCAGCATGTAGTTCCAAGAGTACAAGCTCACCAAGGGAACCAAGTTTGATTGGCTCTATTCAGCAGAGATCGGTTTTGGGACAAGTGTTTATTTAGTACAGATAGTTAAATAGATATGTGGGCACCTATACATGCACACGTTTTGTGCACTCATCTCTTTAAATAAAACATGATGTTATAGTAGGTAATTATGCAGACATGAGCAGGGTAGGAATGGACCCCCCAACAAGAAATGCCAGGTGACCATCAGGTGATGGTCAGGCAATTGTTAACTATCTCTCTAAAATAATAATTGGTCACAGCTGGCACCAGGGAAAAGCAGTCTCCCAATAGATAGAAAACACCAAAATTTGGTGATCGGCAGCTTCCCAATAAGAAGATCACAGGAGTTGGGTGAGTGGTCCCTTTTAGTGGCCATGTGCACTAAAAGGCAAAGTGGCAGAGTTTAACTGGTATATGACCTTCCTCTAGGAATACTCAACTGGTAAAGGAAGAACACCTCCAGTGAGCATGTGCATAACTCCAGTAAACACACTATGCATGGGGCCCCTCCCAAATACTGGCAGGCCACTGCTCATGCAACAGCTCACCCCAAAGGAAGAATCAGGGGGAGGTAATGCAAGACCTCAAAAGGACACCAACATATAATAAAACCCCAAGTCAAAAGTCAAACCATTCACTTTAATCTCTCAAGTCATCTGCCTGGTCCTCTTCCAACTGTACTTTACTTCCTTTCATTTCTGCTCTAAAACTTTTTAATAAATTTTCTTTCCTGCTCTAAAACTTACTTCAGTCTCTTCCTGCCTTATGCCCCTCAGTCAAATTCTTTCTTCTGAGGAGGCAAGAATTGAGGTTGCTACAGATCTGTACAGATTCGTCACTGCTAGCAATGAGACATAAGATGGAATGATATTCTCTGCAGGAGCCCAAAGGGAAGGAAAAGAGAGTTGTTTCTGAGACTCAAGTAGGCAACGTGGTGATGGTGATGGCAATCCATCCCCAGCTTCTCCACCTAACCATGTCTCTCTTCCCTCCAGAATCCTGTCCACTGTGACCTTCCTTCTTTCTTTCCACAGTTGTCTTTCAAAGCCTTTCATCACTTTCTTGGCTTCCCTTAAATGCTATGGTCACTTAGCAGGCAGCCCTTCTGCCTGATGTGGTTGCTCTTCACACCACTTCCTGAGTTGTGCAGGGGCGAGGGGGTGTTAATCAATCTGTTAACAAGTATGTTCTGATTTCTGAGATCCAGGACTGAGCTAAGGGCTCACTGCTCTCTGTTGTCTGTCTCTGCTCATCAAGCAAAAGAAGGGGGAAAATAGAAAACAGTTATCCATCAGATCATTTTCTTGGGCTGAAGATAGGGGCTTGGAGAGACATTTCCTGGATTCTGGTCCTGATAGCCACTAACTGGCTATATAATCATGAGGCTTCACACCCCAGCCAGGGAGGCCAGAGAATGACAGGCTTTATATTTTCTTGAGGCAGGATTTTCCCATTGTTGAAACTGTGCTCAGCAGAGTTCCTGGCACTTAGCAGGAACAGCATGGGGGCACATGAATGCCTCTGATACTTCTAACTCAACACTCTAAAATTCCAGATTCTTTCTGTCAATAAATGGACAGAGCATGGTGGTTAATGAAACACAAAAGGTTCAGAGAAACAAATAGGGTGTAGGACCCAGACAGGCATTGAGATTTCATTGCAATTCAGGTAAGAAAAAGAGAATTTTAATTCAAATTATTCAATTGAAATTTATATAAGAGACATCTTGGTAAAGTGTTATAAAAGGTTACTGTTCAAAAAAACCAAAAAGGTGATAAAGGATGCACGATATTGCATGAAAAGTTACATGATTCAGAAGTCATATTGCTACAAGAAGAGTTCAGTTTATTAACTTATTATCTCATCTAGAATGAACTTCGAACTAATGCTCAGGCCTTGTTTCCCCATCCAGAGTTTCAGACCAAACCCTGATTCTGATATGTCAGTTACTGTACTCACAGAACTGAGCTAGCTTTTAAGTTTCCTTTATCTGGATGACAAAAATGTGTAGTTCTGGGAAACTATACAAGCAAGTAAAGAGATAATGAAGAGATAAGAATGGTGTCCATACTTTCGGTAAATTGTGTTCATTCAAGGAAACTGATTGGTCTTCATGATGCTGCTCTGGTTATGCGTTCTCTGCTTAGCACATTTAGCAGGTGGATATGTTCAATTTACAAGATTTATTTATATGCTTACAAAGATTCTGCTTATTAGATTTATAAATCTTCTCTGGGCAACAAGAGCATTACTCTGTTTCAAAAAAAAAAAAAAAAAAAAAGGAAAGTTTCCTTTTCCCATTTGAAGCCAAACTTCTACCTAAGCTTCTAATTGGCCCCCTCCTCTCTCTTCTCTCAGACTCTGTTCCATCTGCATACCCTCTTTCTTATACTTTAAATCTCTTCCCTTGCTGGTTCTCATTGTTATACCCATAATATGCTCTCATCTTTCCCCTCTTAACCCATCACTTTAAACCCAAATTTTCCTCTAACCATGGATCAATGAACTTGTTCCTATTATCTACACTTCTCAAAAATGCTGTTTATACTTAGCTCTACTTCCTCCCATCCCAATAATTTCTAATTTTATTCTGAACTAGCTTCTTCCTGTTTCATTACCTTCATTAATACCACCCTAACATCCTAACGAATACTTTGAAACTCTTTTTAAAGTTTTATATACATATAGAAAAGTGCCTAAGTGTTCAGGGCCAAGAATGATGACATAGCAAATACATCTATGTATCTACCACCTGGTTAAGAAATAGGACATTACCAGCACCCTAGAAAGAAACCCTATGGTATTTCCTAATCATTATTTCCTTCTTCCTCCCTAAAGGTAACACCATTCTGACTTCTCATACCATAGATTAATTCCACCTATTAGAAGCTTTATATAAATAGACTCTTACGTAATGTACACTTTGCGTCTGGCTTCCTTTTCTCAACATTATGTTTGTGCAGTGTAGCCATGTTATTGCATGCAGCAGTGGTTTATTTATTTTTACTGCTATGTAGTACTTCATTATGTGAATATATTGCAATTCACCCACTTTACTATAAATGGACATTTGAGGTTATTTCCAGTGTGAGTCTATTTCAAATAAGGTTCCTTGAACATCTTGTACTTATCTTTTTGGTGCACATGTGCACAGTTTTCTTTGTCCACTTTTAAAGAAAGGAAGTTAGTTTGGTTAGGAACACTACAAAATACATTGGGGAAGTTAAGGCACAATAATATGCAACCAATTGAACAGGTTTACCGTGAGCAACGACTGTTCTTACAGAGAGATGTGTAAGACAAGGGTCCAGCCCAGAAAAGGTACTTGGGGAAGGGATATGTCCTTGCATGCAGGAATACAGAAAGAATAGGGAACAGAAACAGACTGTAATTAAGTGCAAAATTGCATACGGCCAGAGTAAAGTCAACTTTTAGAATCTCTGGGCTAAGACTAGACAGTTTAATACTAGGGCTGGATTCCCAATTCTGGCTCACCCATGGTGACTGGAGAGTCACCTGGAGGACATGCCTGGGAAGAGAAAAGAGGGCTGTAGTCTGGGAGTCAGACCCACAGACCCCAGACATATATTTCTGCCAGAGTCCCTTCTTCCCTCTGCCTACGCTCCTGAAACAGACCTTAAAACATTGTAAATAAGGCAACCCCAGATGGACTCTGCACTTCCCAGCCCTACAGATAATGTCCTGAGAGACAGCGGGGAACTAGGGCAGATCTCCCAAGAGGAAGTGGGCTTAGCAGACCCACAATGTCATGGCTGATACCTGAAGTTTAAAGCCTGGACATATTTGGAAGTCAATAAGATGTGAAAAGGGAGAAGGAGCAGAATGACTGCATTGAAGCATTGGGATTAGCATGGGAGAGGGGACAGCTGCAACAATTACGGCAATAATAGTCCCTTAAATTTGTATTATGTAACAACTCACAAAAAATTTTCTATTCCTGAACTTTCACGTTTCTGTGGAATGGCAGGGTTACCCCCATTTTGCTGGTCTGCCCAAGGACAAGTTTGAATGGAAGGCAGGGTCAGGTCCCTAATCCACATCTCCAGCTCCTCCTCAGGAACCCCGCAAGTGAGAGGATAAAAAGGACAAGAGACCTGGATATGGTCGAGAGGCTAAAGCAGTTGCAGGTGGAGGTGTGGAGGGGTTGGAAAGGTGTGAGGACTGAAAACTCCGTCCTTTTGGGATTAGTTTGGAGCCACCTGGAAGCCGGTAACTTCAACCAGGACACGCGCGTTTGCGGGCTACGGGGGGTTAGGTAGGTTAAGCCTCCCCAGGAGCCCCACAGAGGGTGGGAACGAGGTGGCGCCGCCCCGTCCCGGACGCGCGTCGAGCGCCCTCTGCCACCCCAGGCCGCCCTGCCCAGGGCGAGGGCAGAGCGGGCCCGCCCAGGTGCGCCCGGAGGTTGGGCCGGAGCCCGGAAGGTGCGCCGCGCCGCCCGAACCTGTTCCTTCGGCCTCCCCCCGCGTGAAAGTGAAAGTGTCGGACCCGCGGAGGTCAAGGACGGGGGGGGCGGGGCCCGCGCGGAGCCGGGAGCGGGCGCCGGGCACTCCAGGGGCCATGGATGGGCTCGGCCGCCGCCTTCGAGCCAGCCTGAGACTGAAGCGCGGCTCTGGGGGTTAGTGCCGGTCGGGGAGAGCGCGCGGGGACGGCGTGGGCACCGGGGAGCCGGGGCCAGGGCTGGCGGCGGGGGCCCGGGGGAGGGCGGCACCGGGCGTCGAGGTCCGGGAGCGGTTGGAGGGGGACTGAGGAAGTGCGCGGGGGCAGGTGAGCGGGAGAGAGCGCGGGAAGGAGGGAGAGGGCCAGGTGGGGGCGGGGGCGGGAAACGGCGGCCGGGCCAGGCCTGCAGGGGCGAGGGGGAGGCGGCGGGACACAGGAAACCGTTGTGGGGCCCCGGGGCCACGTGTCCTTCCATCCAGGAAGCTTGTGGTGCAACCGCAGTGTGCCTGAGAGCGCCCCGGTAGTGGTGCCCTCCCGGAGGCACCGCCTCAGCGCCCGGCGTGCCCGCCGCCCCGCCCCACCTCGCGGCCCTAGTACTCCACCGTGGCCTTTGCCCAGTTCCTCCGAGTCAGCGCCCCTGCCCCTGCCCCTCAGATAGCCACCGGCCACTAACACGAGTCTCCCCAATGACGTTACCACCCTCACCCCGCGCGGCCGGGTGCTCCTCCGAGTGTGGCTTCCAGCGGAGCTGCGTGGAGCCTGCACAGCTGCTCTCCAGCGTGTAGCTCAGACAGGGCACCCCCTTCCTTTTCCCTCAGCCCCGCAGCAGTGAAATGGATGTAATTCCCCCGTCCTGGATTGTGGGGGTTAAATTAGAAGTCAACTAAAGAAGCAGCTTCTTTTCTTTCTTAGCAGAGCCCTGGGGTTTGGAAGGAGGGTAGTTAGAAATTCATTCATTTATTCATTTATTCAACAAATATTTGTGCAGTTTGCCACCAGCCAGTCCAATGACTAAGCAGCCACGACCCTTAGATACTTTGCTCAGAGGTCCCACCGTCTGAGGAGCAAAGAGTGGATTAGAAAGTGAGCAGGGGGCTTTCCCAGACCACCCGCCCCTTCCAACATTGGCATGCCAGGAGGCCACGTGAGCCCTTCTCATAGCCCAAGCCCCAGAGGGACTTGGGGGGGGACCCCAGGGAGTGAGGTCAGTCCTCCCTTCTTTGAACTGCAGTGACCTCTGAGTTCTGAATAATCTGCTCTTAGTCTTGTTCAAATTCCTCCTGACACACCTGCCCCTTCTCCATATGCAGTGTCCTCTCTAGACACAGATCTCTAATATCTGGCCCTTCCATCTGGGAGAGGTCAGAGACCACAGGTTGGGGCAGAGGGCTGGGACCATGCAGTGGCGGGAGCAGAAGGCAGGATGAGGCTGACATTGTCTCTTCTCTGGAGAGCATTGGTCTGGTCTTTCCTGGTCTTCCCAGACCCTGGGACATCTGTGTGAATGGAAGGGGTCTGCCCCCTGCAGCCCAGAGGAGACATTCCAGTTGTTCCCACCCACCCCTACCCCAACACGAGGTCGATGACTATGCCTGGAGGAGCTTCCCCATACTGAGGAACTGTAAGAACTGAAGCCTAACACTTGTCCGGTCCAGGAGTGTGTGCCCTCTTCATCTTCCATACCATCCTCCATCTGCCTGGGGATTCTCCCCTTCCTCTGACTTTCTGGCCCTAGGGCAGTTGTATATTAGGAGGGATGGTGTGTGTGTGTGTGTGTGTGTGTGTGTGTGTGTGTGTGTGTGTGTGTAATTATGTGTAATTACCCTGGTGACGAGGAGTGATGTGGTAGTGGTCCTGGGTTGAGAGCAGCTGAGCTGGAAGGGATGGACCAGCTTCCCAGACCAAGGTTCCAGCAAATATTCTGGAGGTTCCCTCACCTATATTTCAAAAGGTCCCCTCACCTATATTCTAGTCAGATCTGGGACTTCAGTCACGTGCCTGTGGGAGAGGCTTTCTGGTGGAGGAACAAGTGCGACCAGATTCCTGATTTCCCTAGAAAGGGTGGCTCCCTCCTCAACTAAAACTCAGGATAATAATTCCTTTCTAGGGCACTGGAGATTAAATGAGATGCCTTATATGAAACATAGGAGTTTGATGTGTGTTAGTTTTCTCTTATGCTTTTCTCTCCTGTTGATAACCCCTTTTGAAAGCGGAG
This sequence comes from Saimiri boliviensis, assembly GCF_048565385.1. NCBI lineage: Eukaryota > Metazoa > Chordata > Mammalia > Primates > Cebidae > Saimiri > Saimiri boliviensis. The sequence continues at coordinate 100,509,644 of NC_133459.1, forward strand.
AAAACAGTGTTTTGCTGCATTTCTTAGGCCTTATCTCCAAAGAGATATCTCCTTACTTTCTAAGTAAGAGATATCTCCTTACTTTCTTTTGACAATGATTTCTTAATTTTGCTATTCTCTTTGCTCTTGTAATAAAGCAGAAGAAAATGAACTGAAAATGCAGCCCAAAGGATTTAGGGAAAGGCACAATTTCCTTAGAATCTGGAATGATCAGTAATAAGATTCTGTTTCTCACTGTCCTTTGAAAATCTCTGTGGAATAGCCTAAGAGATGCAGCCAGAAGGCAGGTGTGTGGATAGGGAGCTTTCCTAATTCCCACCCCCACGAATCCTGCCAATTTTAATCGCTTCTGAATTACTTTATGCCTCAGTTTCCCCATCTGTATCAGGAAGATGCTCGTTTCTCAGAAAGGTGGTAAGGATTGTGCAACAAGTCTGTGCAGCTTGCAGGTAAGGTGTGGTGTCAGCTCCAAGTGTTCTGGTTCACTCTTCTCACCCATTAAAGCATTTGAACACCCTTATTTACTGTAAATGAGCTTGGCTCTGAGTCTTGGCTTTTACTAGTCCCACAGAAGCCAGGTCTAGAACTCTTAGGAGCAAAGCATCTGTTTATCCTATCCCAGCACCCCATTCTCTTCCAGAGGGCTTCTTCTTTTTCTTCTTTTTTTTTTCCCCAGGCTGGAGTGAAGTGGCATGACCTTGGCTCACTGCAGCCTCCATCCCCTGTGTTCAAGCAATTCTCCTGCCTCAGCCTCCCAAGTAGCTGGGATTACAGGCGCCTGCTACCACACCTGGCTAATATTCGTATTTTTAGTAGAGACGGGGTTTTGCCATTTTAGCCAGGCTGGTCTCGAACTCCTGACCTCAGGTTATCCACCTGCCTCAGCCTCCCAAAGTGCTAGGATTATAGGCATGAGCCACCGTGCCCAGCACCCAGCCTGGCTGCTTATTCTAAAAGGAGTGGCCGCAGAGGGTTCTTTTGCCTCCTGCTTTCCCTTTAAGGCAGCTTCCTGGCAAAAGTCCTTCCCTCTTTCCCTGTGCATTTTACTATTTCAGGGGTTTCTATGAGAATCCGAGGTCACTTTTTGCTATTCTTTCTCTCTTCCCTAGTCTCCAGATACAGCAGTGGGCTAGCAGCTCTGTCTGTAGCTTGGGCAGAACAGCTGACCTGACCTGACTGGGAGGAAGCATGAGCAGAAATAGGGGTTGGGTGGAGATCACCTGGATGCCTTCCACTGCCACAGAATCACCCTCAGGCTGCTGGTGCAATCAGTCTCCTACCTTAGGCTGGGGACAGTCTCCTGAGTCAGTGCTTCCTATTTGGGAAGAGAGACTCTGCTGGAGCCCTGGAACAAATGCCAGTGACAGAACTCTCTGCCTTAGCCCACAGGATGTATTGCAGGGGGTGAAATTTACCAGCGTAGCCATTTCCAAAATATCAAGAACTCTCGGCTTAGAGATGGACTTTGCTCTCTCCTGCACCATCAGAAAAGGAGGCTATTGGGTATTGATTTCCAGAACTCCTTCTTTTGTTGGAAGAGTTAATATATTTGGTTAATTATTAGGCCAAGTCTATTTATCTTAATCAGGGGAAGACAGTGGTATCCTGGCTGCAGAGAGTATTTGGCCATGTGCTCTAGGTCAGGAATTCCTGGAAGTTCTAGGATTCAGCAGGTGGCCTTGCTGGGGTTTTTGACTTCCATTGACCAAGTTGAGAAGTGAAAGGTCAGCAATCCAAGTGATGGGGATATAGGATCTCTATCCTGAGACCGGCCAGTTTCCAGTGCCCATAGTCTGATGCTATCAAGCACTATCCACTGTTCTGAGGTTTTAAATAAACTGTGCACAATCTGCAGCCCAGATTCAAAACCCTTAGCCCAGAACTAGTCAGGTCTTTCTGGCTGCTTTCAGCCAGAGGTGTTTGCTCATGACCTTTTCTCTCACCACACCCTGGGGCCCTTGGGAGGAGCTGAGATCTGCGCTGCAGTGCCAGGATGCTGACTCTCTTGGTGCTGGCTTCTGCTGCCTTCCTGGGTTCTGTCACATCCTTCTTGCTCAACCACTGGGTGCACAGGATGGAAACTGCTCTCCCCTCTCTGGAAAACAGCGCATGGCTTAGCTTCACAGAGTTGTGGCTGGCGACCAAAGCAGCAGCCCCTTTCTCAGACTTTCTGTCACCAGTCTTTCTGTGTTAGGGGAGAGGGGAGTCTGCTCTGCCCTGAAGGTTCAGCGATGGAAGGACAAGTGGTAGGCCGGGCATTCAGGCTCCTCCGACATCGACTGCTTCGACCCAGAGCAGGTCAGGACTGGACTGCCCACTTCCTTGTTTTTGAGGTGACCCTCTTAGGCAGGGCTGTTTCTTCTTTGAAATGCTCCTTCCTCCTTTTCCTTTATATCTTGGCCTCCACATGGTTCTCCATGTGACTGGGCCAGGAGGCTTCCTCTGCTGGTTTTTAAGACTGGTCATGCCCTCTGTGGGGCTAATGTGGTCACAGTCACATGCCCCTTGGGCCTGTTCTTATTTACCTAGTATGAACTAAACTCTCAGGGCATATTGTGCCAGGACTGCCAGGGGCATCCAACAGGCTAGGCAGTCTCTGTGGTACCCTGGGGCCTTGGCCTTCTTGTGGCCTCTGCAGCATATTTCCGTGGCTTCTGCATCGCAGGTTTCTTTCCTCCTCTTGGCTTCCCATGGTTTCAAGTCTCCGAGAGCACGTGTGGAAACTGCCCATTTGGCCCTGATCCTGAGTGTCTGGTTGTGCTGGCCAGTGTCCAGGTATCTCAGCATTGACAAGGCGGCCTTGAGGTGTGGCGGTCACTCCGATTCTCACAGACTCCACTCCAAGAATGGATCAATGATATTATACTAAATGGGCTCTGGTGTCTCGGTTTCAGGACCACCCCAGGACAATTCGAGGGAAGCTTTAAAGGAACCAGAAAGGGCCCAGGAGCACTCTCTGCCCAACTTTGCTGGGGGGCAGCACTTCTTTGAATACCTTCTTGTGGTTTCTCTAAAAAAAAAGCGTTCAGAGGATGATTATGAGCCTATAATCACCTATCAATTTCCTAAGGTAAGGACTGAGGGAGGGGGCAGGGGTAGCCAGAGGACTGGGATGTTTAGAAGGTGGTAGGCGTGGGCATTCTACCTCCTTCTCTTCACCCTGCCGGGGCTTGCGCCTAGAACCTCCTTGAGCTCTGAGCTCGCTGCTCTCCATTTCCTTCTTAGCACAGCCCCAGTTCTGTTATCACTTGCAGAATCTAGGTCTAACTTCTTTGTGAGGGACTGACCTAAGCCTCCTAGCAGGGAAACTAGGCTAGATAGTTTGCCTTTTAGGGGACCTCACAGGTCTTCCAAATCCCATTTTCAGTCACCCTTCTCTGTAGATAAGCTTACCTTCTGCCAGACCTTCTAGAAGGAGTCCCCTCTCTGGGATGTGTAGGAAGGAGAGAGTGGGGCAGGCATGTAACTGGTGGGCAGGCACAGCCTTCAGCCTGAGCCCAAGCATCAGACTCCTTCTTGTCTGATCCTACACCAGGTAAAGGGGTGGGAACCCTTATTAACCCTTCTCATTAGCAGGTGTGCCACTGAGCTGGCCGCTTCTCTTCTCTGATGTGGTACCTCTCTGATATTGTCCTCCCAGGGGCCATTTCAGGGCATTTCTATATTCGCCATGGCCCTGTCCCCTTCTTATGTAGATCCTCAAGATACTGAGGTCGAACTCAAGCTTATGTCGAGTTGACCCAGGAGGGGCTGTTTCAGCTCTGGAGTCATTCCAACCAGACCCAGAATGCAAACTGCAGAGTGCTGGGCAAATGCACCCTTCATCCCTATGCTAGTGGAGAAGCTTATCCCCAGACTGCTTCAGAGCCTCAAAAGAAGCCCATCACCTCTCAAGCCCTTTCCTCCTTACCTCTGCCCCCAGCTTCATATCCACGTGTCTTTTCCTTTTCCTAACAGCGGGAGAACCTGCTTCGGGGTCAGCAGGAGGAGGAGGAGCGGCTGCTCAAAGCTATCCCCTTGTTCTGCTTCCCAGATGGTAATGAGTGGGCGTCACTCACTGAGTATCCCAGGTAATTGCTCAGCCCTGGGCAAGGGTATTGGATTTGGGGAGGAGGAACAAGTGTGAGTTCTGTGGCTCCTGCAGCCTCCCTCACTGCTGCCATTTGTTGATTTTTCAGTCTGGGAGTGGAATCGATTCGTTCGTAAACATCTGGCCTGGGGTTCCTCAAGTCCAGGGATATTAGCTATCAGTTTGATCAGTCCCTTCTGTCCAGAGAGCCAGAATCTCCCACCTGTCATAGAAACAATAGTTGCTGCTTTTGACTCTGCTGCTGGTCCAAGCCGGGCTTAGCAGGAGGCAGTTGGCCTCTAAGAAGGCAATAGCAAAGGCCCTTCCAGCATAAGCCCTGGAATTCGGCTGCTGGAGCTTTGACATCACCATTTATGAGTTGAGTGACCTTGAATTAGAAATAGCCTCTCAGAGCCTCAGTTCCTTCATCTTTAAAGTGGGAATAATAACTGAAGCTACCTCAAAGAGTTGTTTTGAGAATTAGATGAGATGCTGTGTCTAGAGCTTGATTAACTTGACTCCTATGGTTAATCAGCTCCTCTAATGCTGACCACTTTCCTGTTTCAGAATCCGGTAAGCAATGCAAATCAAGGCTTGTCTGCTCTTTCTTAGGGAGACCTTCTCCTTCGTTCTGACCAATGTGGATGGGAGCAGAAAGATTGGATACTGCAGGCGCCTATTGGTCTGTGCAGCCTAGAACTGCCCCTTCCTTTCTGAAGCCTGCTCAGCTCCACAGCTGGGCTTGCTCAAGCCAGAGCTGCAGAAGTCCAGTCTTGTTGGCAGCACTAGTTGTAGAGAGAGCACAGCCCGGGACCTGCTGCCATGCTAGTGCTCCCTCTGCAGCTCCACAAGCACGAGGACCTGATGCCCCTTCTCCCCCTGCTGGTTAGGCTCTGGTCTGTGTTCCTGCTGGCTTTCAATTACTCTCTTCTTTGTGAGAGGTTCCAACTGACTCCTCTCTCTCCCTGCTCTATCCAGGCCTGCTTACCTTGGCCCCTGGAGCCTCCCAGAGCAGAGGCTGGGATTTGGACCATTTGTTTCAAATCTTAGGTCTCAGGAGGATGCCCCAAGTTACCTTTACAGTACCTTCCTCCTTAGCCATTTCTTCATCTCTAAGGCACACTGGCTCCCTCTCTTTGCTGACCCCAAATTGTGTTGGCACTGAAGGCAGCAGCACCTGCCCACCAACCCACCCAGTACCCTCAAGGATTTCCTCTTTTGACCTTGGTGGCTACTCTGACCTCCCTGCTGCACCCACCATTCACCGTAAATATCCCCTCCCCAGCCCTCAGCCTTGTACTCCTTCAGACCCAGTGGGGAGAAGCCCTTGGGGAGGCTGCAGCACTGAAGGAGCCCCTCTGTCTCTTCCCAGCCTGCTGGACCTGGCCCTCGCCTACCCCAAGTGTACTGCATCATCAGCTGCATTGGCTGCTTCGGCTTGTTCTCCAAGGTAGGAGTGGAACAGGATTCCTCAGGGCCTGTTAGTCCTGTCCATCTTCCGGGCTCTCTCTGACTGCCAGTCCTGCCTGCGCAACCTAAGCCCTTAGTGGAGCTCCTCTCCCATAGTCAGAGTCAGCATTAAAACACACTTGTGGAAACTGAGGCAAAGGGGCATGCACTTAAGAGAAAAGTGGAAATTGAATCTAGGGGATTGGATTCCTTGCAGAGACAGCCACTGTTCCCACTCTAGCTAAGTAAGAAAGTAGTTGAAGTAGGACAAGGGGAAGAAAGTCAGAGGCCTTCTACCCTGAGGTTCAATTTCCTCATCTGTCAAATGGATGTAATAATCTTTCACCTTCCTATCTTGCTGGTTGATGTGAGGCTGAAATGAGGTGATATATGAGAAGACTCTTCATAAAAGGCAGAGCACTAGACAAATATGAGGTAGTTATAAGACCCATTCTGACTCCTTCAAGGGTAGAAGAACAGTTGAGGTCCCCAGGACTACTTCTGCTGGAGCTAATTTGAGTGCCAGTGCACCTGAGTCAGGATTTAAGCAGAATCCATGGCGGCCATGCCATCCGTTGGTGGCCAGAAAGGACTTCATTATGCTCTGCTCCCAGCAGGACCTTTGGAGGAGGCGGGGAGGGAACTCTGTCAGTTTTGCTGGGGCAGTGCATTCCTTTGTGCAGTGTTCCCAGGGATGGAGGCAGCCTCTGACCCTGGGAATCTACAGCGGGAGTTGGAGGACAGAGTGGTACCAAGAGGCTTAGGTTTCTTGGCTGCTGCTCCAACCAGCATGAGTGGACATGGTCCCATCATGGGTGATGAGTTTACCCTGAGATGACTTCCCGGGGAGATACTTTTATGTTGGTGTTAGAAGAAGGGAAGACCATGGATTGGTAGAGAGAGAATAAAAAGAAGGAAGCTGGATAAAAGCAGTCTCATGTGGGAGATAAACCACAGATTATTTAGCATGAGCCCAGTCTCTGCCAGGGAGGGAGAGGACCAGTTTCTGGAGGGCCCTAAAAGATACATGAGGATCCGCTGAACCAGCGTGAGAACATGATGATGCTTAGGGGCACAGAGTCTCGGCCACCTGCCCAGCAGCGTCCCTTTGAGCCATGCCTCCCATGGTCTTTTCTTTTCCCTACAGATCCTGGATGAAGTGGAGAAGAGACATCAGATCTCCATGGCTGTCATCTACCCGTTCATGCAGGGCCTCCGAGAGGCAGCTTTCCCTGCTCCTGGGAAGACTGTCACTCTCAAGAGCTTCATCCCTGACTCAGGCACTGAGGTGGGTTAACAAAATGGGTGAGACCTTCTCTAGCTGGAGAGCGTAGGCATCTGTGGCACCTCTCACCACTGTTGTACTATTGACCAGGTTAAAGTACAGAGAAACTGAGCCAGACAGGGACTGGGACTGGTTAGAATGGACAAAGCTGAAATCAAATGCAAATTTTCTGATCCTAACTTGATACCCAGAAGCACTTAGTGACTGCTCAAGCCACCGACTTTTATTTATAATAAATAAACCATGTAAGTGGAGGCTTCTGGCGCTATGAAGGACTTTTTCCCCTAGGCACTAGACTGCCACTTGCCCCCACCCCCACACCATTCCCCTTTGTTTGTGCTGTCTCCACCTTACACTCGCCATCTGCCCGTTTCTTATCATCCGTCCCCACTTCCGAGTATCCACCCATGGACGGGGGAATGCTATTGTTTTAGCACCAAACACACCGAGACAGCAGGTACAACACTGTTCTAAGAATTCCAGTCCTGACTCCTGGAACTCTGAATAATCTGTGTACCCCTCTGAACCTTGGCTTCCCCACAGGAAAATAACGGGAGAGGCTAGAAGTTTTCACTTTCTCAAAATAAATAAATAAATAAATAAAAGTACTGAATGCTTGCTGTGTGCCAAGCTATACTGTTTTTCTGGGAATACAATGGTGACCAAATGAATGTGGACCCTGACCTTTTGGAACTATAAGTCCAGTGGAGGAGGTAGATGTTAAATAAACACAGCAGTGCATATTGAATTAAAAATTACGTAACTGTGATGAAAGAGAAACCAGGATGCTACATGAGAAAGAAGATAGGAAAGTATCACATGGCCAAGACAGGCTTTCTGTGACCTGAAAGAGGATGAGAATGAAGGGAGCAGAGCAGAGCAGGAGGAGGGGCCCACACTGTGAAGGCTGCAGGAAGGAAAGAAGGGATTGCTCAAGGAACAGAAGCCCATGTGGTGAAGTGCAGTGAGAGAGGAGCGTGTGCTCCGGGAGGCAAGCGAGGGAGGGCGCAGGGCCTTATGGGCCATACTCGAGATTACATCAGAGCTGTCCTCCAGTCCATTAGCAGGGGAAAGAGAGACAGGGTCACATTCACTCCTTGGGGCAGAAGGAGCAGAGGCTGGTAGAGGCCCAGCACTCTGGGGTCTGCATGATCTTTCAGTGTAGTGATACCTTCTCTCTCTCTGCTTTCCCCACAGTTCATTTCACTTACACGGCCCCTGGACTCCCACCTAGAACATGTGGATTTTAGTTCTCTATTGCACTGTCTCAGTTTTGAACAGATACTTCAGATCTTTGCCTCTGCTGTGCTGGAGAGAAAAATCATCTTCCTGGCTGAAGGTCTCAGGTGGGCCGAGCCCCCGAATTGCTCACCTGAACTGCCTAGAATCCCTGGGTTCAAGGGAACACACTGGAGGTTCTCCAAGGAAAAACTGGTCTGTAGGGCCCATGTGCCCACCCCCGTGTGTCCAGGTCCTTGTACTTTAAACCAAGAGAAACAGCTGTTTTGAACCACCCCCACTGCCTCTGCCTCCATGCAGCACTGCTGCCTGGGCCTGAGGAATGGCCCTGACTTAGCTGGGAGAAGGACAGGAAGTTTTCTTGGGACAGCCCAGATGGGACCAGTTAGGGTGGATGCAGACATGGTTCTGCCCTTGCAAGGCTGAGGGAGGGTGGAGGACAGGGGAGGAGGTAGATACTCATTTAACAAACATTGTGTGTCACCTGTTTGCCAGATGCCAGCATTGGGAAGATACAAACAAGACATGGTCCTTCACCTGAAGGGGATGCAGAATTGTATCGTGGTTGAAAGCATAGGGATTGAAATCAGCAGAATTAGGAGGTTTAAATCCAGTTCTTCTACGTTTAGCTATGAGGTTCCCCTTAAGTTAGTTTGTTAACTTCTTAAAAATGGAAATAATGATTGTGATGACCTCATCAGGTTGTGGTGAGGATTACATGAAAAAATGCAATTAACACCCTGCCGAGCATATGGTGCTTAGTGCCAGCTGCTGTTCTTCAGTTCAGTTGAGTACATCCCAGTGTTAATGGAAGCAGGGTACTGTTGTATCAGGGTCTCCACCTCTTAGGGGCTTCAAATCTGAGAAGGACATGGGGAGATGTAATAGAATGGAGAATGGCCGGGCGCGGTGGCTCAAGCCTGTAATCCCAGCACTTTGGGAGGCCAAGGCGGGTGGATCACGACGTCAAGAGATCGAGACCATCCAGGTCAACATGGTGAAACCCTGTCTCTACTAAAAATACAAAAAATTAGCTGGGCATGGTGGCACATGCCTGTAATCTCAGCTACTCAGGAGGCTGAGGCAGGAGAATTGCCTGAACCCAGAAGGCGGAGGTTGCGGTGAGCCGAGATCGTGCCATTGCACTCCAGCCTGGGTAGCAAGAGTGAAACTCCGTCTCAAAAACAAACAAACAAACAAAAAGAATGGAGAATGAAAAAAGTCATAGAACAGTAGGGTTAGGGGTGGACTTTCTATTCATATCTAGGGAGGGAGAAAACCAATGATTTTACGTTGACAACCCTGCTTTTATCTTTTCTGGAAGAAGAAAAGGATGTTAGGGAACCAGTAGAAATCACAGGGTCAGCTGAATGTCATGGGTTCCAGAGAGGAAACTTGGGCAAGCAGTGGGGTCTCTGTGTTGAAGATTCTGTAAAAATGGGTGATGACCAAAAAGGAACTAGTTGTAGGTAATCCTTGAAGGGAATGGCATCATCTTTTGCTTTGGAAATAGCTCTTTCACTCCCAGCCCTGAATGGAAACCAGAAGTGCCTGTGTGACTAGAGCTGGGATTCTGCCTTTCCTCCTCAAATCAGTGTTTGGGAAGTGGAGGTTGGCAGGATTTACCTCTCAGACGTTTACTTTCTTTAGGGAAATCCTACCACTCCCTACTTCCTTCCCACACTGAGTTTTTCAGCTCTCCAAAGCTCAGATAGGGAGGGGACTTCCAGTCAGTCTAGGCCTTGGCTGGCCTCTCAGAGACTCAAGTTTGCTAATTCAGGAAGTGCTAGCTTGAAACCAAGAACTGAAACAAGGATTCCTGCATCTGTGCTTTTATTGGCCTTGACTTTGAAGCAATTTGGCTGCAGTAAAGAACAGCCATGAAAGCCAGTGGAGAAAAGAGAAGACAGAGTGGGGTTGTGTGTGTGTGGTGGCATGAGGAGTAGGGCCAAGCTGTGACTTGGGCAGGCGTGAAGAGGGATGTTTCACTGCAAAGTCTTGAGGAGCCACCTTTGTGGGACTTTCCATGCAGGAATTGCTGGGCAGAGGTTCCTGGAACCTGGGAATTTCCCAAGCTACTCAGGCAGCAACCTGGTAATCTCTAATAACCTTGAGTGCCCAGAGGGGGCTGTGTAGGGCAAAGGCTGGGGATAAGGGTGGATAGCCATAGGGAAGTAAAAAGGCTTTGCCTCTCTGCTGGGCCCCCAGCGCTTACATGTTTGTCTCTTAACTACACTGAATTCCTTAAAAGCAGGGTCAGGGTCTTACTCTTCCAGGTATCCACATCCTAGGGGCTCAATCAATTATCTGCTTGAATGAAAGCAACTCTTCTTCCCTCTCCGCTTTGGAGTCACTTTTATTTTTGGCCAATAGTAAGTTGAGAAGACTAACTGGGAAAAGAAGGATCAAATCAAGGCCCCCTCTTGATAGTGGAGCCTCAGCCTCTCTAGCTTCTGTCCCTCCCTTCCAGCAATGTATGTTCAAGCTCTGTGTCCAGCATGGTCCCCAGACTTGCCTTTCTGCCACGGGCGTGGGCAGCACTGCTGTAGCTGCCGGTGGTGTTGGGTGATGAGGGGTGTGTAGCATGGAGGTGCAGGGGCCCCCTGACTCTCGTCTTCTGTGCTCTGTCCTAGCACCCTGTCTCAGTGCATCCATGCTGCCGCTGCGCTGCTCTACCCCTTCAGCTGGGCACACACCTACATCCCTGTTGTACCCGAGAGCCTTCTGGCCACCGTCTGCTGCCCCACCCCCTTCATGGTTGGAGTACAAATGCGCTTCCAGCAGGAGGTCATGGACAGCCCTATGGAAGAGGTATGATGTGGCAAGAAGAGTGCACGATTTGGAGCCAGGCAGACTGGGATTCAGATCCCAGCTTTGCTGCTTACAGCTGTGTGATTAGGGGCAAGTTATCTGACCTCTTTAAGCCTGAGCTTTCTCATCTTAAAATGGTGATAACAGTGTTCAGGTCTTAAGGATTCTGGGGAAACCACCTGTGTAGGGCTTTAGGGCCCCTGTGCCCACCCTCCTGTATCTGTATGATCTTGCGGTGTAGTGACACCTCTTTCTTTAGTTTCTGTATCCTAACCTACCACCCGACACATGGTTGATGCTCAATAAATGCAGGCTCCCTTCTGAAGGATTTCCCTTTAGGCTTAAGGGGCAGTGGATAGCTTATTCAGGGGTCATCAGACTTCTATGCCAGCTGGCCCTACTGAGCAGTCACTGTGGTGTTCCATCTCATCCAGATGGATGACACAGCTGGTCTATACAACACACACCCCACTGGAATGTATTTGAATTCCTTGGAAGGGAGCTAACATCACCCCCTGGCAAACTATGGGTCTTGAAAATGCAGGTTTTTGCAGCAAGTCATCTTTCTGAGTAGCTCAGAGCTAAGGTTGGTTAATGAGGATACAGGTCTAAATCCTCTTTGATTTTGTTAGCTTCTTACATCTTGGCAGTGCCCCAGACACACCAGAGGACTCAGTTGTGAAAATGGGCACCAAAAGCATAAATCTATCCCCAGTGTTGGAAAAGTAACTCAAAACATGTGCTTTAGAGTTGTCAGTAGGGACTTTGTAAAGATAGCATGTTATTATATCTGAAGCCAGAAGAGGGACTTGGGAATGTGTCCTGGCTATAAACATTGACTCACTAGAGCCTACTAAGGGGAAAGCAGGAGTCTAAAAGTCAGCTACTAAAGAGGCATGAAGGATTTCCCCATTTACATAAGAGATACCTGAGTTCCAGAGACTTATCCAAGGCGACATATGCAGCAGTGGAACCTAGCACAGCGAAAGCCAAATCCCCTCCTATAGAAACTATTGCTGAGAAGTAAAGTAGGCTGTTTCCCTTCTTTGCTCCACCGGCCCTCTTGTCCTTCCTTAGAACTGCTGAGTACACATGCCCTTTGAACCAGCCTTAGCCTTGTGACTAACTGGGATAGAGCTTTAGCCCCATGTTTAGCAGTAAACATTTAAATGTGCCAACCCCAGAAGTTATGAAACTTCCTGACTCTGCAGCTCCAGCTCCCTGGAAGCTGTGACTCCTCTCCTGATGGCCGCTCAGACTCTGGCTTTTGGTAAGGCATTACTCCACAGACAATATCCCCCAATACTGGAAAGATTTCTGGGAACAATCTTGAAAAACAAATTATTTATACACACACTTTCCTCCCAATCCCTCAAAGGAACAGCCTTCCCTTCATGAAGGCATCTGAGCCTATGTATACAAGTGATTTCAGGCCTGGACTAGTTCAACTTTTCTCCCCTGACGACAGATAATTACAGAGCATGCTCTATTTTTTGGCATACTTTCCACTCTCTCTTTCCTTGTATTTGGAAGAAGGCACAGTGGAGGGATCATTCTCTCTATTGTCAAGACCAAGGTCACAAATGGAAAAGAAAGGCCCAGCAGTCATTTAAATGACCAACACAGGAGTTGGGTGATTATGGTAAACTGATGAGAACACATCCTGCCTAAAGCAGACAGGTGCTACTCAGTTCCATCTGAGTGTTGCCCTTTAGAAATGTGGACCAGAGTTAGATCTCCTGACTTTTCAGGAGAGGCCCCAAATCCAAGTTTTATGTGAGATAGTCCAGTTTAAATATTGGAAGCCAATTCAATTGTTTAAAAATACTGTGAGGATCAAAGAAACAGATCTGCTGGTTGGAATCAGCCAGTGGGATGCCTATTTGTAATCTCTGGTCTAGCCTGAAGGGTCCCTGGGCAGTGATGGAGCCAGTGCTAAAACTGAGGTCCCCAAGTCCCAGCCTGGTGCTTATCTCACCTGAGGACTGCAGACACATGGTCTCCTCACATACTTTCCTTCCCTCTTTCTGTTGATCCTGGGCTCATTTCCTTCCTTTGCTGTTTTCTGCTGGAAGGCCCAAAGCTCTGAGGGAGTTTTTCTAATAGAAAATTGTACATAAGTTGTTGCAAGCATGAAAAAAATAGAAGGGTGTTGGTCTCTGTCCCAGAGAGCAGGGAGTTGAAGGGGAAATGTAGAGAGGAATGCAGTCTCAAGAGTATCAGTCTAGGCTTGGGAAAAAATTGGTTCTCCTACTAGCAGTATAGTATGACCTTAGGCAGCTTCTTTGGGTCCGTTTCCTCATCTTCAAAATGGAGATGGTGTCTACCTCACAGGACTGTTGCTTGAGATCAAAGGTGTAAAGCACTTTATGTGTGCAATGTACTAAATGCTCCATGTAGAAGCAGGTTCTGAAGTTCATGATTTATTAAAGGAGTGACTGACCGTGATTTCTCCATCTTGTATTCCCTGTCTACCTTAGCTGCTTCTCCTACTCCCAACAAACACCCACACCCCTTCCCCAGGAAGGGAACTGAGATTTCTAGAGGGGAATGGTATCAAAGGAGAATGCTAGACAGGTAATGAGAATTGAAGATATTGATTTTGTTGCTACCTGGGCTGAAAGGTACAGCCACAGGCAGAAATCGAGATGGTAAATCCTCTGGCGGTCTATGAAGACAGGGGACCAGAGAAAGCCATTCTATGTTTATTTCAGGTCCTGTTGGTCAATCTTTGTGAAGGAACCTTCTTAATGTCGGTAAGTGTCTGGGTTCAGATCCCCGACAGGCCCATCACCAACTCTACCACTCTAGTTTCACTTATTTCAACAAACATTAAGTTCTTTGTTGAGTGAGAATCTGTGCTAAAAAGACCACATCTCTCTCAAGGAGCCAATGGACATAAACACAGATGACCTCACGGTAAGACAATCAGTGATTGTGCCTTTCAAGCAAGGGATATAAATCAAGTACCACTGGTATGGAGAGAATCCCTCGCTAATGTTGAGAGTCAAACTGAAGGCCAAGAAACAGCTTCGGTTATTTCTGTCCTATGTGGCTGATTATTTGTGGGTGCAGTGGGGTGTAGAATTCATGACCTCCTCCTGCTTTTCTGCCAACTCCCTTCCCTCCACACTTCTTCCTGTTTGACCTCTGAGCTCTGTCCTTCTAGGTTGGTGATGAAAAAGACATCCTGCCACCAAAGCTTCAGGATGACATCTTAGACTCTCTTGGTCAGGGGACCAATGAGTTAAAGAGTAAGTCCTCGGGTCCCTCTTATTTTGGGTCTCTCCAGAGAGTGCAAGGGCATGATTCTCAATCATTCCCTTCCCAAACTAAAATGAACTCACTCAGCAGTTCTAGACCAGCCCTAGAGACCTAGAACCTAGGGCAAATCTGAATATGGGATTGTATTCTTTCCTAAGCAATGGCAGAGAACCCATACCCAGACTCCCATTTCAGCAATGGCAGAGAACCCATACCCAGACCTCTTATAGCTTTCTCCAGCTTTCAGCCTGAAAGAAAGCCATGCTTGGAGGTGAGTTTTGGTAATTTCATCCTACTGCTACCCTCTGAGATGGCCTTCATGTCTCTTGCAGCTGCAGAACAAATCAATGAGCACGTTTCGGGTCCTTTTGTGCAGTTCTTTGTCAAGACTGTGGGCCATTATGCTTCCTATATCAAGCGGGAGGCAAATGGGCAAGGCCACTTCCAAGAGCGATCCTTCTGTAAGGCTCTGACCTCCAAGACCAAACGCCGATTTGTGAAGAAGTTTGTGAAGACACAGCTCTTCTCACTTTTCATCCAGGAAGCCGAGAAGAGCAAGAATCCTCCTGCAGGTACACTCTAAGCCCAGAGAGGGTTACCTCTAGGATAAAGAGGAGGGGGAGGAAAGAATACTTCTCTTTAGAAACCCACAAAATAGCTGTAGGTAGACTTTTATTAGTGGAGTTGAAATAACAACCTGAAACCTAAGAAAATGTCTAATGGGCTGCCATTTCGTGGAAGTTGTTTTACTCATTAGCTGACAGGACTGAGCCCTTTCCTCTGTTTTAGTCTATGGCTAATTCCTGCTAAGTGCTCTCTGTTTATGGGCTCCTCTTTGGACCAAACTTAATGGATCTCCAGAAGCTTGTGAGGGCAGAGATATCCTGTCAGGGATGGGAGTTTGGGGAGCACACAGGATATTTCTGATCCTCATTTCTGAGCTCATTATCGTCTGCTTGACCAGATCAGATGCCTCTAACACCTGTATCTGAACCCACAGGCTATTTCCAACAGAAAATACTTGAATATGAGGAACAGAAGAAGAAGAAACCAAGAGAAAAAACTGTGAAATAAGAGCTGTGGTGAACAAGAATGGCTAGAGCTACACGCCAGTTCTGAACTTCAGCCCCTGCCTGTGTGGCAGGGTCAGCAAAGCTCTCAGCCCCCCAATCCATAACCTCCGTCTAAGTCTTGACATCCAGGTATTGCTTAAAACTGGTGTCTGAGATTTGGATCCCTGGTATCAATTTTTTGGGACTTTGGAGGGCTCTGACACCATGCTCACAGAACTGGGCTCAGAGCTGCATTTTTTGCAGAGGTGACACAGAGTAGGAAACAGTAGTACAGGTATTGTATATACTTGGTTAGAAGCTGCTGCAACTGCCCTCTCCCATCATAACAGCTTCAACAGAGAACACACTTTGTAGTTGAAAGGCTCAGCCTCTCCACATAGACTGTGGACATGTAAGGATGAGTAAAGAGGAAAATCTTATGTTTATGTGCGTCTTTGGCTTTTACTATGGGTGGAGAACCAGGTAAATAAGGCAATACATATAAGAATCAAGTGGACTAGAAGTGGAGGACCTGGCCATGGTGGTCCTGAACCTAGGGATATGTTTGGAGTAACAGAATCATGGGGGGCAGCAGCTCCACTTCTTTTAACAGGAAGGGTAAAAGATAGGTAAAAGCAGCAGCAACAGTACTGGATACAGGGCATCAGAGTCCTAGGTTTGGAGTCAGGTGTGCTTTCCAGAATCCTGGGAGGAGAGGCTGCTCACGGAAGGGAAGCAGCTTCAGTTTAGAATAATTTGAGGACAGGAATTTCGGTCAGAAGCAGCCAGTGAAGAACATTACATGGCTTCCATAAGTAGGTCTGTTTCCCCATCACTTTCAGTTTGCACTAGTCCTTTACCTTCAGTCTTAGATAATCCTACCTCCAACCGATCATTTTGAGTAGCACAGTTCTTTAGCTAAAAGTGAAGGGATCTCTGCACTGATGTTCTTCCCCTTTGAGAAAATAATTGTAATTTTAAGTCTGAAGGAGTTTAGTGGTCACCTAGTCTCTCCTCCCTTGATACCTCCACTGATAGTTCCTACTCAAGCATTGGGAAGCTTTTTTAGATGAATCTTATTTTCAAAAATTCCACCTTTTTAATGTATTTGAATGTGGCCCTCAGAAGTTCCTGAATTCTGTACAAAGAACACAAAAGCTGGAGGATGGAACAAGACAAACTGAAGTTAAAGTCAATGTAATTGGATTTTGGGAGCACAGAGACTTACTGCAGTTGGCAGATGTCCCACTGTCCACACACTATCCTGAGCTACACTGCTGTTCTTCACAGCTTCTAGGAATTACATCTTTTTTGGTAGTTTATGGTAGTGGTGCCTAAATATAGTTGTAACACCAAAGGTTTCAGAACAGGAACTGGAATCCTGAGAATCTTGTGAAAATATTCTCTTATGCCTCATCCCAAATATACTGAATCATCTCTAGAGATAGGACCTGGAAATCTGTACTTTCTTAAAAGGTTCTTCAGGTAAGGTTTGCTGAGGTTTACTACAAATGTACCCTTGATCTGATGCTAATGGTGTATTTAGGGATGAAGGATACACACACTAAATATCTGAGTGCGTTTCAGATTCCATCTATGCTGAAAAAGAATCTGGGAGAACACACACATTTCAATTAGCCCTCAACATCTTGCTTTACAGCTGTAGACCACTAAAGCCCAGTATAGTACAGGAGAGAACACTGACCAGGATTCAGATGTGGATTCTAATTTTTGTTCTGAAAAAACAGCAACTGACACTGGCATGCCATTTAGCCTCTCCAGGCCTCAATTTCTACCATAGATAATACCTGATGTGTCAGTAAGACAACTGATGTAACTGTGCCAAACAAGTAGAATCACCCATCCTTCTCTGTCCTGCTTTGTCCTAGCTTTCAATGTTTGATCTGCCTTAACATTTTCCTGTATGTATTTCTCTATCCCAGATGCTAGAGCAATTGCTAGCAAGGAAAGGTAATGACAGACTTTTATTTCCCACTATAGTCTGGCCAACAAATGAAAGGTTTACCTCTCCTTGCTAATCCAATCTACATGGGCCTGATGGAATCATTAAAAGTGCATGCAAGCAGCACTCTGATTGCCATGTAAGATGGTGCAGCTACTGTTTATTCCTACTATGGAACAGGATATAGATGAAAATCAATAATAAGACACCTCATTTTAGCCAATAGTTTAAATCTTTTCTCCTATGTCCCTCTTATTCAAGCAACTGAATTATCTGTATACAGTGGAAACATCTGGTTCCCATTTCAAACCACAGTCCAGATACCAGAAAAGGAGAGTGCCAGAAAAAGAGTACAAAGTGAACACTTAGGCCCAGGCACTTGCTGAAAATTTAGGGGAAGGGGTTGACATTTCTAAGTGACTGACAATCACATAACTGAAGACTGTATCACAAAAAAACCCATTGACAGGAAAGATGAACATAGTTCTTCTTTTAAAAGTTAAAAGTTTTGGTTCTGGATCCAAGATGGCTGAATAGTAACAGCTCTGGATTGCAGTTTCCAGTGAAAACGCAGAGGGTGAGTGATCACCGCATTTCCAAACTAATTTTACTGCCCACAGACCAGGAGATTCCCAGGCAGAAAAGGACCACAAGTCTCCAGTGCAGCTGTTTCAGCCAGCACAGCGGGTCCCCGCATAAAAACTGACACAATTCCGGGCGCCGTTTCAACTGGTGACTGGAATGCCTGGGAGACAGAGTCACCCATTCAACTGAAAAAAAGGGGCTGAAATGGAGCCAGGTGATCTATTTGGCTTGGCTGGTCCCACTCCCACAAAGACCCACAATCTGAAACACTCTGGACTCAGAGTTTCACAGCAAGCATAGCTGGACCCGGGATGGTCCAGCTCTGTGGGGGGAAGGGTGTCTGCCATTACTGAGGCAGTTCACCACTACCGAGGCAGTCTGCCATTACCAAGGCAGTTCCAACCATATCCCTATGAACAAAACTGCAAGGAAGTTCATACAGCAGTCGGGCAGAGCCCATGGCAGCTCAGCAACGCCTCTGCTGGCAGACTGTGACTAGGCTACCTCCTCACTGGGCAGGGCATCTCTGAAAAAAGGCAGCAGAATGACAGGAACTTATAATAAAGCCCCACCTTCCCAGGACAGAGCACCTGGGAAAAAAAGGCGGTTATGAATTCTGCTGTAGCAGACTTAAACATACCTGCCCAGCAGCTCTGAACAGAACAACAGAGCACACAGCTCAGCACTTGAGCTCCTACAAGGGACAGACTGTCTCCTCAAGCAGATCCCCGACCCACATATAACCAAAGAGACCCCTCTTAAAGGAGAGCTCAGGCTGACATCTGGTGGGTATCCTTCCAGGACGAAGATAACAGAAGAAGAAACTGGCAGCTACCCTTACTGTTCTGCAGCCGCTACAGGTGATCACCAGGCAAGCAGGGTCTGGAGTGGACCTCCAGCAGTCCTACAGCAGGGGGGTCTGTTAGAAAGAAAACTAACAAACAGAAATAACTTCCATCAGCAACAAAAAGGACATCCACTCAGAGACCCCAACTGAAAGTCACAAAGACCACAGGTAGATAAATCCACAAAGATGGGAAGAAACCAGCACAAAAAGGATGAAAATACCCAAAACCAGAATTCCTCTCCTCCTCCAAGGGATCATAACTCCTCACCAGGAAGGGAACAAGTCTGATGAGTCTGATGAATTGACAGAAACAGGCTTCAGAAGGTAGGTAATAACAAACTTCTATGAGCTAATAGATCATGTTCTAACCCAATGCAAAGAAACTAAGAACCTTGAAAAAAGGTTTGACGGAATGCTAATGAGAATAAACAACTTAGGAATATAAATGAATTGATGGAGCTGAAAAACACAACACAAGAACATCGTGAAGCAACCACAAGTTTCAATAGCCAAATCGATCAAGTAGAAGAAAGGATATCAGAGATTGAAGATCAACTCAATGAAATAAAACAAGAAGGCAATATTAGAGAAAAAAGTAAAAAGAAATGAACAAAGCCTCCAAGAAATATGGGATTATGTGAAAAGATCTAATCTACATTTGATAGGTGTACCTGAATGTGATGGAGAGAATGAATCCAAGTCGGAAAACACTCTTCAGGGTATTATCCAGGAAAACGTCCCCAATCTAGCAAGGCAGGCCAATGTTCAAAACCAGGAAATACAGAGAACACTACAAAGATATTCCTCAAGAAGAGCAACCCCAAGGCACATAATTGTCAGATTCACCAGGGTTGAAATGAAGGAAAAAATGCTAAGGGCAGCCAGAGAGAAAGGTTGGGTTTACCCACAAAGGGAAGCCCATCAGACTCACAGTGGATCTCTCAGCAGAAACTATACAAACCAGAAGAGAGTGGGGCCAATATTCGACATCCTTAAAGAAAAGAACTTTCAACCTAGAATTTTATATAGCCAAATTAAGCTTCATAAGTGAAGGATAAATAAAATTCTTTATGAACAAGCAAGTACTCAGAGATTTCATCACCACCAGGCCTGCTTTACAAGAGCTCCTGAAAGAAGCACTAAACATAGAAAGGAACAACCAGTACCAGCCACTCCAAAAACGTACCAAATGGTAGAGAGCGTTGACACGATGATGAAACCGTGTCAACTAAGGGGCAAAACAATCAGCTAGCATCAACATGGCAGGATCAAATTCACACATAACAATATCAACCCTAAATGTAAATGGGCTATATGCCCCAATCAAAAGACACAGACTGGCAAATTGGGTAAGAAGTCAAAACCCATCCGTGTGCTGTATCCAGGAAACCCATCTCACATGCAGGGATACACAAAGGCTCAAAATAAAGGGATGGAGGACGATCTACCAAGCAAATGGAAAGCAAAAGAAAGCAGGCATTGCAATCCTAGTCTCTGATAAAATAGACTTTAAACCAACAAAGATCAAAAGAGACAAAGAAAGGCATTACATAATGGTAACAGGATCAGCGCAACAAGAAGAGCTAATGATCCTAAATATATATGCGCCAAATAGAGGAGCACCCAGATACATAAGGCAAGTTCTTAATGACTTACAAAGACACTTAGACTCCCATAATAGTGGGAGACTCCATAATAGTGGGAGGCTTTAACACTCCACTGTCAATATTAGACAGATCAATGAGACAGAAAATTAACAAGGATATACAGGACTTGAACTCAGATCTGGACCAAGCAAACCTAATAGACATTTACAGAACTCTCCACCCCAAATCTACAGAATATATATTATTCTCAGCACCACAACACACCTACTCTAAAACTGACCACATAATTGGAAGTAAATCACCCCTCAGCAAATGCAAAAGAACAGAAATCATAACAGTCTCTCAGACCACAGTGCAATCAAATTAGAACTCAGAATTCAGAAACCAACTCAGAACTGTACAACTTCATGGAAACTGAACAACTGGCTCTTGAATGTTGACTGGATAAACAATGAAATGAAGGCAGAAATAAAGATGTTCTTTGAAACCAATAAGAATGAAGACACAACACACCAGAATCTCTGGGACACATTTAAAGCAGCCTCTAGAGGAAAATTTATAGCAATAAATACCCACATGAGAAGCAAAGAAAGATCTAAAATCGACACCCTATCATGAAAATTGAAAAAGCTAGAGGAGAAAGATTAAAAAAACTCAAAAGCTAGCAGAAGACAAGAAATAACTAAGATTAGAGCAGAACTAAAGGAGATAGAGACACAAAAAAACCCTTCAAAAATCAATAAATCCAAGAGCTGTTTTTTTTGAAAAGATCAACAAAATAGACCACTAGCCAAATTAATAATAATAAAAAAAGAATAATCAAATAGATGCAATAAAAAATGAAAAAGGGGATATCGCCACAGAAATGCAAACCACCATCAGAGATTACTACAAACAACTCTATGCACATAAATCAGTAAATGTGGAAGAAAGGGATAAATTCCTGGACACTTACACCCTCTTGAGCAGGCGTCCCCAAACTACGGCCCATGGGCCGCATGCGGCCCCCTGAGGCTATTTATCCGGTCCCCCGCCGCACTTCAGGAAAGGGCACCTCTTTCATTGGTGGTCAGTGAGAGGAGCACAGTATATGGTGGCCCTCCA
Organism: Saimiri boliviensis; assembly: GCF_048565385.1. Taxonomy (NCBI): domain Eukaryota; kingdom Metazoa; phylum Chordata; class Mammalia; order Primates; family Cebidae; genus Saimiri; species Saimiri boliviensis. The sequence continues at coordinate 100,530,919 of NC_133459.1, forward strand.
ATGGTCTGAGGGACAGTGAACTGGCTCCCTGTGTAAAAAGTTTGGGGATGCCTGCTCTTGAGCCTAAACCAGAAATAACTTGAAACCCTGAGTAGACAAATAACAAGGGCTGAAGTTAAGACAGCAATTAACAGCTTACCAATCAAAAAAAGTCCAGGTCCAGAGGGGTTCATAGCTGAATTCTACCAGACGTACAAAGAAGAGCTGGTTTCTGAAACTATTACCAACAATCCAAAAAGAGGGAATCTTTCCCAAATCATTTTATGAGACCAACATCATCCTGATACCAAAATCCAGCAGAGAATCAACAAGAAAAGAAAACTTCAGGCCAATATCTATGATGAACATAGATGCAAAAATCTTCAATAAAATACTGGCAAACCAATTGCAACAGCACATCAAAAAGCTTATCCATCACGATCAAGTTGGCTTCATCCCGGGCAATGCAAGGCTGGTTCAACATATGCAAGTCTATGAATGTAATTCATCACATAAACGGAACCAAAGACAAAAACCACATTATTATCTCAATAGATGCAGAGAAGGCTTCTGACAAAATTCAACAGCGCTTTACGCTAAAAACTCTCAATAAACTGGGTATCGATGGAATGTACCTCAAACTAATAAAAGCTATTTACAACAAACCCACAGCCAATATCAAATGGAATGGGCAAAAACTGGAAGCATTCCCTTTGAAATCTGGCACTAGACAAGGATGCCCTCTCTCACCACTCCTATTCAGTATAGTATTGGAAGTTCTAGCCAGAGCAATCAGGCAAGAAAAAGAAATAAAGGGTATTCAATTAAGAAAGGAGGAAGTCAAATTGTCTGTATTTTCAGACGACATGATTGTATATTTAGAAGACCCCACTGTCTCAGCCCAAAATCTCCTTAAACTGATAAGCAACTTCAGCAAAGTTTCAGGATACAAAATCAATGTGCAGAAATCACAAGCATTCCTAGAATGGTGATCATTAAAAAATCTGGAGACAACAGATGCTGGAGAGGATGTGGAGAATTAGGAACACTTTTACACTGTTGCTGGGAGTGTAAACTAGTTCAACCATTGTGGAAGACAGAGTGGCGCTTCCTCAAGGACCTAGAAATAGACATTCCATTTGACCCAGCAATCCCATTACTGGATATATATCCAAAGGATTATAAGTTGTTCTATTATAAGGACACATGAACAGAAAATCAAACACTGCATGTTCTCACTCATAGGTGGGTGATGAACAATGAGAACACATGGACACAGGGAGGGGAGCATCACACACTGGGGTCTGACGAGGGGAAATAGGGGAGGGACAGCAGGGGGTGCAGAGTTGGGGAGAGAGAGCATGGTAAGAAATGCCAGATATAGGTGATGGGGAGGAAGGTAGCAAATCACACTGCCATGTGTGTACCTATGAAACAATCTTGCATGTCCTTCACATGTACCCCAAAACCTAAAATGCAATAAAAAAAAAAGAACACATGCACACGTATGTACAATGCAGCACTGTTTACAACAGCAAAGACTTGGAACCAACCCAAATGCCCATTGACGTTAGACTGGACAGGGAAAATGTGGCACATATATACCATGCAATACTATGCAGCAGTAAAAAATGATGAGTTCCTGTCCTTTGTAGGGACATGGATGAACGTGGAAACCATCTGACACAGGGACAGAGAATCAAGCACCGCATGTTCTCACTCATAGGCAGGTGTAGAACAATGAGAACACATGAACATAGGGAGGGGAGCATCACACACTGAGGTCTGTTGTGGGGGGCACTAAGGGGGGGACAGTTGGGGTAGGGAGTTGGGGAGGGATAACATGGGGAAAAATGCCAGATATAGGTGATGGGGAGGGAGGTAGCAAACCACAGTGCCATGTATGTACCTATGCAACAATCCTGCATGTTCTTTACATTTACCCCAGAATATATATATAAAATTAAAAAAGTTTCTACAAAATAGAAAGGTCACAAGACATATCACAACAATGCAGTGGACCAAGTTTTCTTATTATTAAAGAACAGAAATAAAATTTGCTTAAATTAAAAAAAAATTAAAACTTAGTTTATCTTTCCACTGAATAAAACTGAGAAAAAGTTGGCTTTCATATCATATATTTATTTAAAAAAATAAAATGGGAAATTGACAAAGTTACCACATTATTCTGCATGCTAACAGGATTTCCCAAGCCTGTGAGAGAGAACATTTTTTGACCAATTAAAAAAAAAAAAAAAAAAAAAAGACTTCCTCAATAATGTAAAGATAGGAAAGCTTTCAATCCAAATTCAAGGTCTTTATTACTAGTTCCACCTCATAAGCTAGTGGGATGTATCTGTGTCACAAGCTGAACGCCTTAGTAAAGAAAACTTGAGAAGACACTAAACAAGGATGTTACTAACAGATGATGATTTGTTAAAATTATAAAGCAATCATCTTTTGGCCTGCAAATAGTGAATTATCAGAATTCTCCACCACAGGGGATCTAGCTCCCCAACATATTATTATTCTGAGTCCAGGATAATTACAATCACATGGCATTTTCTTCTGCATGCTTTCTTGGCCCAAACCCTGCATGACAACATACAATTTACAGGATGGGATTTGAAATTCCAATTCTCACACAAGATAGTTAGGGAGCGTTACCAATAATAAAGAATAAAAGTTACACAACATTGATTATTATAAATTATATTTGTTCTTATGCACCCCCATTCTCCTTAATATGTTCAGATTCTTTCCTGCAGAAAACATGGTGTTACTATATAGTACGAATTACGTCATTAATGATGATTAGGATGAGCTGTAGAGACCTTGATTCTGAAGACATGTATGTGCAGGTGAGATGCAATCTGATTGCAAACACTGACACAGTAGCGGATCAAATCAAAGAAAGAGAAAACCTGGAAATAAAAAGAGACATTCTCAGCACTCATTCAGGCTAAGTTTCCCGAAGTAAAGAGGAGTGGAATCTGTTCTCTTTGCAGATTCTCCTTCCACTCTATACTATAATTCAATTTTCTCGCATTTTTTCCTTCACACACAAACTCTTTCTTAGAGGTCAGATGGTAAATATTGCAAGCTTTGTGGGCCATATTGTCTTTGTCGCTTAACTCTGCCATTGCAGCACGAAACCAGCCACAGACAATACATAAATGGATGGCCATGGCTGTGTTTCAATAACTGTATTTACCAAAACAGGCTATGGGCCCACAGGGTGTAGTATGCCAATTCATGCTTTTTTACTCAGTCAGAAATTTGCAATTTACGAGTCCCGCCTGATGTAGGCAGGACTAATTAAGATTAATGCAAAAATAAAATAAAATAAAAGGCTCAAACATAAAGCCACAGAGCTCTCACATAGCCCCATTTATGTGGATTTCTGACATTCCAAATCATTACAATTATATGATCTGTCTATCATGACTGTCTCATCAAAATAAGAAAACAAGTAACCTTCAAACCCTCAAACCATGAAGTAAGACATAGTACAATACCTACCAGGGCAATCCAAAGTACAATATATTCATCAATAAAGCTGTTAAAATATTGGTCCAGAAACAAAAGTGCTGGACCTATGAATGCTGTGTCATGCAAATGCATTTCACTTTTCGTCATGTGTGCAACCTATGAATAAAACAGAATAATGTACGCATTCATAGGAGAACAATCGTGAACTACACAATAAATTACATTGTGCTCAGATATCAACTTTCAGTAATTATTTAGGAATAGCTGTTGAAGTGCCAAAACTAAAAACCCAACAACATGAAATGTGTCTGAGAAAGAAAGGGATATATCATGTCAACTAACTCTACAAAAGATACTTTTACAAGAAGCCTTAATTTGAGTGTCCAGATTGAGACTGAAGAATGTAGATAAACTGAAAAACCAAATTAAACAGTGTAAAAGGGTGAGAAATTGTACATTTTCCAAGAACTTCCAGTAACTTCAAACTGTAGCTTCACTAAACAGTAAAAATAGTTCCCATGTTGATATCAAGAGATTCTGATTAGAGGAGAGCAAACTCTAGACCCATTTAGAAAGATACAGAATTATGGCCATAAAACCAGAATAAGATGAATGTGAAAAACAAAATAAATAAAAATTCAGGTGCTTACCACAAGCTTATTAGTGATTTTAGCAGATACAAAACCAAATGTCAGTATATAAAGACAGGGATGCTTTTCAAAAAGCTGAACTGCGGATTTTTTGTAGATCATTGCAGCTAATATAATCACTGATCCAATATGGAGAAAAGGCGAAAGGACACTTGTTCCCTGTACAGAGTGAAGAGAAGAGTTAATAGTATTCAGTACTCATGAGATACTACATGGATCTGCTGCAGAATAGTTCAACTCAAACTTTCAGGAACCTCATGGTGCCTGAGAGGCACAAATTACCTTCATACAGCAATTTCCATAAATCACAAACCAGAAGAGCTAATGAAAAGCAGCAGCATAAATTGTATTAGGCACAAACTGAAGATTTCACTTAAAAGACCAGGCTTATTTTTACAAAGCAGCTCATGCTTTAAAAAACATGTGATTAAGTGTGTTTGTGTGTTTGTGTATGCATAAAAGTATGCATACATAAGCATATAAAAGTGGGTAAGTATATATAAAACTGAAGTTTGGAACATTAGTTTCTTTAAAGGCTAAATATAAATTCCAAATTAAATGATGTTATATATTTGAAATAAAAAACAAAGTGACAACAAAACCAAGTCCTAGAGTAAACAGTGTTGAAAATCTTAATGCATACTTACTGCTATCGTTGATCCATTTTTGCCAACACCACCTGTGAAGATTACACGGAAGTAATTTGTACAGGAAAATATGGTCCCTGCTACAGTACAAAGTGCAGGAAAAATTTTCATTTGAATATTCAGCACTGGAATCTTTAATGGGTAGAGAGAGAAAACAATTAAAACATATACGAACTAAAATAAGAAAACAGTCTAATATTTGATTCATTTTCCCCAAAACTTTCCATTCCCTCCTATGTAAGAAATATGTAAAGTAATAAAAGTTTCCTTGTCATTATAAGCAATACAGCAAGTCTCAAGACATGAGACTATTTAGAAATTAACCTCACTTCTGACATCAACCTTAAAAAAAACTGATTCAACTTTATTAACTTGTGTCACAAGCTAAGTTAGATTCACCTAATGCATCCCAGTAGTCTCCCAGCAGTGAACCAGAATGTCTTCTGGCCTTTTAATAAAAGGAGGGTACCTTGCCTTTTTCTTTGTATGCTTTTTAATTATACCTCTAAATCTGTAGAACATTCATAACTGTTGTGAGGAAGTATCAAGCATAATAGAAATGTTGCAACTAGATATAAAAATCTGCAGAGTGTAGAGAATAGAAAATTTCTATTCAGAAGTGTTCACAACTCCAAATTGTTAGGATACAGGCAGGTAGTAAAAGCAGAGGGCAACTAAGAAGGCATTCATATGCAGGAGAAAAAACTGGTCAAGTACATTCAAACAGATTCTACTATTGTGCATTCAAAATTTTAACATTTAAATGTACTTTTCAGAAAAGTGAATAATATATTCATAAAGCATACTGAAAATGTGGATTTATTTACCTGAAGTATGGGAGAGAGAGTGGATTGATATGCATTTAATCTTGCAAATACAATATCCATCATTTAAAATAAAATATACTTGTACTGAATTTTAAAAATCATTTAAGAGTCTTGTCTTTTATCACCCCTCCCTTAGCTTTTTTGGTCTCAAATTTTGTCCAATATGGATTGAACAGAAAGCGACAGTAAAATAAATGACGTAGTCTAGTAATAGAAGCAAGATTTCAAAAGCCCCCAATGGTTTAATAAGCCATGAGTTCTTACAATGAAAACTCTCTTTTTTTTTTTTTTTAAATTGAGATACAGTCTTGCTCTGTCGCCCAGGCTGAAGTACAGTGGTGTAATCCTGGTTTACTGCAACCTCCACCTCCCGGGTTCAAGTGATTCTCCTGCCTCAGCCTCCTGAGTAGCTGGGATTATAGGCACCTGCCACCACGCCTGGCTAACTTTTGTATTTTTAGCAGGGATGGGGTTTTACCATGTTGACCAACTCTTGACCTCAAGTGCTCCGCTGGCCTCAGCCTCCCAAAGTGCTGGGATTACAGGTGTGAGCCACCATGCCCAGCCACAATAAAAACATTTTATATTAGGGCTGTTTATACTTTGTAGGGCTGTCATCTGTCTACACTTTAAAAATCAAATAGCAAATGTGGCATTTCCTACTTTTTTGTATATAGAAAACCTCAGTAAGATTAGTAGATCTAAATCAGGCGTCCCCAAACTATGGGCCCGCGGGCCACATGTGGCCCCCTGAGGCCATTTATCCGGCCCCCCGTCGCACTTCAGGAAGGGGCACCTCTTTCATTGGTGGTCAGTGAGAGGAGCACAGTATGTGGTGGCCCTCCAACGGTCTGAGGGACAGTGAACTGGCCCCCTGTGTAAAAAGTTTGGGGACACCTGATCTAAATCTTAATGTTTGCATATTTCATTTCTTCAAAACTCTCAACAACTCACTTCATTTGCATAACTCTATTACCTCTTGCAAAAATGCTGCTCTAAAAACATTAAAAGAAAATGTTCAAGTTTAAGTTGTACTGTAGCAGTGTTAAATTTTATAAAATTAAATAGATCAACCTAAAAGTCAAGTCCTAAACTTTATGGAGTATCCTAAATGGTCATCCTCTGTCCCTAAATCTCCAACCACTACAGTCTAAGTTCAAAACCTGTTTTCAGTAACAAAGAAAATCAACAACATGGTTGCTTTGAACTCCAAGATATTTTTCTGCTCTTGTTCAATAAACTAGGGAGATTATATTCTCAATCTGACGCACATGGCTGAAACTCAATACTATGGCTAGTTTCCTGGTTCCCAGCCTCTCTTACCACCCCTCCCACTTTTGACTCCATAGAGACAAAGGATCACTCTGGCAAAGGGGAAAATACTATACTTTTCTCAGATTCCAAAAGAAGCAAAGCATTACTCTATTACAGGGGCAGCCCTGTATTAGGGCCAGGGTACTAAATGAATACCATCTTTGTGTAATAGTCATCTATGTCATAAATGAACTGAATGAGAGTCTTAATTGTATTTACACCTTGGTGAAATTGTTTTGGGATCATAAAAACAGTTGCCTTTTGAAAGAATAATAAACACAAACATGAGAAAAGCCAGAAAAATTAGTACATGGCTTGGATCACAAAGTAAGGAAGCAAGCTATTGACCTAGAAGCAAAGTATCGTAAATTCTTAAGGTTTTCATCACTTCTGTCATATATGTTACCTATATACACCAAAACATAAGCTCCTAAGTATGGGATTTTGTTTGAACTGATTTTATATTTTCTCTACAGCCCTGGTTACTGTAGGTGCTCAACACACATTTGTTGAATGAAGACTGAGATCTCCTCCCCACCCCCTTTTTTTTTACTTTCTATGTAGAACTCTGCTTTGGGAGAGCATGAAGAAACATCTTGCCCCCACATTAGCAATGAAAAAGAAAGTTATCTATCAAGAAAATACAAGGCAAAGTGAAGGGAAAGCTCGAGTCAAAGGAATTTCACGCCTCACCAGGTGATCCTTTAAAAATTGGCACTACTTATAAAAAAACACAAAGTGTTGCCATTCTCACCACACACTCAAGATCAAGGAGGGTGGCATATTCTGTCTTTCCCCCAAGTCACAAAGGACGGGGACATTCTGTCTTTCCCAACCTTTTTTTCTGTCATCATCTTGGAACTCATCAAAGGTGGCCAAAGTGCATCCACACTTTAGAAACAAACAGCCAAAGAGCTATACCAAAGACATCTTTATGTCAGGCCTGCTTGAAGTTTCAATAGTTTTCAAGAGTTGGGAAGAGTAAGATTTCCTTTGGGTCATGGTGTCTGTCGTATAGCCAGGAGAAAACTCCTGACACGAAGGTATGCATCCAAATAACAATGTAATATAATTCACTTTTAAAAAGGTTGGAGATTAAAAAAAAAGAAAATCTTAAATTATCAGTATCTTTATCATATTACAATGGTGAAGTTTTGGTTCAACAGTTTGTATTAATGCAGAATATCAGTTAGTAAACTTTGACTAGTTTTCTTATAAGCATGATAAAATGTTCTTACAGGCTTTGTAAATCAGAGCAGAAATAAAAAGTGTCATTTTGAGATTAGACACTTTCTTCCAAAGAATGTGGGAACACCTGTTTGTCAATCATTTTAATGTAAATGAACTCCACCAAAATACAGCAAGTGTTAACATAATTATAGTGTCCACCAAGGAAAATGAACATATCAGATTTATTTAAGTGTAAAGGCATTTTAAAGTCTTATAGTTCAAGAATGAGATATAATCAATTTATACTACATAGTCTTCACTCTGACCAAATGAATCCTGAAACTGTAGTAACACTCACCTAGTTGCCTTAACTGAATTCCAGAAAGTCCCTTGTGGCTTAATATAATTTGATCAATTACTACATTTCAAAGAATCAAACATAAGTAAAAGTAACCATGAGTTGGTTATATGTAAGTCTCTTCCAAAGTAAGAACATATTCTTTTCCTTTTTTTAAAGAGTGATATGATAGAAGATAGATCCAAGACATTCTAAAAGGAATGTCTTTTCGGGAAGCAACAAACAAAAATATGCTTTTTGTTTCTTGCAAAGTATAAAACAAGCACTGACTTTTAGGCATGAAGACAATTTCTTTCCTTTGGAAAGAAAAAGAAAAACAATAACAATAACAACATTAACTATAACCTTTAGTAAAAACTTATCTCTTTGGGGAAAAAAAATAGGCAAAGAATAGGCACTCCATATGTAATAGATGCAAATTACTTACCTTTACAAAATAGCTGATCTTCTGGAATCAGCCTTAATGAAGACATTTGCACTGTTTTTATTTGTTCTGACCATAAACTTGCTTTCTAAGTTTCAGTAAAAGCCTTTTAATTTAATGAGGATTTGGAAAGCAATTTCCATTTTATGGCCTGAATCTTAGAAGAGATGTAAATTTCATACCTGAGCCCTAGGTAAGTATCATTTCTCCATTTGGCACACAAGTAAATGAGAGCTCAATATGTAGTAATTGTTCCTTTACTAATGTAATGCAATTCAAAACAGCATATTTGGTAATGAACCCATAATGCTAAGTAAAAAGAAAAAAATAATATAGTGATCTGAGGTCAATTATGGGAATCTGTTTTGGGAGTTGCTAAAAAAGAAAAAACAGAGTATTTCACTAAGTCTCCAAATACAGCACCAGAGAAGTCAGGTTGTTCCCTTTTAGTTTAAAGATGCTAATAGTAGGACCAATGTGCTAACAACAGGATGAAGGGACGGGGAGAATCTGTTTCCCTGATGAAACCTAAGCTCACTAATCCTGGAATTAGATTGCTAGGTTACTGGGTCTGGGAACTCCATTTCAGTTGTGAATCTGAGACTTCCTCAGATAATAGGATGGTTATGTTAATTACAAAATAGGACAAAACATTTGATTTTTATGAAAGAAAAAAATTATACAGACTATGGATATGTGTAGATTATATGTGTAAATCCTAATGGAAAATGGTAAAAACTATACCTGAAGAAATTTACTATCAGGCATCATCTAAGAAATACGGATATGTGTATAATGTGTACAGACAACTTCATTTACAATGTTTTATGCATTTCCATATTTATAAAAAATAATTAGGCACACAAGTTGAGCATCCCTAATCTGAAAATCCGAAATCTAAAATGTTACAAATTCTAAAACTTGAGTGCCAATGTGACACCACAAGTGGAAAATTCCACATTTGATCTTATGTGACAGGTCGAAGTCAAACGGTAGGTGCACAGAAGTTTATTCAGCATCTCCAAGGGAAAAATGACCATCCCAGCTCCCTTCAGTTGTGATCTATTTTTTTTGCACAGACCCATATCCTATCACGTTAAGTATACCCACAAAGGTTAATAAAACGGCATTGTGCAGGCAGGACATCGCAACAACAGGTTCTCCACAATGCCTGACATGGGGCCAAGAACTAAGTACATTACTGCTTTTTAATTTTGTTTTTGTTTTTTGCTTATTCTCTGCTTTGTGGTATAAAGATATTGTTGAAAATGTCAAAAAGTCCTGCAGATATTTTTTGGTTAACAGTGATAACACACAGGTATTCTGGTGATGCTACTGTGCCACTTCGCTACCTGAACACATTATCTTTTCACTGTATTAATGACGTCTTATTTTTTTGCTAAATATATCTATGTGTGAATAAGTATTAGAAAATGATTGCCGAACAGTAGTATGTAAATTCAGAGTTAGTGATGCCAAACCACAGATTATCCGCATGGATGGCTGAGATAGAAACACTTTTGCTTTCTGATGGTTCAATACACACAAACTTTGTTTCATGCAGAAATTTAAAATATTGTATAAAATTACCTTTAGGCAATATGTATAAGGTGTACATGAAAATAAATTTCATGTTTGGACTTAGTATCTCGAGATGCCAAGATATCTCATTATGTATATGCAAATATTGTAAAATCTGAAAACATCTGAAATCTGAAATACCTGTCCTAAGAATTTTAGACAAGGGATACTTACCCTGTATAAACCAAACACTGCCTTGTTTTCAAGTAATCAAGCCAAAAATCCCACTTTTTGGATACTGATCTGGTGAAACTTTACGTACAAGATATTATAGATAATTTTGAAGGGAAAATTTTGGTATACAAGGCTTATAAAAATAATAATCAATGTAGTCAAGGGATATAAAAACTTTAAGTTGGAACGGGATAAGCTTTAGGCTTTATGATCTGGTTTAAGGAAAACAAAAACTATTCTTTCCTTCCTATAAGGCAAAATTTTTATTTAAAAAAAACCTAATCTACTGAAGAGCAAAAGTAATAAAATTCATATTTCCTATACATTAGTCTCAAAAGGCAATAGAGCCTCTATATTGAAATCTAAGATATATAAATAAATGGTATTATGTACATACTGAATAGTTTCAGAATTTTCCCAGTTGACTGTGGATTATTTTTATTCCTTCATCTCCTCGCCCCTCACAGTCTCACCTTCCCAACAAAAAGATACTTAACAATTTATTTCTAGCAATAAATACTTCGGGCAGTTTATCAATTACACTTCCTCAAGTACCTAATTTGCCATCCTAAAGTGAGTTAGGTAAGGGGAAAATGTTGCGCAGTAAATTTCCCTTATACTTTAAAATTAATCTGATTTTTAAGAATTACATTAATTTAGGTCTAGTAAATTATTTTTTTGGTAAGATTTCACCAAATGAATGATTAATACTGTATTTGAAGGGGTGACAGTAGTGATTGAGAGTTAACCGATGACCAGGGGAGTACAAACTATGACAACCCAAATATGAAAGTATATGTTAAACCTGTAAGAGCAACAACAACTTTTATCGAGTGCTTATTACTTGACAGGCACTATTCTAAGTGCTTTACACAATATATTAACTCATTTAATGCACAAAATAACTTTATTAGGCAGGTACTATCAATGACCTCATTTTACAGAGGAGGAAACTAAGCCAGAGAAAGTTATACGACACATTAGGTTCACACAGTTGGCAGTGGAGCCTGGGTCAAATGCACAAAGTCTGGTTCCAGAGCTTGTGTTCTCGGCCCCCATATTTTACTCCCTACCTCAGAGGTTTGTGGAAAAGAATCTGTTTTTGTAGGAGTGGCTACATTTCAGGTAGACCTGGAAATCAAGGTCCAACCTTGTTTAAACAATCCCATGGCACTGATTTCATTCAACAGGCATTATCCTGTTTTGTAGCCAGAGTTAACTTACAATCTCAAATTTGTTATTCAGTTTTAGGTATATGACAAACTAGTAGACTCACGTAGTTAAGAAACAGAATAAAAGGTCTAATTTAATCTTGTCAAAATAAATTTTGAGTATCAAGCAGATGCTTGTTATATTATCTGCTGTTTCCTCATCTGTAAAATGGGATGACAATACTAATTCAGATTCTCAATGGTCTTTAAAAATAACAGCTCTGGAATAGTCTTAAAGTTCCACTTAACTCCAAGTAGTAAAATATACGATGCTCTAAAGAGAAGTTGTGTTCTGACACTGCTATGACTTTTCATTTTTCAGAAAAAATAAAAGAATTGCACACATTACCCTTTAACTTGATTATCCCATATTAGGAAACACAAGCAAAAGACAACATGCATGACATGGGATATACAATGTGAACAAAGTTACCATAGATTGCCAAAAAGGTGGTCCTCCAATCACTGCCAGCAAATGCATGATTATTATGAAGATTTGCACTTCAGTCACATCAATTCTGATTAGGTACAAAAAGCCAAAAGAGCAGAATTACTCACAACAATTTTAAGTTAATCACTTGCAAGCTTAGCAGCATTCCTCTATCATGCACAATAGAAAAAAAACATCTCAAATATTGAGGAAAGGGGAAAAGGAGGTGTCAAAAATTTGTTATGAGCAAAATCATATAAAATCCAAAGCCTTTTAATTTAATTTGATGAATTTCGAAGAGCAATAAAAACCCCTCCTTTCCAAAGGAAATTTCTGACTCACTGAAGTTGGGTTGAAACCATACGTTAACCTTTCCCACCAAAAAAAAAAAGAAAAGAAAAAAAAATTGAGGAGGTACTAAATTTTGAGTATCAAGCAGAGAAATACATTGCACTGCTATAAAATATGAAATCTTGAAATAAATGGTGAGCTTTAACTAAAGTAACATAAATGACTGAGACTTTGTACAACTTACTGCTCTTTAGATATATTCATTTAATGTCTATCATTGTATAGGTGTGAAAAAAAAATCTCATCCAATTCTCAAATTCTTATTCTTACTAGGTTAACTACTAAGACTTCTGCAAAGAAGATACTGAAAGCAGCCAAGAATTAGCTTTGGAGTTGCTGAAAATAATTTTACAGTCAAGAAGAGACAAATCTCATGCAAAAACAGGGCAGCAGAAATTAGAAGCCTGAAAGTGTGAAAAAAAGAACATGGGCAAAAAGATCGAGAAGCAAAACATATGCTGGTTTTTCTTTACTTCTGTCAGCTAGCACTTTCTACAATTTTGTGATTATCATTCTTAGATTACTGGATTCAAATGCTTTCTAATTTTGAGAACTTACCCTACAGATATGCTTGCACAAAGTGATGTTTGTACAAGGTTATTCACTACAGATTTATAATAGCATAATTTAAAAAAATTCCCTCAGAGGAAGTAGTTACATAAATTATGGTACTTCCATAAAATAGAATTCTTGCAGCTTTTAAAAAGAGTAGGGCAGCTCTCTATATACTGATATAAAAGCAGCAAAGATATAGTAAGTGAAAAAAAGTTGCAGAATGTGCACAGACACTATTTTTTTGTGTAAAAAAGAGACAAATAATATTCCACTTTTATTTTTGCCAATAACTGCATAACAAATTTCTGGAAGGATACATTACAAACTAAGAATAAGGGGTACCTATTGGAGAGTACGGTATGGGAACTAGGGAGATGGGAGATAAGAATGAGGAGACTTTTTGCTGTGTATTTTTCTATAATGCTAGTATTTCAACAAAGTGAGTAATTTATCTATTAAAAGTAATTAGTCTAAGAAAAGTAGGTAACAACAGCAAAGGGATTCAATTCCCAGAACAGAGCCCTCATTTCTAAAAATATGTAAAGCAGATAATCTGTAATGTGAGTTTAAGATACATAAGCTGTCATGCTGTGATAAATAACTGGGTGGAAACTAGTCTCTTGCAACTAAAAAACACGGGCCTTTGTTTGCCCAAGAATGTTTTTTAAACAGAAGCTTATTTAGCTGCAAACATATAGTGATGTAGTTATCTTGATAAACACATTTATTTTTAAAAATGGACTGAATTAGGCTAAAAATAATCTGTAGAGCTGACCTGGTGAGTGGTGTTGCCAATAAGGGGAATTACACACAGTAGCAGATTCAGGAGACTAAGCAGGTAGGTATCAAAGATGATCGATTCTGTCTTGGGTGGAGGAGGGTAGACATCTTAGAACATTTTGCTGGATATATGAAGTAGCCTTTTGGAAGGGGAAGGGCCAGAAGTATAAAATTACAAAATAAAAGTGGAGGGAACCTCATGCAATTAATCTTTGTACCATGGATGAATATAAAAGAGAATAGGAAACATGAAAGATCTTTACAAAGTCTCAAATTGGGATTCTTAGGGCAACTTTTATAGAATAGCCATTTGAAACTTTCAAAGACAGAATTTTCTTAACCATTCTAATGCTGATATTGTATTTAGATGAATAATGCCTTACTGTTATGAAGAGAGGGCCAGGGAAAACTTACTTACCAGTTGGTAGTTAGTTAAGAATATATTTTCTTATTTGCTTATCTGATTTAGAAGAATACTCTGAACACCAGGATGAGAATCTTCTGCTCTGAATCATGAGACCTGCCTATCATCACTCCTGAAAGTGTGGTTCTACTCTTGACTGTCAGTGAAAAGCGTGCATGCAGTGCAAAGTCATTCCCAGGGATGGGAACTAAAGCAAGCTAAGAGGGACAAGTGGCAGAAATGATAAACAAGAATTTATGATTCTGTTTAGAAGAGAGCTAGTTACATGACAATCCATTCTTCCACCTTTCCACTAAGAAGTCTCTCAGTATGAGCTCAATTTACTCTAACAATACTAGAAAGAGGCTCATTTTAATCTTTTAGGCCATACAGGAAACACACAGTTATTTAGAGGACAGAATATTATATAAAGGCAGGAATTTGGCATGCCTGTAATCACTTCCTTTTTATTGTTACTACTATTTTAAAAATGGAGAATCATCAGTGGTAATATCCTCAAGTGTTGGGACTATTCCCTCAAAACCAAAATGAAGAAACTGTCCACTGCTACCACACCAAGAAAAAAATAACAAAAAACAAAACCAAAAAACCCTTTAAGACACATGGGGTATGTGGTCAAAGAGCAATCAAACACCAGTGATTTTTTAACAAAACATATGGGAAAACAAATCTCTTATGTGTAGCATTAGATTTCTATAGCCTAAAGTTGTAGAGGGAGAAAATTAAATGATATCAAGCACAATTTTCTATACCTATAAAGGTATATCAACATCTTAACTGGTGCTGTTTTAAAGTAATTTCCTGGCCAGGCACGGGGGCTCACACCACCTAGCACTTTGGGAGGCCAACGCAGGTGGATCACCTGAGGTCGGGAGTTCGAGACCAGCCTGACCAACATGAAGAAACCCCATTACTACTAAAAATACAAAATTGGCTGGGTGTGGTGGCACATGCATGTAATCCCAGTTACTCGGAAGGCTGAGGGAGGAGAATCACTTGAACTCGGGAGGTGGAAGCTGTGGTGAGCCAAGATTGCACCATTGCACTCTAGCCTGGGCAACAAGAACAAACCTCAGTCTCAAAATAATAATAATGATGATAGTAATAATAATTTCCCATTTCTACTTTATTTAAATACAGGTTGTCAAAAGACAAAAAAGAATTCTAATTACTGGGGATAACCCATAATAAATATTCTCATCAGGACACACTTAAATTACTATGACAAGCCAGAAACAAACACTGTTCTGATGGCTGTCACGAAAAATAAATAAAAAGAAGCAAACCATTCATCTGATGGGGAAGCTATAAATGTGAAAGTCTGAGATCAAAATAACCTTCAACGCCCATAATAAACTTTAGGCCAATCATTCCTTACAACACCCTAACGGTTTACTGATTAAGAGAGATAAAGTGTACTAAATGAATATGAATAATTTAAACTTTTAAACAAGGGAACAGAGCATCTCTTTAGTTGGAGTAACTATCTCAGGTCTTCATCACTACAAAAAGCTTAGGAAACTCCCTGATCAAGGCAGTTTTTACACCAGAAGTACAAAATAGCTTTTCAAAGGGGGTAGAACAACTTCAAAGTAAGATAACTTACTATGAAAAATGAAAAATTTTCTATTTTGAAAGTTTCTATTTTTGTTTATCAGTGTTCAGAGAAGTATCTGACAAATGCATTTGGTTTGAATTCCAGAACTGTTTTAATTGAGGAATGTGAAGGGATTTAAATGGTATTCTGTGAAAGCTAAGCACAATAATCATCTTTCCCACGAATTTTTAATGTCTTTTCCCTCTAAAATCAGGAACAATCTAATTTATTGTTGTTCTATACGTGCCATATGCATTTCAAAGATATACCTGCAGTTATTTTGTAAACATAAGTATTTTCGCTAAACTATAAATAGTAAATATAATTGTGCTGTAATTTGGCAACACAATTGTTTCTATTAGTTTAGTTAACACAGAATATGCAGTAGGGATAAATTCACAATGTCAAAGAATCCCCGATTTATACAATTCGACCTGTGAGCTATTGTTAAAAAGAAAGATTTTGTTTAAAAAAAAAAAACATCTATTTGAAGATATCTAGATTCCTACGCAAGGATTAGATTGCTGTTAGCTCCAGATTTGTAATTATCTATAAATGGATCTGAAGCTCTAGGTAACTTATGGATAACCAGAGCATGACATTTATTATAGACTCTACTGGAAATATCATAGGTGGGGTGAACTATTGATGGACTGAAATAAAGATTAGCCTAGAACTTCAATACACTGACTTTGAATATTTTACTTTCTACCCTTGGTAAGGGACAAACTGGACATAGTAAGTTTAATGTTAAATAACATTAATCATACAGCTGAGCAATAACTTGGAAGTATTTTTAATTCAAATATTACAAATTGGGAAAACAGCCAACAAGACATGTACATTTTTAAAATAAGCTTAATTATTAAAAACATATTACCTACCACATGAATGACTATCTGGATCTTCAGACTTTCTGAGAAGACTAAAGGGAAAAGCCCATTGAATAACTCTGAGTAAGAGAAAAATATGGCCAAAGGCTAGAATAGAACAAGTCCTCTATTATAAGAAGAACTAGAGTATAGGTCTCAAATTTAAGGGGCAGTCTATCTTTATCACCTTTGAAAACAATAAGATCCGAAAGGAGAATCCTCTCACAATCTTTGAGTTAAATAAAGGTATCATGAACTTATTCTTTCTAACTGGCACAATAAAAAATTTGCCAACTATTGGGAGTCAGTTAACACAGGCCTTAATATAATAATAACGCAGACTTACTATATGCTTAGCACTGCAGTAAGCATATTACATTCTTAACGCTTTTAATCTTCACAACTACCCTCGGAGGTAGGAAATATCACCATTTTGTAGATAAGGACATTTAGAAAGGTCAAGTGACTTTTCCAAGGTTACAGAGAAAATAAGAGGTAGAACCATGAAAAGAAAGCAGAGTGTTGTTCCTATGCAGTGCTAAAACTCTTTTAATTTTCAGTCTATCAACCCACTGGGGCAAACATATGTCCTAAGTTTTCAACTTTGCTAATGCTAAGACGTCTCCGTATTTCAGGATGTTGCTTCTGTATTCTAATACATTTTTACGAAAAATGCTAGAATACAACAGGAAATAGCTTATGGATAAATTACATGCTAATAAATCAAATTAATTTAGAAACAAATCATTAAGGATAATTCTTTCTGAAGTTTTTTTTTCCAAACTTCATTAAAAAAAGAGTACATTTGACAATTTCATTTTAATTATCAAATCAGTTTAAGCAATAAGTATTAAAAGCAAAAAAAAAAAAAAACCTCTGCAAGTTAGCAACTGATAAAAGAAAAGACAGTATATATGGAGAAAACATTTTGAAAATATTTTTTATGATGTTAAAATGCATTAGTTTCCATAAATATTTTAACAGAAAGGGATCTATAAATATAGGATACTTTGTTATCATAGACAAACAAGGTGAAAGTAGGTAACAGTCAATATTCTGACTGTTAATTTCATTAAGAACACTGGTAGAAAAGACCTTTGCTGAGTATAATCAACAATAATAAAAAATGAGCTATCAAAAATTATAAATCTAGACAGCTACAATAAGCATAAAGCTACAGGTCTTTGGAGAAAGTACCAGAAGACAGTATAAGGGTAAAGGAGGGCTAAAGATACACTTCAGTTGGCCCTCTGTATCTGTAGGTTGTGCATCCATGAATGATACAAACCACGAATGAAAAATATTAATTAAAAAAAGCTGTGTTTGTACTGAACATGTACAGACTTTTTCCTTGTCATTATTCCCTAAACATTACAGTATAACAACTATTTACTTGGCATTTACATTGTGTGAGGTATAAATAACATAGAATAACTTGAAGTATACAGGAAGTTGTGTATAGGTTATATACAAATACTACATCATCTTTTATCAGTAACTTGAGCATTCCTGGATTCTGGTATTTGCAGATCTTGGAACCAATTCCCCACAGATACAGAGGGACACCTGTATTCTCCACATTCCAAAGTTATTTTGAAAAAAGATGCAGAATATCCCTTACTATGACTTTGTCCTCAAGGCCATCATTACAGCTACTGAATAACTGGATTTACAACACTGCAATTTACTTCTCAGAAAGAACTGGGCCAACAAGGAATTCGGTATTTCTATATTATTGAAGCAATATTAAAATGTTTACAATTCTTTTTTTTTTTTTTTTAGGACAAGAGATCTAATGTAGGAAACCTAATGCACCCTTGTATTATCATCTGTCAGGTTTTCATATCAACAGTTCCCCAACGTTCTCTGAACTGCCAAATAAATTTAATCTAAGCTCTATTTTTTCTTATGCTAAAGTGTGAATGATTATGGAATATCTTACTGGGAAAACATTTCCTAATATGGTTTTTAAAAGTCATAAAGTCAAATTTGCAGTTATAAGAAAAAGAAGGGTGAATGCACTGGCTCATGCCTGTAGCTCCCGTATTTGGAAGGCTGAGGTGGCAATACTGCTTGA
Source organism: Saimiri boliviensis (assembly GCF_048565385.1). Lineage (NCBI taxonomy): Eukaryota > Metazoa > Chordata > Mammalia > Primates > Cebidae > Saimiri > Saimiri boliviensis. The sequence continues at coordinate 100,549,832 of NC_133459.1, forward strand.
GGTCAGGAGTTCAAGACCATCCTAGGCAACACAAAAAAAATTTAAAAAATAGCCAGGTGTGACGGTGCACCTGTAATCCTGGCTACTCAGAAAGGTGAGGTAGGAAGAGTACTTCAAGGCTGCAGTGAGCTATGACTATGCCATAGGTAACAGAGTGAGACCATGTCTCAATTAAAAAAAAAAAAAAGAGGAAAATGAGAATATTACCTTTAACAGCACATTAGAGAACTGTGTATCTACTGAACGGAAAAAAAAACTAAAAGGAAAGTATTCAAAGAATGACTATAGAGACATGAAAAGCTAAGGATATTTAGTTTCAAAAGCACAAATAAGAGAGAAAAACATTAAGCAAAACAAACAGAAATGAGAATAGCTTCCAGCATAAATATTTTATAACACCAAGATTGCTGTAAACTCAAGCAGAAGAACTAGTACTAGACTGCTTAAAGGGTATGCTAAAGAAGTTAACAGAATAAGCAGAATCTTTCCTACATTAATATAGGATGATCTCAAGTTTCTTACCTAAGAAAAACTCTGCTTGCTTTATTCTGTTTTCAAAATATATATATATTAAAAATTCTCTTTACTGGTGGAAAGGTATGTTTTAAAAAATAGTATACAGAATGAAAATATTAGGCACAATAGGCAAACAGAAGAGAGAATTGGCTTTAGCATCAAATCACCAGAAATACCACTTTTCAAAAATTTTATTTAATAGGGTGGATTTTTATTGCCCTATTATGTATTAAAATTATGTTTTCTAATAACCTGTTTGTGACATACCAACAGGAAGACTTTTGATTTTTCATGTTTTAATTACTCTGTGCATGACAAAGGTGCTGTCTTTATTGAGTTCACACCATTGTACATCAGATAGCATGAATATTCTAGCAGTTACCGTGAAGTTCCAGAACCAAGGCCCCATGGTTCCTGTGAGAAGCTGGCATATTATAATTATGATCTGGGACTCTGTAACATCGAATCTATGCATAAGGAAACAAACATTTCAAAATAACTTTACTCAGAACTTTTGCTAAAGAGCCCTACTAACAAAAGTAACAAAAATAGATTTTAAAAGTAGCATTATTCTTACAAAGACACCTAAAGATGGAATGATACAATTTATACAGTACTATACTATCCTAGACATACATACATACATACATAGTTCTTATCCAACTCAAAATAGAAGAAAAGTTAAAAAAAGTTAAGACTGTAATATACCGAAAAAATGACTTTTAAGTAGGCAGCTGGAAACAGTACTACCACAACACAGAATCAACTCTAATTACCTAGGAGTGGTGAATACTACTTGCCAAATAATTACACTATGACATAAATCCCTTTAGCACCAGAACCGATCTAGACTTCCCTGTAGATAGGAATTCTTTTTAGAAGACCCAATGTACATTTTGAAAAACGACTAATTCATCTCGTCCTCCTTCACTGTCCCAAGCCTCATCACATCCCTACCCTGCTATCTCAAAAAACAAACAAACAAACAAACAACAACAACAAAAACTAGCACATATGTGGAAAGGGTAAGTGGGAAAGAATCTAATCAAGAATAACTTCTCTTTGGATATGGTTAGAGCAAAAATCAAATTGGCCATCTCCTTATCCTATTTCCTGATCATCTATAGTCCAGAACTTTTCCTGCTTCCTCTTTCTCTTCCCTAATTCCACACCAGCATTATAATACTCTACTACCTTGGATTAGTTTACTAGTAATAAAAATAAGTAGAACATCCAGTTCAATCACTTAAAAAGTTTGGAAACACAGATAATAACACAAAAAAAGTAGCAGTACAGACTAAACTATAAATAAAAACTACTTAAATAAAAATTAAGAACTGAGAAATGCTAATAAGATAGTACGATGTCCATGATTTTACCTGGTGATCTGAGAGGCCAAATTGCAATCTAGGTTTTACATTAATAAAAATGGTTGATTTAGGACATCATCTATGACAATTGATTAAAAAAATTAAGTGAACAGAGCTGAGGTCCAAATGAAAAAATCACTGCTGGAAAAAAGGCTACACAGGGAAACTGGAAACCGGAAGGAAAATCTCTGGTATTTAATAATTCATGTGATAAGTATTAGGCATTTAAAGATAAACAGATTCTACACAGGTATGAGAAAGTTTCCAAATTCTTTTTTTTTTTTTTTTTTGAGACGGAGTTTCGCTCTTGTTACCCAGGCTGGAGTGCAATGGTGCGATCTCGGCTCACCACAACCTCTGCCTCCTGGGTTCAGGCAATTCTCCTGCCTCAGCCTCCTGAGTAGCTGGGATTACAGGCACGCGCCACCATGCCCAGCTAATTTTTTGTATTTTTAGTAGAGACGGGGTTTCACCTTGTTGACCAGGATGGTCTCGATCTCTTGACCTCGTGATCCACCCGCCTTGGCCTCCCAAAGTGCTGGGATTACAGGCTTGAGCCATCGCGCCCGGCCAGTTTCCAAATTCTTAATCCATAGAAAGTGGATTATACATTAACAAACAACAGTTTTATTATCAAGAGGTCTTCAAATAATTATTCTTTAAAAATTACCTGAATAAAAAGATGAACTAAATTTGTCAGACTACTTAGTGGAATATATACCCTATTAACTTTTTTCATTTAACTATAGAAAAGAAAGAGGGGAAAGCTACTTACTTACATAGAAATAAACATTTGGTGACAGGGTTTTTAGCTAATGTAAACGTGAAACTTTAGCATCATGAGCTGAAAAATGTAATAAAAGTGAAGATCAATACTCTGCCTACTATAATTATGAATATGAACACTTGTAATAATATCTGTGTAGAGTTAGAGGCTCATAAACTTTATTAACAGAATGAACCTTGTAGGTCATCTAATCTAAAGCTTATTTCACAAGTTAGGAAATGAGGTCCATGAAAGTTACGAGCCTTGCCCAAGCTGATATATAAAAAAGATAACTTAGAGATTAACATTTGAGCCAACAAATATTGGCTCAAGTTCAATTTACTATTTCATTTTTCTCTTGGAAAACATTATTGAAGAGTATTTTGTTCCTGAAATGATAAATTTAAGTGAGTTCCACCTTTACAGCATAGTTTTTTTTTTTTTTTTTTTTTTTTTTTAGGACTGATGTTTTGTGTAAGTAGTTTTATTAAAGACTGATTAGGATTTCTGAGCACTTAATTTATAGAAATGATTCTATATATACAGCTGTTAAGTTATATACTTTAAAATACCTAATATAGGCCGGGCATGGTGGCTCATGCCTATAATCCCAGCACGTTGGGAGGCCGAGGTGGGGGAATCATGAGGTCAGAAGATAGAGACCATCCTGGCTAGTACAGTCTAACCCTGTCTCTACTAAAAATACAAAGAATTAGCGGGGCATGGTGGCACATGCCCGTAGTCCCACCTACTCAGGAGGCTGAGGCAGGAGAATAGCTTGAAGCCAGGAAGTGGAGGTTGCAGTGAGCTGAGATCACACCACTGCACTCCAGCCTAGGTGACGGAGTGAGACTCCGTCTCAAAAAAAAACAAAAAAACAAACAAACTAATATAGAGGGTTCAGGCCTTTAAATGTAAACTCTCTCATTTAGTATAATTATTAAGCATCTTAAAGAGTATTTTGCAAATGTTGATAAATGAGTTTTGATTCATATTTACCTTCTACAACCCAATCCCATGAAATTCTAGCCTCTAATCCCATTTTCGTTCCCAGTCTTTCATACTCAGGCTAGTAAAAATCCTAATGAACTGAGCCTGGAAGGGTCCCAGACAAGAGTACTCATCTCTGTCAGATCTCTCCTTGCTCAATCCAGGGGCGTTGTGAGGAGGCTGTCTAGATGTAACAGGCACTAACATTCTCTCTGCAAGGTAGCTTTTGGCTGTGATCAGAGCAAACTGCCGGAAGATGTAGCTCATAATTTCAGGAAAGATGTATCCAAAGCACATTTACTTTATCAAAATGCTAGACTTCAATAAGAATTACTTAGTTATAGATGAATTAAAATCCCGTGACTATTTTTGTTCAAGATACTATAAACAAACTTATAATAGTAATTAAAAACAGTAATATTAAAGAGACGAAGGAACAGAAATTTCTTATCTGGTAAACATTCTATTTTATGTTATTAAAAGTAAAACAACTTAAGGTATAAATAAAAAAGAAATTCTCATGATTCTTTTCACTTATGTATATAAACATCAAAATAAAACAATTCAAATAAACAAAAATGTTTAAAAATAAGATTCCTAAGGTACTTAAAGCTGCATTCACTTTTCTCTAGAAAAAAGTAAGAAAATGCAAGTGATTTTAAAAAATTTCTTTACTCAAACTACATTTCAGAGCTGACCAAATTTTGACTTTCTTCTCCATGCATACAAATTTCAATATTTAATACTTAACACTTCAATATTTAATCTATTATACAACACTTCAATATTTAATCTATTATACATCTGTCTATTCTATATGCTCATGAAAAAAATATGTAAAATCTAAAATGGTATTTTTAAGTCTTTAGGAATATCTATAGACTGTAGATTCTATGTATCTATATGTATATCTCTATTTATTTTATATGCCTCAGTTACACTGTTGTTTTGATAAATGGCTCCCTAATGTAGAGCACTTACATTACATTTCTTTTTTGTTCTTTTCATTTGTGTTTTGAGACAGGTTTTTGCTCCATTGCCCAGGCTGGATGGAATGCAGAGATGCGATCTCCACTCACTGCAACCTCTGCTTCTAGGGCACAAGTGATCCTCCGACATGCATGCACCACCATGCTTGGCTAACTTTCAAAAAAATTTTTGTAGAGACCAGGTCTATATTGCTCAGGGTGGTCTCGAACTCCTGGGCTCAAGTGATCCTCTTTCCTCAGGCTCCCAGGAGAGTGCAAGAATTAAAGGCATGAGCCACCATGCCTGGCCCTAGCACATTTCTGTGAACATTACAGTCTGCTTTTAGTTAAAAAATCAAATTTGGTGTTCCTTCAATGCAATTGTACAATTTCTAAAAATTGAATACAATTTCCCAAATTAAAACCAATCTTTTCTAATACTAATATTTAAGTTCATATGTTACATTCAAACTGATCTTAATATATCTAGTGTTTTTTTCCCATCAGCCATTATAAGCAAGCACTCTAGTGTCAATGGCAGAGTTTTCTTCTACTTAATCTCTCTACCTTTTACCCTAGATCTCCTTTGATCCTGTATCTTTGGCTGTGGTTTTATAAATCATTCTCTCTCTTTTTATTCAGTATCTTCAATCTCTTCTCTAGCAGATTTCTTCTGAATGCACAAAACTTTCTCATAAAAATACAAAACCCTCCTTCCTTTGAGCCCATATTCTCTCCTCTAAACAGTACTTCTCTCCTTCACATCACAGTCACACATTTTATAAGTAATCTTACATAATGTGTAATAAATAGTAGACTACTTACTTCTTCCATTCACTTCTTATCTCCTACAGTCTGGCTTCTACCCTACCATTACACAGAAATTACTATGAATAGCTCATACTGCCAAATTCAATGTACACTTTTCTGTCCTCATTTTGAGTCTTGGCAGCATTTAGCAACGTTCTTTTGTGAAATGCATCCTTCTGGTTTTACATTCCAGTATGCCTCCTACTACTCTGGCTGTTCAATAAATTTCATGAGCTTCTTTCTAAGCTTGCTCTCTAAGTTTTTTCCTGTTCTCATTTTATTTGGATGTCTAAAATCCCTCACATATGTTTTTGGGTAGACTGCTCCTTTTACATATGTTCTTCTTCCTGTAGTGCCTTTTTCTACCTTTATCCAGCCACTTAAGGAAGGGGACTGGGAGTCAGTCCACTCTCTGCCCCCTCATTTATTCCCCACATCCAAATATACACTGTGTCCTGTAGTATCTACCTCTAAAGTCTCTCTCCAAACTAAAGCCTCTGCAATAGCACTGCCATTGTGTTAGTGCATGCTTTATCATTCACATTAATTATGCTGATGCTGCTTCTAGCGGGTCTCCTTGCTCTATCACAGCCTACTACAATTTACCCTCTGCCTCACTGCCAGACTGATCTTTCTAAAAGGCACTTCTGTAATTTCCCTGTTTAGGTCCTACAAAAGTTCCCTGCAGATTCAGGATAAAAGCCCACATTTCTTGGCAGAGCACAGAAGGACCTTGATTTTCTGGATCTTCTCCAGCTTTATCTCCTGCAGGCATCTTATCAAGCAACCATATGGAGTTGTTTACAGTTCTCTAAATACATATTTCATCACAGGATAACATCATAAGGGAAATTCAAAGACTGGAAGATAGAAAGCTGTAACATCAAATCACTCCTAAAAACACCATTTACTCTTTTATTTGCATGGTTAATTTACTTGCATGGTTAATTTTCTTTGGTTGGTGCTGTATTACTTGAAAGGGAAAGAGAATATATTAGGGCTGACTGATAAATAAGCTTTCAAAATAGGCCTTGAAAGTGAACTGTGAGATAATAACCAACGAAACATAAACAACGTTAAATCCAGATATTATAAATCCACCATTTTTGAAAACAGTAGAAACACTAAAAATTAAGACTGGATTAGGGCATTGCTCTCAGAAACTGTTTTGGTTTTTTTTTTTCCTGGAAATGCATTCTTATATGTGAAAATAAAAATGGAATTAAGGTAAATAATGGTAGGGAAAAGAAGTGAATTTTTCTATGGAAAAGTCAAACAAGAGGGGCTACTGCTTTTTGTGTTGCTTTTAAAATACTGGCCGGGAGGTTCTGATATCCCCTTTTAAAAAGGTGTAACAGAGGGACATATGCAGAGACTATTAGGAAATAGATACCATAATGAAGTTTAAAATTTTTTTTATTAAACTAACAATGATTTGATCGATTTCTAATACTCAAATGCTAATAAAGCAACATTCTCCACATGTGAAAGAGAAAACAAAATTACCATTAAGTATTACTTACATTCCAAATCGCAATGTTCCAGAAACATATGTTTGCCAGTGTGCACAATAGAACATAAATGTCCCAGCAAAACAACAAAAAAACATCCAATCAGGGTTTGTCCCCAGCTGCACTGCAATACAAGTTCCAAGAACCACAAAAACTGCAGAAGAAAGATCACAATGAAAACCAAATAAAATGAATAACAAACATTAACTTAGGTGGAAATGATTTTGGATGAGACGAAAAGATAAGCTGTGAATGCACAAGCTTCTCTCAGTTATCTATTGCAACAGGAAAGTAGGATACAATCTGTTACATAATCTCTTAGCCCATAATTTCAATCTTTTTTTTTTTTTTTAAACCAAATCACTTAGTGGAAGCAAAGTTCTTGAAGGCAACTAAAATGTTTTAGCATTTCTTCAAATATTTTTCTAACTAAGAGATATCAGTACTAATGAGCAGCAAAACATTACAAGGCAGAGAGCCAAAAAGAAAAAAAAATGGGCTATATAATCCCCAGGGGGACCTACTTACTTGCTTCAGATTGATAACCATTTTTTTTTTAAACAGATATTGTTATGGGTGACATACACAGAAAAAGACTTCCTGGAGCCAAGCATAGTGGTTCATAGCTGTAATCTCAGCACTTTGGGAGGCTGAGGCAGGTGGATGTTCTGAGGTCAGGAGCTCGAGACAAGCCTGGCCAACGAAGTGAAACCCCATCTCTACTAAAAACATAAAAAATTAGCTTGACGTGGTAGCAGGTGCCTGTAATCCCAGCTATTAGGGAGGCTGAGGCAGGAGAATCACTTGAAGTTGGGAGGCGGAGGTTGCAGTGAGTTGAGATCACGCCATTGCACTCTGGTCTGGGCAACAAGAGCAAAACTCCATCTCAAAAAAACCCCCCTAAAAAACAAAAAAAGACTTCCTATAAAATTCTAGAACTCAAACTACAATGCAAAAATGACCACCATTTAAAATCAGTAACAGGATACCTGCCGTCCTGCAGTCAGCTGGTTGTTGCCTTTGAAGACAGCCAACTACTATTTATTCAACAGAAGTTTTGAATATTTCTTAATTTGATTCTTAAAAAATTATATGCGCTTAGTTGCTTCTCCTCTTCTACTAAATACGCTGCTGTTAGGATACGCTGAGCAATGAGTTTGACATGCACCTATACCTGCAAATCTGAATTCCCTATAAGGGGTTTTTGTTTGTTTCTTTTTAAGTATTTTAAGTGCTAGGCCAAACAACAAGAAAACAATTAAGGAACTAAATAAAACAAAAATAAGAGGGGAGGGATGAGTTCCTGTCAGAAAGACTAGTCAAAAAACTGTCATTTAGTGTCTAAATATATCTTTTTCCCCTCTAAAAGCAGAATAAACTGTTATTTTAAAAACTTGCAAAACAGTGCAAATAAAGATATATTGCTTATATCCAAATAGAGTAACTCAGTTATTCTAGCACGTTAGTATTTCTTTTAAAAATTGTATATGAGGTGTAAAACATGCAATGTATATAAACAATTACTATAGTTAAGCAAATTAACCTATCCATTATGTCCCACAGTTATCTTTTTTCCTCCTGTGGTAAAAGCGCCTAAAATGTAGTTTCTTAGCAAATTTCTAGTACACAATGCAATATTAATAATACTCATTTGTAGTGGTCTTTTTTTTTTTTTTTTTTTTTTTTGTATTTTTAGTAGAGAAGAGGTTTCACCATGTTGATCAGGATAGCCTCAAATTCCTCACCTCGTGACTTGCCCATTTCAACCTCCCAAAGTGCTGGAATTACAGGGGTGAGCCACCTTGACCAGCCTGTAGTAGTCTTTATCTGAGCTCATGACATAGTCATAATCCAAATCTATAACATAATTCTGAATGTCTATATAACATTCACTTAAATATACAAAGACTACAAATAACCTAGTCTCCCACCACTGTAGTCTCATTTATAGTTCGTAAGAGTATTGATGATAACAATTATGCCCCAAGCTTTGAAAAACAAAAGATGCCAAAACGGTATTTGGGGCTAAAAATAACAAGCAGAAACGAACTTCTAAATTCCCTAACACTACTAATAATGAAAAAATATTAACTAGGTTCATAGTCTTTTAAGAAACACTAAAATTTAATACAAATATATCTATTCTGATAACTAAACATATATTCTAACATTGCTTATCACATTGCTTTAATCATTGTTAATAATCAATAACATTAAAAAAAGGCAACAATACCTGTTGATAGTGAATCACAGCCATGATCAAAAAGTTCTCCCAGAGGAGAACTACTATTGGTTCTTCTTGCCTGTTTCCCATCAATGGCATCCAAAGACTGGTAAATGAAAAGGCCACAGGCACAAGCAATATATGCCCACAGAGGTGCCTGTGAAATAAAGTAAGAAAGGCAAGAGTATTCAGACATACGGTTACTATGTTTGACTGAAATATTTTTACCTGCAGGTTCTCTAGAGAAGTACTGCTAGTTGGAAGCTATGGGAGAGAAGATCCAAGTGCTACATAATGAAGAACTCACTGAAACAACTAAAATTGTAAACGAATTAAATTTCCTGCATTTAGAGGTGTTCAAGCAGATGCTAGATAAATACTTACTAGGAAGATTACAGAAATCCCATTAAAGATTGGACTAGGTGTCTTCCAAAAGATTCTTCCCAATATTTAGATTTGAAGGGTCAATTATTGAATTTTTTCCAAAACTCTATTCTTCAAGACGTTTACAGGTATTACATGAAAAATTCCATGCTAACTTCAAGTGGGAAAACACTGGGTTAAACACTAAACAATGTAAAATGAATTTCTTTACTACAGGACTTCTTCCAGTCCTTACTACTGCTAATACATCCTGTGAATACTCAAGAGGGGGGACATAATGGGCTGCCATTTTCTTAATTTCTTTAAGCTTGTAACGTTTTTAAATGTTACCTCTCCAATGGGCCATAAAATAACTAGAAAATGATATCCCGTGCATAGAGTGTTCGGAATACTATTTTTCAAATCCATAGTCACATTTTCAAATAACTTCTCTTTTCCCAAACAGAAACTGAACTGCTGGTATTGAATTAATTAATTAATTACTTTATGATGGAGTCTTGCTCTGTCACCCAGGCTAGAGTGCAGTGGTGCAATCTTGGCTTACTGCAAACTCTGCCTCCTGGGTTCAAGAGATTCTCCTGCCTCAGCCTCCCTAGCAGCTAGGATTATAGGCATGTGCCCCAAGGCCTGGTTAATTTATTTTATTTTATTTTTTAGTTTTTTTTAGTAGAGACGAGGTTTCACCATGTTTGCCATGCTGGTCTTGAACTCCTGATCCTTAAGTGATACATCTCCCAAAGTGTTGGGATTATAGGTATAAACCACTGAATCCGGCCTGCTTTGAATTTAAATGTTGCATATTTTAAAATGAGCAATCCTATTTGATTTATCCTTAAGAACGCAGAAAAGTATTTTTTATCACTTTTCATTATTTCCCCTGTCCAGGTTATAAAAATAATTTATAATCACAAAGTATTTTAATGTATATTGGTTATTAAGTTATGCTGTGAATACTAAACACTCAGAGCTGCAAATAACATTCAGTATATTCTGTACTGCAAAGGAGTTTCTCTCTGATAGAGATCTATTTAGTATCAGTTATTAAAAGGTAAGAATCTTTTCATAAACCTTTTTTGAGTTTTGTATTTTAAGACACTGAGATTATTCAAAGGACCTAGTACATACTTCCGCTAAGCCAGAGTTACTGAAAGCAATAAATGTGGTTATGTACCCATACTTTACATGCAAGCACACTGAACTGAGTAATCCTGTATGACTAAGAACTTTGTCTTCTGCACTTTGGGTCTACTGCTTCTTGCTCCTAAAGGAAACCAGTAACTCTCTAGAGCTGTGTGTCTTGTACAGCAGCCATCAGTCACCTGTGACTATTTGAAATAAATGTTAAATAAAATTTAAAATTCAGTTCCTCAGTTACACTTGGTACATTTTGAATGCTTAATAGCCATATGTATCTATGGCTACTATATGGATCCTACAGACATAGAACACGCCCATCATCATAGAAAATTCTGCCAAATACCTCTGCCTTAGGGGACAAGAAATCTAGGGGTCTAAGCTTAAGATTTTAACGAGGCAAAGTGTTGCTCTGGAACAAAGATAACTAGTATATACACAATCCTAGGAAATAGTAAAACAATCACAGATATAAAAAGTTTTCAGGTAAAAAAAATTCCAAGAAACACATGGTTTTACTAAACTTATTTGAAACAGAAATGAAGATTTTACATACATACAAACACATACACATGCTAGCACAAGAGTAATTTTTTTTTTCCTGGGAGGATACATCAAAAAACTATTAAATGTTACCCCACTTTCAGCATTGGACAGATCATCTAAACTAAGCTTGTCCAAGCTGTGGCATGTGGGCTGCATGCAGCCAAAGACAGCTTTGAATGCAGCCCAACACAAACTTGTAAATGTTTTTTTTCCCCTGCTCATCAGCTATTGCTGGTGTTTTATGTATGGCCTAAGACAATTCTTCCAATGTGGCCCAGGGAAGCCAAAAGATTGGAGAGTCCTGATTTAAACAGGAAACCAACAAAGTAACATTGAACTCAGATTGCACTATAGACCAAATGGGCCTAAGAGACATTTACAGAACATTTCATTCCATAGCTGCAGAATACACATTCTTCTCATCAGCACATGGAACAGTCTCCAGGATAAACCAAGTGCGAGGCCACAAAACAAGTCTCAACAAATTTTTAAATATTTGTGTTGGGGTCATTTAATTTCAAGCATCTTCTGAGACTACAGTGGAATAAAACTAGAAATCAATAACAAGAGAAACTTTGCAAACTGTACAAATACATGAAAATTAACCAACAGGCTCCTGAATGACAAATAATCTGAATTAAGAAGTCAAAAACTTTTGGAAAAAATTAAAACAGAAACACCAAATACCAAAACCTATGAGATATAGCCAAAGTACTAAGAGGGAAGAATAAAGCAAAATAAATGACCACATCAAATAAGTAGAAAGATTTCAAATAAACAATGTAACAATCCACCTCGAAGAACCAGAAAAGCAAGAACAAATCAAACCCAAAATTGGCAGAATAAAGATCAGAGCTAAATGAAATAGATTATATATACATACACACAAATGTCTATATGTGTGTATATACGTACATGAATGCATGTTGTGTATATGTACATATATATGACACACGTCATATATATGTTGTTTGTGTATACACACACACGCGCGCACACACACACACACACACACACATGAAAGATCAACAAAATGAAAAGTTGGTTTTTTGAAAGGATAAATACAATTGACAAACTATTAGCTAGAATTAACCAAGAAAAAAGAGAGAAGACCCAAATAAATAAAATCAGAGACAAAAAAAAGAGACATCACAATTGATACCACTGAAATAGAAAAGATCGTAAGAGGCTATCATGAACAACTATATGCCAACAAACTGGAAAACCTAAAGAAAGTAGATACACCTTTAGACATGTATAACCTAGGAAGATTGAACCAAAAAGAAATAGAAAACTCGAACAGACTAACAACAAATAACAACAATGAATAAGTATTGAAAAGTTTTCCAACAAAGACACCCAGGACTGAATGCCTTTACTGCTGAATTCTACCAAACTTTTAAAGAACTACACCAATTCTTCTGAAATTATTCCAAAATATTGAAGAGAAAATTCTTCCTAATTCATTCTACAAAACCAGCATTACCGATATCAAAACCAGACAAGGACGCAATAAAAGAAGAAAACTACAAGCCAGTATTGCTGAGGAACACAGATACAAAAATCCTCAAGAAACTATTAGGACAGTTTCCTAATAGTTTACCAAATTCAACAGCAAACCAAATTCAACAGCACATTAAAAAGATCATTCACCATGATGAAGTGGGATTTAACTCGGGGATGCAAGGATGGTCCAACATATGCAAATCAATATATGTGACACATCACATCAACAGAATGAAGAACTAAGATCCTATAATCATCTCAATAGGCTCAGAAAAAGCATCCGATAAAATTCAACATCTCTTCAAGATAAAACCATAAATTATAAATACAAGAAACATACCTCAACACAACAAGGACCGTATATGACATATCAACAGCTAACATCATACTGAATGGGGAAATGGTGAAAGCTTTTCCTCTAAGAACTAGAACAAGACAAGGATGCCCACTTTCCGCACTCAACATAGTACTGGAAGTCCCAGCCAGAGTAATTAAGCAAGAGAAAGAAACAAAGGGCATTTACATTAGCAAAGAGGAAGTCAAGCTGATGACTCTTTGCAGATGATATAAACTTACTTGTGGGAAAACTTAAAGACTGCATAAAAAAACTGATAAAACTGTTAAATTCAGTAAAGTTGCAAGACACAAAATGAACATAACAAAAATCAGTAGCATTTCTATACAACAATAACAAACTAGCTGGAAAAAAAATCAAGAAGGCAATCCCATTAACGGCTAAATAAAATAAAATAAAATACTTAGAAATAAATTTAACCAAGGAGTTGAAAGATCTCTACGATGAAAACTGCAAAGCACTAATGAAAGAAATGAAAGAACTGAAGAGGACATATACACAAAAAAGACATCTTATGTCCATGAATTAATATTCTCAAAATGGTTATACTACCCAAAGCAATCAATAGATTCAATGTAGTCCCTATCAAAATATCAATGACATTCTTCACAGAAAGTGGAAAAAAAAATCCTAAAATGCATATGGAATCATAAAAACCCTAGAATAGCCAAAGCAATCTTGAGCAAAAGAACAAAGCTGGAGGGATCACACTACCTGACTTCAAAATACACTAAAAAGCTATAGTAACCAAAACAGCATGGTATTGGTATAAACAGACATACAGACCCAAAGGAACAAGAACCCAGAAATAAATCTATGTATTTACAGCCAACTGATTTTTGACAAAGATTCCAAGCACATACAATGGAGAAAGGATAAATAAATGGTGCTGGGAAAACTGAACATCCATATGCAGAAAAATGAAACCAGACCCCTATCTCTCACTATATTCAAAAATCAACTAAAAATGGATTGAAGGTATAAATGCAAGAACTAGTGGTACAAAACTACTAGAAAAACACAGGGGAAATTCTTTAGGACACTGGTCTAGGCAAAGATTTTATGGCTAAGATCTCAAAAGCACAGGCAAGAAAAACTAAAATAGACACGGTAGGGTGCAGTGGCTCACGCCTGTCATCCCAGCACTTTGGAAGGCCACGGCAGGTGGATCATCTGAGATCAGGAGTTCAAGACCAGTGTGACCAACCCCATCTCTACTAAAAATACAAAATTATCCAGGTGTGGTGGTATATGCCTGTAATCCCAGCTACTCGGGAGGTTGAGGCAGGAGAATCACTTGAACCTGGGAGGTGGAGGTCGCAGTAAGCTGAGATCGTTGTATTCCAGCCTGGACAACAAGAGAGAAACTCTGTCTCAAAACCAAAAACAAAACCTAAAGTAGACAAATGAGACTATAACAATCTAAAAACCCTCTCCATATCAATCAACAGAGTTAAGAGTAAACCTCTAGAATGAGAATCAGCATTTGCAAATTATACATCTGGAAAGGAATATTATCTAGAATATATGAAGAACTCAACAGCAAAAAATATAATCATCCAATCAAAAAATGAGAAAACGATCTGAACAGATATTTCTCAAAAAAGACATATAAATGCCAAAAATTATATGAAAAAATGCTCAGCATCATTAATCATCAGGGATACACAAATCAAAACTTCGATGAGATATTTATCTTACTCCAGTTACAAAGGTTATCATAAAAAGAGAAAATTAACAGATGCTGGTAAGGATTCAGAGAAAGGGGAACTCTTTCTTATACACTGATGGTGAGAATGTAAATTAATAGACACTATGGAGAATAATATGGAGATTTCTCAAGACACTAAGAATTACCATATGATCCAGCAATCTTCCTACTGAGTATTGATCCAAGGGAAAGGTAATCAGTATATCAAAGAGACATCTGCACCCCCCATGTTTATTACGGCACTAATAATAATAATAACCAAGATATGGAATCAAACATCTATTAACAAAGGAATGAATAATGTAGTTTACATACATAATGGAATACTATTCAGCCATAAAGAGAAATGAAATACTGTTATTCCCAGCAAAATGGATGAGCCTGGAAGACATCATGTTAAGTGAAATAAATCAGGCACATATGCAGGAGCTTAAAAAAAAAATGCTCATAGAAGTAGAAAGAAGAATTGTGGTTATAAGAGGCTAGGACGGGTAAGGAGGAGGAGAGGATAGGGAGAGGCTGTTTAACAGATGCAAAGTTACAGCATAGTAGGAGGAATAAGTTCCAGTGTTCTACAGCCATGTAGGTTGAATATAGCTAACAATAATTTATTGCATATTTTCAAAAAGCTAGAAGAGAGGATCTGGAATGTTAACACAAAGAAATAAATGTTTGAGGTGATACATATAATTACCCTGATTTGATCATTATACACTGTATATGTGTTATAAAATATCACACTGTATCCCATGTGTGTATGTGTGTATGATTATTATGTGTCAACTAAAAGGAAAAAGAAAACCACTCCTAAGATTTTGGCAGGCACATATATGCGCAGGTACACATATGAGTTTTATTACTATTTAAAACATACAAAAAGTTTTAAAAATATGATGAACACCCTTGAAAAACCTCTTAGCTTAGAAAACATAATTGAAGCTTCATGAACAGCTCTCTCCAATTCATCATGCAATGTCCCCCTGAAAGTACCCACTAACCTGAATTTAGTCTTTGTTAGTCCCATGTTTACTTTTAGACTTGATTGCACATATCAATGCAAATCAAAACTACATAATCCTAAGTAAAGGTTTATTTTGTATGTTTTAAACAATTTCTAAATGGTGTACTGTGTGTTCTGCATGTTGCTTTTTCTTTTCAATAAAATTCAGGATGTGATTTGTCACTGAAAAGTACTGTTATCACATTTGAGAAGAGGGGTTGGGGTGAGGGGTAGGAAGGCAAGGCAGATAAAAAAGAAAAAATTTTACTCTTTGTTTTATGCCACTCTTTGAATTTTTCTAACTATGTAATTTTTTTCCCCTTAACTTTTCAATGTCAATATAAGTTAACTGGGCAGTAAAATTGTGGGCAATGTGCCATTTCAACTTTATTTTCACTTTTTATGCTAAAAAAAAATCTAACGAGTTGTTTTTTAGTGAGTTGAATCAAAAGCATTAAAACTAGCAATATAAAAACAAAAACAAATGACCATTTAAACAACTCATAATTTTTCAAAAAGTTACAATGAAATTTGACAGAACTCTTTTTGGTAACGGCCTAGCTCATTTCTGGCTTTCCTGGGTAAAATATAGGTTAACATCAACTTCTTTTATCTGTCTTACATGTCTTAACATAGCTAGATCTTTTTCTTCCAGACCTTCCCGATCCTAAAGAGACTGACTAAGACCTGAAAGGGAAACGTCTGTCATCTATTGTCTCTTAAGGGCAGCTTCTATAAGACTTCAAAAGAACTTTGGTCTCCACAATCTATCTTAACCTGAACATTCTATCAAGCCCAGGTCTTTAAGATAAACTCAGACAGAAAATGTTTAAATTCAACTACAGCCTGGAAGTCCCCCCACTTTGAGCTGTCCTGCCTTTCTGGACCAAACCAATGTACTTCATAAAGGTATTTGATTAATGTCTCATGCCCCTCTCAAATACATAAAACCAAGCTGGCTGGGTGCAGTGGCGCATGCTTGTAATTCCAGGACTCTGGGAGGCCGAGGGGGGCAGATCAGCAGGTCAAGAGATTAAGACTATCCTAGCCAACATGGTAAAAACCATCTCTACTAAAAATACAAAAATTAGCTGGGCATGGTGGCATACACCTGTGGTCTTGTACCAGGAAGTGGAGGCTACAGTGACTCAAGATTGCACCAGTGCATTCCAGCCTGGCAACAGAGCAAGACACTGTCTCAAAAATTAAAAAAATTTAAAAACTAAGCTGTGCCCCGACTACCTTGGCCATGTGTTCTCAGGACCTCCTGAGGGCTACGTCACAGGCCACAGTCACTCATAACACATATTTGGCTCAGAATAAATCTCTTCACATATTTTACAGAGTTTGACTTTTTATGTGGACAGTGGCAAGGTGAACACAAGCATATTAACATATATCAAGTTGCAAGACAAATTCCAAATTAATTTATGACACTAAAATTAAATGCTACTAGCTAACGAAGTTTTAAATACTTAGGAACAAACAGATCAAGTGGAAATTTTGGCTCTCCATATAAAAAGAGAGGAGTCTACATTTCTACCCAAAGAATGTGAAAAATAAAGACTAACTTATTTTCTTATCTACAAAAAAGATTGCTTTTTCTAAGAAAAGAAACAAACTGAGCTTAAACTATTATAATAATTACCTTCCTTTCTACCAGAAGATTGGTATCTAAAACTCTAACCCATTCAAAAAAATTAGTAACATAAAAAATACATGGTAAGTTCACAATACTATACACGTAGACATGAAACTTAATCATCATCCACTATCATAAAACTCAAAAGAATTAAAGATATAATGAAAGAGAATTTCCCTGGGTGATAAAATTTATGGAATTCTCAGACTCTAAAATGACGATAAAGAAAAATACAAAAGAAATAAGGACTTAGATGAATTTGTGACTTGATATAGTACGTATTAGAGGAAATCACAAATGGGAAGGGTGCTGTGGAAGAAGAGATTATACACCTAATCTTTTTGACCAATGAAACAATAACCATCTACTGTTTTGAACATTATATGCTAGGTACCCTGAATGTATGATCCTTATACCACAAAATAAGATTTAAAGAAGGTGACGTAGAGAATTTACATATCTTTCTGAAGATCACAGAGATAATAACAGCTTGTCATAGAAGACAACCAAGACCTATTAAATGCATTCTGCTTTGAGCCTAATAAGGATAGCTATCTTTTAGCTAAAAATGCACCCAGGCATCTCCATTGTAGGCCACTACCTTCCCTTGCGGAGCTACAATCAGCAGCTCAGTCATACTCTGCCTTGATTCCTCCTAGCAGCAATTCTGAACCATCACAACTAGTAAAAAGAATAGCTTCCATTCTGGAAGTCTCCCTAAAGGTTTAACTCATTTGTGAGAGATGGGAAAGATCAAAGTTTTTATCTTAGACTACATTACAAGGAGTTATGATCTCTTGCTCTATGGCCATCATCCGCTATTAGCATAAACACATACCCATGTATATACATTCTCTAAATCAGCTACGTCTTAAATCAGCTACCTTGATTTGCTCTGGCATGTCTGAACAAAACTGAGCAAGCTCCAAACCCTAGTGCATGCTATTCCTTATTTGGAAACCTTCCTGACCTTCTGACTAGCTTCCTTTTCTTCCTCATCTTCTTTCTCCTTACCTATACAGGAAATTTCCAATTTTTTAGCCAATCAGGTCAAGCATAGAATGTGAGGTCCTGTTCTGGCCAACAGAAACTGGACACAGCAGTAGGGTAATTGTATCAGGTTATGAAAGTTATAAATGCCCATCTCCCTTGTTCAGGTGTGCTCTCGTGGCAAGACTGCTGGTGAACTGCACGCTTCTTGCAGGAAGTAAACTAGCCTTGCTGAGTTATCCATTGTCTTGGTGTGGATTTTTCCCAATGATATAAACCATTTCCAACATAATTCTTAGGTTATTCCAGTAATTTCAAATCACTTAAGAACAGAGGCCCAGAAAAAGTATTATAGGGGAACACATTACCTGGTATACTCTGGGGTGTTCAATAGATGACTATTAGTGGTTGAACTATCCTTGAACCTGGTCTCACTCCTTGATTCCCATCCTAGAACTAGTACTGGAGGTCGTCCACTGGAGTCAACCCACCTTCCTCTTGTTCTACTATATCTCTAATAATCTGTGTGATTTGGACCAAACTCCACTGGGAGACGCAATCAAATTCTCAGATAAGCCCCAAGTGAAACAATTTAAAGGATATACGATAAAGAATCCAAGGACACATTTAAGTAAAGTACTGCTTTTCGTTTTTTAAGTATCCTAACTGAGCAATAAGAAGAGAGTTAAAAAGATATGGGAGCCAGGCATGGTGGCTCACGCTTGTAATCCCAGTAATTTGGGAGGCCAAGGTAGGCAGATCACCTGAGGTCAGGAGTTCAAGACCAGCCTGGCCAACATGGTGAAACCCTCTACAATAAAAAAAAAAAAATTAGCTGGGAGTGGTGGTGTGCGCCTGTAATCCCAGAGGCAGGAGAATCACTTGAACTCAGGAGGCAGTCTGCAGTGAGCTGAGACAGCGCCACTGTACTCCAGTCTGGGCAACAGAGTGAGATCCTGCCTCAAAAAAAAAAAAAAAAAAGAAAAAAAAAAAAAAAGAGGAATTAAGGGTGATGGGAAATGAAAACCTCGAAAAAGACAGAGATCACATATTCTATGGGTAACTGTGACCCTCAATAGCCATTCACTTTAAGAGCTACCTATGGAAACAGACAAACTGATGAAAAAAAAAAATACAGGGTTGAATGGTGGTAATTTTACCTCAAAGGACAAATAATCTGAGATTATTTTTAAAAAATTACTTCAAGCTTAAAACAAGGAATGTTGCAGCCATTACCATCTCATTTAGCTTAGAGTCCCTGTGACATGTTCGGTTAAGAATTATATTCTATTGTCTTGAATTACCAGAAACTGATCAGTCTAACTAATACAGGTAGAACAAATGCTTATGATTCTCTCATTTACGTAACTAGCTTAGTTCATGTTTTGGTAAGGAAAATTTTAAACCAAAGAAATACCAATTCATCCATTGCGATAGAGTTCTAGTTTTGGTTTCAAGTAATGGGTACAGAGGGTAATAGAATGTAACAGTAGAAGAGAAGCTCGGATCTGAGAAGGCCTATGTGAGAGAATCTTCGTAAGCAATAGCAGGTATCCTTTCTTAATGGTATCCTGAGCAGGATGTGGAATAGAAAATACATTATATTGACTTTTTCTTATACTTCCTTTGCCACAACTGTTAGAATAATAGGCCATATACCTGAAATATATCAGGCATACATGTTTATAGGAAGAGAGAAGGGAAATTGAACAATTCTCACTAGAATGAAAAAAAAAAAAACAACAAAGTGTTTTGATAATGCTAGTTTACAGTCTTGCCATACTAAATACCAAAGACTTCTCGCTTTTTTTTTTTTTATTAAGACTTTACCATTAAAAAAAAAACACGAAACTTTTTTATTTAAAAAAACTCAGATTTAGTTTTAAAAGGAACATTTTAAACTCTGTTAACATTAATTTACCTACTAGGATCAGAGTTTACCCTTGGCTTCTGGTTTCTAATAAACAACAATCTGTAGGTTGTACTTATAAGCTGTATCACAGTATGTGTTATTTTAAAATAGTTGACAGATAGCTGTCAGATTATTTTATCTTTAGTTAAAATGACCCCGAGATCCCAATTACAATGTTTTTGGTATATAGCAAATGTTGAAATCTGTTAAGAAACTCTTACCTGCTCTGTAGCTGTAGGGCAGTAGAAGACTAATAAAATAGTTGTACAGATGTTTATTGACAGTCCAATGATGGTGATGAGATTTGGGGCAATCCAGGAGGGAACTCTTCTAACTAGCCATTCCCAATACCCTTGCATTAAGGGCTCAAGCAGGGACCGTCCAGCACTTTGATATCTGTGTTCTTCTAGCCGCTTTAGTTGGTGTCTTGACAATGGTGGTGTTGGTAACTGAAACAATTTATTTAACACACATCCTGTAGTACTCATATGCCCGAAGCCCACTGGGGACTCCGGGTGAGAATCTCCACATCTTTTCCTTGTTGATCGATGCCCACTCATGGATCTTGTTTTTTTTTTTTTTTTTTTTTTTAAATATATATTTAAAGATAGTAATTTACCTTCTTTTGTAGACTTTTGTGGCTGGTGCTTACCTAAAAAAAAAAAAAACCAGGATATACTTGTCAGCCACTATTTATATCTTATGCCAACATCACCAAATTAGGAAACAAAAAATCAAATTGTCAATAAAGTACTAAGTATCAAACAGGATCAGAAAACCAAGAACCTGATTTTGGTTCCAGTTCTCACTGAAAGTGTATAACCTCAGCTTGAAGCAAAAAATAGTAAGAGACTTTAATAATAGCATGCTTCCTATTATATGATAGTTTGTCTGATTTTGAGGCTCATATTCTTTTTCTCACACTGCTTTCAGTTGTATAATGCAACAAATGTTAGCAATCACTTCATCATTACACATACACACAAACTGAGGTCCCAAGGCTAGCAAATTAGTATTGGTATCAGAGGAATGACTTGAATGAAATGAGTCTTCAACTAGATTTTTATTTAATGGTAACAGCTAAAATTACTGGGCATGCCCTTCTTATTACAAAGCTTAAGTACTTTTTATACACTAAATGCTTTAATCCTCATAACCACCATAGAAGGCAAGGTCTATCAATTAACCCCATTTTTACAGAAAAATGAACTAAGGCTCAGTGAGGCTAATTAACTTGTACAAATCACACAGCTGGTAAGTGGTATACAAACACAGGGTTTCTGTTTAAACTAAACCAAAAGATAAAACGTCTTATTGGTAAAAAGGAATATAGATGGTATTCTCAGTGGAGATAAACAACAATGAAAAAAGAAGACCATATATATATGTATTAGCATAGAGACCTGATGAAATGAGGAAGTAGAAGGAAAAAAAGTAAAATGGAGTTAAGTGATGACTGCTGATAAAGAACCTTGAGCTTAATCCCTGAAGTATTTGTATTGCATTTAGAAAAGATTAGAGATAACAATAAGTAGCACAAGGAAATACAAGAGTATTTTCAAGATGAATCGGAATGGAAAAAATAGTGAAAACAATTACAAATTAGTAAATACAGTCATCTCAATGGTTTGAAGTGGTGAGGGCCTATATAGTAGGATGGTAAAAATGAAAATCTGAAAGACAGTCAAATCTAGAAGTAATTTCTATTTAGATGGAAGAATTAGCAGACAGTACTTAGGGATTAGATATGAGAAGTGAAGGAACAGAAGAAAAAAGGAGTCAACAGCTAAAGATACAGATACTGTTCTCAAAAGGGCAAGTTGGGAAAGAAAATCAGTTTGTTGTATTTTGGCTTTTGGGGTTAGGGGGTGAAAGTGGAACTAGGGATGAGGGTAGGAGAGAAATATATTCATGTAAGTTTTATGTAGAGACATTTTAGACAAAATTTAAAAAACTGGGATTTTGGTAAGAGATGAAAAGTTCAAGTCATCAATTTAAAAGCTAAAGTCTAGTTAAAAACTAGAAAGTAGAAAAGTTCTCAAAGGGATTAAGCATGGAGAGAAAAAAAATGAATAAAGAACCTTAGTCAGGCATGGGGCTGACGTCTGTAATCCCAACACTTTGGGAAGCCGACGTGGGCAGATCACCTGAGGTCGGGAGTTCGAGACCAGCCTGACGAAAATGGAGAAGCCCCGTCTCTACTAAAAATACAAAATTAGCTGGGCATAGTGGCACATGCCTGTAATCTCAGCTACTCGGGAGACTGAGGCAGAAGAATCACTCGAACCCAGGAGGCAGAGGTTGCAATGAGCTGAGATCGAGCCATTGCACTTCAACTTGGGCAACAGGAGAATCGCATTTCAAAAAACAAACAAAAAAAAAGAACCTTGTGAGAAAACCACTATAGTGAGTAGGAGGAGGAACAGAGACCACAAGATTAAAAAATAAAAAAAAGAAAAGAAAAAAAGAATCTGAATAGGGAAAAAAAAAAAAAAAAAGATTAGTGGCATAGGTATGCTTTGATCTTCTGGTTGGAAACTATCCAGAAAGCAAGATGAAATTCCCAGAAATGGTATGGGTCTAGGACATCTCGCCAATGGAACTACTACCAAAACATGCTCGGTTGTCCTTTTTTATTTTTTTTGCTGTAACAGGATCCGGTTTATTCTGCTTTTGCAGGGTGGTCCTGAGAGTGGCAGGTTCCACTTTGTTTGGGGTGGAGGGGAGGCAGCACATAGTACAGGAACACAGTGAAATCAGGTCAACACCCAGAGGCAGCTGTGGTAGACTGGAGTATGGTGCCCCTGCTGCCCAGAATGGAAGGCACTAAACTGAGACTGGGCCATGGCTACGGGACTGTGAACCCAAGCCTCATGTGCATTCTGGGAAGTGGGGCACAGGGTCACATGCCACAAAACATGAAATGTAGGGACTCAGCTTATGAGTTACCACATGGACAAGTAGGTACTGGGCAGGGGACGCTCAGCCAACAGCCTGGTATGGACATGTGAACACAATGTTGGTGCCATATACAACCCAGGACTTCTTTTCCTATATCCCCATAAATATCAAATTCCAAAATTTCAATGTTACTAATGACCTAAGGTGGCATCTAAAACCTCTGTCAATCACATATTTCAATATTTGGTTTAGAAAACAGTCATTATAGTCAAGTTAATGGCCTTAAATAAATTTTCAAAAATCTCAAGAGATTCGTCGGTGTCACAATTTAACCAACTGAGGTGTCCTGAAATAAAAATATTTAATATTTTGCCAGGTGCAGTGGCTCATACCTGTAATCCCAGCACTTTGGAAGGCCGACACAGGAGGATCACATGAGGTCAGGAGTTCAAGACCAGCCTGGTAAACATAGTGAAACCCCGTCTCTACTAAAAACACAAAAATTAGCCAGGCATGGTGGCAGGTGCCTGTAGTCCCAGCTACTCGGGAGGCTGAGACAGGAGAATTGCTTGACCCCAGGAGGCGGAAATGGCAGAGCCAAGATTGCACCACTGCACTCCAGCCCAAGCAAGACTCCGTCTCAAAAAAAAAAAAAAAAAAAAAAAAAAAAATTATTATTTCAAATCAAGGAAAACAAAGCTAATTCCTTATATTTTGAGGAATTCTTCCATACAACTCTATCACAAAGCTACTCATTAAAACTGTTTTAAAGTAATGTTTATATAATATCAAATAACTGCTGATAAGATCACTTTATATCAAACCACCAATAAACTTAGCTTCATCATAGCCAAATTTTCTATAGTCAAACAATGATATATTTTTGTATTTGGTAAGTGACAGTCAGCTCTTAAGGAATTCCACTTGAAATGGTAATTAAAAATCTAGTCAATTCCATTTGTATTTTGCTGTTGCAGGGTTCCATTCTCTCACAGCAAAAAAAAAAAGAAAAAAAAAATGAGTCCTAGCTTGCTTTTGGCACTAAATAGCTGTAAGCAACTGATCCTAATGGTTTTAAGTTTGAGCATTTGGCAGGACTAGTTGATAGTCTGATACTTTCCCTCCCAGTTTTTCCCCTCTGTGACCTAGATTTTTTTTTAACCTTCTATTTCTCTTTTATAAAAATCTACATTTTATCAAACCTTTCCAGATCTATTCTAGCCATTGAATAAATTCATACCTGAAAAGACGCAATGAGTTTTTGAAGGTTTTCTTTGCCAACACTGTAGCAACATTGTATCTGTGAAGCTATTAGCAACAACACTGCAAATATAAATTCAGATACATGTTGTCTCTGACCTACAGATGGCTACTTTACTTTCAACACATATATATAAAGACAGAGGTTGCAGTCACTGCCACAGGCTTGTCTCCACTCTTCCTACCTTCACATCTGAGATCCAGGGACTATGGCCATGAAAACCATTACAGAAAAAAACCAGAAATTTCTGAATTTTAGCAAATGAAAAGCAAGCATATGGAGCCACATAGGACAGGTGGCTACAGTAGGCAGATCAGGACAATAGGGAAAGAAAGGAAACATGGATATGGGATAGAAATATGGAGAGAAGGTAGAATATTAAAAAATTATTCTACAGTGGGAGCAGTGGCTTATTGCCAGTAATCCCAGCCCTTTGGGAGGCTAAGGCAGGTGGATCACCTGAGCTCAGGAGTTTAAGATCAGCCTGGGAAACAAGGCAAAACCATGTCTATACCAAAAAAAAAAAAAAAAAAAAAAAAAAAATTAGCTTGGCATGCTGGCCTGTGCCTGTAGTCTCAGCTACTCGGGAGGCTGAGTTGGGAGGAATGAGGCTTCAGTGAGCCATGATCACGCAACTGTACTACAGGCTGGGCAACAGAGCAAAACTGTATCTCAAAAACAAACAAAAAAACCCAAAAGTTATTCTATCCACCTGAAATTTTTATATGCAGGCAGGCCTATGCCCAAAAGGATGAGCAGCAAATGTCCTTTTCTTACCACAGTACAAGTAACAAAAAGAAAAAAGTAGGAAATTAAAATTATTGCTGGCTAGCCTAGAAACCCAGCCACCAATCTCAATAGTTTTTATGAGAAAACTACAAGATTACATGTTTCAAATGCATTCAGCCAACATATGAAGGATGTGAATGAGGTAGACATGATCCCAACTCCTATGTCAAGTGGGAAAATAAATTAAAACTATAAACAAGCAAATAAAATTATATACTGTGATAGGCACAATGAGGAAAATAAAGTGCTGAGCTAGAAAACAGCTGGGGGTACACATTTTAAATAGGGTGAAGTCTTCAAGAAGTAGCTTTTATACCAAGCTCAGAGGTAAAGAAGGAGCCAGACATTTCAGGAGAGCAGGAGGAAGAATAATCCCAGAAAATGGAACACGCCCTGAGACAGTAAAGAGTTTGTCTTGCTCAGGTACAAGAGAGATCACTATGGATGGACAGGAGTAAATCAGATGGGAAGGATGGGATAAAATGAAGTTTAAAGAATTTATGCAGAATTGTGATTTTCCTTGGATGTAATGGAGAGCATCTGATATGCTTACAAAGAAACGTGTTACTTTAGAACACAGCCAAAATTACTTGTTAACTAAGGATATGTTTTCATACATCATAATTGTAAAAGTGGTTATTTTAAACTGCAGAAAATTTCCATCAGCTGTAAAGCTGCAAGTCAGTTCATAATACTGTCACAGTCCTATAGCTATTGTAGCCTTTTCACTTGTAATCAGTAAACTTCCCTACTCTGTTAAAATCTGGCTCTAGTGCTCTGCTTCCTTCAGAGCACTTATCCCACTTTGAACTTTTTTGATTTTTTTTTTTTTTGTCTTTCCCCCACACTGTTCTGTCTACTCTACAAGTACACAGGCAAAGCCTGTCTTGTTAACATTCTTTTCCCACAAGCTCATACCATACTTAGCACTAAGTAGATAATCAACACTTATTTTGATTTTTTGAGACAAGATCTCACTCTGTCGCCCAGGCTGGAGTGCAGTAGTGTGATCTCGGCTCGATGCAACCTCCTCTTCCTGGGTTCAAGAGATTCTTGTGTTTCAGCCACAGAGCAGCTTCGATTACAGGCATGTGGCACCATACCCTGCTAGTAGGTAATTAGCACTTTATGAACAATCAACAAATATTATTCATCTAGTATTTAATGAACACTTAGTTGTTCTAGACTCTGAGGAAACGGGAAGACTGAAATATACCATTCCATACCTTTAAGAAGCTCAAAAGGGGGACGGCAGGGTCTCATAAACAGCTAAGTTATGAATGCTGTCAACAACTGTTTTGTAAGTCCAAAGGAGAACACATATGGTCAGACAAAAAATTTTCTTTGTGCAAGCATAACTATTTACGTGGAAAATACAACAAAGGTACAAAAGTATAATCAGAGGTATTTAATTAATACCTTTACTAAAAAAGTCTATCATGCAAAACAGCTTCGTTTATATCAGCTGAGGATAATGGGATACTGCCTACCTTATTCCCGTGTGGACTTCAGCATGGGGAAAGTCTGACAAATATGACATTAAAAACAAAACAAAACAAAACAAACAACAAAAAAACCCTCTAACTGCTGAGCAGTGCATAGGGTAAGCTTACACAATATCCAACCTGTTGTGTGAAATTCCAGAATTTCCATCCCCACCAGGTCTAAGGGTGCCAAGTTTTGATCTGCACTAATTCAGCAGTATGTTTACAGTCTTTCCACAGGTAATTGGCTAACTAAAGAAAAATAGTCATGGCTACACTAGCAGAAAGGAAGCGCAAATTATAAAGAACAAGGAAAGAAAGCAAGAAAAAAAAAGAAAACTAATAGGATCACAGGATTAAGTTCAGCATTATTTAACAAGTGATACACAGAGCAAGTTGACAAAAACAAAAGCCTTTTCAGCATACTCAGAAGCAAAAAGAGGGCTGTGTAACGCAACTTAGATCTAGCATTTTGCTGAAGTGAAATCTTGCACTCCTTAAAAGAGGAAATAACTTTCTTTCCCCTTAAAAGTGCACACACACACACAACACAAAAATCAGCAACAGCTTGGTATTTTATAGATTTTTCTAGTCCCTTAAAAAAATAGCACAGCATGACCCTCAAAAAGAACATCAGCGCCTTTAGCCAGCTTAAAAAACAAATCCGCAGCCTAGAAAACAAAGAAACTGACCGTGCAATAAAATGTGGTTGGTGTTAATAAACGCAGATTTATCTAATTTATTCTTAAACAGATGTGTTGTAAAAACAAGTGGTTAGCTGCTGTTACTGCTATGCAAAAAAAAAAAAAAAAAGTAAAGAAAGAAAAGAAAAAGAAAAAAAAAGAAAAACAAGTTGTGCAAGGGGCTTTAACTAGTTTTTTTCAGCATAAAAAGAGTATGTAACCAAATGCTTTTAGAACCTCAACTCGAATTTTATGTAAACGGCAATGGTTCTAAATTAGTAATGCTCTAAATGTCCGTACCAAAGTCTAACTTGTGTTGTAAGTCGTTCAACTCAACATCTATGTATTGAACATATTCCTACTAGTTGGAGTAGGAAATGAATCTTTATTCTTTGCCCACATACAAAACACTAATATTTGCTGAAAGACAACTATGAATTTGCCTATTATACTGGATTTACTGATGAACTAAAAGACTTCAAGCAAACTTACATATTCAATACTCATGATGCAAAATGGCAACAATGACACCAAAATGCCAAGCACTGAATTGAAGAAAACAAGTTAAACATGACTAAATATCAAGATCCCATTCATGCAGTTTCTGGGAATCCTGTCAAACACCAGCAACTCTTCTGGTTATTTCTCCTCGCCAAGAATACTGCTGAAATAAACGCCAGCTAGCCATCGCACAGCTTATCAATATAGGCTGAAATTTCTAGAAAAGTTGATGACCAGAAGCGAGGCCCAGTCACAGACATCAGCACCACATTTCTAAGGGGTGGCAAACCCGGCAGAGGATGCCACACGGTGTGTGCACCTGCCAGCATTCGGGCAGGAGGGTGTGGACCTGACGGGCAAGGTCCGTTCCGCACCGGTAGCGCCCTTACCCCTCGGCCCGCCCAGCGCTGGCCCGCCACGGTTCTTCCACCCCTACCCTCGGCTCCCACACAACGGCCCTCGGGCTCCGGGGCCGGCGCTCCGCCACCCCAGCGTCTCTACAGAGGGGCAGGGGGGCAGCCGCCCCTCGCCTCCCCACAACCCCGCGCGCGCGAGGCCACCCCGCGCCAGGAAGAAGGATGGCGTTCGCCCCGCGCGAGTCCATACACAGCTATATCCTAAAGATCCGCCCCAGAGCATTCAGTCCTCTCTCCACCCCTCCTGGGAGAAGTGGCCCCCCACAACGTCCTTCAAATCCTTCACACCCGGTGACCGCGACCGGCAGCCTTACCCCGACCCCAACAAGCACACCCCTAGAAATAACGCCTCCGACTCCAGCCGACTGGGTGACTGATCGGCGGCAGAGCGTTCACGACACTTTCGCGATTGCCGTAAAGGGAGACAGGGTCTGAGCGAGCGGCACCGAAGGCGCGCTCCTTGGGGCCATGAGCGCGCCCCGGGGCCGACCGGTCCGCTCGGGAGCGCGCGCCACGGCTCCGCCCTGTGTTACAGCCAGCGGGCTTCGGCGGCGTGAGCTGCCGGCGCAGGTCGGTCTGGTAAGGTAAGTCCAAGCAGGAGAGAAGGGATGGGCCCCAGCACCTGGAGCCGCTCCCTCTGGAAGGGTGCGTCAGAGGGTTGGATCTGGCAGGTCGGGGAAGTGGGTGCAGCCTGGAGCCCCCTCACCCGCGTGGCGGCCGCGCGAGTCTCGTGCTGGCTCTCATTGCCTCCGGGGGCTACCTTGTGCCAGGCGCCAGAGAGGGGCTGGTCCCGGCGGGAGCTGCGGGTGGGCTCCGGGGCATCCAGGGGCGGGGATGAGTGCAGTGGGCTCAGCTCTCCGTGCTCCACCTTTCTGTCCGCTTCCTTGGTCTCCCCTACTCTCCTCCTACCCCAAGCAGTGGCTGCTGCCAAGTTGCGACTCTCGCGTCTTTTCCTGGTCCTAGGCAAAGCGGAGCGGAGATCCTCAAACGGCCTAGTGCTTCGCGCCTCTGGAGAAAATCAGCGGTCTGATTAATTCCTCTGGTTTTGTTGGAGAGGATTACCAAGAATCTTCGCCCCAGTCCCACAAAAGCTACAGTTGAGTACACACGTTCCTGTTGTTAGTTCTGGGCTCAGATACCTTGGTGGCTGGAAGGAGCGAGGGGGAGGGGAGAGTTTGAAATTATCCCTGGTGACCTTGTGTGTTTACACGAAGCTCGGTTTTTTACACTCAATTCTATCACAGTGGGTGGGTCCCATACAGAAAGGAAACTGCTGGTCTTGGGTATCTTCACATCCGTGCTTTGTATTAGGATACATCTGAAAAACACAGAAACACCGTAGAAATAATCTTTCCAGTTCTCCCAAATTTTAATTTATGAATCGGTAGCCAAATGCAACTCTGTGTTTTGCATTGCATTAACAGATTGTCCTCATTTCTCTTAATTTAACATTTGACGCATCTTATAAAAACATTACTTGATTTTCTAGGCTCTTTAGAATTTAACCATTAGGAGAATATTACGTTTGTCATGAGGTTAAGTTAGAGTTTAGAAAAGTATTTTAAAATTATATTTTATTTTGAGCCTGATGGTTCTGTGCACCTCTGAAAGAAGCTTAGGGCTTTCTGACTGATCACTTAGAACATCCAGACTTTACTTTCTTATTTCCTAGCATTCACCACTTGGTGAAGACAGCATGAGGAATTCCTTTTATTACCAAAGGCATTTAAGTATTTGTAAAAAACAAAAACAAACAAACAAAAAATTGTAATCACAGCTTTGATTCATGGAACTTCACAGAAAGCAGAGAAGATAGGCTACAGATGCAAGAACATTGATTGATTGATTGATTGATTGAGACGGAGTCTCGCTCAGTTGCCAGGCTGGAGTGCAGTGGAGTGATCTCAGCTCACTGCAACCTCTCACCTCCTGGGTTCAAGTGATTCTCTTGTCTCAGCCTCCCAAGTAGCTGGGATTACAGGCAGATGCTACCACACCCAGCTAATTTTTGTATTTTTAATAGAGATGGGGTTTTGCCATGTTGGCCTGGATGGTCTCCGTCTCCTGACCTCACGATCCGCTGGCCTCAGCCTCCCAAAGTGCTAGGATTACAGGTGTGAGCTGCCGCGCCCGGCCTGCAAGAACATTTTTATTAAACATTCTTACTGCCCAGTGAAATTTGTTCCTGTATACTCTCAATTATTTTGAAAGGTTTTCGGAATTATGAATCATTGTTAATTTTGTTTGGTTGGCCATTACTCAGCAATGCTTACAGCTTTCAAAGGCAAAAACACATTGACAACTAGTCTTCCTCACCTAGTCCATGCATTTAAATTCCTCAGTTGTCATTCACAAACTGGTAAACCATTGCAAGCCCTGCTTCTATAAATTGTCAGTTTGAACAAGAGTCTGAAAGCCTAAAGAGATACAAATCCAAGATAATTCATACATAGAAAAAATTCATACATAGAGGTTGTACTCCATACCTGTGGCTTTGTGACTACAGAATTAATAAATCAGCTATCATTATTATAGTGTATGCTTATTCTGGTCCACTCCAAAGAACAACTCTTTGAATACTGTAACTCAGAAGCTAAGTAAGTTGCCTGAAATCATATAGTTGGTCAGTAATAAAGGTAGGACTTGCATTTAGATAAATCTCACTTCACAGCTCTGTTCTTTACCTTACATCACATGGACTTGCAACTGCTTTATTTGGCTTAATAATAAAGCTATTTTTTTCCCCTCATTTTGTCTCTCTATAGGAGAAGACTCAATATTTTTACTTCTATGCTTTTTAAGCTAGTGAAGGTGTTGGATGTGAGAATGCACACGAAAATTGATATCCTGGAATTAAAACATTATTTAAGATGGTACAACATCATTATAAACTCAGTTGTCAACTCTTTAAAGAAAATTAACCTGTTAACAATGCTATAGCCTAGTATTCTGCCCATGAACAATATTGGTTTGTTGACTTAAAATTGTACATGTTTTAAATTATGTGGCTTGAGAGAAAAACTTCTTATTTTCTTTGTGTGTGGATATTAGGATTTACAAAAGGTGCAGGTATGAGCAGATCTGAAGACTTAACATTTTGTGAACTTGTAAAACAGGTAATTCATTTTTCACATTGTAAGAGGAACAAGTACATATCTATTATCTCTGATAATACTTTACATATCTTATCTAATCCTTGAATAAACCTCTATGAAATGGGTATTATTTTATACTATTTAACAGATAATACCTAAAGCTACCATTTGTTATCCATCATCAGTGCATTAAGTTCTTTGTTTGTGCTATCAGTATAAGCTGTAAAAACACTACCCCACATAGTCCAATGGAACTTTTCCACAGTCATGGGAATATTCTAAATTTTTACTGTCTTGCATGGTAGCCACTAGACACATGGCGTTTGAGCATTTTATTTTATTAAATTTTATTTAATTTTAATTTATTGAAATGTAAATTTAAATAGTTACATGCAGCAGAAGTTGCTGCAACAGGTGATACAGTCTGTGCTGATAACGTTCCATTTTTCTTTCTTTTTTCTTTTTGAGAGTCTTGTTCAGGCTGGAGTGCAGTGGCACAGTCTCGGCTTACTGCAACCTCCAGCTCCATGAGTCAAGCTATTCTCCTTCCTCAGCCTCCTGAGTAGCTGGGATTATAGGCATATGCCACCATACCCAGCTAATTTTTGTATTTGTAATAGAGGCAGGTTTTCACCGTGCTGGCCAGGCTGGTCTTGAACTCCTGACCTCGTGATTCACCCGCCTCAGCCTTCCAAAGTGCTGGCATTGCAGGTGTGAGCCACCACGTTGGCCCCACATTATTCCATTTTTCTTGTTTATTTATTTATTTATTTTTATTGCATTTTAGGTTTTGGGGTACATGTGAAGAACACGCAAGATTGTTGCTTAGGTACACACATGGCAGTGTGATTTGCTGCCTTCCTCCCCATCACCTGTATCTGGCATTTCTCCCCATGCTCTCTCTCTCCGACTCCCCATCCCCTACTGTCCCTTCCCTATTTCTCCTGTTCCATTTTTCAAAGGAGAAACTGGTTCAGTGAAGTTATGACGCTTGCTCCAGTTCACACAACTTTATTTAAAAGTTTTGAGCAGAGGAATACTTTAGGAATGTTAATTTGGTAATGCAGGTGGAATGGGTGAAGGGGAAGGAAAAAGTAGGCCAAAAGAATTCAAAGTCAGAATCAGTTTAAACGACTTGTAGAAATACAATTGCCGTCACTTGGTGACAGCATATGAGGACTTTATAAGAGAGAACCTAAGATTCCTCTGAAGTCTTAGAATCCTGATAACCTGAAAAAATGGTGATGTTGTTTACTGAAATAGAAAAATCATGAACAGTTTTGGGAATTAAAAGGATTTTGCTTTGGCTGTTCATTCAACAAATATTGAGTGATATACTATGGGCAAGGCCCTCTGCTATGCTTAGGTAGAGAAGTGGAAGAATTTTATTCCTTTAAGACACTGTTCTCACTTTTCATACTGCCAAAGATAATGAGCTATAAAAGATGTATGTACAAATCAGGTGTTCTCAGAGAAAGGAGTGCTTATCTTATTTCTTTTCTTTTTTTTCGAGACAAAGTCTTGTGCTGTTGCTCAGGCTGGAGTGTAGTGGCACAATCTCGACTCACCGCAACCTCTGCCTCCCAGGTTCCAGCAATTCTCCTGCCTCAGCCTCCTGAGTAGCTGGGATTACAGGCAGGCACCACCATGCCCAGCTAAATTTTTGTATTTTTAGTAGAGACGGGATTTCACCATGTTGGTCATGTTGATCTCAAACTCCTGAGCTTATGATCTGCCTTCCTCGGCCTCCCAAAGTGCTGGGATTACTGGCATGAGCCACCGCACCTGGCCAGGGATGCTTATTTCTACATACAAATGGATTAGGCAAAGTTGTCCGTGGAAGATAGCATTTGAGCTTTTGAAGAAAAAAGAAAGGATTTAGACATGTAAAACAACAAAAGAGGGAGGAGGTTTTGCTGCTAGCAATGAGGTAGACAAAATATTTTGAAAATCACTTTTGCCAAAACACCTAAATGCTGAATACATTACATTAGCTCATTAAATTGATGACAGGTCTTCTATGAAAGAAAGGGAAATCTCCAGGGCTAAAAGATTAAAAAAAAAAAAAAAAAAAAGAGCTGAAACTAGAGTAGTATACTAGCAGAGTGTTTCCTTTGAGGGCATTTGGCTGATAGCAAAAGTAAAGCACAATCAGGGAACAGGTGACAGGCTGTCTCTACCCAAAGTGGAGAGACAGAATTCATACCCCTGTAACCTCCCAGGCACACAGCTCCCATGGGTGCCATTCCATGGTAGTTGATGTAAATGGTGCCTATGTTTCAGGGGGTGATGTTTTTATAGAATGAAGTTTAAGTTGTACAGCTCACGGTATTGGAGAAGCACCTTCCCCCAAATTCAGTGAGGACCCACAAAAGTCTACATACTCATTCAAAGGTGGGTCAGAAAAATATGCTGCCCCCACCCCACCTCTTTGAGTTCTCTCTTTGAGAGATCACAAAGAAATTTGTAAATTTTTACCACAGCTCCAGTTGGGGGAATGAAGATACCACCTGAGAACTTGAAACTGGAGGGTCTGCCATCACTAATAGTCAAGGTTCACCTTTATATATCTACACTGTCTAAAAATCCAGAAGCCAAGAAATTAACATAACGTTGGCCCGGGTTGGTAATATACCCTAGTGTCTGGAAAAAAACAAATACAGATCCTCACTGTAATGACTCACTCTTTGTTTAAGCCTTTTAGAATACTCCCAGATTTTAAAATTGTCTAACTACAAGCTCACAGTCAAAAACCATAAAACGTATGTGCAAGGGTCAGCTGAACTGACAGAGACTCCTAAGGACTTATAGGAATGATCAGAAACAGAAATTAACATTTAAAGAGATGAGAGATGAAAAATTAAAAATACTAGAAATGACTCAAAATTATGTAAATTAAGAACTCTTGTCCTGGAAACCTATGCTGAAGAAAGCACTGATAGGATTTTGGCAAGGAGTTGTGATTAACTGAATAGATGAAGAAAAAAAATGTTAATGGGAGGTTA
Source organism: Saimiri boliviensis (assembly GCF_048565385.1). Lineage (NCBI taxonomy): Eukaryota > Metazoa > Chordata > Mammalia > Primates > Cebidae > Saimiri > Saimiri boliviensis. The sequence continues at coordinate 100,584,302 of NC_133459.1, forward strand.
AGAACTGACAAGGAAAAAGGAAGAGAAGAGAGGAGATTACGAAATGCAAATGTACATATTTAGCAACAAATCAGATGGTCAGAGTACATGACAAATATAAATCAAAAATGGGTGAGATTTCATTCTTTGGAAAGTCAGTCTCAGATGAGGAAGCTGTAAGTAGTCAAAAAGTTCATGGAAAATACTATATTTCTTTAGGTCATCAAAATATGAGAAGATACTCCTTCAAACATGAAATTATTCTCACATGCGTAGAAGTACTGTAATTTAAAAGTATTTCTATATTTTTAAAAATTAAAAGAATTAAAAGCATGAAGTTGTACCAGTGTTTCTTAATTCACGTAATTGACTCATTGTTACTGAACAACATCCTTAGTCTGGAATTCAAGGAAGAAAGTGGTGATGTGTGGTACAGGTATATTTAAGCCCTCTGTCTCTGCCCCTTCTCCCGCTGCCCCCATGTAGGAGCTGAAAATGTAACAGTGGACACAACAGTTGTTTCCTGCTCTCACAGAACTTAAGGTTTAGTCAGGAAGAGAAAACCAAACAAGCAAGTTAAGTATAATGAGTGCCCTGGTTGGGGAAGTGAAGGGTGCTGCTAAAAACAAAGCAGGGACCCTCAACTGAAGCTGGAAGGATTGAGCCTTGAAAAACATATAAATGTTAACTGGGTAGGTAGTGTTCTAGTCACCATGAAGGTCTGAAGGTGTGACAGAGCACATGACACATTTGAAGATCTGCAAGAATTTTGCTATGGCTGTGTGGCATAGTTGATTTGGTGTTAGAATCACATTGCTTGAGTTTGAATCCTATCTCCATCACATCCAGCTCTATGACCTTTGACAATTGTCTTAACCTCTAATTCTGTTGAGGAAAGTACCTATTTCACATATTTAAGGTATTTAATAAACACTGTTAAGGCATAGTAAGGAGGACTGAGAAACAATAGAGAAACTAGGCTGAGCTGAGTGGCTCACACCTGTAATCCCAGCAATTTGGGAGACTGAGGTAGGAGGATTTCTTAAGCCCACAAATTTGAGACCAGCCTGGGCAACATAATGAAACCTCATCCCTACAAATAATAAAAAAAAAAAGTTAGCTGGGCCAGGTGGTGTGTACTTGTGGGACCAGCTACTTTGGAGGCTGAGGTGGGAGGATCACTTGAGCCAGGGAGGTCAAGGCTGATGTTAGCTGTGATTGTACCACTGCACTCCAGCGTGGGCAGCAGAGTGAGGCCTCATCTCAAAAAAAGAAAAAGAACAACCAACCAAAGTGTTTTTCCTATTCCCTCACTCAATAATCAACACGATACTTCTCTGGTCATCAACAAGTGTAGAGATTAATCTCCACCAGTCAACACCAGTTGGATGTCTCCTAATTCAGTTCTGATGGTATCTACCTAGAGATAACATCAGATCGCACTTGCTGAGGGCTCAGTCCCACTAGACTACCTCACAACTTCTGACACCAATCACAAGCCCAGGTTGTCTTACCTGTTTCTGACCGGATGGCTATAAACCAAGGTTCCCACTATCCCCTTCTTATGTTTGATTAATTTGCTAGAGTGGCTCACAGAACTCAGGGAAACGTTTATATTTACCAGATGCAGAAGGCCAGGGATGTGGGAAAGGGCAGAGAGCTTCTGCGCTCTCTCTGGGTATGCCATCCTTCAGGAGCCTCACATGCTTGGCTGTCTAGAAGCTCTCTGAACCCAGTCCTGTTGGTTTTTTATGGGTGCCTTATTACACAGGCATGATGAACATAACTCTTACCCTCTCTCTGCCTTCCTGGAATTGGGGAACGTCCAATCCTCTAATTAGGCCTTGGTCTTTCCTGTGACCAGCTCCCATCCTGAAGCTATCTATGGGTTGCAAGCCTTATTAGCCTATAGAAGACCCTGGAGATGCCAAGGATTTTAAGAGCTTTTTGCCAGGAAATGGGATGAAGACAAAATACATTATATTTTGCAATATTGTAGGGACTGCTTAGGAAGTTATAATAATTGGCCAAGAGGTGGTAGTTGTTTGGGTAAAGTAGTGACAATGAAGATGGAGAAAAGGGGTAGATTTGAAATGAATTTAGGAGGTAGAATAAACAGTACTTGGTACTCAGTACTTCCTATGGGAAGGTGGGACAGAAAGTTATGTTTCTAGCCATGTCAAGTGGTTGGTGAATCTTGGTTCCACTCACTAAGAAGGTGAAGGAGAGCGGGTGTTGGGGTAGGGCATAAGGGATGATTTCAGAGGTGGAACAGCTTGGGGTGGTGAGTACAAGGCTGGGGGCGTGGATGGCTAAAGTAGGATGAGGAAACCCTTGTGAATTATCTTTTCTAATTTGCTTTTTCTATTTCAGAAAACTTGTTTGAAATGTGGTGGTTTCAGCAAGGCCTCAGTTTCCTTCCTTCAGCCCTTGTAATTTGGACGTCTGCTGCTTTCATCTTTTCATACATTACTGCAATAACACTCCACCATATAGACCCGGCTTTACCTTATATCAGGTAAGTGACATGTATTCTTTGTATAGCAGACTCTTTATGTCTCATTCTTATTTTAACATTGAAGCCAACATTTAATGTCAACCTTTTAAAAATCAGATTTGACACTGACATTACAACAATAAAGGGAATGTAAAAAGGAATTGAATTTGACTTTTTTTATGTGATAGAGAAATGTAGAAACGAGCCCAGTAAGATTCAGTTTGTGAACTGGTTATTGAACTGAGACTTCCTAGTGCCTTCTTTTCTAAGTATTTGAAGTTGGTTGAGAATATAGAATTAGAATGATTCTCCCCTTAAATTTAAAAAATATGCTGCAAACAATAATAATAATATGAAAAGATAATGGAAATGACAAACATTTCTTGATATACTTACTGTGTAGGAAGTGATTTTCTAAGCATTCTTCATATCCTAAATAGTTGAATCCTTACAGCAACCAGATGAGGTAGGAACTGTGATCCTCATTTGAGAGAAAAGGAAATGAGGTGCAGGGAGGTCAAGTGATTGGCTCATGGAAATACAACTCAGTTAGTGTTGGCACCAAGACTTAAACCTGGACAGTTTGACTCTAGAAGCCGAGCTCTTACTCTTTATGCTGCCAAAAATTTATCCATAATGTTTTTGAAATCTTACAATGAGTGAAGTAAGAATGGGTAGTTAGTTGCATATGTTATGTCCCATAACCCTCTTTTTTTAAAAAAAAAAAAATTGCAATAGCAATAAGTAATTATTACAACAAATTTTAAACCGTACTAGAGAGATTATAAAAATAAAAAGTGAAAATCCCTTCCTGACACCCTCCAGTTTCTATACCCTAGAGGTAATTCATAGTCTGGTAGATTTCCTTCCAGAATTTGGTTTATCTTGTTATCACGTTTGTTCAAAACTCTCTTTTTTTCTCCTTTCTCACTGTTTTGCATTTTAAATTTTGTTCTGTTTATAAAAAGTGATAGGATGTTGATATACAAATTGCTTATTCTTCCTCCCTTTTTTTTGGCTGTTACAAACAGTGCTATAATGAAGGTTTCATTACATATAACAACATATCGATACTGATGTGAGGTAGATTTCCACAAGTAAGATTGCTAAATAGGTAATAGGGCATCTACATTTTTTATTTGACATTTCCAAACATACCTCTAAAAGTGTTGCATCAATATATGCATTAACAGAAGGGATATGAGGAAATCATAATCATATAAATGATTTCTGAGCTATTGAGGTTTAAACTTCTGTATAAATGTTACATGAATTACATAGGACAGGGAGATGAAGAAAACATAATTATTAAAATATTGTTATTATTAAATATGATTATTAAATAAGCAACTACCAGTGTTTTAATCTAAATGCTTTCACCCAGGTCCTCCCCCAAAAGTATCAGCCTCTATGTGATGCCTTTGAAACATCATCTCCTCACAGAGATGCCAAATTTTGCTGCTGTTGTTGAGTAATATTCTTTGTTTTGCTACAGTTGTGGTTGTTTCATTTATTCATTTGTTTACCTTCAGAAAAATAACCTTTCCAACACAGAAAATAGTAATCTTTTAAAGAGTGATAAATTGGAAGGTTAAATTTATTTTTTACAAATGTCAAAAAAAGATCTGGGCATTACTGTCTGCATGTGTTGTTTCTACACTGGTATGGTATGGCACAAAGGATGTAAACAGATTGGATGCAGTTTGGGAAGATTTACAAAACCCAAAAGTGTTTTATAATTTAAGGTTCCAATTCGAGGAATAATTTGATTTTACTATTCTGCTAGTGGAACGTGCAGCCTGAGGAGCCACACTATCCTTTAGTAACTCCAGAAGATATATATTTAAGATTTTTGAGAATCTTTCAGAGTATTTCTTTTTCTCCATCTGAGAACTTGTCTGCTTTCATTTTGAAGAACTTTTAATACAGGCAGCCCTCCATATCCATGGGTTCCACTTCTATACATCCAGTCAACCATAGATTGAAAATATTTTGGGGAAATAAATATCATCAAGTCCCAAAACTTTAATTTGCCAACTGCCAAGTACTATATTGAATCCACAGGAATGAAATGATGTGTATTAGATATTATAAGTAATGTAGAGACAATTTAAAGCATATGGGAAGATGTACATAGTTTATATGCAAATACTACACCATTTTATATAAGATGCTTGAGCATCCCCAGGTTTTATTATACGATGGGGGTCCAAGAACCAGTCCCCCACAGATACCAAGGGACTACTGTAATATAAGAGGCCATTTAGTTCTTTTTCAGAGTTTCAGTTCCTTGATGGTACTGCATGTGATTTTCTTTAAAGCATCCTAGACACTTCCTTTTCTGTTCTGCCCCTTCTGCTTTTTTAATTTTTCTGCTCTTGAACTTAGTATTACACTGAGGTCTTTCTCCAGCATTCTGACATACATATTTAAACTCTAGTACTTATTTTTATTTCTTGTAGGCTCATTTTCTTCATCTGCAAAATGGTTGAGTTAAACTAGATAGTCTGCAAAATTCTTTTCAGTTCCTAGATAGTGTCCAAAAGGTTTAGCTGTTAGCCTGGGCAACAGAGTGAGACTCCGTCTCAAAAAAAAGAAAAAAAAAAAAAGTGTAGCTGTTAACAGCCCCAGTGGACATAACCAAATGTAAATTTCACTTCAAAGGCAATTTTGCTACAAGTGTACTTCAAGAGTTCTCTTAGTTGGTTCAAGTAGTGGATGTCCAAGGGAGTGACTAGTCACTGGGATGAGAGAAGAAATATTATAATGTCTATATATATATTTAATCTAAAAACATTTAAACTTTGCCAATATTTAACATATAGAATAATGATAACCATATATTTTGATGTTAGATGGTCAGACATTGTTTGGTGATTATGTGTGATCAACACTTGGTGACTACTGAGATGAAGTGCTACAGTAATGAGGTGATGGGCATGGCTGTTTCCATTTGTAGGCCAGCGTATGTCATTCTGTCCTGAGCCAAAGGAAGGAACACTTAGCCAACCATCTTGGAAATGCATGCTTTTGTTTACTAACAGGGTAATCCAAAACCCATGCCTCATTTGGTGTATACCTATGAAAATTACAGATTTCTTTTTTCTAAGAATAATACATATACATTGTAGAAAATTTGAAAAGTAGAAGAAACAAAAAACCGTTTATTCCCTACTCCTGAGATGGTCAAAGAGTACTGAAATCTTTTGTAGCAAAAGATACATTTTATTATCTTATAATTTTTCTTTACAAATACCTTATTTTTTGTTTCTCTATTTTTACATTTTTATTTTTTTTTTAAGAGAAAGATTCATGGAATTGTAAAGTTAAAAGGAGAAATCCTTACAATTCATGTTTAATGCTTTCCATTTTCTAACGCCCCTAATCTGAACGTTTACAAATCTTATGGGTTCTTACCAGCTGTAACCTTCTATTTATTTTTTCTCCCCATTGCATTGTCTTAGTTGAGACCCTGATTATCTCTTTCCTGTATCAATTCAAGGCCAGAGACATTGTCTTTTTAATCTTTGTAGTAGTTTGAGGAAGGGGAAAAGGAACTAATATTTCATAAGTGTCTCTCATTAGCCTGCTACTATGCTTGATACTTAATACGCATTACTATTACATTTCATCCTTATAGTGATATGATGAGGCTGGGAGGGAATGAATAACCCCATTTTGCAATGATAGGAATAGTTTTAGGCAGATAAAAGGATGAATGTAAGGTCCTGCGGTAAGTAAATGGTAGGTTTTTAATCTGCCCCTGTGTGTTGCATACTGCTCTGAAGACAGGCATGCAAGTGGATACATTGCAGTGCTGTGTGGTGAGTGAGTTCAGAAGCACGAAGTTACAGAAGTTCAGAAAGCATGCCGGGTGAGTCACTATCTGCTAGAGGAATTTTCCAATACTGTAGAGAGGAAGAGACTCAAAACTGGTCTTGAATGTAAGCTCTGCGAGGGCAGGGGCTTTGTCTATTTTATTGACCACTGTGTTCCTGTCCCTGAAATGGTGTCTGGCACATAGTAAGTGCTTGATAATACGTTTAATATTTGATCAGTTAGTGAATAGGTATTAATTGAATACAGGCATAGTCAGCAAAAGGTGCAAAAAGGCAGTTGTGAAAGACATGGTGTTTAGGGAATATTCTGGTGGGACAGATAAATGCATCTGCCTGAATGATGGTAAGTCAATAACATAGCCTTAACATACCGAGGATAGCTTTTAAAAATCAATATGTATTGATTTCTACTATGTGGGAGAGAAATAACCTTAAAATGATGTGAGTAAAAAGTGAAGTAGGCAGATATTTGTGAACTCAAATTGTCGTGTTCTCTGTATAAAATGATATATAAGTTGAATTCATGGACTTATAAAAGATAAGAGATTTGAAGTAACTCCTGGTATTCTTATCCCTTAGAAGAAATATATGTGTCTATCTAGTGAGAAATCCACATACCTCCCTTTTTTTCTTTCAGTGACACTGGTACAGTAGCTCCAGAAAAATGCTTATTTGGGGCAATGCTAAATATCGCAGCAGTTTTATGTAAGTAGTGAAAGTGATTTTAATAATGATATTTAATAGCCAAATTGCTACAGTATTTTCTTCTTTCAACACTGTAGTGTTACTTGTTACACTTGAGAGTATGTTATCACTAAATAATGGAACATAATTATGTTCCTTTTAAAAGAAAAACACTTTTCTAGAAATGCTGACTTATGGGAATAAACCTTTAAAAAATATGTATAGGATTATTGTACTGTTCATTCAAATGAAAGTTGTTAAGTATAACCAAATACTTCTTGAGGACTTTAATGGACTTCTTAGGCAACCAGTAAGGAACAAAGGGTTATAGATGCAGCTGACCACAACTAACCCCAACTAAATTTCTTTGGGATAAAGTTTAGAATAAAGTTGGAACCATGTTTTGATTTTTGAGCAACATTCTACTTTTTTTTTTTTTTTTTTTTGAGATGGAGTCTCACTCTGTCACCCAGGCTGGAGTGCAATAGCACAATCTTGGCTCACCGCAACCTCCACCTCCTGGGTTCAAGCAATTCTTCTGCCTCAGCCTACTGAGTAGCTGGGACCACAGGCGCATGCCACCACGCCTGGCTAATTCTTTTGTATTTTTAGTAGAGACGGGGTTTCACCGTGTTGGCCAGGATGGTCTCGATCTCTTGACCTCGTGATCACCCTCCTCGGCCTCCGAAAGTGCTGGGATTACAGGCGTGGGCTACTGCATCTTATTGAGCCAAGTTGTAATTTGAAATAAAATAATATGAGTGTGACACAAACAAGCTTTTCAGATTTTTGCCTATGCCCATTTTATACATATTCTAGAACTAGTTCTTTCTGATTCTGATGCTAATCACAAAACTATTTTGTGTTTTATATGACCCTAAGTATTTGTAAATATGAGACCCATGGAAGGCAAATGGTTTGCTTAGTCACTGGAGACATCAGTAGTTCCATAATACAATCTTAAGGTTCTCCAACTTCTACAGCATGAGCCAGGCACACAGGTATATGCCTATAGTCCCAGCAATTTGGGAGGCTGACATCAATGGATCAGTTGAGGTGAGGAGTTGGAGTCTGGCCTGGGCAACGTAGAGAGACCCCATGACTTAAAAGCAAAAACAAAACTACAGCTATTTTTTTTTTCTTTTTATTCTCTCTGATTAATTTTAAAAGGAAAATCTGTGGTGCTGGATATCAGTGACCTTTGTGAACTCTTCATTGGCAACTGTATTTCCTGGTTATTTATTATTACTTTGTTGTTTTTTGGATTATCTTTTCCCAGGCATTGCTACCATTTATGTTCGTTACAAGCAAGTTCATGCTCTGAGTCCTGAAGAGAACCTTATCATCAAATTAAACAAGGCTGGCCTTGTACTTGGAATACTGAGTTGCTTAGGACTTTCTGTTGTGGCAAACTTCCAGGTTTGTGTTTTAGTCCAGCATAGATATTTTCCTTAAGTACATAAATATACATATAAAGGGAAACCTGAAGCATTCAGTTACATGCTATTGTTATTTCTTTACCTTAACAAAATAGAAATCACTTCCTTTAAATTATTTGACCCTATTAGAAATAGCTACTTGTACAATGAGAAAAATTCATATTTAAAAATTTGAACAAACACAAATTGTTTTAACTTTTTTTAGGATCCACAGAACAATTATTAGACTATTTATTACTACTTAGTTGGAGATTACTTCAACTCAGTACTGAAACAAAATTGATATAAATTATAAGTGACACAATTATAGATTTAAAAAGTTTTTAATATGTCTAACAATTTATAGTCATTTACCTACTTTATCTACTGGTTTGGTGGATATTTTCATTGATCGCCTGCATTTATAGGTGTCCTGCCTTGTACATGAGGAAATAAAAGGAAGAACTGTAGCTCTTCTAGCTTTTTCTCAGGAAAAGATAATGTCAAATACTTAAAGTAGTGGTCAACCTTTATCAAATATTTTTCAGTTTTCTGCAGAGAGAGCAGTAGGAAAGAAACATTGGGCCCAACTCTGAATAAAAGTAAAAGTGAGAATTTACAGCTGTGGAGCAGGGTGCAGTGGTTAGTGGATGGAAAATTACTAAGCTGGAAGCATAAGGGTTAAGGGATTCTGGTTAAACAGTCTTCGTTTGTTTTGTGTTGCCATGAAAGAAACTGCAGGCTGGATAATTTATAAGAAAACGGGTTTATTTGGGTCATGGTTCTGAAGGCTGTACAGGAAGCTTGATGCCAGCATTTGGTTATGATGAGGAAGCTTATACTTTTGATGGAAAGCAAAGGGGGAGCCGGTGTGTGCAGAGCTCACATGGCAAGGGAGGAAGCAAGGGGTGGTGGTGCCAGGCTCTTTTTAACAATCAGCTCTCATAGGAGTGAATACAGAGAGAACTCATTTACCACCCCCAAACCCCCACATTAATCTATTCATGAGGGATCCACCCCTGTGACCCAGACGCCTCCCTTTAGGCCCCATTTCCAATACTGGGGATCAAATTGCAACTTGATATTTGGAGGAGTCAAATGTCAAAACCATAGCAGTGACCTAATAGGATTCTTGGTGAAGGCAGGCCAGGATGATTAGACATCACCTGAGGTGATAATTAGATTTATGGTGATCAGATGTGGAGGATGGTGGATTCTGGCTAAACTGACTTAACAAGATTCTTGCTAAAATTGGACAATGTATAGATGAACATAGCAACTCAGAAGTCAGGACCTAGTTGACAAGAGAGTTCAAAGGAACCTGAGCTGGGTTTGGTGAAGGAGAGAATTTTTGTCACCTGACAGAAATTCCTGTAATTTCATGTAATTCCACCGACATTCATGTTTGCTAGTTATTGAGGTGCAAGGGGTTGTGCACAGGTTGGAAGAAATGGACCCTGGAAAAAAATGTAGTTTTGCTGACATTAATTCCCAGCAGCCACTTTACACTATAAAAGGAGAACAACAGTTTGAGTGGACAACTAGCTAGCTGTCTGTGCCACAAATAGAGTTCTGCTTTCCCTAATCAGTTTCTGTAGCTCATTGTTAAATGTTTTGGGGAATTTTAGTGTCACACTAAAAATGGTGATTCTCTGTTTCACTTGTCTCTTGGTCAATTTAACAATGTTTCTCATTACTTTTACGGTAAAAATGAATCTCCAATATTTGTTTATACAGCCCAGCAAATTCCAGTAACAGTTCTTGATAGCACCCACACAAGCTGCCTTTCCACGTTTTATCTCACTTACTTAAGGTAGCCTATATACTTTCTTTACTGTTTTGCTTTTAGCTTTTATTCTAATTTACCTTCACCACAGGAGTCCCTTTGGACTTGTAATTTTAAATTAAATTACTTTTTCTCTCTTGATAACATTTCTTCATGCAACTTTAGATGCCCTCTTCCTCTTTCACTGATGGCTTTATTGCTGAACTGTGTTTAAAAGCAGACCCTGAAGCATCACCCAAATATCAAACAACTCTTACCTTTCTTTTTTGTTTTTAATGAAAAAAAATTTTTTTTTCTTTTCTCACCACTCTATTAGTGAGGATCTCCTTCATTTCCAGAGTAAACCTTTACTATTTAATTAAAGTGGTCAGTGCACTGCTTCCTCCTCCACTTCCCCTTTTCTTTTATGGAGACAAACTCTAGGTGATTTATACAGGAAAAATTTTACAAAGTCAGATCTATAAGGTTTGCCCTTGCAGGTATTGGCTTGGAAGAGAGGCTTGCACTGTGTTTTAAATGGAGTTGGGACTTACTGGTTTTAGTTCTTGAGTGTTTTTTGAAGACATTCACTTCTTTTCATTTCTATCTTTACTTCCCTCTTTATTGTCTTCTCAAGTAGTGTAGATTTCATCATCTCTCATCTGAGCTACTGCCATAGCCTCCTCAATGGTTCCTGTGCATTCATTCTTACAGTCCTTTAATCGTTTCTTCATATTGCAGTAAAAGTGATCTTTTGGAAATGTAGATACATCTTACTTCGCTTCCCTGTGCCCTTGCTTAAAGCTCTACAGGTTTAAAAATTATGTGAAAGGAGATACAATCAAGAGAGAAAAAAATAATTTGCTCAACCACCAAACTGCCTAACTAACTCAAAGATCTTGTACTATCTGGCTTATTTCTACCTCTCAAGCCTAACTTTGCATTATTCCCCTTCTTAATGTCTCCATTGTATATATCACTGGCCTTTTTGTGCTCCTTAAATAGCACAAGCTTGTTTAACTCCCTTTCCCATGCAGTTTTCCTCTGTTTGGTATGCCATAATACCTTTTATATCCATGGTTGTTTAAATTTATTATTTTTATTTCTTAGTTGATGTATTTCTTTATTAATCGTAAGCACAATGGTTTTGTTCACCATTGTATCTCCAGCACCTAGTTTAGTACTTAGGACAAACATGCTTTCGTAATTATTTAGTAACTTACTAAGAGATGTTAAAGGAACTATGCAGGATTGGAAAAAATTCTTTTATTGCTATAGTTGCCTGCATTTAGAGAGATGCCTAATAATTGCTATAAGATGGTATTTGAAAAATCTAACTTAAAAAATAAAAATTGAATTTCTTTTTAAACAAATTTGTATATGGTGTTCAGTAAAATAAATACATGGTAAGTGTCTTCACTGAAGAAGTGTTCTACTGAAGGAAATTTTTTTCTTCTTAAAAAATTTATCAAAGGAGAGTAGTAAGAGTTTAGTAAGCAGAATTATTAATTTTCTAGGTCTGCCTTAATAAAATATCAAACTGGGTGACTGAGTAGAAATTTATTCTGTCAAAGTTTGGGAGGCCAGAAGTCTAAAATCAGGGTGTTGGTAGGGTTGGTTCTCTACTGTGGGCTCAGAGGGAGAATCTGTTCCTTGCTTCTGGTGATTACCAGTAATCCTTGGTGTTCCTTGGCTTATGGGAGTGTAACTATATAGAACCAATCAAACAAGAGCCAAGGAAGCATGTTTTAATTTCTTGAGTCTTTAAATTTATTTACAGTTAAATTGAATTTAAATGGAAACTCCTTATTCCCAGTACTGCAGTCCATTCCAATCTTTTCTTATTGTACTATGCTTTTTCTATGACCCTTATCACCACCAGATACACTGGAATTTCCGTATTTCTAAAGTTTATGTTTATTGTTTATGTACCTTTACTAAAGTCTGTGAGGGCTGGATTTTTGTCTGTTTTATTCTCCAGTGGATCTGAAGATTTACAACAGTGACTAGCACCTAATAGGCACCAAGTAAACATAATTTTCAAGTGAAGAAAATAATAAATAATTCCTATTATATTTTCAGTGGCAGTGTATGAAATAGTTTGGTTTTACTCTAATTCTCAGGTTTATGCTGAGTATTAGGAGAGAAAATTACTTCAGAAAGTAATTTGTAATATTGGCTGAGCTTCTCTACTTAGTGAATGTCCTATTGAAATCTCTGGCTTGTGCTTTTAGATGTTGTGTTGCCATTGTGTTCTGGGTTTCTTTTGTTGACTTATTTCTTCTTTCTGTCTCTCAGAAAACAGCCCTTTTTGCTGCACATGTAAGTGGAGCTGTGCTCACCTTTAGTATGGGCTCATTATATATGTTTGTTCAGACCATCCTTTCCTACCAAATGCAGCCTAAAATCCATGGCAAACAAGTCTTCTGGATCAGACTATTGTTGGCTATCTGGTGTGGAGTAAGTGCGTTTAGCAGTATCCTTCACTGTACAATGTGGCTATACTTGGAAGGGAATTGAATGACAAAATTTAAGTGAACATTATTGGTGCATTGTAATGACCTTTTTTTTGGTAGGAGAGATTCTTAGGTTCACAATCCTAAACTAAAGGATTTAAAATATGAAATTCAGATTGTACACAGTACCTTAGTAATTGAGCTAGGAACAAAAAACTGTTTAGCCTTATCATATTCACTTCATAGAAATGAAGGGTGAGTAAAGGCCCTCTCTGAGAACTATTATCTCATTAAAGATTATGACAGAACTGCTAGTTTTCTGAACAAAGAGGTGGGAATTGACTGTGAGAACCATATCGTTGTGACCCTCAGAGCACGTTTTTAGTTTTACAGTCCACTGCTGTGTAACATTCAGTCTTTAAGAAAATGGGTTCAGACCTTAGCAATAAATATGTGAGTAATCCTTTTAGACTTTAAAGTGATTTTCATTCTTCTCTGAGATTCTTCCTTGACTTGTGTTTTTATAGTGTTGATTTGCTCATCAATTTTGCACAGTGGCAGTTTTGGGACTGATTTAGAACAGAAACTCCATTGGAACCCTGAGGACAAAGTAAGAACTTACAGTGTATAAAACTTAGTTTTATATTAAAGATAGTTATTTTGGTTAATCTTGATGTATTTTTTATTTCATCAGTAACAATAAAAGTCTTCTGGTAGAATAATCAGTTATGTATTAGGATTATTTTCTACATATGGTAGGGTTTATGTAGAACCATCCATATTCTCCTTCCACCTGTGATATGTAGATATTATCAAAATATGAAGAGCTTTGTGATGGCAAAAGAGTTTTCTGAGAAACTGACTCAGAAAACTATACCTAAATGTGGGTATAGTATATAATATACCCAACTGAGATTATTTATTTTTTGAATACTTGTTTTCTGAATTGAAAAGACGTATTCTTCTACTTTTTGTTATCTGGAAATTGATTATGGACTCTGCATTTAGGTTTCAATATAATGGATATCTCAATAGCATCTTGGACCCTGAGAATAAAGGAGAAGGGACATATATGAAATAATAAAATGAATTCATCTGTTTTCACAAACCACTTGGTGGTATTTTGTTTTAAATAATATTTTAAGAATTAGTCCCAAATTGGACATGTCTGTGAAAAAGAATGAATGAAATAACTTACTGGATTTTCCCAGTTGTAACCCACATATAATTTAATATCATAAACATAGCACTTACTAAGTTTATTCTGAGAATTGTCAAACTTTTCTTAGTCACATATTATGAATCTTATGGCTTTGGGAACGTCAGTAGTAATTTCTCGATTGTAGAGTAAAAATGATCCTGTTCTGTTTTAGCTATTTAAGTGGAAATTTTATTTGCTCCCAGTGAAACAGTGTCATGTAGGAGGACTTTCTAATGCTGACTCTTTAATTCTAGAGATATGATATGCCTGGTAAGTCAAGGGTTGATTTTCGGAAGACAGATTATTTTATAAGAGTTGTGTGTTTTTTTATTTAAAAAATAGTATATAGATCATTTGAATGAAATTTCACAAAACTATTCTTTTTTTCCCCCTTTCACTCAGGGTTATGTGCTTCACATGATCACTACGGCAGCAGAATGGTCTATGTCATTTTCCTTCTTTGGTTTTTTCCTGACTTATATTCGTGATTTTCAGGTAAGAAAATACAGTGTTAGACTTATGCACTCAGACTTCCTTCAGGTGGACTAAGAGAACTTCCCGTAGACAACTCTCCAGCCTTTTTGAAAATTAACTGTTTATAATTTGGAACTATAAACAAGTGATGTAACTTTTCAGGTAAATTGTTTTTGTGTTTAAAGAAGTAATGTATTGCTAGCAAGATTTAGCCTTGAAAATGGGGCTATAAAATACATTTCAGAAATTCTTACGTAGAATTTTTTTATGGATTCTGAGTACCTTTACATAGTTCATTCTCAGCATTTGGTTTTAGTGATTCTTAGTAGAAACCGAAGAAAAACAAGGAACTTTATGAATAGAGAAGCTTGATTTTTCCAGATTTTAATTGGTACTAAAGAGAATACCTTTGACAGTAAGTCTCACTCTTATTATCATTAGAATTGACTCACATTTGTAATCACAAGGTAGTCTATAGAACATATTGAAGAAGTGATCTCTCTTTAAGGAGTAAACTTCTATATATAATTTTCTTTTCTGTTCCAGAAAATTTCTTTACGGGTGGAAGCCAATTTACATGGATTAACCCTCTATGACACTGCACCTTGCCCCATTAACAATGAGCGAACACGGCTACTTTCCAGAGATATTTGATGAAAGGATAAAATATTTCTGTAATGATTATGATTCTCAGGGATTGGGGAAAGGTTCACAGAAGTTGCTTATTCTGCTCTGAAATTTTCAACCAGTTAATCAAGGCTGACAGTAACATTGATGAATACTGATAATCAGGAAACATGAAAGAAGCCATTTGATAGGTTATTTTAAAGGGCATCATCAAGAAGACTATTAAAAACACTTATGCCTATACTTTTTTATCCCAGAAAATAAAGTCGAAGGACTGTGATATCATAGTTTTTTATACCGTATTTAAGAGAAAAAAACAACCTGACGTGCACCAAGCAGTCTGCACAGCCAGCATTTCAGGTTTTGTAAATCATTGCAGATCATGTTTTGTTAGGAGCACTTTTATAAGAGACATTTTCCATGACTAAATAATCAGCATTGGTCGGGAAATCCTTTAGAACTGGGTTTTGAAATGGGACTTCTATCATATTAAATCATTTTGTATAGTCTTAAAATTTTTTTTGTTGTTCTGAAATCTACCTGTAAAGGAAAGTATGCCTGGATTCATGTGAGCTCTTTCATGGCCTAAGTTTTGCCCAAGAAATTTTATAGGTAATGATTTTTTTTTTTCTGGCTGCAATGCCAGATCCTAAGCTAATTGTTCTGTAATACACATGCTTGCAGTAGTTTCATGAAATTTAGTCTCTAGTGTGAGACTGTAATCACCAGGGAAGGAGGGAGGTACCTATAGGTAAATTTACTTTAGTCACATTTTATAGAAAACAAAGGTTAGTATTCATATAACATTGTGAAGTATGGGAATAACAGCAGATATGATTAATATCAAACCAAAGTCATAACTGTAGTCAAGAGCTTCTTCGATTTTTATTTGTAGCAAGTTATAATTACTTGTAAAATCAGTCTTGAACAGGTAAATACTGAGCCTTTTTAATGGAATTTAACCTTTGTAGAGCTGAAATTCTAAAGAACAAAATTGCCAATCCAATGAAAACAGATGCAAAATAATTGTGATACATGCATCTACAAAAACATTTTTCTCTTTTTTTCTGGTTATGCAAATAATTGGATTGTTTCTCTTTGGATCTCTATATGTACAGGTAAAGAATAGTTTATAGATCCCTGCTGAAATTAAAAAGAAAAAAATGCTCATTTGGAAAGTGCTCAGTGATGAACTGGTTTACAAAATAATCTTTGAAGAGAACCAGGTTTATCTTTTTAGAAGAAATGATTCCCTGGCTAGAAGAAAAGATGGTGAGGAAATATTTAAACTGTCAAGTGGAGCAATTCAAAGAAAAATGCTTATATGGTGGGCCAGGTGCCGTGGCTCACGCCTCTAATCTCAGCACTTTGGGAGACCTAGGCGGGCAGATCACCTGAGGTCAGGAGTTCAAGACCACCCTGGCCAACATGGTGAAACCCCATCTCTACTAAAAGCACAAAAAATTGGCTGGGCATGGTGGCAGGTGCCTGTAATCCCAGCTACTTGGGAGGCTGAGAGAGGTGAATCACTTGAACCCAGGAGGTGGAGGTTGCTATGAGCTCAGATTGCACCATTACACTCCAGCCTGGGCAATAAGAGTGAAACTTCATCTCAAAAAAAAAAAAAAAAAAAAGAAAAGAAACAAAAATGCTTATGTGTTAAAGACCTCAATAATTATAAGTTAGTTGCTAGATACAAGAATCAATAAATAATATTTTTGAAGTCTTCTAGACTAATAAGACAGAAATGGAATAAAATACTATGCCTATATTAAATAGCAGTAAACCTAGGAGACATTTCCATAAGCATTGACTTACTAAATGCTGACATTGCTAGAAATAATTTGGATATAAACCATAAAAAAGTATCATGCCTTTGAAAATCATGGTGTAACACGCCTGCAAAATGTCATTTAGTCCTCATTCCTATGTCAAGGAAACTGTTAGTTATGAAGCATTGTAGTATGGGGAGAAGGAAATTGATAGAATTAAAGTTTATAAAATTATAAAATTTGTATGTGGAAGGTGGCTCAGGGAAAAACATGGACTTTGTTCATTCCTAGAACATGAGCCTTAACAATACATACCAACACATTAAGGAAATTGTTTTAGAAAAAAAAGCTTTGATAATATTGGATTCCATTAGTTAACTTTTACCCTTAGAAATAACATAGGCTAAAAGTGTTCATACAGTTGGCTTACATTATCCATGGCTTAGCTTTCTGCATTTTCAGTTGTTTGCAGTCAACCATGGTCTGAAAATATTAAAATAATTTCAGAAATAAACAATTCATAAATTTTAAATTGCAGGCTCTTCAAAGTAGTGTGATGAAATCTTGTTGCCCTCAGGCCCAGGATGTAAATCGTCTCTTTTTTCTACATATCTATGCTGTAGACACTATCCATTCTTTAGTCTTTTCGTAGCCGTCTGAGTTATCAGATGGACTGTTGCAGTATCTCAGTGCTTGTGTTCAGGTAACGCATATTTTACTTAATGCCCCAAAACACAAGAGTAGTATGCTGGCATATTTATTATAATTGTTCTGTTTTTTAGTTATTGTTGTTCATGTCTTACTATACCTAATATATATATTAAACTTTATTATAGTTATATATATACATATATATATTAAACTTTATCATATGTATGTATGTATCTAAAGGGAAAAACACTATATAGAGGGCTTAGTGCTATCTGTGGTTTCATATATCCACTGGAGGTCTTGGAATATATCCCTGCTGATAAGGGGAGACTACTATAGGTTTGTGGAGGGATTACAAGTAAAGAGAATTTGGAATGTGTGTTCATCCCTAACCATGATGCTGAAGTGATGGAAGGCAGTTCTCATCTCAAAATATACCTTGCCTTCATTGTCAGATACAGTTGCTTGATTGAACAGATAAGGCATTTCTCTTCAATTCCATCAACATTTTTGAGTTGAATGTTTAACTTTTAAAGTAAGATGTCTTAAGCTAACAAAATTGGCAAATACTGTGAACCAATAGTGAAAAATATATTTCCTTTTTGTCCTGGGTATACAACAAGACTACATTTCCTAGTCTCATATGCAATTAGATGTAGGCGCAAAACTGAATATTAGAAGGTAGAGTGGATGTATTTGCTATTTTTATATCAAGATTTTGATAATTCATAATGCTTTCTCCCAGATTTTTCTCTTTGTACCAATTGAATATTGATTACAAGCTTGTAAGAGATGGTGGAATCAGCCAGGCATGGTAGTTCATACCTGTAATCCCAGCCCTTTGGGAGGCCAAGGTGGGCAGATCACCTGAGCTCAGGAGTTCAAGACCAGCTTGACCAACATGGTGAAACCCTGTTCCTACAAAAATACAAAAATTAGTCAGGTGTGGTGGCACTTGCCTGTAATCCCAGCTACTCGGGAGGCTGAGGTGGAAGAATCACTTGAACCCAGGAGGCGGAGGTTGCAGTGAGCTGAGATTGTGCCATTGCATACTCCAGCCTGGGTGACAGAGTGAGACTCCGTATCAAAAAGAAAAAAAAAAAAATGGTGGTGGAATCAAGTTAGAAGGACCCTGAACTAGTCTACTTTTAATAAGATTTTAGAAAATCAAACCCAAAATCTGATATAATTTAGGAACTTCATTTTCATTCATCCAAGTTACTAAGATTATATTGTATTTTGTAGTAAGATGTCATATATTTTAACTGCTCAATGAATTTGTAAAAGAGGAAGATAACTTTTATCTTTCATTGTCCAGTAGAGACTAGCTGCAAAATGAAAGGAAATAGTGGCTTATTAGTACCCTTGTAAGTCTAGTGATGTAAATCTTACTTGGTTTTAAACAACCAGTATGCTGATTTTAGAAAAGGTGTGCTCATTTATTAGGAAGCTAAGAAAAATAACAGACCTCATTCTGAGGCATTATGGTCAAAGAACTATGTCCTCCAAAGGGCATGATAAGATGACTGAGAGTTCATGTGAGGCACAGAAAGCTAAGGACATGAATCGATTATGAGGAAAATGCCCCAGAAATTTTAAAATAAACTACAATGATTAGTGCAAAGAAAAATCTATTCTTTCAAAAACTGGCAGCTCAGCTGAAAAGCAAAATGAAACAAACAAACAAAAAAACCCACTAGAATCTCACCAGTGCTCATATCCCAATTTCTGTTATAAGAAAATCTTGTCTGTGCACTCAGTATTTGAAAGGGCCAGTCACAGTGGCTCATACCTGTAATTCCAGTGCTTTGGGAGGCAAAGGCAGGAGGATTGCTTGAGGCCAGGAGTTAGAGACGAGCCTGGGCAACATAGCACGACTTGCATCTCTACAAAAAAATATTAAAAATTATCTGGACATGATGGTGTATGCACATTGTCCCAGCTAACCTGGGAGGCTGAGGCAGGAGGATCACTTAGCCCAGGGTTATGATCACACCACTGCACTCCAGTCTGGACAACAGAGTGAGACCTAGTTTCATATATATATGTGTGTGTGTGTGTGTGTGTGTGTGTGTGTGTGTGTGTGTGTGTATAATAACTATATATATATAATACAATTTTATATATGTAATTGAAAGGAGGGAGGAAGTTAATCTAACTACAGCTGCATCAAAGCCCAGCTGCTCTCAAGTGTACCTCAGATTGATTCAGTGTCATACATACTCTGAACCTAACAAAAGGAGCATGCTATTTTCTGGTGGTAACTATTACTTATTTTCATACTTACTGTCCTTTTGTAAAAGTCTACAGCACACAGTTAAAAAAAAAATGCAAAGGAGAAAAAAAGTTTGATCCAGAGAGGAATCAGTCAATAGAAGCAAATTGTGATGATCCCGATGTTTACCTTATCAGAGGGTAATGATGACGATAAACATGCCTAAAGATCTAGTAAAACAAAGTGGAAAACATACATGAAGAGATAGAGAATCTCAGCAGAAATATGGAAACGAGCAAAACACAGAAATCTAGAAATGAATGTGATACAAGAGTACACATAAAGGAAAAGATCAATAAACAAAGACAAAGCAATTCAACGTATACCAATGGAAAAGCAAAGAGAAAATGGAGTAAAATTGTAGAGTGTCTCAGGTTTGAAGGAAAGTGAAATGGCCTACCATCCTTGTAATTGAGTCTCAGAAAGGGAAGATTGAAAGTATGGTACAGAACAAATATTTGAAGAGATATTTACTAAAACCTTTTTCAAAGTTGATGGAAATTAACACACAAAATAAAGTTGAAAGTGAGTTTTTTTAAATAAGATTGATAAACACCTAGTAAGACATATATACTGGGCTGAATAATATTCCTCCAAAATTTGTGTTTACCTGAAACTTCAGATGTGACCTGATTTCAAAATAGGGTCTTTGCAGATGTAATTAGTTATGATAAAATCATACTATGTAGGGCAGATCCTAAATTCAGTGGCTAGTTTCCTTATAAGAAGGCCTTGCAAAGATAGAAAATCCATGTGAAAATGAAGGCAGACATTGGAGTGATGCAACTTTAAGCCAAAAATTGTCTGCAACCAGAAGTAAGGAAGAAGCAAAGAAGACACCTTTAGAGCCTTCAGAGGGAACCTTGGGTTTCAGACTTCTAGTCTACACAACTGCGAGAATAAATATCTGTTGTTTGAAGCCACCTAGTTTACGATATGTTTATAGCAGCCTAGGAAACTAAAACTGATCAAATTAAAAAGAGGAAGCACAAATTATTAATGTGGAGAATAAAAAGGAAGACATTATAGTTTATTAACATTAAAGATAAGCACCTGTTATAAACCACTTTATGCCAATAAATTCAATAACTTAGATAAAATGGACAAATGCCTTTTGAAACACAACTTGTCAGAAATGATGCAAAATACAAAATATGAAAATTGCTCCATATTTACAAAAGCAGTGAATTAATAATCATAAATGTTGCCAAAAAGAAAACACCAATTCCTGATTGCTCCAATGGAGAATTATATCAAATGTGTAGGTTAGAGATAATATTAAACTGTACACAGTTTCTTTCAAACATTAGAAAACAAAACAATTTTGAATTTGTTTTATGAGACCAATATAACCCCTGTATTAGTCCATTCTCCCATTGCTATAAAGAAATAACTAGACTGGGTAATTTGTAGAGAAAAGAGGTTTAATTGGCTCATGATTCTGCAGGCTGTACAGGAAGCATAGAAGCTTCTGCTTCTGAGGAAGCTTCAGGAAACTTACAATCATGGCAGAAGATGGAGGGGAAACAGGTATGTCTTAATGGCTGTAGTAGGAGGAAGAGAGAGCGAGGGGAAAGTGCTGCACACTCTTAAACAACCAGATCTCATGAGAACTCTATCTCAAGAACAGCACCAAAGTAATGGTGCTAAACCGTTTATGAAGGATCTACCCCTTTGATCCAGTCATCTCCCGCCAGGACCTGCCTCCAACACTGGAGATTACAATTGAATATGAGACTTAGATAGGGACACAAATCCAAACCGTATCAACCCCAGTACAAAACTTGACAAAATAGTACAATAAAAGAAAATAAAAAATCAGTATTCCATGTGAACATGGATGCAAAAAATACTTAAAAGAAAATAGAATTTAGTAATGTAAAAGGTTGTATATATGTGAGGTTTAACCTTGCAATATAATTCACCACATAGCAAGATGAGAAAAACCATGTGATTATTATCAACAGATACAAAAAAGTAATTTGGTAATTGATAATATGCGTTTC
The DNA here is from genome assembly GCF_048565385.1 of Saimiri boliviensis. Lineage (NCBI taxonomy): Eukaryota > Metazoa > Chordata > Mammalia > Primates > Cebidae > Saimiri > Saimiri boliviensis. The sequence goes on from NC_133459.1 coordinate 100,605,946, forward strand.
TTTTTCTTTATTTCTTTTTTGTCGTTGTTGCCCAGGCTGGAGTGCAATGGTGTGATCTCAGCTCACGGCAACCTCTGCCTCCTAGGTTCAAGCGATTCTCCTACCTCATCCTCCCAAGTAGCTGGGATTACAGGCATGTGCCACCACACCTGGCTATTTTTTTGTGTTTTTAGAAGAGACAGCGTTTCTCCATGTTGGACAGGCTAGTCTCAAACTCCCAACCTCACTCAGGTGATCTGCCCGCCTCGCCCTCCCAAAGTGCTGGGATTACAGGCGTGAGCCACTGCACCCAGCTGATAATATGCATTTTTATATTAACAATGAATAATTGGAAAATGAAACATAAAATATATACAGTAGCATAAAATAGTCATATATCTAGGAGCTATTCAGTGACACAAATGTAAGACTTTTACACTGAAGTTGCAAAACATTGATGAGAAGAAACTTAAAGTACCTAAATAAATGGAAAGGTATGTCACTACATGTATTGGATGACTCAGTATTGTTAATGATTTTCAATTTCTGCTTGGTGATTTATGGATTCAATGTAACCCCTAGCAAAATTCTAGCAGTATATTTTAAATAAATTGACAAGTTGTTTCTAAAATCTGAAAATTCGAAGCATTTAGAATAGCCAAAGCAATCCTGAAACAGGTGGAGGACTTATTGTATCTGTTTTGAAGATGTATTATAATGTTACAGTAAAAGAGATGATATAGTGTTAACAGGATAGACAAATAGACCAATAGCACAGTAGAGTCCTGAAACAGACAAATGCAATAGTCAATTGATCATCTTTTTTAAAAACATGACTTGGAATTTGTATACATTTCTCATAGTCACTCTGAAAAATCGACAGTTTTTTTTTTTTTAAAAGAACTATAAATCTAGAATTACCAAATTAACTGCAATTCTACAGGATAGTTTTTTACCTATGAGAAATGAAAACAGAAATTCACACCAAGACACGTACCTGAAATTTTATAGCAACCTTATTCATAATAACCCCAACCTGGGAATAAGTGTTCCAGAAAAGATTAGTAGATATATACATTATGCTATATTCATGGAATTAAATGCTAATCAATAAAAGGAAAGAAAGAACATGCAAAGACATGGATACAAGGTGGAGAAAGATGGCCAAATAGAACCCTCCAGCAATTGTTCACCCTGCAGGAATGTCAAACTGAACAACTATCCAAGCAAGAAAGCACCTTTATAAGAACCAAAAATTCAAGTGAGGGGTCACCAGTACCTCACCAGCAATAATTGAGGAGGGGGATCACAGTTTTAGCATAATAACAAGGAATGCATTGAAGAGGGTAGGAAGGATAGTCTCACACTGCCTGCAACACTGCTATCCCAGACTTGAGCAGCATAGCAAGAAGAGAGAATCTCTGCTTGGGGGAGAGTGATGTGAGTGGAACTTTGCATTGTAACTCAGTGCTGCCTTGTTATAATGAAACAACACTAGGCAGAATTCTACCAATGCCCATGGAGGGAGCTCTTAAAATATCCCTAGGCTAGAGGAGAATTCACCACCCCAGCAGCAGGAACCCAAGACGGTCTGCTTTGCACCAACTGACTAAAGTTCCCTGAGGCCCTGAATAAATTTCTCTGACAGGTAGGGCGTGTCAATTGCAGTTCTGAGCAAGCCCTGGTGCTGCACTGGTTTCAGAGGCTGTTTGCTTGGGCTTAACTCGGCAAGGCGCAAGCGGCAGTGACCGTAGGAGTATATGGATCACCCATCCTCCAACTCCAGGCAGTGCAGCACAGGAAAGAGGCTTCTGCTTTGAGTGGCAGCCCAGCCTCAGTAAAATAAAGCACTGGCAGAAATCCTGAAGCCTCTGATGCCAGACCATTGTTCCTGGATGGTGTCTACACTCATCTGAGGCCAGAAGAGAATCTGCTGCCCTGGTGATACCAAAGTCCCTTCATGCTTCACCATCGTTTGACTAAATTATCCTTCAGTTTTGAATAAAATTCAGTGACAGTCAAGACAGTAGCACTGCTGGCCTTGCACAAACCCAGGTACTGTGCTGGTCTGGCAGACGGGACCTTGGTTATGATCCATTGCAATATCAGCTGTGGGTGGCCCTGATAGTGCTTGCATTAACACTCCCTCAACACTAAGAAGCCAGGCCTAGAGAGGGACTCATTTGGTTTGGAGGAAAGAGGGAAGAGAGTGAAGGATTTCCTTGGGAATCCAAGTAATTCTCCGTCACCTCTAAATGTGTTAGGGCTAGGCATCAGCAAGTGTTATGGCACACTTAGGTTTAGGGCACCCTCTACTGCTGAAGTGGCTGCAATTAACAACAGCCACTTTGAACTCTGGGAGAACCCTCTGAAAAAGGAGTTACAAACAAGGTCAGACTGTGAAGACTGGAATAAATACTTAAATCATGCCCAGACATTTAGGAATGTCCAAAAGCATCACATTGACCCAGGAAAATATGACCTCACCAAATATACTAAATGCACCAGTGATCAATCCTAGAGTGACAGAGATACGTGACCTTCCAGACTGAAATTCAATATACATTTTTTTGGGGGGGAGCTCAGTGAACTACAGTAAAACAGAAGAAAATAAGGATTCTTTCAGAAAAATTTAACAAAGTTTGAAATAATTATTAAAAACTAAACAAATCTTGGAGGGAAAAATTTAATTGACCATTAGAAAAATGTATCTGTGTCTCAACAGCAGAATTGATCAAACAGAAGAGGAAATTAATGAGCTCAAAGACAGGCTATTTGAAAATACACCAAGGAGAGAAAAGTAGAATAGAAAGAAGCATGTTTATAAGATGTAGGAAAGAGTCTCAAAAAGCAAATACAAATTACTGACCATAAAGAGGATGTAGAGAAAGCAGTTGTGGTAGAAAGTTTATTCAGATATAATAGAGAACTTTCTGAACCTAGAAAAAGATATGAATATCCAGATACAAAATGGTCAGAGAACACCAAGAGAATTAAACCTAAATAAGAATACCACAAGGCATATAATCAAACTCTGAAAGATCAGGGACCAAAAAAAAGGGATTCTAAAATAGTGTATAAGGGAGCTGCTATACATCTGGAAGCAGACTTCTCAGCAGAAACCTTGTCAGAAGGAAGTGGGAAGACATTATTTAAAGTGCTGAAGGACAACAAAAAAACTTCCATTGCGAATACTGTATCCAGCAAAGCTATCTTTCTTCTTCTTCTTTTTTTTTTTTAAAAATTTATTTATTTTACTTTACGTGCATACTATATCTGGCATTTCTCCCCATGTTATCCTTCCCCACCCCTGTCCCTCCCCACCCCCCATTGTCTCTCCTCTACCCCCTCAACTGTCCCCTGTGTATGATGCTCCTCTCCCTGAGTCCATGTGTTCTCCTTGTTCAACACCCACCTATAAGTGAGAACATACGGTGCTTGGCTTTCTGTTATTGGGTCAATTTGCTGAGAATGATGGGTTCCAGATTCATCCAAGTCCCTACAAAGGGCACAAACTCATAGTTTTTTATGGCTGTGTAGTATTCCATGGTGTATATGTACCACATTTTCTTTGTTCAGTCTATCATTGATGGGCATTTGGGTTGGTTCCAGGTCTTTGCTATTGTACACAGGGCTGCAATGAACATACATGTGCATGTGTCTTTATAGTAAAATGATTTATAGTTCTTTGGGTATATACCCAATAGTGAGATGGCTGGATAAAATGGAATTTCTATTTCTAGATCCTTGAGAAATCGCCACATTCTCTTCCACAATGGTTGAACTAATTTACACTCCCACCAACTGTGTAAAAGTGTTCCTATTTCTCCACATCCTCTCCAGCATCTGTTGTCTCCCGATTTTTTAATGATACCCATTCTAACTGGCGTGAGATGATATCTTAGTGTGGTTTTGATTTGCATTTCTCTAATGACCAGTGATGAGCATTTTTTCATATGTTTGTTGGCCTCATATATGTCCTCTTTTGAAAAGTGTCTGTTCATATCCTTTGCCCACTTTTGAATGGAGTTGTTTTTTTCTTGTATATCTGTTTTAGTTCTTTGTAGATTCTGGATATTAGTCCTTTGTCAGATGAGTAGATTGCAAAAATTTTTCCCATTCTGTTGGTTGCTGATTCACTCTAATGATGGTTTCTTTTGCTGTACAGAAGCTCTGGAGTTTAATTAGATCCCATTTGTCTATCCTGGCTTTTATTGCTATTGCTTTTGGTGTGTTAGTCATGAAGTCCTTGCCTATGCCTATGTCTTGGATGGTTTTGTCTATGTTTTCTTCTAGTGTTTTTATGGTGTTAGGTTTTATGTTTAAATCTTTGATCCATCTGGAGTTAATTTTAGTGTAAGGTGACAGGTAGGGGTCCAGTTTCTGCTTTCTGCACATTGCTAGCCAGTTTTCCCAACACCATTTATTAAACATGGAGTCCTTTCCCCATTGCTTGTTTTTGCTGGATTTTTCAAAGATCAGCTGGTTGTAGATGTGTGGTGTTTCTTCTGGGGTCTCTGTTCTGTTACATTGGTGTATGTCTCTGTTTTGGTACCAGTACCATGTTGTTTTGATTACTGTAGCCTTGTAGTATAATTTGAAGTCTGGCAGTGTGATATCTCTGATTTTGTTCTTTTTGCTTAGGATTATCTTGGCTATGCAGGCTCTCTTGTGATTCCATATGAAGTTTAAAGTGGCTTTTTTCCAGTTTTGTGAAGAAGGTCATTGGTAGCTTGATGGGGATAGCATTGAATCTCTAGATTACTTTGGACAGTATGGCCATTTTCACAATATTGATTCTTCCTAACCATGAGCATGGAATGTTTCTCCATCTGTTTGTGTCCTCTCTTATTTCATTGAGCAGTGGTTTGTAGTTCTCCTTGAAGAGATCCTTTACATTATTTGTTAGTTGTATTCCTAGGTATTTTATTCTCTTTGTAGCGATTGTGAATGGGTGTTCGCTCTTGATTTGGCTCTCTGTTTGTCTGTTATTGGTATATAGGAATGCTAGTGATTTTTGCACATTGATTTTGTATCCTGAGACTTTGCTGAAGTTGCTTATCAGTTTGAGAAGATTTTGGGCTGAGATGATAGGGTCTTCTAAATATACAATCATGTCATCTGCAAATAGAGACAATTTGACTTCCTCCTTTCCTAATCGAATACACTTTATTTCTTTTTCTTGCCTGATTGCTCTGGCTAGAACTTCCAATACTATGTTGAATAGGAGTGGTGAGAGAGGGCATCCTTGTCTAGTGCCTGATTTCAAAGGGAATTCTTCCAGCTTTTGCCCATTCAGTATGATATTAGCTGTAGGTTTGTCATATATAGCTTTTATCATTTTATGATACGTTCCATCAATACCTAGTTTGTTGAGAGTTTTTAGCATGAAGGGCTGTTGAATTTTATAAAAGGCCTTCTCTGCATCTAGGGGGTGAGATAATCATGTGGTTTTTGTCTTTGGTTCCATTTATGTGATGGATTACATTTATGGATTTGTGTATGTTATCTTTCAAACATAAAGAACTAGACTTTCCCAGACAAAAGCTGAAAGAAATTTGTCACCACCAGACCTGTCTTACAAAACAACCTAAAGAATTTTTTACTCTGAAAGAAAAGTACTCTAACATGCAACAAGAAATTATCTGTAGATATAAAACTCACTGGTAAATGTAAGCACATAACATTCAGAGCACTCTTAATTCTGTAACTTTGTGTAAGATGCTAGAAAGTTTAGCATGAAACTAAAACATAAACCTACCAAAAGTAATACTGCTTAAGAAATTGGCAATGTAAAAAGATACAGAGACAACAGTAAGTCTAAAGCAAGAGTAATAAATTTAGAGGTTAGAGTTTTTTAGTATTTCCTATCACTGACCAAAGCTAAGGGGTAATCAGTTTAAAGTAACTTATAAAATATTTTTTGTAAGCCTTATAACCACAAAGCAAAAACTCATAATACATTAATATCAAAGGCAAAGAATTAAAATATACTACCTGACAAAATCACTTTTACACAGAAAAGATAGTAAGAAAGGAAGAAATGATTTATGAAACAACCAGAAGGCAACAAAATGGCAGATGTAAGTCTTTTCCTAATAATATTAGCATTGAATGTAAAGGGACTAAATTCTCCATTTGAAAGAAATGGAGTGGCTAAATTTTTTTTTTTTTTAATTTTTAAAGATCCAAGTATATGCTGTCTGCTAGAAACTCACTCCATCTATAAGAACACAGAGACTGAAAGCAAATGGATGAAAAAAGATATTTCAGGCAATAGGAAATAAACTCAGAAGTAGCTATACTTAGATAAAATAGATTTCAAGTCAAAAACTAAAAGTTGGAGACAACATCTCAATGTAATGATAAAGTGGTCAGTTTGCCAAAAGGAATGAGCAACTATAAATATATATGCAACCATCATTGTAGTACTTAAACATATAAAACATATATTAGTTAGTTTAAAGGGACAGGTAGACTGCAGTATAATAAAAAGGGACTACAGTGCCCCATTTTCAGCAATGGACACATCGTTGGGACAAAAAGAAACAGTAAAACTAAACTACACTCTAAACCTTGTGTCACTAGCAGACATTTATAGAACATTTTTTTTCCCAATAGCTGCAGAATACACATTCTCATCAGTACAGGCAGTATTCTCCAGAATAAATTATGTGTTATGACAGAGGCTTAACAAATTTTTAAAAAATCAAAATAATATCAAGTATCTACCACACTGAAATAAAAGTAGAAACTAATAACAAGGGAAATGTTGGAAACTATACAAATACATCAAAATTAAACATGTTCCTGACAGCCAACAGGTCAGTGAAGTAATTTTAAATGAAATTAAGATTATATTGAGACAAATGCTAATGGAAACAACAATATACCAAAACTATGGGGATACAGCAAAACAGACTGCTAAGAAGGAAATTTATAGTAATAAATGCCAAATCAATAAAGATTTCAAATAAATAACCTAACGATATACCTTAAAGAACTAGACAAGCAAGAACAGGCTGGAGTGCAGTGGCATGATCTCAGCTCACTGCAACCTCCACCTCCCAGGTTCAAGCAGTTCTCCTGCTTCAGCCTCCTGAGTAGCTGAGATTACAGGCATGTGCCACCATGCCTGGCTACTTTTTGTATTTTTAGTGGAGTCAGGGTTTTACCATGTTGGCCAGGCTTGTCTGAAATTCCTGACCCCAAGTGATCCACCCGCCTCAGCCTCCCAAAGTGCTGGGATTACAGGTATGAGGCGCCAAGCCCTACCAATCAATAAAATTGAATTTGACATTAACAGTATCAAAGACAGAATCCATAGATCATGTCAGCAGATGCCAAAAGCATTTGATATAATTCTACATTCCTTCATGATAAAAACAGCAAACTGGATATAGAAGGAACATACTTCAACACAGTAAAGGCCATGTATGAGAAACTCACAGCATGATATTGAACAGGGAAAAATTGGAAGACTTTTTTTCTAAAATCTGGAAGAAGACAAGATACCCACTTTTAACAGTTGTATTCAATATCACACCAGAAATTCTAGCCAGGGTTATTATTGAAGAAGAAGAAAACAGTACCTCAGAATTCAGAAGGAAGCTTAAATTAAATTTAAATTGTCATTGTTCACAGATGATATTTTCAGGTAAACATAAAGATTCTGACAAAAATCTGTTAGAACTGATAAATTCAATAAAGTTGCAGGATACAAAATCAGCATGTGTGTCAGTGAATAAGGTAATGGCATTTCTGTATTTCAATAATGAACTATCTAAAACAACTAAGGAAGCAGTCCCACTTATAGTAACTCCAAAAAATTAAATAGGTTGGAATAAATTTAACCAAGGAGATTAAAGGTATTTACGATGAAAAGTCTAAAATACTAATGAAAGAGATTGAAGCAGATACCAAAAAAAAAAAAAAAATTGAATGATATCCCATGTTCATCCCTTAGAAGAATTAATATTGTTAAAATGTTTATACTAACCAAAGTGATCAACAGATTTAATGAAACCAATGTCATTCTTCATAAATAGTGGGAAAACAATTCTTAAATTTATATGGATTCACAGAAGACCTGAGTAGCCAAAGCAATCCTGCACAAAAGTAACAAAGCCAGATGCATCACATTATGTTACCTTAAAATATACTGCAAGGCTGTAGTAAACAAAATAGCATGGTATTGGAATGAAAACAGACACATTAACCAGTAGGACAGAATAGAGAGTCCAGAAATAAATCCATACATTTACAGTCAACTCTTTTGACAAAGGAGCCAAGACCATACATTAGGGAAAGGATGGTACTTAAATATAAGATATGAAACTACTAGAAGAAAACTTTGGGCAAATGCTTCAGGACATTTGTCTGGGCAAAGATTTCTTGAGTAAGACCTGACAGGCAACCAAAGCCAAAATTTAAAAATGAAATAACATCAAGCTACAAAACTGCACAGAAAGAAACAATGTACAGAATGGAAAGAAATATTTGAAAAGTATTCATCCAAAAAGGGATTAATAATCAGAATATATAAGAATTTTAAACAACCCAATGCAAAAGATTTCAATAGACATTTGTAAAAAGACACAAATTGTCAACAGATATATAAAGAAATGCTCAACATCACTTATAATCAGGGACATTCAAATCAAAACCACCATAAGACCTCACCATAGTTAAAATGTCTTATTTTAAAAAAAATGCTGCCAAGAATGTGGAGAAAGGGCAATGCTTATACACTGTTGAGAATGTAAATTAGTACAATGACTGTGGAAAATACTTTGAAGGTTCTTCAAAATACTAAAAAGAGAACTGCTATATGAGCTAACAGTATTACTGGTGGGTGTATATTCCAAAGAAAGGAAATCATCATATTGAAGAGATATCTGCACCACTATGTTAATTGTAGTGCTATTCATAATAGCCAAGATATAGAATCAACCTATGTGTTTCATCAGTGGATGAATGAAGAAGGAAAAGGCAGTGTATATACACAATGGGATATTATTCAACCTTAAAAAGAATGAAATTGATTTGGCTTGGTGGCTCTTTCCTGTAATCTCAATATTTTGGGAGGCTGAGATGGGAGGATCACTTGACCCTAGGAGTTCAACACCAACTTCGGTAATCCAGTGAGATCCTGTGTCTAGAAAAGTTAAAAATCATTAGTTGGGCATTGTGGCATGTGCCTGTAGTTTTAGCTATTTGGGAGGCTTAAGTAGGAGAATTGTTTGAGCCTATGAGGTTGAAGCTGCAATGAGCCATGATTACATCCCTTTACCCCAGCCTGTATGACAAGAGTGAGATCTGATCTTGGGGAAAAAAAATTGTGTCATTTGCAGCAACATGGATGAGCCTTAATGACACTAAGTTAAGTGAAATAAGCCAGGCACGGAAAGACAGATATTGCATGTTCTCACTCAGGTGGGTGCTAAAACAACTGATTTCATGGAGGCAGTGAATAGAATGGTAGTTACCAGAGGCTAGGAGTAGTAATAGGGAGAGTTGAATGAAGAAAGATCAGTTAATGAGTACAAATGAACAATTAAAAGGAATAATTTCTAGTGTTTGATAGCACAGCAAGGTGAAATAGTTAACAATTTATTGTGTATTTTTGTAACTATAAGAATATTTGGGGCCAGGCACAGTGGCTTATGCCTGTAATCCCAGCACTTTGGGAGGCCATGGTGGGTGGATCACAAGATTAAGAGATCGAGCCCATCCTGGCCAACATGGTCAAACCCCATCTGTACTAAAAATACAAAAATTAGCTGGGCGTGGTGGTGTGCACCTGTAGTCCCAGCTACTCGGGAGGCTGAGGCAGGAGAATTGCTTGAACCTGGGAGGTGGAGGTTGCAGTGAGCCAAGATCGTGCCACTGCATTCCAGCCTGGCACCTGGTGACAGAGCAAGACTCTGTCTCAAAAAAAAAAAAAAAAAAAAAAAAAAAAAAAAAGAATACTTGGAATGTTCCCAGCACAAGGAAATGATAAATGTTTTAAATGATGAATATCCTAATCACCCAGATTTAATTATAATGTATTGTATGCTTATATCAAAAGTATTCATGAGAATTAAACATTAAAAAATAAAATGAAATTTAAAAACATAATTAATGTAGCTAGAAATTACAGATATAATTTCATTTCTGTGATATTTTAGAAAAGGCAAAAATATCTCTAATTATACAAAGCAAAACAGTGTTTGTGCCTGGGAATGGGGCAAGTGACTGCAAAGGAAACTTTTAGGGAAAGGGGGAAAAAGTGCTACATCAAGGGAACACCCTCTGGGACAAAAAGAATCTGAACAGCAGCCTTCAGCCCTAGGCCCTCCCTCTGACAGAGCCTACCCAAATGAAAAGGAACGAGAAAACTGACTCTGGTAATATGGCAAAGCAAGGCTCTTTCACAGCCCCCAGAAATCACACTGGTTCACTAACAATTGATCCAAATCAAGAAATGATTTACCCGAGAAAGAATTCAGGAGATGAGTTGTTAAGCTAGTCAGGAAGGCATCAGAGAAAGGCAGAGCCCAATACAAGGAAATCCAAAAAGCAATATAAGAAATGAAGGGAGAAATATTCAAGGAAATAGCTTAAAGAATAATCAAAAATGCAGGAAACACTGGACACACTTGCAGAAATGGAAAATGCTCTGGAAAGTCTCAGTAATAGAATTGAACAAGTAGAAGAAAGAAATTTGGAGCTTGAAGACAAGGTCTTCGAATTAACCCAATCCAACAAAGACAAAGAAAAAAGAATAGGAAAATATGAACAAAGCTTCCAAGAAATCCAGGATTATGTTAAATAAGCAAACCTAAGAATAATAGGTGTTTCTAAGGAAGAAGAGAATTCTAAAAGTTTGGAAAACATATTTGGGGGAATAATTGAGGAAAACTTCTTTTGCCTTGCTAGAGACCTAGATATTTAAATACAGGAAGCACAAAGAATGCCTGGGAAATTCATCGCAAAATTGTCACCTAGCCACATTGCCATGAGGTTATCCAAAGTTAAGATGAAGGAAAGAATCTTAAGAGCTGTGAGACAGAAGCACCAGGTAACTTATAAAGGAAAACCTATCAGATTAATAGCAGTTTTCTCAGCAGAAATCCTATAAGCAAGAAGGGATTGGGGCCCTATCTTCAGCTTCGTCAGACAAAACAATTATCAGCTAAGAATTTGGTGTCAAGCAAAACTAAGCATTATATACGAAGGAAAGATACAATCCTTTTCACATAATCAAATGCTAAGAGAATTCACCAGTAAAAAGCCACCACTATCAGAACTGCTGAAAGGAGCTCTAAATCTTGAAACAAATCCTAGCAACTCATCAGAGCAGAACATCCTTAAAGTATAAATCATATGGGACCTCTAAAACAATAATACAAGTTAAAAAGAAAAACAAACAAAAAAAGTACACAGGCAACAAATAGCACAATGAAATCAATGGTACCCACCTAACACGTAAGGCCTCACATAGAGTAAAGGGGTGGAAAAAGCAATTTATGCAAAAGGACACCAGAAGTAAGCAGGGGTAATTATTTTTAAACAAAACAAACTTTAAAGCAACAGCAGTTAAGAGAGACAAAGAGGGACATTTTATAATGATAAAAGACCTTGTCCAACAGGAAAATATCTCAGTCCTAAACATATATGCACCTAACACTGGAGCTCCCAAACTTATAAAACAAATACTAATAGACTTAAGCAATGAAGTAGACAGCAACAGAATAATAGTGGTGACTTCAGTACTCCACTGACAGCACTACATAGGTCATCAAGACAGAAAGTCAGCAAAGAAACAATGGATTTAAACTATACCTTAGAACAAATGGACTTAAATATATATAGAACATTTCATCCAACAACCACAGAATACACATTCTATTCTACAACACATGGAACTTTCTCCAAGATAGATCATATGATAGACCATGAAATGAAGAAAATTTAAATCATATAAGCACTCTCTCAAACCACAGTGGAACTGGAAATCAGCTTCAAAAGGAGACTTCAAAACCATGCAAATACATGGAAATTAAATAACATGTTCCTGAATGAGCATTGGGTGAAAAACAAAATCAAGATGGAAATTAAAAAATTCTTCAAATTGAACAACAATAATGACAAAATCTATTAAAATCTCTGAGGTACAGCAAAGGTGGTGCTAAGAGGAAAATTCATAGCCCTAAACAGCTACATCAGTAAGACTGAAAAAGCACAAATGGATAATCTAAGGTCACACTTCAAGGAACTGGAGAAAAAAGAACAAACCAAATCCAAACACAGCAGAATAAAGGAACTAACCAAGATCAGAGCAGAACTAAATGAAATTGAAACAAACAAAATACAAAAGATAAATGAAACAGAAAGCTAGCTCTCTGAAAAAATAAGTAAAATGATTGTAAGACTAAGCAAAGTAAGAGAAAATTCAAGTAACCTCATCATGAAATAAAACAGGAGGTAATACATCTGACACCACTGAAATACAAAAGTTTATTCAAGGCTACTATGAGCACATTTACACACACAAACTAGAAAACCTAGAAGAGATGGATAAATTCCTGGAAAAGTACAACCCATCTTAGATTAAATCAGGAAGAATTAGATACCCTGAACAGACCAATAACAAACAGTGAGATTGAAATGGTAATTTAAAAATTACCAACAGAAAAAGTCCAGGACCAGACGGATTCACAGCAGAATTATACCAGGCATTCAAAGAAGAATTGGTACCAATCCTTTGACACTATTCTACAAAATAGAGAAAGAAGGAACTCTCTATAATCGATTCAGTGAAGCCAGCATCACTCTAATACCAAAACCAGAAAAGGACGTAACCAAAAAAGAAAACTACAGACTGATATACTTGATGAAAATAGATGCTAAAATCCTCAACAAAATATTAGCTAACGGAATCCAACAACATATCAAAAAGATAATCCACCATGATCAAGTGGGTTTTATACCAGGGATACTGGGATGGTTTAACATACAAGTTAATAAATGTGATACACCACATAAACAGAATTAAAAATAAAAATGGCATGATCATCTCAACAGATGCAGAAAAAGCATTCGACAAAATCCAGCATCGCTTTATGATTAAAACTCACAGCAAAATCGGCATATACTTCAAGGAATATACCTCAATATAATAAAAGCCATCTATGGCAAACCCATGGCCAATACTATACTAAATGGGGAAAAGTTGAAAGCATTCCCTCTGAGAACTGGAACAAGACAAGGATGCCCACTTTCACCACTCCTCCTCAGCATAGTACTGGAAGTCCTAGACAGAGAAATCAGGCAGGAGAAAGAAAGGGCATTCAAATTGGTAAAGAGAAAGTGAAACTGTCACTGTTTGCTGATGATATGATCATTTACCTTGGAAACCCTAAAGACTCCTCCAGAAAGCTCCTAGAACTGATAAAATAATTCACTGGAGTTTCCAGATACAAATTAATATAGCTTTTCTATACACCAACAGTGACCAAGTGGAGAAGCAAATCAAGAAATCAACCCCTTTTACAATAGCTGCTGAAAAAATAAAAGACTTAGGAATATACCTAACCAAGGAATCAAAAGACCAAGGAAAACTACAACACACTTGTGAAAGAAATCATAGATGACACCAACAAATGGAAAGACATCTCATACTCATGGATGGGTAGAATAAATATTGTGAAAATGACTGTAATTCCAAAAGCAATCTACAAATTTAATAGAATACCCACCAAAATTCCACCATCTTTCTCCATAGAATTAGAAAAAAACCTTCTAAAATTCATATGGAACCAAAAAAGAGCCTGCATATCCAAAACAAGTCTAAACAAAAAGAACAAATCTAGAGGTATCACACTACCTGATTTCAAACTATACTGTAAGGCCATAGTCACCAAATAAGTATGGTACTGCTGTAAAAATAGGGACCAATGGAATATTCTCTATTCCCTGTTGAAGACAGAGAAAAAATTTAAATGACAATGAGATATCAGAGAGAAATTCTTTGGTATATTAAGCAAACAACTGACACCATTCCTTAAAAATGTCAGTGCTGTAGATCATAAATGTATATTTCTGAGTATACTCTTTTAGACCATGGGAACCCAATGGTCCCACATCAACAACTTAAAATAGAATTTTCTATTAGAATAGAGAACCAAGAAATAAACCCAAATACAGCCAACTGAACTTTGACAATACATACAAAAACTTAGAGAGGGGGAAGGACAGCTTTTTCAATAAACAGTGCTGGGATAATTGGCTTGCTGTATGTAGGAGAATGATACTGGATCCTCATCTCTTACCTTATACAAAAATCAACCCAAGATGGATGAAGGACTTAAATCTAAGACCTGAAACTATAAAAATTCTAGAAAATAACATTGGAAAAATCCTTCTGGACATTGATTTAGGCAAGGATTTCATGACCAAGAACCCAAAAGCAAATGGAATAAAAACAAAGATAAGTAGTTGGGACTTAATTAAATTAAAGAGCTTTTGCATGGCAAAAGGGGTATTCAGCAGAGTTAACAGACAGCCCACAGAGGGGGAGAAAATCTTCAAAATCTATACATCTGATAAAGACTAATATCCAGAATCTACAACAAACTCAAATCAGAAAAAAGAAACAATCCCATCAGAAAGTGAGCTAAGGATATGAATACACAATTCTCAAATATACTAGCAGCCAACAAACATGAAAACATGCTCAACATTGCTAATGATTAGGGAAATGCCAATCAAAACCACAATGCGATACCACCTTACTTCTGCCAGAATGACCATAATTAAAAAATCGAAAAACAGTAGATGTTAGCATGGATGCAGTGATCAAGGAACACTTTTACACTGCTGGTGGGAATGTAAACTAGTACAGCCGCTATGGAAAACAGTGTGGAGATTCCTTAGAGAACTAAAAGTAGAACTACCATTTGATCCATCAATCCCACTACTGGGTATCTACCCACAGGAAAAGAAGTCATTCAAAAAAGACACTTGTACACGTATGTTTATAGCAGCACAGTTTACAATTCCAAAATCGTGGAACCAACTCAAATGCCCATCGATCAACGAGTGTATAATTGATATCTATATATAGATATACATATCCATATACATACATACACATATGTACATATGTATGTATATATATGTATATAGGTATATGAATATGTGTATATAGATATCCACATATGCACACATAATAGATATATAGATATACATATGCATATATGTATGTCTATACATATTAATATAGATATCCATATATATATATATACACACACACACACACACGATGGAATACTACTCAGCCATAAAAACAAATAGATTAACTGTATTTGCAGTAACCTGAATGAGATCGAGACCATTATTCTAAGTGAAATAACTCAGGAATGGAAAACCAAACATCGTATGTTCTCAATATGTGGGAGCTTAGCTATGAGGACACAAAGGCATAAAAATGATACAATGGACTTTGGGAACTTGGGAATGGTGTGGAAGGTGTTGAGGGAGAAAAGGCTACAAATATGGTGTAGTATATACTGCTCGGGGGATGGGTGCACCAAAATCTCACAAATCACCACTAAAGAACTCACTCATGTAACCAAATACCACCTATACCCCAATAACTTACGGAAAAATAAAAAATAATAAAATTCTATGCAAACTTAAAAAAAAAAAGAGAAAAATCCCAAGGACTTTTTACTATTATGTTTTCACAAAAGAAAACATTAAAGGTTTTTCATTCAAAATAAAGAGGGATTCCAGAAGCAGTTTTGGAAATTGAAGAATAAAGGAAAACAGAATGGATGAATGCATTCATAAATCTAAATTCATTTTGACTGTATAAAAGAACAATAACATTACTATATTCTGTGTTCTAAAACACATATAATTAAAATATATGAAAAAATTGCATAAATCAGGAGATAAGTAAATCGAATAAAAATGTTTTAAGTTCCCTTAATTGTTCAGAAAATTTAAAGAATGTTTTTGTTAATAGATTAAGGGGTGCATTATTGATGGTTGATCCCCAATCAGTACATTGAAGCACTAACTCCCTGTGTGATAATATTAAGAGGTAGGGTCTTTGGGGAGCCTAATTAAATTAGACGAGATTATGAAGGTGCACTTCCCATGATGAGACTAGTACCCTAAAGAAATGGAGACACCAGAGCTTCCTGTTGTCCCACCATGTGCAAATACAGCAAGAAGACAGCCATCTGCAAGCCAAGAAGAGAATCCTTACCAGAACTCAACCTCGCTGGCACCCTGACCTCTAGCTCCCCACCCTGTGAGAAGTAAGTGTTTGTTTTTTCAGCTACCCAATCTATGATACCCACTTCAACAGATTATTAACTGATGAAAACTTAACACATGTTCTCTACTTTATAAGAAGGAACTTACTTAAGGAGGAAGTAATTCATTCCCTTTTCAAGAGGTAAATTTATGTTTTTGACAAATTTATACATGAAACACTTTAAAATATTTAATCAAAGATGTTATTTACTGAAGATCAAAATTATGTAAGTTGTTGGGGGAACAGGATATTTACATAGTACAAAAGGACTAGTGGGCAGAATACTTGCCCATTGTAAATAGAAAACAACTTTATATTGGAGAGGACTGATGGTCACATTAACCAAGGGATCAAATTGGGATTCACTACTTTTGAGACAGATGGACACAATGTGTATCTCCTGTTGGAATACATGGCATCACCTGTGAAAGATTCTTGCCAGAGGTGTTTAACTTGAAGGTAATGAAGTGTTTATACCAAATTTCACTTTACCAAAAATATTGAAGACTGAGAAAAAGTTAAATGACAATAAGATATCACAGAAAAAATTATTTGGTATGTTAAGCAAAACAACTGGCACCATTTTTTAAAAATGTCAGTGTTGTAGATCATAGAGTTATATTTCTGAGTATAACCTTTTAGACCAATGCTCCCACATCAACAACTTTAAAAATTCAAAAATTATGTTTTTGAAGAAATTGGAAAGTTGTTAAAACAGTGGATATTGAAACAATTGGAATTCCAGAAAGGGTGACCTTGTAATTGCCATTTTGTTCCCTGGGGGTTATTCCCTGATTCTGGTCATGAACTGATCATGAGATTTGTCTGACACAAAGAGACTCTATTGAGTAAATGGGACATAAACAAAACTTTTAACATCTCTTGCCTGAGATGGAACAACAGATTGGAAAAATGAGCTGCTTTATGTAGATTCAATATTAGTTAATGATATGTCAAGCAGACAAAAAAGTACAGAATATTTTAGCATGTTTCATAAATGCAATAAAATTCATACTTGAAAACACTATTTTTCTTCCACGTTCTTTGTCATTTCAAGAATGTAATATAAGTATAATCATAAACTTCCCCAGTGGTAGAGGTGGGGCCTTGTGGAAAGTGGGCCATGGGGGAAAATCCCTTGTGAATGGATTTGTCATGCTTTGGCAGCTTCCATGTGGTGGTGTCTGCAGGTGTGCAGAATGCAAGCATGTGCAAGAATGGTGGAGACTTGGTAGCTTCCACCTAGATTTCAGAGGATGTATCAGAAAGTCTGAATGTAAGATAGACTCTACTGTGCCTCTTCACAGCCTCTCTGTGGGGGAGTTTCAATCCCACATTTTCATTTCCCCAAGGAGCCAACACACAGAGTTCCCACCAGGGCACTGCCTAGTGAAGCTGTGGGAAGAGGATCACTTCCCTTTAGACTTGAGAGTAATTCAGCACAAGCAACTTGCATCCTGAGCCTGGAAAAGCTGCAGGCACTCAATTCTAACCCTATGGTGAGAGCAGCCATAAGACTCCACCCTGTAAAGCCATAGGAGCAGAGCTGCCCAAGGCTTTGGTAACTCACCTTTTGCGCCAGAGTGCTCTGGATGTGGGACATAAAGTCAAGGATTCTATTAGAGCTTTAAAGTTTAATGTCTGCCCTGCTGGTTTTGGGACCTTTGTGGGACTTACTGCCCCTTTTATTTGGCCAGTTTCTCCCTTTTGGAATGGAAATACTTACCCAATGCCTGTACTACCATTGTATCTTGGGAGTAAAGAACTGAAATACCTCGTTTTTTACTTTACAGACTCATAGATGGAAGTAACTTGCCTCGAATCTCAGATGACACTGGACTTTAGACTTTTGAGTTGATGCTGGAATGAGTTAAAACTTGGAGAACTCTTGGGAGTCGTTCCCCCCAGTGTAAGTTTGCAGTGTGAAAAGGGCATGAGATTTGGGGAGGCCAGGGGTGGAATGATACAGTTTGGATGTTTGTCCCCACCAAATCTCATGCTGAAATTTAATCACCAGTGTTGGAGGTGAGGCCCAGTGGAAGATGTTTTGGTCATGGGAGTGGATCCCTTGTGAATGCCTTGGTTCCATCCTTGTGATAATCCGTGAGTTTTCACTCTATTAGTTACCACAAGATCTGATTGTAGAAAAGAGGCTTGCCCCTCCTCTCAACTCTCTTACTCCTTCACTTGACACGTGACATGCTTGTTACCCCTTCACCTTTCACCATAAGTGGAGTCTTCCTGAGGTCCTGACAGAAGCAGATGTTGATACCATGCTTGTGCAGCCTGCAGAACCATAGCCAAATAAACTTATTTTATTTATAAATTATCTAGCCTTTTTTTTTTTTTTTTTTTTTGAGACGGAGTTTCGCTTGTTACCCAGGCTGGAGTGCAATGGCACGATCTCGGCTCACCGCAACCTCCGCCTCCTGGGTTCAGGCAATTCTCCTGCCTCAGCCTCCTGAGTAGCTGGGATTACAGGCACGCGCCACCATGCCCAGCTAATTTTTTTGGATTTTTTAGTAGAGACAGGGTTTCACCATGTTGACCAGGATGGTCTCGATCTCTTGACCTCGTGATCCACCCGCCTCGGCCTCCCAAAGTGCTGGGATTACAGGCTTGAGCCACCGCGCCCGGCCCAAGTACACCTTTATAGTATGAGCCCAAAATATCTGACACAGGTCTCATTCAATTTAGAAAGTTTATTTTACTAAGGTTAAGGACACCTCCATGACACAGCCTCAGGAGGTCCTCACAACATGTGCCCAAAGGTTCAGGATACCGTTTGCTTTTAAATATTTTGGGAGACATAATACATCAATCAATATGTGTAGGATTTACATTGGTTCAATCTTTACGTATTTCATCCATGTTATCCATTTCTTTTATTCTGTTTACTGTGTTTATAATCTTTATTTTATAGTTCTTGTTATTTTCAACATTTTTATCAACTGTGTATCTATTTATATTGTCTATTTTTTTCTGAATTGTTAGTAACATTGTCTTTTTTCTTAGAATGTCTTGTAATTTTTTTTTTTTTTTAAATGGAGTCTTGTTCTGTTGCTTGAGCTGGAGTGCCATGGCATGATTTCAGTTTACTGCAACCTCCGCCTCCTGGGTTTAAGCAATTCTCCTGCCTCAGACTCCCGAGTAACTGGGATTACAGGCACCCGCCACCACACCCGGCTAATTTTTTGCATTTTTAATAGGTACGTGGTTTCAATATGTTGGCCAGGCTACTCTCCAACTCCTGACCTCGTGACCCGCCCACCTTGGCCTCCCAAAGTGTTGGATTGCAAGGCTTGGGCCACTGCGTCTGGCCGTCTTTAATTTTTAAATGGATATTGGAGATAGTATGTAAGGAATTACAATTTTAGAACACTTTATTATCTGAGGAAATAACTCTGTACCTTTTAACACTTACCTCTCATTTCCTTAACCCCCACTTCAGCCTTATGTAACTATTAGTTTACTTTCTGTCTCTATAGATTTATTTATTCTGGACTTTTATATGAGTTCAATCATATAGTGTGTGGTGTTTTCTGAATGGCTTCTTTGCCTTAGCATAATATTTCAAAGTTTATTTATGTACTATGCATCAGTACTTCTTTCCTTTTTATGGCTGAATAATTGATTGTATGGTTATAAATTATACCACTTCTTTTTAAATTTATTCATCCCTTCAGGGACATTTGGGTTATTTCTACCTTTTATATATAATGAATAATAGTACTGTAAACATTTGCATATAAGTTTCTATGTGGATATATGTTTTAATTTTTCTGGATTATTTACCCAAGAGAGGAACTACTAGATGACATGGTAAACTCTATATTAATTATTTGATGAAACATAAGACTGTTTTCCAAGTCAGCTAGACCATTTTAGATACTGTAGTGTATGAATGTTCTGTTATCTCCATGTGCCCACCAACACTTGTTAACTGACTTTAAAAAAATAATAGACTATGTTTTAGAGTGGTTACAAGTTCACCACAAAATTGAGTGGTAAGTACAGCTATTTCCCATGTACTCCCTGTCCTCACACCTGTAGAGCCTGCCCTGCTATTTATCATCAACTCTAACCAGAATGGTACCTATGTTACAATTGATGAACCTACATTGACACATCATTACTACTCAAAGCCCATAGCTTACATTAGGTTTCACTCTTGGTATTCATTTGGTGGGTTTTGACAAATGCATAACATGTATCTATAATTATAATACCATAGAGCAGTGGTCCTCAACCTTTTTAGCACCAGGGACTGGTTTCGTGGAAGACAATTTTTCTGTGGACTGGGGGGGGATGGTTTCAGGATGAAACTGTTCTACCTATGATCATCAGGCATTAGTTAGATTCTCATAAGGAACATGCAACATAGATCCCTCAGATGCGCAGTTCACAAAGGATTCACACTCCTATGAGAATCTAATGCCACCACTGATCTGACAGAAGGTGGAGCCCAGGCAGTAATGCACCCCAGCTGCTCACCTCTTGCTCTGTGGTCTGGTTCCTCAGAGGCCATGGACAAGTACCAGTTTGTGTCCTGTGGGTTGTGGACCCTTGCCATAGAGACTACTTTTTCAGCCCTAAATAGTCTTTGCTCTGTCTATTTATTGCTCCCTTGCCCCTAAACCATGGCAACCACTCAACTTTTTACTGTCTCCATAATTTTGCCTTTTCCAGAATGTCATATATTTGAAATCGTATAGTATGTAGCCTTTTCAGATCAGCTTCTCTCACTTAGTAATATGCTTTTAAGGTTACTCTTGCCTTGTCATGGCTTGCTTCCTCGTTTCTCTTTAGAAATGAATAATATTTTATTGTGTGGATGTACTAGAGTTCACCCTTTTATCTACTGAAGGACATCATGTTACCCTTCAAAATTTGGCAATTATAAATAAAATGGCTATAAACATACATGTGGATGTTTTTGTGTTACACATAGTTTTGAGCTCCTTTAGGTAAAAACCAAAAAGCACAGTAGCTAAATTTTATGGCCAAAGTATGTTTAGTTTTAGAAGAATCTGCTAAATTATTTTTTAAATTGGCTGTACCATTTTCCATTTCCACTAGCAGTGAATGGGAGTTCTTGTTTCACATTCTCACAGTATTTTGATGTTGTCAGTGTTTTTGGATTTGGTCATTCTAGTAGTTGTGTAGTAGTAGTGGAATCTCATCATTTTAATTTGTAATTTCCTAAAGACACATGATGTCAAGCATCATTTCATATGGTTTTTCTGCTATGCATATTATCTCTGATGTGCTGTTTATTTAGGTCTTTTGTCCATTTTTTTAACCAGGTTGTTTTGTTATTGTGTTAAAATTAGAGTTAATTGTGTATTTGTAGAAACAATAGATTTCTAGACAAAAAGTATAAAAAGAGACAAGGTTATTATGTAATGATAAAGGGATTAATTCAGCAAGAAAATATAACAGTTATGAATATATATGCACTCAACACTGTAGCACCCAGACATACAAAGCAAACATTATTAGAGACCATGAGAGAGATGGAGTCTAATACAATAGTAGCTGAAGACTTCAGCACCCCACTTTCAGCATTAGACAGATCATCCAGACAGAAAATAAAGAAATATCTGAATTAATATGCACTATCAAGTAAATGGACATGATATATATGTCAGAACATCTTTTTTTATTAGCTACAAAGGACGTTTTTTCCCTCAGCACAGGAATCATTTTCAAGGATTGAACATAGATCACAGAGCAAGTCTTAAAAATTCAAAAAATTGAAATAATATCAAGCATCTTCTCTGACAACAGTGGAATAAATCTAAAAATAAGAGACATTTCAGAAAATATACAAACACATGGAAATTAAACAGTGTACTCCTGAGTCAATGAAATTAAGAAGAAAATTAAAAACTTTCTTGAAACAAATGATAATGGAAACACAACATATGAAAACTTATGGAATATAGCAAAAAAGTACTAAGTGGAACTTTATAAGTGCCTATATATATTTTAAAAAAAACTTAACCAAACAATGCATCTTAAGGAAGTAGAAAATCAAGAGAGGATTAAAAAGAAAATTAGTAGAAGAAAATAAGAAAGATCAAAGCAGGAATAAATTGAAATGAGGAAAATGAGACAAAAAAATCACCAAAACAAAAATTTAGTTATTTGAAAAGATAAACAAAATTGAAAAACCCTTATTTAAAGTAATTTAGGAAAAAAGGGACAAGACCCAAATAAATAAAGTCAGAGATGAAAAAGGAGTCATTACAACTGATAACACAGAAATGTAAAGAATCATTAGTGGCTACTATGAGCAACTATGTGGCAATAAATTGGAAAATCTAGAAGAAAGGGATAAATTTCTACAAACAGAATGCACCGGGGTTGAACCATGACGAAATTTAAAACCTGAACAAACCATTAACAAGTAATGAGATTGAAGCTGTAATAAAAAGTTTCCCAGCAAAGAAAAGCTTAGGACCTGATGACTCTACTGCTGGTTTTTTCCATATATTTAAAGAAGAACTAATATCAATCCTACTGAAACTATTCTGAAAAATAGAGGTGGAATGAATACTTCTAAACTAATTCTATGACGTCATTGTTACTCTGTTTCCAAAACCAAAGACACATGAGAGAGAGAGAGAGAGAGAGAGAGAGAGAGAGAGAGAGAGAGAAAGAGAGAAGGGAGGGAGGGAGAGGGAGAGAGAGAGAGAGAGAAAGAAAGAAAACTATAGGCTTATATTCCTGGTGAACGTAAAGACCATATACAACAGACCTACAGCCAGTATCATGCTGAATGGGGAAACTGAAAGTCTTTTCTCTAAGATCTGGAACACAACAAGAATGCCCACTTTCATTACTGTTATTCAACATATTGCTGGAAGTCTTCACTAGAGCAATTGGACAAGAGAAAGAAAGGGCATCTAAAATTGGAAAGAAGTCAAATTTATCCTTGTTTTCATATGATATGATGTTATATGTGGAAAAACCTGAAGACTCCACCAAAAATACTATTAGAACTGATAAACTAAATTCAGTTTAGTTGCAGTTCACAAAATCAACATATAAAAATTACTAACATTTCTATATGTGAATAATGAGTAATCTGAAAAAAACTCAAGTAAGTAATCCGATTTACAATAGTTGTAAATAAAATTAAATACCTAGGAATTAGCCAAAGAAGGGAAGGATTTCTACAATGAAAAGTATAAAACATTGATAAAAGAAATGGAACTTAATGGCTTCAAAAAGCAGTTATTTTATATGCTTACAATTTTGTGATTTAACAATCTGCACTGAACTCAGATGCCCTAGTTTTGCCAATTGTTTCATACTACATATATAAGTCACTATTTTCCCAGTCCCCAATAGCATTTTCCTCACTACATTTTGGTTTCTACCTATTGCCCAGTCTCAAAGCCAGTGAAATATTTTATCTATTTTTTTGTTGTTGTGCAGCACCCAATTTCCAGATATCATTTTCTGATTCCGTTATCTTTGGCTGAATAGCAAATGACTACCAAATTTAGCTTGAAACAACAAAAATTTTTTATCATCCAAAGTTCTGTAGGCTATTAGTTTGTATGATTAGTTGGAATGCTCTTGCACTGGTCTCAATGGGTTCTTTCACATAGCTGAAGTTACCTAGCTTCTTTTTATGGCTCTATGTATTCCAAAATGCAAAAGCATAAGTTCTAAGGCACTTTGAAGCCAAGACTTGAAAATTCAATATTTCACTTCTGACACACTATATTGAATAAAGCATAGTGGCCCAGATTCAAAAACTGTGTGTGTGTTGAGGGGGAGGCTGAGAAAAAATGGCAGACAGGAGGCAGGACTAATTTGCAGCTCTCAGATGGACAGAACAGCATGTGGAGACTTGCATTGTGAACTTTTGCTCCAAGAACTCTTGCAGGAACATACCAGGAAAACAAAAGAATACATGGACCCTTTGAATGAAGTGGCTTGCCACTGCAAACTCTGTGAGAGAGCCAAAATCTGTGAGTGCCCAAAGTGTGAGAGGGGGAAATTTCATCTCTGAACACACATCCTCACTGAAAATCCAGATCACAGGAGAAGGTTTTAACCTTACCTAGAGCTGAAATAAATTTAGAAAGCAGAGTGAAATATAAAATTAAAAGAAGTCCTGTGAGAATTCCCAGTCCCCACAGAAGCCCAAAAAAGACATTTCTTACTTTATCTCACCTGGATTTTGGGAGAGGGCTGTCAGTAGAATCAGGGAAGGACCTCAGAAAGAAGAATACTACCCGCTTAACTTTGTGATAATTTTGACTAAGCATGAATTTTTTCTGGGCTGAATCTGGGGGAGAGGGATTAACAGGAAGTACGTATATGAGCACAGAAGCCATGGCAGATGGGAAGGTGTGGGACCTGAAAGCCCTGCTTGCTTTCTCCCTACTAGGGAGGCTTGTAGCCTGGAACAAGATCTCAGCCCTGATCACCACCTGCCTGGATACAGGCTTGGTACTGTTGGTGAGGCATAGCGGGAGTGAGATTGGCCTTGTTTGCTGAGTGAGAGCTGGGTGAGGCTTGTCACTGCCAACTTTTTCTCACTTTGCTGGTGACTGTATGATGTAGCAGAGGCAGCTGTAATCTCCATGGAAACATATTTCCATTGGCCTGAGGCCCACACCCCCATTTCCCACAGCGACTGCAGCAAGTCCTGCTCAAGGAGAGTCTGAGCTCTCATATGCCTAACTCTTTCCCCACCTGATGGTATTTCTCTACCTAGCCTGGTAGCTGAAGACAAATACATAATCTCTTGCCCATCATCTAGAAAACCTTAATTCTTATCTAGGTGACCTTAGGGCAAGCTTATATTCCTTCTATACTGTGGCAACCGATGTTCTCTTGAAAGTGCATCCTCCTGGTTGGAGGCCAACCTACTCAAGCCATTACAGTAACTTATAAAAAAAACTACCCACCTCTAAGAGAGGAGAAAACAACTAATTCCACTGTCTGTAACATCCTGGCTAACCAGAGGGCCTGAGTTTGTCTACATGACAACTTCACTAGCATAATCAGCATTTGAGAAAACCAGCACACTAAACAAAACAACCAAGGGCCCTCACAAAGCCCACTTCACTCTCTTGCTTCCTCCACTGAAGCAGTTGCCAGTATCCATGGCTGAGAGACCTGGAGATGGATCACATTACAGGACTCTTTGCAGACACTTCCCCATATCAACCCAGAGCCTGGTAGCTCTTCTGAGTGGCTAGACCCAGAAAAGCCATAACAATCACTGCAGTCTGGCTCTCAGGAAGCCCCATCCCTAAGGGAAGGTAGAGCACCATATTAAGGGACCACCACATGGGATAAAAGGATCTGAACAGCAGCCCTTGAACCCTAGATCTTTCCTCTGATGTAGTCTAACCAAATGAGGAAGAAACCAGAAAATAGATTCTGGTAATATGACAAAACAAGGTTCTTTTTTTCAAGGTTCTCACCCTGAAAAGATCACGCTAGTTCACCAACAATGGATGTAAATTAAGAAGGAATCTCTGAATTTCCAGAAAGAGAATTCAGAAGATACAGAATTCTCTGAATTGCCACAAAGAGATTCAGAAAATACAACAAAGCTACTGAAGAAGGTACTAGAAAAACATGAACTTCAACTTAAATAAATTTTTTAAATGGTACAGAATATGGGCGAAAAATCCAGAGAAATAGATAGCATAAATTTTAAAAAATCACAACTTCTGGAAATGAAAGACACACTCAGAAAAATGTAAAATACACTGGAAAGTTTCAACAATAGGATTGAACAAGTAGAAGAAAGAATTTCAGAGCTTGAAGACAAGGCTTTTGAATTAACCCAATTCAATAAAGACAAAGAAAAAAATAAAAGAAATGAACAATGCCTCCAAGAAGTTTTGAATTATGTTAAATGACCAAACCTAAGAATAATTGGTGTTCCCAAGGAAGGAGACAAATCTAAAAGTTTAGAAAACTTATTTGAGGGAATAATTGAGAAAAACTTCCCTGGCCTTGCTAGAGATCCTGATATCAAAATCAAAGAAGCTCAAAGAACATCTAGAAAATTCATCAAAAGATCATCAGCTAGGCACATAATCATCAGGTTATCTAAAGTCAAGACAAAGGAAAGAATCTTAAGGCTGGGAGGCAAAAGCATCAGGTAACCTATAAAGGAAAACCTATCAAATTAACAGATTTCTCAGCAGAAACCCTGCAAACTAGAAGGGGTTGGGGTCCTGTCTTTAACTTTCTTCAGCAAAACAATTATCAGCCAACAATTTTGTATCCAGTGAAACTAAGAAAGATAAAGTCATTTTCAGACAAATGAATGCTGAGAATTCACCACTACCAGGCCAGCACTACAAGAGTTCTAAATCTTGAAATAAAATCTTAAAATACAACAAAATAGAACCTCATTAAAGCATAAATCTCATATTGCCTATAAAACAACACACACACACACACACACACACACACACACACACACACAGAAACCAAGGTATTTGGGCAACAACTAGCATCATGACTAGAAGAGTACTTTACATCTCTATACTAAAATTAAATATAAATAGCCTAATTGCTTCACTTAAAAGATACAGAATGCCAGAATAAATAAGAATTCATCAACCAAGTCTTCAAGAGAGTCACCTAACACATGAGGACTCACATAAATTTAAGGAAAAGGAGTGGGAAAAGATATTTCATGGAAATGGACATCAAACGCAAGTGGGAGAGTCTATTCTGATATCAGACAAGGCAGATTTTAAAGTAAAAACAGTAAAAAAAAAAAAGACAAAGTGGAAAATTATATAATGATAAAATGACTAACAGGAAAACATCACAATCTTAAATATATATGCACCTAACATTAAAGCTCCCAAATTTATAAAACAATTCCTACTAAACCTAAGAAATGATATAGATGGCAACACAATATTATTAGGGGACTTCAATACTCCACTGATAGCACTAGATAGGTCATCAAGACAGAACATCAACAAAGAAATGGTGGACTTAAACTATACCCTAGAACAAGTGGTCTTAACAGATATTTGCAGAACATTCTACCCAACAACTGCAGAATATACATTCTATTTATCAGCACATGAGACATTCTCCATGATAGACCATATGATAGGCCACAAAACAAGTCTCAATACATTTAAGGAAATCAAAATTATAAGTAGTCTTTCAGACCACAGTGGAATAAAATTAAAAAATCAGCCCTATAAGGAATCTTTAAAACCATGCAAATACATGAAACTTAAATAATCTGCTCCTGAATGATTATTGGGTCAATAATAAAATCAATGTGAAAATTAAAAAATGATTTGAACTGAATGATAACAATGACACAGCCTATCAAAACCTCTGGGATATAGCAAAAGTGCTGCTAAGAGGAAATTTTACAGCATTAATTGACCACAACAAAAAGTCTGAAAGGGCACAGATAGACAATCTAAGGTCATACCTCAAGTAACTAGGGAAACAAACTAAACCCAAACCCAGTGGAAGAAAATAAATAACAAAGATCACAGAAGAACTAAATGAAATTGAAACAAAAAAAGTTACGAAAGATAAACAAAAATCTTGTTCTTTGAAAAGATAATTAAAATTGATAGATAATTAGTGAGATTAACCAAGAAAAGAAGAAATTCCAAATAAACTCAATTAGAAACGAAATGGGAGATATTACAATTGATACCACAGAAATACAAAAGATTAGTCAAGGCTACTATGAACAACTTTATGTACACAAGCTAGAAAAACTAGAGGAGATGGGTAAATTTCTGGAAATATAAAACCCTCCTTGTTTAAACAAGGAAGAAATAGAAATAGAAACTATGAACATACCAATAACAAGCAGCAAGATTGGAATGGTAATATTAAAATTGCCAACAAAAGATAAGTCAAGGGCCATATGAATTTGCAGATGAATTCGATTAGACATTCAAAGAAGAATTGGTACTAATCCTACTGAAACTATTCCAAAAGATAGACAAAGAGGGAATCCTCCCTGAATCATTCTATGAAGCCAGTGTCACCCTAATACCAAAACCTTGGAAAGTTCATAATAAAAAAAGAAAACTAAAGACCAATATCCTTGATGAACATAAGTATAAAAATCCTCAACAAAATACTAGCTAACTGAATCCAACAGCATATCAAAAAAATAATACACCATGCTTAAGTGGGTTTCATGTCAGGGAGGCAAGGATGGTTTAACATACACAAGTCAATAAATGTGATACACCACATAAACAGAATTAAGAACAAAAATTGCATGAGCATCTCAATAGGAACAGAAAAAGTGTCTGACAAAATCCAGCATTGCTTTATAATTAAAATCTTCAGCAAAATCAGCATGAAGAGGACATACCTCAAGTTAAAAAAAGCCATCTATGGACAAACCCATGGCCAACATTATACTGAATGGGAAAAAGTTGAAAGATTCCCTCTGAGAACTGGAAGAAAACAAGGATGTCCACTTTTGCCACTTCTATTCAACATAGTACTAAAAGTCCAAGCCAGAGCAATCAGACAAGAGAAAGAAAGAAAAATAGGGCATTCAAATACAGGGCATCAAATAATATAAAAACAAAAATAAACTCTATCCAAAGGACAGCAACTTCAAACATTAAAAGACATATGCATACATATGTTCATTGCAGCACTATTCGCAATAGTAAAGATATGGAATCAACCTAAATGCTCGTCATGATAGACTGGATAAAGGAAATGTGGTGCATATACATTGTGGAATACTGTGCAGCTGTAAAAAATGAGGTCACTTTCTTTGCAGCAACATGGATGGAGCCGGAGGCCACTATCCTTAGCAATCTAATGCAGGGACAGAAAACAAAATACCAGATATTCCCACTTACAAGTGGGAGCTAAATAATGAGAACTCATGAACACATAGAAGGGAGCAACACACACTGGGGCCTCTTGGAGGCTGGAGGGTGGTAGGAGTGAGAGGACCAGAAAAAATAAATAATGGGTACTAGGCTTAATACTTGAGTGATGAAATAATCTGTAGAACAGACTCCCATGACACAAGTTTAACTACATAACAAAACTGTACTTGTGCCCCTGAACTTAAAAGTTGAAAAAAATAACATCAGTCCACACAAATGAAGATTCAGCACAAGATCTCTGGCAACTCAAAAGCCAGCGTGTCAATAGCAAAAGATATGGAATCAACCCAGATGTCTATCAATGGTAGACTGGTTAAAGGAAATGTGGTACATATACACATGGAATACTATGCAGCCATAAAAAGGAATGAGATCATATCCTTTGCAAGGACATGGAAGGAGCTGGAAGCCATTATCCTCAGCAAACTAACACACAGTAGAAAACCAAACACCACATGTCCTCATTCATAAGTGGGAGCTGAACAATGAGAACATATGGACACAGGGAGGGGAACAACACACACGGAGGCCTGTTGGAGGTGTTGAGGGAGGAAAAGCATCAGGATAAGTAATGATTACCTGTGGAGCTTAATACCTAGCTGATGGGTTGATAGGTGCAGCAAACCATCATGGCACATGTTTACTTATGTAACAAAACTGTATGTCCTGTGCATGCATCCTGGAACTTAAAATAAAATAATAATAAAAACAAGTCAGCATGGCTTCTTACCTACAAATGATTGGAATAGTTCCCCAACAATGATTCTTAACCAGGCTGAAATGATAAACATTTCAGAATCTGGATAGAAACAAATATCAAGATTTAGGAGAAAGTTGAAACCCAATCCAAGGAATCTGAGAATCCAGTAAGATGATACAAGAGGTGAAATGTGAAAGATGGAGCCTTAGCAGCAGCAGCAGTGTGTGAGGGTGTGTGAACCTAGAGGAGTTCTTATATTAATTTCTTGTCATTGATTTATGTTAGTCAGGTGCAAAAGTAATTGCTGTTTTTGGCATTGTAAGTAATGGCAAATAGTTTAATTTTACTGTTGTCAAAGTGAATATCTTTCATGATTTTGGCTCTTTGAATATTCAGACTTGCCTTGAGTCCTGATACCTTAAGAATTTGAACCAAGCTGAACTGATAGAGCTGAAACACTCACTACAAGAATTTCATAATACAATCACAAGTATTAATAACAGAATAAAACAAGCTGAGGAAAGAATCAAAGAGATTGAAAACTGATTCTTCCAATCATTTAGTCAGACAAAAATAAAGAAAAAAATAAACAAAACCTCCACAAAATATGAGATTATGTAAAAAGACCAAATCTATGATGCATTGGCATTCTTGCAAGACAGTGAAAGAAAGGAAGCAATTTGAAAAACATATTTGAGGATATAGTTCATGAAAATTTCCTAAACCTCATTATGGAGGCCAATATTTAAATTCAGGAAATGCAGAGAATTTTTCTGAAATATTACACAAAAAGACCTCCTCAAGACACATACTCATCAGATTCTCCAAGATCAAAATGAAAGAAAAAAATGTTAAAGGTAACTAGAGAGAAGGAGCAGGTCACCTACAAAGGGACCCATATTAGGCTAACAGTAAACCTTCCCGAAGAAACTCTTCAAGGCAGATGAGACTGGAGGCCTATATTCAGTATTCTTAAAAAAGAAAGAAAGAAAGAAAGAAATTTCAGCAAAGAATTTCATATGCAGCCAAACAAAACTTTATAAGCAAAGAAGAAATAAGATCCTTTTCAGACAAGCAAATGCTAAGGAAATTCATTAACACCAGACATGATTGTAAGAGGTTCTTAAGAGAGTGCTCAGTGTGAAAACACAAGACCATTACTGACCACCACAAAAACAAACTGAAGTACATAAACCATTGACAATAAAAAAACAACTACACAAACAAGTCTGCATAACATCATGATAGCAGGATTGAATCCACACATATCAATATTACCCTTGAACATAAATGGACTAAATACACCACTTAAAAGGCACATAGCGGCAAGTTGGATAAAGAAGAAAACCCAACTCTATGTTGTCTTCAAGAGACCCATCTCACATGCAAGAACACACATAGCCTCAAAGTACAGGTATGGAGAAAAACCTACCAAGCAAATGAAAAATGAAAAAGAAAGTACAGGTTGCTATTCTAATTTCAGACAAAACAGACTTTAAGACCACAATGATCAAAAAAAAAAAAAAAAAAAGAAAAGAAAAAAGAAGGGTATTATATAATGGTAAAGGATTCAGTTCAACAAGAAGGACTTAACTATCCTAAATAGATATGTACCTAACACAGGAGCACCCAGATTCATAAAGAAAGTTTTTACAGACCTTCAATGAGACCAAGATAACCACAAAATAATAGTGGGAGACTTCCACACACCACTGACAGTATTAGACAAATCATCAAGGCAGAAAACTAAGAAAGATATTTAGGCCCCAAATTTGACACTTGACTATTGGATCTAACAGACAACTACAGAACACTCTATCCAAAAGCAACAGAATATACATTCTTCTCATCTGCACATGGCACATACTCTAAAATTGACTACACAATTGGCCATATAATAATTCTCAGCAAATTCAGAAAAACCAAAATCATACCAAACACATTCACAGACCACAATGCAATAAAAATAAACATCAAGGCTAAAATGTTTGCTCAAAACCACACAATTACATAGAAATTTAAAACCTTGCTCCAGAATGATTTTTGGGTAAATAATGAAATTAAGGCAAAAATCAAGAAATTCTTTGAAATTAATAAAAGCAAAGACACAACATATCAGAATTCCTGGAAAACAGATAAAGCAGTGTTAAGAGAAAAGTTTATAGTATTAAATGCCCACATCAAAGTTAGATCTCAAATAATAATTGACCATCATACCTAGAAGAACTAGAAAAACAAGAGCAAATCAACTTCAAAGCTAGCAGAAGACAAGAAATAAGCGTATCAGAGCTGAACTGAAAGAAACTGACTATTGAAACAGATTTTTCTCCATATTTTACTTTGAGGCTATTGTGTGTCCTTGAATGTGAGATGAGTCCCTTGAAGACATCACAGAGTTGGGTCTTGCTTCTTTATCCAACTTGCCACTGTATGTCTTTTAAGTGGGGTATTTAGCCCATTTATGTTCAAGGTTATTATTAATATGTGCAGATTTGATTCTGTCATCATACAAAAGATAAAGGAAATAAGAACTTTGTTCTGTGAAATAAGATTGATAGACCATTAGCTGGACCAATAAAGAGGAAAGGGAAGAAGATGCACGTAAACACAATCATAAATAAGAAAGATAACATTACCACTCACTCCACAGGGGAAAAGAAACTCTCAGAGATGATTACAGACACCTCTATGCCCACAAGATAGAAAACCTACAGGAAATTCATAAATTCCAGAAACATACAACTTTCGGAAGATTGAACCAGGAAAAGTGAAACCCTGAACAGATATTGAGTTCCAAAACTGAGTCAGTAATAAAATTCTACCAACCAAGAAAAGCCCTGTACCAGAGGGATTAACAACCAAATTCTACCAGATGTATGAAGAAGAGCTGGTACTAATTGTACTAATAATATTTTAAAGTGTTGAGAAAAAGGGATTCCTTTTTAACTCATTTGATGAGGCCTGTGTCAGCCTGATATCAAAATCTGGCAGAGACAACTAAAAAAGAAAACTTCAGGCCAATACCCTTAAAGAACATAAATGCAAAAATCCTCAGCAAAATGCTAACAAACCAAATGCTGCAGCATATCATAAAGCCAACCCACCATGATCAAGTAGGCTTTATCCTTAGGATGCAAGTTTGGTTCAGCATATGCAAATCCATAAATGTAATATATCACATAAACAGAACTAAAGTAAAAACCACATGATCAACTCCATAGATGCAGAAATCCTTTTGATAAAATTCAACTACCCCATGTCCTCAACAAATTAGGCATTGAAGAAACACACCTCAAAATAGTAAAAGCCATGTATGACAATCCCACAGCCAACATCGTACTGAATGGACAAAAGCTGGGAACATTTCTATTGAACACTGGAATTAGACAAGGATATTTACTCTCACCACTCCTATTCCACATAGTACTAGAAGTCCTATCCAGAGTAATGAGGAAAGAGAAAGAAATAGGCTTTTTTTTTTCTGTGTAAGAATTCATTTCAAAATAACTTAAGGTTTTTATCTTAGGAGTCCCTGGGATCCTCAGCTGGAGAGGGAGGTGGGGTAGGAGGTACTCTGAGGTGGGTCCTGTGAGGGGGAGGGGCTTATTCCCAATCCAAGTGGGAGAGCATCTTAGCTTCATCACTTTTCTGGGTGATTATCTCTTCTCTAGTGGTCATGATGACTCTGCGCCTAGTCACCTCGGAGGTCAGGTCCTTGTAGGGGAGATTAATGGTGTTGTCCACAGGGCTTTTCTGAGCCATGGCCTTGCATTCAGGGGATTTGAGGAATTTAGGGTCACTGCAGCTTTTAATCCCAGGTCAGCTTTTACCTGTTAGCTCATGGATTTGCTAAAAACGTCCTCATGACATACTCTGTACCCACATACCAGCTACTCCGCCTTTTCGGAAAGAGAAAAGGCCAAAAATGAACCACCAGCATTAGCATCCTCCCCTTTTATCCTCATGTAGTCAATCTCTCTCAGGAACTTCTTTTTTTTTTTTTTTCTTTCTTTCTTTTTTTTTTTTTTTTAAGGTCCTTCTGCTGCCTTTTATTGGTTCCTGGCAGAGGAGGTACCCCAGGGCCAGGCAGGAGAGGCCGGGGCCTGGGGAGTTTCTGCGTCTGGGTGGTGGAGGCTCAGATTGGGAGCCGGAGGGGTTGGTGGAGGTTCTTAGGGGCTGAGCTTGGGGCCAGGGTCCCTGGGTCTGGGCCGGGAGACTGGGCCAGTCAGAAATAGGTGTCACTTATCCTCTGGGATGGTGAGGGCCTCTCCTGGGGCTAGGGGTATCACAGGGACAGAAGGCCACCCAGGGGGTCCGTGAGAGCCCCAGGGCAGGGAACGCCGCGGACTGCGTCTGCCTCCTGCGGGGCCTGGACAGGGAGGGGCTGTACCACAGCGGCCCCTGCTCAGGTCACCATGCGCCCCACAAGGCTAGAGCGGGCGCATGGGGCTCACAGCTCGTCGTGGTGCCGGGTCAGGTCCTCGCGGTAGTTGGTGGCCTGGCTGCCCGCAAACATGTTCCACTTCCCCAGGATCTCCGCTTTGCTCAGCCGCCAGTCCTTGTCCGTGTTGCTCTCATGCAGCAGGTGGTTGGCTTCCACCAGGGGCTGGTCCTCGGCGGGAGACAGGACCCAGTAGCCCACCTCATTCCCGTCCTTGTTCAGATCCCGGAAGTCCCGGAACTGCTGCCTCCCCGTCTGCACCCACACTGGCTCCTCCTCCCCGGGCTCGGCTGTGTACAGATCTGCTGGGACTGGGACAAAGGGCACAAGGTCAGGCGCAGCTCTGGGAGTCTAGTGTAGCTGGGGGCCTATCCTGGCTCCTATACTTCCTGACCCACCTGGAGCAATTCACTTAAAAAAATTTTTTTATGTTTTATTCGATTTTAATTTCTCAAATTTCATTTTTCATCAATTTTGAAGTTTCACTTTTGTCCAACATCCCACAAACAGCTGTAGACATGAAATGGTGTCCATGTGTCAAAGAGCTTGTCAGGGAAAGCTGCCAGTTGGTTTCTATACTGATGCCAACAGCCAATTTTGTCAACCAACAGGTTCAATTTTATGAAAAATGAAAACACAAACTCGCCATGCTATTTTTACAGCAACTCAGTGGTATCTGCTATGCAGTGCCTACTCCAATGTTCAAAACAGGGCAAAATGTTATAGGACTTAAAGGTTGCTTGTGACAGATCCAGAAGAAGACAATGAAACTAACTCAGGCATCATTCACTCCAAGGACGCAGCATTAGTTCACTAGGAGGGGTGTGGCCACATTCTACTGTGTGTGTGTGTGTGTGTGTGTGTGTGTGTGTGTGTGAAGTAATGTTCGCAATATTTACAATAAGAAAAAGACCTTCCACTGCTCATGATGTAACTTTCAGCAAAAAAAAAGTATTCATGCTTCTTTTCGTATCACATGATGGTGGCAAGACGAGAGAACATGCTTGTCTAACACTGCTTGGTTAAGGGTAAATTCTCTGAAGACAAAGCATCAGCAACTGGATGGAAGGTCAGAAGGCGAAGTTCATTTTCTTTAGTGTAGCTGGTCAATCTTCAGGTAACTATCAGAGTTCTTTCACAGGGGCAGCTATCGCGTTTCAGTGACAGGGCGTTTCTGTTTCAAAGTGTCAATGAGGGATATAAGACCCCTCGTTTTACATTGGTTGTGACTCTTCTGGTCACTGAGTCTGCTGGTGGTAGAGGTGGTCAAACTTTCTGAGAAGGCGGCCTGGCTACCAAGCACTTCTGACATCTAACATGCAGGCAGCCTGCACCGCCTCAGACACGTTACTGGCATTAGGCTCGCACCAGAAAACGTGGCACTCAAAGCGCTAGTTCCCCATGTCCATGATAAAGGCAAATGTGTGGACATCCTTCCTGATACCCATGAAGGACAGGAATCGCACAGGACACTCCACTAAGACTTCCTCTTCATTCTTTTCACAAAGTGTTGGAATTCATACCTATATTTCTTATATGTCACCTGCATTGCTATCTAAAAACAACAATAAAAATTTGAATGATGTAAAAAAAAAAAAAAATGGCGAGGGAGCGGGCCAGCGCAGCCCCAGCCGGCACCCACCATGCCGCGGCTGTGGCGCCTGGCGCCCCTGGTGCTCTTCTGCCCCTTCTCCAAGGGCCTGCAGGGCCGGCTCCTGGGCCTGAGGGTCAGATGTGTCTTCCTGGCCTGGCTGGGCGTGTTTGCGGGCAGCTGGTTGGTGTACATGCGCTACTCATCCTACTTGGAGCTCTGTCGCGGCCAGTCTGCCAGGTGGTCATCTGTGGCCAGTACCACCAGGGCATCATCTCGGGCTCCATCTGCCAGGACCTGTGTGAGCTGCGTCTGGTGGCATGGAGGACCTGCCTCTCGGCGGCCCCCGGCCAGCAGGTATACAGTGGGCTCTGGCGAGACAAGGATGTGACCATCAAGTGTGGCATCAAGGAGGCGCTGGACTCCAAGGCCCAGTGGGACGCGCCCCCCCGGCGGGAGCGGGTGCTCTTCGACAAGCCCACCAGGGGCACCTCAATCAAGGAGTTTCGGGAGATGACCCTCAGCTTCCTCAAGGCGAACCTGGGCGACCTGCCTTCCCTGCCGGCGCTGGTGGGCCAGGTCCTGCTCATGGCCGACTTCAACAAGCACAACCGGGTGTCGCTGGTGGAAGCCAAGTCCGTGTGGGCCCTGCTGCAGCATAACGAGTTCCTGCTGCTGCTGTCCCTGCAGGAAAAGGAGCACGCCTCCCGACTGCTGGGTTACTGCGGGGACCTCTGCCTCACCGAGGGCATGCCTCACGGTGCCTGGCACCCCTGCAGGGTGCCCTCCAGCAGTGGCTGGGGCCCGCTTGGCCGTGGCGGGCCAAGATCGTCATCGCCCTGCTGGTGTTCTTGGAGGAGCTCTTCCACAGCGCCTACGGGACCTTCTACATGTGCGAGACCACGCTGGCCAACGTGGGCTACACAGCCACATACGACTTCAAGATGGCCGACCTACAGCAGGTGGTCCCCGAGGCCGCCGTGCGCTGCTTCCTGCAGGGCCGCGGCCGCGAGCACAGCGCCGACTGCACCTGCGGGCGCGACTGCAGGGCCCCGTGCGACAGGCTCATGCAGCAGTGCATGCAACTTCATCAAAGTACAGCAACGTAGTTTTTAATGTGTAATAGTTGAAACTGAATAAACCACAGGTGGAAAATTTCAAGATATGTATAAAAAACAAAAGTAGAACTATAACCATAACATATTTAATGGTGAAACATTAAGCTTTTTAAAATCAAAAACAGGACAACAATGTCTGCTATCACATTGCTGCAAGTAGAATGTTGGGCATAAGGATTAGAAAGACTCAAAACTGTCATTATTCACAAATTATGTCATCATAACAGAAAATCCAAAGGTCTTTTTAGCCAAATTATTAGAACTAAAAAGATCTAGGAAGTTTTCCAGATTCAAAAATTAATTCGATTTTGTTTAATAGTACCAAACAATTAAAAATGTTCAGTAATGCTGGGCTCAGTGGCTCATGCCTGTAATCCCAGTACTCTGGGAGGCTGAGGCAGGTGGATCACCTGAGGTCAGGAGTTCAAGACCAGCCTGGCCAACATGGTGAAACCCCATCTCTGCTAAAAATACAAAAAATTAGCTGGGCATGGTGGCAGATGCCTGTAATCTCAGCTACTTGGGAGGCTGAGGCAGGAGAATCACTTGAACCCAGAAGGCAGAGGTTGCAGGGAGTTGAGATCTCACCATTGCAATCCAGTCTGGGCAACAGAGTGAAACTCCATCTCAGAAAACAAAACAAAACAACAAAAAAATCTCAGTAATAAATCAAACAAAATATTCAATATTGGTATGGTTTGGATTTGTGTCCCCACCTAAATATCACACCGAATTGTAATTCCTAATGTTGGAGTTTAGCAGCATTCATGAACATTTAATGCTCTTCTCAAGAGATCTGGTTGTTTAAACGTGTGTAGAACTGACCGGGCATGGTGGCTCACACCTGTAATCCCAGCACTTTGGGATGCTAAGGCAGGTGGATTGCTTGAGGCCAAGAGTTAGAGACCAGCCTGGCCAACATGGTGAAACATTCTCGTCTAAAATACAAAAATTAGCTGGGTGTGGTGGCACATCCTTATAATCCCAGCTACTCGGAGGCTGAGGCAGGAGAATCACTTGAACTTGGGAGGCGGAGGTTGCAGTGAGCCAAGATCGTGCAACTGCATTCCAGCCTGAGTGACAGAGCAAAACTCTGTCTCAAAAAAAGCATGTAGCACCTCCCCGCTCATCACTCTCCCTTGCTCCTGCTCTGATCATGTAAGATGCCTGCTCCCTCTTTCTGCTGTGATTGGAAGCTTCCTGAGGCGTCTCTGGAGGAGAAGCTGCTGTGCTTTCTGTACAGCCTGTAGAACCATGAGCGAATTAAATTTCCTTATAAATTATTTCTTTATAGCAATGAAAGAATAAACTAATGCAAATATCTTCATGGAAAAAATTGTAAAAACCTTATTAGACACCTAAATAAATCAAAAGAAACAGCATGTTGATGAATTGGAAGACAATGTTATAAAGATGATGATCTTCTTCCAATTGATTTATAGAGCTAATATTATCCAAACAAAAATTTCAAGAGTATGTTGTGAACTTGCCAAAAAATACATAAAAGTAGAAAGAGTTATGAATAACCAAGATGTTTTGAAAAAGAAAACAAGATGTACTAGTATCTTCTATTGCAGATAACAAAATTTTAAATGAAGCTATGTATTTAAGGCAATGTGTTATTAAAACAGGAATAAACAAAACAGACCAAAAGAAAAAATAGAGATCTAGAATTTGACGTGGGAACACATGGATTAGTGCTGTATGCTGGAGGAGGTATTGAAGAACACTGTAAAAATATTCTTTTTTTCTTTCTTATTTTTTGAGATGGAGTTTTGCTCTTGTTGCCCAGGCTGGAGTGCAATGATGCAATCTTGGCTTACCACAACCTCTGCCTGCCGGGTTCAAGGGATTCTCCCGCCTAAGCCTCCTGAGTAGCTGGGATACAGGCATGTAATTACAGACTATCATCCCCGACTAATTTCGTATTTTTAGTAGAGATGGAGTTTATCCCTGTTGGTCAGGATGGTCTTGAACTCCTGACCTCAGGTGATCCACCCACCTTGGCCTCCCAAAGTGCTGGGATTACAGATGTGAGCCATCATGCCCTGAGTGTAAAAGTATTCTTTATTCAATAAATTATTTTAGGGCAGATGCATATTCATGTAGATAACTGGAAAATTTATTTTTCCTTCACACTATACACAAAAATAAAATTTCAGTTTTTCACCAAGTCCTGTTAAAAAATTAACTACAAACATTTTAGAAGATAACTTAGAAGACCATCCTCAAGACCTCAGGATAGGAAAGAATTTACTGCATAACACACAAAAAGCATTAACTATAAAAGACAAGACTGATATATCCAACTACATTTTAAGTACATACTTCATTAAAAGACATACTTAAGAAAAAGGTCAGTTGTGAAATGATGGAATATATTTGTAATACAAATCTCTCATTCAAGTATTAACTAGGCCCAACCCTGCTTAGCTTCCTAGATTAACAAGGTCAAGTGTGTTCAGGGTGGTGTGACTGTAGACTACAACACATAGCCGACAAATAACACTGACATAGAATTTCTACAAATCAATTTTAAAATACAGACTACTCAATAGGAAGAAATAGAAAAACCAACATTTTAAAAATAGTAATTTAAATGGCCCAAAATGCATTAAAAGTGCTCATTTTCATAAGTAATTGGAGATTTGAAAGTTAAAACCATAATGAGATATTATTACACATCAATAGATTACAAAATTATAAGTCTGACAGTATCAGGGTTGGTAATGTGGAATAACGAGAATTCTCTCACTGCTGGCAGAGTTGAAATTGGTATAACTTTGAAAAATTGTTTGGCATTATTTAGTAAAGCTGAGCATATGTCTATTTTAAATCTGAGCAATTTTCTTCCTAGCTATTTATGTAGAGAAACTCATGTACACGTGTAGCAGTATATATGTGTAGGAATTCTCACAATAGCACAATTCAAAACAACAAAAAATTTAAAACCACAATACTGCCAGTAATTTGCACCATGGAATTTTTTATATAGAAATGAAAACAAATAAATTAGAGCTACGTGGAACCACAAGGGTAAATCTAACAAAGTAATTTTGAGCTAAACGAGCAAGAGATAATATAGTTATATGATTCAATTTGTGTGAAGTTTTTCCTCTAAAGGCTAAACTAGGGAAAGAGTACCAAGGAGTTTTTATTCTAGCCACATATTTTTTAAGTTTTATTTTTAATTGATATATAATAATTGTACATATTTATGGAATAAAGTGTGATGTTTTGATACATGCATACATTGTATAACAATAACATCAGATTAATTGCGTATTTCTTCGCCTGAAACATTTACCATTTCTTTGTGGTGAAATATTTAAAAATCATTGGCTGGGCGTGGTGGCTCACACCTGTAATCCCAGCACTTTGGTCGACTGAGGCGGGTGAATCACCTGAGGTCAGGAGTTCTAGACCAGCCTGACAAACATGGGGAAACACTACTGAAAATATAACATTAGCTGGGTGTGGTGGTGCATGCTTGTAATCCCAGTTACTTGGGAGGCTGAGGCAGGAGAATTGCTTCAACCCAGAAGGCAGAGGTTGTGGTGAGCCAAGATCATGCTACTGCACTCCAGCCTGGGTGACAGAGTAAAACACCATCTCAAAAAAAAAAAAAAAGTCTCTTCTAGCAATGTTTAATATACAACATATTATTGTTAACTATATTCAGCCTGGGACACTAGAATTTATTCCTCCTAACTGCAACTTTGTGCACATTTGCCAACCCCTCCTCATACTCCCCTCTCACACTCCCAAGACTCTAGTAACTACTATTCTACCTGTACTTTTAAAATACCAACTATTTTCAATTCCTCATAGGAGTGAGAACACGTGATATTTGTCTTTCTATGCTTGGCTTATTTCATTTAATATAATGGCTTCAGGTTCATCCATGCTGTTGTAAATAACATTTTTATGGCCAAATCGTATTTATTTGTGTATATCTACCACAGTTTTTGTACCCATTTATCCACTGATGGACACTTAGGTTTATTACATATCTTGGCTATTGAGAATAGTGCTATAATAAACAAGGGATTACAGTGGTTTTTTTTTTTCTTTTTAAACATACTGATTTCATTTCCTCTGGATATATACTCAGAGGGAATGACTCAGAAGTGGGATTGCTGGATCATATGGTAGTTTGATTTGTAATTTTTAGGAACTTCCATACTGTGGTTCATAACGGCTATACTAATTTATGTTCCCATAACGGCTATACTAATTTATGTTCCCACCAACGGTGCATCCTTCTCCACAGCCTTGCCAGCATTTGATGTTTTTTTTTTTTTTTTTTTTTTTTTTTTTTTTTTTTGGTTAGCCCTCCCAATGGGGGTGAGGTGACATCTCATTGTGATTTTTGATTTTGATTTGCATATACCTGACGATAATGATGTTGAGTATGAAAAAATAAACCTATTGGCAATTTGTATGACTTCTTTTGAGAAACATTTATTCAGATCTTTTGCCCATGTGTAATAAGATTTTTTGTTTTCTTAGTTACTGATTTGCTTTTCAAATATTTTCTCTCATTCTATAGATTGTCTCTTCACTCTATTTTTTTCCTTTGCTGTGCAGAAGCTTTTTAATATATGATCTCATTTGTCTATTTTTGCTTTTGTTGCCTGTGATTTTGAGTTCTTATCCAAAAAATTATTACCCAGACCAATATCATGAAGCAATTCCCACGTTTTCTCCTAGTATTTTCTTAGTTTTTGGTCTTACTTTTAAGTATTTAAGTATTAAATCCATTTTGAGTTCTCTTTTCATATGTAGTTAGAGATAGGCATCTAGTTTCATTTTTTGGCACACAGATATTCAATTTTCTTATCACCAATACACATTGGGGAAAGGGACGGCCTCTTGAATAAATATGCCTTTGTCAGAAATCATTTTTCTTTGCCTTTGTGAGAAATCATTTGACTGTAAATGCATGAATTTATTTCTGGTTTTTCTATTCTATCCCAGTGGTCTGTTTATATGCTGGTATCATGCTGTTTTAATGACTATAGTTTCATAGAATATTTTGAGGTCAAGCAGCGTTTTGCCCCCAGCTTTGTATTTTTTGCTTAAGATCGTTTTCATAATTTGGGGTCTTTTATAATTCCATATACATATAAAATTTTTTTAATTACCGTGAAGAGTGTAATTGGTATTTTTACACAGATTGCATTGAATCTGTAGATCACATTGGATAGTATGGATATTTAAAAAATATTTTTCCAGTCATGAACTTGGTATATCTTTCCATTTATTTGTATCCTTCTCAATGTCTTTCATTAATGTTTTATCATTTTCATTATAGATATCTTTAAACTCCTTGGTTAAATTTATTACTAGGCATTTTTGGGTAGCTATTAAAAATGGGATTTTCTTAATTTCTTTTTCAGAGAGTGCACCATTAGCATATAGAATTACTACTGATTTTGTATGTTGATTGTGTACCCTTCAACTTTACCATATTTGTTTGTTAGCTCTAATAAGGTTTGTGTGTGTGTGTGTCTGGAATCTTAACTTAATGCATTCAGAGTTTTTATCATGAAAGATGTTGAATTTCATCAAGCGCTTTTTCTGAGCTTTTTGAAATAATGATATAGTTTTTGCCCTTGACTTCATTTATGGGATGCATCAAGTTTATTGATTTGCATACGTTGAGCCATCCTAACATGTCTGGGATGAATCCCACTTGATTAAGGTGAATGATCTTTTTAGTATAATGTTGAATTAGGTTTCCTAGTACTTCTTAAAGTTTTTCAACTTTTATTTTAGATACAGGGGATACATGTGCAGATTTGTTACATAAAAATATTGTGTGATAATGAGGTTCAGAGTGTGAATATTGATCTTGACATTCTGGTAGTGAACATAGTACTTAATATATAGTTTTTTTTAACCCACCCTCCTTTCGGTAGTCCACAGTGTCCATTGTTCCTATATTTATGTCCATGTGTGCACAATGCTTAGTCCCCACTTATGAGAAGATGTGGTATTTGGTTTTCTGTTTCTGCATTACTTTGCTTAGGATAATGGCCTCCAGCTGCATCCAAATGTTGCAAAAGACATGATTTTATACTATTTATGGCTGCATAGTATTCCATGGTGTATATATACCACATTTTCTTTGTATGTGTGTTTAACTTTTTAATTTTTTATTTTTAATTTTTGTGGGTACATAGTAGTTGTAGACATTTGCAGATTACATGAAATATTTTTATATAGGCATGAAATGCATACTAATCACATCAGGGTAAATAGGGTATCCATCACCTCAAGCATTTATCCTTTGTATTACAAATAATCCAATTATGTATACTCTGCATCATTTTTAAATGTAGAATTAAATTGCTTTTAACAATTGTCACACTGTTGTGCTAGCAAATACTATGTATTATTTATTCTTTCTAACGAATTTTGTGTTAATTAATCATTTCACTTCCCCGCCTCACCCCCACTGCTCTTCCCAACCTGTGGTAACCATTCTTCTACTCTCTATCTTATGAGTACAATTGCTTTAATTTTTAGCTGCCACTCATAAGTGAGAACATACGAAGTTATCTTTCTGTGCCTAGCTGATTTCACTTAACAAAATGAACTTCAGGTCCATTCTTTTGTTGTAAATGACAGGGTCTTGTTCTTCTTTATGGCTGAATAGTACTCCATCATGTATATGTACATTTTCTTCCGTTTTTTTTTTTTCTTCAACTTCTATTTTAAGTTCTGGGGTATATGTGCAGGATGTGCAGGTTACATAGGTGGATGTGTGCCAGGGTGGTTTGCTGCACAGCAGCATCCATTAGCTATTCTTCCTGATGTTCTTCCTTCCCCAATGCTCCCCACCCCAATAGGGCCCAGTGTGACTTGTTCCCCTCTACGTGTCCATGTGTTCTCATCATTCAGTTCCCACTTATAAGTGGGAACATGCAGTGCTTGGTTTTCTATTCCTGCATCAGTTTGCTGAGGATAATGGCTTTCAAATCCATCTACGTCCCTGCAAAGGGCATAAACTTATTCGTTTTTATGGCTGCATAAATGGTCTACATATATGACCAAATTTTCTTTATCCAGTCTACCATTGATGGACATTTGGGTAGATACCATGTCTTTGCTATGGTGAATAGTGCTTCAGTGAACATACACATGCATGTTTCCTTATAATAGAATTATTTATATTCCTTTGGGTATATACA
This sequence comes from Saimiri boliviensis, assembly GCF_048565385.1. NCBI lineage: Eukaryota > Metazoa > Chordata > Mammalia > Primates > Cebidae > Saimiri > Saimiri boliviensis. Next base: position 100,650,191 of record NC_133459.1, read on the forward strand.
CAGTAATAAGATTGCTGTGTCAAATGGTATATCTGCCTTTATTTCTTCGAGAAATTAAAACACTGTCTTCCAAAATGATTGAACTAATTTATACTCCTATCAACAGTGTTAAACCATTCCTCCTTCTCCATAACCTCACCAGCATCTGTTGCTTTTGACTTTTCAATAATCAACATTTTGACTAGCATGAGATGATATCTCATTGTGATTTTGATTTGCAAGTAATGATCAGTGATGCTGAGGTTTGTTTTTTTTTTTTTTTTAAAATATGATCGTTGTCTGCATGTATGTCTTCTTTTGAGAAGTGTCTTTTAATGTCCTTTGCCCACTTTTTAATGGGTTTGTTTCTAGTACATTTTTAAATTTTCCTTTTAGGCTCTGGTTATTAGACCTTGGTCAGGTGAATAGATTGCAAAAATTTTCTCCCATGCTATAGGTTGTCTGTTTACTTTGATAGTTTCTTTGGCTGTGCAGAAGTTCTTTAATTTAATTAGATCCCATTTGCCAATCTTTGCTTGTGTTACAATTGCTTTTGACGTTTTTGTCATGAAGTCTTTGCTTGTGCCTATGTCCTGAATTGTATCGCCCATATTTTCTTCTAGGGCTTTTATAATTTTGGGTTTTACATTCAAGTCTTTAATCCATCTTGAGTTAACATTTGCATATGATGTCAGAAGGGGGTCCAGTTTCAATTTTCTGCTTATGGCTAGCCATTTCTCCCAGCACCATTTATTAAGTAGTAAATCCTTTCCCCATTGCTTGTTTTTGTTAGATTTGTCTCATCTCCATGTGAGACCACCTCAACCTGGATCTTTATTGTTCATATCACTGTCAGCACTTTTGTCAAAGCCATTCAACAAGTCTCTAGGAAGTTCCACACTTTTCCACATTTTTCTATCTTTTTCTGAGCCTTCCAAACTGTTCCAACCTCACCTGCTATCCAGTTCCAAAGTCACTTCCACATTTTCAGATATTGTTTCAGCAACACCCAACTCTACTGGTACCAATTTACTGTATTAGCTCATTTTCACATGGCTGATAAAGACATACCCGAGACTGGGTAATTTACAAAAGAAAGAGGTTCAATTGTGATACGACTCTGATAACTGGAGAAACACCAGGGTTCTTGGTCTTGTGCTGATTTACATAAAATGACATGGACACACATTGAGTGATTTTAAGGAGTGGAGAGTGTTTAATAGGCAAGAAAGAAAGAAGAAACTCACCCATACAAAGACAGAGGGGAAGGGGCTCCAAGCCAAGAGAGGAAACCTGTGTGTGGTGGAAATGGTTGGTAATATTGGAGGCTGGAGGAGACTGTTTTGTTTACATAGGGCCCAGGGGATTGGTTTGACTAGGGGTTTCATTTTTGTCACCTCTGGAAAACCTGGCCCTCCCACCTTAGCCTTTTAATATGCAAATGCAGGGGGCCATGATGTTCTGAATACATGGTGTAATCTGGAGGTGGCCATGACATTCGGTACACTTGGTGACAAGAAGAAGAAGGCAGAAATCGCCATATGGGGTGGACCCAATATAATGGTCAGCATTTGCATATCAGAGTTTGTCGGCCTAGCTCTTTAAGTCGCCTTTCTGTTAGAAAAGAAATGATTTGGAGGTTGCTTCTTATTTCAGGAAAATTTCTACCAAGAACCTTTACCCTTTCTAACTACCTAAAAATTATTTCTTAATTACTCCTGTATTATTCCTTCCCCCTAAGAGAAGCAAACCTCACTGCTGTTAGGGGGTGTTGGACAATGATTCTTTCTGGCTACTTCCTGCTGAAAAGGAATGTCATGTGGGGGAACAGCAGTCGGGCCTTCTTCTGAGGTTGATTTAAGGGTTTTTGGAAGAATGGCATGTCCATGTGTGGTTCTGCTTGAAGCACTGTTTGGAGTTTGCTTCTAAGCAAAAAGAGATAAATTTTACAAGAAGATTTAAAATATGGGGTTAGTATATGAGCATTAAGATTATCACTGCTAGTGGGGGCCCTATAGGTCATAACTGAGAGCAGAGTTTGACACCTGTTGGTTACACTAATGGATTGCAATGCCGGCTTGCCTCCACTAGATGTCGCTGTACATGACCAGAAATGTTAATATAAAAGTAACATTTTCCTTGATAAAAGCATACGTTTCCTGTTGGTTTGCCATTAGAGAATAACTTTAGGCTTAGCCATTTTTATACTTGCAATATGCTTGGGGAGATATGTTACTGTGTGGCAAAAATACCTTTAGTGTTAACCTTAGTAATTCCTTTCCTTTATTAAATTCTTTTATGACAGAATTAAATTCACAGACCCTCTAAACACACTTAAACTGTTTGACTTGTCCTAAAAATCCATCCTTTAAACAAGCAGCTATTTTCTTTTAGGAAAAGTATTTGCCATACAAAATCTTTTCCTATATAAAATCTTTTTCTTTATAACCTTCTTTCCATAACTTAGAACATACTATATTGCTAATTTTCAATGAAAAAGTCTTATTAAACGTAATGATAGTAAAACTTTTATGCTTGCTTCTTATTCATAACTATTACTCCTGCTATAAGCAAAAGAACCTTTACTAAGTTTTTCTTGTAATTGTTAATCCTACTATACCACAAAAGTGGCATAGTAAGTAATTTCTGCTTAAAATTTTACTTGCCAAGATATAACATTTCCCTTTGGGGATCTAGGAAGTTACAAACGCAATCCAACATATAATTAAATCTCCTTTCAAATATGTGTCACAAAAAAGTTTTACTATTTGTTGGCAAATTTTGGGAGGAAAGGGTAGAAATAATAAAAAGTATCTGGTGAGGTAGGAGTGCGACTGACTATAATGAGTAGCCCTCAATGTTACTCATCTTTTCGGATTTTCAGCTTAAGATCTTCTATTTCTTAACATTGATATTCAGGATGCTCCTCTGGGCTGCCCCCTTAGCTCTTCAGGGTTTGACTTGAGTGTGTTGCATCCGGGAGTTGATTCCTGTAACTTTTACTGCCTAAGGGGTTGAAAGAACAGTGTTGGGCCCTTCCCAGCTTGGCTTAGGGAAGGAGACAAAGATGAGAGTTTTTACTAATACCAAATTTTCTGGGTTGAATAAAGGTTGTCATATTTCCTGGGGTTGGGCTTCTGCTAGTTGTACTAATTTCTGTTGGAAGTGAGCTACATGTTTAACCAATTTGGAGATTTCCTGCCTGAAAACAACCTTTGAACACACTGATAAGTTTTGTCCTTTCCCAAGTGAAAAGCTTGGTGAAGAATTTTAAGTCCAAAGTTTCTTAAGTTTCTTATTTATTTATTTAATTTATTTATATGTTAATTTTTGAGCCAGGGTGTCACTCTTCTGCCCAGGCAGTAGTGCAGTGGCGTGATCACAGTTCACTGAAGCCTTAACCTCCCAGGCTCAATTGATCCTTCTGCCTCAGCCTCCTGAATAGCTGGGATTACGGGTGCATACCACCATGCCCTGCTAATTTTTGTATATTTTGTAGAGACAGGATTTCGTTATGTGGTCCAGATTGGTCTCAAACTCCTTGGCTCAAATGATTCACCCACCTCAACTTTCTGAAGGGCTGAGATTACAGGTGTGAACCACTGTGCCCAGCCTCAGAGTTTCTTTGTTAGACTTTTGCTTTGATGTTATCCATCTAATGCTGACAGTGGAGTGTAGAAATGTCCCACTGCTGTTATGTGGTTGTATAAATATTTTTGTAGGTCAAAAAGAACTCGTTTTATGAATCTGGGTGCTTCAATATCGAATGTGTATATATTTAGGATAGTTAAACTTTTTTGTTGGAATGTATCCTTTATCCTTATGTAAGCCTTTTACTGTTTGTAATTTTTATTAGTTTAAAGTCTATTGTATCTGATGTAAAAATAGTGACTCCTGCTTTTTGGTTGTTGTTTTCTGTTTGAATGGTAGATCTTACTCCACCCTTTTACTTTGAACTAGTGGGTACTGCCACATGTGACATGGATCTCTTGAAGACAACAGATGATTGGGTCTCGTCTTTTAATCCAGATTGTCACTCTGTATCTCTTAAGTAAGACATTTAGCCCATTCGCATTCATAATTAGTATTGATATGTGTGCTTTTGATCCTGTCATGGTGTTGTTAACTGGTTGTTATATAGACTTTACTGCATAGTTGCTTTATAGTGCCTGTGGGCTATGGGCTTAAGTGGGCTTCTATGATAGCAGATGTCATTCTTTTGAATTCATGTTTAGTATTCCCTTAAGGACCTCTTGTACAGCTGGTCTAGTTGAAATGTATTCCCTCAGCGTTTGCTTGTTACAAAAGGATTTTACTTCTCTTTCACTTATGAAGCTTAGTTTGGCGGGACATGAAATTCTTGGTTGGAATTTCTTTGCTTTAAGGACACTAAAAATAGGCCTCCAATCTTATCTAGCTTACAAGATTTCTGCTGAGAAATCTGCTGCTAACTGCCTCATTATCTCTAGCTGTCTTCATAGTTTTTTGTTTTGCATTGACCTTGACAAATCTAATGACTATGTACCTTGGGAATGCTCATCTTGTATTCTATCTGGCTGATGTTCTCTGTTTGGTCTCTTTACATAATCCCATATTTCTCAGATTTTTTCATTTTTCTTGTTTGTTCTTTTTTTTTTACTGTGCTGATTAAAATAACTCATACTTTAGCTCTGAGCTTCTTTCCTCAGCTTCATCAATTATGCAGTTAATACTTCCAGTTGTGTTTTCTTGAGTAGTGGTTTGTAGTTCTCCTTGAAGAGGTCCTTACACCACTTGTTAGTTGTATTCCTAGGTATTTTATTCTCTGTGTAGTAATTGTGAATGGGAGTTCACTCATGATTTGGCTCTCTGTTTGTCTATTATTGGTGTATAGAAATGCTTGCGATTTTTGCAATTGATTTTCTATCCTGAGATTGCTGAAGTTGCTTATGAGCTGAAGGAGATTTTGGGCTGAGACAATGGGGTTTTCTAAATATACAATCATGTGATCTGCAAACAGAGACAATTTGATGTCCTCTCTTCCTATTTGAATACTCTTTATTTCTTTCTCTTGCCTATGGCCTTAGCCAGAACTTCCAATTCTATGTTGAATAGTAGTGGTGAGAGAGGGCATCCTTGTCTTGTGCCGGTTTTCAAAGGGAATGCTTCCAGCTTTTGCCCATTCAGTATGATATTGGCTGTGCGTTTGTCATACATAGCTCTTGTTATTTTAGGATACCATCCATCGGTACCTAGTTTATTGAGAATTTTTAGCATCAGGGAAATAAGAGGGGACACAAACAGATGGAAATACATTCCAAACTCATAGTTAGGAAGAATCAATATTGTGAAAATGGTCATACTGCCAAAAGTAATTTATCATTTAATGCTATCCCCTTCAGGCTACTAATGACTTTCTTCACAGAATTGGAAAAAACCACCTTAAACTTCATATGGAACCAAAAAAGAGCCCACATAGCCAAGACAATCCTAAGCAAAAAAGCAAAAACAAACATAAAAACAAAAACAAAAAAACAAAGCTGGAGGCATCATGCTACCTGGCTTCAAACTATACTACAGGACTACAGTAATCAAAACAGCATGGTTACTGGTACCAAAACAGAGATATAGACCAATGGAACAAAAAAGAGGCCGCAGAAGGAATGCCACACATCTACAACCATCTGATCTTTGACAAACCTGACCAAAACAAGCAATGGGGAAAGGATTCCCTATTTAATAAATGGTGTTGGGAAAACTGGCTAGCCATACTCAGAAAGCTGAAACTGGATCCCTTCCTTACACCTTATAAAAAAATTAGCTCTAGATGGATTAAATATTTAAACATGAGGCCCGACACCATAAAAACTCTAGAAGAAAACCTAGGCAATACCATTCAGGACATAGGCATGGGCAAGGACTTCATGACTAAACCACCAAAAGCAATGGCAACAAAATCCAAAATAGACAAGTGGGATCTAATTAAACTTAAGAGCTTCTGCATAGCAAAAGAAACAACCATTAGCGTGAACCGGCAACCAAGAGAATGGGAAAAAATTTTTGCAATTTACCCATCAGACAAAGGGCTAATATCTATAATCTATGGACAACTTAAATTTACATGGAAAAAAAACAAACAACCCCATCAAAAAGTGGGCAAAGGATATGAACAGATGCTTTTCAAAAGAAGACATTTATGCGGCCAACAAAAATATGAAAAAAAGCTTATCATCACTGGTCATTACAGAAATGCAAATGAAAACCACATTGAGATACCACCTCACACCAATTAAAATGGTGATCAGTAACAAATCTGGAGACAACAGATGCTGGAGAGGATGTGGAGAAATAGGAACACTTTTACACTGTTGGTGGGAGTGTAAATTAGTTCAACCATTGTGGAAGACAGTGTGGCGATTTCTCAAGGATCTAGAACTAGAAATACCATTTGACCCAGCAATCCCATTACTGGGTATATTCTCAAAGGGTTATAAATCATTTTATTATAAAGATGCATGCATGCATATGTTTATTGTGGCACTGTTCACAATAGCAAAGACTTGGAGCCAACCCAATGCCCATCAATGATATACTGGATAAAAAATGTGGCACATATATACCATGGAATACTATGCAGCCATAAAAAGATGAGTTCATGTCCTTTGCAGGGACATGGATGAAACTGGAAACCATCATTCTCAGCAAACTGACACAAAAACAGAAAACCAAACACCGCATGTTCTCACTCATAAGTGGGTGTTGAACAATGAGAAGACACAGGCACAGGGAGGGGAACATCACATGCTGGGGCCTGTTGGGGAGGGTCTAGGGGAAGAATAGCAGCAGGTGGGGAGATTGGGGAGGGATAGCATTAGGAAAAATACCTAATGTAGATAACGGAGCAATGGATGCAGCAAACCACTACCATGGCATGTGTATACCTATGTAACAAACCTGCATGATCTGCATATGTACCCCAGAACTTAAAGTATAAGAAATTTTTTTAAAAAAAACCTTCCAATTGTATTATGAAATTCTTGTCACAAATATTTCATTCAGCTCATGCTCAGTTTGGGTTCGTCTTAAAATAGGAATTCTATCTTTCAGGCTTGAATTGGTTTATTGGATTGCTTGGCTTCCTTGGATTGAGTTTCGACTTTCTTCTCAATCTCAATGAACTTCCCTGCCATCCAGATTCAGAATTCCATGTCTGTTATTTCAGGCAATTCAGACTGGTTAAGAACCATTGCTGGGGAGCTAGTGGGCTCATTCGGATGTAAGGGAACACTGGCTTTTTCAATTGCCAGAGTTCTTGTGCTGATTCTTGCTCATCTGGGAGGGCTGGTATTTCTTTAATTGAGGTGTAAATTGAATTTCATCTGTTGACTTCTTGAAGTTTTCAGAGGACTATGCCTCTGTTCAAGGTGTGTTGTAGAATTCTTGCTCTTGGTTTCATAGCGGGTAAAATTAGTAAGATGATTTTTGATTTTGTAGTTTGGGCTGCAAATTTAGTAGATAGTAGTTGACAGCAATGGGCAGTAGATAAGCTCTTACTCAGCCACGTGGTTCCTTTGTGCATCTTTGCATTTGCAGTTGTGTATTGCAATGTAAGGGGAAGAGAGGTAACTTTCTCACCAGGTCTGCTGATGGGCTTTGGGGAGCCCCCTCTGATGCTACACTTTACTAGACCAACACCAACCTTGTAAAAGGAGACACAGATAGGTCCCACACCAGCCTGTTTACCTGTGTATTTAAGCCTGCTCAGTTTTTTTGTGAGTATGGGCTCCTCCATTATAGACTTGAGAAATAGCCCTGGGGGCCACCCCAGCAGACACACACCCAGGCCTGCCTACAAGGCATGTGGCCATGTCTCAGGCCTATGAAATTGCCCCATGGGCCACACTCAACAGGTATTTCCCTAGGTCACCAAGGACCTATGTGTCCATGTTCTGGGCCTGAGAAACAGCTCTGAGGGCCATCCCTGGCAGACATGTCTCCAGGCTAGATGAGCAATCACACACAGTGCCCCTGACCAAAGTAATAGCCCCATAGTCCCAACCCCAGTGAGCCAGACATTGACTTGGCCAATCCACTGTGTACATGCATGCACCACTAACCTGAGAAACAGACCAATAAGTCCACCCCCAGCAAAGCCACACCACCACTGCCACACTCTTTTCAGCATGGGCTACTGAGACATTTGTAAATGTCACTATGCCACTAACATGAGTTTCAGCTAAAGAAACTACACAAAGACCACACTACTACATCCACCTAGAACCAAAGCCAACGCACCTTCAGAGTCAACACCCCAAGACCTAACAAAACAAATAAATATTTCTCTATAATACTTATTTCAGGGCTGGGCATGGTGGCTCATGCCTGTAATCCCAGCCCTATGGGAGGCCAAGGTGGGCTGATCATGGGGTCAAAAGATTGAGACCATCCTGGCCAACATGATGAAACCCGATCTCTACTAAAAAAATACAAAAATCAGCTGGTCATGGTGGCGCATGCCTGTAGTCCCAGCTACTCGGGAGGCTGAGGCAGGAGAATTGCTTGAACCCGGGAGGCAGAGGTTGCAGTGAGCCGAGATTGTGCCACTGCATTCCAGCCTGGTGCCTAGTGACAGAGCAAAACTGTCTCAAAACAAACAAACAAACAAAAACAACTTATTTCATAAAATTGGAAGTGGTGACTGTTTCATCAGATACATAGATATCAACATAGGAATAGATAAAATGTGAAAAATGAAACATGACACTTCCAAAGTAACATAACAATTCTCCAGTAACAGATCCCAATTATAAAGAAATATACGAAATGCCAGAAAAAGAATTTGAAATAACAATCTTCAGGAAACTCAGTGAGATACAAGGGCCCAATAAAAAAAGAAAACTACAGGCCAATGCCCTGATGTACATAGACACAAAAATTCTCAAGAAAGTACTAGCAAACTAAATCCAACAATCCATCAAGAAAGATAATGCACCATGATCAAGTGAGATTTATCCCATGAATACAAGGATGGTTCAACATAAGAAAATCAATAAACATGATACATCACATCAACAGAATGAATGGCAAACCCATATGATCCCTATCAAAATACCAATGGCATTCTTCACAGAAATGGAAAAAAAGAAAGCATTTGATAAAATTCAACATCCCTTCATGATAAAAACTCTCAGTAAATTATGTATGGAGGGAAAGTAACTCTGCACAATAAAGGCCATGTGACAAACCTACAGCTAACATCATAGTAAATGGGGGAAAGCCGAGAGCTTTTCCCCTAAGTATTGGAATAAGACAAAGATGCCAACTCTCACTACTCTCATTCAACAGAGTCCTGGAAGTCGTAGCCAGAGCAATTAGGCAAGACAGAGAAATAAAGGGCATCCAAATTGGAAAGAAAGACATCGATACGTTCCTGTTTTCAGATAACATGATTTCATATGTAGAAACCTTAAAGACTTTATCAAAAAACGCTTAGAAGTAATAAACAATTTCAACAAACTTGCTGGATACACAATCAATATACAAAACTCAGTACTGTTTCCATACATGAACAACAAACTACCTGAAAAAGAAATTAAGAAGGAAATCTCATTTATAATAAATACGACAGAAAAATACCTAGAAATAAATGTAATCAAGCAGGTACAAGACCTCTGCGAGGAAAACTACAAAATACTGATTCCATGTTCATGGATCAGAATAATTAATCATGTTAAAATGACCATGCTACCCAAAGCAATCTATAGATTCAATGCAATCCATATCAAAATACTAATGACATTCTTTGCATAATTAGAAAAATTTTAAAAAATTGTATAGAAGCCGGGCGTGGTGGCTCAAGCCTGTAATCCCAGAACTCTGGGAGGCCGAGGCGGGTGGATCACGAGGTCGAGAGCTCGAGACCATCCTGGTCAACATGGTGAAACCCCGTCTCTACTAAAAATACAAAAAATTAGCTGGGTATGGTGGCGTGTGCCTGTAATCCCAGCTACTCAGGAGGCTGAGGCAGGAGGATTGCCTGAACCCAGGAGGCGGAGGTTGCAGTGAGCCGAGATCTCACCACTGCACTCCAGCCTGGATAATAAGAGCGAAATTCCATCTCAAAAAAAAAAAAAAATTTTATAGAAACACAAAAGGCCAGAAACAGCTAAAGGAATACTGAGCAAGAAGAACAAAGTTGTAGATGCTAACTACCAGATTTCAAAATGTACTACAAAGCTATAGTAACAAGAACAACAAAAAGGACACGGTATCAGCATAAAAACAGATACATAGACTAATGGAACAGAACAGATAATTCAGAAATTAACGCATGTGTCTCCAGTCAATTGATTTTTGACAAAGATACCAAGAACACTCATTGGAGAATGGACAGTCTCTTTAACATATGGTGCTGGGAAAACTGGATATCCACATGCAGAAGAATGAAACTAAAATCCCACTTCTCATCTATACAACAATAACCTCCAAATGGGTCAAATAACTAAATATAAGACCTCAAAGTATAAGACCACTAGAAAAAAAGATAGTAGAAACACTTTAGGACATTGGTCTGGGAAAAGGTTTTACGAATAAGATTTCAAATACATAGGCAACAAAAGCAAAAACAAATGGGACCATATAAAACTAAAAAGCTCTGTATAAGAAAGAAAATGATCAACGTAAAGAAAAGACAGCCTACAAAATGAAAGGATATATTTTCAAACTCTTCACCCAATAGGGGATTAATATCCAGAATACACAAGAAACTCAAATATCTCAGCAGCAAAAGAACAAACTATTCAACAAAAAAGGGGTAAATAATCTAAACATATTTCTCAAGAGAAGACATACAAATGGCAATACATCAATATACAAAAATGCTCAACATCACTAAGCAGCAGAGAAATGCAAATCAAAACCACAGTGAGAGCTGGCCACGGTAGCTCACACCTGTAATCCCAGCACTTTGGGAGTCCAAGGTGGGCAGATCACGAGGTCAGGAGATGGAGACCATCCTGGTCAACATGGTGAAACCCCGTCTCTACTAAAAACACAAAAATTAGCTGGGCATGGTGGTTCACGTCTGTAGTCCCAGCTACTTGGGAGGCTGAGGCATGGTGGCTCACATCTGTAGTCCCAGCTACTTGGGAGGCTGAGGCAGGAGAATCACTTGAATCCGGGAGGCAGAGGTTGCAGTGAGCAGAGATCGCACCACTGCACTCTAGCCTGGCAATAGAGTGAGACTCCTTCTTAAAACAAAAACAAAAACAAAACAAAAAACAAAAAACAAAACCCAACCAAACAAACAAAACCCCCACCCAAAACTACAAATGGAACTACCATATGATCTAGCAATCCCACTACTTGGCATTTATCCAAAGGAAGGGAAATCAGAATATGGAAGAAACATGTTTATTACAGCACTATTCACAATAACCAAGATATGAAATCAAACTAGATTTCCAACAAAAGATTAATGGATAAAGCAAATGAGGTATATATACACACAATGGAATATTATTCAGTCATAAAGGGAAGAGAATTCCATCATTTTCCATGACATGGATGGAACTAGAAGACATTATATTAAGCGAAGTAATCCAGGAATAGAAAGTAAATACTGCACATTCTTACTCACATAATGGAAGCTAAAAATGCCGATCTCATAGAAGTGAAAAGTAGAGCAGAAGATACTAGAGGTTGGCAAAGGCAGGAGAAAGAGGAGAATAGGGAAAATTTCTTAAAGGATACAAACTTGTAGCTAGATGGGAGAAGTAAATTCTAGTTATCTATAGCTCCCTAGAATTAGTATAATTAATAGTTATATATTATATAGTTTCAAACAGCTAGAATGAAAAAAAACCTGAATGTTTCCAACACAAAGAAAGAATAAATGTTCAAGGTAATGGATATGCTAATTACCTTTATCTGCTCACTATATATTATATGTATTGAAATATCACTATGTAGCCAATGAATGTGTACAATTATTGTATGCCAATTAAAAGAAAAAGATGTAATTTGTGGGGAGTGGGTGGAGGAGAAAGTGTCATGGTGCCAGACTTGGAGCTTCTTCTCATTGGCTCTTTACTAGGGAACAGCCGGACAATAGGCCAAGTAGCCACTGTGAAGTGCAGGTCGATAAAAATCTCTCATCCCGCTGGCAGGCAGCCAACCTCATTCAAGACATGGGACAGCATCTCAGTGTCTCTCAGCTTACAGTAAACATTGCAATTATTTATATGCACTATTCTTTCACCAAATTCAGTAGGAATCCTTGATGGAGTAAAATGTCTATAGACTGATGAGGAGGCAATGTGAATGAATTAGTGGATTTCACCAGAAACTTTCGAAGAGTGCTGGGTATCAGTGTTTCACTAAAGGAAGACGAGAATTTAGCTCTACTTAGAGGAAACAGAAGTACTTCTGTGAGGAGTGTGATAATATTGTCAACCATGTAATTTTTTGCCAGTGAAAGGGGAGAAACAGGCTCAAATGTTTGAACATGTTATCAAAGTAGCACATGCTTTTCTTCACACCCTAGAGTGCTGGATACTAAATGTGGTGCTTACTTTCAACAGACTTAAGAACTTGTTTTAATTGAAGCCATCATCCTACAAACTCCAAATTTTGAGATCAGCATTGAACATCAACAAACAGATGTGGTAAAATGTACCAAGTTAGTAAGAGAAAGCAAGGATTTGACATCGTATTTCATGGCTATAAAGAGTCTGCATCTCATAACCTTCTCTCTTCAGTACAAACCAACAGTGATATATGTATACACTCATTTGATTTGCAAATGATCCAATTGAGAGATTCCTGTGTCCGTTGATGGAAAACATTGTTGGTAATATATGGATTCTACAGTTACTCTAGAATTGTTAGATGAGCTAAAATATGAGTTTCTAAAAATATTAGAGAAAATACCTGTTAGGTTGAAAAGGATTAGAAACTGAAAAGCCAATCAGGCATTTAATAAACAAAAAATAGATGATATTCATCAGAGACACTACTTCTTTATCTTTGGTTCAGAATTCCATTTTAATAGATAGTATCACTGATGTGCCTACAAACTCGTTTTCAGAAATGGTCTACATTGGCATTCCCTAGGCCACTATTTCGCCCTTTTTTCCCTCTAATTAAGTTCTATGATACATGCACAGAAACTTCAGGTTTGTTACATGGGTTTAAGTGTACCATGGTGGTTTGTTGCACCTACTGACCCATCCTTTAAGGTCCCTTCCCTTACCACCCACCCCCTGACAAGCCCTGGTTTGTGTTGTTTTCCTTCCTGTGTCCACCTGTTTTCATTGTTCAGCTCCCACTTGGGAGTGAGAAAATGTGGTGTTTTGTTTTCTGTTCCTGATTATTTTGGTGAGGACGATGCTTCCAGCTTCATCCATGTCCCTGAAAAGGACATGACCTCATTCTTTTTTACAGCCACATAGTATTCCATGGTGCATATGTACCACATTTTCTTTAAAATTTTTTTAAAAATTTGTTATATTTTACTTTAAGTTCCGGGATACATGTGCAGAATGTGCAGGTTTGCTACATAGATATACATGTGTCATGATGGTTTGCTGCACCTATTGACCCATTCTCTAAGTTCCCTCCTCTTACTCCCCACCTTCCAACAGGCCCTGGTGTCTGTTGTTTCCCTCCCTTTGTCCATGTGTTTTCACTGTTCAACTCCCACTATGAGTGAGAACATGTGGTGTTTGGTTTTCTGTTTCTGTGTTAGTTTGCTAAAAATGATGGCTTCCAGCTTCATCCGTGACACTGCAAAGGATATGATCTCATTCTTCTTTATGACTGCATAGTATTCCATGTTTGTATGTGTACCACATTTTCTTTATCCAGTCTATTACTGATGGACATTTGGGTTGGTTCCATGAAGTTTCTATTGTAAATAGTGCTGTAATAAACATACATGTGCATGTGTCTTTATGGTAGAATGATTTGTATTCCTTTGGGTATATACCCAGTAATGGGATTGCTGGGTCAAATGGTATATCTGGTCCTAGATCCTTGAGGAATTACCGTACTGTCTTCCACAGTGGTTGAACTAATTTACATTCCCTCCACAGCCTCACCAGCATCTATTGTTTCTTGACATTTTAATAATCGTCATTCTGACTGTCATGTTCATACCCAAACCCTATTCTTTGATAGGGTTGTTTGTTTGTTTGTTTTTCTTGTAAATTTATTTAAGTTCCTTGTAAGTTCTGGATATTAGCCATTTGTCAGATGGGTAGATTGCAAAAATTTTCTTGCATTCTGTAGGTATGATAGTTTCTTTTGCTGTGAAGAAGCTATTTAGTTTAATTAAATCCCATTTGTCAATTTTTTGCTTCTGTTGAAATTGTTTTTGGTGTTTTATTCATGAAGTCTAGTACTTACTGCCTCAACTTCAAAACTTTTTGTTGGTCTATTCAGGATTTGACTTCTTTCTGGTTTAGTCTTGGGAGACTGTATATGTCCAGGAATTTGTCAATTTCTTCTAGATTTTTTAGTTTATTTGTGTATGGGTGTTTATAGTATTCTCTGATGGTAGTTTGTATTTCTGCGGGGTCAGTGGTGATATACCCTTTATTATATTTTATTGTGTCATTTAATTATTCTCTCTTTATTAGTCTAGTTAGTTGTCTATTTTGTTAAGTTAAAAAAAACAGCTTCTGGGTTTATTGATTTTTTTGGAGAGTTTTTTTGTGTGTCTCTATCTCCTTCAATTCTGCTCTAAGTTATTTCTTGTCTTCTGCTAGTTTTTGGATTAGTTTGCTCTTGCTTCTCTAATGCTTTTAATTGGGATGTTAGGGTGTCAACTTGAGATCTTTCTAACTTTCTGACTTGGGTATTTAGTGCTATAAATTTCCCTTTAGCACTGCTTTTGCTGTATCCCATAGATTCTGGCATGGTGTCTCTTTGTTCTCATTGGTTTTCAATAACTTCTTGATTTCTGTCTTAATTTTATTATTTACCCAGGAGTTATTCAGGAGCAGGTTGTTCAAATTCCATGTAATCATGTGGCTTTGAGAGAGTTCCTTAATCCTGAATTCTAATTTGATTGCACTGTGATCAGACTGCTGGTTATGATTTCAGTTCTTTTGTATTTGCTAAGGAGTGTTTTGCTTTCAATTATGTGGTCAATTTTAGAATAAGTGCCATGTGGCACTGAAAAGAATGTGTATTCTGTTGATTTGGGATGGAGAGTTCTGTAGATTTCTATTAGGTCCACTTGATCCAGAGCTGAGTTCAAGTCCTGAATATTCTTGTTAATCTTTGGTCTCACTGGTCTGTCTAATATTGACAGTGAGGTGCTAAAGTCTCTCATTATTATTGTGTGGTAGTCTAAGTCTCTTTGTAAGTCTCTAAGAGCTTGTTTTATAAATATGGGTGCTCCTGTATTGGGTGCCTGTATATTTAGTATAGTTAGCTCTTCTTATTAAATTGATCCCTTTGCCATTACAAAAGGCTCTTCTTTGTCTTTTTAAAATCTTTGTTGGTTTAAAGTCTGTCTTGTCAGAGACTAGGATTGACGAGAATTTGCTTTTTATTTATTTGGTAAATTTTCCTTTATCCCTTTATTTTGAGCCTATGTGTGTCTTTGCACATAAGATGAATCTTCTAAATACAGCACATTGATGGGT
The DNA here is from genome assembly GCF_048565385.1 of Saimiri boliviensis. Classification (NCBI taxonomy): domain Eukaryota; kingdom Metazoa; phylum Chordata; class Mammalia; order Primates; family Cebidae; genus Saimiri; species Saimiri boliviensis. The sequence goes on from NC_133459.1 coordinate 100,665,802, forward strand.
CTTGACTTTTTATCCAATTTGCCAGTCTGTGTCTTTTAATTGAGATATTGATCCCATTTACATTTAAGGTTAGTATTGTTATATGTGAATTTGATCTTGTCATCATGATGCTATCTGGCTATTTTTCACACTAATTAATGTGGTTTCTTTATAGTGTCATTGGTCTTTATATTTTTGTGTATTTTTGCAGGGCTGGTATCAGTTTTGTCTTTTTATATTTAGTGCTTTCTTCAGGAGTTCTTGAAAGATAGGCCTGGTGGTGATGAAATCCCTCAGCATCTGCTTGTCTAAAGAAGATTTTCTTTTTTGCTTATATAGCTTAGTTTGGCTGGATATGAAATTCTGGGTTGAAAATTCTTTTCTTTCAGAATGTTGAATATTGACTCTTAATCTTTTCTGGTTGTAGAATTTCTGCTGAGAGGTTTGCTGTTAGTCTGATGGGTTTCCCTTTGTAGGTGACCTGGCCTTTCTCTCTGGCTGCCCTTAACACCCTTTTTCTTCATTTTGGCCTTGGAAAATCTGATGATTATGTGTCTTGGGGTTGATCTTCTTGGAGAGTATCTCAGTGGTGTTCTCTACATTTCTGGAATTTGCATGTTGGCCATCTTTCTAGGTTTTCCCTTTCCAGGGAAGTTCTCCTGGGTAATATCCTGAAGTGTGTTTTCCAGCTTGTTTCCATTATCCCTGTCTCCTTCAGGTACTCCAATCAATTATAGGTTCAGCCTTTTTATGTAGTCCCATGTTTCTTAGAGGTTTGTTTGTTCCTTTTTAATCTTTTTTCTCTAATCTTGACTCCAAGCTTTATTTCAGCAAAGTGGTCTTCAAACTCTGATATCCTTTCTTCAGCTTGGTTGATTTGGCTATTGATAAATGTAGAGGAAAATATAAGCTAAAAACTCTTGATCCTAATGTGCAGGACTGAAATTATGGATTCCAGTACCACACACTGCTAAAAGCACCAGACCTGCCCTTGTTAAAAATTAGTTGATCTATAAAGTTGGAATTTATATCTGCACTGTCTATTCTGTTTCATTGGGCTATGTGTCTGTTTTTGTGCCAGAACTATACTGTTTTGATTACTATTGCTTTATAATATAATTTGAAATCAAGCAGTATAATTTTTCCAAACTTGCTTTTCTTTCTCATGAGTTTTTAGACTACTCTAGGACTGTTATGATTCTGTAAAAATTGTAGACTTGTTTTTTCTTTTTTTTTTAATTTTTTAAAATTAATTTATTTACTTCAGGTGCATACTATATTTGGCATTTCTCCCCATGTTATCCCTCCCCATCCTCCCCTCCCTTCCCATCCCCTGCTGTCTCTCCCTACCCCCCTCAACTACCCCCAGTGTGTGATGCTCCTCTCCTTGAGTCCACATGTTCTTGTTGTTCAACACCCACCTATGAGTGAGAACATATGGTGTTTGGCTTTCTGTTCTTATATTAGTTCGCTGAGAATGATGGTTTCCAGATTCATCCAAGTCCCTACAAAGGACACAAACTTGTTTTTTATGGCTGCGTAGTATTCCATGGTGTACATGTACCACATTTTCTTTGTCCAATCTATCATTTATGGGCGTTTGGGTTGATTCTATGGAAGTCTAGTATTTCTTTTTTTTTAGAGACAGTTTCCAGTTGACACTTAGAAACAGGTTATTCATTTTCCAAGTGGTTATGCGGGTTTGTGTGTGTTTCTTGATCCTGAGTCCTATTCTGACTGCGCTGTGGTCTAACAGACTGTTTGTTATGATTTCTGTTCTTTTGCGTTTGCTGAGGGGTGATTTGCTTCCAATGATATGGTCAATTTTAGAGTATGTGCAATTTGGTGCTGAGAAAAAATGTATATTCTGTGGATTTGGGGTGGAGTGTTCTATATATGTGTATTAGGTCCACTTGGTCTAGCTCTGCATTCAAGTCCTGGATATCTTTGTTAATTTTCTGCTTATTTATCTAATATTGACAGTGGAGTGTTGAAGTCTCCCACTATTATTGTGTGGGAGTCTAAATCTTGTTTTAGGTCATTAAGAACTTGCTTCATGTATCTGGGTGCTCCTGTGTTGGGGACGTATGTATTTAGGGTACTTAACTCTTCCTGTTGGATTGATTCTTTGACCATAATGTAGTGTCCTTCTTTGTCTCTTTTGATCTTTGTTGAAGTCCATTTTATCAGAGACTAGGATTACAACCCCTGCTTTTTTTGTTCTCCATTTGCTTTATAAATCTTCTTCTATCCCTTTATTGTGAGTCTATGTGTGTCTTTGTATGTGAGATGGGTTTCCTGAATACAGCACACCGATGGGTTCTGACTTTTTATCCAGTTTGCCAGTCTGTGTCTTTTGATTGGAGCATTTAGGCCATTTACTTTCAATGTTAATATTGCTATATGTGATTTGATTCTGCCATTTTGTTACTGACTGGTTTTCTTTCCCATTAGTTGCCTCATTTTCTTCATTGCATTTTTGGTCTTTGCCAACTGGTTTGCTTTTGCAGTGACTGGTACTTGTTCCTTTCCATGCTTAGAGTTTCTCTCAGGAGCTCTCATAGGGCAGGTCTGGTGGTGACAAAATCTCTCAATAATTCCTTGTCCATAAAGGATTTTATTTCTCCTTCACTTACAAAGCTTAGTTTGGCTGGATATGAGATTCTGGGTTGAAAGTTCTTTTCTTTAAGGATGTTGAATATTGGCCTCCACTCTCTTCTGGCTTGTAGGGTTTCTGCAGAGAGATCTGCTGTGAATCTGATGGGCTTCCCTCTGTGGGTGACCTGGCCTTTCTCTCTGGCTGCCCTTAGCATTTTTTCCTTCATTTCAACCCTGGTGAATCTGATGATTATGTGCCTTGGGGTTGCTCTTCTTGAGGAATATCTTTGGGGAGTGCTCTGTATTTCTTGAATTTGAAATTTGGACTGCCTTGCCAGACTTGGGAAGTTCTCCTGGATAATATCCTGGAACATGTTTTCCAGCTTGGATTCATTCTCCCCATCATATTCAGGTATACCGATCAAGCGTAGATTAGGTCTTTTCACATAATCCCATATTACTTGGAGGCTTTGTTCATTTCTTTTCACTCTTTTTTCTCTTGTCTTGCCTTCTCTTTTTATTTCATTGAGTTGATCTTCAATCTCTGATATCCTTTCTTCTCCTTGATTGATCTGGCTATTAGAACTTGTGTTTACTTCACGTAGTCCTTGTGCTGTGTTTTTCCACTTCATCAAGTCGTCTATGTTCTTCTCTATGCTGGTTATTCTAATTAGCATTTTGTCTAACTTTTTTTCAAGGTTTTTGATTGCTTTGCTTTGAGTTAGAACATGTTCCTTTAGCTCAGAAATGTTTCTCACTAGCCACCTTCTGAAGCCTTTTTCTGTCAATTCGTCGCACTCCTTGGTCAAGTTGTGATTCTGTGCTGTTGAGGAGTAGTGATGCCTTGAAGGAGAAGAGGTGTTCTGGTCTTTGATGATGGTTTCATCTTTTTTGTGCTGTTTTTTTTTCCGTCTTTGTGGATTTACCTGGCTGTGGTGTCAGGGAGCTGCTTGATGAGGTTGCTTGTCTGCCCAGGAAGGCCAGGTTTCTGTAGTTCTCTAACATCACATTCCTATATAAATTCCGCTGTGCAGGGTCCAGGCATTGCCACTCCTCCAGAGAGAATTCTATGGCCATATCCCTAAATGTCAATGGTTCCATTTCTAGGCTTCTAGGGGGTCCTGGCGTCGTAGCTGTAGATCTCCAATACCTGCAGGTCACAGGGCCACACAAGCCAGGCGTCTAGGCGAACAGGACACAGAGCAGTGGAATCGAGACCCGGAGCTGCCGCTACCGTTTTTTCTATTTTTGCAAAAAAAAATGCCATTGGAATTTTGATAAGGATTGTATTGAATCTGTAGATCTTCTGAGGTAGTATAGAGATTTTAGCAATTTTAATTCTTCTAATCCATAAACACTGGATGTTTATGGATTTTTTCAATGTACAGGTGTTTCACTTCCTTGGTTAAATTTATTCCTAGGTATTTTATTCTTTTTGATACTTTCATGAATAGATTTGTTTCTTGATTTATTTTTCAGATAGTTTGTTATTGATGCAAGAAATGCAAGTGATCATTTAACATTAATTTTGTAACCTGCAACTTAACTGAATTTATTTATAAGTTTTGTCTACCTAAAGAGCAACACAGAGAGTCGTTCTTCAATGACATAAATTTATTCAGGAAATGAACAGGGAATTATAGTCTGGGATACAAGTTCTAGAACAGATCATAGGCATATCCAAAGGTGTTAGGACAAGGAGAAGCTATTAAGGCAATAGGGGGAAGTTTATGCAAGCTGTCTTAAAACAAAGTTGATCAGTCACAGAAGTTCATTGCAGGAACTGGTGATTACTCACTGGTAACACTAATTGCCTTTGGGAAGATGTCTTCATAGAAGCATTTTATCTGGATTTTTTTGGTGTGTGCTTTCAGAGAGTTCTTATAATAGTTGTAATATGCACATGGACATATGTGCATAAGACCATCAGAGAGTCTTTCTAATAGTTCTTATCTCAGATATACAAGCATGAGATTCCCTCCTTCATGACCTGCTATCTCTGCAGCCTTGGGTCTGACATAAGTGACTCAATTTTTTCACGAATATCTTTTATATTTTCCCCTTTGGATCAAGATCTTTCTCTAAAAGCATTCCTGATAAATTAACCTGTAATTAGGTTTTAATTGTCTTTCAGTGTTGGAATTGACCTGTCCTGGTGGGTCTGGTCCCAGATTGGGAAGTAGGTATGATAGCTAACAATTCTGAGTCAATGTCAAGATTCTTTTGCCCGCATTTGAGCAACAAGGATGTCTAGAAAGAGTGGCTGTCAGGACAAGTTTTCATGGAGTTCACTCGCAAGTTAAATTTTGTCAGTTCCATAGGTGTTGAAAGTATTCTTTAAGTGCTTGACAACATTATTCTGTTAGGTGTTGTATGACTGTAGAAATTTGACCAACAATAGGTACAAAGTTTTAAAAGAATAATACAACCACAATATAATAACTCAAATTTGTATAATAGTTCTGAGCTATGGATCTGGGTTTACAGGAACCAACTAATCACATTGAATGGCCATGGAGAACTGGGTGAGACTATGGTAGTGAGAAATTAGAAGAAACTAGAAGAATTTGGGATTTAGTTCAGATTGTAAAATAACAAAAATTCAAAAACAATAAACAGGGCCACAATATGGTAATAGGTATACCATAATTTTTCATTTATTTATTTATTTTGAGATGGAATCTGTCATCCAGGCTGGAGTTCAGTGGTGCAATCTTGGTTCACTGCAACCTCTGCCTCCTGGGTTCAAGTGATTCTCCTGCCTCAACTTCCTGAGTAGCTGGAGCTACAGGCACGTTCCACTATGCCCAGTTAATTTTTTGTATTTTTAGTAGAGACCTGGTTTCACTGGGTTAGCCAGGATGGTCTTGATCTCCTGACCTTGTGATCCACCCACCTCAGCCTCCCAAAGTTCTGGGATTACAGGCATGAGCCACCATGCCCGGCTATAATTTTTCTTTAGAAAAAAAAAATCACACAAGAAAATAGAGACAAGGAGTATGTCTGGGAGACTGTGGATCAATAACAAAAGGGCACCTGAAATCATATTAACAACAGTCAAAATTTTAAAAACAAATTTCTACGAATGTCTTTCTTGTTAGTCCAAATTTTTTTAAAAAAGGACAAAACTTTAAACACTTTTTTTCTTTCAACGAGGCATTATGGATAGAGTCAAGAAATCTTAAATCTTACCTTTTGTTTGCTTTTCTCAGGTTTCTCAGAAATACTTTTTTTTTTTTTTTTTTTTTTTTGTATTTTTTAGAGATAAGGTTTCACTATGTTGCTCAAACTGATCTTGAACTCCTGGCTTCAAGTGATCCTCCTGCTTCAGTCTTCTGAGTATCTTGGAGAAAGTCTAGAAAGAGTGAGCCAAGTATAAGCCTCTGTAACTGACTTTTGAGTCTCATCTGAAGATTCTAGAGTGAATGGGATATTCCAGCCTTTAAAGTCACACTTGGTGCAAAAATTAAATTAATATAACATATATTCACAGGAGAAAAGCCCAGTACAAATTTTATGTGGCATGGGAGCCCACATAAGGAAGTAAAGGCCCCAATGAAACAGTTAGAGTCAGTTACCAATATGCTGGATTGGACAAAGAATAGTAAACTCTCAAAATGTGACTAAATAATATGAGGAGACTTAAAAGTCATATTATTCTAATAAGGTATATATATATATGTTATTCTTAAAGATAAGGATGTTGCCTTTTCTTCCAGTATAGGGAGGCTGACTTTCACATGGGAAGTTTATCATTTTAAAAAATGAATAAAGGTCAAGGTGATCTCTATGTACCTGCTATTTTTCAAGTCTGTTTAAAAAAAAATAGAGATGGGGGGTCTCTCTATGTTGCCCTGGCTGGTCTTGAACTCCTGGGTTCAAGTGATCCTCCCACCTTGGCCTCCCAAAGTGCTGGGAATACAGGCATGAGTCACCACACCCAGCTCTCAAGTGTCTTTAACTTAAATAGTCAATATGCCAGAATAGCGTATTCTAACTTCTTAGAAATTTCACGTATAAAAATAAGAGTTGGTAGCTGTGAAGAGAATTGTGTTAGTACCTGAGAAATTTTGGAAAAAATGAGCTCTACCAGAGAAGAATAAAGAAGAGGAGGAGTTGTAGGAAGAGAAGAGGAAGTCTTTGGAGAAGAAAGAGACTCAGCCAGATTTGAGACAGTATTTTACAGTGAAGTAATTCTTGTGTTCTAAGTGCATTTTGAAGCCTAAGATGACAATTAAAAATGTACAACTCATTTGGACTGTTTAACTTTATAGGCATAATTTTCTAATATAACTCTAAGAAAACAATTTTGGAAAGTTTGAGTGACTTTTCTTATGGACGTGGGAATTCTGAGTTATTTTTGGTGTAATTTGTTCATTGCTTTAAAAATCTGTACAAAGAACGGCTGTAATGTTTGAACATATAACCAGTGGGAGTTCCTGAAAGCGTTGCATGCTTTAGAATTGAAAAAAATCTCATTTTGTTTCATATTAATCACTCATGTGCTAAAGAAAATCTTATTGGCTTGATATGTTTATCTTTGCTTTTGAAAGATGTTCAGAAATGTGGGGAGAGAGAGAAGAAAAGTGAAAGGACAAAATCATTTATGGACATGCATAAATAACCAAAACCAAAACCAAATGTACTCACCAGAAAGATAAGCCAACTTTATACAAGAAAAGATTTACCATAAATGACATAAAAGTCTTTTATGGTACCAGGAGGGATTTAAGGTCCTTTATTAAAGTGGCCTTATCTAAATTAGATACCAAATAAAGAAAACAAACTTAATCAACAGGAGGAAGTGCAAGAATCCAAGAGGAGATTCACTAAGGTGAAAGGGCAACTCATAGATACAGAGAGCCTAAGAAGCTCAGGTGGATACTGCACACAATTCCAGGGGCTGATGATTCTTCCAAGGTGAGCTTTTCTGGATCTCACATCTGACACCACATTATGTTAACCTAAAGTAACAACAGAGAGGGTGGTTCTCCAAAGAAATAAATTTATTTGGGAATAAGTAGGAGGTTATAATGTGGGATATTCATGCTATCATTGATGGCATATGTGAGGAGGTTACTTATGAAAGGGGGAAGTCATTAAAGGTAAAAGTTTATGCAAGCTGTCTTAAAACGAAGTTTAGAAGAGGGTGGAGCAAGATGGCAGAATAGAATCTTACATCATTCATCCCCCTCACAGGAACAACACATTTATTTTAATTTTTTTTAAAATTTCACTTTAAGTTCTGAAATACATGTGCAGGACGTGCAGGTTTGTTACATAGGTATACATGTGCCATGGTGGTTTGCTGCACTTATCAACCTGTCATCTAGGTTTTAAGCCCCACATGCATTAGGTACTTTTCCTAAAGCTCTCCCTCCCCTTGTCCCGCACCCCTCAACATGTCCTGGTGGGTGATGTTCCCCTCCCTGCTTCCATGTGTTCTTATTGTTCAATTCAGACTTATAAGTGAGAACATGCACTGTTTTGTTTTCTGTTCCTGTTTGGTTTTCTGTTAGTTTGCTAGAATTATGGCTTCGAGCTTCATCCATGTCCCTGTAAAGGACATGAACTCATTCTTTTTTATGGCTGCATAGTATTTCATGGTGTATATGCATCACATTTTCTTTATTCACGAATTGATGGGCATTTGGGTTGGTTCCAAGTCTCTGCTATTGTAAATACTGCTGCAATAAACATATATGTGCCTGTGTCATTATAGTAGAATGATTTATAATTCTTTGGAGATACCCAGTAATGGCCTCACAATTATGTCAAAAGGCAAAGGAGGAGCAAAGTCACATCTTATATAGTGGCAGGCAAGAAAGCATGTGCAGCAGACCTCCTTTTCATAAAACCATCAGATCTCATGAGACTTATTTACTATCTTAAGAGAACAGCATGGGAAAACCCACTCCTATGATCCAATTACCTCCCATTGTGTCCCTCCCATGACATGTGGGGATTATGGGAGTTATAATTCAAGATGTGATTTGATTGGGGACACACCTAAACCATATCAAGGTCTGACCCAGTACAGTTCCAGTGATAGGTGGCCACAGAGGGCTTTCATTATCACCACTTTAGTTCCAGGCAGCTCAGCACATGCAGAGATTCTGTTTATTTTGGAGAAAGTAAGGAAAAAGAACAAGAGCCTCTGTATGGTAATATAGAGGATTCTTCTGGATATTATCCAAGACCACTAAGGCAGTACCTCTGCAAATCTTCATAAACACAAGTATTACTGGACTTGGGGCCCAATTCCTTTGAATATCTGGAAAGCCTTCTCAAACAGGATGGGGACAAACATGCTCAGACTGTAGAGACTACAATTAATACTTAACTCTTCAATGCCCAGACACTGATAAATATTTACAAACATCAAGATATCCAGGAAAACATGACCTCACGAAACTAACTTAATAAGGCACCAAGGACCAATTCTGAAGAAACAGAGATATGTAACACTTCAGACAGAATTCAAAATAGCTTCAGAATTCAGGAAACTCAAAGAAATTCAATATAACAAAGAGAAGGAATTCAGAGTTTTATCAGATAAATTTAACAAAGAGATTGAAATAATTTAAAATAATCACATTTTTTAGCAGAAATTCTGGGGCTAAAAAATGCAAATGGCAGGCTGGGCACAGTGGCTCATGCCTGTAATCCCAGCACTTTGGGAGGCCAAGGCAGGTGGATCACCTGAAGACAGGAGTTTGAGACTGGTCTTTCCAACATGGCAAAACCCCATTTATACTAAAACTTAAAAAAAATTAGCCAGGCATGGTGATGGGCACCTGTAATCCCAGCTACTTGGGAAGCTGAGGCAGGAGAATTGCTTGAACTCAGGAGGCAGAGGTTGCAGTGAGCAGAGATCACACCATTGCACTGCAGCGTGGTTGACAGAGTGAGACTCTGTCTCAAAAAATATATATATGCAAATGGAATACTGAAGAATGAATCAGAGTCTTTTAACAGCAGAATTGATCAGGCAGAAGAAAGAAATAGTGAGCCTGAAGACAGGCTATATGAAAATACAGTCAGAGGAGATAGATAAAAGAAAAAAGAATAAAAAACAATAAAGCATGCCTATGGGATCTACAAAATAGCCTCAAAAGGGCAAATTCAAGTTACTGGCCTTAAAGAGAAGGCAAAAGGAGGAAGAGAGAGAAAGAGAGAGAGAGAGAAAGAGAGGAATAGAAAGTCTATTCAAAGGAATAAAAATAGAGAACTTCTCAATTCTAGAGAAAGATATCAACGTCCATATACAAGAAGCTTATAGAATATTGTATTAGTCTGTTTTTATGCTGCTGATAAAGACATACCCAAGACTGGGAAGGCAAAAAAAAAAAAAAAAAAGAGAGAGAGAGAGAGAGGCCTCATAATCATGGTAGAAGGCAAGGAGGAGCAAGGAGAAGCAAGTCACATCTTACATGGATGTTGGCAGACGAAAGAGAGCTTGTGCAGGGAAACTCTCAGTTTTAAAACCATCAGATCTCATGAGACTCATTCACTATCATAAGAACAGCACAGGAAAGACCAGCCCCCCAATTCAATCACCTCCCACTGGGTTTTTCCCATGACATGTGGGAATTAACAATTCAAGATGAAATTTGGGTGGGTACACAGCCAAAGCATATCAAACACCAAGCATATTCACCCAAAAGAAGCCAGCCTCAAGGCATCTAATTATTAAATTTCCAAAGGTCAAAAAAAAAAAATCCTAAAAGCAGCAAGAGAAAAGAAACAAATAACATACAATGGAGTGCCAATATGTCTGGCAGCAGACTTTTTTCTTGGAAACATTACAGGCCAGAAGAAAGTCACATGACATATTTAAAGTGCTTACAGGAAAAAAAAAAAAAAACACACAACAACAACAACAACAAAAAACTTACCTTAGAACAGTATATTCAGCAAAAATATCCTCCAAACATGAAGGAGATATAAAGACTTTTCCAGACAAACTAAGCTGAAAGATTTCGTCAATACCGGACATGTCCTACAAGAAATGCTAAAGGGAGTACTTCAGTCAGAAAGCAAAGGACATTGATGAACAATTAGAAATTCTCTCAAGATACAAAACTCACTAGTAATAATAAGCATACAGAAAAACGCAGAACAGTGTAACATTTTAAGTAGAAAAACTAAGTTATTAATGAAAGAAAAATAACTACAACAACTTTTCAAGTCATAGACATACAATAAGACATAAAGAGAAACAACAAAAAGTTAAAAAGTGGTGGTGCAAAATTAAAGGATAGAGTTTGTATTAGTTTTTGTTTTATTTTTTTTGCATGTTTGTTTATGCAATGTGTTATCATCAGTTTAAAATAATGGGTTACAAGATAGTATTTGCAAGCCTCATGGTAACCTCAAATCATAAAACATACAACATATACAAAGAAATAAAAGAAATAAATAAAATTATACCACCAGGGAAAATTACCTTCACTAAAATTTGGAAATCAGGAAAAAAGAAGAGAAGAACACAAAACAAGCAGAAAACAAAAATAGTGGGAGTAAGCCCCTACTTATCAAAAGTAACGTTGAATGTAAATGGACTAAACTCTCCAATCAAAAGACGTAGACTGGCTGAATGGATGATGAAATAAAACTCAGTAATCTGCTACCTGCAAGAAACACACTTCACCTATAAAGAGACACAGACTAAAAATAAAGGGATGGAAAGAGATATTCCATGAAATGGAAACCAAAAAAGAGCAGGACAATAATACCTATATCAGACAAAAATAGATTTTCAGATGACAACTGTAAGAAGAGAAGAGACTATTAAGATCAGAGCAGAACTGAAGGAGATAGAGACACAAAAAAACCCTTCAAAAAATCAATAAATCCAGTAGCTGAGGTTTTGAAAAGATCAATAAAATTGACAGACCACTACCCAGATTAATAAAAAAGAAAACAGAGAATAATCAAATAAATACAATAAAAAATGATAAAGGCAATATCACCACAGATTCCACAGAAATGCAAACCACCATCAGAGATTACTACAAACAACTCTATGCATATAAACCAGTAAACCTGGAAGAAATGGATAAATTCCTGGACACTTACAACCTCTCAAGCCTAAACCAAGAAGTCGAAACCCTGACTAGACCAGTAATAAGGGCTGAAGTTGAGGCAGCAATTAATAGCTTACCAACCAAAAAAAGCCCAGACAGGTGGGTTCACAGCTGAATTCTACCAGATATACAAAGAGGAGTTGGTATCACCCCTTTTGAAACTATTCCAAACAATCCAAAAGAGAGAATCCTTCCCAAGTCATTTTATGAGACCAACATCATCCTGATACCAAAACCTGGCAGAGACTCAACAAGAAAAGAAAACTTCGGGCAAATATCCATGATGAACATAGAAACAAAAATCTTCAATAAAATACTGGCAAGCTGATTGCAACGGCACATCAAAAAGCTTATCCATCACAATCAAGTAGGCTTCATCCAGGGGATGCAAGGCTGGTTCAACATACGCAAGTCTATAGACATAATTCACCACATAAACAGAACCAAAGACAAAAACCACATTATTATCTCAATAGATGCAGAGAAGGCCTTTGACAAAATTCAACAGCACTTTATGCTAAAAAACTCTCAATAAACTAGGTATTGACAGAACATATCTCAAAATAATAAAAGCTATTTACAACAAACCCACAACCAATATCATACTGAATGGGTAAAAACTGAAAGCATTCCCTTTGAAATCCAGCACTAGACAAGGATGTCCTCTCTCACCACTCCTATTCAATATAGTATTGGAAGTTCTAGCCAGAGCAATCAGGCAAGAAAAAGAAATAAAGGGTATTCGATTAGGAAAGGAGGAAGTCAAATTGTCTGTATTTGCAGATGACATGATTGTATATTTAGAAGACCCTATCATCTCAGCCCAAAATCTCCTTAAACTGATAAGCAACTTCAGCAGTCTCAGGATACAAAATCAATGTGCAAAAATCACAAGCATTCCTGTACACCACTAACAGACTTAAAGAGAGCCAAATCAAGAGTGAACACCCATTCACAATTGCTACAAAGAGAATAAAATACCTAGGAATACAACTATCAAAGGTTGTAAAGGACCTCTTCAAGGAGAACTACAAAGCACTGCTCAACGAAATAAAAGAGGACACAAACAGATGGAAAAACATTCCATGCTCATGGTTAGGAATAATCAATATTGTTAAAATGGCCATACTGCCCAAAGTAATCTAGAGATTCAATGCTATCCCCATCAAGCTACCAATGACCTTCTTTACAGAATTGGAAAAAAAAAAGACCTTACATTTCATATGAACCAAAAGAGAGCCCGCATAGCCAAGTCAATTCTAAGCATAAAGAACAAAGCTGGAGGCATCATGCTATCTGACTTCAAACTATACTGCAAGGCTACAGTAATCAAAACAGCATAGTACTGATGCCAAAACAGAGATGTAGACCAATGGAACAGAACAAAGGCCTCAGAGGTAATGCCACACATCTACAACCATCTGATCTTTGACAAACCTGACAAAAAGAAGCGATGGGAAAGCATTCCCTGTTTAATAAATGGTGTTGGGAAAACTGGCTAGCCGTGTGCAGAAAGCAGAAACTGGATCCCTTCCTGACACCTTACACTGAAATTAACTCTAGATGGACTAAAGACTTAAACATAAGACCTAACACCATAAAAACCTTAGAAGAAAATCTAGGCAAAACTATTCAGGGCATAGACATAGGCAAGGACTTCATGACTAAACCACCAAAAGCATTGGCAACAAAAGCCAAAATAGACAAATTGGACCTCATTAAATTCCAGAGCTTCGGCACAGCAAAAGAAACAATCATTAGAGTGAACTGGCAACCAACAGAATGGGAAAATATTTTTGCAATCTACCCATCTGACAAAGGACTTATATCCAAAATGTACAAAGAACATAAACAGATTTACAAGAAAAAAAACAAACCCATACAAAAGTGGGCAAAGATATGAACAGACACTTTTCAAAAGAAAACATACATGAGGACAACAATCATGAAAAAATGCTCATCATCACTGGTCATTAGAGAAATGCAAATCAAAACCACCTTGAGATACCATCTCATGCCAGTTGGAATGGCAATCATTAAAAAATCTGGAGACAACAGATGCTGGACAGGATGTGAAGAAATAGGAACTCTTTTACACTTGGTGGGAGTGTAAATTAGTTCAACCATTGTGAAAGACAGTGTGGTGATTCCTCAAGGACCTAGAAATAGAAATTCCACTTGACCCAGAAATCCCATTACTGGGCATATATCCAAAAGATTATAAATCGTTCTATTATAAGGGCACATGCACACGTATGTTCATTGCAGCACTGTTTACAATAGCAATGACTTGGAACCAAGCCAAATGCCCATCGATGATAGACTGGACATGGAAAATGTGGCACATATACACCATGGAAAAAAATGGTGTATATGTATAAAAAATGATGACTTAGTGTCCTTCGTAGGCACATGGATGAATCTGGAAACCATCATTCTCAGCAAACTGACACAAGAACAGAAAATCAAATACTGCATATTCTTACTCATAGGTGGGCGTTGAACAATGAGGACACATGGACACAGGGAGGGGAGCATCACACACTGAGGTCTGTTGGCGGGGACTAGGGGAGGGACAGTGGGGGTTAGGGAGTTGAGGAGGGATAACATGGGGAGAAATGCCAGATATAGGTGATGGGGAGGGAGGCAGCAAACCACATTGCCATGTCTGTACCTATGCAACAATCCTGCATGTTCTTTACATGTATCCCAGAACCTAAAATGCACAGGTTTACCAATGTAACAAACCTGCACATCCTGCACATGTACCCCTGAACTTAAAATAAAAGTTGGCTAAAAGAAAAACTTCGGGCCAGGCACAGTGGCTCACACCTGTAATACCAGCACTTTGGGAAGCTGAGTCAGGAGGATCACAAGGTCAGGAGTTTGAGACCAGCCTGGCCAAGATGGTGAAACCCCCATCTACTAAAAATGCAAAAATTAGCCAGATGTGGTGGTGTGTGCCTGTAATCCCAGCTACTCAGGAGGCTGAGGCAGGAGAATCACTTGAACCTGGAAGGTGAAGGCTGCAGTGAACTGAGACCATGCCATTGCACTAGAGTGCCATGGCAATAGAGTGAGACTGTCTCAGAAAAGCAAACAAACAAAAAACCTTCAGATAAATAAACCAACAATACATCTTAAAGAACTAGAAAAGCAAGAGTGAACAGTTAGGAGGTTCCTCAAAAAAAAAAAAAAAAAAAAAAAAAGAGCTATAATATAATCCAGCAATCTTGCTTCTGACTGTATACCCCAAAGAAATAAATCAGCATCTCAAAGAGTTACCTGTACTCCTATGTCTGTTGTAGCAGTGTTCACTATAAGCAAGATTTGGAAGCAATCTAATGTCAACAGATGAGTGGATAAACAAAATACCGTACTTAGACACAATGGGGTACTAATCAGCTGTAAATAAGAATGAGATCCTGTCATTTGTAACAATATGGATAGTAGTCATCCATATGACCATCTATAACTAGAGGTCATTATATTAAGTGAAATAAGCCCGGCAGAGAAAGACAAATATCACATGATCTCACTTATTTGTGGGATCTGAAAATTAAGATAATCAAACTTATGGGGATAGAGAGTAGAAGGATGGTTAACATCCTTCTACTGGGAGGCTGGGAAAGATAGTGGAGTGTGGCAGGGAAGTGGGAGTGGTTAATGGGTACAAAGAAAATAGAAAAAAAGAATAATATCTAGTATTTAATAGCACAAAGGGTAACTATAGTCAGAATAATTTAATTATACATTTGAAAATAAATGTGTAATCGAATTGCTTGCAACACAAAAGATAAATGCTTGAGGGGATGAATACCCCGTTTTCCTTGATGTGATTATTACGTATTACATGCCTGTATCGAAATATCTCATGTATTTCATTTATATATATACCCACTAGGTACCACAAACATTAAAAATGAAAAAAGAATTACATTAAAGGTAAATATAAAGAAAAAAAAAGAAAGACCCAGATGATTGAGGGCCTTGAATGCTGGGCTAAAGATTTTGCTGTTTTCTAAGTGATCAGAGACATGGAAGATTTTTGTGTAGAGGAAATAAACCATCAAAATCAAGTTTCACAAATCTTCCAGCAGTGTTGTGATAAACAAGAGGTTTCAACAACATGACCATTGCTACCAAGAGAAATAGAGAGAAAGGAAAGGATGTGAGAGATATATCCTTGCAGCTTATTACCCTTTGAAAGACATAATGTTGTCAAGATGTACAAATTTTGGTCCTGGACAGATTTTATCACCTACCAGTTCTGGGTCTTAGTTTATATACTCTCTCTCCCTTTGTGTGTGTGTGTGTGTGTGTGTGTGTGTGTGTGTGTGTGTGTGTGTGTGTGTTCTCCATAGTTTTTCTGGGATTTCCATTATCCAGTTTTTATTTCATTCTCTATGTGTTTTTTTTTTTCTGTCTTTTTCTATTTTCTATTTCTATTTTCTTTTCCATTGCCTTCTGGAATATTTATTCAAGATGATCATCCAATGACTTATTCATTCTTTGCCTTTATTTATACTATGCTTGCCTTATATTTTGTTTTAATTTCAATTATGCTTTTCACAATTTTGTGATTGTTTCTGCTTCACATATTTAATACCTTCCTTTGTCTCCTTAAAAATAATTTTAATACTTTTAAAATTTCATCTAACCCAATTATTCTGTTTCACATAATATATAATATTCAGCTTTTTCTCTTTTAACAGTTATTGTACTTGATGTTTCCACCTATTCGGTCCCATCAGCTTATGGTTTCCCTTGGATATGCCCTACCCTGCCTTAATATGTATTAGAAAAGAAAGATGGCCAGGAGTGGTGGCTCATGTCTGTAACCCCAGCACCTTGGAAGTCTGAGGCAGGCAGATCACTTGAGGTCAGGAGTTTGACATCAGCCTGGCCAACATGGTGAAACCTCATATCTACTAAAAATACAAAAACTTAGCCAAGCATGGCATGTGCCTGTAATCCCAGCTACTCAGGAGGCTGAGGCAGGGGAATCACTTGAAACTAGGAGGTGGAGGTTGCAGTAAGCCAAGATTGTGCCACTGCATTCCTGCCTGGGCCATGGAGCGAGACTCTGTCTGAAAAAAAAAAAAAAAATTGTAGGCCGGGTGCAGTGGCTCACACTTGTAATCCCAGCACTTTGGGAGGCTGAGGTGGGTGGATCATGAAGTCAGGAGTTCGAGACTAGCCTGGCCAACACGGTGAAACCCTGTCTTTACTAAAAATACAAAAATTAGCTAGGGGTGGTGGTGGGCACCTGTAATCCCAGCTACTCTGGAGGTTGAGGCAGGAGAATTGTCTGAACCCAGGAGTAGGAGGTTACAGTGAGCCAAGATTGCACCATTGCACTCCAGCATGGGCAACAGGGTAAGACTCCATTGTAAAAAAAAAAAAAAAAAAAAAAAAAAAAAAGTAAAAAGAAAGATATTTAAGCCTTAGTCTGCATTTCCCAATGAATTTAGAAGAAAAGGTATATATCCTAAGGAGTTCAAAGAACCACCGCTGATCATTCCAATTAGCTTCCACTCCAAAAGGCAATTTCCCTGGTATGAGTTATAAACTGTACTGCAACACCACATTGATAAAAGTCATTACCTATTTATAATGTACCAGCCAGGGCAGTTTTGTGGAGGGGATGGAGTAGTGACTTCCCAACCATTGGCAGGTAAATCCTGCATCTATTTGCATCAGTGGGTCACCTTAGCATGGGTTTTTCCTACTTTGACTTTATCCTGTCTATATCAGGAGCTTGGCTATTGCTACAGGTTTATTTTCAAAGGGTGGTTAATGATAATACCAGACATAAGACAAAAGTTAAAATAATTTCCTCCACCCTCTTCTGCCCATGATGGTCCTTGGCTTTAGCCTGTAATACTCTACACACACACACACCAGTTCTGAAAGTTTCCTACAGATTGAAAATTTCACAGCTGCCTTTTTTTCATAGCTGCCTTTTTTTTTTTTTTTTTTGTAGTGGTGGTTGTTGCTGTTAATTCCTAAAATCTAAACTTCTCTTTTTTTTTTATTTCTCCAGAGGTCAGCAGTCTGTACTGGTTCAACATCTTGATTAGAATCAAGGATTTTAGCTGGGTGCAGTGGCTCACGTCTGTAATTCCAGCAGTTTGGGAGGCCGAGGCAGGCAGCTCATTTGAGGTCAGGAGTTAAGAGATCAGCCCGGCCAAAATGGTGAAACCCTGTCTCTATTAAAAATGCAAAAAAAATGAGCCAGACATGGTGGTGCGTGCCTGTAATCCCAGCTACTCAGGAGGCTGAGGCATAAGAATTGCTTGAATCCAGGAGGCGGAGGTGGCAGTGAGCTGAAATCATGTCACTGCACTCCAGCCTGGAGTGAAAGAGTGAGAGTGAGACCCTGTCTCAAAAAAAAAAAAAAAAAAAAAAAAAAAAAAAAAAAAAATTCAAGGATTTTCATCCTTATCATAAGAGCAATGTGGGAAACTGATTGTTTTAATGTAGTAAGATGATACGATCAAATTAATGTTTCCATAAGGCATCTGTGGCTGCAGCATTAAGAGGAATACAAGAGTGGATATGAGGCTATCACTTAAAGCTTCACTAGACAAAGTAAGCTTGCTCCACAGTAGGAGTAACAGAAATAAAAAGCAGACTTTAAGATATGTAGAAGATAAAATCTGTGAAAGTTGGTTACGAATTATATATTTCGGAATAAAAAGAGGAATGTGTTAAGGATGACACTGGGATTTTGGCATCTTTAATAGAGGGAATTTTTTTTTTCTTTCTAGAGATAGCACTGATAAAGGAAAATGTGTAGTGGGGGGAAGAGAAGAAAGTCCTAAGTGTGGTTTTGAACACGTTTCATTTGAAGGGACTTTTAAAATATCAAAAAGGAGATCTCAACAATTCACGTGAACATCCAGGTACAGATCCCAGAGAAATCAGAAACGGAACATAAATTTATGAGTCACACAGTAGCATAATTCAGTAGGTAAGTACATGGAATGTTCAGCCAGACAACCTGGATTTGGAGCCTGGCTCCATCACTCAAGCTATATGACCTCTAAAAAGTTTTTTTATCCTCTCTGAGCATCAGTTTCCTCATCTGTATATAATAATTCTTCTATTAATCATTAGGAGTAAATTAATTTTGTAAAAAAACTTAAATCGGTGCCACGCACATCCTATTATATATGCATTTGGTGGTAAAATAACGGTGCAGGTGGTAATTCAAGCCAGCAGCATGAATAAAACCACTAAGACAGACGAGACAAGTCTGAGAACAAAAGAGAATCAATGATCAAGATGTAAAGAACTCCCTTGAAAAGCAAGAGATCTTCAAAAGAGATTGTAATGCACCTCCTAAATCTCCTTTCAGAATGTATATGACAATGAGTGAGAGGCAAAGTTTCAGGAAAGAGTAGCAAATGACAAACCTTCAGAGAAGTAGCAACAATAATCGCTGGCCACAGGCAAGCGTCTTAAGTTTTCCCACGCCACGAGTGTACAATAACAAAAAAGCCCGCCGATGTCTTTTAATGCCCTGACGGGAGAGAAAAACTTACACTAGCGGTAGCATAAAAGCAGAAAATTTATGATTGACCCCGGAAACATTTTATTTTGCGTAGGTGTCCGGAGAGCTTTCTTTTGCGATTTGTTGCTTGATCCGGAAGAAAAGATAGCAAACATCACTTGCCATTGGATTGCATCATAAGGGTGGGGCTTTAGCGAACC
This sequence comes from Saimiri boliviensis, assembly GCF_048565385.1. Lineage (NCBI taxonomy): Eukaryota > Metazoa > Chordata > Mammalia > Primates > Cebidae > Saimiri > Saimiri boliviensis. The sequence goes on from NC_133459.1 coordinate 100,685,187, forward strand.
AGTCACCTTGGCAACCGGACGTGACGACCCCGGAAGACGTTCGACAGAGCTTCGGCTTTCGGCTTCAGTGGGCGGGGCTGGCAGAGCCAGGCTGACTCCGTCGTCACCACTGACAGGGCCCTGTTGGGGGCGGTGCCACCAAGGCCACGCCCCCTGCGCCTGCTCCGGCTGGCTCTGGAGCATTGTCGTAAGCTCTGCGGGGCGGAGACTCGCGCCGATTCCGAGCGTAGGGCTGCGAGAACGCAGACAACTGCCAGGAGCCTTCCGGTTTCTGGTGGGTGAGCCGCGTCGCTCCGAAGCCCGAGGATACACCCTCTTGAGAGCCCGCTGTCTCCCCGCATTAAGGTCAAACCCCTCAGAATTGCCGCGGGCAACTCCAGCCCAACAACATTCCCTCGCTCTGGTTCTCGCCCCTTTGAGAAACTCTGCCCCACACTTCCCACTTTTCCTGGATGAGGTGTCCCCCTTCCTCCCCACTAAAATGTCAAATAACCTCCGGAGGGTCTTCCTGAAACCCGCAGAGGAAAATTCAGGCAACGCCTCGCATTGGTAAGTACCGGTTTCGAACCCTCCCCACGCCCGCCCCTTTGTCCGTCTTAGGGATGTGGAGTCGGCCGTCGCTGTGTAGTTGAGAGGATTTGGAGGCCAGAGAGTGCGCCCCCCAGGCGGGAAGCACGGCACCGCGGCGCTTAAAGCCCGTAGAGCGTTTTCCTCTGGGAAACGTAAAACCTCTTTAGAGCCTGACCCAGCCCCTACCCTGCCTCCGCGGGACTCCAGCGTCTCAAGTTTCATAGGCGGACGGAGTAGATCTCCACGGGAGATGAAATCCAAGATGGCCGACGCCTGTCTGTGACTCAAACCTTCTGGAAGATTCTTGCGCACACGCAGAAACGCAGCAGTCAGCGAGGATTAGCAAGTGCAGCCCTGGTGGCGCTGGACCTTCCGTGAAAATAGTTAACATTTTAATAGTGAGACAGAAAGGGTGTACGATTGAAGAAAGATGGCTTTAGAACATGGAGATGGAATGTTTAAAATTTCGAATAGCTTTATATGAAGAGAGAGAAATAAAAATGGAGAAATCCTCGTGTAAAATCAATCCTTTTGAACAGCGTTTTTGAAGTAGGGTGGAATGAAGAGCCATTTATTGGCTATTTATATTTGACATGAGGAGAGTCTCGTGTTTCTAAGGAAAATATTCTTGTAAATTAGAAAATAGATGATCAATAACTTAGTTTATTTTAAAATTTGTATTAAACGGAAATGAAATGGAGACGATGTTAGCTAAAGCAGAATGTGTTCACTTGTACTCTCACATAGTTAGTCAATGTATCATAAGTGATGAGGAAAAAATAGAGTCTGCAGACTAATAAAATGAAGAACTATGCTGCAAAACTCACAGAAGGAGGTTTCCATTTGAAGAAAATCAGGCTACCTGGGGTTAATCTCAACTGTGCCATTTAGTATTCATGAGGTCAAGTACCTGTTTCCAGTCTGTAAATAATAGCACTTAGAAGTATCTTAAAGATGAGGAGAATGAAATATGTAAAATATGTCATGTGGGAAAATAGTAAAGCACAATTTAAATGTTAGCTGTTACTACTATAAGACTACAACTCTAATTCTGTAGATTTTAGCCCAGGTTTCTTTAATTACAAGTAGATAGAAAACCTGATTGCAATAAAGACCGTAAGTAATGGTGACTCCTTAAAAGCATGCACAGTCTTATAAAAGGAAATGGCCACTAATAGTAATAAGCTAAAATTCTACTGAAGAAGGTCAGGAAAGAACCATTGTATTTCACATCATAAAAAGAGCCATATTTTGGTATACTCATGTGTGTTTCTTTTTAATTTTGTGGTGAAAGTTTGGGGGAAGTGATAGAATGCCCTGTGTTGATATGCAAAAGTAGAATTACTTTTTATGATTAATTTCTGCTGCCCTGCTTTAGTACCTAAATAATGACATCTGACTTAGCTTAATTTATAGAAAATTTGTTTTAGGATTGCATTTTTAAATATAAAAAGTACTATCAACTTTACTTTGTGTGTGTGTACTCTTAAGTCTGTTACCCAATTTCTAATCTTTTGGGGATTTGGAGACTTTTACAAATTACATTCATAAGTCATTTTGAGTTCATTGACTCCTTGATTTATGTATTGTTTTTATTATCTTTGAATATATTTATTTAAATCACTGAAGTTTTACATCATATATTTGTGGCATTTACCAGATGACTTTCTAAAGCTTTGACATTTACTTTGGTTAATGGTTGCATATTTGATTTCATTCTGTTTTGTGAGTAACAAAACATGCAAATACGATTTGGTAAATAATATGATTGACATCAGCCCTTTTAGTTTACTGGAAGCTTAGTTTTCTTATTTTTCTTGTAACATGTTTGATGGTAGTAAATCATTTCTTTTTATAACTTAAATGACTATATGATTTTCTTACTGTTTGTAGCTTTAAAGTTTTCCTGTTACTGCTTACTCAAAATTTTTCAGTAATATAATACAGATTAGTGTATTCTTTGAAGTATCTGTAATTCATCAGAGTATAAAATGTAAAACCAAAATTTAATCTTAGCATACAAAGGAAAAATCTGGAAGATATTCATTTTGATTTGGGTTTTATTGTGAAAGAACAAAGTAAGAGTCAGAATGTTTCGTGGAAAGAAGCTTTAAAGTTGTAGAGACTTGGGTTCATATCCTAGTTTACCACTTATTATCAGTACAGTTTAAACATTTGAATGAAAAAACATTCATTTAGTGCCTACTGTGTATGATAGACTGTGCTAAATGGGAAGACTGATTAAATAATAGGATATGGGCTGTTTCCAGCCTTACAGTCATGATGAAGGAGAAGAGAAGTAGAGTTGATATGGTAAAGGAAGAGAATAGACGAAGGGAGTTGGAGGAAAGATTCCAGAAACAGCTGAGTTGGAAGACATAAGTATTAGCCATCCAGTTAAAAGATGAATACAGGATATGCTTATGCAGAGTACTGGTAAATAAAACATCTGTATAGTTTATTGCTAATGATTGATATTTGTTGCTTGATTCTGTACCTATCCTGCTTGATTCTGTACAAGCAGGATAGGTAGATAGCTCTTAAAGGTACTGTTTGCCCTACTAGGGAGATTAGACTTCATCTACTGGAAATTGTTCAGAGTATTTTAAGAAAAAGACTGACATAGGTGTACATTTTAGATAACTGACAGCAGTGTGGATTTGAGGGTGAGTGATCAACATGAAAGGATTCTATTTCAGTTGTCTTTACAGAAATTGTGAGGGCCTGAACTGCTGCAGTACAGTAGGGATTGGATTCAAAGAAATACAGAAGAGAAGATAAACCAATTTTTTAATGAATTGGCAGGAAGAAAGGGGGATCAGTTATGATGCCAGTTTTCTGAATGGATATTGGTAAATTAGGAAGAAAGGGGGATCAGTTATGATGCCAGTTTTCCAAATGGATATTGGTAAATTAACTGAGATAAGGAACACATCAAGAAAGCAGTCAGATGTTTGGATATGAAACTCAGGCTGAGTCAGAACTGAGACTGGAAACTTGGGAAGCATCACTTTATAGGTACTATAATGAAAGCCTGTGATTATATATTCCACAGTAATAAGAATTAAGATATCATGTGATTGGCTGTAGGCAGCTATCTTCACATAACCGCCTGTATTCAAATGGGAAGCTAAACTTAAGTGTTCTCAGCAGGGGGATTGGTTTGATTAGAATGATAATGCTTCATTGTCAATTCAGTATGCATTTTGTTGTGTACAGTGTTTTATTTTGTGATTTGTATGAGTGTGTCTGTGTATGTTTGTGTGAGGGAGAGACAGGCACACGTACTATACAGTCTGAATGAAATCTGTCATTAATGTCTCAGTTTCTACATTTGAATTTTTTGGACCCTGTTATGATGGGGTTACGCTAAAGTAAATACAAAAAGTAGATAAAATTTCTCAAGGGGAGTGTGTAATTCTAAGTAAGTTATCAAATATTTCTAAAGCTCCATTTTCTCAAGTATAAAATGGGAGTGCAGTTCATAACTTGTTGGACTGTATTAGGATTAGAATTAGTAACAACTGTTACTATCTATCACGTACGCAATACATGGTACATATTGGATAGATTACCATGTTACATACATATATTATGTTCTGTATATACATAATGTAAGATCGAATAATAAGATAGAAAAGGATTTCCTAGCAGGTTAAAAAATTGTATTTTGTAAAAATATCTACAAAATGTTAACTGGCCGTCAACATTTTTGCTAGTTTATTTCTGATATGATGCAAATGCCTCATATCAATATTAGAATAGTAAAAACTGTCAGAAGTTATGTAACATTACCAATATGTTTAATGTGCCCTTTTACTAAATTTCTCATATTTTTAAAAGACCTTACCTTACTTTATTCTCAGAAACCAATTGCATATTTAATGGAAGATGATAACTATTAGGCTCCCAGACAGTCATTTCGTTTATTTCTCATAGCGAGCCTTTTTCCCCCCATTTAACATTTAACAAATGAAGAAACAGATTCCAAGAGGATAAGTAAATTTTCCAGTCAACTTATAATTATAAGAACCAGAATTAGAAGCCCGTAATCTTTCTAATATATTACTCTTTTCTCTTTTAAAGTGTTAAGCTGTGTTATATATCAAATATAGTTTCTCAGTTTGAACACCAACTGGTTTAAAATAATTACCTTAAAGTAATTAGTTTACCAAATTAGAAAATAGGATGCAGAATCTCATTCCAGTTTTAGTTCTGACATTAGCCTGCAGAATATGATATATCAGAAAACAGAATCGTTGTAGGATTTCAGTTATTCAGTCTCTTCAATGGAACCCTTCTTCTAGATATGAAAAACTGCATATTGATGGAAGGATTATGAATTTTGCCCTGATTTATGTCTTCTCTCCTTAGCATTGTGCATTTCAGTTTAATTTTTAGAACTCTACATTTTGTTAAAAAGAAATTATGGATTTTTTAAAAAATTAGAACTTGTAGGATTCAATTCAGCCAACATTATTGTGTGGAAGTTCCAGTTTCTGAATTAGGTGCAGAGTATGTAGATATGAATAGGATAATCTATCCTGTAGGAATTTATGGTCTGTGGTAGATTATGTGAATCTTACTGATATGTTGACATGGAAGAAGCTTCATTTTTTTTTTCTTTTTGGAGGAGAAATAGAGGAAAAGAGCGGGAAAAATCTAGTGATCAGATTTGAAAATAGCTCATACGGTATAATGTTTTTATAAAGCAGAAATACAGAGGTCATAAAATATTATGCATGGTATTGAAAGAATAATTAAAAAAGCCTTTCTTACCTTAAGGAATTTCAGTCTTATTGAATGAAACAATAACTTTACTCATTTTTTAAAATTAGCTAATAAAGTCAATAAAGAAAGCATTATATAATTTCCAACATTAGTGGCACCAATAGGAATGCATTAGGGATTCCAAGTTGGAAGAAATTAAGCTTGAGTGACTGGCAGATATTTTATGGAGAAGATAGAATTTGAAACTCATTTTGTTGGAGAAGAAAAATAATACTTGGAGTAAGTAATGTAATGTACATGGCATATTTCAGCAAAGACAAGTTGTGGGTGGTTTTGTTGTAGAGATTGGTTGGGGCTAGTTTGTAAATGATTTTCATGTCAAGCTTAATTGTCAATGATGAATACTAAAACTTTGAATGGGAGGTAACAGTATGAAAAAAAAATTTAATCTACCAGAGATACATAATAGTCAATAGTGGCTGCAGTCAGAAAAACTTAACATCAGCAAAATACTGTAGGGATGAGAATGATGAGTGCTAGACACATCTGTTGAGGATCTCATCTAGATAGTGGAAGTCACAATGATGAAGAAAGAAAAGATGAAATAGGTTAAATAGGAAACCTTATAGACTTGATTCAGTATGCATTTATTAAATGTTTAACTTTTGTAAGGACAAGGTTATGCGGGTATACAAGGTTATGTGGATGAATTTAAAGTAAATAAGAACGATGATAAAGACACATCAGTGATCACCAGGTGATTTAAAACCTATATGATGTGGAAAATATTGGTGCTGCCACATGATTGAGTGGTAGGATTGACTACTGGTTTTCAACAGAGAGTAATTTTAACTTGCTGGTTTTAAAATGTTGGTATTAAAAATGAAAATGTTTGGTAAGACATCACAAATATGGAACTGATGTCAATTCCAGTAGGGGAAAGGAATTAAAGGATATAATTATGGGAGTCATTATTTCAAAAAAGGTAGTTGAAAATAGTTGAAGCCATGAGAATTGTTGCAGTCTTTAAGGAAGAATATCTTAAAGGAGAAAAACAGGGTCAAGAACTGTACTTGCTGGGATAGTTACAGCAGAATGCTTATAATGCAGAAAATGAGTAAGAGAACATTAAGGAAGTCAAGAGAAATAAATTGTACATAGTGGAAACCGTGATAGGAAAGAGGATCAAGGTGGAAGGATAATTAGTTGCAACAGAGAGCACCTAGGGAATGAACATAAAGACAGATTTAACTGTGAGAACATATTAGTAATCTTTGAGAATGAAGTTTTAGTAGGATAATAGGAAAGAAAATGGACTGCAAAAAAAAGTAGGCTTCAAGGTAACTTTCTGGCGTATCACGTAATTGTGGTTTGTTAACACCATCTGCCAACTTCCTGTCACTAAACTTGCCACTTAGTTCACCATCTAGCTCACTGTCTTCTCTCTAATCCTGTGTGATTTCAGTATCCATACAGATGGATAATCTCTTTGTCACCTCATCTTTATTACAGAAATTGTTTTCCCCAATAATCTTATTCTCTGTTCTGTTGCACCTACCTATTTTTGTAGTCATTATTAGGTGAAATTGCTGCATCAACAAAATTGTTTCATGCATTCTGTTTTCTAAATGCCAATACCTGTATTTCTAGCTGACTTGTTTAACTGTTCCTATTGTAACTGTTAACTTTATCTGGCCCCACAGACCAATAATCCCTTTATTTATCCCTATACTTTATCCTTTTATTCTCTTATTTTCTTCCTACCCAGTTTAGATTCTCTGTTTCATTTTAATAACTCTTATCAATACCTTACATTCTTTTGACCTTCTTTGATTTTTTTTGCACCTTTCTGATGCCACCCTGGATGAACTCAATGTGCTTTCTCTTTGTCTGTGCTTGATGTGGCAAGGAAAATCTCAAGAGTACAGATTAGCACCGCTATAAATTCATAACCACTATCTGTCTTCTTATACCATCAACGCATCCTGGTAACTCTGATGTTTTCTGTGGTCAGTTTACCCCTTCACAAAAACTGTTTCAAATCTTTGATTCTCTTCAAAGCTTCCCATATTTTTGCTGTTACTTTTATCAAATGATGTCATGCAATTTTTCAGAAAGAAAAGTCTTTAAATAAGAATTACTTAAGCCTTCTAACACCAAAGCTACATGTTTACCTGAAAATGCACCTAGCCTCTCCTCAAGTGTTCCAGTGGAAGGAGCTAGCTCTGTAGCACTCTTTGAGGTTCAGTCCCTCCACTGGTCTCTCTGGTTTCCATTTCCTAACTCCTCCTCATTGTGTATCCCTCTTTTTCCTTTATTACCAGTTTCTTCCCTTGACTTAGCTCACATGAGTATTTACATATGTTCTGGTTTATCTGACCTTAAGAAAAAGGAAAGATCCTTTCTTTGATTTCATTTATTCCTGTAGCTACCTGCCACTCTTTCTCTTCCTCTTGACAAAGTTTAAAAAGAGTTGTCTCCTTGCTTTTTTTATATCCACTCCTCAGCAACTTCTCTCCCCTGCCACACTGCTCTTATTAAAGTCATCAGTGATCTTCACAGCATGATTTCCAGTGTACATTTTTAATCCTCATCCTATTTGGCATCTCAGAAACTTTTAGTAGAATTGCCCAATTTTCTTAAAATCCTCTCTTCTTTTGGCTCACATTGCAGCAGAAGCAATGGTTTTCTTCCTGCGACTCAAGAATAATGGGAAGCCACGGCAATGTTTTAAGCAGGGAAAGATCAGTTTTAGTGTGCTGAGTAAATTGAAAGGTAGAAGATATGATTGAAGAAAAAAATCAATCATTAAGCATTGTAGTATTCTAACCCAGAGATGATGTTTGCTTCGAGTAGAGTGGTAAGTTGATTTGGAGGAACTGAACAGATCAAAGGAAATTTAGGAGACAGTATCAACAGGATTTTGTGATAATTGAATATAGGGAATAAGAAAGCAGGATTTACCCATTCTGACTTAAGGCATCTAAGGTAGATAAGGTGCTATTTAGCAAAGAAAACCCTGGAGAAGATGGAATTTGGGAGATTAGGATGGGCAGAGATCTGCTCACCATGTTGAATTTTAAGAACATTTGAGATTCTGAATGAAAATGTTAAAAGGAAATTTGTATGTATAAGCCTAAATCTCAAAGAAGCCACAGATAAAAATATTTGAAATTGTTGATATGTAAGTGATAATTTAATTGATGTTCTGCATTGAGAACAAAGCAACTAAGGAAATAGAGTACAAAATAGGAAGAGAAGGATTCTTTCTAAGCTTTGGTAAACTCCCAACATTTGAAAGTTGATTCAAAAGTATGAGTTGGCAAGCAAGACTGAGGAGCCACTACAGAGGCTCTTGTTATCTTTTGATTTTTAAAAGTCGATTAAAATGTAAGAATGCATAAAAACGAGTGGGCAAGATTAGGCCCAGAGGCTACAGCTTACTGACCCTTTTTTTCCTAATGAGCCTGGTGCTTACATTATAACAAATACTTGGTAAATTTTTGTGTAATGAATTAATATTGAATATGTTCTTATCCAGGTCAAATATGCTTTTCTTGAGGTGAAGGGAGGTAATAAAGGTGGATTTTTCCTCTTAAAGCCCTGAAAGCAAGAATTCATCCTTTTCTTTGGAGTTATTCTCTTTAGAAGTTAACTCTTAATTTATTAAAAGTCAGTGTATGATCAGCCTGGGCAACATAGCAAAACCTTACCTCTACAAAAAGTAAAAAAAAATAGCTGGGTATGGTGGCATGCACCTGTAGTCCCAGCTACTTGGGAAGCTGAGGTGGAAGGATGACTTGATCCCAGGAGGTGGAGGTTGCAGTGAACTGAAATTTGCACTGACACTCCAGGCTGGATCACAGAGCCGGACCGTGTCTCAACAACAACAACAACAACAACAACTACAAAAGGTCAATTTAATATTTTGACCCACTCTCAAGTATTCAAAAGACTGCTTTACATTTTTGTAAGGATATAATAATGTTATTTGAACTGCAGAAAGGAAAACCTGAGTTCCAGCATTTCCATGGATACATAGAATTTTTGATACTGATTTTTATTAAGACCTGAGAGTTTTTAAAACATACGTAATTATAAAAAATAAAAATAATAAAATAATAAAAAATACCTAATTATTATCATTATTTGCCCTTGAACTTTTTATTAATACCTGAGTTTATTAATAAAATAATACCAGAGATTTTTATTAATTAAAAACATGCCTGCTTATTATCATTATTATTATTTGCCCTTGAAATGTTTTCTTTATTTGATCTTAGTTGTCTAAGACCATGCTAGGTCTGTAGAATATGGACACTGCACTCATATTGTTAGAATTTAACATGAGAGACAGTCTGTAGATAAGCAAACATACGAATATGTGATAACAATCTATGATATAGATCATGAAGGAAGCTAGCAAGTCTAATGTTATAGATTAATTATGAAGGAAGGACAGATTAGAGTGGTCAGAAAATGTATCTCTTGAGAAATATTGTTTATGCCAAGACTTGAAGTATGTGAAGAGTTGGTTTGGGGGTGGAGTACCTAGGTAGAGTGACTGTATGTGTGATGACCCTGAATCCCATGAAAGCTCAATATTTCCAGGAGCTGAAAGATGTTTTAGATAAAAATAAGGTAAGATATCTTTATTCAAGTCATCTCCAAATAACTAATTATGCAAACAGAGATTAGTATATATTGACTTTTCTTAAGATCAGACAATCTATACTAAGAAATAATTCAAGGCATGGGGGTCAGAATTGATTCAGTTAAACAAAATTTATTTCAAGTCTGTTCCATGTTGATTGAAAACCATTCAGCTGAAATGACAGTGCTATTATATGTATGGATTGATAGGCGATTGACTGTTGACTAGTATATATAATTGCTTTACCAAGGACTATTTAGCACTAAACCTCAAATGTGCTGAAACAGTAATCAGAAGAAAATGATTCCTATGTCAGCAGTTCAGTGAAGTCGGCAGTACAAAAATGTGGCAGACTAGGGTAACACCATGAGAGAGATCTTAAGCAAAAAAAGAATGGCTGACAGTAGAACTTGTGAGTTATGATAGGAAGAAGACAGAACAGATTGGGGAGGGAGAAGACTAAGAGAAATGGAATAAGAGTAAGGGGAGAGGGAATGAGAATCTTCAGTTAGAGTAGAGGAGGAGGACAAGAGGAAAGATCTCAGGGAAAGTGGCAAGGAAGGATGCTAATAATTTAAGAGGAGCCTACTTTAGTAGCATAATTTTATATATGGCAAAACCTTAGATATGTCTACTTTTAGTCTTAGGAATAAATGTTATTATCTCATACCCATTGCCTAATCATGTAAGAAGCTGACTATATTATTATCTCTTCTACTTCAAAATCTTTGTTTTGCAGTTTTTCACTTTGAAAACTCAAATGGAAAATTATATACTTTAATTATATTTTAATATTTAAAAATAATTACAAATACTTATTTTTAAATAAAATGTGTATACCATGTAGTATGTTGTATTTATTTACTCATAATGTTCTTTTAAGTGTTTCAGGCTGCATGTACCAAGTAGTTCAGACGATTGGCTCGGATGGAAAAAATCTTCTGCAATTACTTCCAATTCCTAATTCTTCTGGAAATCTTATACCACTAGTTCAATCTTCAGTCATGTCTGATGCTTTGAAAGGGAATACAGGAAAACCAGTTCAAGTTACTTTTCAGACTCAGATTCCCAGCTCTTCCACAAGTGCATCAGTTCAATTGCCCATTTTTCAGCCAGCCAGTTCTTCAAACTGTTTTCTTACAAGAACAGTAGATACATCAGAAAAAGGTAGAATTACTTCTGTGGGAACTGAAAATTTTTCTTCATCAATGTCTAAAGTCCAGAGTCATGGTGTGAAAATTGATGGACTCACCATGCAGACATTTGCTGTTCCTCCCTCAACACAAAAAGACTCATCTTTTATTGTAGTTAATACCCAGAGTCTCCCAATGACTGTGAAGTCTCCAGTTTTGCCTTCTGGGCATCATTTACAGATTCCAGCCCATGCTGAAGTGAAATCTCTACCAGCGTCGTCATTGCCTCCTTCAGTGCAGCAAAAGATATTTGCAACTGCCACCACCAGTACCTCAGGAATGGTTGAGACCTCTCAAATGCCAACTGTTATTTATGTATCTCCTGTAAATACAGTGAAAAATGTAGTCACCAAGAACTTTCAAAACATTTACCCAAAACCTGTTACAGAAATAGCAAAGCCAGTAATACTAAATACCACACAAATTCCAAAGAATGTTGCTACAGAGACACAATTGAAAGGTGGTCAGCATTCTCAAGCTACTCCAGTGAAATGGATTTTCCAAGATAAGCTGCAGCCTTGTACGCCATCTCTTGTTCCTGTTAAGTCTTCAAATAATGTGGCTTCAAAGATTTTAAAAACTTTTATAGATAGGAAAAATTTGGGAGATAATACTGTAACTATGCCACCATTGAATACCATCAATCCTAGTGGGACACAATCCAAAAATATGCCTATTAAAGATAATGCTTTGGTTATGTTTAATGGGAAAGTCTATCTGTTGGCTAAAAAGGGAACAGATGTTCTGCCATCACAAATTGACCAACAGAAATCTGTTTCTCCTGATACTCCACTAAGAAAAGACACGTTACAGATAGTGGGTCCAAGTCCAGTCACAGAAATATCCAAAGAGGTGGTAAATATGGTTTTGGCTAAAAGTAAATCTTCCCAGATGGAGACAAAATCACTTTCCAATACCCAGCTTGCTTCCTTGGCCAATCTAAGGGCAGAGAAGAATAAAGTGGAGAAACCATCTCCTACCACAAATCCACATATGAACCAATCCAGTAACTACTTAAAACAGAGTAAGACTTTATTAACAAATCCAATCTTTCCAGATGGATTTAGTACAGGACACAATGCCCCCAGAAAAGGAAGTATCCTCCAGAGCGTAGAGAAAATAAGTTCCTCTGTTGATGCAACAACTGTTACTTCACAACAGTGTGTTTTCAGAGACCAAGAACCAAAGGTAATTTTCCCATGTCAGGGTGCTCTTTTTATGTATCTATATAGAAAAGTTTGTTTTTTTTAATTCTCAAGGTTATCTGTGATATCTCTTTCCCCCTACCAACCCTGTCACACACAGACTTTACACCTATGAGTATTTAATTAAGTCAAAACTTCCATCTGAGCAAATTTGAGAAGGAGTACAATTAATCTTTCTCTTGAATCACTTGGCATGCCAATTCTTTAAAACAATGTAAACAAAAATGTCACAGAGTAACAAGGCTTAGGAGAGTTGGAGAAGGATAATGTGAATTCAAAGTTTAGTAAAAATATGTGAGTATATGTATATATACACATGTATGTATGTTCATATCTAATAGCTTTTTTAGTATATGAAGAAATCGGTGCATGTAAAATAGTTGGTTTTGGGGTTTTGTGTGCATGCGTGCGTGTGTGTGTGTGTGTGTGTGTGTGTGGTGGTGGTGGTGGTATACCATGGAAAAGGTGGGATAGGGCTAATTGGTACTTTCAGTAATTGTGGAAATAAGATTTTATCAGCATCTTTGATGGGTTGATTATTTTTTGGTAGACAAATTTCCTTTTCTTTTTTATTAGCTCTTTGTGACTCCTCAACTACTCAACATGTCCACATAGTTACCTTTATGTTTGACTTAAGGTTTGTGTGTCTGTGTGCTTACTAGGTATTTGTACCCACCATTTTCTTGCTTACTTAGAGGTCTGCTTAATAATTTCTCCCTTTCAGTACAGAATTCATTGAATTCCAGAGATGTAAGGAGGTAAATTCTGATTGCTAAATACAAGACTGATAAAAGCATGTGTGATTTTTCCAGAAGACTACAATTCCTAAATAATGTCATATATGTTATTTTAATGTTGTCATTAGGCTGTATTCTCATTTCAGTTGTTTGAGAATTGACTACTCATTACCTTTCCAGTTCAACAAATTAAATGAGAAATTGTAGGGGTGGAGTATTTTAAGTTTGTGCTTATATTCAGTTTTTTGAGTTTGGGTGGTAAGGCAAGGATAATATAAACCAATCCTTTAGGATTTTAAAGCATGATATGTTCTTTTATGTAAGATGAAATAATCACTTAGTTGCTTGTTTAATAAAGTAACTTGAATAATTAGCAGTATTGTTTGTATGTTTTCTTTTCCTAATTCCAGATCCATAATGAGATGGCATCAACATCAGAAAAAGGTACTCAAGGAAGAAATGACAAGAAAGATTCTCAAGGAAGAAGTAATAAGGCATCACATCTGAAGAGTGATGCTGAATTTAAAAAGACATTTGGCCTTACTAAAGATTTGAAAGTGTGCCTTACTCGAATTCCTGACCATTTGACCTCTGGAGAAGGTTTTGATTCCTTTAGCAGTTTGGTAAAGAGTGGTACTTACAAAGAGGTGAAGGAAGGAGAGAGAAAACAGGTAGGTAATACATTTCAGTGTATTCTTCATAAGTAGTACAAGTGATACATGAATATTAAATTTCTTGATTTGGTTTTTAGCCTTGTGCATTAGTATAAATGTTGATTGTTACTGGTTTTGCAAATATATATATTGTACCAAAACGATATTTTAAAGAACCGTATATGCACAGGTAAAAATGCATCCACAGTTAAAGATGTGTTTTGTTTTTATTAACCTGGTTTTTTTTCCTTTATAAGAAAATGGCCATAGCTTTTTAACTGGTCATCCTACTTTGAGGATTCTATCTAAAGGAAATAATTCAAATGTGGTGGAAGATATAAGCATGCATATGTTCTTAACTTTTAAGCAACTTATTTAGCTGATAATGATAAATGTCTATTAACTTTCCCTACTGTCATTTCACTTAACAAATGTCATTAAGACTAGTAAACCTTTTCTAATGAAAATCCTCCACATGTGCCTGCTGTGTAAAGGAAAAGAAAAAACTAAATCAATTGTATTTCTCAAGCGCTTCATAAGTGTTAGAATATTTCTGTGGTAGATCAGTATACCTTCTAAACTTGACTTGAGCAAGAAAATGTGAATTAGGCAACTTTTTCTTACTGAATATGATTAAGACATTTTGGTACCACACAGTTAGAAATGTTTCTTTCTTTCTGTAGTTGTCCTCTGTAAATTTTGTTAATTGTAATAGCTAAATATTTGTTTCTGCAGATTTGTTAAATTTGATAGTATACCATGAATTTAGCAATAAAATTTTGTTTTTGTTTTGGAATGTTATTTAACATTGCAGCAGAATTTTGATAAGAAAAGAAAAGCAAAAACTGTTAAGAAGATGGATCACATAAAGAAGAGAAAAACAGAGAATGCTTATAACACAAACATAAATGGAGGAGCTAGTGTCACCATTTCTCAACCCCTAAGCAGTATTTTACCAACTTCAGATGTGTCACAACGTAACACTCTCACAAGTTGCAGCAAAACCAGACAAGAAAAGAGAACTGAGATAGAATACTATACCCATGAGAAGCAAGAGAAAGGCACATTGAATTCAAATGCAGCTTATGAACAAAGTCATTTCTTCAATAAAAACTATACTGAAGATATTTTCCCAGCAACACCGCCAGAGTTAGAAGAAACCATTCGAGATGAAAAAATAAGAAGACTTAAGCAGGTGCTGAGGGAGAAAGAAGCAGCTCTTGAAGAAATGCGTAAGAAGATGCACCAAAAATAAAGTCTCCTGTACTTAAAGACTTCAATAGAATAGCTGTTTTGAAAAATATACTTTTGCATTAATAAGTTAATTGTAGATGTGTTCTGAAAGTGTCTTTGAATATGAAACTTGTTTTTTCATCAGTTGATGATAGAACTTTAAGGAGTACAGAAAAGATGATTCACATATAACTTGTGAGTAATTTACATGGGGTATCTAAACCTTTGTCTTAGATACCTTTTTTTGGAAGGAGAAATTTTATATTTTTCTATTTTAACTAGAATTCTCCAAGTTTGAATATTTGGGCAGGGTTTTTTTTATTCTTTGTATCTTTACCTAAATTGCTCAGGCATTATTCCATCAGTAGATAATGACTGTGTATTACTGAAACGTTATAATCCAAGAGAGGAAATCAGCTCCAAACTTAGCTTTTCCAGTCGATTTGTATATGTACTTGCTTGATCTCTTTACCCTTAAAATGAATGATACCTTGTGTCACCATTGTTATTTTTTTTTTAATGTCATAAGATAATATGTATTATGGCAACATTACTTAAGCATTCAAACATTTCTCAAGAATGAGCAACATTTGTAACTTTACAATGTAATTTTATATAATCCAAAGTGTAGTTTAGAATTCAGCCTATTTGATGTTTTGTTTGCTTATAGTGATGTATTGTTCCCAGGCAAATGCTTTTTTTTTTTTTTTGAGTATGTACATATGTTACTGAGATTGTGTAAAAAGTAGATCTTGAACAGTTGTCATGTTTAATATTTTTTAAACTTTAAAGTGTATTTTCTCTGTCTGGTTAATTTTTGATTTGGGAAAGTTTTGGAGGGGTGTAGGGATGGGGATTAAGGATGGGGAGTTAGCTGAGCACAGTGGTATGTGTTTAGTTCCTGCTACTCAGGAGTCTGAAGTGGGAGAATTGCTTGAGCCTAGGAGTTTGAGGCCAGCCTGGGCAACACAGTGCGACCCTGTCTCTTTAAAAAAGAGAGAGAAAGGAGGAGGTGAATAAGGTTATTAAAAAATGATCAGGCCAAGCATGGGCTCATGCCTATAATCCCAGCAGGCACCTGTAATCCCAGCTACTCAGGAGGCCAAGGCAGGAGAATTGCTTGAACCCGGGAGGTGGAGGTTGCAGTGAACAGAGATCATGCCATTGCACTCCAGCCTTGGCAACAGAGCTAGACTCAGTCTCAATAAATAAATAATCAGCAAATCTCTGGAAGTAAGAGAGGTTAAAGAAAAAAAAATCTGTGCAATGGCAACAAAAGAATGGTAAATCAAAATATGAAAAGGATTGAAACAAATATACACCTCAGCTAGACTTCGCTGCTTTTTCTTTTAGTAACAGCTGTTTTGTGATATAATTCATGTATTGTAAAATCCAGCTTTTTAAAGTATACAGTTCACTAGTTTTTGTTACATTTACAGAGTTGTGCAACTACTAACATGTAGAGAGCCAGCCCCCATACCCCACCCTTGGGTACTCCAAGTTTGGTGGTGACAAAGGAATGAGAAAAAGATTAAGAATGAAAGTGGAACCAGGGGGACATCACTTGTAATGGAGGCAGTGAAGGCCCTGAGCTTAGGTTCTCCACAGTATTTATTGGTTATAATCACTTTGATCTATAGGGTCGGCAGTGGAGTGATGGTGAGGAGAGGATGACAGGATGGTGGGGTGAATCAGCCAGAACCAAATCAGTGAGCTGGAACTGGTGCATCATTCTAAAGATTGATAACAGTGGCAGTTTGGGAGTTTCACAAAACAAGAACATGTGGTTATCTATAGATTGCATTCTAGGTGCAGCTGGAGGGAGTGAGTCTCACAAGGAGCTACAAGTCTGGTTACTTGTAACAAAGGGGGTTTTAAGTCCTTGAGCATTTTGTGTACTCTGAGTCAAGGTTACTCTGTACCTGGAACATGAAGGCTTTGGGAAATTTGCCTCCCGAGAGGCCTGACACAGTTTGCAGCAGTTTATTGTTCCCAGTACTTGTAACATTTTATGGAGGCACTCTGCAAGCTCTTCCACCATTTCCCCCAACATTAACGCTGTAATTTCACAACATTTTCAAGATATTCAAAACATCCCCCCAACAAACTTTATACCCATTAGCAGTCATTCCCTATTCCCTCTCCCTCTGCCGTAGGCAACCACTAAAAAGTTTTGTGTCTTTACGGAATTGCCTGTTGTGAACATTTCATATATATGGAATCATTCAATAGGTTTTCCTTTGTGATTGGTGTCTTTTAGCCTAATGTTTTCAAGATTTATCCATGTTGTAGCATTTATCAATACTTCATTATTTATTGCTGAATAATATTCCATCATGGATATACCACACTTTACCCATTCGTTATGAACATTTGGGTGGTTTCCACTTTCGGCAACTACAAATAATGTTGCTGTATATATTTGTGTACAAGTTTTTTAAATGGGTATATATTTTCAATTCTCTTGGGTATATACCTAGGCCTGTAATTGCTGGGTCATACAATAACTGTTGATGTTTTGAAAAGCTGCCAAACTATTCCAGTCAGGTTTCTCTCTCCCTACACTACTTAAACAGATATTGTCAAGGTCACCAGTGACTTCCATATTACTAGATTGTCATCTTGATTTTTCAGCAGAATGTAATTTCATGAATCATAACTTCCTTTGAAAAATGTTTAAACATTTTATCATAGAACCAGTGCAAATGTAGAAAATTAGAAAATATAGGCCAGGCACGGTGGCTCACACCTCTAATCCCAGCACTTTGAAAAGCTAGGGTGGGCGGATCACCTAAGGTAAGGAGTTTGAGACCAGACCAGCCAACATGGCAAAACCCCGTCTCTATGAGAAATACAAAAATTAGCTGGGCATGGTTGTGTGCACCTGTAATCTTGGCTACTGGGAAGGCCAAGGCAGGAGAATCGCTTAAACCTGGCAGATGGAGGTTGCAGTGAGCTGAGGTCATGCCATTGCACTCCAGCCTAGGCAGCAGAGTGAGATGTGTCTCAAATACAGAAAGGAAGAAAGGGAGAGAGAAAAGAGAAGAAGGAAGGAAGGGAGCGAAGGGCAGGTGAAATATTAAAAATTAAAAATATATCAAGTGAAATGTTAAAAATTAGAAATTCATACTTGCATCTAGAGTTTACCACTAAAACCTTATATATCCTTTCTGTTCATTCTGTGTGCCTCATATATGCCTATATTTTTTACCAAAATGAGGTCCTTATTTACACTATTCTGAATCTTGGTTTTAAAGTCAGAAATTGGCCTGGCATGACTCATACCTGTAATCCTAACACTTTGGAAGTCTGAGGCAAGAGGATCACTTGAGGCCAGGAGTTCAAGACCAGGCTGGGCCATGGCAGGAGACCCCATCTCTGCCGAAACTTTAGCCATGTGTGGTGGCACGTGCCTATAGTCCCAGCTCCTTGGGAGGCTGAGGCAGGAGGATCACTTGAGCCTAAGGGATCAAGGCTGCAGTGAACTGTGATCATGCTACTGCATTTCAGTCTGGCTGACAGAGTGAGACCCTATCACAAAAAAAAATTTAAGAAAGCAGTCTTCAGCTTTTCCTTTCAGTGTTTTCATCTCTAATACTAAAGCTAAATTTACCAATTTGACCTCAAAATATCTTTGACCACTGGCTTTTCTAAAGAGTGTTACATATAGGTGTATGTGTCTTATCTAGCTGTTAAACCCTGTAGAGCTTTTAAGTTTTGTTTTTAAAACTTTTAATGATACTGATTTAGAGACCAGCTATTTGTTCTGACTCCTTTTTTCCTTGATACACTTACTTTCAGTTCACTTCTGAAAAACCACACTTCTGCCTCGTTGACTACTCATTCTCAGTCTCCTTGCTGATCCCTTCTTGTCTCCCTTCTCTCTTCACATTAAAACAGCCCGGGCTCAGTGCATGGTTTGCCTCTGCTTATACCCCCTCTCTTGGTGATCTCATCCAGTTTCATGGCTTTAAGTACTATCAATGTGCTGACAACTTGCAGTTTTTTATATTTTATTCCCAGGCTGTCTTGAATTCCAGCTGCCTATTTAATATCTCTATTGGATGTCTAAAATGGACACGTCAAACTTATGTTCAAGACAGAAATCTTGCTCTTTCTCAAACTAGCTTCATTCAAAGATTTTCTCATTTTAGCTGATGACAGCCCCATCCTACCAGTCGCTCAGGCCAACATCTTAAAGTCATGCTTTATTTCTTGCTCTTACACCTCACACCCAATACAAATTTTGTTGGTTCTGCTTTCAAAATATCCCAAATATGACCACTTTTTATCTCCAGTGCTATCATCAGCCCTCAATTGGATTATTGGTAGCCTCATAAATTATCTCTTATTTTATTTTTGTGCCCCTACTTTTCTCTCAGTACAACAACCAAAGTGGTCTTTTAAAACATAACTTAAGCCATTCCACATTATCCTTCAATGCTTCTTCATTTCATGGAAAATGAACACCGCTATCTGAGGGCTAGAGATTCAAGGTGAGCAAATTGGATTAAGCACCGCTCTTTAAATTTCTATAATATGCTATTGTAGCCCTCTTTACCTGTCTTTAGGTAAAGAGGTTGAAATGTTTGCCTCAAAAATGATGGTTGACCTGAGATCTGAAGGAAAAACAGGAATTAAATAAGAAAAGGGCTAAGAGGGATGAAATAACTTTCCCAGCAGGGGAAACAGCAAATGTAAATGTTCTAAGGCACAAGAGAGCATGGCATATATGAAGAACAGAAAGAAGGCCAGGTATCTAGACACCTAGAAGGTCTAGCTAAGCACTTAGGGAGATAGTATGAACAGAAAAGAAAAATTATGAGCTCCTTTAAAAAAAAGATTTTAGTTAATTTTAAAGACTAGAAGGAGATTATGTTAATTATATTTATACTTGTAATAATACCTGACACATAGTAAGCATCTTATCAGTGGTTAAGTATAATAAATTCAACTAATACCCTAATAGATATATTGCATCTATCATTTTTTTAAATTTAGCCTACTTTTTTTTTCTCCTTATTAAAGCTTTGTTGTTCATGAAAGTCATCAAATGCCTATATATTTTTTTCCAATGTTGTATTTCATGATACTGAAATGTGGCTTGAATCCTTTACAATATTCTCCAGAATTGCCTAATTCTGCTGGTCTCTTAACCTTATTCTGAAATTCAGTCAAATTAGAGCTCTATCTTTTCTGCAAGAGCACTCTAAAGCTGCTGTTGTCAAGATCTGCAGTAACTATCATATTGCCAAATCTAATAGTCAATTCTTTGTCTGTCTCTTACTTAACCTGTCAGTAGCATTTGACACTTTTGATTATTTTGTCTTCATTGCGATTTGTTCTTCACTCTGCTTCAGTGACATGATAATCTTTTGTTTTCCTTATATCTTGACTACTTTTTTTAAAAAAATTATACTTTAAGTTCTGGGGTACATGTGCAGAACATTCAGGTTTGTTACATAGTTATACACATGCCATGGTGGTTTGCTGCATCCATCACCCAATCATCTACTTAGGTATTAGGTATTTCTCCTAATGCTATCCCTCCCCTAGACCCAACACCCTGACAGGCCCCAGTGTGTGATGTTCCCCTCCATGTGTCCATGAGTTCTCATTGTTCAACTCCCACTTATGAGTGAGAACATGTGGTGTTTGGTTTTCTGTTCTTGTGTCAGTTATGATTGTTTTCAGCTACATCCATGTCCCTGCAAAGGACATGAACAACTCATTCTTTTTTATGGCTGCATAGTATTCCATGGTGTATATGTGCCACATTTTCTTTATCCAGTCTATCATCGATGGACATTTGGGTTGGTTCCAAGTCTTTGCTATTGTGAACAATGGTGCAGTAACCATACGTGTGCATGTGTCTTTGTAATAGAATGATTTATAATCCTTTGGATGTATACCCAGTAATGGGATTGCTGGGTCAAATGGTATTTCTGGTTCTAGATCCTTGAGGACTCGCCATACTGTCTTCCACAATGGTTGATCTACATTTATACACTCACCAACAGTGTAAAAGCATTTGTATTTTTCCACATCCTTTCCAGCATCTGTTGTTTTCTGACTTTTTAGCGATTGCCATTGTAACTGGTGTGAGATGGTGTCTCAATGTGGTTTTGATTTGCATTTCTCTAATGACCAGTGATGATGAGCTTTTTTTCACATTTGTTGGCTGCATAAATGTTAGCTTTAGAGAAGTGTCTGTTCTTATCCTTTGCCCACTCTTTGCTGGGGTTGTTTGCTTTTTTTCTTGTGAATTTAAGTTTTTGTGGATTTTGGATATTGGCCCTTGTCAAATGGGTAGATTGCAAAACTGTTCTCCCATTCTGTAGGTTACCTGTTCACTCTGATGATAGTTTCTTTTGCTGTGCAGAAGCTCTTTAGTTTAATTAGATACCATTTGTCTATTTTGGCTTTTGTTGCCATTGCTTCTGGTGTTTTAGTCATGATGTCCTTTCCCATGCCTATGTCCTGAATGGTATTGCCTAGGTTTTTTTCTAAAGTTTTTATGGTTTTAGGTTTCACCTTTAAATCTTTAATCCATCTGGAGTTAATTTGTGTATAAGGTGTAAGGAAGGGATCCAGTTTCAGCTTTCTGAATATGGCTAGCCAGTTTTCCCAACTTTGTTAAATAGGGAATCCTTTTCCCATTGCTTGTTTTTGTCAGGTTTGTCAAAGATCAGATGGTTGTAGATGTGTGGCATTATTTCTGAGACCTCTGTTCTGTTCTATTTGTCTATATCTCTATTTTGGTACCAGTGCCATGCTGTTTTGATTACTGTATCCTTGTAGTATAGTTTGAAGTCAGGTAGTGTGATGCCTCCAGCTTTTTTGTTGTTGTTGTTGTTGTTGTTGTTATTTGTTTGTTTGTTTGTTTTTGTAGGATTGTCTTGGCTATGCAGGCTCATTTTTGGTTCCATATGAAATTTTTGGTGTTTTTTTCCAATTCTGTAAAGAAAGTCAATGGTAGCTTGATGGGGATAGCATTGAATCTATAAATTACTTTGGGCAGTTTCATGATATTGATTCCTCCTAACCATGAGCATGGAATATTTTTCCATTTGTCTGTGTCTTCTCTTATTTCCTTGAGTGGTCGTTTGTAGTTCTCTTTGAAGAGGTCCTTCACATCCCTTGTTAGTTGTATTCCTAGGTATTTTATTCTCTTTGTAGCAGTTGTGAATGGGAGTACACTCATGATTTGGCTCTCTGTCTGTTATTAGTGTATAGGAATGCTTGTTATTTTTGCACTTTGATTTTGTATCCTGAGACTTTGCTGAAGTTCTTTATCAGTTTAAGGAAATTTTGGGCTGAGACGATGGGGTCTGCTAAATTTACAATCATATCATCTCCAAATAGAGATAATTTGACATCCTCTTTTCCTAATTATTTGTTTTTATTTGCTTTATTTGTTTTTCTTGCTTGATTGCCCTAGTCAGAACTTCCAATACTATGTTGAATAGGAGTGGTGAGAGAGGGCATCTTTGTCTTGTGCTGGTTTTCAAAGGGAATGCTTCCATTTTTTGCCCATTCAGTATGATATTGGCTGTGGATTTGTCATAAATAGCTCTTATTATTTTGAGATATGTTCAATGAATACCTAGTTAATTGAGAATTTTTAGCATAAAGGGCTGTTGAATTTTGTTGAAGGCCTTCTCTGCATTAATTGAGATAATCATGTGGTTTTTGTCTTTGGTTCTGTTTATGTGATGGCTTACATTTATTGATTTGCATATGTTGAACCAGCTTTGCATTCCAGGGATGAAGATGACTTGATTGTGTTGGATAACCATTTTGATGTGCTGTTGGATTTGGTTTGCAGGTATTTTATTGAGGATTTTTACATCAATGTTCATCGAATATTGACCTGAAGTTTTCTTTTTTAGTTGTGTCTCTGCCAAGTTTTGGTATCAGGATAAAGTTGACCTCATAAAATGAATTAGGGAGGATTCCCTCTTTTTCTATTGTTTAAAATAGTTTCAGAAACAATGATACCGACTCCTCTTTGTACCTCTGGTAGAATTCAGCTGTGAACCCATCTGGTCCTGGACTTTTTTTGGTTGGTAGGCTATTAATTGTTGCCTCAATTTCAGACCTTATTATTGGTCTATTTAGGCATTTGACTTCTTTCTGTTTTAGTCTTGGGAGGGTGTAAGTGTCCAGGAATTTATCCATTTCTTCTAGATTTTCTGGTTTATTTACATAGTGGTGTTTACAGTATTCTCTGATGATAGTTTGTATTTCTGTGGGATTGGTGGTGATATCTCCTTTATCATTTTTTATTGCATCTATTTGATTCTTCTCTTTTATTAGTCTGACTAGCAGTCTATCTATTTTGTTGATCTTTTCAAAAAACCAACTCCTGGATTCATTGATTTTTTTTGAGGGATGTTTTTTGTCTCTCCTTCAGTTCTGCTCTGATCTTAGTTATTTCTTGTCTTCTGCTAGCTTTTGAATTTGTTTGTTCTTGCTCTCTAGTTCTTTTAACTGTGATGTTAGGGTGTTGATTTTAGATCTTTCCTGCTTTCTCTTGTGGGCATTTAGTATAAATTTCTCTCTACACACTGATTTAAATGTGTTCCAGAGATTCTGGTATATTGTGTCTTTGTTCTCATTGGTTTCAAATGACGTTTTTATTCCTGCCTTCATTTCATTATTTATCCAATAGTCATTCCAGAGCAGGTTGTACAATTTCCATGTATTTGTATGGTTTTTAGTGAGTTTCTTAATCTGAGTTCTAATTCGATTGCACTGTGTCTGAGAGGCTGTTATGATTTCCATTCTTTTGCATTTGCTTAGGAGTTATTTCCAATTGTGTGAATTTTAGAGTATGTGCAATGTGGTGCTGTGAAGAATGTATATTCTGTGGATTTGGGGTGGAGATTTCCATAGATGTCTATTAGGTCTGCTTGGTTCAGATCTGTTTTCAAGTCCTGGATATCCTTGTTAATTTTCTCTCATTGATCTGTCTAATATTGACAGTGGAGTGTTAAAGTCTCCCACCATTATTGTGTGGACGTCTAAGTCTCTTTGTGGGTCTCTAAAAACTTGCTTTATGTATCTGGGTGCTCCTGTATTGGGTGTGTATATATTTAGGATAGTTAGCTCTTGTTGCATTGATCCCTTTACCATTATGTAATGCCCTTCTTTGTCTTTTTTGATCTTTGTTGGTTTAAACTCTGTTTATCAGAGACTAGGATTGCAACCACTGCCTTTTTTTTTTTTTTTTCCTTTCCATTTACTTGGTAAATATTCCTCCATCCCTTGATTTTGAGCCTATGTGTGTCTTTGCATGTAAGGTAGGTCTCCTGAATACAGCACACCAATGGGTCTTGACTCTATCCAATTTGTCAGTTTGTGTCTTTTAATTGAGGCATTTAGCCATTTACATTTAAGGTTAATATTGTTATGTGGGAATTTAATCCTGCCATTATGATGCTAGCTGGTTATTTTACCTGTTAGTTGATGCAGTTTCTTCATAGCATCGATGGTCTTTACAATTGGGTATGTTTTTGCAGTGGCTGGTATCAGTTGTTCCTTTCCATGTTTAGTGCTTCCTTCAGGAGTTATTGTAAGGCAGGCCTGGTGGTGACAAAATCTCTCAGCAGTTGCTTGTCTGTAAAGGATTTTATTTCTCCTTTGCTTATGAAGCTTATGAAATTCTGGGTTGAAAATTTTTTTTTTGAGAATGTTGAATATTGGCCCTTACTCTCTTCTGGCCTTAGGGTTTCTGCAGAGAGATCCACTGTGAGTCTGATGGGCTTCCCTTTGTGGGTAATCTGACCTTTCTCTCTGGTTGCCCTTCGCATTTTTTCCTTCATTTCAAACATGGTGAACCTGATGATTATGTGTCCTGGGGTTGCTCTTCTTGAGGAGTATCTTTGTGGTGTTCTCTGTATTTCCTGGATTTGAATGGTGGCCTGGCTTGCTAGGTTGGGGATGTTCTCCTGGACAATATCCTAAAGAGTGTTTTCCAACTTGGTTTTATTCTCCTCATCACTTTCAGGTACACCAATCAAACGTAGATTTTGTCTTTTCACATAATCCCATATTTCTTGGAGGCTTTGTTCATATATTTTCACTCTTTTTTCTTTAATTTTGCCTTCTCGCTTTATTTCACTGAGTTGATCTTCAATCTCTGATATCCTTTCTTCTGCTTGATCAGTTTGGCTACTGAATCTTGTGTATGCTTCACAAAGTTCTTGTGCTGTGTTTTCAGCTCCATCAGGTTGT
Source organism: Saimiri boliviensis (assembly GCF_048565385.1). Classification (NCBI taxonomy): domain Eukaryota; kingdom Metazoa; phylum Chordata; class Mammalia; order Primates; family Cebidae; genus Saimiri; species Saimiri boliviensis. The sequence goes on from NC_133459.1 coordinate 100,710,402, forward strand.
TTATGTTATCTGCACTAGTTATTCTAGTTAGCATTTTGTCTAACCTTTTTTTTAAGATTCTTAGCTTTCTTACATTGGGTTAGAACATGTGACTTTAGCTCTGAGAAGTTTGCTATTATCCACCTTCTGAAGCCTGCTTCTTTTAATTCATCAAACTCATTTTCCATCCAGTTTTGTTCCCTTGCTGGTGAGGAGTTGCGATCCCTTGGAGAAGAAGTGTTCTGGTTTTTGGAATTTTCAGACTTTTTGTGCTGGTTTCTTCCCATCTTCATAGATTTACCTATTTTTGGTCTTTGAAGTCAGTGACCTTTGGATGGGGTCTCTGAGTTGATATTGGGGTCTCCTTTTTGTTGATGTTGAAACTATTTCTTTCTGTTTGTTAGTTTTCCTTTTAACCATCAGGACCCTCTGCTGCAGGTCTGCTGGAGTTTGGAGGTCCACTCCAGACCCTGCTTGTCTTGGAATCACTGCAGAACAGCAAAGATTACTGCTTATTCCTTCCTCTAGTAGCTTCATCCCAGAAGGTTATCCACCAGATGCCAGTCAGAGCTCTCCTCTATGAGGTGTCTGTCAGCCCCTACTGGGAAGTGTCTCCTAGTCAGAATACATGGGGGTCAGGGAGCCACTTAAGAAAGCAGTCCATCGTTATCAGCGCTCGAACACTGTGCTGGGAGACCCACTGCTCTCTTCAGAGCTGCCAGGCAGGGACATTTAAGTCTACTGAGGCTGTACCCACAACCACCCCTTTTCCCAGGTGCTCTGTCCTAGGAAGGTAGGGGCTTTAGTTATAAGTCCCTGATGGGTTGCTGCCTTTTTTCAGAGATGCCCTGCCCAGTCAGGAGGGAGTCTAGCGACACAGTCTGCCTGCAGAGGCCTTGCTGAGCTGCTGTGGGCTCCACACAGTTTGAACTTCCAGTGATTTTGTTTATACTGTGATGTTAAAACCACCTATTCAGCCTCAGCAATGGCGGATGCCCCTCCCCACACCTAGTAGCTTGAGGTACCAGGTCGAGCTCAGACTGCTGTGCTGGCTGTCAGAATTTCAAGCCAGTAGATCTTAGCTTGCTGGTCTTTGTGGGGGTGGGACGCCTGGAGCCAGATCACTTGGCTCCCTGGCTTCAGCCTCCTTTCCAGCAGAGTGAACAGTTCTGTCTCACTGGTGCTCCAGGTGCCACTGGGGTATAAAAAAAAAAAAAAAAAACTGCTGGGGCTAGCTCGGTGTCTTCCCAAATGGCGACCCAATTTTGTGCTGGAAACCCAGGGTCCTGGTGTTGGCCCAGAGGGAGTCTCCTGGTCTGCGGGTTGTGAAGAGTGTGGGGAAATCACATTATCTGGGCCAAAGTGCAGGAGACAGTCCCTAATGGCTTCCCTTGGCTAGGAGAGGGAGTTCCCTGACCCCTTGCTCTTCCCAGGTAAGGTGATGCCCCATTCTACTTTGGCTCACCCTCCTTTGGCTGCACCCACTGTCCAACCAGTCCCAATGAGATGAACCAGGTACCTCAGTTGGAAATGCAGAGATCACCCACCTTCTGTATTGATCTTGCTGGGAGCTGCTCACTGGAGCTGTACTTATTCATTTGGCCATCTTGCTGGCAATCTCCGATACATTATGTTTCTAAGTGAAGTGCAATCATCCTGGATATTGTAACAGACTGAGAGCTGTATTATTGAGTCTATTTGATTCTCAAAGCATTTTGAGGCCTTTCATTAGGCAGCACCCTGCCCTCCACACAACTACTTCTTCTTAGTCTCTTTGGCTAGTTTCTTTCCTTCTCCATGATCTCTTAATGTTGGAGTTATTTAGAGCTCGATCCTTATGTCTTTTATTTTATATCTATATGATCTTACCTAGTTCTCATGGATCAAAATACCATCTATATTCAGGAACTCCTCTTTGGACTCCAAAATCATATATCCAGTTGCCTTCTTGACATTTCTACTTGGAAGTCTAATGGGCATCTCAAAATCAACACAGGCTAAAATCAGCTTCTGGTTGTTAGCCACACAAAATTTGCCTCAACCAATATCTTCTGTATCTTAGTTAATGATAAATCCAGGCTTACACTTAATCAAGTGGAAATACTCAGGAGTCCTTAATTTTTCTCTTTGTCTTTTGCCCTACAACCAGTCTATTAGGAAATTCTCTTGGTTTATATTCACATTATACCTGGAATCTGACCACTGCTCACCACTTCTGCTGTGATTATCTTGCATTATATCTTTCATCTAGATTATTAAATAATCAGCTGTCTTTCTGCTTCTATCAGTGTCCCAGAGCTTGTCTTCAGCACAATAGCCAAGTGATTTTTTTTTTTTAAATTTAAGCAAGGGGAAAGGACCAAAACTCAATAGAGAAATGAGAAACATACATGAAGAGAAAATTCACCCTAAAAGAAATAAAAATGACCTTAAAACATAGGAAAAATGTTTAAATTCATTCAAACTAGAGGTATGCAAATTAAAACCACTCAGATATCATTTCTCACTTGCCAGACTCCATGAAATTTAAGAATATGGCAGTGCATTCTGTTGGGAAGGCTGTGGAAAAATAGATACATTCATACATTGCTGATGGGAATGCAAAAGTTCATTAGTTGCAATATTGTTCTTAGTTGCAAAGTATCGGAAGGAACCTAAATTTCCATCCACTGGAGAGTGATTTAATAAACTGTAGCAGGTCATGCAGGGGAATATTAAATATATGTAAGAAAAGAATGAGAAAGAGCACTATGAACGAATATGGAGTGATTTCCAAGATAGACTGTCAAGTGAAAAAAGCAAAGCACAAAAGAGTATCCATAGCATGCTACCCTTCAAGTAGGAAAGTTAGGATATAGGAAAAGAAATAGTTATCTGCTAATTTGTTCAAAAGAAACACAAGAAAGATAAATAAAAAACTAGTAAGGCTGAATACCTAAATGGAAAGGAATAAAGAAGGAGATGAGATTTTGAGGATGAAGTACAGTACTATTTTTTTGATTTTATCTTTCTGTATAGCTCTGAAGCTTGGAATCATAATAATGCCTCACGTACCCTTTACAGAACCCCAAATAAATAAATGATAAAAACCAACCAAGAGGTATAAGGAACCCAAAATGGAATACAAATACTAAAAAATGAAAGTAAACATATTAATAATGAATAACAACCATATTTAAGCAAATGAGGAAGAAAATAGGTAACTGTAACTATCAGGTCTGGGCATGAAAAGGCCAACGAAGAAAACAACAGGGCTTAAGTGCTGTAATCTAGTGCTGTAATCTAGAATTTCTTGCAGGGGTATAAATTAGCACTACTGAAGCTACCTTTACATGTACGTTAGAATTGAACAACTAAGTATATATATTGTAGATAATAAGAGCCAAGTTTCTCACTGTTGGAGAAAGACATTATAAAGAAAGGAGGCAGGCTAAAATACACCCTGTAATATTGGATTGGAATAAGATGTGTCAGTATAAATTCATGTTTTTTTTTTTTATTGCATTTTAAGTTTTGGGGTACATGTGAAGAACATACAAGATTGTTGCATAGGTACACCCATGGCAGTGTGGTTTGCTGCCTTCCTTTCTCTCATCTGTATCTGTCATGGTTCTTAATATAAATGTAGACAGATAGATTAAGAAATATACATGAGACTATATCCATGGCATAGTATACTTTTATACATTTCTTAAATTTTGAAGGGCCTAGAAGCAGTGACACTTCAGAGTAATGAGCACATCTAGCACCAGATCTTTGTATCTTTTTCTTCTTTTTTTACTTTAAATTTATTTTTTATTTTTTGTGAGTACATAGGAGAGATATACATTCATGGAATGTATGAGATGTTTTAATATAGGCATGTAATCTGAAATAATCATCATGGAGAATGGAGTACCCATCCCATCAAGCATTTATTCTTTGTTTTACAAGCAATCAATTATACTCTTTTAGTTATTTTAAAATGTACAATTAAGTTATTATTGACTGTGGTCTCCCTATTGTGGTATCAAATAGTAGGTCTTATTCATTCTTTCTATTTTTATTTATTCATTAACAATCCCCACTTCCCCCTAGTTCCCGACTACCCTTCCAAGCCTCTGGTAACTATCCTTCTACTCTCTATCTCCATGAGCTCAATTGTTTTGATTTTCAGATCTCATAAATGAGAACATGCAGTGTTTGTCTTTGTGTGTCTGGCTTATTTCACTTAACATAATAACCTCCGGTTTCATTCATGTTGTTGCCAATGACAGGATATCATTCTTTTTATGTCTGAATAGTACTTCATTGTGTATATGCACCACATTTTATTTATCCATTCATATGTTGATAGACACTTAGGTTGCTTCCAAATCTTGCCTATTGTGAACGGTGCAGCAACAAACATGGAAGTTCAGATATCTCTTCAATATACTGATTTCCTGAGGAATGCTGGGAAGATGGCCGCCTAAGAACAGCTCAGGACTTCAGCTCCCAGTAAAAGTGCAGAGGGTGAGTGGATGCCGCATTTCCAGACAAATTTTTATTGCCCACAGACCAGGATACACCCAGGCAGAGGGGTCGCCAGTGCCGCAGTCTCAGCCGGTGCAGCTGTTTTGGCCCCCATGGGGCTGATTTGGCCCACGCGGCTGCTGTGACCACGCCCTGTTGCGGCGGTTCTCCGAACAAAAGCCACTGGTCTGGGAGCCCTCTTAGCTGGTGATCGGAGCCCTGAGACAGCAGAGTTGCCCATTCATCTGAAATAGTGAGCCAGGCCAGGAGATTCCTAGGCAAAAAATCCTCCAGGAACAGGCGCCGCTGTTTGAGCCGACTCAGTGAGTCGCAGCACAGGAGATCCTGGTGCCTTTTCAACAAGCGACTGGAGCACGGGGTCGTTCAACTTAAAAGAAAAGACTCTGAGTCAGGGAGCCAGGTGATCAGGCTCAGTTGGTCCCACCCCCCCACCCCAAACAACAACAAAAACAAAAACGGTAATTGGAAACCCTCTGGATTGAGCCCTTCAAACCAAGAACAACTGAACCCGGGACGGTCCAGCTCGGTGGGGGAGGGGCTTCCGCCATTACTGAGACTCTCCACCACCAAGGAGGCAGGCCACCATCACCGAGGCAACCCACCATTGCTGAGGCAACCTGCCACAACAGAGAGAGTCCGCCATAACAGAGGCGGGGTCACCGTTGCCGAGACAGTTCTAACTACGCCCATATAAACAGGACTGCAGGGAAGAGCACAGGGCAGCTGGGCAGAGCCCACAGCAGCTCAGCAAAGCCTCTGCGGGCAGGCAGTGGCTAGGCGTGCTGCTAGCTGGGTGGGGCAGACCTGAAAGAAAAATCAAAAAAGGCAGTAGTGCAATGGAAACTCATAAAGCTCCAACTCCCCGGGACAGAGCACCTGGGAACAAAAAGTGCTTTATGAGTTCAGCTGCAGCAGACCTAAACGTACCTGCCCAGCAGCTCTGAACGAACAATGGAGCTCACAACTCAGGACTTAGGCCCCAATAAAAGATAGACTGTCTCCTCAAGTAGCTCCCTGACCCCTATAGATCCAAAGACTCACCTCATAAAGGAGAGAACGAACTGACAGTAGGCGAGCATCCTTCTGGGACAAAGATAGCAGAAGAGGAAACTGGTAGCAATCCTTACTGTTCTGCAGCTGCTGCAGGTGATCCCCAGGCAAGCAGGGCCCGGAGAGGACCTCAGCAGTCCTACAGCAGAGGGGCCAGACTGTTAGAAGGAAGCTTAAAAAAAAAAAAAAAAAAAAAAGTAACTCCAGCATCCATGAACTAGAAGCTCACTCAGAGACCCAATCTGAAAGACAGTAACTACAAAGACAACAGGTGGATAAAGCCACAAAAATGGGAAGAAACCAGCGCAAAAAGGATGAAAACTCCCGAAACCAGAACACCTCTCCTCCTAAAAGGGATCACAGCTCCTCACCAGCAAGGGAACCAGACCGGATGGAGAAGGAGGGTGATGAAATGATAGAATCAGACTTCAGAAGGTGGGTAGTAAGAAACTACAGTGAGCTAAAAGAACATGTTCTAACCCAACACAAAGAAACTAGGAATCTTGAAAAAAGATTGGACGAAATGCTAACGAGAATGGATAGCATAGAGAGGAATATAAGTGAATTGATGGAGGTGAAAAACACAACACGAGAACTTCGTGAAGCATGCACAAGCTTCAACAGCCGAATTGACCAAGCAGAAGAAAGGATATCAGAGGTCGAAGATCAACTCAATGAAATAAAAAGAGAAGGCAAGAACAGAGAAAAAAGCGCAAAAAGGAATGAACAAAATCTTCAAGAAATGTGGGACTATGTGAAAAGACCTAATCTACGTCTGATAGGTGTACCTGAATGTGATGAAGAGAATGAATCCAAGCTGGAAAAAACTCTTCAGGATATTATCCAGGAAAACTTCCCCAGCCTAGCAAGGCAGACCAATATTCAAATACAGGAAATACAGAGAACACCACAAAGATATTCCTCAAGAAGAGCAACCCCAAGGCACATAATCGTCAGATTCACCAGGATTGAAATGAAAGAGAAAATGCTAAGGGCAACCAGAGAGAAAGGTCGGGTTACCCACAAAGGGAAGCCCATTAGACTCACAGCAGATCTCTCAGCAGAAACCCTACAAGCCAGAAGAGATTGGGGGCCAATATTCAACATCCTTAAAGAAAAGAACTTTCAACCCAGAATCTCCTATCCAGCCAAACTAAGCTTCATAAGTGAAGGAAAAATAAAATCCTTTGTGAACAAGCAAGCACTCAGAGATTTCATCACCACCAAACCTGCTCTACAAGAACTCCTGAAAGAGGCTCTACACATATAAAGGAACAACCAGTACCAGCCACTCCAAAAACACACCAAATGGTAAAAAAGCATCAACACAATCAAGAATCTGCATCAACTAACCAACAAAACAGCCAGGTAGCGTCAAAATGACAGTATCAAATTCACACATAACAATACTATCCCTAAATGTCAATGGACTAAATGCCCCAATCAAAAGACACAGACTGGCAAATTGGATAAAAAGCCAAAACCCATCAGTGTGCTGTATCCAGGAAACCCATCTTACATGCAAGGATACACAAAGGCTCAAAATAAAGGGATGGAGGAAGATCTACCAAGCAAATGGAGAGCAAAAAAAAGCAGGAGTTGCAATTCTCATCTCTGATAAAATAGACTTTAAGGCAACAAAGATCAAAAGAGACAAAGAAGGACATTACATAATGGTAAAAGGATCACTGCAACAAGAAGAGCTAACGATCCTAAATATATACGCACCTAATACAGGAGCACCCAGATACATAAGGCAAGTTCTTAATGACTTACAAAGAGACTTAGACTCCCACACAATAATAGTGGGAGACTTTAACACCCCATTGTCAATATTAGACAGATCAACCAGACAGAAAATCAACAAGGATATCAAGGACCTGAACTCAGACCTGGAACAAGCAAACCTAATAGACATCTACAGAACTCTCCACCCCAAATCCACAGAATATACATTCTTCTCGGCACCACATCACACCTACTCTAAAATTGACCACATAATTGGCAATAAATCACTCCTCAGCAAATGCAAAAGAACAGAAATCATAACAAACAGTCTCTCAGATCACAGTGCAATCAAGTTAGAGCTCAGAATGCAGAAACTAACTCAGAACCGCACAGCTTCATGGAAACTGAACAACTTGCTCTTGAATGTTGACTGGATAAACAATGAAATGAAGGCAGAAATAAAGATGTTCTTTGAAATCAATGAGAACGAAGACACAACATACCAGAATCTCTGGGACACATTGAAAGCAGTCTCTAGAGGAAAATATATAGCAATGAATGCCCACATGAGAAGAAAGGAGAGATCTAAAATTGACACCCTATCATCAAAATTGAAAGAGCTAGAGGAGCAAGATCAAAAAAACTCAAAACCTAGCAGAAGACAGGAAATAACTAAAATCAGAGCAGAACTGAAGGAAATAGAGACACAAAAAAACTCTTCAAAAAATCAATAAATCCAGGAGCTGGTTTTTCGAAAAGATCAACAAAATAGACAGACCACTAGCCAGATTAATAAAAAAGAAAAGAGAGAATAACCAAATTGATGCAATAAAAAACAATAAAGGGGATATCACCACAGATTCCACAGAAATCCAAACCATCATCAGAGATTATTACAAACAACTCTATGCACATAAACTAGTAAACCTGGAAGAAATGGATAAATTCCTGGACACCTGCATCCTCCCAAGCCTAAACCCGGAAGAAGCCGAAACCCTGAATAGACCAATAACATGGTCTGAAGTCGAGGCAGCAATAAAGAGTCTACCACCCAAAAAAAGCCCAGGTCCAGATGGGTTCACAGCCGAATTCTACCAGACATACAAAGAGGAGCTGATACCATTCCTTTTGAAACTATTCCAGACAATCCAAAGAAGAAGAATCCTTCCCAAATCATTTTATGATACAAACATCATCCTGATACCAAAACCCGGCAGAGACTCAACAAGAAAAGAAAATTTCAGGCCAATATCCATGATGAACATAGATGCAAAAATCTTCAATAAAATACTGGCAAACCGATTGCAGCAGCATATCAAAAAGCTTATCTACCATGATCAAGTAGGATTCATCCCGGGGATGCTAGGCTGGTTCAACATATGCAAGTCCATAAACGCAATTCACCACATAAACAGAACCAAAGACAAAAACCACATGAATATCTCAATTGATGCAGAGAAGGCTTTTGACAAAATTCAACAGCCCTTTATGCTAAAAAACCCTCAATAAACTAGGTATTGACAGAACGTATCTCAAAACAATAAAAGCTATTTATGACAAACCAACAGCCAATATCATACTGAATGGGCAAAAACTGGAAGCATTCCCTTTTGAAATCTGGCACTAGACAAGGATGCCCTCTCTCACCACTCATATTCAATATAGTACTGGAAGTTCTAGCCAGAGCAATCAGGCAAGGAAAAGAAATAAAGGGTACCCAAATTGGAAAGGAGGAAATCAAATTGTCTCTATTTGCAGATGACATGATTGTATATCTAGAAGACCCCATCATCTCAGCCCAAAATCTCCTGAAACTGATAAACAACTTCAGCAAAGTCTCAGGATACAAAATAAACGTGCAAAAATCACAAGCATTCCTATACACCAGTAACAGACTTAAAGAGAGCCAAATCAAGAACGAACTGCCATTCACAATTGCTACAAAGAGAATAAAATACCTAGGAATACAACTAACAAGGAAAGTAAAGGACCTCTTCAAGGAGAACTACAAGCCATTGCTCAACGAAATAAGAGAGGACACAAACAGATGGAGAAACATTCCATGTTCATGGTTAGGAAGAATCAACATCGTGAAAATGGCCATACTGCCCAAAGTAATTTACAGATTCAACACTATTCCCATCAAGCTACCAATGACCTTCTTCACAGAACTGGAAAAAAACACCTTAAACTTCATATGGAACCAAAAGAAAGCCCGCATAGCCAAGTCAATTCTAAGCAAAAAGAACAAAGCAGGAGGCATCACACTACCGGACTTCAAACTATACTACAAGGCTACAGTAATCAAAACAGCATGGTACTGGTACCAAAACAGAGATATAGACCAATGGAACAGAACAGAGGCCTTAGAGGAAATACAACATACCCACAACCATCTGATCTTCGACAAACCTGACAAAAACAAGCAATGGGGAAAGGATTCCCTGCTTAATAAATGGTGTTGGGAAAACTGGCTAGCCATGTGCAGAAAGCAGAAACAGGACCCTTTCCTGACACCTTACACCAAAATTAACTCCAGATGGATTAAAGACTTAAACATCAGACCTAACACCACAAAAACCCTAGAAGAAAATCTAGGCAAAATCATTCAGGACATAGGCGTAGGCAAGGACTTCATGACCAAAACGCCAAAAGCAATGGCAACAAAAGCCAAAATAGACAAATGGGACCTAATCAAACTCCACAGCTTCTGCATGGCAAAAGAAACTGTTAGTAGAGTGAGTTGGCAACTAACAGAATGGGAAAAAAAATTTGCAGTCTACCCATCTGACAAGGGGCTGATATCCAGAATTTACAAAGAACTAAAACAGATCTACAAGAAAAAAACAAACAAGCCCATTCAAAAATGGGCGAAGGATATGAACAGATACTTTACAAAAGAAGACATACAGGAGGCCAACAAACATATGAAAAAATGCTCATCATCACTGGTCATTAGAGAAATGCAAATCAAAACCACATTGAGATACCATCTCACACCAGTTAGAATGGCGATCATTAAAAAATCTGGAAACAACAGATGCTGGAGAGGATGTGGAGAAATAGGAACACTTTTACACTGTTGGTGGGAATGTAAATTAATTCAACCATTGTGGAAGACAGTGTGGCGATTCCTCAAGGGCCTAAAAATAGAAATCCCATTTGACCCAGCAATCCCATTACTGGGTATATATCCAAAGGATTATAAATCATTCTACTATAAGGACACGTGCACACGAATGTTCATTGCAGCACTGTTTACAATAGCAAAGACCTGGAACCAACGCAAATGCCCAACGATGATAGACTGGATAGGGAAAATGTGGTACATATACACCATGGAATATTACGCAGCCATCAAAAACGATGAGTTCACGTCCTTTGTAGGGACATGGATGAACCTGGAAACCATCATTCTCAGCAAACCGACACAAGAGCAGAAAATCAAACACCGCATATTCTCACTCATAGGCGGGTGTTGAACAATGAGAACACATGGACACAGGGAGGGGAGCACTACACACTGGGGTCCGTTGGGGGGAAATGGGGGAGGGACGGGGGTGGGGAGGTGGGAAGAGATAGCATGGGGAGAAATGACAGATACAGGTGAGGGGACGGAAGGCAGCAAACCACACTGCCACGTGTGTACCTATGCAACAATCTTGCATGTTCTTCACATGTACCCCAAAACCTAAAATGCAATAAAAGGAAAAAAAAGAAAAAAGAAAAAAATATATACTGATTTCCTTTTTTTGGAGGATACATACCCAGTAGTGGGATTTCTGGATCATATGATACCTCTATTTTAATTTTTTTCAGGAACCTCCAAACTGTTTTCAATGTGGTTGTACATTCCCACCAACAATGTAGGAGAGTTCCCTTTTCTCCAAATCCTTTGCTATTGTCTGTTTTTTGGATAAAAACAATTTTAATTGGAGTGAGATAATATCTCACTGTAGTTTTGACTTGCATTCTCTGATGATCAGTGATGTTGAGTACTTTTTCATATGCCTGTTTGCTATTTGTATGTCTTCTTTTGAGAAATGTGTATTCAAATCTTTTACTCATTGCTCATTTTTTGATCAGATTTTTTTTTCTGTTGAGTTGTTGGAGCTCCTTTTATATTCTGGTTTTTAGTCCCTTGTCAGATGAGTAGTTTGCAAATATTATGTCCCATTCTGGGGATTGTCTCTTCACTTTGTTGATTGTTTCCTTTGCTGGGCAGAAGCCTTTTAACTTGATGTGAGCCCATTTGTCCATTTTTGCTTTGGTTGTTTGTGTTTAATGTGGGGTATTACTCAATAATTTTTTGCCCAGACAAATGTCCTGGAGATTTTCATCAATTTTTCATATCAGTTTCATAGTTTGAGGTCTTAGATTTAATCCTTTATTCCACTTTGATTTTGCTTTTGTATATGGCAAGAAATAGGAATCTAGTTTCATTCTTTTGCATGTAGATATCCAGTTTCCCAGGACTATTTACTGAAGAGACTGTCTTGTTCCAGTGTATGTTCTTGACACCTTTGTCAAAAATCAGTTAACTGTAAATGTGTGGATTTGTTTCTGTGTTCTCTGTTCTTTGCCATGGTTCTATGTGTCTGGTTTTATACCAGTACCATTCTGTTTTGGTTAATATAGCTCATGCTATAATTTAAAGTCAGGTAATATGATTCCTCTGGTTTTGTTCTTTTTGCTTAAGATAGCTTTGGCTCTTCTGAGTCTTTTGTGGTTCCATATTATGTTTAGGGATAGTTTTTTTTTTTCTTCTTCTTCTGTTCCTGTGATGAATGTCATTGGTACTTTGATAGGGATTGCATTGAATCTATAGATTGCTTTGGGTAGTTTGGATATTTTAGCAGTATTGATTCTTTTGCTCCATGAATGTGGAATTTTTGGGGGGAGTGTTCTTTTCAATTTCTTTCATCAGTGTTTTATAGTTTTTATTATAGAGGCCTTTCACTTCTTTGGTTAATGCCTAGATATTTAATTTTATTTGTAGCTATTGTAAATGAGATTACTGTTTTCATTTCTTTTTTAGATTGTTCACTGTTTGCATATAGAAATGCTACTGATTTTTATTTTTATATGTTAATTTTGTATTCCAGAACTTTACTGATTTTTAAAAATTAGTTCTAATAGTTTTTTGGTGGAGTCTTTAAGATTTTTGACTATAAGATTATATCATCTGCAAAATAATTTGACTTCTTCCTGTCCAATCTGGATGTCTTTTATTTATTTCTCTTGTCTGATTGCTCTAGCTAGGACTTCCAGTATTATGCCGAATAACTGTAGTGAAAGTGGACATCTTTATCATGTTCCAGGTCTTAGAGGAAAGGCTTTCAGTTATTCCTCATTTAGTATGAGACTAGCTATGGGGCTGTCATATATGGCTTTTTAAAATGTTGAGGTATGTTTCTTCTAAGTTTTTTGAGGGTTTTATCATGAAGGGATGTTGAATTTATCAAACATTTTTCAGTATCAATTGAAATGATATCATTTTTATCTTTCATTCTGTTGATATGATGTGTCACATTGATTGATTTGCATATGTTGTACCACCTTTGCATCCCAGAGATAAATCCCACTTGGTCGTGATGAATGTATTGTTGGATTTGGCTTGCTAGTATTTTGTTGAATATTTCTAATGTATTGTTGGATTTGGTTTGTTGGTATTTTGTTGAATATTTTTGTATCAGTACTCATCAGAGATATTGGCCTGTAGTTTTCATTTTTCATGTGTCTTTGTCTGGTTTTGGTATCAGTAAAATACTGATTTCATAGAATGAGTTTGGAAATATTCCTTCCTCCTTAATTTTTTAGAATAGTTTGAGTGGAATGGTATTAGTTCTTCTTTCGATGCTTGATAGAATTCAGCAGTGGGGCCATTGGGTCTTGGGCTTTTCTTTACTGGGAGAATTTTTATTTTGACTTCCATCTTATTTTTTATTGATCTTCTCACGTTTTGGATTTCTTCATGGTTCAATCTTAGAATGTTGTAAGTGTCTAGGAATTTGTTCATTTTCTCAGGTGTTCTAATTTATTGGCATGTAGTGGGTCATAGTAGCCTCTAATAATCCTTTGAATTTCAACAGTATCAGTTGTAATGCTCCTTTTTCATTTCTGATTTTATTAATTTGTATCTCCTTTTTTTCTTTTTAGTCTGGCTAAAGGGTTGTCAATTTCATTTAACTTTTCAAAAAAAAAAAAACCAACATTTTGTTTCACTGATCTTTTGTATTTTCTCTATTTCAATTTAATTTCTATTTCTGCTCTTTATTATTTATTTTCTTCTACTAATTTTGGGTGATGTTTGCTTTTGCTTTTCTATTCTTTAAGAAGCATTGTTAGATTGTTTATTTGAATTTTTCCCCTTTTTGATGTAGGCACTTATAGCTATAAACTACACTCTTAGTACTGTTTTTGCTGTATCCTGGGAGTTTTAGTATGTTGTGTTTCCATTATCACTTGTTTCAAGAAATTTTCCAATTTCCTTTTTAGTTTCTTCATCAACCCACTGGTCATTCAGGAGCATATTGTTTAATTTACACATATTTGTGTAGTTTTCAAGGTTCTTCTTGTTATTAATGTCTAGTTTTATTCCATTGTGATCAGAGAAGATGCTTGATTTTATTTCAATTTTTTGAATGTTTTGAGATTTGTTTTGTTTGGTCAGTAGTGCAAATTAGGTCTGATATTTCTTTGTTGGTTTTCTGTCTGAAAGATATGTCCAGTGCTGAAAGGGAGTGTTGAAGTCTCCAGCCATTATTGTATTAGGGTCTGTCCCTCTCCTTAGCTCTAGTAATATTTGGTTTATATATCTGGGTGCTCCACGCATGGATATTTAAAATTATTATATCCTCTTGCTGAATTGACCTCTTTATCATTATAGAGTAACCTTCATTGTCTCTTCTGAGAGTTTTTGTCTTATAATATATTTTGTGTAAGTATAGCTACTCATTCTCTTTTGGGTTTCCATTGGCATGTAACATCTTTTTTCATCTCTTTATTTGCAGTCTATATGTGTCTTTTAGTTTAATTGTGCTTCTTGTAGGCAACAGATTAATTAATCTTGTTTTTTCATCCACTCAGCCATTCTCTGTCTTTTGATTGGAGAATTTAGTCTATTTACATTCAATGTTATTATTGATAAGTGAGAACTTATTCTGGCCATTTTGTTATTTGTTTTATGGTTGTTTCATGTTCTTTTCCTTCTTTCTTTCCTCCTGTCTTCCTTTAGTGAAGGTAGTTTTCTCTAGTGATATAATTTAGTTTCTTGTTTTTTATTTTTTTGTGTATTCATTGTATGTTTTTTGTTTGAGATTATGATGAAGCCTGTAAATACCATCTTATAAACCATTATTTCAACCTGATAACTGCTTAACACTATTTGCTTAAACAAAGAAGCAAAAGCAAAGCTAATAAAAAAACTATGCCTTAACTTTATCCTTTCACTTTTTCACTTTTTCTTCTATGTATGTCTTATTGCACTGTCTGTGTCATGAAAAGTTACTGTTATTTGTGATTGGTTCATTGGTTAGTCTTTCTCTTTAGGATAAAAGTAGTTTACATACCACAGTTACAGTGTTAAAATATTCTGTGTTTTTTCTGTGAACCATAACCAGTGTGTGTTGTACTCTTAGGTGATTGCTTATTGCTTGTTAATGTCCTTTTCTTTCTGACTGAAGTACTCCCTTTAGCATTTCTCATAGAATAGGTCTGGTGTTGAAGAAAGCCCTCAGCTTTTGTTTGTCAGGGAAAGTCTTTATTTCACCTTCATGTCTGAAGAATATTTTTGCTGAATATATTATTCTAAGGTAAAAGTTTTTTCCTTCCTTATGTTACATATGTCATGCTACTCTCTCTTAGAGAGAGTTTCTCTCTCTTGGAGAGAGTAAGGTTTCCACTGGGAAGTCTACTGCCAGACATACTAGAGCTCCATTGTGTGTTATTTATTTATTTATTTTTCTCTTGCTGCTTTTAGAAATATTTTTTGTCCTTGATCTTTGGGAGTTTGATTATTAAATGCCTTGAGGTATTCTTTGGATTAAACCTGCTTGGTGTTCTATAATCTTCTTGCACGTGGATATTGATATATCTAGGGTTTGGGAAGTTCTTGATTATTATCCCTTTGAATAGGCTATTTCTATCTCTCTCTCTACCTCCTCTTTAAGACCAAGAACACTTAAACTTGTCCTTCTGAGGCTATTTTCTAGATCCTGTAGGCATACTTTATTGTTTTTTATCTCTTCTGACTGTATTTTCAAATAACCTGTTTTCAAACTCACAAATTCTTTCTTCTGCTTGATCAATTCTGCTATTCAAAAATTCTGATGCATTCTTTAGTATGCCAATTGCACTTTTTAGCTCCAGAATTTCTGCTGAAAAAAATATAATTCTTTTAAATTATTTCAATTTCTTTGTTAAATATATCTGATTGAATTCTGAATTCCTTCTTCGTGTTATCTTGATTTTCTGTGAGTTTCCTCCACACAGCTATTTTGAATTTTCTGTCTGAAAGGCGCATATCTCTGTTTCTTCAGGATTGGTCCTTAGTGCCTTATTTAGTTCATTTGGTGAGGTCATGTTTTCCTGAATAGTGTTGATGCTAGTAGATATTCTTTGGTGTCTGGGCATAGAAGAGTTAGGTATTTTTTGTAGTCTTCACTGGCTGGGCTTGTTTGTACTTGTCGTTTTTGGGAAGGTTCTTCAGATATCCTAAAGGACTTAAGTGTTGTCATCTAAGCTGTATCTGTTTTATGGGGTACCCCAAGCCCAGTAATGCTGTGGTTCTTGCAGACTTATAGAGGTACTGCCTTGATGGTCTTCGACAACATCCAGAATTCTCTGGATTACTAGGCAGAAACCCCTGTTCTCTTTCCTCATTTTCTTCCAAACAAGTGGAGTCTCTCTCTTTCTCTCTGTCTTCAGCCACCTAAAGCTGGGGATGAAGTGACACAAGAACCTATGTGGCCACCACACTTTGACAGTGCTGTGTCATACCTGAAGCTAGCATAGCACTGACTCTCACCCAACAGCTGCTGTAACTACTCCCTGGCTGTTGCCTATGTTCACTTAAGGCCGTGGGCCTCTACAATCATCAGGTGGCAAAGCCAGCCAGACCCACATCCTTCACTTTAGGGTGGAAAGTTCCCTCAGGACCTGCATAGGTCCAGAGGTGCCATCTGGGAGTCAGGGATTAGGATAAAAAGCTTAGACATCTACCTGTTCTATTATACTGTGACCGAGCTAGCATTCAAACCACAAGACACATTGTTTCCTACTCTTCCTTCCCCTTTCCCAAGGCAGAGGAACCTCATGCTGTAGCCACTGCCACCACAGGCCTGGAGAGGACTGCTGGAGGACCTCCAATTTTTTCTTAAGGCCCAAGGGCTCATCAGTTAGCTTTGGTGAATACTGCCTGGCCTAAGAATCACCCTTAAGGACAGGGGGCTCCCTTCTAGCCCAGGCTAGGTCTAGAGATGCCATTCAAGAGTGAAACCCTGGAATCAGGTAACCAATGAGCATGCTTGATGCTTGATTCTCCTGTTGCCACACTGGTACCTAAGGTGCAAGACAGCCTCCTTTACTTTTCCTTCTGCTTTTCTCAAGCAGAGTTTCCTCCAATAGCCACCATAGCTGGTAATATGCCAAGTCTTACCTGAGGCTAGCAAGTCTCCTTCTCATCCAGGGTGTGTTTAGAAATGTCATCCAGCAGCTAGGACCTGGAACAAGGGCCTCTGGGCTCTGACCTGTGCCCTATCCTTCTGTGGCTGAGCTGGTATACAAAATATAAGACAAAATCCCTCCTTCTGGTCCCTTTCCTCTCCTCAGGCAGAAGGAAGGGGTCTCTTTTGGAGCTCTGATCTGTGCACCCTGTGGTTAGGGGAGAGGTTATACCAGCACTCCCTTGGCCACCCCAGCAGGTGTCTCCAGAGGTCACATGTCCCCCAGGTCCACCGTCTCCAGGCCCAGTTCTGCACTAGGACTCACCTATGAGTTGCAGTTTGTATAACCTGGATTGCCTTTCAAGTTTACTAAGCAACCAAGAATACTGTAGCCTTTCGTAGTGAAGTTCGCATTAACTCAAGTTGCAACCTCTGGGATGGATGAAAATCCCCACTGGCTAGGGCTGGTTTAAGTTCTCCCTCCATGGGTCTGCATCAGCTGAGTTTGGTTTCCTTTTCTTCTCCAATAGAAAAGCACTGAGTTCAGTGCCCCAACAATTGCTGTGCTCTCCCTCCCCAACCCCCAGAGATGCCCTCCATATAACCTGGCCTCCACACCACCTGGCTGCTGCTGGGGCAGTGGGGGAGGGGCAGTGTCAGTGATTCAAGGCTGTGTTTTCTGCTCTTCAAGGCCTCTTTCAGCAGTACAGTTAAAACCAGGTACTGAGTGCTCACCTGAGTTTTGGTTCTTGTGAACGTGTTCTTCCTGTGTAGATAGTTGCTAAATTAGTGACCTTGTGGGGGCAGTGGGGACTATTGGTGAAGCCTTCTATTTTGCCATCTTGCTATGCCTCGAGATCTTGGCTTCTAAACACCATTTTTTGCATAAGAAAACAGAGCTTTCTGAAGAAGCTGATTCCAGAACTGAGCAAGGAAAATATTATATGAGCCTAGAATATCTTTTGATGTCAGAAGGTAAGAAGATATTTTGTAACAAATGGGGGCTTACGAAAGAAACAGAGGAGCCAACCTAAAGAAGTTACTAATGACCAAAGTTGGCATAATTTGAACAGTAAAATAAATAGTATTTAACCCATAGAATCAAATATTCCTATCTATACCAATACAAGACTGAAGCACTGCCAACTATGCCAAAAGGAAAAAATTTTAAACTATACCAATATAAAAATCAAATACATAAATGAGGGGAGAAGAAGTTCTTCATTACAGTTGAATTCTGATTAATGAATGTCGATGGAAAGAGAAAACAGAGAATCATCATTACAAATGTCCTAGTAATAATAGCTGCAGACAAGATTCACCAATGGATGCTTAAATGAGTGGGCAAAAGTTTGAGGAGTAATAGGATTTACATAGTCTCCAAAGAAGGTATTTATTAACTATAAATAGAAAGATAGCGACTTTATAACAGAAAAACATAGCAGATACCAACCTAAATGATCAAGGTAAACATCAATAATAAGACACATCAACATCACGAATATCTTAAATATGAAATACCTTTTCCTATTCATCTTAATATGATGCATAGTAAAAGGCTTTTTTACATATTGTGGTAGTCTTGCCAAAAATACAAAGCCTTTCTGTTATGGGGTGAATGTTTTTGTCTCCTCTAAAATTAATATATTGAAGCCTTAACCCCCAGTATTGCTGTATTTGGAGATGGGGCCTTTAGGAAAGTAGTTAAGGTTATAATTACTTGCCATCATAAAGGTGGGACCTTGATCCAATAGTATAATATTAGAGTCCTTATAAGAAAGGGCATCTAAGAGCTCATGTGCTAACTCTCCACCCCTCCATGTATGCACACAAAGGAAAGGTCATGTAAGGACGCAATGAGAAAGTAGGTGTCTGCAAGCCAGGAAAAGAACCCTCATCAAAAACTCAATCAGCTAACCTCTTGATCCTAGCTTTCAAAACTGTGAGAAATAAATTTCTGTTGTTTAAACCCTCCAATCTGTGTTTCGTGGTTACAGAAGCTTGAGCAGACTATTACACTTTCCAATCATGAGAAAAATGCTGTATCGAATGAGCCCAAGTTGAGGGACATTCTACAAAATTGCTGATTAGCAATCTTCCAAGTGTCAGGTCATGAAAGATAAGGAAAAAATTGAAGAACTGTTGCAGACTGAAAGTGACTAAGGAGGAAAACGAAAACTAAGTGCAATATATGACTCTGGATAGGATGCCAGATGCAAAGGAACACACATGAAAAAATGTGTGAAAATCAAATAAGGTCTGAAGTTTAGTTAATAATATCGCACCAAAAGTTAATTTCCCTTTTTTCAAAAAACTTTTATTTTAGGTTCAGAGATACATGTGCAGCTTTGTTATATAGGTAAATTGTGTCCTGGGAGTTTGATGTACAGAGTATTTTGTCATCCAGGTGCTAAGGCTAGTACCTAATAGTTATTTTTCCTGTTCCTCTCCTTCCTCCCACCCTCTGCCCCCTGGTAGGCCCCAGTATCTGTTGTTTCCTCTTTGTCTCCATGTGTTCTCATCATTTAGCTCCCATTTCTAAGTGAGAACATGTGGTATTTGGTTTTCTATTCCTGCATTAGTTTGCTAAGGATAATGGCCTCTAGATCCATCCATGTTTCTCAAAAAAATCTCATTACTTTTTGCAAACTATGCTTCTGACAAGGGTCTAATATCCAGCACCTACAAGGAACTTAAACAAATTTACAAGAGAAAAAGCCATTAAAAAGTAGGCAAAGGACATCATGAACAGATACTTTTCAAAAGAAGACATACATGCGGCTAAGAAGCTCATGAAAAAAGCTCAGTATCACTGAGCAGTAGAGAAAGGCAAATCAAAACCACGATGTGGTATCATCTTACATCAGTCAAAATACTATTAATAAAAAGTCAAAAAGTAACAGATGCTGGTGAGGTTGTAGAAAAAAGGCAATACTTATACCCTTTCCACAAGGGTTGAACTAATTTACACTTTCAGTGTAAATTTTCTTGTGGAAAGCAGTATGGTGATTCCTCAAAGAGCTAAAACCAGAACTACCATTTGACCCAGCAATCCCATTACTGGGTACATACCTAAAGGAACAGAAATCATTCCATCATGAAGACACACGCATATGTATGTTCACTGTAGCACTATTCACAATAGCAAAGATATGAAAGCAACCTAAATGCTCATTGATGACGGACTGGATAAATGAAATGTGGTACGTATACACCATGGAATACTAGGCAGCCATAAACAATTTCCTGCTTTGCTGTTGAATGTTTACATTAGGAAATGGAGTGAGAGATATAAGGAAACTCTGTACTACCTTTGCAATTTTTATGGAAGTATAAAATTAGATGAAAATAAAAAGGTTTAAAACAAAATCTTAAAAATATAAATCACAGCAAATCACTCCCCTATTCAGAACTCTCTAGTGGTGTTTTATCTCACTCAAAGTAGGTGGCAAATTCTACACAATGACCTAAAAGTCCTACATTAATTGTCCCCATCTGTCTGCCCTAACCTCATCTCCTACTAGTCCTGTATCACTACCGAACTTCAGTAAACTAGCTGCCCGCTAGTTGTTAAATAGAGCAAGCATATTCCCTGGTCAGGTCTTTGCATTGTTTTTTTCCCTCACACTCTCTGGAAAGTTCCTCTTCTAGCTAGCTTCATGGCCTGCTTCCTGTCCCTACCACTTTGTTTAATATTATAAACACTAGTTTCTTAGAATCTCATATTCTAACATTTTTTCCAATAGCACTTATCATTGTGGATATTCTAAATAGTTTACTTATTTAATTCTTTTATTGTTTGTCGATATACACTAGAGCTTAAGATACATAAGGGGAGAGACATTTGACTATTTTATTCACTGATGAATTAACACTGAACATAAATGGAGAAGGAATAAATAGTCACATGAAGGTTGTTTTACCTTCAGTCTCATTCTAGTTTCAAGAGCAGGAAGAAGGAAGTAATAAAGGAAGAAATATGTTAGGAAAGCAAAGCCTCTTTTCATGTGTGTTGGATCACTGGCCAAAATTGTTACATAGCCACCTCTAATTGCAGTGAAGGCTAGGAACGTGACTATTTAACAAAATTTAGTCTTTGTTGGTAAGAAAGAAAAGGAGCAAATTACCAATAGCTACTGATACTATCATTATATCTAGACACATTGCAACAAAAGGATTAGGTTATAAAGACAAAGAATGAATACAAAAACTATTCAGACCCACCCCAACAAAACTAGTTTTATTTAAAAGATAGCCAAAAACTGCCAGGAATTTTTACTTTTGTTTTAATAATATTGAGGGAAAGCAGCACTTTTACAGAGTTCTGAGGGAAAAAATGCAAATCAAGGATTTTCTACATATGCAAGTCTTGAATCTTGATTGATGCATAAGATGGAAGAAAAGATATTTTCAAGTATTCAAGAGCTCAGAAAATATACTGCTTATCTTTTCTTCTTAAAGTTTCTTAAATATGTACTGTAACAACTGCTTATTATGTATTCTTTAAGGAAACTATTTCTACCTCTGATGGTTTTGTAATACATCAGCCTGGCTAGGCTGAACGACATTTTCTGAATGTTTCTGGTTAGGGTGGACTACAAGAGACATTCCTGTAAAAAACTTGGAAGGCAAAAGTGAAGCAGCAGCCATTTTGTAGCTGACCCCTGTTGTCTCTGATCTACCGACTCATCTCATTGGCAAGCAGCAGTGGCCACATGTGAAACGGCTTCAGCTTCTCTTACTCCTTGGCAGGGTTTAGCTCCGTAACAAAGAGTTCTGGCTACTGGAGGACACCCATACCATTAATGTCAGACACTAAGAAACAGCATAGGTTTCAATATGTCCTCGTGAGCTTCAGGTTGTTCCTCTGTGTTCCAGCATGTTCCAGCATGTTCCAGCATGTTCTTGCTTGCTCACACTACATTTATCTTTTTTTATTCCTGACTTCCCATATTGTGGATTCTAAGTCCTAGGATCAGGTGGAAAGACAATAGCTCCTTACAAGGAGGCAAGAAGTTCAAATCCCTGGAGCAAGTTACTTTACACATACGTGCAGATTCACACAAATACCCCACATTTAGTGATTCTGCCTGATTCTGATTGAATCAGAACTATACACTTTCCTGAATTTACTTCTGAGTTTTTAGAATTTTGCCTTTCAAAGACTGGTCTTTAATTCACCTCATATTGATTTCATATGTTTAGTGTGAATGAGGAGTCCAGTTTCATTTCTTTCCATATGGATAACCGTTGTCCTGACATTCTTAATTGAAAAATCTATCTTTTCTCACCTGATCTGTAGTGCCAACTTTATTATATAGCAAGTGTCCAAATACGTCTGGGTTTATTTTCCAGTCTTTCTCTTAGGCTTCACTGGTTTATCTATTTCTCAGTGCACACATATGTCTTCATTACAGTAGCTGTAACATAAATCTTGGTAGATACCCTATTTATTCTTTTTCCTCAAGAGTATCTTGACATCCTTGACCCTTTGTACTTTTATATGGAATTATCTTGTCAAATTCCATAATGCCATCTGTTGGTTATGTATTGGGGTTGAATGGAATCAATAGATTAATGTGGAGGTAATTGACATTTATACAACACAATGTTGAGAGACGCAGTCTCTAAGCCTGGTCCATTTCTTCATCTATTTGTGTCCTTTGTAATGTCTTTCTAAGTTTTAATTTCAACTCTAATATTTTCTTTAACAGGTCTTGTTCAACTTTTTTGAGATTTATTTTTAATTTCTTAATCTTTTGATATATTAAAAATAGCAATTAAAATATTTTTAGTGTGAAGTATAATATATAACTCTAAAAGTGCTTAGTATAACTATAATATATATATTAATGTGTTATTTTTCATTCAATATTCTGAAGATTTCTCCATCAGTTCCTTTCCCTTGCCATGTGATATGTTATTGTATGAAGATACCACAATTTCCATTTTATTGTTAGACATTAGGGCTTTTTATCTTGTGTTCCATTGGTCTAACTGTCTATCCTTGTGCCAATATTGTGTTGTCCTGATTACTCTAGCCTTGTTATGTCTTTATATTTGATACATCAAGTCTCTTACCTTATACTTCACCAAGAGTATGTTGGCTATTTCCAGTTCTTTGAATTTCCATATAAATTTTAGAATTGTTGTCTTACACATACACAATAATGTGCTTTTGATTATGACGATATTTAAAACTAGAAATCAATTTTGGAAAAAATGACATTTTTACCAATCTTTTCCATCTATCATATTTATCTGTTTATTTAGGTCTATCTTAATTTCTCTCAGCAAAATTCTGCGGGTTTCTCCACAGAAATCTTACGAATTTGTTATTAGATTTATTCTCTGATTTGCTTGATTAAAAATATTTTTATAATATCTGGCTTCAATTTCATTTTCTACCTGATTATTGTTAGCATATCAAAATTAATTTATATTTATATGTTGACTGTATCCAAAATCTTGCTAAACTCTCTCATTCTAAATAATTCATCTAATTAGAAGATTAGATAAACTGATTCTAACAGACTGGTTTATCTGCATATGCTCTTTGGATTTTCTACATACACAATACATATTATATGTAATGAATGACGGTTTTGTTTATCCTTTTCTCATCCTTTTATCTTATCTCTTTTTCTTGCCTTACTTGCTTGCTCTAGAATCTCAAGTATGATACTAAATTATTATTTTCTTCTGAATGTCAGAGATAAATGTTTCAACATTTCCCCATGAAGAATGATGTTTGTTGTATGTTTCTTGTAAATACTATCTTTTACTGTGTATTGGTCAGGTTTCTACAGAGAAACAGAACCAATAGAGTGTGTATGTGTATGTGTGTGGTGGGGGAGAGAGAGAGAGAGAGAGAGAGAGAGAGAGAGAGAGAGAGAGAGAGAGAGAGAGAAAGAGAGAGAGAGAGATTTTAAGAAATTGTGTTCTGTGACTGTGGAGGCTGGCATATCCAAAATCTGCAGAGTAGGCTGACAAGTTGGAAACTGAAGAAAGAATTGCAGTTTGAGTCCAAAGGCAGTCTGATGGCAAAATTCCCTCTTTGGGGAAGATCAGTTTTGTTTTTTTCTTTCTTAAGGCCTTCGACTGATTGGCTGAGGCTCACCGACATTCTAGAGGGAAATCTGCTTTACCCAAAACTACCGAGTTAAATGTTAATCCCATTTTTTAAAAACCTTAACATAAACATCAAGAATGATGTTTAACCAAAGTATCTGTGTACTGTAACCTAGCCAGGTTGACATATAAAATTAATCATCATTGTAGATTTTTAAAGTTTTCTTATACCACTAGTTCATTAAAAGGTGTTTCTTTTAATAATTAGTGAATGTTAAAAATTGCTATGAAATGCTTTCTGGGTATCTGTTGAGATGACCATGTGTTTTTCTCTTTTATTTGGTTAATATGATGAATTATATTGGTTTTCTAATGCATTCCTAAAATAAACTTAACTTGATAATAATCTTTTATCCATTATTCTAGGATACATTCTGCTAATATTTTGTTTATAATTTTTTGCATCTATGTTCATGACTGAGAATGGCTGTAATTTTTCTTTCTCATAATGTTCTTTTTAAGTTTTGTTATTAAATTAGGCTTTGTGTCCTCACCCAAATCTCATTTTGAATTGCAGTCCCCACAATCACCATAACTGTCACAAGTCAAAGGAGAGACCAGGTGGAGGTAATCGAATCATGGGAGCAGTTTCCCCCATGCTGTTCTCATGATAGTGAGATCTCACTAGATCTGACGGTTTTATAAGGGGCTCTGTCCCCTTCACTTGGCAATTCTTTATGCTGCCTTGTGAAGAAGGCACATTGTTTCTTCTTTGCCCTCTGCCGTGATTGTAAATTGCCTGAGGCCTTCCTGACCATGTGGAATTGAGAGTCAATTAAACCTTTTTCCTTTATAAATTACCCAGTCTCTGGCAGTTCTTTATAGCCATATGAAAATGGACTAATAGATAAGCCTGGAGAATATTCTCTTTTTTTTTTTTTTTTTTTTTTTTTTTTTTTTTTTTTTTTTTTTACCATATGGAGGTTTTTGAGTAAGATGATTACAGTAATTTCTTTTTTAATATTTTGTAGAACTCACCAGTGAAGCCATTTGGGACTAGATTTTCTTTAGGATAATTTTTTGATTATTTATCCAGTTTTGTAAATGGCTATTGGACTAGTCATGTTTTTTGCTTGCAATATTTTGGTAAATTATTTTCCTTTTTTTAAATTTTTTTTTTTTTTAATTTTTAGACAGAGTCTCATTCTGTCACCCAGGCTGGAGTGCAATGGCACGATCTCAGCTCACTGCAACCTCCACCTCCTGATTCTCCTGCCTTAGCCTCCTGAGTAGCTGGGATTACAGGCACGTGCCACCGTACCTGGGTTTCACCATGTTAATCAAGCTGGTCTCCTGATCTCACAAACTCCTGACCTCACGATCCTCCCGCCTTGGCCTCCCAAAGTGCTGAGATTACAGGTGTGAGCCACAGAGCCCAGCCAGTAAATTATTTTCCTAAGAATTTTTCCACTTCAACTAATTTTTAATGTATTGTCATAAAGTCATCCACAATACTTTTATTCCTGTTTAATGTTTCTGAAATCTCTAGTGATATCTTCTTTTCATTCTTTGTATTTGTAATGTGATTTCCTTTTTTTCCTACAACAATCTCACCAGAAGTTTTCATTTTTTGCTAGATTTTTGAAACATCCTGTTTCTAGTTTTATTGATCCTATCTACTACATGTTACATATCTTTAATTCCTGTATTAATTTTATTATTTATTTTGTGCTACTTCTTTCAGATTATTTTTGCCATTCTGTTTTTACTTCCTAGATGAATGCTCAGCTCTTTAATATTCAATCTTTTTCGCCTTCTAATATATGAATCTAGAAAACAAACGTCACTCTGGCACTTGTTTAACTGCATCTCTTACATTTTATTTGTTCTGAAAATTTTTTTGCCACTATCTCTCAATGATATTTTCTCTGAGTTTCAGTTTAAACATTTTCTAATTGCCATTGTTTATTTTTGTAATTCATGGGTACTTAGGAGTGTATTTCTTATTTTTCAAATATATATTTTCATATTTTTTGTTATTGATTTCTACCGAAATTGCATTGTGATAAAAAATATCATATGATTTTTATCTTTTGACTTTTTTGAGACTTGATTTATGACCCTTGCACATGATCAGATTTGGTAAATTTTTATTTATTTGGTAGACTAATACTGCCCTTTCTCCAGAGATATTGATGTCCAAATACCTGGAACCTATGAATATTTTTTCTTACATGGTAAAAGGAACTTTGTTGATATGGTAAGTTCGAGTTTTGTTGTTGTTTTTGAGACAGAGTCTTGCTCTGTCGTACAGGCTGGAGAGCAGTGGCTGATCTTGGCTCCGATTCTCCTGCCTTAGCTTCCTGAGTAGCTGGGACTAGAGACATTTGCCACCACCTGGCTAATTTTTGTATTTTTAGTAGAGACTGGGTTTCACCATGTTAGCCAAACTGGGCTCAAACTCCTGACTTCAGGCAATCCGCCCTCCTTGGCCTCCCAAAGTGCTGATATTACAGGCGTTAAGCCACTGCACCTGGCCAAGTTAGAGTTCTTGAGGTGAGGAAGTTATCCTGGATTATACAGGTCCAATGTAATCACAAGAGGAAGAAGGAGAGGTTTGACTATGGAGGAGATAAGACAATGTTACAATGGAAGCAGAGTTTGGAGTGATTTGGCCAGGAGCTAAGGAATGCCACAGCCTCTAGAAGATGAAAGAGGCAAAGAATAGATTCTCCCTTAATGGGTGCAGAAGGAACAGAAACGCTAAGACTTTAACTCCTTAAAACTCATTTTGCTGCATGTGATATCCAGAACTATGAGAACAAATCTGTGTTGTTTTAAGCTCTAAATTGTGGTAATTTGTTACAGGAGCAATAGAAAACAACTACGATGTGTGTTTATTGGAAAACAATTTGTATTATTCGGATTGGATGGGTTTGTTAGGATAATTTTATTAATCACTTTTCCTAAATCTTCTCCATCATTACTGATTTTTTTTATATCTGCTTATTCTATTTACCTGTCTTTGTTTTGTGCTGCTATAACAGAGTATCTGAAACTGGATAATTTCTAGAAACAGAAATTTATTTCCCCACAGTTCTGGAGGCTGGAAAGTCCATGATCAAAGCCCCAGCATATGGTGAGGGCCTTCATGCTGCATCATAACGTTGCAGAAGGCACATGATATGAGAGAGGGAAGAAGGCTGAACTCATCCTTTATAAGGAACCCACTCTCACAATAATGATTTCACTTCTTCAGTAATGACATTAATCAATTCATGAGGGCAGAACCCTCAAACCCTATTAATCTCTTAAAGGTACTATCTCTCTACGTATACACCATAGAATACTATGCAGCCATAAAAAAAGAACAAGATCGTATCTTTTGTGGGAACATGGGTGGAGCTAGAAGTTTATCTGTATCCTTAGCAAACTAACACAGGAATACAAACCAAATCCACATGTTCTCATTTATAAGTTGCAGCTAAATAATGAAAACTCATGAGCATAAAGAAGGGAACCACAGACACTGGGATCTACATGATATTGTAGGTGGGAGGAGGGAGAGGAGCAGAAAAGATAACTATTGAATATTGAACTTAATACCTGGGTGATGAAATAATCTGTACAACAAACCCCCGTAACACAAGTTCACCTATGCAACAAACCTTCACATATACCCCTGAACCTAAAATAAAAGATTTCTTAAAAAAAAAAAAAAAGGTATCACCTCTCATCACTGTTCCTTAAGTTTCCAAAACATGAACTTCAGGAGGCACGCCTAACCATAGCACTACCATTGAAAACAGATTGCTAGAAATATCCCACTATAATTATCTCCTTATCTATCTCTCTCTATGGTTCTGTCAGTCACCTCTGTATATTTGAGACTATGCAATTTGGCATATAAAATTTTTTTAATTGCTATTTTTTTGTTGACTTGAAGTGATCCTTCACTTATAATAATGTTATTTTCCTTAAACTATTATTTTACCTGATTTTAATAAAGCTTTTTTGTTACATTAGTTAAATTTCGTTTTTATTCAATTTTTTTTTTAAAGTTGGACCTTTAATTCTTTTACATTTAGTGTTTCTATTGAAATATTTGGATTCACATTTGCCATTTTATTTTTTATTGTTTATTAGTCCCACCAACAGAAAAGTCTTTTCTTTATATTTTTTGACTGAATATGTATTCCTTTTTAATCATTTCATTTTTAAATCTCTATTAGTTTAGAAGTTATTCATGCTATTTCTGTACTTTCAGCAGTAACTCAAACATTGAAAACATGCACATTTAACTACCAAATTCTTAATTAAAAGCTTTACTCACCTACTAGATGATACAAAGCTTTTAGAACACTTTATAAACGCACCTCATAATTCAACGGTTATTGTTTGGGAATTTGAGTAGACCTTTTAAGTATATTTTAAACTTCATAAACATTATTATGGTTTTAGAAAGTCATGTTCATTATATTTGCCCACTTTTTTCCCTCTCTTCATTTATTCTTGGATCTTAGACATTCTTCTTAGGACTACTTTCCACTTGCTTGAATTATATCTTTTAGAATTTCTTTTTTTTAATATAATGTATTTATTTATGAAAGAGCCCAAGAATTGTTTCCTCTCAGTGAAGAAGTGTGTTTGGATAGCCTTTATTTTCTTTTAAAACCCTGACTCAACTCTGAGTAATGTGGTGATTCAAAGACCTGGTTTAAGTCTAGTTATTTGGATATTTGGGTTTAATGGTTGCTACCCATGAAGAAGATACACTGGATCCGAATAGAAGCCATACATGGTTGGTGGGATGTACTAAGCCTTTGTTCTAACTAGATTTTGATGGTCATAAATTATTCCATTTGTCTCAAACTGTTTTCATTTCACTTCAACTTTTTAAATTAATAAACTTTATCAGAGGAGTTTTAGGTTCACAGCAAAATTGCGTGAAAAGTATGAATTTTCTATACCCCTTTTTCCCACCCCATGTACAGCTTCTTTCACTATCAACATCCCCCATCATAGTGGTATATTTATTAAAGTCAATGAACCTGCACTAACACATCATTGTTACCCCAGAGTCCAAAGTTTAAGATTCACTCTCTGTGTTGTAGTTCTGTGGGTTTTGACAAATGTTATAATGACACATGTCTACCATTGCAGTATTACAGGGAATAATTTCACTGCCATAAAAAATCCTTTGTGTTCTGCCTATTTATTTCTCCCTCCCCACGAACCCCTGGTAACTACTGATCCTTTTGTTGTCTCCATTGTTTTGCCGTTTCCAGAATGTCTTATATAGCTGAAATTATACATTATGTAGCCTGTCAGATTGGCTTCTTTCACTTAGTAATATGCATATAGGGTTCCTTCGTGTCTTTTTGTACTGGTAGTTAATTTTTTTAGCATTGAATAATATTCTATTGTTTTAATATACTACAGTTTGTCCATTCATCTACTGAAGAACATCTTAGTTGCTCTCAAGTTTTAGTTATTATTAAAAACGTTGTTATAAACATCCATGTGCAGGTTTCTGTATGAACATAAGTTTTCAACTCTTTTGGGTAAACACCAAAGGATCATGTGGTAAGAGCATGCTCAGTTTTGTAGGAAACTGCAAGACTATATTCCAAAGTGAATGTACTTTTTCATTCCCACCAGCCACTGGTGAATGAGAGAGAGTTCTGGCTGTTCCACATATTCACAAGCATTTGGCCATGTCTGCATTTTGGATTTTGGCCATTCTAACAGATATGTGTTATATTTCATTGTCTTAGTTTGCAATTTCCTAATGGCATATGATGTTGAACATCTTTTTATATGCTTCTTTGTTGTCTGTATATCTTCTTTGATGACATGCCTGTTCAGATCTTTTGCCTATTTTTTATTAGGTAGCTCATTTTCTTATTGTTCCATTTTAGGAGTTCTTTATATATTTTGGATAACACTCCTTTGTCAGATGTGCCTGCAAATATTTTCTCCTAGTCTGTGGTGTGTCTTCTAATTCTCTTTTTATTATTTTCATTTTGATAGACATTTTCATTGAGCATAGAATTCTAGTTTGGCAGTTATTTTTCTTTAGCTTTGAAGTTATCATACTGCTGATTTTAGCCTCCAGAAAAGTTTAGCCAATTTTTTATTTTTTGAAGATAATCTTTTTCTGTTTGGATAATGTATTAGTCAGGGTTCCCTAGAGGGACTGAACTAATAAGATAGATAGATAGATATGAAGGGGAGTTTATTAAGTATTAACTTGCACAATCCCAAGTTTCTATAATAGGCTGTCTGCAAGCTTGAGGAGCCAGGAGAGCCAGTCTGAGCCTCAAAACTGAAGAACTTAGAGTATGATGTTTGAGGGCAGGAAGCATCTAGCACAGAAGAAAGATGTAGGTTGGGAAACGAGGCCAGTCTAGCCTTTTCACCCTTTTCTGCCTGCTTTATATTCGAGGGCAGCCGATTAGATTGTGCCCACCAGATTGGGTGCGTCTGCCTTCCCCAGCCCACTGACTCAAATGTTAATCTCCATTGGCAACACTCTCACAGACATACCCAGGATCAATATTTTGCATCCTTCAATCCAATCAAGTTGACACTCAGTATTAACCATCACAGATGTTTTAAAGATTTTTCTCATTGACTTTGGTTTTCTAGTTTCACTATGCTGTGCCATTGTATAGATTTCCTTTGTACTTATTCAGCTTTACTGTATCTTTAATATGTTTGTATATATCTTTTATTTGTTCTGAAAAATTCTCAGACATTTTTGCTGTTATTTTTGCTGTTCATATTCTTTTCTACCTCTACAACTCTGATTAAACTTTGTTAAATATTTTTTTGACATTTTTAATTTTTTTTAATTTTTCAAAATTTTTCACTTCTCTTAAAATGATTTTCAATTGAATTCGTAACATAAAAAGATATAATCCATATTTGCACATTTTCTACAGATGACAATGCACTTTCTGAATAATAACACTGTTCTATTTTCTAGTTCACTAATTTTCCATTCTACCGTATCCAATCTGCTTCAAAATGAATCCATTGAGATTTTAATTGTATTTATTTTATATTTAATTTCTAGAAGTTATACTAGTCCTATCTTATATATTTTGTTGACACTTCCCTGATTTCTATAGGTATTTTTAAGTCTGTGATTCACTTCGTTGAATATGGTAACACAGTTATTTTAAAATCTGCATTTGGTAATTCCAATATCTGAAGTTTGTGCAGGTCTATTGAAGCTGGTTTGTTTGTTTGTTTGTTTGTTTGTTTGTTTGCTGTTTCTCACTTATGGTGCCATACTTATTGTATGCCTTTTTGTTGTTGGCTGATAGCTGTGATTAACCCTGGAAAATTAGCTTTGTGAACAGAAGGTCTCAGAAGTTCCTTCTGAGAGAATAGCTTCATGTTTACTTTGTCAGGTACTTGTAGTTACCACTCATAAGAAACCATCTCAAAGCAAATGTACAGCCAGAGATTTCTTGGCTGACTTAAGCTATGTTTAACTCAGGTGTAAACTGGAGGGCCAGCCTGTGGCTCCCTCTTCTTATGTCCAGTTTTGTATTTCCTAATTATTATGCTCTGTTTCCTGGCAGAAACTCCTTCCAACTGGGTGGAAAGAGTGGTTTTTCTTCTGGTTGGCTCTTAATCTGAGTGTGTAGTTCTTTGGTGTCCCAGTGTAATGTCAGGAGAAGATCTCCTGTAAGACTCTTTGCCTGCAGAAGTTCTTTCTCTGACTTCTGTGCCATGAAGGCTATGAACCAAAGCCCAAGTGTGTGAGGTCTTCAAATGCTCAATACATTTTTGTGTGCTGATATTTTGCCTGTCTTTCTCATAAAATTGGCCTTGGCATTTTCTCACTATCTGTTCAGCTTGTCAGTTCTTCTAAGGTGATTTTATAAATCGTTTATCCTGCATTTCTATTATTTTCTGTGGGATAGTTGATCCAAATAACCTCATCACAATCATCAGAAAACTAAATCTCCTGCATTTTTTTTCTTTCATTTTATAGTTCATTGTCATTTATACACAACATTTAACTAATCTTTGGGTTTGATATTTCTTTATCAACTATGATACATTTTTAAATATTTTGTCTATTAGTTATAATGGATTCATTATAAACCATAAAATCATTATCATCTATAAGTAATAACAATATTATTTCTCCCTTTCCAGTCTCATTTTTTTCCTGTCTTACTACACTGCCTAGAATCTTCAGGACAACGTTGAGTATTAGTGACAGCACACAGTCTTATCTTGACACCAGTCTCAAAGGGAATTGTTCAGTGCCTCATCATTAAGCAGAATGTTTGTTGCAGGGTTTATGATTTCTTTTGGTTTTGTATGTATGTGTATTTATGTTTTTGTAGTGGACAGGAGGTAGGTGTTTTTAGATACTTTTCATAAATTTAAGAAAGCATTGGGAGAAATGACAGATACAGTTGAGGGGAAGGAAGGCAGCAAACCACACCTCCATTTGTGTACCTATGCAACAATCTTGCATGTTCTTCACATGTACCCCAAAACCTAAAATGCAATTAAAAAAAAGAAGAAAAAAAAGGAAAGCCTATTTTTACTAATTTTGTTAAGTAAAAGTTTTTATATTTTAAATTTCATTCATTCATTTCATTTTGATATATTAAAATAATCATATATATATAATCTATCAATGAATTAAATCATATTGATTTTTTAAAATTAATGTATTAATTTTCTGAGACAAAATTATTTGATCATAGAACATCATTTATATGTTGCTGGACAAATTCTGTTGTATTTTGTTTAGGATTTGTATATTATGAATAAGATTGTGCTATAATTTTCCTCTCTCATATTGTTCTTTACAAGTTATAGACCTCAAACTAATTCTAGTCTCTTACTTCCATTGCCTCTTAGCTGATCTAATTTTTCTACAGCACATATAACTTTATAACATACTATAGAGTTTAACTATTTACTATATCTATTTTTTATGTTGACCTCTCCCCCACCCCCAGCTCCCCAAAATAGAAGATTCTTAAGGGCAGGGATTCTTGTTCCGTGCATTGATGTATCTCAAGCACCAAAGTTCCTAGCAAATCATAAACTTTGAGTAAATATTTTAAATAAATGAGTTGAAGACAGATATTGTGGTACAAATTGCCCTATGCTCCTAATTGTGGTCAATTTTTGCAAATGTTTCATGTGCACTTAAATATACAAATACACACATAATTTGTCACATAAATTTTACTTACACAATTGTGGGAGCTGGTTAAACAATCTCTGAAAAGATATTGTCTTCCTGTCTGATGTTAGAACTGGAAGTTTGCAGGGTAAGCAACTGGGAAGGAAGGATGCATGTAAATTGGGAGAGAGTAGGGACAAGTAGGAACCAGCTAATGTGAGTTAGAATCTATGAGGACAGACTGGAGCCCATGTTAGTTCTCACTGCTCCAATAATGGATAATATAGATGTCCTGCCAGAGAAACTTTGTCCTGATGATAAACATAACCCTGTCTCAGGAGTAGGAGAACCTGAAGGAGGATCCAGGAGAAGGGGAAACAATTGCAGGACTGGCTGCTGCCCACACCCACAAAGTGAGCCAGCAAATATGTTGAGTCTGCCTTGAACCTGCTAGTGTGAAAAAACATGACTGCAGTTTCACTATCATCCTCCAAATCTCATGTGAAAATATGTCTTGTGGCACAGCCTAACCAGGAAACATAATTCAGTTTAGATAAGTTGAACAAAGTCACAGCAGGAGTTTACAAATTTAAAGTTTTTTTTTTTTTTCCTTATGAGCTGACAGTTTTATCATTATAAAATGACCCTCTTCATTTCTATAAATGCTATTTTCTTGAGGTCTATCTAATACAGCTTCACTGGCTTTCATTTGATTAGTACCTGCAAGACATATTTTCCAAACTGTCCACTTTCAATTTCAGTATCTTTATGTTTTAGGTCTATCTCTTATAAACAGCAGATAGTGGAATTTATTTTTCAGACAGACAGTTGGAGGCAAGTCTTGTCTTTTTTACTTGTACATTTAGAATATATACATTACTTATAATTACTAAGAAGTTAGTGTTGACTCTTATTTTTATTGCTTTCTATTTTCCAGTCTTTTTAATATTTCTATTTTGGTATCATTTGATACTTCTTTGACTTAATTAGGTTTTATTTTTTTATCATTTTTGAGTTTTATATGTTGCTTCTTTGCATTTACTGATTAGTTCATGGAACCATGCATATTTAATGTTAGTTGATATAATGTGTTATTTGACCCTACGAGTCTAACGTTGATCAATATGTTCATCATCTTTCAAACAATGAAATTACCTTTAAGCACTTTGACTTCATTGGCCACCTTGCCCGTGTCTACAATACTCTTAACTTTGCAAGACATTATTATCATTGTTTATAAAGTCAAAATATATTTAGATTATTTATAAATTTATCATTTTACCAGGGTTGTCATTTTTTTCTGGTTTCAGACTTTTCATCTGGGATTACTTTCTGCTTAAAGTACATACTTTAGAATTTCCTTTAGTGAGTAAAGAAAATTTCCTTTACCTGCTCTTGATAAACACATTCAGTTTTTGTTTTTTGAAAGTCTACATTTCACATACATGCTAAAAGATGTTTTCCATTATGTATAAAATGTTACATTGACATTTATTTTCTCCTACCACATAAAAGATATGCAACAGTCATCAGAGATGTGCTGTTGTCAATCAGACATCTACTATTAGCTGTTGAAAAGACAGCTGACAATCTGTTGCTTTTTAAAAGTTAATTTGTCTTTTTAATTTCACAGCTTTTATTATTATTATTATTTGTGTGTGTGACATCACATCCAAAAAATGAATAAGACATATATAGCACTTGAACAAGCAGTGATAAAAGAAACACTGGCCTTGTGTACAACACCCAGATCAAGAATGAAATATTACTGGCATCCCAAAAGTTCCCTGCATATTCCTTCGCAATCATCACTCGCTCTCCTCCTCCGTGGATAGTCACTGTTCTGACTTTATGATAGTAACTTTCTTCCTTTACTATGTGCTTTTGCTGTTGGTGAAGGCATCTCTAAATAATGTTGTTTTGTACATTTTTTAACATAAATATTTTTAGGGCTTTTTGTTTAATATTTTATTTGTAGGATTCATTTGTGTCGTTAGAAATATTTGTAGCTTGTTTTTACTATGTACTATCATTCTTTATGTGGCTGTACCGTAACGCTTTTGTCCATTCTAAGTTTATCATCATGTGCATTATTTTTAGTCATGGGTAGTTAAGAATAATGCTGTTATTGACATTCTTATATATTTTTTGGTGCACATAAACATGCATTGATATTGAGTATATACTTAGGAATGGAATTGTTAGGTCACCAATTATACTATATAATGACACACTGTTGTGAAAAGTTGGTGTAACATCAAACATTTCCACCAGCAGTTAATCAGCTTTCCTGAGTCTCCATATCCTTGGTGAGATCTGCATTATTGATCTTTTAATTATTTTCTAATATGATCAGTATATAGATAGATAGATACATAGATAGAAAGATACATAGATGAAGCCTCACTCTGTCACCCAGGCTGGAGGGCAACGGCACGATCTCAGCTCACTGCAACCTTTGCCTCCTGGGATCAAGCGATTCTTCTGTCTCAGCCTCCTGAGTAGCCGAGATTACAGGCAACATCCACCACGCCCACCTAATTTTTGTAGTTTTTCGTAGAGACTACCCTGTCTTCAACCTCACAAATTCTTTCTTCTTCCTGATGAAGTCTGCTACTAAAAGACTCTGATGTATTCTTTAATATGCCAATTAGATTTTTCAGCTCCAGAATTTCTTTGATTCTTTTTAATTGTTTTAATGTATTCATTAAATTTATCTGATAGAATTCAAAATTCCTTCTCTGTTACCCTGAATTTGTCTTTCCTAAAAACAGCTATTTTGAATTCTCTGTCTGAAAGGTTGCATGTCTGTTTCCCCAGTATTGGTCCCTGGTGCTTATTTAGTTTTTTTTGGTGAGGTCATGTTTTCCTGGATGGTGTTGATTCTAATAGATGTACTTCAGTGTCTGAGAATTGAAGTTAGGAATTTATTGTCTTCTTCACTGTCTGGGCTTGTTGTAGCTGTCGTTTTTGGGAAGGCTTTTCAGATATTCAGAATGACTTGAGTGTTGTAATCTAAGCTGTATCTGCTTCGGGGCACTGCAAGACTCGTGATGCTGTGGTTCTTATGGACTCATAGAGGTATTGCCTTGATGGTCCTGAATAAAATCTGGGAGAATTCTCTGAACTACCAGGCAGAGAATCTTGTTTTCTTCCTTCACTTTCTCCCAAACTAAGGGATTCTCTCTCTCTCTGTTCTGAGCCACCTAAACCTGGGGGTAGTGACACAAGCACCCCTGTGGTCACCACCACTACAACTGTGCTAGGTCATACCCAAAGGCGGCACAGCACTGGGTCTTGCCCAAGGTCTGCTGTAACAACTCCCTGACTACTACTTATGTTTATTTAATGCCCTGGGGCTCTACAACCAGCAGAAGGCAAAGCCAGCCAGGCCTGCGTCCTTCTTTTCAGAGTGCTAAGTTCCTCTAGACCCTGGGTCGTTCCAGAGGTACTGTCTGGGAGTCAGGGACTATGCTGAAAAGGAAGTCTAGCTGGTATTCTATCATACTGTGGCTGAGCTGGCAATCAAACACAAAACTCAGTCCTCCCCACTTTTCCCTCCCCTTTCCAAAGCCAGAGGAACCTCGCCCTGTAGCCACCACCACCACAAGCCACAGGGAGTACAGCCAGACTACTGTTGACGTTCCTTTAAGTCTAAGAACTCATAAGGCAGCTTATGGTAAATGCTGCCTGGCCTGGGACTCACCCTTCAGTACAATGGGCTCCCTTCTGGCCCAGAGCAGGTCCAGAGATGCTGTTCAAGAGTGGTGTCCAGAAATCAAGGACCTCAGGAGCCTTCTTGGTGCTCTACTCTCCTGTGGCTATGCTGGTACCTAAGATGCAGGACAAAGTCCCCTTTCCTTTTCCTTATGCTTTCCTCAAGTAGGAGTTTCAGCCAGTATTCACTATAGCTAGTAATGTGCCGAGTCCTACCTGAAGCCAGCAAGTCTCAGAAGGTCACCCAAAGCCCTCAACATATATCACTGCTTGTTATTCAGAGCCTGAGGGCTTTTCACTTAGCAGGTGATGAATCCTGCCAGGCCAGGACTGGGTTCTTGTCTTCAAGGCAGTGAGTTCTCTTCTGGCCCAGAGGTTGTCTAGAAATGTCATCCAAGAGCTAAGGCCTGAAGCTGGTGTCCTACCTGCTGTGGCTGACCTGGTATCCAAGATGCAAAACAAGTCCTCCTTTCTTCTCTCTCCTCTCCTTAAGCAGAAGGAAGGTGTCTCTTTTGGAGCTGTGAGCGTGCAGCCTGGGGTTAGTGGAGGGGTGATGCCAGCACACCCTTAGCCACCCCAGCTGGTGTCTTAGTAGGTCACAGGCCCCTTCCAGTCCACTGTCTCTGGGCCTGGTTCAACACTAGGACTCACCTAAGATTTGCAGTCCTTATGGCCTAGACTGCCTTTCCATTTACTCAGAGGCATATAGCACTGTAGCTCTCGGTGATGAGGTTTGCAGGAACTCAAGTTTCGACGATTGAAACTGGCAATTTTCCTCTGGTTAGGGATGATTTAAATGCTCCCTCTATGGGCGGGCATTAGCAGGGCTTGGTCCAGTTTCCTTTCTGCTCTAATGGGAGGACACTGAATTCAGTGACTCACAATTGCTATGTTCTCCCTCCCCCGGCACCCAGAGACACTCTGCACCATGCTACTGCTGCTGGGGGTGGCATTAGAGACCTCAGAACTGTTTTATTCACCTCTTCAGTGCAACTTTCAATGATACAACATTAACAGCAGGTACCATGAGGACTCACCTGATTTTTGGTTCTTACTAAGATGCCTTTATTTGTGTTAGATGATTGTCAAATTCGTGTCCTTGGGTGAGGAGGGGAAACCGGGATATTCTATTCCACCATCTCGCTCTACCTTCTACCTTTTTTTTTTCTTAAGGAATACATTATTAAAACTTTTATAAAATCAGTGGTCATTTATATTTTCCACATATTTACCTCTTCTTTTCTCTTTGATCCTTCTTGTATTTCAGACCTTCCATTTGAGATCACTTTTTAATGCCTGAAATTTATTCTTTAGAATCCTTTCTTTCTTCCTTTCTGTCTGTATTTCTTTCTTTTTTTAGTGATTGATTTGATTTGATCTCTGTAAGCAAGTGGGAGCATGCTAATTAAGGGATGTTTCTTGGCTTCGTTCACAAAGCCTAATTATGAGAGGTTTACATATACCCATTTAAAAGATAAATCTATGCATGCTTCTTTTAAGATGCACTATGTACTGTATTCTTTTGCTGAGTAAAACAAAATGAGAATGGCAAGAGGAAGGCTAGAGAGCCAAGAGTGGGTCACCTCATGTAGGGCTTGACAGCTATAATAAAGAAAAACTCTAGACTGTGTCCTAAGAATAACAGAGTCGTTGAAAATTTTCAAACACAAAAATGTCATTATTATATTTATGTTTTAGAAATACTACTTTGGCTGCTATATGCAGAATAGTGTAGATAGGGGCCACTGTTGAATACTAGGAGAGCAGATAGAAGACTATTGAAGGAATACAGGAAAGAAATGAAATAGGGAGAAGGAATGCATTTGATATTTGGTAGTGAATCATTAGAACTTCATGAATGACTGTGACTTGTTTTTTGGGAGTAAAGGACAGGCTAGAGTTAAGGACAAAGCTTAGGTTCCTGGCTAGGAAAACAATGTGGGTGATGTTATCACTTACTGATACGGGGAACAAGGAAGAGAAGCAGGTTTGGAAGATAGAAATGTAAGTTTCATTTTGTGCATGTTTGACATGAGATACTTTTGAAACTTGTGATACTTAAGAGAATGTTTCACCACGGATGGTGGCTCACACCTATGATCCCAGCACTTTGGGAGGCCGAGGCAGGTGGATCATCTGAGGTCAGGAACTTGAGACGAGCCTGGCCAACACAGGGAAACCCCTTCTCTATTGAAAATACAAAGATTAGCTGGGTGTGGTATTGTGTGCCTGTAATCCCCGTTACTCAGGAGACTGAGGCAGGAGAATTGCTTGAACTAGGGAGGCAGAGGTTACAGTGAGCCAAGATCGGGCCTCTGCACTTCTGCCTGGGCAACAGAGTGAGACTTCTTCTGAAAAAGAGAGAGAGAGAAAGAGAGAGAGAGAGATTGAGAGAGAGAGAGAGATTGAGAGAGAGAGAGAGAGAGAGAGAGAGAGAGAGAGAGAGAGAATGTCTCCTTTGCTACTTCTTTGTCTTGGGAAAATGCAGAAGTGGTACATTTTTCTATAGACTACTACTGAAATGACCAATTTTCTGAAAGGGAGAGGGAAGATGATACACAAAACTTTAAGAACATAAACCAGTTTTTCTCTACCCCTTTCTCTGACTTCTCTACATCTGGCTCTGTGTTAGATATGGTCATATATTCTGCCTTACGAAGTGTGGTTATATGTAGACAATTCAATTTATCTTATGGATAATTCAATTTAGCTTTTTTGACCAAAGAAACATGGTATGGTTGGCAACATCTTAGATGACCTCCAATGATCTCTATCCCTTATAGATTACACCCTTGTCTATTATCTTTTTTTTTTTTTTTTTTTTTTTTTTTTTTTTTTTTTAGCGTGAGCTGAACATTTCAACTCACTTTTAAAAAACACTATGTGGCAGAACTGATGTGATGGCACATCTGAGGTTATAGAAAAAAACAACTGTGGCTTCTGTTTTGGGTGCTGAATCTCATGATCTCTCTTGGATGTCTTTGTATGGGGGGAAGCCAGCTTCCATGTCATAAGGAAGCCATGTGGAAAGGCACAAATGGCAAATATCTGAGGCTTGCCAACAGCCAAGTGAGAGAGCTTGAAAACAGATCCACTTCTAGTTGAGCCTTAAGATGACTGTAGCCCAAACTGACATATTGATTGCAGTTTTGTGAGAGACCGTGAACCAGAATCACCCAGATAAGCCACTCCTAGATTCCTGACCCACAAAGACCATGAGATAATAAATGTTTGTTGTCCTCAGCCACTAAATTTTGAAGTAGTTGGCAATGCAGCAGTAGATGATTAATACACCTGGTTTGGTGTATCAATCAGGGTAATCAGGCTGGGTCATAGAAGGAGTGTTTGATGTATAGGAATGTTGTGATTGAGATAATAAGCTGTTTTATTTATTAAAAAGTAAAACAGGACATTAACAAAATCTTATCTGATAGAGCAATAATACCAGAAGTCTTCTTACTGTGATTATCAGCTAAATGACTGGTTCAAGTTAGGATATAAATCACTGGATAGTTTTTTTTTTCTGGAAAGACTTATAAAATATCAATAAGGCCCTCTATTAAAGAAATTGAAATGAGATCTTGCCCTTTGGAGAAAGGGCAAAATAATTCCTGTAGCCACAGCTCTCAGTCAAACAGAAACAGAGAGTTTTGACAATGGTGGTGCAGTGAGCCTGGCCCCAGAACTCTCTTCAACTTGTCTCTTCCTTGACTTTGGGGAGAAGACTGGGCATGATTTAGAGGCTGGAGACTAATTGAACAATGGGAAGATGCAAAAATTCATGTCCTGGGTTCACCCTTTGACCTTGGGCTATTAGTTCCAGTTCCTCTTTGCCTCCCATGTCTAGAAAATGCTCAGATACTAGTCTCGCCACTTTGAGAGACGTGGCTGCTGCCATCAGTGGGTGAAAGATTGTCTTGCTGCCTGAGATGGGATGTGCCTGGCCAACGCCCTCTTCTCTGATTTTATAAGACAGGGACCTAAAAAGGGATAGGATGGGCAGAGGACAATCCAGCAGGAGATCATTTAGGGCTTCATGCTATAAATGGTTTTGCATTTCCAGAGATGAAACAAGTCTCTCCAACACAGGGCAATTGCAGATCATAGCCCTAGGCTCTGGCTGGTTTTATCAATCTGGCAGTTCAGGGTCAGTGCAAAGGACATCCCCAACACCTGTGAAAAGAGTTGGAAAAATATGAAGTCTTCATAAGAAAAGTCATTTTCTTCACAACTCCTGGGATTGGCTTCTGAGAAAAAGAATGTTTCCATCACACTGAAACCACTCTTCCCACCATTACTTTTAAGTCTCTCTCAGGAGTTCTCTCCTTTAGTTAAAGAATAGCACTGGGGAGAGAAATGGGGTCAGTGATGACAAGATAATAGGCTGTAAAGTATTGGACCATGTTTTGTCTTCTGAGGAAGTCACAGAAGCCCTGCTGCTAGGGTCGTCATATTCTGCTCACTGAACACTGCAATGAGTTCTCTCTCCCCATGCTCTGTGCCTCCTTTGTTTTCAAGCAGAGGAAAAATCATTTTATCTCAGCTTCCTGATTGAGTTTTAACTAATCTATGATATACCCAACACTTGGGTAGAAAAATGTTAGAAATATCACATTATTTTAATCTTTTTTATTAAAAAGGACAAAAAACTACCTTCAATTTACCCATCACTTGTTAAACTGAGCACAGAAACAGAGATAATTGATTATAATTTTCATCATCAACCCCTTAGCATGCAAGATCAGTTTTTCAAATAAAATTCTTATCAATTCATCTTTTTCAGACCAGCTGAAGGAGGGATCAAAGTGAGATTCTGCTTGGTGGCCTTTTGTTTGACTGTGAATCATGTGAATCACTCATATCTCTGAGGAATAAATTGACCAGAGAGAAGTTCTTAGAGCGCAATTTCTATATACCTTGAACCAAATTATTCATTACATTATTTGCTGCTTGGTTGGTGGAACTCAGATGCTAGTAAAAATAGCTAACATTTATTACGTACATACTGTGTACCTGGGACTATTCTGAAACCTTACCTGACTTAACTCATGCAATCCTCACAATAACCCTGTGGTTAAGCTCTTACCTCTATCACACATACACAGATGGTAATGATTCCGATATACAGGAAATTGGAGTGAAACCACAGTTTGGCTTTCGCATAGCAGCCCTAGAAAAAATTTCAGTTACAAATGATACTACTCTATAATTCTGCCATATCAAGAGGATTACTTGGAAGATACAGTGGTTTGCATTTTACTTTTCATAATACAAAGATACTTAGGTATCATACTTTCATTTTCTTTGCATGAATGAAGAAACAGGCATAAAGTGGGAAATATTAAACTAGAGACTTTTCTGCTGTTGTTATCATTACGTGATACCTAATATAGAAGTCCTAGATCCTTACCCACTGAGTTAAACTAACTTCTAAGGGGCAGGTCAGCAACTGATGTCCTATTGTCTTTGAACACTCCGTGCTGACCTGAGATTAACAAATGGGAATATAGGGTATGCAATCCTAAAATTGGTTTGCATTTCACTTTCTGCTTCAACAGTTAATGAATCGATTATAGCCCTACCAAGCACCAGGGCAGCTGTTGGTCATTGTGGGTGTCCTAGTCTTTCTCCACAAACCTGAAAAATTCTAGATATTTCCAGACACCTTCAGGGATGGGTAACATGAGGAGACAAGACCTCAGGGATTTAAACTAGTTGGAAGATAGTTTTGGCTTCTTCTCAGAGCCTGTTCTGGATGTCCAAATTAATTAGACAAGTTGTTTCAGCAGTTCCACTAACTCTCTCTCCCCCAACTCCTTACTCATTCACTTATGAATCATTTCCCTGACGGGATGAATTCTGCCATCTCTAATAGAAAGAGGGAGAGGAAAAAACTTTTCTGTCTCAATCCTATAAATTTCACTTTTAACCATAAGGAGGCCTACTTCTTGCTTAGGAAATATCTAGACATAGCCCTCTTTCACTTTCACACAAACTATTCCCCTCTAATATAATAGTCTAGTGTAGCGAGATCAATCACAGTGTCTGTAGTGTAAATGAGTCTGTTCCTATGTTGTTCTGACTTTTCTAATTACCAGAAGTTGTCACCCTGGCCTCTCTTTTATTAAAGGTGCCCTGTTTCTGGATAGAAGGTCTACATCCTCTATGACCACAGTTACCAATTTAAACATTTAAACCAAGATGTCAATAACAGAAACATTGCCAACAAAATTACCTCCACTTTTGGATCTGAGGGGCATGATGCTGGTGGGCCACTGGTCCAATCACGCGTGCCATTTATACCGCAACACTGCAGCTAAAAGCCAAACCCCCAAAACAGTGATGGTTAGAAAGTCAA
The DNA here is from genome assembly GCF_048565385.1 of Saimiri boliviensis. Taxonomy (NCBI): domain Eukaryota; kingdom Metazoa; phylum Chordata; class Mammalia; order Primates; family Cebidae; genus Saimiri; species Saimiri boliviensis. Next base: position 100,753,654 of record NC_133459.1, read on the forward strand.
CAGTGAAAAAAAAAGCTGTGGACCTTAGAGGAAAATGCGGCCCTTCAGATCTGACTCTATAACAGAAGTCCAGAATTGGCCTGTTTACTATGGGCTCCTTGAAACAAAGTGCTTTCTAATCTGTTATACCATTCCATTCACATAAGACCCCTGTGGAGTAGAGACCCCTGTGCTTAATCTAGTCACATTTTACAGATCAAGAATAAGGCACCCAAGGACTGCATAATGGAGGGATTAGGCTGACTACCCTTGGACCCACGGAGAGCTTAAGTCTTAAGATTACAGCAAGTGAGACCATCAGACATATGTACCTGCTTACATGATACAACAGGAAATGATAGCTATGGCAATCTTATCACAAAATAAAAACCCATCAAACTTCTAAGATGGGGCTTATGGGAGCCAGAGACTCCCTGATACCAAAATACTTGAGGAAGCCACCAGCCAGATCTAGAGTGAAGAAGTCTATAGAACAAATAGCCAAATTTCTTTCCACAAAGAGCAAGAGCAAAGAGGTGTACTATAGATTAAAAAAGAAATAGAGAGACATGTCATTCAAATATAAACACATAGGCTTTGTTAAGATCTTGATTTGAACAAGTCAATTAAAAATTTTTGAGACAATTAGGGCAATTTAATTATAGACTTTATTAGTAGTATTAAGAAGTTGTAAAATTTTAGGTGTATTAAAAAGAAGTTCTTCTATATTTAGTGGGTGAAATGATACATTGTCTAGTATTTACTTTAACATATTCTAGAAAAAAAGTGTAGGGAATTAGATGAGATGACACTGGCAAAATGTTAACGATTGAAGAGTTGGGAGATTCATTTTACTGTTTTTCTCTTTACTTTTGTATATTTCTAAAAATTGTATAATAAAAAGTTTTCTAAACTGAATTGAAGAAATAAAGAATCGGAAATCTAAAGAAGTTAAGTGACTTCCCCAAGGCCACTGAATTCTGTTCTCAAGGCTCTAATTCCTGTGTCATTTCTTCTGCTCCATACTAAGCTGCCATGCGGTCATAGTGGTATTGTTTTGAGACAAGCTAGATTATACTGGTGCAAGGCTCCATCTTTATCTCCCAACATATCAAGTCAGGAACACAGAGCTTGCATATGCTGTATATATCCATATCCATGTTTGTGGGTAAAAATGGCACATGAGGAATGGGGTATTGGTAGGCTAGGTAACAAGCCTGATTTGGGCAACTCAGGAATTCAATGGCAATTTCTTGTATTATACAATACTGTTTTCAGTAAAATTTTGGAAAATACATAAACTAATCCAGTTTGCTGGGTTTGAGTCTTCTTCACATCCTAGTAGAACTTAGATAACACACCTATTCGCATTAGAAAAGGATGAAAGAGAGAAATGTAGATAATTTTGTACTAATCAGACTAATTCCTGGGCTCCCCTGTCTGTGATAGCCAAGGCATTATTCTGGGCTTCAGTGATGTGGACCTTAGATTCTGAAACTTCCAGAAAAAGAAACTAGCCCCCAGGGATTTAGGCTCGAAAACAAAGTCTGGACTGATCTGAAGAGGATTCCGCCTTTACTCACAAATGACTGGATGGAATCCCACGCTGCCTTGGTGCTATTGTCCGAGTGGTAACGGTCGATGCTGTCGGTCAGACCCTGAGCCACATACTCATTCAGCTGGACAGGCACATTCCAGTAGAGGAGACATGGTAAAAAGCAGGTAAGTTCAAGAACTGAGGAATTCCCAGTATAGGTTAGTGGCTGTACTTGCTCTTCCCTTCCAGCTGGTCTCCTCAGAACTAAGGGTGAGGAGAGAGTATTTATCTATGGGCAAACATCCTGAGATCCTGAGCATGAGGTGGCGTTGAAGGAAGAAGTATTTAGTAGGCTTGCTTCCTTCCAGAACTCTGGCTTTACAAGACAGAAAAAGGGGCAATTAAAGCGAGGGCTATCCTTAGGCACTGAGGCAGACGTTCTCTCCGGCCAAATACACAGAGGAAAGCAAGCAGAGGAAGATACACGTGTTTCACTGCTCCTTCCAGGCACCCCTCAAGACACCACTCAGGTACAATCTCTTTCATAAAATTTTTTCTCCCCCCGATGACTATTACTCTCTCCTTCCTCTAGCTTTCCACTTAATTTCTATCTCTATTATAGGACTTATTTTGTACCAACTTCTCCACTGCATACGCCCCACCTTCAGTATTAAGACAACAAGCTATGCTCTTTATAACTTACCTTCTGTTCATATACAAAGAGCAGGATGGCCAAGATCACCTCAGCAAGGAGGATAATCAGCAGCAAGATGAAGAACTGGGACAAAGCAGAGACATTCTCACACACTGATCCCTATTCTCCCACTCCCACTCAGCCCTGGGAGCATCCAGGGGCATTTGCACATGTGTGAGATGTTCCTGTTCTGCCTCCTTAGGCCTCGGTAAGCCTTCTTTTGTTTCGTGGAAATGTGTCTTTTTTTTCTGCAATTAGACTCTAGAGGGCAGATCAACTGTCTTCTTTGTTCTCTCCTACCTGCTGTGCCTATCAGAGCACTACACTCATAACACACACACAACGCCATCTGTTGAATAAGTTAAGCAATTTTGACATCTGCCTATTGAAGCAGTTAAGCAAAAGGTCAGTAAACTAAATCATCTGGAGCCTGGTTCTTTCTACAAGATCAGGGATACTTCTGGCTCGAGGACTGCTCGTAGTGGCTAAAAGGAGCCCTCCTTGTACAGTAGGGCGAAAGAAGGACTCTAGCCATGAGTCTAACTCATATTTGTTTCCAGCTTTAGATCCTCACTCCGTTAATGTTAATATCACACAACAGAAAACATTTTCACTTATTCCTTCTCCTTCACTTTTTTTACACCAATGTTAATTTTGACTGCTTAAAACATTTACCGCATGTCTATTATCTTCCATCTCTGCCATTAGTCTGAGAACTATCTGAGAAGAGGAACTGTTTTGTTTTTTTTTTTTTAATTCCTTTTCTTGGCTTCAGTTTAAGAGTTAACCCATAATGGAAAAAAGATTAACCAGATGACTTAAGAAAGAACCAAGATGATTAGAAACCCACACCTATTGGTAGAGGGGCGCTGTTACACCAAGCTCTGTTCGGGGAACACGAGAGAAATGCAGAGCTCAGTGCTCTACAGGTGCTCTGCTTAGACCTCAGTGGCTGCAGCCAGAGCCCTCACCTAAACTGGGTCTCTCTACGGAGTATCTTGTGCAGATATGAGCTAAGAAAGCATCCTCTGCCATTTGGAGAAGAAAGAGTCTGGGAATTATTTTTCCATCAGTTAGTGACTCTTGAGTCAGATCCCGAAAGTACATAATAATAGCTAGCATGAGGAGGATTTTGGAAGATAGATGACACCTGATTTCATCCAGAAATAAAGAAAAAATAAAATGCTCTGAAGGGGAATTATAATAATGGCAAAGGTCATTAATTATTAGCAGTATAAAATGGCTACCAGGGAGGATAGCAATGTCCTCTCTCACCTGTCCTTGGGACCCTAGTTATACATAATGTACTGTTGGTCTGGACAGACTTGGCCAATCTGAGGTACCAATCACAGTTTCCTATGATCTCTCTGTGTCTGTAAGTGATCTACCAGGAAACATCTTGCCTAGGACGTCGGCATCATCTCCCCAACTTGGGCACCACATCTGTTGTAAGGACTCACCGACATAAGCAGGCATTTGTTTTCCTTGATAGAGCCCATGCAGCCCAGGAAGGCAACTACCATGATAATGGAGCCCACGATGATGAACACATTGCCCAGGGTGAGGGAGGGGAGGTTATGGAAGAGCACTCCGAAGTTGTTGTGGATCAGCAGGTAGATCCCAAAGCCCAAAAGGCAGCAGCCACAGATCTGAAAGGAAGAATCCCACAATATCCTGAAGCAAAATGTGGTTCTTGGATATGTCCTCCTATTCTCACTTTCATGAGATCACTTTATTTTTAATTGGTTCAATTAAGAGTCTGATGAACAATCTCTTTACCGAACTTTTCCATGTGCACACTGGAGATGCAATCCCAGCTTGTTCATGTGGAGACCTACTCACAACTCTTCCTACCCATTTCCCGAAACCAAGGAAAGATCACTTCTGTGAGCCGCACAATATCTTCACCATATATAGGTCTAACTCCGTGCTCCTTATCTTTTCAGTTGCTCACACATGGTTTTCCCCGTGGAAACCATGACCCTGCAGAGAAGATGCCCTGCTTGAGGAAGCTCATCTTGCTAGGCAGAAAACTAGAGAAGCCAAACTTATAAAAATCTTCTCATATATACAGGAGTACCAACCCATCCTATATCTGAAATTCAATTGCTGGGTTTTGTACAGTGAAACCTCCCCCAGAAAGGGTGACTTTCCTTTCAATCACTTGTTGTTTCAAGGAATCTAGAAACAAAGACAGGAAAAACAGAGGCACTCAATACCTAGAGCACACAGTCTCAGGTTTCCCAGCTATGTATGTTAGCTATGAGTGGCAGTAAGCTAAAGCCCTCAGAAAGAAGCAGTCTCCATTAATAACTGCACTAGTACCTTTCAATTTTGCAGGTCTATTCTGTGGCAGGAAGAGGAGAAAAATTATTATCCTTTTGTTTCTAGGATGGTTGTGCTGGACATGACCTAAACATACATGTATTTGACCTGACACCAGCCTCTTCAGTAGAGGAGAGAGGAGAACTTAGCTGGGGAAAGATGAACTTAACCATGCTCAGAAGAGACACACTTACCCAAAAGAGCAAGTTGAAGAAAAACAGGACATACTTCAGCAGTTTCAAGCTACTCATGCCCATGCTGTGATATTCTTGCCCTAAGGAATAAAGAAGAAGAAAGTAAGTTACCTGGCTCTGTAAGGTAGCACCAGAGATCAGTGTGCACAAATGTTCAGGGATCTCTAGCATTACCTTGGGTTTGAGCTAGGGCTCTCCTAAAGTTTCTCCAAACTCTCTGCTCTCCTAGTTTCTGAACTGAAATGTCAACTGGCTCATCTTAGACATTCACTTTTTTTCCAATTCAGCAGACCAACAATGCTTAATATTGAATTAAGCAACATTAATTTAATTATGTTGAATTAAGCATTGTAGAAGAAAACAATAGAGCCATTCTTAGAAGGGGATGAGTCACAGTGACAAAGACCAGGCCAGTGCTTTAGCTCTATCTGCAGCATTAGTGACTAGTGCCTGGGCACTTACTCAAGTCCCTGAAGTCAGGGATGGACTGGTCAACCAGCCATCAAGAAAGCGAACAACTTCATCAGCCAGTTTCTTAAATACTCTGTGATTTATGTACACACTACATTTGATCATTAAACTTCTCCACATGAAAGGGGGGAACATAGCCACACCTCATTTATTATTTTATTGCAGAAACATTTATAATGTTTTGTTTTAGATGTTGTGGAAGATGCAACCATGACTAAGCCATAACTATGCTTCAGAAGATAGTAATCTTACAGCAGAGATAGCTGGGAGCTGTGGCTCACGCCTGTAATCCCAGCTCTTAGGGAGGCAGAGGTGGAAGGATAGCTTGAGCCCAGGAGTTCGAGACCTGACTGGGCAATATAGCAAGACCCCGTTCTCCACAAAAAGAAAAAAAAAAAAAAAAAAAAAAAAAGCTTACAGCAGAGATAAAACAAGCCAACAAATATGCAATGAGGAAGTAAAAAAAGAGCAATGTAAGCTTTATTTTTTTTTCAACCAGAATATCATTTTCTTAGTGAGGACATCAATGTCCAGTGTCTGGTCCTCAATTCTAGAAATCCAGATACAAAATTTTGACTTTACTTTTTTTCTTTTCCTTCCTTCCTTCCTTGTTCCTTCCCTCCTTCCCTCCCTCCTTCTTTCCTTCCCTCTTTCCCTCCCTTCCTTCCTTCCCTGCTTCCTTCCTTCCTACCTCTCTTCTTCTTTCCTTTCCTTTTTTTTTTTTTTTTGACAGGGTCTCAATCTGTCACCCAGGCTGGAGTCCAGTGGCACAATCTTGGTTCACTCCAACCTTCACCTCCCAGGCTTAAGTGATCTTCTCACCTCAGCCTCCCAAGTAGCTGGGACTAAAGGCATGTACCACCATGCCCATCTAATTTTTGAATTTTTAGTAGAAATGAAGTTTCACCATGTTGGCCAATCTGGTCTCAAACTCCTGACCTCAAGTGATCTGTTCGCCTTGGCCTCCCAAAGTGCTGGGACTACAGGCATGGGCCCAGAATTTTGAATTTTTTTGTCAGACGTAATGACATCCTATAAAGTGATTCACATTTTAAAACTGTGCACAGGACTGATATATAAAGCAGAATGTTGAGGTGGTAATTTTTTCCATTAAAATTATGCCTTTTCTAGTCCATGGGTCACTTGTGCAATCCATAATATCTTCTTTGCAGTTAGTTCCAAGGCACCCGGAAATCACATAGTCTTGAGGAAATAGTTCATCCAGGCTGTAGAGAAGCCCGATGAGCCACTTCTCTTCCACAATAAAGTGAATTTCCACCACGTATTTATATCTATCTCATACTTTTCTTTTACTTTGTGTTTTTTTCTCCTTTTCTTCTTGTCTTACTTTTTGGGATTATTCTTATATCTACATCGTTACTTCAATGAAATTAAAATAAAATTAATTAGATTATAAATGCAATTGAATATACATCAGAAGTTAAAAAAAAAAAAGTGTGATGATTTACTACCCAGGCTTTGAGGTCAAACTTGAATTCACCTCTTACATATGCACGAAACAGCTATGTGAGAATTGGACACCAGCTTAACAGTCATAGCCACAATTTCTTCCTATGTAAAGTGGGGCGGTACTTATCCTTCACAGAGCGAATGTGAAGATTAAATGATCTTATCACACAGATTGGCATACAGCAAGACCAGTACTCAATAAATGGAACCCATGATTATTTAGTCTTAAAGAACTACTCTGTTTATCAGGAGTGAATGATGAATTTCAGTGTTTCCCAGCCCTTTATCAGCATCATACTGACAAAATATAGAATAAGACATATGAATAAATAATCTTATTTTATCTAGAATTTTTAATTTTTTATCTAGAATTAATTTAACTCTCAGAATATAACATTTGCCAGTCCTCATTTCCAAATTATTGAAAATCCCTCTTGTTGCCCTTTGCATAAGCCATATCAAGCAATAAAAGATAAAATATGTCAAGTCCCAAAGAACAGTAACAAATGCTACAAAAATTCAAAGATTTTCAGCTGGCTTGATCAAAGAATATTTCATGGGTAAGGTGACATTAAAGCTAAAACGTTCAAATGAATGTAGACCCCTCGAGCAGCTAAACGCGAACTGTCATGATTCATTGTACCCTCCTAGAGCTGTGCTGCAGCTTTGAGCACTTAGAATCGGGCTAGTCTGAATTACTATAATGCTATAAGCATAAAATATACACTTAGTACAAAAATTATTATATTAGTAATTTTTCAATATTGATTACATTTTTAAGTTATAATATTTTCTACATATTGTGATAACTAAAATGTATTAAAATTCATTTCACCTTTTTCGTTTTCCTTTTCTTAATGTAAAAATATAAAGTCATGGCTGGGCATGGTGGTTCACATCTGTAATCCCAGGACTTTGGGAGGTTGAGGCAGGTGGATCACCTGAGGTCAGGAGTTCGAGACCAGCCTGGCCAACATGGTGAAACCCTGTCTCTACTAAAAATATGAAAATTAGTTGGGCATGGTGGTGTGCACCTGTAATCCCAGCTACTCGGGAGGTGGTGGCATGAGAATCTCTTGAATCGAGAGGTGGAGATTGTAGTGAGCTGAGATCATGCCGCTGCACTCCAGCCTGGGTGACAGAGTGAGACTCTGTCTCAAAGCAAAAAACAAAACTATATATAATCACATATTTGGGAAATGTGCCTCTGGCCAATCAATTAACAGGGACCAGATTTACCCCCTCACCTGAAACAGCTAAAAAATGTAGATTATAAAATAATAGTCTGCAAAACACTGAATGTAAAACAACGAAGGACGCGGACCCATGAGAGATGGGAAATAAATGGTGTGCATCCTGTGATTGCCTCAGCTTTTATTCACTGATAGTTTCCAGATCATGGACCAGAGATGGGGAACCTGGCAGACTCCCTGGGTTAAGGAGGCAGAGCTGAGATTCTGAGGAAACCAAGGCAGCTAGTGTTTACAGGACACAGCAAGGCACAAAAGAAAGCTGTACAGAGAGCAAACCCCGGAGCTCTGCAGCGGGTGCTTGCATCAGTTTCCTATTGCAGCTAAAACATTACCACAAACTTTGTGGCTTAAGGCAACGCAAATTTATTATTTTACAGTTCTGAAGGTCAAAAGTATACATTCAAGTTGTTGGCTAGGTTGCATTTCTTCTGCAGGGCTCAGGGAGATAATCTGTTTCCTTGTCTTTATCAGCTTCTAAAGTCACCCACATTCCTTGTCTCCTTTCTTGCACCATGCAACCTCTTGCTTTTGTCATCACATCTGCTGCTTTCCACTCTTATCACCTGCTTCATTCTTATGAGGGCCCATACGATTAGATAAGAACCACCTGGCTAATCCAGGATAATCACCCCATTTCAAGATGTTTAATTTAATCACAGATTCAAAGTCATCATTGCCTTATGAGGTGCTTGGACATATTTGGGGGTCTATTATTAAGTCTACCAAAGTGTCCATTAAGAATTTAGCTGAGGCCGGGTGCGGTGGCTCAAGCCTGTAATCCCAGCACTTTGGGAGGCCGAGGCGGGTGGATCACGAGGTCAACAGATCGAGACCATCCTGGTCAACGTGGTGAAACCCTGTCTCTACTAAAAATACAAAAAATTAGCTGGGCATGGTGGCGCGTGCCTGTAATCCCAGCTACTCAGAAGGCTGAGGCAGGAGAGTTGCCTGAACCCAGGAGGCGGAGGTTGTGGTGAGCCGAGACCGCACCATTGCACTCCAGCCTGGGTAACAAGAGCGAAACTCCGTCTCCAAAAAAAAAAAAAAAAAATTTAGCTGAGTCCTGATTACACATGCATATAAAAAAACTACTCAAGGATAAGTACCGTCTGAGCAGTGCCTGGCATTCGCACAGCACCGGTGCCTATTCCCACCAGTCAGACTGCAAAACCCCAAGATTCACAAGATAGAGTACACAGAAGGATTTTGCCTCAGTAATAGGGAACACATAGCTCTAGACTGAACACCTTTCTACCCAACAAATCTTAAGAGTAAGGCCCCAAAATATTAAACACTTTCCAAGTAACTTAAGTGCATCCTGAAACAAAGTTCAATAAGATTTATAGGAATACCAAATATCTAGCACCCAAAAAAGTAAAATTTACACATAGATTCACTCAAAGTATCAGGCATGGAAGAAGCAATAAAGTACAACCTATAACATGGCAACAGATGAAAACCAACCTAGGTGTTAGATTAGTTAGTAAAGCCATTAAGCTACATATTATATTTTCAAAAAATAAATAGAGACATGGAAAATATTTTTTTAAAAACCTCAAATCAAACTTCTAAAGATGAAACTACAATGTGTGACATGAAAAATACATTGGATTGGATTAATGGCAGATTAGATATTGCTGAAAAAAAACTAGCAAACTTGACAGAAAGAAAAGTATCCCCAAAGAAATACAGACAGAAAATAATTTTTCTTTTCTTTTCTTTTTCTTTTTTTTTTTTTTTTTTTTTTTGAGATGGAGTCTTGCTCTGTTGCCCAGGCTGGAGTGCAGTGGCACAGTCTTGATCACTGCAGCCTCCATGTCCTGGGTTCAAGCAATTCTGCTGCCACAGCCTCGCTAGTAGATGGGACCACAGGTGTGTGCCACCACACCCAGCTAGTTTTTGTATTTTTAGTAGAGACAGGGTTTCAGCACACTGGCCAGGCTAGTCTGGTACACCTGACCTCAACTGATCCACCCACCTCGGCCTGCCAAAGTGCTGGGATTACAGGTGTCAGCCACCATACCTGGCCAGAAAATAAAATAGTTTTTAAATCAACAGAGCATCATGAGTTGAGAAATAATTTCAAGTGGCTTAATATACATGTCATTGGAGTCTCTAAAATTGAGGAGAGAAGAGGGATAGAAAAATATCTGAAGAAATAATGACTAAAAAATCCTAAATTTGATGAAAATAATATTTCTATAGAACCAAGAAGCTCAATAGCTCAATGAACTCCAAGCACAGGAAACATGAAGAAAGCTCCACTGAGGTACTTTATAATTGAAGTACTAAAAAACAGTGATAAAAAGAAAATCTTAAAACAGCCAGGAGAAAAAAAGACATGTTAGGTAATAAGAAAGAATTGTAAGGATAAGAGCAGACTTCTTATTAGAAAACAGGAAAGCTAGAAGACAGTGGAACAACACATTTAAAATACTAAAGAAAAAAAACTCTCATCCTAAAACTCTATGCCCTACAAAACTATATTTTACTAACTAAAAAAAAAAGGACTTTAAATTATACAAAAGGTGAAAGAATTCCTCATCAGTAGATCCATATCTCAAGACATGTTAACAGCATTCCCCTAAGGAGAAGAAAATTGAGACTAGGTGGAATTACAGATTTACACAAAGGAACAAAGAGCACCAGAAATGGTGACTACAGGAATAAATATTCAATACTATTCTCTTGTTATTTAAATCTCTTTAATTAATTAATAATTAATTTTTGAGACAGAATCGTGCTCTGTCGCCCAGGTTGGAGTGCAGTGGTGTGATCTCAGTTCACTGCAATCTCTGCCTCCCAGGTTCAAGCAATTCTCATGCCTCAGTCTCTTGAGTAGCTGGGATTACAAGCATATGCCACCATGCCCAGCTAATTTTTTGTATTTTTAGCAGAGATGTGGTTTCACCATGTTGGCCAGGCTGGTCTCGAACTCCTGACTTCAGTTGATCCACCTGTCTCAGCTTCCTGAAAATGCTGGGATTACAGGCATGAGCCATCACACCTGGTCTTAAATCTCTTTAAAACATGCTGAACTGTTAAAACAAAAATAATAACAATATTGAATTGCATTAATAATAAATGTAAAAGTAAACATTATGATAATAATAGTGTAGAGGCTGGGAAGGAAGAAATGGAAGTATACTATTATGAGCATCTTATATCTGAAGTGGTAATCTTACTTGAAGATAAAAATCATAAAAATACTAGATTAATCAAAAGAAGCCAGAAAAAGAGAAAAAGGTGAAAAACAGACGGGAAAAAATAAAGAACAAAGAAAAATTAGACAAATAAAAAACAAATATGCTAAAATCCCAACCATATCAATATCACAGTAAATGTAATAGTCTGAATACTTAAAATATGAGGCAGGAATAAATAGATGGATTAAAAAAACAAGACCCAGTTATATTGCCTACAAAAAATGCATTTGTTGTAGGCAAGAAATCTAAAAAAGTAAATACATTTTAAAGTAAAAGTATGGAAAAAGATATACCATACTAACACTAATAAAAGGGGGAAAAAAGGCTGGACTGCCTATATTAGACTAAAACAAACAATATTACAGAAAAAAATTATCAAGGATGAACAAGATTACTTTATAATTATAAAGGGACTGACTGAGCTAAAGAACATAAAAATCCTAAGTGTTTCTGAACCTAGTCAAAATGTATGAGGTGGAAATCAACAGAACCAAAAGAAGAAATAGACAAGTATACAGTTATACTTAAATGTTTCCATATCCTTCTCTCAATAGTTGATCTAATCAGTAGACAGAAAAGCAGTAAATATTTGAACAACAGCATCAATTAACTTACACTAACTGAGTGTGATGGAACACTCCACCCTATAACAGCAGAATATACATTTTTTTCAAGGTTACATGAAATATTACCAAGATAGACCATTCTGGACCAAAATCCAAGTTTCAGTGACTTTAACAGGAATTGAATTAGAAATCAATAACAGAAAATCTCCTCAAATTGGGAAACTAAATAACATACTTCTAAATAGCTCATAGATCAAAGAAGAAATCAAAGAGAAAATTAGAATTTTGAATTAAGAAAAACTTTAAAAACATGTTGAAAATGTCTGGATATCACTAAAGCAATATTCTGGGGCAAATTTATGGTGCTGAATGTCTATAGCCAAGAGGAGAGTGGTCTCAAATTAATAACTTCAGATTGCATCTTGAGAAACTAGAAAAAGTCTAACAAATTAAACCCAAAATAAGTAGAAGGAAGACAATAATGAAGATAAAAACTGAAAGCAATTAAACAGAAAAATAATAAAGAAAACAAAACCAAAAACTGGCTCTTTTTGGAGACTAACATCGATAAACTTATATACAGCTAATCAATTTGAAAGTAGAGGACAAAAATTATCAATATGAGGAATGAGAGAACAACACTACAAATTCTATAGAAATCAAAAGGATAAGTAAATATAATAAATGACTTAATGTCAATACAACTTAGATTAAATGAATAAATTCACTGGAAGGCACAAATTACCAAATCTCACTCTAGAAATAGATTACCTGAATAATCCTATCTCTAATAAGACACTGAATTTAGAGTTTAAAAATCTTTCCATAAAGAAAACTGCTAGTCCAGATGTCTTATTGATGGTTTGTACTAAACATGTAAGGCAGAAATAAGGCAGAAGATTCTATACCAAATCTTCCAGAAAATAGAAAAGGAAGGTACACTCTCCAGCTTATCCTGTGAGGTCAGAATTTTCAGATACTAAAAGCAGAAAGTTATTACAAGAAATAAAACCACAGATCAATGTTCCTTAGAAATATAGATGTGAAAATTATAAACAAGATTTTAGTAAAAAAAAATCTAACAATATAGAAAAATGGTAAGAAATTATGAACAAATGGGGCTAATCTCAGGAATGCAAGGTTATCTTAACATTGAAAAAGTATTTAATCATACTAACAAACTGAAAGAGAAAACAAATTATCATCTCAATAGATACAGAAAATTCATTTGACAAAATTCAACATCTAATTTCTGATAAAAACTCTTAGCAAACTAGGAATAGAAGGACACTTATGCAAACTTATAAAAGGCATTTGTGAAGAATATAGAATTAAGAACATCATACTTAATGGTATAAGACCAAATGGCTTACCCTTATATAAGGAGGAAAATAAGTTTCTTTACACTTAACTAGTCTATTTGGCATTGTACTGGTGTTTCTAGGCAGTGTAAATGAAATATGAAAAGAATGGCATCCAAATTGGAAAGAAAAAAAAAAGTAAAATTGCCTTTGTTCACAGATATCATGAATGTCTTTGTAGAAAATCTAAATAAATCTACAAAAAAACTACTAGAAGTAACAAGTGAGTGTAGCAAGGTTGCTAGAAACAAGATTCAATCTACAAAAAGAACTAGCATTCTATACAATCTACAAAAAGAAATAGCATTCTATTCTTTAGAAATCCAGTATTTTTAAAGTATGATTTACAACAGTGTCACATGTGAAATACGTAGGCATAAATCTGACAAAAGTTATGAAAGAACTGTATATTGAAAACTTAAAAATGAACATTGCTGAAAGAAAATGAACAGATGCAAATAATAGAGAGACATACCACATCCATCTATCAGGAAACAATATTTTTAAGATGTCAATTCTTCCAAATTTATCTATAGATTATGATCCCAATCAATATTACAGCAGAATTATTTGTAGACTTCAAGCAATTAATTCTAAAATTCATTTGGAAATGCAAAGGACTTAAAATAGTAAAAATAAGTTTCATAAAGAACAAAATTGGGGTACAAACACTACCTAATTATATTACTTTCTATAAAGATACAACAATAAAGGCAGCATAGCACTGGTGTTAAATAAACATATCATATGTATATGAACAATTGACTTTCAAAAAAGCACAAAATCAATACTTTAGAGAATGAAGAATACTTTTTTTCAACAAATAGTGCTGGAACAACTGTCTATTAATATGCAAAAAATGAACTTGCATTTATACCCCTCTCCATATGAAATCATAACTAGTAATGAATCATAGATCTAAAGATAAAATCCAAAACGATAATACTCCAGAAGGAAATATAGGAGAAAATATTTGCAACCTTGGTTATGCAAAGAGTTCTCAGATAAGACACCAAAACTACAATAAGTTGATAAGTTGGACTTCTTCAAAATTAAAACTTCTGCTCTTCAAAAGACACTGTTAAGAGCATGAAAAGACAAGGCATAGAAGGAAAAAAATATTTCCAAACCACACAGGAATTAAAAGGCATGTATCCAGAGTATAAAAACAACTATTGAAACTCAATGGTAAGAAAATGAACAATCCAATTTTTAAAATGAGCAAAATATCAGAACAGACACTTCACCAAAGAAGATACTAAATGGGTGGCAAATAAGCACATGAAAAAAATTCTGTACTTCATTAGTCATTAGGGAAATACAAGATACCGCTCCACATCTCCTAGTATGGCTAAAATGTTTTCAAAAACTGACCACACCAAGTGTTGGTGAGGACGTGGTGAAACTGGAACTCTTATACACTGTTGGTGGAAATGTAGAATGGTATATCCATGTTCAAAAGCAGTTTGCTGGTTTTGTACAAAGTTAAACATATACTTATCATATGATCCAGCCATTCTACTCCTAGGTATTTACCCAAGAGAAATGAAAGCATATGTCAATACAAAGACTAGTACAGGAAAGTTCATAGCCCAAACTGGAAGGAAACTGGCAAATGCCCGTAGACAATGAATGTATAAATAAATAGTGCTATAATTGTACAATGAAAACTACTTAGCGATTAAAAGAAATGAACTATTGTTACACTCTACAGCATAGGTGAATGTAAAAATAATCATGGTGAGTGAAAGAAGGTATACAAAAAAGAGTACATTCCATATAATTCCAGTTATATAACATTATAGAAAATTAAAACTAGCAACAGAAAGCAGATCAATGATTGTCTGAGGATGAAGGTAAGGGAGGGCAGGAGGGAGTAGAGAGGGAGCACTATCCTATGACAATAAGTTCAGGCAGTGTAACCTGATTGTCCACAGAGCACCAGCTGGCTAGGTGCCCACAAACTTAGGGACATTCCCACTAATTCTTTCCTTTGCAGACAGGAAGAAGAACCTCTTCTTCCTTCCTCTCCCGCTTTCTACCTCCCCAGACTCATACCAAATTGAGTAAGAAAATCTTCCCACCTGGTGAAGATTGTCATTACTTTTGCCACATACGATAAAAGCCCCTGTTTATTTATAAAACCAGAGAGAATACTACTTCATTTTCCCTTCCCCTTCTTCTTTGTTACTGGGCAATGATTAAGCCTCCCACCCCTTCTAGCCACCATCTGGAGAAACTGACACCCCTCCCACCCTCAAAGTCTATGACTCTCACTCCCATGACTCATGGTTCTATGCAAAAAGCCACCAACATCAGTTTCCAGGAAACCTCCATGACCAAATTGCACTTAGCCTTGGCTACCTTCCACAATTCAACATGGAGGTTAAGGATCAACTTTACCCTTTATTTCCTCCAATAGGATTGAACTGGTAGACCTGTGGATTTCTAATTCCATCCCTGTCTTTTTTTTTTTTTTAACCTGTCTAATCTACTCTTGAATTTAGTCAAGCTTAGAAGTGGTTCAGGTTGATCAGAGGCTTCAAGAACGTCTATCAGGACAGGCTTGGTGGGTCACACCTGTAAAAATTCCAGCACTTTGGGAGGTTGAGTGGGAGGATCCCTTGAGCCTAGGGGTTTAAGACCAGCCTGAACTGAACAACATAGCAAGAACCCTTCTCTATTAAAAAAAAAAAATTAAGTTAAAAAAAAAAGAACCTCTGTCAGTTCTTCCACTTCAGCCTTATCTGATCGATGTTACAGACTTGTCTGGAGCCACAGTAGGACAGCTTTGGTGCTACACAGACTATTATGCTTATGAGATATTAACAAGTGCTCCTCAAACAAAAGCCAAAATAAGGAAAAAACAGCGTAAAGGAAAAAATGGGAATGAGAGGACTCTATGGTTAAACAGTTTTGGAAGTAAATGAGATTAAGTAATAAAAATAAAACTTTTTTTTTAAATGAATGACTTCTGAGAAACTTGTTATATGCTAATATGTACTGTTTTTTTCTAAGAGGAAAATACACTTATATAACTACAAACGTATTTTTATGTGGAAGATTACTTATTAACAGCTCAAAGAACATAGCATTCCCCGGAACACAGTTTGATAAACACTAGCTTTGGAATCAGACAGGTCTAGTTTTGAGTTCTGGTACTACCACTTATTGGAAGTGTCACCTTGGGCACTTGCTTAATCTTTCGCTGTTTT
The DNA here is from genome assembly GCF_048565385.1 of Saimiri boliviensis. Classification (NCBI taxonomy): domain Eukaryota; kingdom Metazoa; phylum Chordata; class Mammalia; order Primates; family Cebidae; genus Saimiri; species Saimiri boliviensis. The sequence goes on from NC_133459.1 coordinate 100,769,925, forward strand.
CTCATCTTTAAAATAGGGGTGTTAATATTTACCTCAGAGGTTGTTCTGAGAGCTAAATGAAATAGTATTTTCAGGATGGCTTATTCCCTGCGTATCCACCTTATTCAGTGAATACTCACTGAAAGATCAAATTCAGAGCTTACCTACCAGTCCATTCCTAAGGGTAACCCTGAGCTTCTAACAGATTTTTAGGAACAAAATACACATGGGACCAGAATAATTCCTTGCTTGCCTTTTAAAAAGAGGTTTCATACCTCATTTGTTAAAAAAAAAAAATCAAACAATAAAAAAAAAGTACATGTTTCTTTCTCCATTTGTACCTATTAGGACAAATTGAAAATTTTGGTAATAAAAGATAAATAAATGTAAGTATAGTTTCTGTAAGATTTCTTTTTAGTGTAGAAAAGTGTCTGATAGAAAAATAATTTTATAAGCTAAGATTGAGAACACGTTATTAGAACATGTTTCTTTCTCCACTGAAATCTATTAAGACACGTTAAAACACCCAGCAACAAAAGGCAAATGAAAGCATGCTTTCTTTAAGATGTGTAAACTGTTTTCTTTCAGTGAATGTCAGTGTTTGGTAGAGAAACACCTTTGTAAACTAAGATTGAGAATATATATTATTAGAACACATTTCTTACTCCATTGAAACCTATTAGGAAAAGTTGAAAAATCTAGCAAAAGAAAGCAAATGTAAGCATGATTTCTATATAAAAAAAATCTACAGTTAAAAAATACAGAAAAGTGCAAAGAAGAAAACAAAGTCTTCTGAAATCCCACCTCCACCTCGCAGAGGTAACCATCATAAACATTTTGGCAAACGTCTTTCCAGACGCTTCTCCATATATATTTTTCTATACACAGATGTGTCAGTTTACATACAAAAGCATTCTCAAGGTAATTACAGCTCCCTGTCCCTTCCTACACAGAGCCTGTGGCAGTCTTTGTTCCTTAGCAAAGAAAGTTGACGCTGTTCTAAATAGGAGCGAAAATCTGTTCCCAATGAGGGTTCCCAAATTTAGGCCTTCTTGCTCAAACAAATTTAGCTACATAATAGTTCACTGAATCCCACAAAATGCTTTTTTTCTCATAAATGTCTTATTTATAATCCTCAAATCAGCCCTACAACTTAAGTGTCATTAGCCCCATTCTGCAACCAGAGGCGCCAAGGACTGGCACAAGGTCACCCAGCTGAGCATCATCAAAGACAGGATGAAGGCCAAAGTCTTTCAACCTCCAAAGCCATGCTCTTTCCACCATCCCAGACTCCGGTTTTGTGCCTCCTACTTCCCAACTCCTTTGGTGCAATGTGTTGAGCATCCAGGAGAAGACCTTCCACCTTTCATCAGCTTGCGCCTCTGCAGTTTGAACTCCTGTGAGCAGTGGCTGAGGTGCCATCAGAGTTATAGCTGTACGTCCTCTTGCGGAGTAATAAGCAGTTGTAGAGGAAGAAGCAGGAGTAAAATACAGCAAAGCCAAAGCGTCAGCTTTCACGCACTAGTGTCCTCTCATCTCACCATCAACTTATCAAGCAATGTTTGTTATCTTATGCATCCCTAAAAATGTAGTCTGGCAAAAAGTTTGTTTCTTCTAGGCTGCTGTTAGGGGAGAGGATTTGGTGATTTATGGAGGAATAAAGAAATAAGGAAGAAGAAAGGAGAGAAAAAGTGAAGAAAGATAAATCCAAATGATCCTGGAGGCTCACTTGCTCCCATTTGGGAGCTTAGCATGACACTACTAACAGCTGAGGTGGGACAGGGACTCTTCTAATAAGCTTACTCCCAAGATCAGGAACAGTTACCTAAAACAGCACTGTTACAGGGTCAACAGACCAGAGGTTCTCTGTCATCCTATGTAGAAATATGCAGAACTTTACATACAGGGTCCCTCTCCTAGAGGCCTGTCCGTGGTGTCTGAAGGCTGGCTATGCTCAGCTTAAGCAAGACTCTTTGTAGGATAAGAAAAGCCATTTGGTTGATATTCTTATCAAAAATTTAAATAACTTGAATCTAATCATGAGGAAACATCAGATAAACCTAAATGGAGAAACAGCTAAAAAAGAACTGACCTTACTCTTCGAGAATATCAATGGCAAGAAAAACTCAGGAACTGTTCCAGACTAAAGGAGACAAAAGTGACAGTTGAAGGCAATGCATGAGTAGAAATTTCCTTTTGCTATAAAAAATATTAATGGGGTAATTGATGGAATCTGAATAAAATCCATAGATTGTTAATAATATTGCATAAATGTTCATTTCCTGTTTTTGATCATTGTAAAGTGATTATATAAGGGAACACATTTGTTTGTAGAAATGTGCACTAAAGTATTTAGGGGAAATGCCATCAATCATGTTATTAATCACTCTCAAATGAGAAAGCCAGAGAAGGATAAGCAAATGAAGTAAAATGTTAATATTTTGGAAATCTGGGTAAAAAGGATTTAGAAATTTTTCATACTATTTTTTTGTCTTTTCTATAAGTCTGAATTTTTGTCAATTTTTTTTAAAGTTGAAAAATGAATAAATAACCTAAGGGATTCTGATCTCAAAATCGTTATAATTTAAGTCTTCTATGTTATAAATACTGAGATTCTACAATAGCTATTTTAAGAAGAATAAATCATGAAATAATTCTTGAATACCTTTATTTGCTCCTGATATAGAGTAAGCCATAAGTTCAAATTTATGTTAACAAGTAAACTTTAATAAGTTTTAAAAGATATGAGGCATTAAAATTACTTCTTACCCCTATTCCTCAATCTAGTTCTCCTGAAATAGGAAAGTCCAAACAAAAATGTTTGGAAAATTAAATATATGTTAAGTATTTAGTTTTCATATTGGCTTAAGATCAATTACATTTATAATTAAGTTGTATTTTTATGTTTGCTTATGTTAAAATGAACTAGGAATTTATCTAAGTAAGTGAAGAATACAGTCTAATGATACCTACTTAATAAAAAAATCTCTTAGAAGAGGGACTATCGTATAATGTAGAAGAAAAAGCATGCCACGGAGAATTAGAAGACATTCTAAATAACTATTAGCTAATTTTATGATTTCGGGCAAGTCATTTTACCTGAAAAGTAAGCACACTGGACAGCTGCAACAGCTCACATTTATTGGGCTCTCATTATGAGTTAGATACTTAATTTGAATCAAAATAATCTCTAACTTCGCTTTAAGTACCAATATTCTAATACTTGAAATATAACACTCTCATTTTAAATGATTACAATAATGTATGCTTGTGGCTTATTTTCTTTTACAACAATTATTGGTCATAGCTATGATATATTGATGCTTCTGCTTGTGTAGAAATTCTGCTGTGTGCTTACGAAACGGATAATGCATAGAGAGTACTCACCGCTAACTCTCAGCGTAGAGATCCCTGGCCTTTGCTCTGAGTGGTCATCCACTGGCTTTGCAAATGTGTATCTTTCTCTTTCCAAAAACCTACCTCAGACAGCCTTCCCAAACTGACCGCACAAGCTCCAGCTCAATCTTCCCCTCCTCTGCCCCAGCAGCCACTCTGGAGTCCTGCTCTGCACAGCTGTCTGGTTTCTCTGGGTTGCTTTGCTTCAGTGGCAGCACCAGGTCCTGAGAGCTTCCTGAGGACGGGTGCCCAGTCTCTAGGGCCCAGGATGATCTACACACAGTGGATGCTTGCTCAGTACAAGAATTGCCCTGGGATGACTAATCTAGGAAGGCAAACCAAACCTCTGTAACTGAATCAATGCAGTACTTCCTGGAACCGAAGTTAAGCTGAAAAGAATGGCTGTAACCTCACAAGAAGTTCCACCCTTCCTCCTGATCTAAGTGAGAATCTAGGTTGAGGAGGAAAAAACCTGCCTCTTCCCCCTCATTTCAAGCCCACATCCCATCAATTCTGTCGTGTGAACATGAACACAGTGGACATAGCCCTGCCCAGAGCTGGGCCTAGGACCTGCCTGGTCAGTGATCTTGCCCTCCACTTTCTGGTTCCAAGTAGGAGAAAGGGCTTTCCGTTTCCTGTGGCCCTGTAAACATGGTGTGTTATACTGCAGTCTCACTTGCTTTCTCTGGTTTCTAGCATGCCTGGAGGTACACACTTCTGTGGGTTTGAATATACAGCACCCTTAGTCTAGAATGTCTCCATAGCAAACCCATACTTCTATGAACGTGAACACACCAGTCACCTCCTCTCCAGGGAGTCTTTGCCACACTCCTAACTCCTCCTACAGTTTATGCACATTCTTTATCTATTATAGAAAAGAGCACATTGTGTTGTGTTTATGTATTGCTGTGACTGTCATCCACGACTCTAGAGGAGACTCTACAACTCCTTTCAGATGATAATCATCTCTGTTATCCTGTATCTCCAGCACTATGTGCCACATGTGGCCACCAGGTAGCAGTGGGAATGGAGAAGTAGAGTCTGAGGGCCTCTGTTCAGCGAGGGGTCAATCACAGGGCACAAGAAACCAAGGACCAACAGACTTTGTCCTTTCTAGTTTGTGTCTCTTGTCAATGAACAAAGGTGAGGTCGCTAAGGTGGTAGTAACCATAGCTATGAAGGGATGGACTTGGAATCATCCCCCATGAATATAAAGGTACCCAATCCTTTCATTTAAAAGTTAAATGTTCTTAGCTGGCCCACACAGGAAACGTCACAGGAAATCATGTTTCAGTTCAGTCTTTGCTCCCATTCAACCGCAATTTCAAGAGTACAGATTCTCCTCAAGATTGAAAAGCAAAACTTCTTTGTTTATCCAGCAGCTAGGATTCTGCTCTTTCTCAGCTTTCTTCCAAAGCACACACCTAGTATGATATCTCGTCTCCTACGGGAGTTCCTTAAGAGTAGGACTCTTTACTAGACAAATATTCTACCTTTTCATCTCCCTCCCCCACAATTCCCAAAGCACAGTGCCTGGCCTCAGGGGGCACTTAACACTTGATTATTAAGTGAATTTATTAAAAAGACTGGTTTTATTTTTTAATTCAAGGCTCAATAAGCTCTGAGGTGCTTTGGAATCTAGAGCCCTTTGCCCTGTCCCCACCCCTCGTGGAAATCCAGAGCCTTTGCCCTGTTCTCAACCCTTTCTTAGATGGGTGGGTGTAGTCAAAGAGAACTTCCTCCTCTCTGGTCCAGGGCATAATCAAATGAAATTCTCGCAGGTTCTTGGAAGAAGAAAGCTCCCACAAAGAGTTCCTATGGTGGTCACAGAGAGTCGGGACAAAAGCTTGGCTGTCATTTTACTGAGTCCGTGCAACCTCCGTCATCAGTTACAGCACGCGATTGGAAATTATTGCAGTACCGATGCTTTATCCTTGGATTTCATGTTATATTTATCAATGGTCATGTTTTGTACACCAATAATAATTTGGGGAAATGCTGAAGATCACAATGCTCTTCCTGCTTCTTAGCAGCCAACAATCTAAGCGTCCTTTAGAGGTGTCTAGCTTTCACCTTTTAATATACAGTTACTGAGCACATCCTGGGGTTGTGATTTTTAGCCACCTTTCTATTTAGTGGCCTTGAAGAATCACACTGGGAGTCACTAACTTTACTTTTGAAAATTTCTCAAATGAAAAAGAACTGCGTCTCCTAGCTGTCTTTCTAAAGACAGCTCTGGCTGTGGGTTCTTTCCTCATTTTAAAATCACAAGGCCAATTTTCTGAAGACCAGAGCACATAGGAAATCTCCCCAGTGTCATCTCACATAGAAAGCTCCAAGCATCAGGAATTACTACACGAAGAAATTCAAGTTCTGTTGCAATTAAGGCACGTGAATATGTGGACTCAGAAGATTCTGATTCAGAAACCTGATTAAGTAAAAGTATTTCTCACCTGATTCCCTTTGGGGATGTTACCAGGATCTTGCCAATCTTTTTACTTTGTGCACTAAGTTATTTGTGAAAGGGAAGTTGCCGGAGATTGTATGGTTCCTAGAGAGGTATATTGGAGCCCCCTAAGAAAATGTCCTACCCCACATTAGACAGCAAGCCAGGTTAAAATGTCATCAAGCTTACCTTTTCCAGGCACCGTTCCTCAGTCCGTTAGGCAGAATCTGGTGATTATCCTTGAGGTGGCCAAGATAAGGCTGTAACACGGATGTCCGGTACTATTTGTGTAAAAGGAGAAGTGAAGGGTGAAAAAATATGATCGTGCTGTGACGACAGGAAGCCCAGATGAGAAGAAGGAAGTGAGGCTGAGTCCGCCCTCCTTAGCCTCAGAGATTTAGTCCTTTCCAAGTGGCTTTTTAGAAGTTTCTTCTCACAGCCCACCCTAAACTAGTTTCCGCAAAACAAAGGAAAACGTCAAAACTAAGTTGGTTTAGGCACAGATCTGTGAGCACTGATGGGTTCTAGGGTAACTTTGGCAATGATTTTTGCTTAGAAAATGACAGTGTTTCTCAATCTAGGTGACATCTCAGAATTAACTGTGTATTTGTTCAAGAATAAGTATGTCTGGCCCCACCACCAGAGTTTCCCATTCAGGTAGACGGACTGGAGAGGAACACTAGAACCAGTATTTCTAAACATTTTCTAGGACTGAGCCTTTGGAATGTCTTTCTGAAGATTCTCTGTCCCCTCGTCACTCTTCCTCTGTCTGGCTTCAGCCAGTGTCTAGACTTCAGTTTAATTGGACACCATTTGCAGACTTCTCTGTCTCAAGAGCAAGAGCAAGATTTTTTTTTTTTTTTTTTTTTTTTTTTTTTTTTTTTTTTTGAGATGGAATATCTCTCTGTCACCCAGGCTGGAGTGCAGTGGTGCCATCTCAGCTCACTGCAACTTCCACCTCCTGGGTTCAAGCAATTCTCTGCCTCAACCTTCTGAGTAGCTGGGATTACGAGCGCCTGCCACCACGCCCAGCTATTTTTTCTATTTTTAGTAGAGACAGGGTTTCCACCTTCTTGGCTAGGCTGGTCTTGAACCCCTGACTTCGTGATCCACCTGCCTCAGCTTCCCAAAGTGCTGAGATTACAGACGTGAGCCACCGTGCTCGGAAAAGATGGTTTTAATGTGAGGGTATTGTCAGGGATAGTCCCCAGGAAGGCATAATCCCAGGGGCACTGGTAGAAAAGATTTGGTTAGTAGAGGAAACACCACATTTGGAGCCAAAGATCTGGGTTTCACTTCCAGCTTCATCTCTTTTAACTGTGAGATCTTGAGCAAATCTCAACCTCTCAGCCTTAGTGTATGAATGGTAACATCTAATAATACTACTACTAGTTACTGTTACATACCCATTTATAGACAAGAAAACGGGGGCTCAAAGAGGTTAGAGAATTTGCCGAAGCTTATACAAATAAGACACGTGAGAGCTAGGATTCAAATTCGAGGTCCCAGAGAATGCCATTTGAGAAACACTGCGACCGGCCGGGCACGGTGGCTCAAGCCTGTAATCCCAGCACTTTGGGAGGCTGAGGTGGGTGGATCACAAGGTCAAGAGATCGAGACCATCCTGGTCAACATGGTGAAACCCCGTCTCTACTAAAAATACAAAAAATTAGCTGGGCATGGTGGCGCGTGCCTGTAATCCCAGCTACTCAGGAGGCTGAGGCAGGAGAATTGCCTGAACCCAGGAGGCGGAGGTTGCAGTGAGCCGAGATCGCGCCATTGCACTCCAGCCTGGGTAACAAGAGCGAAACTCCGTCTCAAAAAAAAAAAAAAAAAAAAAAAAAAAAAAAAAAAAAAAGAGAAACACTGTGACCGATGTATTTTGAAAAAATGTGTTTCTAGTTTCACTATGTTGCATCGCTGGAATTTTCTTAGATTGGGTCGAAGGAGTAGGTGACAATCCAAATGTATCACTAGCTAGCTGTAAAACTTGGAAGCAATCACTGAGCCCAGTGTTTTCATCTTATAAATAAACAGATAGGCCTGGTGTGGTGGCTCACTCCAGTGCTTTGGGAGGCCAAGGCAGGTGGATCATGAGGTCAGGAGACCATCCTGGCTAACACAGTAATACCTCGTCTCTACTAAAAATACAAAAAATTAGCTGGGGGTGGTGGTAGGTGCCTGTAATCCCAGTTACGTGGGAGGCTGAGGCAGGAGAATCGTTTGAACTCGGGAGGTGGAGGTTGCAGTGAGCCGAGACCACACCACTGCACTCAGCCTGGGAGACAGAGACTCCATCTCAAAAAATAATAAATAAATCAGTAAACAGATAGATGACACTCTTCCCGGTGCTGACTTGGAAGCATGCCTCTGGGAAAGCTAGCTGTTTCCCACTTCCTTCACCCTGAGACATTCAGATCCAGAGTAATCTCCAGCCAGAGCTGTCTTGTGGGAAACTGAGTTAAATAAAAGATGAAAACGTCTTTACTACAGAACTTGTCAGTCCTTAACATTCTCTAAGCAGGGAATATAATATACAGATTTCGCTGAACTTATCTGACCATGGAACAGAGTGTGTGTGTGTGTGTGTGTGTGTGTGTGTGTGTGTGTGTGTCTAGTTTCTCTTAGGGAACAATTTTTCAGTGTAACTGCGCTTTAGGGAATGCTATTAAAAACTCTCCAGGGCCGGGCGCAGTGGCTCAAGCCTGTAATCCCAGCACTTTGGGAGGCCGAGGCGGGTGGATCACAAGGTCGAGAGATCGAGACCATCCTGGTCAACATGGTGAAACCCCGTCTCTACTAAAAAAATACAAAAAAAATTAGCTGGGCATGGTGGTGCGTGCCTGTAATCCCAGCTACTCAGGAGGCTGGGGCAGGAGAATTGCTTGAACCCAGGAGGCGGAGGTTGCGGTGAGCCGAGATCGCGCCATTGCACTCCAGCCTGGGTAACAAGAGCGAAACTCCGTCTCAAAAAAAAAAAAAAAAAAAACTCTCCAGTCCTCGGCTGGAATCACCACTGCCCCTCACTCAGGGTGGCTGCCATGCTGACAGGTCCCTGAAGTACTGGAGCTGAGGAGAGGCTTCTGGCTGAACTCATATTTTCCTAGTTATCTCACCCATTCTGATGGCTCTAATTACTATCTGTCTGTTCCAGAGATTCACAAGTCTATACGGATGACATGATCTCTCATTTGAGCTCCACACTCTCCCAGGCACCTCAAATCCAATATCCACATTCAGTTTGACGAACTGGCATCCCCACACTCAAGACTGCTCCTCCCACCATGTCCACCAGATAGGAAAGGCTTGACTGGCCTTCTGGCCACCTGAGTGAGAAACCAAGTGTCCTCTTAAGCTACTCTCTCTCCCACACTATCACCTATTATCAGCCATCAAGTCCTGTCCATTATGCTTCCTCCTAAATATTTCTCAAACCAGGCCACCTCTCTCCAACCCCATAGACATGACATTTGTCTTTATCTCTTACCTGTGTCACAGGATCCCAGTCTCCTTCAAGACAAGCTTGAATGTGTTTCTTCACTCTGTCCCCAGGAAGAAGGGAGGAGAACCTTCTAAAATGCAAATTTAATCACATGACTCCCCAGCTTAAAACTCTCAGCTGGCTATTTCTTCCCCGTCCCCACCCTCAAGATCTCCTCACACTGGATAACACTAGATGTGGAATTCCTTTAAGTTGCTTAAACAAATCAATCTGGTTCTCTCTCAGGCACTCTCTTTAGAATATCGTCTCACCTGTTCACCTAATTCTTACTCATCCATCATAGATAGCACTAGAAACCCTCCCAATGCGGGACCAGTTACTCCGGCTCTGTGCTCATATTGCCCACAGGCATCTCTCCACCCTCTGTCATTCCTTGTTTTTAACTGTTTTCCCCACTAGACTCAAAGCTCTGTAGGTTCTGTGTTACTCTGTGTATGTTGGGTGATCTTACTCATGACTATTTTTAACACTTGCTATTGGGTCTGGCACATAAGAAGTATTCTACAAATATTTGCATAGTTTCAGGTAATGTGAGGCCTGAAAGTTGGGAGAATCAGAGATTTGGGACAGGCAGGGACAGGCAGAGAGAGTAAGGGGAAGAAAGAGATAGATTGATTGAACATCTGTATAGGGAGAAGTGATAAATAAGGAGGAATCTTAGGAATTTTGGGAAGACGATATCAAGACAAATTGCTCACAGCAAAACAGATGGCCATTTTAATAGACAGCATTTTTCCTTCAATGTACTTCTTTCTCTCATTTCACTGGGAAGAGCCAATCCAAGTGCTGGGCAACTAGAGGTGGCCGTTTCTTGGGATTAGGGGTTTGATAGAGAACGTGCCCACTTATACCCATACCTATTAGATTTTATTGAGAATTAATTCTGTTTCTGACCATCAGATATTTATAATTCATTTTGAGGGTCAAGAACAAAAACAAATAGAGAATATGACAATGTCAGGGAACCCCATATTATTGAATAATCTAAAAGAATGCTCAAAAACTTTGAAAAAACTACATTAGAAAAGACATTTAGCACATGTACCCCAAAACCTAAAATGCAATAAAATATATATATATATTTTTAAAAAAGGCATTTAGCAGAAGCTCAGACTCATGGCATGACCTTCTCAATGCAGGGTATATTGATCACGATGATAGATGATAATAGAACCTGAGAGTTTAGGAAACTTGAACTTGGTCAGACAAATAGTGGGAATACAGATGATCAGTGCTCCACTATCATGCAGTAGTACTTGCCAAAATACATTCTAAATAGACAAAACCTCATACAGACATTGTGAATTGAGTCTCCATTTGGGCTTTTTTTTTTTTTTTTTTTTTAAAGCCTTCTAAGTGAGTAGGTCTAACTGTTTTATCCTTGGAAGATAATCACTGTTGAAATATGAGAATACAGATAGAACTTCCAAATGTATTAGAGAGTTATTTAAGTATGTAAGGATATTAGAGTTTAGGAGGCATAAATCTGGTGAGAATTACAAGATCAGAAACTTCAAATGAGAGATTAAAGTTACGTAGTAGTACATTGGATTTTGCTTATGAATTCTAAGGGTAAAGTTTTGAAGAAAATGCAATAGAACATTACTCTTAACTTTCATTTGAGGTTCAAATGCACATGTGCAGATTTATTATATAGGTAAATTGCATGTGACAGGGTTTTGATACACAGATGATTTCATCACCCAGGTAATAAGTGTAGTGGCCAATAGGTAGTTTTTGATCCTCTCCCTCTTCCCCCCTCCACCCTCAAGTAGGCCCTAGTGTCTGTTATTCTCTTCTTTGTGTCCATTTGTACTCAATGTTGGGCTCCCACTTATAAGTGAGAATATGTGATATTTGGTTTTCCGTTCCTGCATTAAATTGCATAGGATAAGGCCTTCTACCTGCATTCATGTTGCTGTAAAGAACATAATCTAATTCTTTTTTACGACTGCATAGTATTCCATGTTGTATATGTACCACATTTTCTTTATCCAGTCTATCATTGATGGGCATTTAGATTGATTCCATGTCTTTATTATTGTAAATAGTGCTATGATGAACATTCACATGCATGTATTTTTATGGTAGAACAATTTATATTTCTTTGGATATGTACCCAGTAATGGAATTGCTGGGTCAAAAGGCAATTCTGTTTTATGTTCTTTGAGAAATCTCCAAACTGTTTTCCACACTGGCTAAACTAATTTACATTCCCACCAACAGTGTATAACAATTCTCTTTACTCTGCAACCTCACCAGTACCTGTTATTTTTTGACTTTTTAATAATAGGCATTTTGACTGGTGGGAGATGGTATTTCATTGGGGTTTTGATTTGAATTTCTCTAATAATTAGTAATACTGAGTATTTTTTTGTATGCTTGTTGGCTACATGTGTGTCTTTTCATAAATGTCTGTTCATTTTGCTCACTTTTTAATGGAGTTGTTTGGTTTTTGCTTGTTAATTAGTTTAACTTTCTTATAGATTTGGATATTAGACCTTTGTCAGATGCACAGTTTGCAGATATTTCCTCACATGACAAACCTTGTCTGTTTACTGTGTTGATAGTTTCCCTTTCTGTTCAGAAGCTCTTTGGTTTAACTAGGTCCCATTTTTCAATTTTTGTTTTTGTCACAGTTGCTTTTGGTTTCTTCATCAGGAAATATTTACCAGGGTCTTTGTCCAGAATAGTATTTCCTAGGTTATTTCCCAGGGCTTTTTAAGTTTTACGTTTTAGATTTAAATCTTTAATCTATCTTGAATTGATTTTGGTATATGGTATAAGGGTAAAGTTGGTATGGTATAATGGTAAAGGAAGGGGTCCAGTTTCAGTTTTCCGCTTGCGGATAGCCAGTTACCCCAGTACCATTTATTGAATATGAAATCCTTTCCAAATTGCTTGTTTTTGTCAGCTTTGTTGAAGATCAGATGGTTATAGGTGTGCAGCATTATCTCTATTCTGTTCCATTGGTCTATGTGTCTGTTTCTATACCAGTAACGTGCTGTTTTGGTTACGATAGCCTTGTAGTATAGTTTGAGGTTGGGTAACATGATACTTCCAGATTTGTTCTTTTTGCTTAGAATTGTCTTGGCTATTTGGGCTCTTTTTTGGCTCCAAATGAATTTTAAAATAGCTTTTTTCTAGTTCCGTGAAGAATGATGTTGGTAGTTGGATAGAAATAGCATAGAATCTGTGATTGCTTTGGGCAGTATGGTCATTTTAACAATATTTATTCTTCCAATTTGTGAACATGGAATGTTTTCCATTTGTCTCTGTCATTTCTAATTTCTTTGAGCAGTGTTTTGTTATTCTTATTGTAGAGATCTGTCACTTCCCTAGTTAACTGTATTCCTAGGTATTTTATTCATTTTATGATGTTTGTGAATAGGGTTGCATTCTTGATTTGGTTCTCAGCTTGGAAGTTCTTGATGTCTATAAATGATACTAATTTTTGTACATTGATTTTATGTATGCTGAGACTTTGCTAAAGTTGTTTATCAGATCTAGGAGCTTTTGGGCAGGTAGTATGGGGTTTTCTAGGTATAGAATCATATTGTTGGCAAACAAGGATAGTTTGACTTCCTGTCTTTTTATTTAGTTGCCTTTTATTTCTTTCTCCTGCTTAATTGCTCTTAATTTTCTCCTGCTAAATTGCTCCATTTAGGCTTTTTTTTTTTTTTTTAGCCTTATAAGTGAGCATTCCTTTAAGGGCCTCTTGTAAGGCAGAACTGGTGGTAATGAATTCCCTTAGCATTTGCTTCTCTGAAAGTGATCTTATTTCTTCTTTGCTCATGAAGCTTAGTTTAGTTGTATATAAAATTATTGGTTGAAATTTCTTTTCTTTACAGATGGTAAATATAGCCCCCAACATCTTATGGCTTATAGAGTTTCTACTGAAAGGTCTGCTGTTGGGCTGGTGGAGTTCTCTTTATCGGTGTTTCATCCCTTCTCTTTAGCTGCCTTCAACACTTTTTCTTTCATTTCATCCTTGCAGAATCTGATTACTATGTGACTTGGGGATGATCATCTTATATAGTGTCTCACAAGGGCTCTCTGCATTTCCTGAATTTAAATGTTGGTATCTCTAGCAAGGCTGGAAAAACTTTAATGGATGGTATTCTTAAATATGTTTTTCAAGTTGCTTGTCTTCTCTGCCTCTCTTTCAAGGATGCCAGTGAGTCATAGGTTGATCTTTTGACATAATTCCATATTTCTCAGAGGTTTTGTTCATACTTCCTTATTGTTTCTTCTTTATTTTTGTCTGACTGAGTTATTTCAGAGAACTAGTCTTCAAGCTCTGAGATTCTTTTCTCAGCTTGGTTGATTCTGCTGTTAATACCTGCATTGTATTATGAGATTCTTGAAGTGAATTTTTCAGCTTTATCAGATCAATTTGGTTCTTTCTTAAAATAGCCATTTCATCTTTCATCTTCTATGTCATTGCCTTGTATTCCTTAGATTCCTTGGATTGGGTTTTGACTTTCTCCTGACTGTCAATGATCTTTGTTCTTATCCATATTCTGAATCCTCTTCCTGTCATTTCGGCAATTTCAGCCTGGTTAAAAGCCATTTCTGAGGAACTAGTATGGTCATTTGGAGGTAAGAAGACATTCTGGCTTTTTGAATTGCCAGAGTTCTTACACAGCCTTTTTTCTCATCTATGTGAACTGATAATCCCTCAGTCTTTGAAGGTGCTGTACTTTGGATTTTTTTTTTTTTTTTTGGCTTTTATTTTCTTTGATGCCCTTGGGGGTTTAATTGTGACATGAGGTGGGTTCAGTCAACTGGATTCATATCTGGAAAGTTTTACAGGGTGAAGGATCAGCTCAGCACTTCTGATTTGCATGTTCTAACTCTAGGGGGCTGGTACTCAGCCTCGGGCTTTGTTCTCCAGTCTCTCAAGGTTAGAAACCTGCTCCAGTATTGGGGCCAAAGTGTTCCTAGTCTACTGGCCACAACACTCCAATGGGTGGTTCTGGCCAAAGTGTTTCATCAGGATCTATGTTCACTCATGTATGCCAGCAGGCATGACAGCATGGTGGAATCAACAAGTATACTTCCTAGTCTCCAAATATTCTGGAGTCTTTTCTATGGATCACACAGTACCTCCAGTTCACAGGATGACAAACAGAGGCTGCAGTAGAGTCACTTAGGGATTCCTGGAACAGAGAAGATGGAGCAGTGGAGATAGCGACTAAGCTCACTGCCAGAACATCATCTTTAATAAGAAAATTTGTTATATAATTTTATTCCTATTATTATTTTATCTTAGAAATAAACGTAAGTGTTTAAAAATTTTAATATTTGGAGTAGCTCCTTGACAAGCAGACAAGCAACCTCATTAGACAGCTCCCTGAGATCACAGATAGAGAAATCAATGAAGATGGGAAAAAAACCAGCACAAAGAAGATGAAACTATCAAAGACCAGAACACCTCTCCTCCTTCGAGGGATCACAACCCCTCAACAACACAGGAACACAACCTGATCAAGAAAGAGTGTGACAAAAAGGCTTCAGAAGGTGAATAATAACAAACTTTTCTGAGCTAAAGAAACATGTTCTAACTCAATGCAAAGAAACAAAAAACTTTGAATAAAGGTTAGACGAAATGCTAACTAGAATAACCAACTTAGAGAAGAACATAAACAACTTGATGGGGTTGAAAAACACAGCACGAGAACTATGTGAAGCAAACACAAGTTTTAATACTGAATCAATCAAGCAGAAGAAAGGATATCAGAGATTGAAGATCAACTCAATGAAATAAAAAGAAAAAGCATGACAAGAGAAAAAAAGAATGAAAAGAAATAAACAAAACCTCCAAGAAATATGGGCTTATTTGAAAAAACCTAATCTACATTTGTGGTGTACCTGAATATGACAGGGAGAATGAATCCAAGCTGGAAAACACACTCCAGGACATTATCCAGGAGAACTTCCACAGCCTAGCAAGGCAGTCCAACATTCAAATTCAAGAAATACAGAGAACTCCACAAAGATATTCCTCAAGAAGAGCAACCCCAAGGCATATAATTGTCAGATTCACCAGGGTTGAAATGAAGGAAAAAATGTTAAGGGCAGCCAGAGAGAAAGGTCAGGCCACCCACAGAGGGAAGCCAATCAGACTCACAGTGGATATCTCAGCAGAAACCCTACAAGCTGTAAGACAGGGGGGGCCAATATTCAACATCATTAAAGAAAAGAACTTTCAACCCAGAATTTCATATCCAGCCAAACTATACTTCATAAGTGAAGGAGAAATAAAATCCTTTATGGATAAGCAATTACTGAGAGATTTTGTCACCACTAGGCCTGTCTTACAAGAGCTCCTGAAAGAAACACTAAACATGGAAAGGAACAAGTACCAGCCATTGCAAAAGCACACCAAATGGCAAAGACCAAAAATGCAATGAAGAAAATGAGTCAACTAACGGGCAAGAAAACCAGCCAGTAACAAAATGGCAGGTTCAAATTCACACATAACAATATTAACATTGAATGTAAATGGCCTAAACACCCCAATCAAAAGACACGGACTGGCAAACTGGATAAAAAGTCAAGACTCATTGGTGTGCTGTATTCAGGAAACTCATCTCACATGCAAAGACACACACAGACTCAAAGTAAAGGGATGGAAGAAGATTTACCAAGCAAATGGAGAACAACAAAAAGCAGAGGTTGTAATCCTAGTCTCTGAAAAATCGTGCTTCAAACCAACAAAGATCAAAAGAGACAGAAGGGCATTACATAATGTAAAGGGATCAATCCAACAAGAAGAGCTAACTCTTCTAAATATATACGCACCCAACACAGGAGCACCCAGATACATAAAGCAAGTTCTTAATGACCTAAAATGAGATCTAGACTCCCACACAATAATAGTGGGAGACTTCAACACTCCACTGTCAATATTAGACAGATCAATGAGACAGAAAATTAACAAGGACATCCAGGACTTGAATGCAGAGCTGGACCAAGCAGACCTAATAGACATATACAGAATGCCACCCCAAATCCACAGAATATACATTCTTCTCAACATCACATCGCACTTACTCTAAAATTGACCACATAATTGGAAACAAATCATTCCTCAGCAATGTGAAAGAATGGAAACCATAATAAACAGTCTATCAGACAACAGGGCAATCAGATTAGAATTCAGGATCAAGAAACACACTCAAATCTGCACAATCACTTGGAAACCAAACAACTTGCTTGACTGTTGACTGGATAAACAATAAAATAAAGGCAGAAATAAAGATGTTCTTTGAAACCAATCAGAATGAAGAAACAACTTACCAGAAACTCTGGGACACCTTTAAAGCAGTGTCGAAAGGGAAATTTATAGCAATAAATGTCCACATGAGAAACAAGGAAAGATCTAAAATTGACACTCTATCATCAAAATTGAAAGAGCTAGAGGAGCAAGATCAAAAAAAAACTCAAAACCTAGCAGAAGACAAGAAATAACTAAGATCAGAGCCAAACTGAAGGAGATAGAGACACAAAAAAAACCTTCAAAAAATCAATAAATCCAGGAGCTAATTTTTTGAAAAGATTAACAAAATAGACAACTAGGGAGAAGAATCAAATAGATGTGATTTTAAAAAAAAATAGTAAAGGGGATATCACCACTGATTCCACAGAAATACAAACTACCATCAGATATTAATACAAACAGCTCTATGCACACAAACCAGTAAAGCAGGAAGAAATGGATAAATTTCTGGACACTTGCACTCTACCAAGACTAAACCAGGAAGAAGTCAAAATCCTGAATAGACCAATAACAAGGCCTGAAATTGAGGCAGCAATCAATAGCCTACCAACCAAAAAAAGTCCAGGTCCAGATGAGTTCACAGCTCAATTCTACCAGACATACAAAGAGGAGCTGGTTCCATTCCTTCTGAAACTATATCAAACAATACAAAAAGAGGGAATTCTCCCTAACTCATTTTATGAGGCCAACATTATCCTGATACCAAAACCAGGCAGAGACTCAACAAAAAAAGAAAACTTCAGGCCAATATCCATGATGAACATTGATGCAAAAATCTTCAATAAAATACCGGCAAACCAAATGCAGCAGCACATCAAAAAGCTTATTCATCACAATCAAGTAGGCTTCATCCCGGGGATGCAAGGCTGGTTCAACATACGCAACTTCATAAATGTAATCCATCACATAAATGGAACCAAAGACAAAAACCACATGATTATCTCAATAGATGCAGAGAAGGCCTTTGACAAAATTCAACAGCCCTTCATGCTAAAAACTCTCAATAAACTAGGTATTGATGGAATGTATCATAAAATGACAAAAGCTATTTATGACAAACCCACAGCCAATATCATACTGAATGGGCAAAAGCTGGGAGAATTCCCTCTGAAATCAGGCACTAGAAAATGATGCCCTCTCTCACCACTTCTATTCAATATCGTATTAGAAATTCTAGCCAGAGCAATCAGGCAAGAAAAAGAAATAAAGGGTATTCAATTAGGAAAGGAGGAAGTCAAACTGTCGATTTGCAGATGACATGATTGTATATTTAGAAGACCCTATTGTCTCAGCCCAAAATCTTCTCAAACTGATAAGTAACTTCAGCAAAGTCTCAGGATACAAAATCAATGTGCAGAAATCACAAGCATTCCTATATACCAATAACAGACAGAGAGCCAAATAAAGAGCAAACTCCCATTCACAATTGCTACAAAGAGAATAAAATACCTAGGAATGCAACTAACACAGCATGTAAAGGACCTCTTCAAGGAGAACTACAAACCACTGCTCAAGGAGATAAGAGAGGACACAAACAGATGGAAAAACATTCCATGCTCATGGTTAGGAAGAATCAATATAATGAAAATGTCATACACCCAAAGTAATTTATAGATTCAACGCTATCCCCATCAAGCTACCAATGACCTTCTTCACAAAACTGGAAAAAAAAAAAACCACTTTAAACTTCAGATGGAATCACAAGAGAGCCCACATAACCAAGACAATCCTAAGCAAAAAGAATAAAGCTGGAGGCATCACACTGCTGGACTTCAAACTATACTACGAGGCTACAGTAATCAAAACAGCATGGTACTGGTACCAAAACAGAGACATAGACCAATGCATAGAACAGAGGCCTCAGAAGCAACACCACACATCTACAACAATTTCATCTTTGGCAAACCTGAGAAAAAAAAGCAATGGGGAAAAGACACCATGTTTAATATATGGTGTTGGGAAAACTGGCTAGCAATGTGCAGAAAGCAGAAACTGGACCACTTCCTGTCACCTTATACTAAAATTAACTCCAGATGGATTAAAAATTTAAACATAGAACCTAACATCATAAAAACCCTAGAAGAAAACATAGGCAAAACCATCCAGGACATAGGCATAGGCAAGGACTTCATGAAAAAATATCAAAAGCAATGGCAACAAAAGCCAAGATAGATAAATGGGATCTAACTAAAATTCAGAGCTTCTGTAGAGCAAAAGAAACCATCATTAGAGCAAACCAGCAACCAACATAATGGGAAAAAAAATTCTGCAATCTTCCCATTTGACAAAGGGCTAATATCCAGAATCAACAAAGAACTAAAACAGATATACAAGAAAAAAACAAACAACCCCATTCAAAAGTGGGCCAAGGATATGAACAGACACTTTTCAAAAGAAGACATTGATGAGGCCAACAAACATATGAAAAAATGTTCATCATCACTGGTCATTAGAGAAACACAAATCAAAACCACGTTGAGTTATCATCTCAGGTCAGTTAGAATGGGGATCATTAAAATATCTGGAGACAATGATGCTGGAGAGGATGTAGAGAAATAGGAACACTCTTATACAGTTGGTGGGAGTGTAAATTAGTTCAACCACTGTGGAAGACAGTGTGGCAATTTCTCAAGGATCTAGAAATAGAAATTCCATTTGACTCAGCAATCCCACTACTATGTATATACCCAAAGAACTACACATTGTTCTACTATAAAGACACATGCACACATGTGTTCATTGCAGCCCTGTGTATAATAGCAAAGATCTGGAACCAACCCAAATGCCCATCAATGATAGACTAGACAAAGAAAATGTGGCACATATACACCATGGAATACTATGCAGCCATAAAAAAGGATGAGTTCATGTCCTTTGTAGGGACTTGGATGAATCTGGAAACCATCATTCTCAGCAAACTGACACAAGGACAGAAAACCAAACACCACATGTTCTTACTCATAGGTGGGTGTTGAACAATGAGAACACGTGGACTCAGGGAGAAAAGTATCACACACTGGGGGCAGGTTGGGGGGGATAGGGGAGGGACAGCAGGGAGTGGGGAGGGTGTGGAGGCATAACATGGGGAGAAACGCCAGATATAGACAAAGGGGGAGTAGAGGCAGCAAACCACCTGGTCATGTATGCACCTATGCAACAACCTTGCATGACCTGCACATGTAACCCAGAACCTAAATAAAATAAAATAAAAATTTTAATATTTGCCTTTATATAATCCGGATATTTCTGGAGTTTCAAAAAACCATTCACTGGCTGTGGGACAACAAATGGGTTTTCAAAACTCCAGAAACACTATATTGAATGGGAAAAATCTGTAAGCATTCTCCTTGAAAACCAGCACAAGACAAAGATGCCCTCTCTCACCACTCTTATTCAACGTAGTATCGGAAGTCCTAGCAAAAGCAATCCAGCAAGAGAAACAAATATAGGGCATCCAAAGAGGAAGAAAGAAAGTCAAACCATTTCTGCAGATTACACAATTCTATATCTAGAAAACCCCATGGTCTCAACCCAAATGCTCCTCCAACTGAAAAACAAAACTTCAGAAAAGTTGTACAATACAAAAGTCACTTGCATTCTTATACACCAACGACAACCAAACCAGAAAGGAAATTCCATTCACAATTACCACAATATGAATAAAACCCCTAGTAATCTAGACTATAGCTAACCAGGGAGATTAAAGAGCTCTGCAACAAGAATTACAAAACTCTGCTCAAAGGAATCAGAGAAGACACAAACAAATGGAGAAACATTCCATACTCATAAATAGGAAGAATCAATATCATTAAAATGGCTATACTGCCCAAAGCAATTTACATATTTGGTGCTATTTTTATCAAATCGCTAATGTCATTCTTTACAGAACTAGAAAAATGTATTTTAAAATTCATATAGAACCAGAAAAGAGCCTGAATAGACAAGACAATCCTAAGCAAAAAGAACAAAGCTGGAGACATCACGTTGCTTACCTTCAAACTGTACTACAAGGCTATGATACTGGTATAAAAACAGACACATAGACCAATAGAACTGAATAGAGAGCCCAGAAATAAGGCCACACATCTATGACCATCTGATCTTCAACAAAGCTGACATAAACAAGTAATGGGGAAAGACTTCATATGCAATAAATGGTACTGAAATAACAGGCTATCAATATGCAGAAGGCTGAAACTGGACCCCTTCCTTACACCATATACAAAAATCAACTCAAGTTGGATAAAATATTTAAATCTAAAACCTAAACCTTAAAAAATCTCTGGGAGATAACCTAGGAAATACCATCCTGGGACATGGATAACCTAGGAAATACCATCCTGGACATGGGAATGGGCAAGTTTTCATGACAAAGACATCACAAGCAACAAAGGCAAAAATTGACAACTGGAACCTAATTAAGAGCTAAACTTAAGAGCTTCTGCACATCACAAGAAACAGTCTCCGGGCGTGGTGGCTCAAACCTGTAATCCCAGCACTTTGGGAGGCTGAGGCAGGTGGATCACGAGGTCAAGAGATCGAGACCATCCTGGTCAACATGGTGAAACCCCGTCTCTACTAAAAATACAAAAAAAAAAAAAAAAAAAAAATTAGCTGGGCATGGTAACACATGCCTGTAATCTCAGCTACTCAGGAGGCTGAGGCAGGAGAATTGCCTGAGCCCAGGAGGCGGAGGTTGCGGTGAGCCAAGATCCCGCCATTGCACTCCAGCCTGGGTAACAAGAGCGAAACTCAGTCTCAAAAAAAAGAAAAGAAAAGAAACAGTCAACAGAGTAAACAGACAACCTACAGAGTGGGAAAAAATACCTGCAAACTATGCATCTGACAAAAGTCTAATATCCAGAATCTATAAGGAACTTAAACAAATTTACAAGAGAAAAACAACCCCATTAAAAAGTGGGCAAAGGACATGAACAAACAGTTCTCAAAAGAAGATATACATGTGGACAACAGGAACATGAAAAAAAATCTCAATATCATTGATCATTAGAGAAATGCAAATCAAAACCACAATGAGATACTATCTTACACCAGTCAGAATGGCTGTTATTAAGGAGCCAAAAATCAATTGATGTTGGTGAGGCTGCAGAGAAAAGGGAATGCTTATACACTGCTGGTGGGAGAGTAAATTAGTTTAACCATGGTGGAAAGCAGTATGGCAATTCCTCAAAGAGCTAGAACCAGAATTACCATTTGACCCAGCAATCCCATTACTGGATATATACCCAGAGGAATATAAATCATTCTACCACAAAGATGCACGCACACACAGGGTCATTGCAGCATTATTCATAAGAGCAATGACATGGAATCAACATAAATGCCCATCAGTGATAGATTGGATAAAGAAAATGTGTTACACATATACCATGAAATACTATGCAGCCATAAAAAATGAGATTATACCTTTTGTGGGAACATGGATAGAGCTGGAGGCTTTTATCCTAGATGAACTAATGCGGGAACAGACAAAACAATACTGCATGTTCTCACTTGCAAGTTGGAGCTAAATGATAAGAGCTTATGAACACAAAGAAGGAAACAACAGACCCTGGGTCTACTTGAGGCTGGAGTTTGGGAGGAGGGAGAGAAGCAGGAAAAAAAACTATTGGGTATTGGGTTAAATACTTGGGTGATGAAATAATATCACCTGCACAACAAACCCCTGTGACATGTGTTTACCTATGTAACAAAACTCCATATGTACCCCCAAAACTAAAATAAAAGTTAAAAAAAATCACTCATATTAAATATGAAATAAAATCTGGGTTTCAGAAATTGAGTATATATTGTCAAGAGCCCCTATCATTACTAGGGCCTAATTCAAGTACGCGTAATATATCACAGATGACGTAAAAACCAAACTGTTCGATGGTATGGCATCTGGGACAATGGTACCAGCATGCGGCTACCATGGATGCAAGCTTTCCAATCTGTATCACATTGGATTAAGCCCCAAAGATAAGACAGAATTATGGTTGATTATTGTAACTGTAATTAAATATGTTTTTATATATAGTTGTAATTATATATATATATTCTGTTTCTTTCTGTCATTTCGTCCATTTTGGTCTGGTTAGGAGCCATTGCTGGGGAACTAGTGTGGTCGTTTGGAGGTAAGAAGGCATTCTGGTATTTTGAGTTGCCAGAGTTCTTGTGCTGGTTCTTTCTCATCTGTGTGGGCTGATGTTCCTTCAGTCTTTGAAGTTGCTGTACTTTGGATGGAGATATATATATATAGAGAGAGAGAGAGAAAGAGAGATATAGATACATCTCCAGAAGAAAAATACTGAATTATGAAATCTTAGAGCTGAGAGTATGATGTAATGGAAATAAATAGCGGAATGTTGGAAACCTAAAGGCATTCACAGGCACACTTTGTGAAAGTTGTTTAGCATCTTTGAGTCTTAGGTTTTTTCATCTGTGCCATGGGGGATGGTTTCTACTTTACAACTAAATGAGGAGCAAATGAGAAACTGCGTGGAAAAGTTTTATAAAGTTTAAAGTATAATATAAATATGAGTTATTATGCTCAGTATGTTCCTTAGAAAACACCTAGCCAATATTCCTGATTTTTCTGATTTGGAGTCTGAGCTCAAAAGTCGTGAAGAGACTGGCCCAGGTCTGTCAGCTACATAGGAACTACCACAGCCATAACTCACTCAGTGGCTAAGAGACAGGTAGGCTCCAGGAGGATGTTCAAGCGGTGGTCTGCTTGTGCAGCAGACTCTTGATTTCAGCGTGAGGCTGTGACTCTCTTGTTTACGTTTCATCTTCTTGGAGCTCAGATGGATATGAATAGTGAGAAACCACCAAGACTGGATGACACCATAGCCCAGAGCAGATGGGCTTTCTTGTCCTCCTGCCCCAACTCAGAGAGAGCAGAGTGAGAAGTCTCTCAGTAAACACTGCTCTGCCCTGTGATGACTGCAATGGCTATGATATCTCCCAGGCACATCCCCAATCCAACCTGGACTGTACCTCTCTATCCTCTCCCCTCTATCACCAAATGAGTGCCAGCTATGAGCCAAGAATCAGGAACTTAGAGATCATCATGCGGCATCATTCCCTTTTCTTGTCCTCAGAAGTAATTTAACTGTCTGTGAATGACAAGCCCCTCCTTTTGAAGGCCATCCCACACCTGAGCTTCAAAGAGCAAATATGTCAGGGTACAGACAGGCTAACTGGGGGATGGGCATCCTTGATAAATTTGGAGAAGGTATTGGCAAGTGTTGTTTTCAGATTCAACTTCTAGAAGAAAAGTCAGTTACAGAGATTCAGAAGGCTTAGAAAGGTATAGTGCTTGTAATGGTGATGTATAAAATTATCTACAGAGGCTGGTCATTCTCTAAGAGCTATAGCCTTTTCCAGATATTCTCTCCTTCTTCTCCTCTCAGCCAGGGCACCCAACTGTCTTTGAACTCGTCGGATATAAATTAAGCCAAACATGACCCTTGTGTTTTGCATACTTTTTCTATAGAAAAGTAAGGTAAGCTATAAAAAAAGAAAAGGTCTAGCAAACAGATATATGTGTGAAAGTGTGTGGGCATGCATATATGGCAGCAAAAGTCTTTATTCAAATGAAGTTTTAAACGGAATAGCAGTAAATAGGATAGATAAAAGCAGAACTGCTCAGGGAGCACGAGCGGGGGTTGGGGCTCAGAGCCTGCTCAGCCACTTTCCTCCTTTGGTGGCTTCTTAGGCACCTTTGCCCAACTCTCAGGATAGAAAACCACGGCTCCAGAGGATCAGGTTTCTGGGTTCCTTGCCAGTGCTGAAATTTATTTTCAGTTGTGAGACCAGGGGTGCGGCTCCTCCAGTCCTACATCCCTCAGTGACCTGGAAGGAGACACCCCAGTCTTGGTGCTTCATTATCATGTCACAGTGAAAATAACCTAGTTCTATACCCAGCATTTCCCCTTCCCCTTCCCTATTTCCCCTTCCCTATTTTGTGACTTTTTTGCAGAAAGAATAGTGGGAATATCTCCCAGCGGATAGGGGTTTGCTTACCATGGAAATCTAGGACTGTTACCTAATTCAAGGCGGTGACTTTGTAGAAGTACAGTGTGGAGCTCAGTGCTGGTGGGATATGTCAATAGCACTGGCATGTGCTGTGATACAGGGCACTCTGGCCCTGCCAAGCATAACCAAACAGTAATTTTAGAGACAATTGTGGTATATTCAGTAGTGTCCTCTTATCTGCAAAGGATACGTTTCAAGGCCCCCAGTGGATGCTTGAACCCACAGATAGCACGAAACCTTATATACACTATGTTTTTTTACCTATACTTACATGCCCCTGCTAAAGTTTAATTTATAAATTAGGTACAGTAACATTAACAGCAATAACTAATTAGAAAATAAAATAATGACAATATGCCAACCTCACTACTCTTGCACTAGGGG
This sequence comes from Saimiri boliviensis, assembly GCF_048565385.1. Classification (NCBI taxonomy): domain Eukaryota; kingdom Metazoa; phylum Chordata; class Mammalia; order Primates; family Cebidae; genus Saimiri; species Saimiri boliviensis. Next base: position 100,794,960 of record NC_133459.1, read on the forward strand.
CCATTATTCAGCAAAATAAGGATTACTTGAACACAAGCTCTGCAATACTGAGACAGTCGCTCTGACACTCAAGAGGGCTATTGAGTGTCTAACGGGCAGGTGGCCTCTACAGTGGAAATACACTGGACAGAGAGATGATTCTCTTCCGGGCAGAGACACAGTGGGACAGTGCAAGACTTGAAAGATTTTTAACATGCTACTCAGGAGAACAGTCCAGTTAAAACTTACACATTGCTTATTCTAGAATTTTCCACTTGATATTTTTGGACCATAGTTTACTTACTGAGGGCAGCTGACACCATAGAAAGCAAAACCTCAGATATGGAGAGCATTACTGTATAAGGGAAGTTTCCTGGGTGCCTCTGGACAGAGAGAAGCTACTGACTTGGTAAGTGGTGTGTCACTGCAGAAGAGGCCTGTAAACGGAAGCACCGGATTCTAGCCGTTGTTATATAATTACCCAGGAAAAGTCCACCTAAACCCTAGGAGATCACTATCGACTAGGTAAGCCATTTATTATTCTCTCTCCACCTTAAAAATTCTGAGTGTTGGGCCGGGCGCGGTGGCTCAAGCCTGTAATCCCAGCACTTTGGGAGGCCGAGGCGGGTGGATCACGAGGTCAAGAGATCGAGACCATCCCGGTCAACATGGTGAAACCCCGTCTCTACTAAAAATACAAAAAATTAGCTGGGCATGGTGGCACGTGCCTGTAATCCCAGCTACTCAGGAGGCTGAGGCAGGAGAATTGCCTGAACCCAGGAGGCGGAGGTTGCGGTGAGCCGAGATCGTGCCATTGCACTCCAGCCTGGGTAACAAGAGCGAAACTCCATCTCAAAAAAAAAAAAAAAAAAAATTCTGAGTGTTGGTTGGGTAAGGTGGCTCACACTTGTAATCTCAGCACTTTGGGAGTCGGAGGTGGGTGGATCACCTGAAGTTGAGCATTCGAGACCAGCCTAACCAACATGGAGAAACCCCGTCTCTCCTAAAAATACAAAATTAGCTGGACACAGTGGCACGTGCCTTTAATCCCAGCTACTCAGAAGGCTGAGGCAAGAGAATCACTTCAACCTGGGAGGCAGAGTTGCCGTGAGCTGAGATGGCGCCATTGCACTCGAGCCTGGGCAATAAGAGCAAAACTCTGTCTCAATTAAAAAAAAAAAATTCTGAGCATTTATCACTTCATAATATTAAAAATGAATTCTTACTAGAGCATAGTTTTGACTAGGATTTGGTGCAGAAGGTGGAACCTAAAAGACTTGCAAGAGCTCTTCATTTAGTGAGCCTTTCCTGTGGGCCAGTCCGTGAACTGGACATGTTCTCAGAGTATGAGACAGACAGGGCAGGCCATGTGTGGTGGCTCACGCCTGTAATCCTAGCACTTTGAAAGGCCGAGGTGGGTGGATCATTTGAGGTCAAGAGTTTGAGACCAGCCTGACCAACATGGTGAAACCCTGTCCTACTAAAAATAAAAAAATTAAAAAAAAACAAAGCCAGGCATTGTGGTACATGCCTGTAATCCCAGCTACTGGGGAGGCTAAGCCAGGAGAATTGCTTGCACTCTGGGAGGTGGAAGTTGCAGTGAGCCAAGATTGCACCACTGCACTCCAGCTTGGGCGACAGAGCGAGACTCTGCTAAAAAAAAAAGAAACAACAACAAAAAAAACTCATGGCATTTCCTCCTTTACAGATAGGAAAGTCTGATTCGTGATTGTGAATCACTTAACCAAAGCCACACTGCTAGAAGTGTGGCTTTGCATCATGATGCAAATCTTGCTCTCTTGTCCAGCCGTTCATCTTTTTTTAAATTTAATCTGACATTGAAACTTGCTGCAGATGAGCCACCAGCAGACAATTGAAAGCTGACAACTTTTACTTTTACTGAAAGTACCTTGAGATGATTTCAACAATATTCATCTAGTTTATGAGAAGAGGGCAATTAATTCTCTTTTTATAAGCAAAGCCAGAGAATGTCTTCAGATACTTATGTGCTGTTTCCCAGCCAGAGTAACCTCCATGAATGGTGAATATAATCTCTTTGTTTAACTCAAAAAAGGAGAAAAGTTTGGAAGAAAGATTCTTTTCCCCAGCACTGGGGGAACATACTTTGTAGGAACCAGAGAAGGAGGCAGGCAGCATCTGTGTGTAATGCTGACCTCAGCTTTTCTACTCTGAAGTCAATTCTGCTCTTTAGAATTGCATAGAGCCAAGAACAAACACAAGCTCACCACACCCTGTGTTCTAACGACTGAGAGTATGTGCCAACAGGAAGGGAAGCAAGTACAGACAAGAGCCTGGCGGGAGGAGGTGGCACTCAATACATACAAATCCCTAACTTCCAACTGAGCTGACCACTGCGGCAGCGGAGGGGACGGAGCGCTGGAGATAGTGTCGTAGGTCCTTTGTCTAGCTTATTTCCCCAAATCTTCATTTTCCCACTTCTAATCTTGAGAGCACAAATACTAGAAAATGCTTTTCCTAGGCAAAATCTACTTCAGAGAGACTGAGTTTTACATTCTTGATATACAATTAATATCTATAATAATAGTTATTACTTTTAAACTGATTTTTTAGAACAATTTTAGGTTCACAGCAAAATTGAGCAGAAAATGCAGCAGATTTCCACATATCCTTCGCCCCCACATGTGCACAGCCTTCCCCACTATTGACATCTCACACCCGAGTGGTACATATGTTAGAATCAATGAACCCACAGTGACACATTATCACCAAAGTCTGTAATTTGCATTAGGGTTCATGCTTGGTGTTGTACATTGAATGGGTTTGGACAAATGTATAATGGCATGTATCCACCCCTATATTATCATATAGAGTAGTTTCATGGCTGTAAAATTTATCTGTGCTCTTCTTATTCCTCCCTCCCTCCTAACTCTTGGCAATCACTGATCTTTTTACTGATTTGCATCATTTTGCTTTTTCAGATTGGTTTCTTTTACTTAGTAATATGCATTTAAGGTTACTTAATGTCTTTTCATAGCTTGATAGCTTATTTCTATTTTTAGCACCTAATGGTATTCTATTACCTAGATGTACCACAGTTTATTTATTTACTTACTGAAAGACATCTTGTTAGCTTCCAAATGTTGGTGATTATAAATAAAGCTACTTTGAACATTCATGTACAGGCTTTTGCATGGACATATGTTTTCAACTAATTTGAATAAATAGCAATGAGTGTGATTCCTTAATTTTGTTGTAAAAGTATATTCAGTATTGTGAGAAACTGCAAGAGTATACTCCAAAGTGAGTGCACCGTTTTGCATCCCCACCAGCAGTGAATGAACGTCCCTGTTGCCCTACATCCTCAACAGCATTTGAAATTGTCAGCGTTTTGGTTTTTGGCCATTCTAATAGGTGTGTACTGGTCATCTTCTTATTTTCAATTTTGAATTACAAGTACAGTTTTATATCATATATGTAGTTAATGTTTTTCTCCCCATAGACTGTGAGTTCAGTGAGAGCAAGGACTGACTCTGTTTTTGCCCATCATTTTATCACTATGTCCAGGACAATGCCTTGAGCATAATACACCCTTGATGAATATTTTAATGAATGAGTGAACACACTGACTGGCTCGTTTTGAACGAGGGCTTCTACATAAGAATCCAAGTCTACTGGAGTTGATGGAGCAGAGTCTGACCTGCTTAGATCATATCCTGGGACAGCAGTTTACCCAGGGCTGTCATAACTTAGTAGATGTATCTGGCCATCTGTTTTAGGTAGCTCCTCATTTACACAGTTGCCCTTCATGTAAAATTTAAATTATTCAACCCAGTCTATCAAGCTTTGGACAAAGACAACTTTTTTCCTTTCTGTATTATCTAAGGAACCCTGACTTCTTCCTCAAGCACTTCTTCAGAGCTTCGTGGATGTCTCTGTTTCTCAGGCTGTAAATTATGGGGTTAAGCGTGGGTGTCAGGATGGTGTAGAACAGAGAGGCCCCTTTGTGCAAGAGTTGAGATGAGGTGGCTGAAGGCACAAGGTATGTGGCAATCAGTGTCCCATAAAACACCATGACCCGAGTGATATGGGAAGAGCAGGTAGAGAAGGCCCTTTTCCGGCCTGCGCCAGATGGGATTCTTAGGAAAGCAGAAAGGATGCAGGAGTAGGAGGCTACGATGAGGAGAAATGGGACCAGTGTCACTGCAGAAGAGGTGGCAAAGGCAATGATCTCAGTCACTGAGGTGTCCACGCAGGAGAGGTGAACCAGAGAGGTGAAGTCACAAAAGAAGTGATCAATTTCATAGGGTCCACAGAAGGTTAGTCTACACAGCAAGACCATAGTGATTGCTGGGAGAAGGAAGCAGCAGAACCAAGAGCCAGCAGCCAGCCCGATGCACAGGGAGCCAGTCGTGAGGACGCAGTAGCGAAGGGGCCGGCTGATGGCTAGGTAGCGATCATAGGACATTACAGCAAGCAAGAGGCACTCCGTGGCAGCCAGGGATCCAAAGAAGTAGAACTGTGCCAGGCAGCCAGCCACAGAGATAGTCTTCTGCTCAGCTATGATAATCAGCAACATTTTGGGGATAATGTTAGAGGTATGCCAGATCTCCAGAAAGGACAAGTTCACCAGAAAGAAGTACATACGGGTGTGGAGGTGATGGCTGACCAAAACTAGAAGGACAATGAGGATGCTTCCAAAAACAGTTAAGATGTAGAAAACTAAAATTATCATAAAGAGGAAAATATTTAGCTGTCTGATGGAGGAGAATCCTCGAAGCACAAATTCCACTCTCACTGTTTGGTTTTCCCAGGACAGAATCACCATGCCTCAGCTTCACTAGAACAGAACGAACACCCAGTGATAAAACAAGAAAAGGCAGAAAGTTCTAGCTCACACAAAGGACGTCAACAGTGAATGGCTTTTAAGCCCCACTCAGGTTTTTGGAAGGTTTCTTGTTTGAGTGGAGAGAGATCATCTTTTTGTTTTTCAAGGTCTAAAAGAGGAAAGAAAACATTTGGAATAAGAACCTATGACTTCAATCTCCCTTTTTCTCTTTTCTCTTCACTTCGTCAGTAGCAATGTCAGTCTTTAAGGAAAGCAGAAACAGTAGAATGCAAAGGGGAAGGAGGACAAAGAAAGGGAGGAAGAATCACCTACTACATCCTCTTCCTGCATGTAGTGTGTTAATATGGTGAGTTATGAAAAGGAAGGTAGACAATCTGAAGGGAGGTAGGACGGAGGGGAGGATGAGGAGCACATTCCGGAGGATTTTAGAACTCTCACAGAGGACCTAAAGAGTCACGGATCCAAGACAAAGAACCCTTCCCCTCCCACCTCAAGCATTGTTTATCTTTAGTAAGATGACCCCATCCTATCAATCATGTATCCTTTTCTTTCATTTTCCTTTATCTTTTTCTTTCTGAGTTGGAAGGGAAGTTTTTTATTTCTGTTTCAGTTACGATGGCACTATCAAGAGAAAATCGTGTGAATGTGAGGTTTGAGATTCTCTGATTCTTTTTTTTTTTTTTTTTCTAGACTCAGTCTCACTCCGTCACCCAGGCTGGAGTGCAGTGGTGCAATCTTGGCTCACTGCAACCTCTGCCTCCCAGGTTCAAGCGATTCTCCTGCCTCAGCCTCCAAGTAGCTGGGATTACAGGTGTGCACCACCATGCCTGGCTAATTTTTTTATTTCTAGTAAAGATAGGGTTTCATCTTGTTGGCCAAGCTGGTCTTGAACTCCTGACCTCAAGTGATTCTCCCGCCTTGGCCTCCGAAAGCTCTGGGATCACGGGTGTGAGCCACCGTCCCGGCCAAGATTTTCTGACTCCGAGGTCAGTGCTCATGCTGATATAACCCAGGAATTCCTTTTCTCACAATTTTAAACAGATAAAATCAGACCATTGAAAATATTTTATCTAGGACTGCAGTAAATGGGAAAAGAAAATTCAGAACTAAGTGGCCTAACACACTGTGTGCAGCCAACCAATGAGTGTAAGATAGGCTTGGGTTATTTTAAGTGAGTTAAGGAAGTCCAGGTCTCATCTTCAATACCATCTTGGTTAAAGCCCACCACACACCCCACTAAAAGGTCCACAGTGACTAGACAGTCTCCCTCAATCGCCCCAGAAAAACTGCTAAGGCCACAGGCAAGGTCTGAAACTGAACCCACTTGAGTATTCTCCACTCCCTTGTGCTGGATCTGCACCTACTGAAGGTAGTTTTAGAGGGACCGGTTGGCTGCCGGAAAGCAAGTGGAGATGGGAAAACCCACACACAGGCACAGAAAGCACTGTGTGGCTATAATAATGCAGTGGCTACTAGGAGTAGCCAGAGTCCCAAACAAAGCCAGGAGCTCTGTTTATGCATCTGACTTTGAGCAAGTTGTTTAACCGTTTGGCATAAACTGTAAAATGGGATATAAAACTGGAGAATGTAACATGTGCTCAATATGTACGAAAAGTATAAAACTGAAAAGACTGGGAAATCACTGGCTACTTAGGGCTGCAGACACTTTCAATTTCCTGAGGAATTGCCCTTACTTTGAAGGGAGCACTGGAAACAAATCTCAGTCTCCGTTGCAGTATCCTGCACTGCGTGTGTGTGTGTGTGTGTGTGTGTGTGTGTGTGTGTGTGTAACTGCATGAATAATTAATCTGTTCCTGCTATGTGTTCTCATACCAGTAGCCTTTGGCAATGCAATGATGGCATGTTTAAATTGATCCAGTGTCCTAGGAACCATCTTGTGGAGCATCACTTCCAGCTTTCTAAGTGGCTTATAGAAATAACCTGGAATCTGTGCTGCCTGCCAGTCCTGGTGCCTAGAGAATGCCCTGATGCCCAGAGGATACCCAGCAACTGGTGATTCAGACCCTGAACACATTGAGGGGAGTATAAGGAAGGCGCAAACAGAAAACTTCTCTCCGTCTCCTGCAAAGCACAAATGATGATCTGAGATCTCAGAGAGAGGGCTTCACTTCTGACAGAACACAGCCAAACTCCTGGCTGCTGCTGCTGCTGCCGCTAATGATAGTGATGTTCTCTATCCCAGCCACTGTTCTAAGTGCTGAAAATATAGAACTAAATGTCATCATCACAACAACCCTATGTGGTGAGCACTCATATTACAGATGGAGGTGCGCTTTACATGGAGGCACAGAGATGTTAAATAACTTATCCATGATACTCATCTAAAAAACAGTAGAGATAAATTTAGACTCACTCTAGGACTCTCGTACCTAACCACTAACATTGCCTGTCACGGGGCCTGCGTACATAGGCTCATGTGCATCATCTCACAGAGATAGGAAGGGAAAAGTTTTCACAAGGCAGCCTTTCATCCTGGTCTTAACTTCAGGGAAAGTGAGACCTGCTTTGTTGCTTTGTGAGGGTACAATCCCATGAAAAGTCACACTCTCTCACAGCTTTCTGTATCCTCTCCTGAACTTGCCTTTACACTGCTACTGTTATTTGCACAGGGCATTACCACTTCCCTTCTACCAGGCAATTACATTTCTGCTGCGGGACTGCCTCACCTCCTGGATGCAGGGCAGAGCTCCGTGATGGAGAACGGAAAGCCGGGTGAAAATAGGAGAGAATTGACTAGAAAGACAGTGAGGCCTGTGGGAGCACGGGCTGTAAAACAAAACGAGCTGGTTTCCAATTGCCACTCGGCCACAAAGATATTGAGTAAAGTCAAATTTGATCACCTTTAAGGGAAAAACAGTTCTACTATCTCGAGGTCTGTGCAGAAAGAGGCCTTCAAGGTCAGCAGAGAAGCCAGTGATACTGACCTCCCACTCTGGCATGCAGCCACTGTCTCCTCCCTTATCTCCTCGGCCGAAGTGAGCCACTTTAAAAAGGATATTATTGAAAGAGCTAGAGGTGTGAACTCTGTTAACATGCTCTTATGTTCACTCTGCTCACAAAAGGCAGCTCGACCCTAGAGCCACAGCCTAGCAAATTGCACAACATGTCTGTAAATGATGCTGGTACAGGGCTGAGCCCAGGGAATGTGCTCAGTAAGTGGTACTGCTTTCCCCCCAGTCTCTCTTCTTCAGCTCTTTCTCCTCTACTCCCTCCTTTCCTTCCAAATATGCCCAGCACAGTGAGAGTTGTCTGTAGGTAAATGGATTCTTTCAGGAAGGACTCTGCCCCCCTTTCACTGGAGATGTTCCACAAGAAAAACAAGACAACTAAAGGAGACTAAAGCAGTAGAGAATTTTTTGACTTTAATGCTTTTAACATTCCTTTCAAACTTGAGATTCTTTTTTCTAATTGAGAAGCATTTCATTCCCCCAGGACAGGCACACAAATCAAGTTCAGGGGAAAGATAAGAGGCTTATCACAAAGCCAAGAAGAAACACAAGTACTCACCGAATTATCATGAGCTTTGTAATTTCCACTAACAACAACAAAACCGGGGCTATCTGAATAGGATCTACCCTCTTAGCTGAACTAAGCCGTCAGTGAACTAATTCACCCAGCCTCTGGGCCATGACAAGGACAGTTGACTCATGCCAGGTGCTGGTCATTTCAAGTGAACAACTGAGCAACCAATACAAAATAGTTTATTTAATAAAGTAGGCAGTTGTACACACTGACTCATCTAGCACATCACAGACTCAAAACAGGCAAGATTCAAGTGTACACCATCAGAATAGATGAGCTTTACCTGTCAGTGTCTTACAGGAACCCACTCCCAATTTGGGGAGCCGGACCACAATGACGATGGCATGCCACCTCCCCTGGATTCATAGAACTGGGCTAGATACCTGGAATACTTTTATCCAGAAATACGCCACGCAGTGCACTTGACAAAAACTAAGTCAGAGCTGTCTCTCCCCATGAACGTCGGACACTTGAGTTTCGGCCTCATTTCTCAACCTCCTTTTTCCATGTAAATTTGAGTCCCTCTGTGGGCAAAGCCATCATCTCCCCTGATACTGGGGCTCATGGGCATTTCCCAAATGACTCTGGTGGGGAATTGCTGTTTACCTTACAAATTCTGTGAAACCACGTTACCTTTACCTTAAAGAAAATGTGTTTTTCCTCCTTGCTTTGTATTAAGCTTTTACTTTGATAACGAATCTTTTTATTTATATGACCTTTATAAAGAGATTTAATTGAAAATGCATGATTATATTGTGCTTTAGGGGAATGGATTAAAATAACATTTTGAAGAAAGAATTCAAATTGTCTCTACCTCCTGGAAGAAAAATTACTGTGCATCTCTTTAGTGTCACATGTTTGGTAGGGAATCGGAACAACTGCAATAGTAACCACTTACTGTCAAAACCATCAATTAGGATTCTAAAGAACTTGAGTCCTCCTGGATTCTTGTCATTGATTAAAAATAGTGACTGAGGCTAGTTCTGTTCTAAGTAATGTAAGTTTGTGATGGAAGCATTATGGAATTAAAGTTCTTATTTACCAACAGGCATTAGCAAACTGGAGAGATATTTGCTCAAACTAACAAATTAATGCAGCTCTCTAATAAGTGAAACGAATGAAACAATGATGAAGTAAACACTAAGTTGAAACTATCTCGTTTGTTCTTTAGAATTGGTTTTTTGTTTTGTTTTGTTTTGTTTTTTGTCCATCATATAGTACCCAGACTTCCTGCAATCTTGCCCTTATTGATATCGCTTTACTAAGTATCTAATGTATGCCAGCCTAACTATCTATCATCCTCACAACCGCTCTGTGTATTGCCATTTGACAAATGAGGACATCCAGGCTCTGAGAGAGCTTCTCATTCAGAATTGCCCAGGTGGAGGACTGTGAGTGAGCTGTAAGCGAACTGCATGCCCCATGAAGACAGAATGTGTCTGTCTCATTACCACTCCGTACTTAGCTCCTATCTTGGAGCCTGTCACATAGCAAAGGTTTCAAGATTTACCAGTTAGAGGAATGAACACATATGGAGCAACTGTCTGACTCCTTCAAATTTAGTGTCCTTTTCATTTTAGCAAACTGCACAAATGCTATTGTCAGCAAGACAGGTTAGAGGAAGGACTCTAGAGTCTGAATTGAAACTGATTGGATGGTAGAAGCAGTATTGATGCTAAAAAAAAAAAAAAAAAAACCATTAAATGGCAAATGATACTTTTTAAAAGTCAAAGGCCACTGATGAAAACCACAAAGATTATTTTATTTAGAGCAAGACTATTTCAGAGAAGCCTGTTTCAAGCATTTGAGCCATTTAGTTATTTTGCAGAAAGGTTATTTTTCAATTTCTAAGAGATCATTCTACTTTTAGAAAGAAGAGATATATATTTTTTGAAATCAAGCCACTAATACAGATTAATTCAGGAATAGAAACTTCAAATATATTCTAAAGAGGTACAGATTCAGGTAAATACTTGACTTTTAATCTGTATAGCACAATACAAGAAGCAGTTATAACCCTGATCCTTTGACTTCAGGAAAGATTACAATTATACTCTTTATATACTGTTAGTCTTCAAAAGTCAAAAAAAAAATCTAAAAAGCAAATGTAAAAGGCTGAAATAAAAGGATTTTTCAGCCCAATGTGTCTTCAGGTATTCACATGATTGTGAATATGACTATGTGGATATCATGAAAAATTAACTATTTTTAGCTGCCTATTACTTTTTTTTCCTTCTTTGTCTCATCCTGTAAGAGTACCAAGTCATATTTTATCTCAGAGAATTTGTGATTGTTGGCTCTGACTAGAACATACTCTGCTTTTATTTCTACATGATGGGTATCATTATTTCCATGCATTTTTGTTTATTTCCTTGGTAATTGACTGTGTCTGCTACTAGACTATAATCCCGCAAAAGCAAGGAACTCTTCTGTCTGGTCTAAATCTGTATCCCAGTGCCAAGAACAGTATCTATCACATAGTAGAGAATCATTATTTGCAGAAAATAATAATAACAAAAATCAGTGGTATTACTAGAAGCTTGCAGTTGTTCTTAAGAATTGGGTTCCAGCCGGGTGCAGTGGCTCACGTCTGTAATCCCAGCACTTTGGGAGGCCAAGGCGGGCGGATCACAAGGTCAAGAGATCAAGACCATCCTGGCCAACATAGCGAAACCCCGTCTCTATAAAATATAAAAAATTAGCTGGGCGTGGTGGCGTGCATCTGTAGTCCCAGCTACTCGGGAAGCTGAGGCAGGAGAATTGCTTGAATCCGGGAGGTGGAGGTTGCAGTGAGCGGAGATCGCGCCACTGCACTCCAGCCTGGTGCCTGGCAACAGAACAAGGCTCTGTCTCAAAAAAAAAAAAAAAAAGAAAGAAAGAAAGAAAAAAAGAATTGGGTTCCAACCCAAATGCCCATTGATGACAGACTGGACAAGGAAAATGTGGCACATATACACCATGGAATACTATGCAGCCATAAAGAATAATGAGTTCATATCCTTTGTAGGGACATGGATGAATCGAAACCATCATTCTCAGCAAACTGACACAAGAACAGAAAATCAAACACCGCATGTTCTCACACGTAGGTGGGTGTTGAACAATGAGAACAACTGGACACAGGGAGGGGAGCATAACACAGTGGGGTCTGTTGGGGAGGACTAGGGGAGGGACAGCAGCGGGTAGGAAGGTTGGGAAGGGATAATATGGGGAGAAATGCCAGATATAGGTGACGGGGGGATGGAGGCCACAAAACACATTGTCATGTATGTATCTATGCAACAATCCTGCATGATCTGCACATGTACCCCAAAACATAAAGTAAAATTAAAAATGTATATATATATATATATATATATATATATATATATATATATAAAAAAGAATTGGGTTCCCAAGGCCAGCTGTTAGAAGCTTGTTATCTTCCTTAGGGACTTTGCCCTCCAGGGAAAAATTATGCTTCTGTGCCTAACCAGCCCCAAGCTGTCCTCATGGGCATATCACAGACAGAGGCAGTGTAGACCACACAACCTTGCTTCTTAACTTTTCTAGAAAGTATTAATTTCAAACAGACAGGTGAATGTTAAATAAATATATGACTCATTGTACAAGTTTTAAGGAAAGATAAATATTTCAAAATAGTATATACAAACACCAACTGTAGCTTGGTCTTTTATCTCCAAGTTACCACCAGATGGCGAAGACTTCACCATAGAAGGAAATCAGATTTCCCTTTATTATATTTATGCAAAAATAAAAAGTCCATACTACCCAAAGCGATCTACAGATTCAATTCAATTCTTATCAAAATACCAAGGATATTTTGCACAGAAATAGAAAAAACAATCCTAAAATGTGTATGAAATTACAAAATACCCTAAAGCTATCTTGAGTAAAGAGAACAAAACCAGAGGCATTACACTACCTGACTTTAAGATACACTACAAAGCAGTAGTAACCAAAGAGCATGCTGCTGGTATAGAAACAGACATATAGACAAATGAAACAGAATAGAGAGCTCAGAAATAAATTCACACATTTACAGCCAACTCATTTTTGACAAAGGTGCCAAGAACACGTTGGAGAAAGAACTGTCTCTTCAATAAACAGTAAAAGGGGAAAAGTGGATATCCATACACAGAAGGATGAAACTAGACCCCTTCTCACCACTTACAAAAATCAACTCAAAACTGAATAAAGGCTTAAATGTAAGACCAAAAGCTATGAAGCTACTAGAAAAAAATATGACATTGGTTTGGGTGAGAATTTTTTTAAATATTTTTATTTTTTTTAAAAAAGGTGAAGTCCTTTTTAAGGACTTCAAAAACAGACAACAAGAACAAAAGTAGACAAATGGAATGACAGCAAACTAGAAAGCTTCTGCACAGCAAAGGAAACAATCAACAGGGTGAAGAGACAGCCTGAAAAATGAGAGAAAAGATTCTCAAACTATGCATCTCCCAAGCTGTTAATATCCAGAGTATGTAAATAATATAAATAACTCATAGCAAAAGAACAAGTAACCTAATTTTTTAAATGAGAAAAAAAATCTGAATAAACATTTCAGATATTTTACCCAAGACAAACAGCCAACATTACATGAAAAAAATGCCCAACATCACCAATCATTAGGGAAATGCAAATCAAAACCACCATATCACCTCAGTCCAGTTAGAATGGCTATTATCAAAAAGATAAAAATAACAAATGCTGGTGAGGATATGGGGAAAGTGGAACTCTTATACACTGTAGGTGGAAAGGTAAATTTCTATAGCTATTATGGAAAACAGTATGGAGTTTCCTCAAAAAACTGAAAATAGAACTACCATTCTGTGATCCAACAGTCTTACTATTGGTATTTATCCAAAGGAAATAAAAGCAATATATTGAAGAGATATCAGCACCCTCATGCTTAGTGCAGCACTATTCACAATGGTCCATATATGACATCAGCCTAAGTGTCTATCAATGGATGAATAAATAGAGCAAATGATACACACACACACACACACACACACACACACACACACACACACACACACATTTATGGACTACTATTCAGCCTTAAAAAAGAGTGAAATCCTGTCATTTGCAACACAAGAATAAACCTAGAGGATATTATGTTAAGTGAAATAAGCCAAGCACAGAAGGACAAACATTGCATGATCTCACTCACATATGAAATCTAGTAAGTTAGTCTCATAGAAATAGAGAGTAGAATAGTGGTTACCATAGACTGGGAAGAGTAAGGAAGAGAGAGGATTAGGAGACATTTGTCACTGTGTACCATGGTACATTAGAGAGGAGGAAAAAGTTCTGGTGTTCTGTTGTATAGTGGGGTGAATACAGTCAACAAAAATCTATTGTATACTTCAAAATAGCTAGAAGAGAAGATTCGAAGTGATGAATATGCTGTTTACCCTGATTTGATCATTACACTATATATACTATATCTATGTATAGGATCATTACACTGTGTACACACACACACACACACACACATATGGAAACATCACACTGTACCCCATAAATATGTGCAATTATTATGCATTAATTAAAAGCAAAATAAAACATAAAAATAACTTTATATATTATTTGATGAAATGAAAATATTTTTGTTATAGTGAATGAAATAAAATATATTCTTAAAATTTTTTAAAGTTTGTTTATCTGAAGACAGTTTTAAATTACATGGAGTTGTAAAAAAAAAAAAAATAGAGAGAAAGCCCATATATCTTTTCCCCAATTTCCTCCCAATGAACACATCTTGCAAAACTATATCACAATATCACAGCTATGGCATTGATAGAGTGAAGATAAAGGATATTGACTATTTACATCATTCCAAAATTCCTCGTTGCCTTTACATAACCATCCCCATATCCCTCTCACCACCACCTCTCATTAATTCCTAGCAGACACCAACTAGCTCTACACTTTTATAACTTTGTCTCCATTTCTATAATTTCAAGAATGTTTTGTATATGGAATAATACAATACCTAATAGTTTGGGACTGGCTTTATTCACCAAGCATATTTTTCTGGAGATTCATCTGGAGAATAATTTATCTAGAGATGTTGCATGTATCAATAGCTGATTCCATTTTATTGCTGAGAAGTAGTCTATGGCATGGATGTAGTAGTTTGTTCAACAGTTTACCAGTTAAGACATCTGAGTTTTTTCCAGTTTTTGGCTGTTACTATAAAGCTGCTATAACTATTTGTGTACAGGTTTTGTGCAAACATAAGTTTTTTCTTTTTCTAGAATAAATGCCCAGGAGCACAATTGCTGGGTTGAATGATGGTTGCATGCTTACTGTTTTGAGAAGTTGCAAAACTGTTTTTCTAGAGGAGTTGTACCATTTTATACTTTCACCAGTAATGTATGAATAATTCAGATTCTCTAGATCTTTGCCAGCATTTGATGTTATCACTATGTTTTGAATGTTTTAACTGAGGTAAAATTCACATTAAAAAAGTTCACCACTTTAACCATTTCAAAGTGTAAATTAAGTAACTATAATACATTCACAATAATATGCAACCATCACCACTATGTAATCCCATCTCATTTGCATTACCCCAAAAAGAACTCCTATACCTATTCAGCAGTCACCGTTCATTCTCTTTCTACTTCTAACCTCTGACAACCACTGTTCTATGTTTTGTTTCTATGGATTTGCCTATTTTGGGCATTTCACATAAATGGAATTATGTAATATATGACCTTGAGGTCTCATTTTTTTCACATAATACAATGTTTTCAAGGTTGATAACATGTATCAGTACTTCATTATTTTTATGGTTGAATAATATTCTATTGTATGGAAATACCATGATTTGAATATACCACAATTTATTTATATATTTATTTATTTATTGACATGTGAGAATCAACACAAAGTATATATTTTTTCAAACCACAGAATTCTTAATCCCAGAGCCACACTATAAATTTCTCAGAATTGTAAGCCATTAACATTTTTCTAAACAATGCAGTCCAGCCAGAGATGAAGATAATTTCCAACCAGCAGGAATGCAATATATATTAGGTTTCCCTAAGAATGAAGCTCAAATTAGCATTTCCTTTAATTCTCCCATAGTCACTCCATCAACAGAAGCAGAAACAGTACACGTATTCATGCCACTCAGCTCTGAAAAGAGGTTCAAGGTGAGTCTTGGCCAGTGGAGGAGGAAAGGTGTCCAGGACTTTAGTTAATCAACAGTAGGGACAGAGAGGAATAATTTCCCTTGGAAAACAACAGGGTTTCTTTCATATATTTTTGTGGCCAGAAACTGAGGTGAACTTCAGTGGGGGTAATGAAAGAAATAGGAGAGCCATTTCTCCAAGAACTCCTATGAACTCCATTTTAACTTCTGACAAAAGTTAACTTCATTTATATAATCGTGTTGAAAACAATAATCACAACCAAAAAGGTCCTATAAACCTGTAAGAGGTGTCAGTCAAAGGGATTCACATTCCGACCTTGAATTTTAAGAACCCCTTAAAAGGCCTAGACTTGGATTAAAGTAAACATAATATTCTAAAGTAAAAAAGACACCATAAAAAAATCAACTCGGCCAGGTGCGGTGGCTCACGCCTGTAATCCTAACACTTTGGGAGACTAAGGCAGGTGGATCTCAAGATCAGGAGTTCAAGACCAGCCTGGCCAAGATGGTGAAACCTCCTTCTCAATTTAAAAAAAAAAAAAATCAACTCAAAACATCCAAACAATGACTAGTTAATGAATGTAGGGTTTTTGTTTTGCTTTTTAGTTGCAAAGCTTTTCAGTATCTCAGATTACTGTATGTTCATAAAACAATGCTCAGTTATTTTAACAGTTGCTTGTAACAGACTTTTAACTCAAGGACAATGCCTCTTTCATAATAATCAGAGAAACAATCAACTGCTATAAAACAGGTGAAAGAAGTAGAAGAAAATACAGCCAGCCTCAATAATAAAAAAACAAAATCTGGAAGGGTTACTCTGCTTAAAAAGAGATTAACCAGGATTACTTAAATACCATAATACAAGTGCTCCTGCTCTCTTACAACTGCAGAAACAAATTTGGTTTGCTGCATCACCATTATCTTTGCTAGTACGCTTACAGACCACCACTCAGAAGTTATCCTTTTGTGCTGAAAAACGTTCAAATCCTTTGTTCATTCAATACAGAATATCTCGAGGTGATGTACATGCAAACTCTTCCTGAGGAATTTATGCGTGCAAGTCTGCAACCCGACAGCATGGCATGCCTCAAGGGAGTGGTAGCTGCACAAGTCTGAGCGCTGGAAATGCATGTGCAGTGTTCACAGCCATGGACATCCATTCTTCTGCAATCTCATCTGCTCACAAATTAGCTTTCACCCTAGACCCCAAAGAAAGGCAGGGTAATAATTGCCACAAATTCGTTAAGGGGACAGAAAAAAGGTAACTTGTCTACAAAATAATGCACAATGCATGCATCTGGGTTTGTGTTTCTTCTTACTAACCTCGTCTAAGAATTATTAGGCTAAGAGTCACAACATTGAGGTTTTGCTTTCTGCACCCCCTCCCCCATACACACACACACAAAAGTAGTGATTCCTGTCAGGTTAGGGTACAGCTGTGACAACAAAGGTCATGAAATGACAGTGTTACTGAAGCTTAAAGTCACCCTTTAAAATGCATACTATCTCTCAAAACAATTATCTATTTACTTTTACACATCATTTTTTCAAGATGACTGACCTCACTTTCTTTTTAAGGATCTAATTTCAGGCTGCACGTACATATTAGTCAGTTTAAGCTAATCAGCCATGTGTTAACTAACTAGACAATCAGCCAGCATGTACAATTTTCCATCTTCAATGATTTGGGCCTTTAGAGATTGGTGCAAAAGCCAGTATGGAATTTGGGTAGAAAAACCACATACCGTACTGGCAAGAATACAAGAAAACAGGTTAGGTGCAGTGGCTCACACCTGTAATCCCAGCACTTCGGGAGGGTGAGGCAGGCAGATCACTTGGGGTCAAAAGTTTGAGACTAGGGGGGCCAACATGGTGAAACCCAGTCTGTACTAAAATTACAAAAATTAGCCAGACTTGGTGGTGGGCGCCTATAGTCCCAGCTACTCAGGAAGCTGAGGCTGGAAAATCACTTGAACCCAGGAGGCAGAGGTGCAGTGAGCCGAGATCATACCACTGAACTCCAACCTGAGAGACAGAGAAAGACTCCACTCCAAAAAAAAAAAAAAAAAAAAAAAAAAACAAGAAGAAGAAGAAAGGAAACAGAAGAAAATACTTTCTGGCAAACAGTCAATATAAGATGAGGGAAAGGGGGAGGAAACCTTATTTCCTCTCGCTGCCAACTAAGAATTTGGTTAAGAATCCCAATAAATAAGCAAAGTCTATTTCAACCTAAAGAAACAGGTTCTTCATAATTTGATGTACCTCAAGGGGCCAAGATTAACAGCCAAGATTAACCTATAAATATATATAACTATAAATATATATAAATATTTATAAATATATTTATATATAAATATTTATAAATATATAACTATAAATACGTAACTATATTTATATAAATATATATAATTATATATAGTTATATATTTATAAATATATATAGTTATATATATTTATAGGTACAAAGTGATTTATGAATACAACATGGAATAATTAAATACATCAAATTAACATATTTATCACCTCAAATACAATTTTTTGTGGTGAAAATATTTGAAATTTACTGGGCAACTTTGAAAAGTGCAATTTTCCTAGAATTTTTTCACCACTTTAAACTTATTGTATCTTGAAAAATTGTCCCTTGCCCATTTTAACTATGTTCACCACACTGTGTGCTAGGTCTCAAAATTTTATGTCTCCTATTTAATTGAAATTTTGTAGCCTTTGATCATCATCTTCTCATTCCCCTCACCTCTCATCCTTTGTAATCACCATTCTGCTCGTAGCTTCTATTTTGTTTCAGATTCCACTTATAAGTGAGAACACATAATATCTTTCTGTTATTATTTCGCTTAGCATAGTATTCTTCAATTCAATCCATCCTGTCACAAATGAGAGAATTTCCTGTTTTAAAAAAGCTGAATAGTATTTTTGTGTGTGTGTGTGTGTGTGTGTGTGTGTGTGTGTGTACCACATTTTTCTTTATTCACTCATTGATGGACATTCAGCAACTTGGTTATTGTGAATAGTAGTTCACTTAACATGGGAATGCAGACATTTCTTTGACAAATTAATTTTATATAAGCAATGTACACTTACTGATTGCATCACTGGAGCTCCTGAAAACTTAATTTCGATTATTTTAGCCGAATATCCAGAAGTAGTATTGTATTGCTGGATCATGTGGTAATTCCGTATTTATTTATTTATTTATTTTAGGAAACACCATGCAGTTTTTCATAATGGTTGTAATAATTTATATTCCCACCAATGTACAAGGGCTCTCTTTTCTCCATATCCTTGTCAACACTTGTTATCTTTTGTCTTTTTGATAATAGCTGTTCTGACAGGTGTGAGATGATATTTTATTGTGGTTTTTATTTGCATTTCTCTAATGCAAATGAATTTGCAATGTTGAACATTTTTTAATATATTTGTTGGCTACTTGTATGTCTTTTTTGAGAAATATCTATTCAAGTCCCTTGCCCATTTTTAAATAGTTATTTTTTTTTTTGCTTTGAATTGTTTGAGTTCCTTATATGTTTTGAATATTGACCCCTTATTGAATGTATGGTTTATAATATTTTCTCCCAGTCAATAAATTGTTTTTTTACATTGCTTTCTGTGCTGTGAAGAAGTTTTTAGTTTGAGGCAATACCGTTTTTCTACTTTTGCTTTTTTTGTCTGTACTTTGGGTAAATTTTAAAAAATATGTAGCCCAGGCCAATATTGTTTAGTTTTTTCCCCTTTGCTTTCTTCTAGTAGTTTTAGGGTTTCTGGTCTTATATTTAAGTCTTTAGCCCATTTTGTGTTGATTTTTGCGTATGCTGTGAGATAAACAGCTGTGGTTAGAAGTTTTAGACTACTCTCCTACTCACATGGCCATTGCTTTCTCTCTCTGACAGAATGTATCTGTATTCTAGTTCATTTTTCCATTGAGCACATAGGACATATAGGGTTGGCTTTATGCATAGGCCTATATTCAAACTCTGTGTCACATTTGGGTCCCAAATTGTATTTCCTGGCTTCATGCAGTAATCAAAAAACAAGTCTCTTATTTATTGAGATTGCTTAATGCACCAAGAATAGCTGTGACTTTAGTATCTGTTCAATACTCTAATTTTGCCTGCTCTGATTTGTAAAAATTTTTTTCTCTCTTTAAAGTGAGCCAGGAACCTGAAAGATGTTATGTTTTTCTGGGTCTAGAATGCACACATTTCTAGGATTTTGTTGTTGTTGTTGTTGTTTTTGTTTGTTTGTTTGTTTTAAGGAATCTCTGTCGCCAGACTGGAATGCAGTGGCGCAATCTTGGCTCGCTGCAACCTCCACATCCCGGGTTCAAGCAATCCTCCTGCCTCAGTTTCCCAAGTAGCTGGGACTACGGGTGCATGCCACCATGCTCAGCTAATTTTTGTATTTTTAGTGGAGACGGGGTTTCACCATGTTAGCCAGGATGGTCTTGATCTCCTGACCTCGTGGTTCACCTGCCTCAGCCTCTTAAAGTGCTGGGATTACAGGCATGAGCCTCTAGTTTTTAAGTGGAAAACCTGTTATATTATCTACTCCACTATATTATCCCTTCTTTAATGTGTTATTATAAGTAGACATTTTAGTCGGATTTTTCTGATAACTACAATCAAATGCATCCTAACTTAATCACCATGTCCTATGGTAATATTATCTTTCTTTGTAAATGATTCATCTCAGATGCTTTAAAATTATTGACTCCACCAATTAGTGAACTCTAGGGAGGACAATGACTCTAGACAAGTTAGTTTTTCCTGTACCTAACTTCCCAAGAATGACTAATGTAGAGATTTTAACCGTGTTACCTTCTCCCTTTACACATAAACAAAAGCCTTATTCTTAGGAGAAGAGCCAAGATGGTCTAATAGATGCAACCAGGAAGAGCTTCTTCCACAGAGACAGATCAGACCCTTGAGACCAGCACACTCAGAACAGATCATTGGAAAGAAGACTTTGAGAATGGATACAGGGAGGAGGCAGACCCTGGAGCTGAAAGAGGAGGAAGCTGGGAACTCTGCACAGGGTTGCTGAACACCAGGACTTGTTCTTGGCTCCAAGCAGCACTTAGGGAAAGGGTGAGTGAAATAGGCATAGAGTGGCCCACTTTCACCAGGGACCTCAGCAATTCTAGCTGCAGGAGACCCCATGACCATCATGGATATTTGGGTTGGCAAGGAAAACTTCCTGGGAAGTTGGCAGAGACAGAACTTCAGTCTGCATGGAGCCCAAGTATTTGGTATGGGAAGGGCTGTGGTGTAGTATAGTCATAGATATCCATCCCCCAAGGCTTGCCATATTTCTCTAGGTGGATTTAGCCTTTGTTAGCAGCCATACCTAAAGACAGCAGGGCTGTTTTGACCACAGGATGGGGTCAGTTTGATGTAAATGCCCCAGTCTGCCAGCCTTTCCCATCATCCTGGCATGACTGAACACACTTGCACTGCAGACTCAGCTGCCTTGCTGAAATGCTTATTAGTGTCCACCACCATAGCTCTTTCACCAGTAGCCCCCACCTTTATGTCCCAGCACATTTGCAGAGGGACATCTGCTGGCACACATCCACATGTAGCCTTCTTCCATGGGCACAACTGCCTGCATCACTGCCTCCAACCCCCTTGCTGCCTTGCCAGAGGACATGTACCAGAATCTACCACTACCCCACCAGTGTGTACTCACCTGCAGCACCCCCACTGGCCTGTTGATACACATCTGCTGGCAGCCCCTACACCTCCCCAGTAGTGCATATTCACTTTCACTCCTCACCCTATCACAGCACAGTCTTCTATGCCCCCCCCCAGCTGCCCTGCTGCAGCACATTTGCCAAGAGCACCCCATCAGAGTGTTATTGCCAGTAGACTGGAAGCACCATGCCCCCTCTAGTGCAACAGGCCCTTGACCTCAAGTGGACAGAGAACAAAACTGCTGGCTGGATTCCAGCCCCCATGGGTTAGAATATGCAGCCCAGGAATACTGAGCTGAGCTGTGGCCCCCCCCAAAAGAATCCAGAAATAATATCAATTGATGGCATCCAACGTATTAAAAAATCAGACCCTCAAAGACATAAAAAAGAAAAGCAAAAAACCCCATCCAAAGGACAGTAACTTCAAAGACTGAAGGAACATCAGACCACACAGATGAGAAAGAACCAGCACAAGAACTCTGGCAGTTCTAAAAGCCAGAGTGTCTTCTCACCTCCAAATGCCCATGCTAGCTCCTGAGCAATGATTCTTAACCAGATTGAAGTGTCCGATATAATAGATACAGAATTCAGAATCTAGAGGACAAGGCAGCTCAACAAGATATAGGAGGAGGCTGAAACCAATATAAGAAAAGCAGTAAACAACCCAAGAGTTGAAAGGTGAGAAAGCCATTAAAAGAAAAAACCAAACAGAACATCTGGAAGTGAAAAATTAACTATAGGAATTTAATAATGTAATATGAACATTAATAACAGAATAGAGCAAGCTGAAGAAAGAATCTCAGAGCTTGAAGACTGCTCCTTCAAGTAAAGTCAGGTAGACAAATACAAAGAAAAAATAATTTTAAAAAATGGACAAAACCTTTGAAAAATATGAGATTACATCAAGAGATCAAACTGATAACTTATTGGCATTCCTGAAAGAGATGGAGAGACAGTAAGCAACTTGGAAAACATATTTCAGGTTATTGTCCAGGAAAATTTCCCCACTTGCTAGAAAGGCCAACATGTAAATTTAGAAAATTCAGAGGACTCCTGCAAGATACTACACAAGGTGATCATCCCCAAGATACATAGTAATCACATTCCCAAAGGTCAATGTGAAAGAAAAAAACCTTAAAAGAAGCTAGAGAGAAGGAGAAGGTCATTTACAAAGGGAACTCCATCAGGCTAACAGTGAACCTTTCAACAGAAACCTTACAAGCCAGAAGAGATTGGGGGCCTATATTCAGCATCCTGAAAAAAAAAGAAATTCCAACCAAGAATTTGATATTCAGCCAAACTAAGCTTCATATGTAAAGGAGAAATAAAATCCTTTTCAGGCAAGGAAATGCTAAGGGAATTCGTTACCACCAGACCTACCTTACAAGAAGTGTTTAAGGGAGTGTTGTATGTAGAAATGAAAGACCAATACCTGCTCCCACAAAATCATGCTTTTGTACACAGCCCACTGAGTGCATAGCCCACCAACACTACAAAGCAACTATATAATCAGGTATACGTAACAACCAGCTAACAATGTACTGATAGGATCAGATCCTCACAAATCAATATTGATCTTTAATGTAAATGGACTAAACACACTCACTCACTGAAAAGGCACAGAGAAGTAAGTTGGATAAAGAAGCAAGACCCAACTGCATGCTGTTTTCAAGAGATGCATCTCATATGCAATGACACCCGTAGGCTCAAAGTAAAAGAATGGAAAAGGATCTATCAAGCAAACAGAAAACAAAAAAGAGCAGGGGTTGTTATGCTTATATCAGACAAAGCAGACTTTACACAAACAATGATTAATATAGACAGAGAAGAACATCATATAATGATAAAGGTTTTAATTCAACAATAAGACTTAACTATTCTAAATATACATGTATCCAACTTTGGAGCACCTAGATTCACAAAACAAGTTTTAGAGACCTATAAAGAGATGTAGATAACCACACAATAATAGTGGGAGATATCAACACTCCACTGACAGTGTTAGACAGATCGTTGAAGCACAAAACTAACAGTAATATCCAGAACCTAAACTCAACATTTGACCAAATGAACACAGGGACATTTACAGAATACCCCACCCAACAACAACAGAATATCCATTCTTTTCATCTGCACGCAGCACATACTCTATGATCAACCATAGGCTTGGCCTTAAAACAATTCTGAAAAAGGTTAAAACACCAAAATCACACTAATCACGATCTTGAATAACAGCACAATAGAAAAGGCATCAATATCAAGATGATCTGTCAAAGCCAGACAATTACATGGACATTAAACAACCTACTCCTGAATGACTTTTGAGTAAAGAACGAAATTAAGGCAAAAAATAAAAAAAATTATTTGAAATGAGTAAAAATGAAGGTATAACAGAATACCTGGGATACAGCTAAAGAAGTGTTAATAGGAATTCTACAGTGCTAAATGGCTACATCAAGAAGTTAGATCTCAAATTAACAACATAACATCACACCTAGAGGAACTAGGGGGGAAAAGTGAAAAAGAATCCTCAGATCAGCAGAAGAAAATAAATAACCAAAATCATAGCTGAACTGAACAAAACTAAAACACAAAAAGTCATGCAAAATATGAACAAAAAGAAAATTTGGTTCACCAAAAGAATAAACAAATTGATAAATCACTACCTAGATTAACAAAGAAAAAAGAGAGAAGATCTCAATAAACACAATCAGAAATGACAAAGGTGACATAACCCTCAACCCCACAGAAATAAAAAAAAAAGTCCTCAGAGAATATTATGAATACTTCTACATACGCAAACTAGAAATCCCAGAAGAAATGGATGAATTTCTGGAAATATACAACCTCCCAAGATTGAACCAGAAAAAAACTGAAATCCTAAACAAACCAATTAGTGAGTTCTCAAATTGAACAGTATTTAAGATGAAGAAGAAGAAGAAAAAAAAGCCCTATCAACCAGAAATAACCCTAGACCAGATGGATTTGTAGTAAAATTCTACCAGATGTTCAAAGAAGAGTTGGCACCAATATTACTAAAATTAGTACAAAAAATCAAGGAGGAGGAACTCCCTAACTCATTCTACAAGGCCAGCATCATTCTGATACCACAACCTGGTGAAGACACATTGAAAAAAAGAAAGCTTCAGACCAATATCCGTGATGAACATATGCACAAAAATCCTCAACGAAATACTAGCAAACCAAATCTGGCAGCACATCAAATAGCTAATTCACCATGATCAAGTAGGTTTTATTCCTGAGGTGCAAGGTTGGTTCAACATATGCAAATCAATAAATGTAATTCATCACATAAGCAAAACTAAAAACAAAAACCACATGATTATCTCAATAGATGCAGAAAGGTGTTTGATAAAAGTCACCATTGCTTCATGTTGAAAACTCTCAGTAAGTTAAGCACTGAAGGAACATACCTCAAAATAATAACAGCCATCTATGACAAATACACAATGACTATCATACTGAATGGGTAAAAGCTGGAAACATTCCCCTTGAGAACTGCAACAAGACAGGGATACCTACTCTCACTACTCCTATTCAAATAGTTCTGAAAGTCTTAGCCAAAGCAATCAGGCAAGAGAAATAAATAAAAGGCATCCAAATAGAAAGAGAGAAAGTCAAAATATCTTGCTTTGCAGACAATTTGATTCTATACCTGGAAAACACCATAGTATTTTCCCAAAGGCTGCAAGTACTGATAAACAACTTCAGTAAAGATTCAGGATACAAAATCAATGTACAAAAATCAGCAGCATTTCTATACACCAACAATGTCCAGGCAGAGCTCCAAATTAAGAACGCAATCTCATTCACAATAACTGCAAAAAGAATAAAATACCTAGGAATATAGCCAACCAGGGAAGTGAAAAATCTCTATGACAGAATGACAAAACACTGCTGAATATAATCAGAGTGAAACAAATAAATGGAAAAACATTTCATGCTCATGGATTAGAAGAATCAATATTGTTAAAATGGCCATGCTACACAAAGCAATTTACAGATTCAATGTTATTTATATTAAACTACCAATATCATTTTTCACAGAGAACAATTAGAACACGTGGACACAGGGAGGGTTGCATCACACACTGCAGTCAGTTGAGGGGGACTAGGGGAGGGACAGCAGGGGGTGGGGAGTGTGGGGAGGGATAACGTGGGGGAGAAATACCAGATATAGGTGATGGGCAGAGGAAGGCAGCAAACCACCTTGCAATGTATGTACCGGTGCAACAATCCTGCATGATCTGCACATGTACCCCAGAACTTAAAGTACAATTAAAAAAAACTATTCTAAAATTCACAAGGAACCAAAAAAGAGCCCCAATAGCCAAAGCAATCCTAAGCAAAAAGAACAAACTGGAGGCATCACACTACCTGACTTCAAACTACACCACACGGCTATAGTCACCAACAGTGTGATACTGGTACAAAAGCAGATACAGAGACCAAAGGAACAGAATAGAAAACCCAGAAATAAAGCCACATATCTACAACCACCTGATCTTTGACAAAGTCAACAATAACAAGCAATGGGGAAAGGACTCCCTACTCAATAAAAGGTGCTAGGATAACTGGCTAACCATGTGCAGAAGATTGAAACTAGACCCCTTCCTTGTACCATATACACAAATTAAATCAAGATAAATTAAAGACTTAGCTGTAAGACCTAAAGCTATAAAAATCCCTTTTAAAACCCTAGGAAATACCATTCAGGATATAGGCCTTGGCAAAGATTTTATGATGGTGCCTCCTAAAGAAATTGCAACAAAACGAAAATAGACAAGTGGAACCTAATTAAACTAAAGAGGTTCTGTACAGTGAAAGAAACTATCAATCTGCAGAATTGAAAATAATATGCATAAACTATGCATCTGATAAAGGTCTAACATCCAGAATCTATAAGCAACTTAAACAAATGAACAAACACCATATAACCCCATTAAAAAATGGGCAAATGACATGAACAGACATTTCTCAAAAGAAGACATAAATGTAGCCAACAAGCATTTTAAAAAATGTCAACATCACTGATCGTTAGAAAATGCAAATGTAAACCACAATGAGATACCATCTCACACCAGTCAGAATGGCTATTAGTGAAAAGCCAAAAAATAACAGATGTTGCTGAGATGTGGAGACAAAGGAATGCATACACTCCCAGTGGGAATATAAATTAGTTTAGCCACTGTGGAAAGCAGTTTGGAGATTTCTCAAAGAACTTGAAATGGAACTGCCATTTGACCCAGCAATCCCATTACTGGATATATATACCCAAAGGAATACAAATCATTCTACCTAAAAGAGTCATTCACCCGTATGTTCACTGCAGCACTATTTACAATAGCAAAGACATGGAATCAATCTAGGTGCCCATCAGTGGAAACTGGATAAAGCAAATGTGGCACACATACGTTACGGTTTGATGGGGGTTACTGGGATCCTCTTGTCTACCTTTGTAACCATAAAAAGAGGTTCCTCCTGGTATCTAGCTGATTCTGCTTGGGAGGTGGGTGGTGAAGGCCAGGTGTTTCCTTTCATTCTCTGATTAGCCATATTTTTCATTTCTAGAATTTAGATTTGCTTCTTTTTCAATTTATTGATTCTTTTCCTACAATGTCCTCCTCTTGCTTTGCGAAGTTACTCCTTCTCTTTCTCTTTGAGCTTATCTAACTTAAAGACTCTGGTTTTTTCTACTAACTGCAGCTGTTTGTATATGCACTCTACCACTCCCTCTCTAATCAGTTTGTTTCGTTATGTGACTTGTGATTTTTTTTTTTTTTTTTTTTTTTTTTTTTTTTGAGATGGAGTCTTACTCTGTCACCCATGCTGGAGTACAATGGCATGATCTCGGCTAAGTGCAACCTCCACCTCCTGGGTTCAAGCAGTTCTCCTGCCTCAGCCTCCTGAGTAGCTAGGATTACAGGCATCTGCCACCAAGCCCAGATAATTTTCTTTGTATTTAACAGACACACGGTTTCACCATGTTGGTCAGGCTGGTCTTGAACTCTTGACCTCAGGTGATCCACCCACCTCTGCCTCCCAAAGTGCTGACATTACAGGCATGAGCCACCACGTGAGGCCCAACTTGTGATATTTTTAAATCATGAACTTATCTTCAAAGAGAGTTGTTTTTCACGGAAGACTCTCAGGTCCTGGGACTTGGGAACAATCTTGTGGGGCAGTTTCAAATTCCTTTGCTGTAATTCTAAGAATTTTATTGGTTCCAGAGAAATTTTGTAATATATCTTGACTCTAGACTTCCATACTCCTGGGGTGTGCGATTTAGAGATCATGTATGCTGAACGAGCTTGAGGGGTTAATTTCCTCACGTTAATTTTTTTCTATGTTCTTATAAGCCTGTCAAGCTTCCTTGTGGTATCTCTGAGCTGTGAAACAGAGGAATTTCATCTCTTCCTTCATAAACAGGTAACTCTCAACTCTATATGGCTGGTTCGCTTCCAGCTCCTTGACATACAAAGGCCCTGGGTCTCATCAACCCTCTCTATTCCCATTAAAGTCCTATCACCCTGACACTGAGTACCCTGAATGTACTCAACTTTGGCTCCATGCTCCCTTCTCAAGTTTTGTGGTCCCTCTTTATTTCTGGCACCTGGGAATGTTGCCTTCTTTCTTTACACAGAGTTCATATTTTAGGTAAAAATTTATCCTTAATTATCTTATCTGTTTATGTGAAAAGAGCATTATACATGTCAATGCAAATCACTCTATTGCAGAGGAATTTCAGAAAGACCTTTATGAAATGCAAAAATTATCATATTGTTCTCCTACTTAATGTTTTCAAGGTTGTTTCATTGGCCTTAAGATAAAGACCAAAGTCCCTTACCTGGGAAACAGTACAGCTGAGCAGCTTAAAGCATGGCTTCAAGAGTTAGAACAATTTCAGCTTTTATCCAGGTATATTTTCTCAACTACGTGACTTTGGACTAGTTAATGTCCTAGACAGTTTTCTCATCTGCAAAACAGAGATAATTCTAGCCCCAACTTCATACAGTGGCTGTAAATTCTAAATGAGACAAGGTTGTAGTCAGTCTGCAAGAGTGGAACGAACTTCTACTCCAGATTTGGTTAAGACTGATTATGCCAAACATGGGCCAAAGAGCATGAAACGGTCTATGACTCATGTAATAAGGCTTTCTGGGGAGAGCACAGCAGGTCCCAGCCGGCCCCAGAATGGCTTGAGAAAGCGGGAAGATTCGTGGCTTGGCTTTATTGTGGTTTGGTGTGAGGGTTCAGAATTGTAATTAAAGACAATACACATAAAACACACAGCATGGTGCCCACAACATCTTAGGCAATAAATGTTGGTTATTATGATAATATTGTTATCATAATTTAGAAGAATTTTCATGACCTTAGTAATGCCATTCTCCCCTATTACCCTCATCATTCTACCCTCCAGCCACCGTTCAATTTTCTTGGATTCTTGAAGACAACATGGTCTCAGGATCTATCATCTTGGTTTCTTTATCTGCAACAACATCCATTCCACCCTTTACTTAGTTATTTCTCACTCTCTCTTCAGGCTTTAAGTAGAATTTCTTTCAAGAGGTCTTTCCCGACTCCTCAACAAGTTTATACTCACAGCTCTGCTCTTCCACACATACATTGTAATTCATTTATTTCTACTTTTTCCAGCTGTTTTGAAGGCTTTATGGTGACTTGATCTCTCAAACCTGGCACAGTGTCCAACACATAATAGATGCCCAGTAAACACTTGTTGAATGATGCAGTATCTCATTCAATCCTCTTAATACTGTAAGTCAGGCATTATTCACTTTGCCAGTGGAAAAATCTAAGCTCAGAGATGTTAAATAATAACTGAGTGCCACACAGATATTGAATAATATGTCAGACATTAAAGCCCAGATTTTCTAACCCTTCCCTTCATTAAAGAGCATGTTTTCCATCTCTCTTTGTTGTTGTTGCATTGTTGGTGTTGTTTGTCTGGTTCATTTGTTTGTTTGAGACAGGGTCTTACTCTGTCACCCACACTGGAGTGCAGTGGTGTGATCACGTCTCTGCAGCCTCAGCCTCCCAGGCATAAGTGATCCTCCCTCCTTAGCCTCCTGAGAGGTGGGACTACAGGTGCACGCCACCTTTGCCCAGCTAATTTTTTAAATGTTTTGTAGAGTTAGGGTCTGTCTTCTATCTCTTACTGGATGCATTATAATTAAGGTAGATGATATAGAAATAAGGTGCATTCCCACCTAAATAGAGGGATTTGAGAGATATGGGCAGCCTTCTTATCAACTTGCTCCCTCATCAACATCTTAGCTTAGAGGTTTATCCATTAGTTTACATTAACCTACAGGAATGCCAGTTGGTAAGGAGAATACAAGGATTACTCCCAGTTATCAAAGTTTACAATTTTTTAAAATTCATCTCTTCAGCTTGACTCCCCAAATCCTGCGCACTCTTGCTCCAGCCCACCTGTTCAGCTGCCTCCAGCCAGTCTAGCCCTTGCCCTGCATTGCTCTATGCCCTTGACACTTCCGTGTGTTTGTCCTCACCCTTCACTCTGCCTAGTGGTTGTTTGTTTGTTTTGAGACGGAGTCTCACTCTGTCACCCAGGCTGGAATGCATTGGTGCAAACTCAGCTCACTGCAACCTCCGCCCTCTAGGTTGAAGCGATTCTCGTGTCTTAGCCTCCCAAGTAACTGCAGGCACAAGCCACCCTGCCTGGCTAATTTTTTATATTTTTGGTAGAGATGGAGTTTTGCTATGTTGGCCAGGCTGGTCTCAAACTCCTGACCTCAGGCGATCCAACCACCTCGGCCTCCCAAAGTGCTAGGATTACAGGTGTGAACCACTGTGCCTAGCTCTGCCTGGTATTTTTTTCCCTGCTTTCCTCATCTGGATAAACAATTCATGACTCAAGAAGACAGTCTCTATTTAACTTCTATTAAATAGTCACAAAAATAATGCATCCCCAGGAACCTGAGATCTCTACAAAACAAGGCAATGATATTCAGCATCATGGTTCCTGCCCAGTTAGGGCTGCTCCTTTCAAAACCATGGATGGATTCCCATTTACTTTGTATCCTGAATTTAACAACGACGACAACAACAACAAAAAAAACCCAAACCTCTCTGGCCAAGGCTCTGAATCTCCTACACAGCTGATTTCCTTTCCTCTGTGTCACCTAGAAGAATATCTAAACCGTTCACAGAGAAGGCAGCAATGCATGGACATACCAAGGCAATAATAAAAATTGGCTTGTAACCAACATAGTTTTCTCCCTGTGTTGAATCATCCTCACCCTGTTTAACTTGCGCTCAGGAAGGGGTTCTTCCCTGGAAAAAGGAGGCAGATGCAAATCCTACGAGCAACTGGGATCCCATTTTTTTGTTGATCACCGGTCTTTCACTCTCAGGGTTTTTACCTGTGGTCACAAGGGAAGAGCTCCTGCACTTCCCTTGATACACCACTTGAGGGCCACAGAGTCAAACCAGACCAAGAAGCAGCAGGGAAAAGAAGGCAGAGATGAAGGTGAACCCTGCTTGAGGCTGGCAGTTCCATAGTCTCACTCACTCACATTCCTCTGCTCTTTCCTTATCTCCCAGGACTGGGGTAATGTGCTCCCCTCACTGATTCAGAGCTAGAAATACACCTTTCCAGGTTGGGATTTTCCTGTGAAATAATGAGGTATTGCTTAGTTGTTCCTATAAGGTTTTCTAGGAGAAAAGCAGAAAAGGCCTAACTTCCCTCTTAGAGTAATAGGTTTAGATGTGTGTGGGCTCCGCAGTCGCCTTTCTGACTCTAACAAAGGCTCTGGCAGTATAGCACAGTGGCAGGAGCCCCAGCCAGGAACCAGATACCCTGAGTTCAAATTCCAGCTCTACCACTTACTGGCTGGGTGACCTTGGGAGAGTTAACCCATCTGTGCCTCAGTTTCTTCTGTGAAATGGCTGATAGTAGTACTTATCATAAGGGAGCTCAGAGGTCTAAAAGCACTCAGTTCAATAGTTGGCAAGCACACAAACGTTGTCTGCTATTATTACGACTTTCTCCCCCAAAATGTACTTCAAATATCGAAATCCCATAAGTGGCACCCTGGTGGAGAACTGGTGGTCCAGAACAGGCATCCTGAAGATTTTTTTTTTTTAATCTCTCTTCTTATTCCTTCTCTTCTTTCTGGCCCAGAAAAATAGCTCAGCATGGAAGTTAAGAAACTGGACACTGAAGGCAAACACACATAACCTGAAGTAAAACACTCGTTCCATTCTCTGTGAGACCTTGGGAAAGTGATTTAATCTTTAGTGCCTCAATTTCCTTATCTGTGAAATGGGGATAGTATGATAACAATTATGCCTCATAGGCATATTGTGACTATTACATGAGATAGTGCATGAAAAGCTCTGATATGAGTGCTTGGCATATGTAATTGCTCATTCAATGTCAAATATTATTGCTATTCATCCTGCATCCTACAGCCATTTACTATGCACCAACCAAGTACGAAGCACTCTTAGACACTGGTCACTGTTAAAACAATCCCTATTCTTAAGGTCCTTAGAGCTTCCAAGTTAAGATTTGCCAACCCTTGATTCACCCTGTGGAAGCCACTGTCACTATGACCTTGTTTGGAGAGACGGGCACTCAGAGAGGTATGTCTCAGATGATACTTCCCTTGCAGAATCTGTTTCAGAAAGGCCACTCCGCCTTGGATCTCTTCCTTTGTGGGATCCAGGAATCCCACAGTTTCCTCAGGCGGCTCTGGCTCTGACTCTAATGACGTCTCTGCACCCAGGCTCTCTGACTCTACTGACCTGCTATTTCGAGTCAGGAGAAATAGCAGGAACAGGATAGGAGAGTAGTTTCGAGGTGTTCTAGCTCAAACGCTAGATCTTCTGCTTCCATCTGGTAAGTTATTTAACCTCTCTGAGCCTGTTTCTTCATCAGCAAAATGGAGTAAAACAGTACCTACCTCATAAGGCTGTTGTGAGCATTAAATGAGGAAGCATATGATAGTAGTTTAGAGGATTGCCTGGCATGCAGAAAGCACTACAGAGGAATTTGCTATTATGGATATATTTTTCAATTGACAAGTAAAAATTATATATATTTGTTATGCACAACATAACTTGATATATGAATACATGGTGTAATGGCTAAATCAAGCCATTTAACATGTCCATTGTCTCACATACTTATTTTTATGTGATGAGAACACTTCAAATCTACTGTCTCAGCAATTTTTAAGTACACAATATATTATTAACTTTAGTCACTGTGATGTATTATAGACCTCTTAAACGTGTTCCTCCTAACTGAAGTTTTCCGTTTGTTGACCAAAATCTCCTGTAATCATAGTTACGATCGTTAACTTCAAAGAGAGTCAACATAGCGTGGAATCTACCTGACCAGCCTGGAGACGTCCCCCCGCAAGTGTGGCTAATGATCATGTTCTCTCAATTCACCAGTACTCTTCTCTGACACAATTTGACAAGGCCTGGTCCGGGGGGACAGCAGAAAAGAAAGATCGAGGACCAAGGAGCTGGAGGAAGGTAGAAAACAGTGGCCACGTGAACACCATTAGCAGAAACATTCAGCTCTCTCCAGCCCCGTGGCACCTCAGGAGCTAGATAGAACCATTTCTTTAGGGAAAACTGGCAGCTGTCTTTATACAACCGCAAGCTGCGCGTCCAGGTGACCAGTCCAGAGTTTTTCCCCACCACCTCCCTGCACACTTCTCTTTTTCCTCTTTGCAGAAAGTCAGTGGGAACAGGACTTTTTCCTGGAGGATTTCAAGAAAACCCACCTAGGATTTGGAGCTTAAGTCACGAGTGCTCTTGGAAACAAGCCAAGGAGACGTGGTCATTTCTACCTCTCACCACCAGAGGGAAGCGCTTCACCACAGGAAACTTGAGCCGCGAAACGCCTCCCCTTGTGCGGAGAGATTCCTTCCCAGGGCCTGCACGCAGTTCTTCCAGTCCCGTTTTCCCGGGGTTTGGCCTAGGATCTCGGACAGCACTTTATAACTACAGACATTCTGTCTACTTAGGCCTCTCGCCCCAGGCTGTGCCCCCGCAGGTGCTCTGACATTTCTGTTGCCTGATGAGGAAAAAAAAAAAAAAAATGGAATGAGGGAAGGAGGTGGAGGGACAGCGCCCTCCACGGGGCAGGACCCAGGCTGGACTCACTCCCGGGCGCCCCTGCGAATTGGCCGTGAGCATTTGGGGAGGGATAACATGGCGAGAAATGCCAGATATAGGTGATGGGGAGGAAGGCAGCAAATCACACTGCCATGTATGTACCTATGCAACAATCCTGCGTGTTCTTCACAGGTACCCCCGAACCTAAAACGCCATAAAATAAAATAAAAATAAAAGGAAGGAAGGGAGAGGAAAGTGACCCAAAGTGAGGGGCTGCTCCTATCTGCAACTGCTAGAGCTTCACGTTTTAGACCCTCTTCAAGCCAGGGTTCAAGTTGAGGGCCCCCTTCAGGGAGGATTTTGCTGCAGAGCTTGAGACAGTCCTTCATTCGCTGACATAAAGTGGCATAATTCCTAGAATCGCATCCCCATGTTGCTGGTCCTCCTCATCTAGTGTAGCTTTTAAGTCATGTTGATCATGAGAACAAAGATCGGAGTGGAGTTTGGGGTTGAAGGTCAAGGAGTCTTTGTAAACCAGGGCCTCTGAAGGGGTCTCCTAGGTGGGGTTATGTATAACCTTGCAGAGAAGGCCCAGAGTGGTCCTTGCACACCTGACATCACTTTCTGGCTTCATCACTCTTAGTATAGACCTTAAAAGACAACACTTTTACCCCTGGCAGGTGCAGGGTGAAGAGTGTCAGGCTAGGGCACAGGAGCCTGGTTCTACCTCCAGAGCTGCCCTGGCCTGGCAGCACTGTCCTGTGGAACTTACAAAGCTGGTCTGGGCTTTGGTTTCTCAGATTTGAAAATAACAGCTTCTGTCAAAGGGCAGCCCCTACTAGGAAGGGGAGTTGTTTTTTAAAAAAACGAAATCTGGGATTTGTCTACGCCATTGCTAAATGATAGCTGCTCAAGCCTTAGGAAGGCATATGAATGAAGAATGGGGAAGGGAGATTGGCTGAATGGAGGTCATCTACCAAGGTCATGGAAAGAGTATGAAATGTCAGATTAGTCTGATTCTGCTCTCTGCTCTGAGACACAGACACACTTTCCATTCAGAGAGTTTAATTAGTTTCTTCTGACACAGGAAACCTGGCACATCTGGAATGTTGTTGACTGCTCTGCAGATAACTGTGCGTTTGTATGTTATTAACCTGCTGTGCAACCACTCTTGCAATCACCCTCAGCAAGGTCGCGGGGGGAAATGTCTGGCAGCCGCTTTCAAGGGGACTGACTTCACCCCTTCATGCCTGCCCGACCCTCAACACATTTTCAGGTCATTTGTTTCCCCATACGGCCTTGAGCAAATCTCTTACCCTTTGTGGCCACCGTGATGTTTAAAGAATTCTAAAATCGGCCATCAGAATAAAGTTCTGTTCTTCTCCCTTGTGACCAGGGAGCGTTTCTCCCTGGCTTCTTCTCTTGATCCTCCCTCCCTTCTCCTTTCTCCTTTCTTCTACATCCACAGAAGCAGGATTCTACACTCCAGCCAGTCTGAACTTCTTGTTTTCCCTGGCATAGCCATTCTTCCTTGCCCTCATACATAACGGTACCCTGTGTTTTGAATTCCTTTTCTTAAAACCTGTCTTTTCCAACTCCTGTCAATCTTTCAGGACTCAGCTTTGATATCACCTTTTCGAGGGAGTCCTCCCTTTCCCTCTCTCAACATTACTTCCCAGTTAGGATATTTCTTCTCAGTGCACCCAAAGCACCTGTACTTCATCATAGACTGTGATTGTCTAACCAAGTTCTCTCTCTTTGGACCATCAGTCTTCTATTCATTTGAGCATCACCAATGTTGAGCACAGTGCTCTGGTCTGCATCCACTGTCTTTACTGCTGGGTTCATGTTTCAGTAAAGAATTGCATGCTCCTCACCCAAACCCTGCTCTTGATGTCAAGTAGAAAGTCATGGCTGTGCCTTTAGATACCCTAGCCTCTGTGGCAAGACTATGCTCCTGAGAAGCAAGGCTTTTAGTCTTCATCCTAAAGACTGGAGGTATTTGTAAATCACTTCTGTGAGAACCAGAAATTTCCCAAGAAGAAGAAAACCACATCCATGTTATAGGACTAGATAGTGTGCAAGGGGATTTCCTGTGCCCTTTAATATGCCAGACTGGCCTCAGGTAAGATTACCTTTATTGACAGATTAGGACATTGAAACCCCAAGAGGGACTGACTCAGGGTTTCAGAGAGAAGTGGTGAAGCTGTGACTAGAAATCAGGCAGCTTCAGTTCCTGGCCTTCAAGCCAGGGAGAATATTCCTTTCTCACTTTTCCTCCCACCTTCTGCCTACCTCTCCAGATGACAGTGTCTACATTGTGCTTTCTGAAGCCCCAGAAAGAGTCACAAAGGCAGACAGCTGGAGCAGACAGCTCTGCAAGGGCCTGCCCTCTGTGGACTCGGGAGGAACACTCTGTACTCTTCCCCTCTCTGTCTCAGCAGTGCATCGATCCCAGACTTGAAAAAATCAATGTTGGCGAGGACAGGAGAAAGATTTGCTCAGATCCATTTATCATTTGAGGGGCCTTCAGGCACACTCACCCAGCAGTAGCCCATCAACCTCCATTCCCCATCACAGCCACGTACCCAAACCAGAGCAACTGCTGTGAGCAGGGCTGAGTGTGGAAATTGGAACGGTAGAATGCCGGGGTCAGAGGAAGCTTAGCAGACCCCATCCAGTTCCCCACTGCACAGCTGAGGAGTCTGAGGCCAGGACATGAGTAACCTGCTCCAGTTTACACAGCTGGGTGGTGACATGGCCAGAACATGAATTCAGGTCAGGGGATGCCATTCCTATGCCCTCAACCCTGGCTCATATTATGCAGGTATGATTCAGTGCCAGGAGAACTCCTTCCTTCCCCTCCACCATCGTGCCCAGCGCACCTCTACCAGAGTTGAGTGCTTTCATAGAAGAAGTAAGGAACAGTAGTTTAGAACACAGGCTTAGGGTCAAATGGATCTGAAAGTGTAAACTGTTCTGAGAAGAAAATTACTTGTCTGTTTGCAGTTTATCTGTAAAAAAAAAAATCACTCCATGTGCCAAGGACTGTTTTAATTACATGCATTAACACCTAAAATCGTTAAAACTCATGTGATTGGTGCTATTGCCTGTAGTTACTTTAGGCACAGAGAGATTCAGAAGCTTGCCTAAGGTCACAGACCGAGGAAGGGGCAGCAGCGGGCACTGAACCCAGGTGATGCCACTCTAGAGCCCATGCTCTAACTGCCGTGCTGCTGTGTGCCACACCAAGATCCCTGCACTCCTACCCACCCAGTCTGGCAAACACACGTGCCTGGCTGCAGATGACCACACACCCCGATCATCATGTCTACTCAGCTGCTTGCCAGACAGTTGGTCAGGGTCTCCCATTGCTGGCCAGTGGGTACAGAGAAAAGGAAAGGCATGAGTCAACTTGGCTTCTGTAAGTGCCACAGACTGTTGCTGTATTCCTCCATAAATGTAAATTTACAACACATCCTTTTATTGCAGTCTGGTTTGCTTTAGGCTGCCTTATTTCTGAAGCTGAAGGATGCAGTGGCATTTGGACACATCCAGGAAAGGCCTGGCAAATGGTGACTGTTTTTGACCCCAAATAATCCCATAGTAATTTGGCTCCACAGTGGAGAGAGGCCCAGACTGGGTAGTCTCAAATGTCCCTCCACCCAACATATTAATTATTCATAATGTCCTTAAATACTCTTTTGTGATGAAATGTTAAGTGACACATTAAATATTCATTATGATGCATCTAACACAGGGCCAAGGGTAGAATTAAGCAGAACAAATGTGATTTCTGATTATATCACTTTAATTCTAGGCACTGAACACCCCCGGGCAGCTAGGACTCCCATCCTATTCTGAAAGAAAGCCAAGAAAGTAGATTCCACAACATCCCTTTATGTGCTGCCAAACTGTCTTTAAAATCTTGGCAAGAAGTCCTTTCCTTTTCTTTATTTTTTTAACTTTTAAAAATTAAAGTATAATTTATATGCATATATGTATGCGCCCACATAACCAACACCTAGATCAAGATTTAGAACACTTCTAGCAGCCCAGAAGTTTCCCTCATGCTTCTTCTCAGTCAATACCCACCTCCCTGCACACACACACACACACACACACACACACACACATCACTATTTGACAGGAAGTTGTTTTTAAATCTAACTTAGACCCTTCTTGGTGATTGCTGTTCACGTCCTGTCATTTTAACTTTGAAGGCAAAGGCCAGATAGGCCATTGATTTGAAGCTTACTAAAGTGAAAGGATGGAGAATAGGAGGATATTGGAGGAGTCCAGGGAGAGATGACGATGGCTTGCTCTGGAGCCACTGGGGTGAAGATAGAAAGAAGGAGGGACTTGTGGGGGATGTGTTTGAGAGGTAGAGGTAACAGGATTCGAAATGGGACATGAAGGAAAGGATGGAATCAGGCATGACCTGTAGGTTTGACTTGACTGTCTTGATGCAGGGTTTACCATTTGTTGGGAAAGGGAAGGTGGTGGAGGAGCAGGCTTGGGGGCAGCGTGAGATCAAGGGTTCTGTTTGGACTTGTGAACTTCAAATTACTGTTAGGCACTCAAGTGACTTGGATAAGAGTCCAAGTCATCCAGAGATCAAGGAGCTAGCAAGCCTGGAGAGAGAGAGAGATATGTGGAAATCATCTGCCTATAGATGGGTTTTAATGCCCAGAAATGGCATGGAATCACCCAGGAGACACAGCAGAACACAAGATACAAGACAGTCCTGTGATCATTCTTGGTGAGGCCAACACTTGCCTTCAATAAGCTCTAACTAACAATTGGAAAGGGGAAAATAAACATTGTCTAATATGTAATTCGGTCTCTAGATCTAATGAATGTATCTCCAGCTTGGGAAAAAAATGTCATTTAAAAATGTTTTGCAGCCTCTCATGTCGATACTACAAGATTCTGATTCTTAATTTGGCCAGAGCAGTCATTCCTTTAGGATTCTAGGGATTCCCAGCCCAGTGATCAGAGACCTTTAGATATCCTACAAGATCTTTTTATTATTTCTAAAAGCTTGGTTGAAATTGTACATTTACCCACCATAAAGATGTATGAGCTGATTGCAACATCAAGCTTTTCTGCTTTGAATGGAATTGCATAATTTGGCAACCCTGGTTATCTTATGATCAGAAGCTTTGTCTGGCAGTAACATGTCTTCCATTATTTTTAAAAAACAAGAAAATGTATAAGTACCTAATCAATACACTTTTAAAGGAAGCCAATTATTTCAAAGATTCACTATATTTATCTGTAAACATGGGAATAAAATCTACCTCTAAGCTATTCTGCAACATTAGAGATAATATATGTGAAGCGCACATTGTAAGTGTTCAGTGCATGGTAGTGGTGATAACTGTTATTGAGGATATTCTTCATATCCACATGGAGTCCAAAAAGAACAAATAATAAAAGGTGCCCTTTGTGTGAAAGGTGTGGAGACCACACTGCCATTGTGTTCTAAGACACATCCTTTGGTGCTAGTCATAATAACCCATTGCACAGACCTGGTTAGCAGTTCACATACTCCTGTTTATGTTTGTGGTATGGCCCTATCCCTACTCAGAGAATCTTTCTTTGAGAACACCGGACACTTGGCTTGACTCCATTTCAGCTGGGCCCCCAAAATGCAAGAACATGTTTAGCAGCTGTAAGAAGTGAAAAGATAATTTCTATCTTTCCTGAGCTGGCTTACATGATCACATGAGAGAGAAGTAACCTACAGTAATCTAGCCATTTGAAATAAGTTCGACTGATTTGTTATTTTCTTTACTAATAGTTTTGCTTTTGAAATTCAAAATAACACCACGACCACATCAGAGCCATGCCTCAAGCTCCCTGCATGAATAGAAACATCACCTACAAAGTCTGAAAAATGGTGTGGTAGGGTTAAAATCTGAAACATCAGAAAGGGAATCAGGTGTACCCAACCCAAAGGTAACAGGAATGGCATTTTAACAAGAATATCTGTTTAATGCTTTAAAGTTTTTAAAAGAACTTATGCATAACTCATCCTATTTGATCTACCAAATGGCCTTGCAAGCCAGGTAGTGTTTTATTCATTTCAGAGATGAGGATTCTGACACTCAGAGAAATTTAAAAACATATCCAAATACTGGAGGAAGGATTCAAAAACCCTGCCTCTGTCTTCATCCACTGATCTTCATGAAAAATCTCCTTCCTGATGCTGCAGCCTGAGGGCCTGCCTGGCTCCTTCAGCAGAGGGTCCGCATAGTCTGGATCAGTCCTCGAGCCAAAGGGGTGGCCCCACAATCAAAACAGGGGCTGGGACCCAGGGTAAGGACTGAAGCCATGCTTTCAGCATTTTAAAAGCCTTGTTTTGTTAATAACAACAATCAGGAAGATGTGGATATTTTGCTCTAGCTAGAGTCAGCTGCCTGTATAATTTTTTAGTATCTCTACGTGCGTCTCCATCTTTGTTCTGTTTTTTTTCAAATACTTTGGTGTCTACAACCACGCTCATCTTTCATGGATTATGGCAGGTGCTTGTGAAGTTTCCAGAGGAGATGTCCAATACAGAAATGAGCTTTATTTTTACAGAAGTGGTAGAAACATAAAATACAGGAAAACTATGCTGTTGGCAGAATTTGATTGGAAAGGCTATGTGATCAAAGGCAGTTCATTTAACTCTCTAAGCCATCATGGTCCAATAGAGCTTTATGGAAATGTTCTAGATCTGCACTGTCCATTGTGACAACCAGTTGTCATGAGCTGATTGATAACTTGAAATGTGACTGTGACTCAGAAACTAACCTTTTATTTATTTGTTTGTTTGTTTGTTTGTTTGTTTTGAGATGGAGGTCTTGCTCTGTTGCGCAAGCTGGAGTGCAATGGTGTGATCTCAGCTCACTGCAACCTCTGCCTTCCAGGCTCAAGCAATTCTCCTGCCTTAGCCTCCTGAGTAGCTGGGATTACAGGTGCCCTTTGGACATGGTCCGCCTTATTTTTGTATTTTTCAGTAGAGACAGTGTTTCAACATGTTGGTCAGGCTGATCTCGAACTCCTGACCTCAGGTGATTCACCTGCCTCAGCCTCCTAAAGTGCTGGGATTACAGGGGTGAGCCACCACACCTGGACACTTTTTAATTTTAATCAAATCAAATTTAAATAGCTGCACCTGGCCAGTGGCTATTGTATAGAGCAATTCCAGGTCTTTATGCTCAGGTACAAAATGAAGTGCTTATGTTAGAATCAATCTCTAAGCTTCTGACATAGTTCCTAGTGTGATGGCACATATTAGGCACTCAATGAATATTTGTTGAATAGATGTTTATAGAATGAAAGTTAGCCAAATGAATAAAGATATGAACAAATGATTAATGTATCATCAGGAGATATAATAAATAGAATTAATTTAGAATAACTTCTTGGAAAACCTAGAGTTTTGGAGGCTGAAAAGAAACTCTGGCATTGGCTGCAAGTGGGTGGGAATTCTTGGCAGTCATTCACGTGGGAACAGAACCAGGTACAATCCAGATCACACTTGCCTTTCCACTTCCTCCATACTTGGAAAAGCAGCTTCCTCTTTGCGAGTATTTTCATAACCCAAGTCTCCTGGTGAGAAGGACTCTCAGTGCTTGAACTAAAGGCTGGGAAGAATATCAGGAAAGAGGGAACAATTGTTAGGAAGCCACAGCGACCGCTGCCAACACTTGCGTTCCTATGTGCAGGAAAGACTTCCTCCAGACACAGCTCAAAATAGCCACTGCTCCCAAATTTGCTGGTTAAAATAAGTGGGTAAGTCACAACCACCCATCTTGGCTTTGACTCTCTCTTCATTTCTGTTCTGAGGCATGTTTCCCTTGTCAACATAGATTATGGCAGGTGCCTGAAAAGTTTCCAGAGGGGCTGGCCAACACAGGAGGCATGGTCCCTGTAGCTAGAAGACCCAGCTAAAAAAATTACCTTTGACAGAAACATGAACATGGCAGGCGGGTGAGAGTAGAGGCATGTGTGTTGGTCTGTACCTCCTCCATGAAGGAGCAGTGCATCTCTGCCCCACACTCACACTCTTGCTCAGAACCAAAGCTGGCAAGCTTAGCTTAGCTGGGTTCGGTCTCTCTCTCTCTCTCTCTCTCTCCTCCCCCTCCCCCCCCTTTCTCAACCAAAGCTGGCAAGCTTAGCTAGGTTTTCTTTCTCTCTCTCTCTTTATCTAATCCATGAACTTTTGTTTTTTGGGGAGTGATTGTTTATTGTGGTAAAATGCACATAGCAGAATTTACCGTTTTAATATTTTTAAGAGTATAATTCCATGGCATTACCTACATTCACAGTGTTGTATGACTATCATCACTATCTATCTCCAGAACTTTTTCATTGTTCCAAACTGTAACTCTGTACACATGAAATACTAACCCACCATTGCCCACTCTCCCATCCTCTGGTAACCACCATTCTACTTTCTGTCGCTATAAATTTCATTTCTCTAGGTACCTCATATAAACGGAATCATAAAATACTTGTCTTTTTATGACTGGCTCACTTCACTTAGCATAGTATCTCCAAGCGGCATCCATGTTATAGCATATGTCAGACTTTTCTTCATTTTAAGGCTGAATAATATAGTCTATTGCATGCATACACCACATCGTGTTTATCCACACTTGGGCTGCTTCCACTTTTTGGCTACTGTGAATAATGCTGCCATGAACATGGTATACAGGTATCCATTTGACTTCCTGCTTTTAATTCTTTGAGGTATAGGCATAGAGGTGAAATTGCTGGATCATATGATAATTCTATGTTTAACCATTTGAGGAAATGCTTTTATTTTATTTTATTTTATTTTATTTTTATTTATTTATTTATTTTTGAGACAGAATTTCGCTCTTGTTACCCAGGCTGGAGTGCAATGGCGCGATCTCGGTTCACCGCAACCTCCGCCTCCTGGGTTCAGGCAATTCTCCTGCCTCAGCCTCCTGAGTAGCTGGGATTACAGGCACGTGCCACCATGCCCAGCTGATTTTTTGTATTTTTAGTAGAGACGGGGTTTCACCATGTTGACCAGGATGGTCTCGATCTCTCGACCTCGTGATCCACCTGCCTCGGCCTCCCAAAGTGCTGGGATTACAGGCTTGAGCCACCGCGCCCGGCTATTCTTAAAACCATTCCTAAATTTTTTTTGATCCTTTAGTTCTTGAATTTTATTTCTAATTCTCGATTCCAATCTGTGTGTATGTTTTCAGCATTTCATAAATTTCTTATTTCTTTTTAATTTTTAAGCTAATAGGTACTAGGCTTAATACCTAGGCAATGAAATAATCTGTACAACAAACCCCCATGACACAGCTTACCTCAGTAGCAAACCTGCACTTTTACCCCTGAACTTAAAATGGAAGTTAAAAAAAAAAAAAAAAACTGTAGCTGCTAGTCTTTTCTTTTAAAACTCATCTATGTTACCTAATCTTACATGTGTTTCTTTTTTTTTTTTTTTTTTTTTTTGAGACGGAGTTTCGCTCTCGTTACCCAGGCTGGAGTGCAATGGCACGATCTCAGCTCACAGCAACCTCTGCCTCCTGGGTTCAGGCAATTCTCCTGCCTCAGCATCCTGAGTAGCTGGGATTACAGGTATGTGCCACCATGCCCAGCTAATTTTTTTGTATTTTTAGTAGAGACGGGGTTTCACCATGTTGACCAGGATGGTCTTGATCTCTTGACCTCGTGATCCACCCGCCTCGGCCTCCCAAAGTGCTGGGATTACAGGCTTTAGCCGCCGCGCCTGGCCTACATGTGTTTCTTTAACCTATAAGCTTTTTGCTTCATTTCCAAGCCATCTCCAAGGAATCCTTTTTATTTCAGTAGTTTATTTTTTTAACCTAGACACTGACGTAGTTGATTTCCTCTATCTATGATGTGTCTCCCACAAATCTGTCGTATTTCTGAAAGTTGTAAATGTTTCTCTTCTGGAATGCTGGGTAAGGGTTTTTGGGAAGGTTATACTGATAGGGAGGAGGAAGACAGTATGATGGGGATTTCTCATGGGTCAGGTTCCCTAGGAAGCAGACTCTGAGACAGAGATTTGCATTCAGAAGATTTGTTGGGGAGGGCACTCAGGACACTTGTGAAAAAGTGAGAGAAACAAGACAGGGTGGAGGCAGAAGCCAACTGGGTTGCAGTTGAAACGAAGGCCTTAGTCCCCCAGGGAGCTCTGAAGCTGGGATGGCCTTTCAGAGATACCCCAAATTGAGGCTGGAGGTTGGGCCTTTATTCGTGAGAACCTCACATGCAACAGGCACCTTAATTGTGGGTGAGGAATTCCTTCCCTGGAGGGCAAAGCTGGGGAGGAACTCTGTGTCACCAGGCGAAGCTTCTGGGGTGGGGCTGGGGGAGCTGAGTGGAGCACCACAGAATCCACTGCAGGTTCTCAGGAGAAAACACCCTGGGTTCCAGGGAGGTGGGCCCCATACCGCAGCTCAGTGAGGGCCAGTCGGTCTGGGGGAATGTAATAAAACTGAGAAGAAAATTTGATCAGGCCTCTCCCTGCCAAGCATGTGTAGTTTAAGGAAGTAAATCTGATCTTTCCACCCCAGCACTTCTTCCCAAAGTGGAGAACCAACAGCCTAGGCCAAAATGACAACACCCCAACTTCTTACACACGGCTTCTCTGACGGTTGGCCTGGCCCCATTCCTTTGGCCCAATGTAGAGTACGTCCACCCAGTTCCCGGAAATGGGATATCTTCAGAGTAGCCACTTGAGGAAATAACGGCCAACTGAAATCCTGCCAAAAAAAAAAAAGCGCTCTTTCCCTATGACAAATCCTACATGGGATCCGGGTTTTGAGAGGTCTAAAAATTTAGAAGACTTTTTAAGAAAAATAATACAAAACTATGAATGTAAAATTGGCAGGCATTGCTCAGGGCCTTGGAAGGAGCCTGTGCAAGAGGGTCCTCACAGTCTCAGGGATGGACACTTCTCCAGGAGGGAGAATTTGACCCTGAGCTTACATTCACCAACTATTAAACTGTCCTCTCATTTCAGAGAGTCCAAGGAATTCTTCCTTGGTTAAGTCTCCAATAAGTCTTGCCTCCAGGCAGGTGACCTCACTGGACACTGTAAAGATACCTAATTTCCAGAAACTGGTTGGGCATACTCTACTTAGACCAAAGGAATAGGGTCAGGCAGGTCTGGGCCATGATTTCTAACTGAGTGCAAGGGATAAGTTATATAATGATAAAATCAGTATAATAATAATAGGTAACAATTATTGAACACTTAGCATGCACCAGCCCGGGGTTGGTTCTGAGCACTTTTAT
Source organism: Saimiri boliviensis (assembly GCF_048565385.1). NCBI lineage: Eukaryota > Metazoa > Chordata > Mammalia > Primates > Cebidae > Saimiri > Saimiri boliviensis. The sequence goes on from NC_133459.1 coordinate 100,839,630, forward strand.
ATGAATGACCACATGTAATCCCAATAAGCACACATGTCAGCATAATGATAACTTTATTGTCGTTTTACAGATGAGGGAATTAGGGTACAGAAAATTTAAATAACCTGCCTAGAGTGTCACAGCTAGGAAATAGTGCAGGCGAGATGCAAACACAGGCTCTGACTCCAGAGCGTTTGCCCTGTGAATCCCCGCGTTCTACAGTTCTGCCTGAAGGCCAGGGCAGTGTGTGTTCTCACTTAAAACAGGACCGACTGAGGCTCTACAGGAGGGATCTTGTCATTAGATTTTTTTGAGGGTTTTAAGGTTTGTTGTTGAAGGGCTTTAAACGCCCAAGTCAACTAAAGCAACTGAAACCACTCAACGGCTACTTAAAAAGGCAGAATCTGTACTAGCAGTGTATAACTCCTCCATCTGGATCTAGAATATAATCTAAAGCATGCTTAAAAATAGAGTTGGAAAGGTTAGTCCTTTGTTCCTCACAAACTAACATGCTTGTGGACACCATTTACTTTAGAACTTTCTTTTTTCACAGGTTTAGATCATTTATTTGTTTATTTTTGGCTGTCAAGAAAAAAAAAAAAGTGTTAGCAGCTATGGTGGATGAGCCACCCTTATCTCATCCGGCTTCTGCTCACAGCACGGGGAACTGTCCTTCTGGCCTTCACTGATTTTCCTGACAGCATGAAGACTCTGTCTCATGGTTCACACTACCCTGTCTGCTCACACGCACGGTTTGATGACCATTGGTATTTGTTCTCCAGGTTCAAATAACATCGCTAAAGATCTAAACACCAGGATTGGCAGGGAGTCCACGAGCTCTTGTTTCAAGCTTTTAGAGAATGAGTGAATTCCCATGGACAGTTCTTTTGGAGACAGATTGATTAACCTAAATGGAAAAAAAACTATTGTGAACCTTACTTTCCTGAGAATACAGTGGTAATAAACAGTATATGGAATAAATCTCAGGAGAACTTGACTTGCATTTCTACCTAAATTGTATATTTCATACTCTGATTAGCCATTTTTGCAGTGGTCTGAGCAAAAAGTATACATTTTCTCCGTTACTTATCTTTGCATGGCTTCTCTGGAGCCCATCTCACCTTATGATTACTCTGAGGAAGTTAAGGGACTGATAACAAATGTACGAGCTTTTTCTTTTTTTACCTGTATTTGAGCTGTTGCTATCAAAGATTCTTTTAAACCTTGAATGCCTCAAAGGACAGGTTTGTCCTCTTTTTGCCTCTGAATGGATTGCCATTACCTTAAAATGATTTTATTCACATGCTGTTCTAGCAAATATAGGATTTACCCTCCTGGTGCCTTGCTTGACAGAGAAGAAACATGTAAAGCAGAAACCAGAAGAGGCCATCCAGGAATTTTCAAATGCATTTATAATAGACTTCTGATTACAAAAAAAAAAGAAGAAGAAGAAGAAGAAAGAAAAAGAAAAACCTCTGAAAGCCATCAGAGAGAATTAAGTGTGCCCGTTGTATCCTCTGTGCCTCTGTGGATAGGAATTGGTGATGAGAAAAGTTATATAATCTTGATATTGATCTCTGATTATTGATGCTTATGCAGAACTCACCTTTAACTGACCAAAAAATTGAGAAGTTGGAATGTAATTTTGATGATTCTATTAGCACCATCCAAGTCAAACAAGATAAACAGGGATGTGTTTAGAACTTTATTAAAAATTGTAAATGACCTGACAACCCTGATGTGACACACACATTCCCACTATAGCAATGAGCATGCAAAGATGACATTCTCTTATGTTTAAATGGTGCAAAGATGCTCAACTCACTTATCATTACAAAAATGTAAATCAAAGTATTATGAGATACCGTATCATAACCATTGGGATAGCTACTATCAAAATTAAAACAAAACGGAAAATAGCAAGTGTCAATAAGGATGGGAAGAAACCAGAACCCTTGTTCTTTGTTGGTGGGAATGTAAAATGGTGAAGCTCCTATGGAAAACAGTATGTCAGTTCCTCAAAAAATAAAAAATAGAAATACCTATGATATGCAATTCCATTTCTGTGCATATATATCCAGAAGAATGGAAATCAGAGACCCAAACAGAAATGCATACATCCATGTTCACATTATACAGAGTTGCCAAAAAGAGGAAGCAACCCAAGTGTTCACTGATGGATGAATGAATAAACAAAATGTAGTATATAGCTACAATGGAATATTATTCAGCCTTAAAAAGGAAGAAAATCCTGACATATGCTACAACGTGGATGAACGCTGAAGACATACTAAGTGAATTAAGCCAGTCACAAAAAGACAAAAGCTGCATGTTTCCACTTATATGAGGTACTTATAGTCATGTTCACAGAGACAGAAAGTAGAAAAGTAGTTTCCAGCGGGTAGGACGTAGGGGAAAGGGGAATTGGGAGTTATTGCTTAATAGGCACAGAGTTTCAGTTTTGCAACATGTAGGGGTTCTGGAGGTGGTGATGATTGCACAACAATGTGAATGTACTTAATACTCCTAAACTATACACTTAAAAATGGTTAAGATTGTAAATTTTGTGTTACATGTATTTTACCACAATTAACAATTTTTAAATGTCATTAGTGTCCTGAATCAGGAACAGCCTTAATAGATCATTGTTCTCATTATCTAATTATAGACATAATTATAGGCTTACAGAAGAGATGCAGATCACCTGTTCTGTAACCAAAGTCACTGGTTTTGACAGAAATCCTCTAACACTTCACTGCATCTAATTAACCATATGTAGCAAATTAGTTCTTCTGTTACTGATTCAGAGGTGCAATAATCAGTTAACCTTGAAGGATGCACCAGAAAGGGTTAATTGCTCAAGGTAAGATGCTGTGTGAATGTCCTACTGAGAACTGTTATGGCTGAGGTTAGAGCTTTACCTGCGTTGGTTTTGTTCTGCTAAATTTACTGTGGGCATGCTCCATGGCGATGAGCCTTTGATCACCAATCAGTGGTCCAATTAGAACCCGAACTGCTGCTTCTTAGGAGTGTGGGGTGCTGTGGCTATCCCCACAAAGCTTCTCTTGGCTCATTTTCTAGCTAATGTAGAGCAGCCTTCTTTTGATATACACATCTGGGAAAGCTACTCACTTTCCTGACAACATGTCACTCTTGCCTCCAGCGTGGTTTACTGTCTACCTGGTCCAGAAGAGACTTCTCAGAAAAGGTGACATTTAAGCTGAACCTTGAAGAAAGGGCAGAAGTTTGCCAAGAAAACCAAAGGAAAAGGGCACTTCAGGCAAAAGGAACAAATTGACACAAGATATTGAATCGTGAAAGTGCTTAGAAACTTCAAAAAGACTGAGTGATCCTCTGGTTGAACAAAAAAGGAGAGGTCAGTTTGGCCAGTACAGATTCAGTCTGTATAAAAGTTTTTGAGGAGTACACCATCCCCAAGAGCTTCACTCTGCTTCAATCCTTTACTGGTCCCTACATACCTCCTTTAGTCTGAAAAGTCTGAAAGAGAGAGACAGAGAGAGAGAGAGAGAGAGAGAGAGAGAGAGAGTGAGATTGTGTATGTGGACTTTTGAGGGATGTAAGGCTTTTAGAGAAAAAAATCACAGTCTTCAGGTGATATATAAAGAAAGCAATCCTTACTCCATCCGGAATTGTCCATAGACATGTGCAGAAGTGAACATAGAAACCCTGCTGTTCTATTTGTATTCTAGATGGGACCCCAAAGATCATCTAGTCCACCAGCTCCTTACTCAAGCATTAAGCTCCCTGGGATCTGGGTGAAATAGAACTGAGAGAGCTGGGCTCAAGCAAGTGAGTAGGTCCAGGTGTGCTATGACATGTTTGATTCTGAAATGCTCTTTTCCCCCAAAAATCTCTCTCCTCAGCCTGTCAGAGCATATGCCATGCTTTCTGGCATATGAGAAGCTCATTTTAGCAGGCACTTCTGGGATGTGGTAAGAACAGTGGAGGTGATGTTAGGCATTGTCGTAAAGAAGCTGAAATCCAAGGTAAGAAGTCTGGATACTCTCCATTCCAAAATGTGGTGGAACTCACTGCAGGTTTTTGAGGAAGGGAGAAACTTCTACCTCTCAAATGGATGCTGAGGATCTTAAAGACATGGTAGAGATGCCAGTGTTCAGGGACGTCCTCTAACATTTGAACTGTCTCTAATATTAGCAAGTTGTTGAACCTCTTTGGGCCTCATTTTCCTCGTCTGTATAGAAGTTAACATAAGTAAAGTGCTAAGAACAGTACCTGGCAATTTTATGCTCTGTAAAATAGTTGTTGTCATTATTGTTAAACTGAGGCTGAAAGATATCAGAACAAAGGCACCTCAACAGCCCTCATGGTTTTATGAGGACTTGTCACTGTAGGGACCTCCTTCCTTTAGCTAGAATAGGACAGAGATTTTGGTGATGTTGGAACAGCACTCTACTCCAGATTTTTTCTCCTCTCAGATACTCCTCAGTTTTTTTTCTTGGGCTCAGGCTCTAGGCTAGATGCCTTTAGGCTTCAGATTCAATGTGTCTTCTCTGCAAGTCAGGCCTGGGCTGAGTTGAGACAGCATCACTTTAATGTCCCTGTTATGTGTCTACTCACTGGAGAAGGGAAGCTCATCTTGCATCTTGAGTCTTGCAGCAGGAAATAGATTATTTTACCTATCCAGCAAGAGACTGACAGTTCCTACAGATATTTCCCAAGGAAAGAGAATCTCCATGGGATTCTCCAACAGCCTCCAGAATCTCAGCTGCACCTCTCTGCTTCAAGGAACTGAAGCCTAATCCAAGCCAAATTAAAAAGAGAAAACATCTTTCCTAGGGTCTTGGGAAGAAGTTATATAATTTTTAAAATAAAATGAATTTTTAGTAACATAACCCTTTCCCCAAACAATACTTATTTTGAGGAAAGTATAGTCAAGATGCAAAACTGGGTGCTGAAGAGGATGTCTTTCTGCAGCAACTTTGTCACTCTTTCATCTCATAAAAGCAGCAACAAAGGGGTGTTGTGAAGTTGGTATCATTACGCCGTTTTTTGCACAAGGAAACAACAGTTCCAAGTGATGGAGCTGAGATCCAGTGCCTGAATAATTTCCCACTCGCCAGCATGTGGCGCTGCTGTCATTACCTCCTTCTGGAAGAGCTCTCTTTTTTTACTTCTATGATACTAACTTCCTCCGTTCCCCCCACCCCACTTCTTCTCAAATTAACTGATTATTCTCAGCTCTCTGCATCGTCTCTTCTTTTCAACTGCCTATCCCTCAGAGGCTGCCAGATCCCAAGGGGTCTATTTCAGAAGCATGTCTAAAATTGTCTTCTCCCTCTTTTACTTGAGGTTTTTAAAAAATCAAACATGTAATTTTAAAAGACAAATAGTGCTAAAATGTTTACAACTGAATAGAGTTGTCCCAGTCTTACATCAACCTGCCCCAACACTGGTTCTTGCCCCCAAGAGGCAGAGCTGCTGTGTAAGGCTGGGCAGGTTGTGCAAAACTCAACGTCAGTTGGGGAGGCACCATTCAAACACTCTATAACAGGAATACTGCCCTCTGGGGTTGTGCATTGCACAACACTCACCATCATATTTAGTCACCTAGCCAAGCTGAAACCAGTTTCAATTCTTTTGGCTATTTGGTCTAGTATTTATCTTCATGACCCTAAATAATAAACTTGTGCAGTTTTCTCTTGATTCTTCAATATCGGTTCTGTATTGACTTCCTAATGGACGATTACTTAGCTCTCTCAAACTCTCTCCAATGCCTTCTTATAACTTCTCTTTTATCCTCTCTAAATAGTAATGTTACAATTTTGTTTGATCAACATTTAAAGTTTGCCTTATTAAGACCACATAAACACTGTTTATTGCTGAATCAAGTAGTAATATGTTGTCTATTTCATTTCGCCCATCACTGTATCTTTTTATTTGTATAAATTTAGTGGGTACAATTGCAGTTTTGTTACATGGATATTTTGCACAGTCTAAGCTTTTAGTGTAAGCACTATGATTATGGTTGCTTTCTTGTTCAGCTTTAGTTTTTTCATATGGTTAATACTTGCTTTCCTTTTTTTTTTTTTTTTTCACTTTCTTAGTATTTTAAGTGAAGATTAGCCTAAAGATGACTCCTTGTAAGTTTGACCTAAAGGTTTCTTCATACACAGTAAACTGCAATCTAACTAGATGTGTGAACAGACTATAAGCTGTATTAGTAACCAATCACCAAGTTTCTGCCAATCACAGATGGTCAACCGTTCAAACCATGTTCAAATAAGACAAATGCTGAGCTGTAACCAGTCCTGCTGTTACTGCACCTCACTTCTGTTTTCTACATGTAACTTTTCTTTTTCTGTCCATAATCCTCTCCAACCACAGGACAGTGCCAGAGCATGTCTAAACCTACTCAGGGGGCTGCCAGATTCACAAATTATCCTTTGCTCAGGTAAGCGCTATTAAATGTAATTTGTCCAAAATTTTTTAACAGTAATCTGTGTACCAGTGACTGGCTCAATCTTCTCTTTTCCTCCAACCGCTTCTCAAATACAGTCTCCTGCATACCATATCTGTTTTTCTCGGAGACTTCTCTCCTGAGCCTTTCATCTTCCTGCTCTGTGGACCGGCTACTCTCCAGGCCAATGGAGAGTTCCCTTCACCACCAGCCTGGGAGCTCCCTTCACCTCTCTCCTGTGTTGGAGCCGTTCCTTCCTGACATTCATGCTTGTCGAGTAGCTCCTTAAGAAATGATACTTGGAAGTAAGATCCCTGAAATTTTTGCACGTCTGAAAAGATTTATCCTGGCTGGTCCAAATGCAGTGGTTACAACGAACTGATCACAACCAGTGACAGATTTGTTTGTTTCTTCTCCACTCCTACTGCTTCACTTGGCTACCCTGTAAAAAAAAATTTTTTTTTTTTAGTTTTTTAGTGAAAAAGAAGACAAGAAAAAATAATAAAATGTATGTATCTTATTGCTACGCATCTTGATAGTTTGACTAGTTGTCTATTCCTATACTGAAAATACTATCTCTTCATAATCCTGAATGCAGTTCTCCACTGTCTTCTGTCTTCCAGGGTAGTTACTAATTACTAAACCTTTGTATGTGACCTTTTTTTTCTCTCTGGAACATATTTATATTTAATTCTTTATTCTTGGCGTATTGAATTTCATAAGGATGTATCTTGGCAGTTTCTTTTAGGGGAACTTTTTTGGGGCTTTTGCTCTAAATGCTTATGTAGCTTGGTTTTCCAAAATGTCATAAAATTATTTATTTGCTAATTCTGTTTTATTCATTTTTCTCTATTATATCTTTCTGCAACCTCTATGTTTGATATTAGAATTCTCCAATTTCCTTATCTTTTTTCTCTTCTTATTCATATCTTTGTGTTCTACTTTCAATGAGACTTCAACTTCATCTTCCAATTCTTCTTTTAAATTTTTAATTTTTGCTATATTGTGAATGTATAAGAGCTTTTTCTCATTCTCTTCTAATTCCTTTTTTATAGCATCCTTGACTTTCTGGGGATATTAGTTATTGCTTCCTTTAAGACAAGTTTTCTTCTGTTTTTATGTTCGTTTGGTTCTTTGTTTCGTTTTGTTTTGTTTTTATTTTTTTGGAGCTCTTTTCTTTTCTCTGTGCTTTTTCTGATAGGCCTTTCCAAAAAATCCAGACTCTGCTTTGCATTCATTTCTAAGAGTGATACATTGAAACCCTCTGTGATTGAGTGAGGCTTGATACTGCTGAAATCCAACCTATAGATGTTTTCCTTGGAAAAATCAATGTGTGTGTGTGTGTGCGTGCACATGTGTTCCTTTTCCTCTTTCACCCTGGCCATTGAGGTCCCCAGGGGAGGATGCACAAGTCTTTTCCATTGAGGTTTAAGTGTAGTAGATGGTGTTCGCTAGCGTAGGGAAAGGGAGCTGAGTGTCTTATCATTCAGGATGCAGCCTTTCACATAACTCCTCTCTTTTGAGTTGGTTACCTCAAGCTCTCTACCAAATCTAGTGTCTCTGAATTCAGAAGCCCTCTGGTTCCGTTGCTTCATAGAATAAATCTCTCTTCTCCTGCCAAAGTAAGAGAGGGACAGTTACCTGGATGTCCAGGGTGGAGGCCTGGAGGTTTAACTGACTGTTTCGTAGACTTCCACCCAACTCCTTTGTTTTCAACTATACCTCACTTCCACCTTTTTTATAGACTGAATGTTTGTGTATGTTTTCTCAAAATTTATTTGTTGAAATTCTAACCCCTAGTGTCGATGGTATTAAGAGGTGAGGATTTTGAGAGGTAACTAGGTCATGAGTTTGGAACCCTAATGAAGGTGATTAGTGCCCTTACAAAGGGGGTCCTAGAGAGCTTTCTCATTCCCTCCATACCATGTGAGGATACAGGAGAAGTTGTCAGTCTGCAAAGTGAAAGAAGCCCCTCACCCCCTCACCAGAACCCAACCATGCTGGCACCCTGATCTCACACTTCCAGGCTTCAGAACTGTGGGAAATAAATTTCTGTTGTTTATAAGACACCTAGTGTATGGAACTTCATTAGAGCAGCCCAAACTGACTGAGACAACCTTCCACAGCACCAGGTGTCCCTAGTTTCTTGGTCTATCTGGGGCTCTTGAGAATGAATAAAATTGCTTCTCGCTGATATACTCATCCACAAACACTTAACTTTTATCTTTTTAAGCTTTCTGTGATCTGCTAAATCAATTCCCAACATCTCATATGGTTTTTGTCTGAATAGATCGTGTTTGGAGGTTATGCATGTTTTTGCAGTTTCACCAGGGTTGGAATGTATGTTCTGTTCTAGTTCTTATTGCTTTGGGGTGATTTTTAAAAAGATGTAGGAGAAATGCTGATTCACACCAGAGGTTCCTCATTCTTTCTTTCCTCCTTCCACTTCTACTGCTTAATTCACGTCCTTATTGACTCTCACCTGTACCTTTAAAGTATCCTCCAGCTGCTCATCTCATCTCGTTATTTCTCCTATCATCTGCCCTTCACATTTAACCAGATCTGATTGCACTCTTCCCCAAATCAAGAACTTTCTATGACCACCTACAATAAACAGAACTATGTTCTTTCCAATTTGGTTTTGACTATCTTTTCCAGTTTTATTTACTTCTACACTCGTAAACTTTATTCTCCCACAGGCATCTATTGGAAATTATCATACATTGGGTCATACTAGGCACTCATGGATACAATGATAAAAATACAGCCTGTACATTTGGAAACCTCAGAGTCCTTCATTACAGTCTGCAGGATGAATGGATGGATGGATGGATGAATAAATTCAAAGATAATTAACGGAGGACAGCTTTTCTCTGTCCCTGACATCATCGATGTCTGTTAAAATTCTACCCATTCAAAGTCAAACTCAAGCAACAGGCCTCCTTTATCTTTATCTCTGTGTTGGAATTTCTCTCTTTCGTCCCTCCTACTCCACTGAGCACTGTCTCTGTACTGCTATTAGAACACTGAATCCTGAGTGGTAGAGACCACAAAGATCTCACAATATCCAGAAAGTGTTTTGCATAAAGCAGAAACTAAATAAAAATGCATTGAAAATATCACTTTTTCCTGTTGCCAAATTCAAGGAAGAAATGTTCAGTTGGTGTTTATATAAGGGACACTGAATTGCTTTATCCATTCTTTTGACATTCAAACACTTATTAACCTATTCCGGGCCAAGCCTTCTGCCACATACTGCAGTTACAAAAATGAAAAAGACATAGGCATGCCCCAAATGCTGCACTGTCTAACAAGGAGACATACGCGCAAACACTTATAAAAGCATGTGATATGTGCAATGCCAGAGGTGGGAGTAGGGTGGTAGAATCCTGCCTGGGAAATGAAGTAAAGTGGGGTAGGGGTAAGAGGGGTGGACCAGAACGAAAATGATATCCAGCTAAGACATGAAAGATGAAGAGCGGTTTCCTGGAAGAAAAGGGAATTTAAAAAAAAATTCTAATTGTTGTTATTTTTACTTATGACTGTATTAAGGGAAGAAAAACCATGAATCTATTCAAGAAGATTCATTCCTTCAATATTCAAATACTTATTAGGAACCTACCACGGGCCAGGCCCATGCTAGGCAGGTATTTTTTAATACAGATTGGCTAAAAAGTACATAAAGAAGCAGTACATTTCAATTCAGCAAAGGATTTTATACAGAATTGCAATAAGATAGTCCAGGTGAGTTTTCCTCCTGATTTCTAAATTCAAATAAAAAGCCTAGAAAAAGAATGCATGCAGATAACATATTTATTAGGCAGTGTCTCTCAGATATCAAGGGTCCCAGCAAGCATTTGGCAAGAGCTTCATCTCAATCAACTCCTCGCTGAATTCTCTAATGAGGGTTGGAAATGCCATTATTCTGAGTTGTTGATTAAAGAGGGATTCACACGCTTTACACATACCAGATGTGCAGGAGGTGGAGCCCACTGCCTGTGCTGAATAATTAGGAGCCTGATTTACATTCTCTGTCAGAGGCAGAGCCTGTGTACTTCTCATTGCAGCTGAGGAAGACTGTGTGTGTCCGTGTTTAAATGTTTAGTACTAACCTCAAGCAGGCACCATGCTAGACACTTTAACTCCTTTAATTTTTGCTGTGATCTTTTTGAAACAGATGTGTTATAGAGATGCCTGTGGTAACAGAAAGCATTTATTTTCTTTTATATATTATTTTTTGTTTTATCAGGGATGTTGCCAGTCAATTCTAGTATAGACACAGAGAATTGCCTTGAAACATTTTTCTGTTCGGGGTAATTACTTGAGTAACCTCTCAAGAAATGTAGGTCCTCTGTGCCCTGGGAAGGTTATAACAGCACCTGTTTTGTGCTAAATCATGTTTTTCCTTCTTAATTTCTCTGAATCTGTGGGGTTTATAGGTAGAAATGGACTGTTCACGTTTCGACAGGGCGAAGAAGCTCCAGGAAGCAAAAGAAATGGAGATCCAACGCTTCCTTTTGAAATTCAAAATTACTAGAATCTCTTTCAATGAATGTTCTCTCAACTTAAATGTCAGCTCTGCAAGAGCAGGGCTGTCTGATCTAGAAGACTCAGATGGTGGTTTGCACATAGTAGGTGCTCAATAAATATTTGTTGAGTAACTCTTATCCCCCAATTCTTTACCGCATAAACTGCCTCCAAATTTTCCAGATTAAATTTCAACTTTTCGTTTCTTGTTAATTCTCCATTAATCTTCCTGAAATAACCAAAAGTTTTAGCAGCTTTTAAAGCTTCTTTATATATTTACATCCAATTGAAAATTATAAAAATATGTTCTCAAACAAAAGATAACGTCTGTCCTCCTGTTTGTTATAACCAAAGGATGTGCAACTAGATTATCTAATAATATTTATGTCAAGTTGTTTAAATAAATAAGCTAAAAAAGAGGTTAATAAGAGCATATTTTAAACTGTTTAATACAGAATTATATACATTATTAGGCAGGTACCAGTTCTGATTTTGTAATAATGTTTCTTCACTGGAATCTATGATAAATTCATTGTCTGAGATGACATGTTTGTGAGGCTATCCAAACTTAAGCCGTTGAATGAATTTAGCTAAATTTTATCCAAAATGTTTTAAAACAAATTTGCCATCATTTTCATGTTTTCAGAAATCTTTATAAAACCAACAGATAAAAGAGATGAAATTTGATTTTAGCCTGTCAATAATCTATTAATCTATTATTTGGGAGGAAATCTATGTCATTTCAAGTTAATTCAATAAACACACATCGAAAACCAACTGTATGCCAGGCATTACAATATGAACAAAAGACATAAAGATATAAAACATGGCCCCAGCCCTTAAGACACTTATAGTCTAGTCAGGGAGAAACGAATGACTAAGGAAATGGCTATGATGCAGATAAAAAATGGAATAAGATCTAAGGAGCTGATCTTTTATAGGATAAAGGTAATGTCTGCACACTGTGAAAGGAAGGAAAGCAGAGTATGAATTTACAGATAGTAGCAGTTTCTGTTTTTAATTGTAGAGAGGTTCATTCCGTATTAATCTTCTTTATCCACTTAATCCCTTTGTTACTCTTATATGTACAGTCAGATTTAGGGCAATAATATTTAGGTTTAGAATAAGCTTAAAGACAAAATGCTGACCTTCACTGTTGTCTAGAATATTTATCTGAGGAATTCAGATAAACAATGAAGGGTGGATAATTAAATGACTAGTAATGCTGGCTCCTCGGTTGAGTCATACATGAAATTTCCTCTCAAATTAATCTACAGGCTATCATAAATATTTTTAAATTGCTATAATAAATGATCCTAGGTATGTTCCCATCTTTTGGTCACCTTTGAAAAGAGGCCAAAGAAGAGCAATCCTTAGATCAGATATTCCAAAAATCATGGCTGATCTGGCAAGAAACTCTTCTACACTATTATTAGGCAAGAGATGTCTGAAAAATATAAAATTCAGGAAGGTGTTTGCATTTTCCCTGACATTATTCCTTTTAAATATGTTCTAGGGGCACTGCGTTAAGCATTTTACCCACATTATCTCAATCAAGCTCCCCACAATCCTATGAAGAAGTCATAAACCACTGGATGTAAAGCTCATGTGAGCAGAGACTGCAGTCTCTTTTGTTACCAACTGTCTCCCCAGAGCCTAGAACAGAGCCTGGAATTACGCAGATGCTTGTAAATATTTTTGGAATGAATGAAAGGATGGCTGACTACATGTTAAAGAACTTTCTCAAGGTCATATAGGTAGTAGAGAGTAGAGTCAGGACTCCAACTCAGGTCTGCCTAATTACAAAGCTTCTGCTTCTAACCCCTATGCTCTATTATCTTCCCTGGCTTGAAATTAACTTTTACAACAATTCCATACAGCTGAAAAATCAAGATGTTCAACCTTTTCAGAGGCACCAACTGGAAAACTGATCTAGTTAGTCTTGATAAGAAACTAAAGTGGGGATTAGGAGAGCAGTTCTTGTTTTAAGGAGACTCAGAGGTGGGACAGTGATGGTTAATTTGCCTCTAAATACCATCAAAGTTGGCATCTTTGAAGATATATTGTGAGGTTTAAATAATATTCTGTGTGCAATAGAATTAGCCTGGTACTTAAGACTTAGTAACAATCAATAGTTGCAAGAACAAAGAAAATAACTATAAATTTTATGGAACATACTAGATGCTGTTATTCTAAAATGTCAAAAGTAAATGACAGTAGAGCTTTAGAGTGACTTTAGATGGTAAGACAAATGTCCAGCACAGTTGCCTGATTCATAATCATTTGAATGACTGAATGAGCCTCCTATTGGCCTTCCTGTTTTAATATAGCAAGAGTGCTGAGGAATAGATTTTTAAAATATATTCTGAGTACTTTACAAATCTTGATTCCTTTAACTCTAATAACAACTTTTGAGATGGGTATCATCATTACCATCCCCACTTTACATGTTATTTTACTTAACAGATTTGAATTCAGCCTGTCAGTAATCCATTAATCTATGATTTGAGAGGAAACAGAGGCATAAAGAGGCTAAGTAATTTGACAAGATCTTGTAGTTGGTGAGTGCTGAGGTGAGATTAAACTCAGAAGGCACAGCTTTAGGTCCATGCTCCTAACCAGTACACTCTAGGAAACAGCAGTGTAGGCATTCCTGACTCCTGTAGGCTGTTGGCACCCTGAAGCTGGCTCAACATACGATCCTGCAGTAAAGACTATGTAACAAACAGACAACAAAGTACAAATTTATAATACTTCAGAAATCTGTAGTTTTAGAGATCTTTATCAGAAAAAGAAGAAAGATATAAAATCAGTGATCTAAGCCGGGCGCGGTGGCTCAAGCCTGTAATCCCAGCACTTTGGGAGGCCAAGGCGGGTGGATCACAAGGTCAAGAGATCGAGACCATCCTGGTCAACATGGTGAAACCCCATCTCTACTAAAAATACAAAAAATTAGCTGGGCATGGTGGCTCGTGCCTGTAATCCCAGCTACTCAGAAGGCTGAGGCAGAATTGCCTGAACCCAGGAGGCAGAGGTTGCGGTGAGCCGAGATCATGCCATTGCACTCCAGCCTGGGTAACAAGAGCGAAACTCTGTCTCAAAAAAAAAAAAAAAAAAAAAAAATCAGTGATCTAAGTTTACTTCCTTCTTAAAAGCTGGAAAACAAGAGCAAATTAAATCTAAAGTAAGTAGAAGAAAATAAGTAACAAAAAATTAGGAAGAAATCAGTTAAAAAACGAACAAACAACAGGTAAAATCAATGCAAATGTTGATTATCAGAAAAGATTAATAAAATTGTTAAGCCCCATCTAGACTGCTCGTGAAGGTTATAAAATGCGCTTTAAAATTTTTGATGTACTTTCCATGAAGAAACAGACTCTGTATTTCTTCCCCTTAATTTGGGCTGGCCTCAGTGACTTGCTTGTAACCAGTAAAATTTGGTGAATATGGCCATGTTTTACTTTCAAGCTATCTTAGAAAAGCCAAGCAACTTCCAACTGGTTCTCTTGGGATGCTTGCTGTGGAAGAAGACAGCTGCTAAGCTGGAGAGGCCACATGTAAACACTCCATCAGCAGTCCCAGCAGAGCTCCCAGCCAACAGCAGGCACCAGCTGCCAGCCATGCGCGGAAGCCATCTTGGGCCTCCTGCCTAGTTGAGTCTTACATGACTGGAGCACTAACTGACAACTGAATTCAATGACATTAAAGGCTCCAAGTAAGAACTGTTGAGTTGAGCTCATCTCAAATTTCAGCCCCACAAAACCATGAGTAAATTAAATCTGTGGTCTCAACCTGCTAATGCTAGGGATAATTTGTTAAGCAGTAGTCATAATCCAAACACTCATCAAGAATAAAAAGAAAATATAAATTTTCAATATCAGAAATGAAGGAGAGGACACCACCATAGACGCACACATTGAAAGGACAATAGGGGCTGGGCGCGGTGGCTCAAGCCTGTAATCCCAGCACTTTGGGAGGCCAAGGCGGGTGGATCACGAGATCAAGAGATCGAGACCATCCTGGTCAACATGGTGAAACCCCGTCTCTACTAAAAATACTAAAAATTAGCTGGGCATGGTGGCGTGTGCCTGTAATCCCAGCTACTCAGGAGGCTGAGGCAGGAGAATTGCCTGAACCCAGGAGGCGGAGGTTGCGCTGAGCTGAGATCGTGCCATTGCACTCCAGCCTGGGTAACAAGAGAGAAACTCCGTCCCAAAAAAAAAGAAAGAAAGGACAATAAAGTCGTATTATGAACAACTTCATGCTGATATATTTGACAAGATAGATTAAATGGACAAATTTCTTGAAAGACACAAATTACCAGAACTGACACAAGATGTAGAAAATCTTAATAGCCATAAATATATATGATAAAAAAGAAATTAAATTTATATTCAAAAATCTTCCCACAAAGGAAACTTTAGTCCCAGATAGTTCAATGGTAAATTTAATTAAATATTTAGGGAAGAAATAACACTAAAGTTACATAAACTCAGAAAATATAGGGACCAGGAATACTTCCAAATTCATTTTAGAAAGCCAGCACAATCTTTACATCAAAATCTGACAAAGACATTACAAGAAAACGAAACTTCAGACCACTAGTCTCTTGTGAATACAGACATGAATATCACTAACAAAGTGTTAGAAAATAATATACACATATCTATAAAAAGATAACACAACCTAAGTGAGTTTGTCTCAGGAATGCAAAGTTGGTTCAACATTCAAATATAAATCAACTTCAATATATGAAAATCCATTGACTTTCTATATTTTATTCACAAACAAGTGAAAAATACAATTTTTAAAAATTATTCATGATCGTATCAAAAAGATTAATATCTAGAGGTCCAATGAAAGATACAAAAGATGCCTATACTACAAAACATTGCTAAAAGAAATTAAAGAACACTTATATAAACAAAGCTATCGAACATGTCCGTGAATTACAAGACTCAATATTGTTAAGATAGCTGTTCTTCCATATTAACCTATGGATTCAATTTTTTTAAAAACTGTCAAAATGTCACAGGCTTTTAAAAAGAAATATAAAGGATTTAGAATAGCTAAACTTTAAAAAGTTGAGGAAAGCGGAAGACTTACAGTACTTGATTTCAAGAGTTTCATTAGAATACAGTTCTCAAACTGTGTGGTACTGGAATAAGGACAGACAGATTAATTCAATAGACAGATCCAGTCAGACAATGTCTTTACGGAATATAACAAACCTCAACCTCTGTTTCACCCCTTATACAAAAAACTAATTTGGGATGGATCACAGACCAAAATGTAAAAGCTAGAACCACGAAACTTCAAAAAGAAAGCATAGAAGAATACCTCTGTGACCTTGAGGAAGGCAAGATTTCTGTGGACACAAAAAGCACTGACTAATAAGAAAAAATGATACATTGTACTCCATAAATATTAAAAAATCATTGTACTTCATAAATATTAAAATTTTTCTGCTCATTAAAAATCACTATGAAAAAAATGAGTAGGGAATCCACAGTCTGGGGAAAAAAATTGCAAAGCATACAGCTGATAAGGGTGTATATCCAAAATGTGTAAATAATTCCTACAAGTCAACAATAAAAGGTAACAACATTTTTTAAAAAAAGGCAATAGATTTGAACAGACATTTCACAAAAATAGACATATAAATGGACAATACACACATGAAAAGGGCTCAACGTTATGAGTCATCAGGAAAATGTAAATTGAAATCACAAAGAGGCCATTTTATACCTATTAGAATGGCTAAAAATCAAGGAGATTGATAAGACCAACTGTTGGACGAAGATATGGACCAACTAGAACTCCCCATGGGAATAAAAACCAGAACTGTTTGCCTCCAAGTGGGTGGAGAGACAGAAGGATTTACTGGAAAGAGAAACTCTCTGGAGTAATGAAAATATGTATTTTGGTTGGCGTATACATGGGTGTGTGCATACAATTGTCAAAACTCATCAAACTGAGCACTTAAGATCTCTGCATTTTATTATGTATAAATTATATCTCAACTAAAGACCTGAATGCATGCCCAAACACAAACATATACACACATGAGTGTACTGTGTTTCCCACAGAGAGACTTCCAAACCATGTCCCTACCTTTGGTAGGGCAAATTCAGTTTAAGACTCCAATTAAATGAAGACAAGAGAATTCATTGTAAAACAGAACTAGAGCACACTGACACCCCACCACCTCCATGACCACTCCGGGGGCAAGGTCCTGGGTATCCTGCTACCATGGTGAATGACGGGGCAGATCTGGGCAGATATATTCTAGGAGATCTGAAGGCACAGGGCCAGGAGAGCAGCCAACACGCCTCCAAGCTCTGTTAGGCTCCTCTCTCATTGTGCTGGGTGGGTACGCTGCTTTGGTCTGAGATCACACATTGATGTTTTCTCTGTCAACTCCCTGAGTGAGTCTGCAGCTAAATAAAAGTCCTTCCTCCCTTTCTCCCACCACCTTACCATAGCACTTTTCTAGTTATTTGCATGAGAAAATTAATTCCATTTCACTATATCCTGGTGGGCAGAATATCTTTTAAACGTCCTCTGCATCTTTTCTTCCCCACTTCTCTTTTTACTCTCACAAACGTTTTTGAAATTACTCTATGCTTGTGCTTCCCAAATTTTAATATGCATATGAACTGCCGGTAGATCTTATTAAAAGTCAGATTCTGATTCAGGAGATCTTGGATGGGAACTGAGATTCTGCATCTTTAAAAAGTTCCCAAGCAGTGTCAGTGCCAGTGTAGTTGGTCTGAAGAGCCCACTTTAAATCGAGGTCTTCTGTAACATGCTAGTGGTGCAGTAAATGCTACGCTCTCCGCCTATGTGCCGGCTAGGATAATTTCATGTGGAGTGGGTATCAGAGTAAAATGAAGAAAAAGAAAAGCAATTCTGATTCTCTCTTTCACTCTCTTTTCTCCTCTCAAGCCCTGCCCTTAGCTCCTGTCACTACATGTGACAAATGGCTCAGTTTTTCTGAGCTACACACACCCACCCCCAGTGACATCTGCCTTCTTCCGAAGATATCAGAGGAGAGAAGGCAGGATTACTCATGATAGTCACGATTTGCTCTGTCCCACAGTGCAGATGGAAAAACTGAGGCATGAAGAGGCTCCTTCATAAATTATTTTGAACTTAAAGAATATAGCATAAAGCATCACCATTTACCACCAGGATAGTATGACATTAGAATCTAGGTATGGTGGCCACGGTATTTTTTAGTGACTTATGCATTGGAATTAGAAAAGCTCCTTCCATACTGTTCTTAGATTAAACACTAGATCAATATAGCATGCTGGGAGGGCTCTGTGTAGCAAAGCAAATCATTTCTTTCCACCTCACCTCTTTCAGGTTACCTTTTCTAACTGATACTTATTATTTTCATTCAACAGCCATCTATTGAGCATCTACTAGTTGGGCTTTATGTACTCATTGAGAATACCAAGAAGAATAAGCTCATTTTCTTATGGTAAAGAGGAGATGGACACGCAAATCAAGAAAGAGTGAGCTGCAGGAAGAGAATATTTATCAGGCAACTACTACATGCCAGAGACTGTGCATCCTTTTTCAAGCGGCCTCCATAGCAGTAGGCACAGAGTGCTTAATTCTGCCAGGGAGAATGGAATGACTCTACAGCAGTTTCATTTGAGCTCAGCCTTGAGAAATGAGGGGGAATTCATGGGGGGAGGAAGCAGAGAGGGCATTCTGGACAGCAATGGAAGGACGGCAAGAGCAATGGTAGGAGATGACATGGCGGGCTGTTCCCATCGGCATGAGCCATGTGGGGATTCAGAGCTAGCCCTTCCACTGTGGTCCTTACAGTCTTTGCAGTTCATGTGCATTATCTTACTTGATCTGAGAAGCCTGCATCTCTTTCCCAAGCCACAGCATTAATTGCCTATTAGCTAGAATGAGGGAGGCTTAGGACACACCTAGGAAGGGCTAGGGAGAATGTTAATCAAAGCCATTCTGAGAAAGTCATTAAAATTTCCAATGTGTTCTACAAGTCTTCTGCTTCTCCGTAATTTTCGATGCAATTATTATCTCATTCTTTGGGAGCAGGCAGCTCTCCAGAGAGGCTTCCTCAGCAGCCCTGACATTTCAGAATCAGAGCCTGCACTCCCAGCTGTCTGAGATGGCCTGACAGCTCCCTCTGCATCTCCAGCAGCGACCTGGCTGCCTCGCCTGAGGTGGCCTTTGTTTGGAACCTGAGGCCCCAGCACTCCTCCGCTGGAGTTCTTAAATACCTTTGTTGTGGTACACACCCACACTCAGCTGGATGTCCCTGGGCCCCTCTAATGCCTGAGGAAAAAAGAATTTTCAAGAACAAATGCAAGAGAAAAAGTAAGAACACATGCAGCAGCTCAAATACAATGATTCTCAACCTCCCATGTGTGTGTCATACCTGCAACGGGCTCATTAAAAATGCATGTGGCCTGTTCTCAACCTGGAGAATCAGATTCAGAGACTCTAATTCACTTTTTTTTTTCTTTTTTTTTTTTTGAGACGGAGTTTCGCTCTTGTTACCCAGGCTGGAGTGCAATGGTGCGATCTTGGCTCACCGCAGCCTCCGCCTCCTGGGTTCAAGCAATTCTCCTGCCTCAGCCTCCTGAGTAGCTGGGATTACAGACATGCACCACCATGCCCAGCTAATTTTTTGTATTTTTAGTAGAGACGGGGTTTCACCATGTTGACCAGGACTGTCTCGATCTCTTGACCTCGTGATCCACCTGCCTCGGCCTCCCAAAGTGCTGGGATTACAGGCTTGAGCCACCGCGCCCGGCTCTAATTCACTTTTAAAAAATTCACTGAAAATTGACTTAAAAAAAATCTAGATGATTAGGATATAGACCAAAGTTTGGTAATATCGGCATTTGGGTTTGGAAATCTCTATAATCAGAGCATATTGACTTCCTCTATCCACTCCATGGGTTTTCTCTGCTCACAAGTCTGTGTTCAGTGGCTGACAGTTTCTGATATGAGACAAAAGGTGAAGTTGGAGGTCATAGGTTACACTTCATAAAGTTTCCCAGCCCACACCACCCTATACAGGTGGAAGAGAGAATAATCTTTGCTATCATTTCTCCAACCCTCCTTGCTATGTCATAACCTTCTTGCCCCCTCTTTCTTAGGACGCATTACAAAATGACTCAAGAGACACTGAGGACCTCTACTCCATTCCCTGTCAATTCTGAGAACAGTGCAGCCACAAGGAGGATTGTTCTGAGCCTTCCCACAGGGCACAAAGCCTGCAAAGCACTGTCCTCTGGCCACCTACAACCTTTCTGACTCTGCACTGCCTCTGACCCTGCACTGTCTGCTTGAGCAAAGCAATCCTTGAAAACCATTTCCAGCCTGGCTGATGTTGCAGTGCTTTGAAAAGTGCCACCAGGATGAAAAACAGCTCACAAATGGGGACTCCTCGTTACTTTATCAGCACAGCCGGCAAGAAGCTCCTGCCAAGCAAGATCAAACTTCTCAGGAATGTTTTGAAAAGCCGATGGAAACAAGGGCCTCTGTCACACTTGTGTCACACCTCACCCCAGCATGTGGGGAAAGCTCTCTTGGATCGGATGTTAGTCGGTCTCAGAGACACACAAAATTGCTATCTCCAGCAGTGTTGCCATTTCCACTGTAGACTTAAAGCTACATCCTTCTGGATTCTAATGCAGAAAAGGAACAGAGAAATAATCCAGGATTTTTCTAAAATGAGAGCAGGTTACAGGTGCTATTTAGAAAGGTGTCTCTCAAAGCTTCCCTCCTGCCCTTCCCTACCAAGAGCCTGAGCTTAATTACCTACATAATTTTCCCAGCTCTTGTGCTGCGGTCCAGGTGCCCTCTCTGTCCACTAGAAGCTGAGCCATCTGTCAGGCACCTCTCTCTGGCCTCCCCAGGGTCCCCTCTCACCTACACATCTCGATTAGCCCATGACAGTTCTGCTGTAATGTCTATTTTACCTTTTGACAGATTTTCAGCTAAGTAGGTGAAGGGGCGGGGTTTCCCTGCCCAGAGCCAGTTTTGGGCTTCCTTTGGCTTCTTCTTCCAGTCTGCTAGGAAAAGGAACCTGGAGGAACTTAGGACAGAGGGGAGATCATGTTTTCTTTGCTATTGCATAGTGAAGGTCAGGCCCTCCTTGCCAGCCACAAAGCAGAGAATTATTTGTTTATTTTTCCCAGTAGTACTGTTCTGTCTCTGTGAGCAGCAGACAAAACCAGAAAAGAAAATTCATTCTGTGGAGCAGACCAAAGTTGGGGGGAACAAAAAACATGTCCTTTGGAGACATAAAAGCAAATTCAATGAAGTGGTCACCTTAAATCTTCTAGTTATTCTTCCCCTCCACCACATTTCACCCCAAATCTGAGTCTTCCTGGGATTTAAGTAAGATCCCATGAGAGAAATTAGATACGGCAGCCAGAGACGAGAGCAGTGATGGGAACTGGGGGTGGAAAGGTGTGCATTCATCTATAGATCACTCAGCCAAATAAGCCGCTTACAGAGTCCGTGCCCAGATTAATTCGTTTGATTAATCAGTGACAAGCAGACTGCAATTGCAATACAGTAAGAGCCAGAAACCTGGAAGCATCCTCCACTCCTCCCTCTCTCTTATCCTTCACATCCAACCTGTGATCAATCTTACAGAGTCTGACTCCTAAATATCTGTCAAACTCACCCTCTTCTCTCCATTTCCATGGCTACTGCTGTAATTCAGCATCATCATTGCCTGCCCAAATAATTGTCACAGCTTTCTAATTAGGCTATTTCCCCCTTCCAATCTACTCCCCACATAGTAGCCAGAGAGACCTTTCATAGGTGCAAATCTCGCGCCATTTTCTGGATAAAACCCTTCAAGAACTTATTTCCTCCTCTCTTCTCCAGGTCCTAGTTTTATGCTGAAAGCCCAAAGTCCTGCATAATTTGATCTCCACTTATTTTTCCAGCCTTGACTCATAGCTTCTTGCTTCAGACACTAGGCTCTAACAAACTAAACTTTTCTTTTGCAAAATTGACCAAATGCTCTTACACTTTTGTGCCATAATGCATGATGTTTTCTCTGCTTGGAACAATCCTTTTGATACTCCCAACCTCCCTTAATTAGCTATTTCCTGCCTGAACTTTAGGTCTCAACTAAAAAGTCACTTCCTCTAAAAAGACTTCACTAACCCTCAAGGCAGTTGAGCTAGGCGTTTCCTCTGTGCTCCCATAACACCTTACGAAATCACACTGCCAGTCCATAAGAGTCAAGAGAGCAAGAGCCAGAGCTATGAGAGTCACGTTGTATTCCTGGCCCTGGAGAAGAAAACAAAACAGGCTCAAAAAACAAAAAAATTTTAAATAAATAAATGGTGTGTCTAATTTTCTCCTACTTAATGTTCAAGAGACTACAACTATAGTTTACTTCTGCCTTATAACCATAAAAATTTTCCTCTTACTTCCCGAGATTCAGGATAAACTAGCGTCTTTCCATCTTTCTTCTTTTCTTCAAAGCCTGCCTGTCAAGGTGATTGCCCTCAGTATATTTTGGTGGAAATTTGTGTTAGTGCCTTCCTTCTACCAATTTACTGCTTGAATTGAATTATACCTGGTCCAATTCAATCTCCTGAAATCAATATGTAATATCTCAAAACCACGGAATCCTTGTCTGTACCACTTATTTGGCAATCAGTCAAGGGTGCCTTGTGATAGCTCTTGTACTTTTGTCTTAAACAATTATTATAACTCAGTACTTCCCAGCTTTATAGCATGTCTCCTAACAATGCTGGAAGTCCCTCTAGGATTTCATCATTTTGAGGTCCCTTTATAGCTTTCCCACAAGAAAGTAAATACCTAAGAAGGTAAAAAAAAAAGTCATTAAAAGTTGAATGTATAAGTGATCATTCTATACAGATTAGATCTGTTTAATTTTTGGCCAGTGTTGAAAGAGTTCTTAACAATTTGCCTGAAATTAGGAATGATCAAGGCAAATAACTAAAATTTTAAGATAAATTATTCAAGGCAGGGGGAAAGACTTATCTGGAGTATCAATAAATTTAAGGCAGGGGGCAAGAATTATCTGGAGTAAATTCAAATCACCAAATAGAATAAAGGCACATACAGATAATTTGGCTATTTCTGTTAGTCCCATGAAAAGAAGAGCTCTTATAGAACTGGGAGGAAATGATTTCTATCAAGACACCTCCTCAAAAGGGGCTCCAAACCCCACAGATTCTATGAACACTGCTAAGTGGAGTAGTTAAGATTCTGAGGACTTTGTTTTAATTTTGCCTTGATCTCTATAGAGCAATGAAATGAACTCTGGGTCAGAGATCAAGAGACTTTGATTTCTTTTCAAGATGAGTTATAACTTACATGGTTTTGTTGACCAGGACACTTAATGTCTCTGAACCTTAGTTTTTCTCATATAACAGATTCTACTTCTTAATTCACAGACATTATATGCATTTTGTGGTGATCAAATTGAGTTGTATATGATGACACTTCAGAAGAGTTTAAAGAAAAACACACATGTAAAACATTAACATTGTTAACTTGAGCCATTTGGCCAACTTTCTTGAGCATTGGCTTTTCACCTCACTGGCTACCTTCAATCTGATGATAGGGCAGTGATTGGTTGAGCATTTAATAAAGCTTTGATGTTACTTACCATTGTAAAATCATGTCATTTCTCGATGAGAAAAGACAGTGTAGAAAAAAATGGAATTCTACTCAGTCAATGTTTTTTTCTCCAGATATTTTCCAAAGATAATGAGCAGGTGTTAACTGCTCATTTTTATTTCCAAAAAATGTATTAAGCATTCATCATGTTCCAGTATTGTACAGGGTATTGAGATAAGATGAATAAATGTATTGTGTGTTAGGAAAGATCCATAAACATATCAACCTGATTCCTTAAAATGTAAATCACGGTCAAAACATCAAGGAAACTGCAAGATGCAAGGAAGAGAGAAAAAAACATAGCTTTTTGTTTGTTTGTTTGTTTGTTTGTTTTTTTGAGACGGAGTTTCTCTCTTGTTACCCAGGCTGGAGTGCAATGGCACAATCTCGGCTCAATGCAACCTCCGCCTCCTGGGTTCAGGCAATTCTCCTGCCTCAGCCTCCTGAGTAGCTGGGATTACAGGCACGCGCCACCATGCCCAGCTAACTTTTTGTATTTTTAGTAGAGACGGGGTTTCACCATGTTGACCAGGATGGTCTCGAACTCTTGACCTCGTGGTCCACCCGCCTCGGCCTCCCGAAGTGCTGGGATTACAGGCTTGAGTCACCACGCCCGGCTTAAGAACATAGCTTTTAAGTCAGGCCTGACATTTACAGCCTCAGTAGTATATGATAAGAACCATTCTTCAGATATGCGTATGCAGTGTCAGCAGCATAAAGGAGTATGGAGAGCTGAGGCTGTCTTCCCACGCGAATCTCAGACATGCATGTCAACCAAGCACACCTCTGGGGCATTTTAGTATTGAATACCACCACCCCCTTCCCCATAAAAGTGGGACGGAGAGCTATATATCCCTTCACTCCCCCAACCACGACAACATCTCGGGAAAACAGGCACTTCAAGGGCAAGGGCCCCGACGCTGTGGGCTTTGTTTCAGCACCAAGGACAGAGACACGAAGCAGTGGCTTCTCTGGTTTTAGAAGTTGCCCCTGGCTTGGGGGCAGAATTTAAGATTGTATCAGTGATTTTCACCTAAAGTTTATTTTACTGGTGCTTGTTCCTCACTATTTTTGCTGCACTTCTCACTATAGCTGCATTTCTCCTATAGTGTTTGACAGCAAATCATAAGCCTCTTCATGATGGGACTTTTCACTCATTTCCTGATTCTAGAACAGTGCCTTGCCCAGAGTGAGTACTCAATAAGTAATTGTTGAATTGGATTATACTGGGTTGAGTTGATCACCACTGGAGTAAAAGCACTTCAGCACTGGGCCCAAATCAGCAACTAATCAGCAAGACAGAGATGGGCAACCCACTTCTTTTGTCCTCACGGCAAGGAGAACACTTGGCTCTCTTTCCCCACAACCACCTTTCTGCCTTCCTCTCTGCTCACCTATATCCCTTGCTTCTCTCCAAAAGGAGATAAAGCTATTTTGATTGATGAGGTGATCCTAATCGATCAAGTAGAGTACATTTTCCCATGGGCAGAGACACTGTGTATTTAAAGGCAAAACCCCATGTTCTGCTCCCCTTTGGCTTGCCTTTCCTTCATGTACCTGGGAGATACATTGCAACCAGATCTGGCACCTTAGACAGGTCAGATGTCCTCTCTCCCCGCCTTCTGACATTTCTTTCTTTAAAGAGCCAGCCAGAGGGTAGAGCTAGCCTAAGGTTTAGAGACACACTTTAAGAATGTATTGGAGGCTCATTTGAGGCAAAAGTCGAGTTCAGATTTACAAGAAAGAGTTTACAAGAAAGACCCACACTGACTCTAATTATCTTATGACATGTTGTGTCCTATATGACTACTATTTCTTGGGTGTTTCTCCCTGCATACTGTCAGAAGGAAAGATGATCAGAGAAACTCACCTATTCCTGAGTTCCAACCCACAATGTCATTGAAACCTCATCCTCACTTCTAACAGGCCTGTCTTCTCTTCGCAAAATGAGTGTGTTTACCTAGATTGCCAGGGCATCATTCAACACTAGGATTCAAGAACTGTAACTGTATAAGAGAAGAATAAGCCTTGGGATCAACTAGGAGGAGGAGAGAGGGATGATTCTTTCTCTTCTTCTTCCAAGAAACTCCTCACTCTCATCTTATCCCTACACCATGTACCACACACAGCCCAGCACTCTAGCACCTTCCGTGATGGTGGGAAGTGTGAAAGGAGCTTGAACTTCAGCAGAGCTATTTTGGTGCTGCCCAGAAGGCACGTGAATTTGGAAACAAAGTAGGTGAGGTAGAAACTCAACCCACATGCTGCCTCTGTCCTGAAACCTGAACAGAAGCATGCAGAACTCCTTTTTCTCCCACCAACTGCATCACCTATCAGTTTTAATATCAATGACTATGAACTCCTTTCTGTTATTTAAGCCATGCCTATCCTCCAAAGAGAAATGCAGAATTGTAGCAACATACAAATTAAAGGCTAAGAAAGCCTTAAATGTCCTCAGGAGGAAAAATGCTTATTATGTTTGTTTTTGTTCTGGTTTTATCTTTCATCATGCATATGCTTATTTGTCTATATATTTTGCCACTTTTTTGTGGTAAGTTTGCACCTTATTGCAAATTGTCTTATCCTCCTCAAAATGTTTCCCAGTTCCACAATGGCAGGGGTTGATTTATTCTTTTTTTCTGCTCATATACCATATATATGCATTTTTTTCTCTTTGCCATAACACCTAGCACAAGAATGCTTACGTATTACCGTAGCAGGAGCAGCCGCGGGAAAGGATCTCTCTGACACCGAATGCAGGAGGAAGGAATTTATTTGCAGCTGGTAGTTTGGTAGCATATATGCCCAACAACCAAGCTCCCCTAACAAAGGGAGGTTCAGACTTCATATAGGCTCATACTTTAGATGTTGCCTGTGGAAGAATTTTAAGTTCATAATTTTAGGACTCAGATGTGAAAAGGTTTCTGTTTACAGTTTCAGGAATTACATATGAAAGGGTTTTAGTTTACAGTTTGAGGAATTACAGGCGAAAGGCTTCTGGTCTCCGGATGGAGGAGTGGGGTGGAGGTTTGATCTTGTTTAAGTAAAAACAGTATTTTCCAGAGAGTTTCTCCAATACCAAATGTGCTATTTACAGGAAGGTGATTCAGGAGGCGCCAGCTGGCCTGCTCTCTCTTCTATTGAGATGCACAGTGGATGTGACAGAGGGGGGAGGGAGTCCCAAATGCCTGGGTCTCCCTCCTCATTACTATGATGTGTTAATTTCCTAGGGCTACCATAAGAAAATACCACAAACTGGGTGCCTTAGAACAACATACATTTATTGTCTCATGGTTCTGGAAGCTAGAAGTCTGAAATCAATGTGTTGATAGAGCCATGCTCTCTCTGAAGCTGCTAGGGAAGCATCTGTATCAGGCTTCTCTCTTAGCTTCTGGGAGCCTCAGGCATTCCTTGGCTTGTACATACATCACTCTGGCTCTCCTCAGTCTGCACATGGCATGCTCCCTCTGTCTTCACATCACCTTCTTCTGTTCATGTCTCTCTCTGTCCAAATTGCTCCTTTTCAGAAAATACCACTCATGAAGGTGGACCAGGATCCACCGTCACGACCTCATTTTAATTTGATTGCCTCTGTTAAGATCCTGTTAACAAATAAGATCACAAACTGAGGAAGGTACTGGCATATTTTTTTGGGCAGAACACAATTCAACCCATAACAAATGTCAATTCCCCACTTCCTTGTATTAGTATAGAAATGACCAAAATACCTTTAGTAATTGGTTGAAGAATGATTTCAAAGTTCTTTCCTTCTGTGCATTTGTGTCATTGTTAGTAAACATGCATTTGCCTCTCTTTCTTGTAACCATCCATAGCATTCCTGAATATCAAATTCTCAGGGGTCCTCGGAGACCATCTGTCCCAATGACCTATCTCTGGCTTAAATCTCCCTCATGACATACAAGACCTATGGCCACCCAGACTCTGCTCATATATTACCATATCAGGAAACTTGCCGAGACCTATTTTTTCTATAATCGGTTCTGCCTGTGAAAATGTTCAAATACTGAATCCAATTCTCCCAAATATTCCCCCAAAGACTCAGGTGGAACTAGCCTTGGGTTACACAGAAGGCCTTCAGGTATTTCAAGGGCAGGAGGGTGGCCATGTGTCGTAGGTGTTCCTTACCCAGTTTCCTCTGCTCAGCCCAGCACATATGACCTGAAATATGACCCGCGCATTGTGGAGTGGAACTGAAACCCCATTTGCAAAATTATAACTGAGGAAATTATGACAGTGAAAGAAATCAGACCTAACAGACTCTATCTTCTAACATTTAAGCTGTCCTTGCTCATTCCTGGGTGTAGGCCGAACTACCTTTGGGAAAGAATTCAGTTCGTGGTTTGACTTAGAAACAAAATTGACAACAGCCCTTTCCTGAAAAGAGCCTTCTTGCTTCAGGACAAGTCTGCCTTTGTAGGACTAACAAATTAGCTACCAGATTAGAAATTACAGTTTAGGGGTTGTGAAGCCTCTGACTCCAAGAGCCTGAACCTCCCCAATTTGCTCTTGGGAATAACATCACTGTTGTAAAGCCTGAGATGACTGCTTGAGATATTTTGCAGACCCTGCACTGGATGGATCAGCTGACACCACCCAGAACCGGTAATCTGACTCAACCAGTTCTGCTAACCCACCCAGGGACAGAAGACAGCAAGAAAACCTCACTTTGACCCCCTATGATTCCATCTCCAACCTGATCAGTCAGCACTCTCCACTTCCCAAGCCTCTACCCACCAAATTATCTTTAAAAACTCTGATCCCCAAATGTGAATGCTCCGGGAGACTAATTTGAGTAATAATAAAACTCCTACCTCCCACATAGCCGGTTCTGCCTCAATTACTGTTTCTTCATTGCGATTCTGCTGTCTTGATAAATTGGTTCTGTCTAGGTAGCTGGCAAGGTGAACCTATTGAGCTGTTACAGAACAGCCACATCAAATCTACAAGTTTCTGTGAATATGGTCTGAGATTATATTAACTCTCATTTGTCTAGTCTGACTTTTCTTCTGCACAGTTATCTTCTTTCCTGTTTGAGTACATTTGATCAATTATATATTATGATCAATTCATGTACTTAACATTTATTGATCTCAATAAGAAGCTATTTAGGTGCTTTTATCATCTTAACACTCACAGAAAGTCTGGGAGGTAGAGTCATTTTTTTGGTCCTACTTTACTGATCAGAAAACTGAGGTTTGTTTGGTCACAGATTTGTGTGTGGGCAGCAGAGCCCAGCTTCAAGCCTATGTCTTTTGATTCCAACCCAGTGCACTTTTCGTTACATCATGCCGCTACATCAAAATTACTCATTATAAACCTCCAGTTTGTTTATGTCGATGAAATGGGCACAGCATAAAGCAAGCATCCAGCCCTATTACACCTTTGGCTATGTCTACAATGCGTTAAGTGAGAAATGCAGTCAAGATTCAGAGACAAAGTGATTTTTACCTTTCAGATATATCTTGTCCATTGGCTGGATTCAATGAATAGTGTTAACATCTGGAAACTTAAGATGCTAGGCCACTTTGCAGGGACAAGAGTATTTATGGGTCATCCATTCCTTCCATGTTTCTGCTTTATATACTTAATTCCATGAGTTGATGAGATGTGTGACTTTTAAGTCCTTGGGATGCAGATACAAGACATAAACGAGACATTATTACCATGAGTTGACTCTTTTAAATATGGCAGGCACTATACTCAATCCTTTTCAAATAAAAACTTACATAATCCTCACAACAACCCTATGAAGCAGGTACTATTATGATTCTTATTGAAACTATGAAGAAACTGGAACCTAAAGGGCTAAACAAATGGCCTAAACTGATTAGACTATGGTACAGCAGTATCCCATCTGCCAGTTAAAAAAAAAAAATCTTCATGTACTTACACAGAAAGATATATAGGATATAGTAACAGGAAAAAGCAAGTTTAGTAACAACAGTAATAGTAATAATAGACAGCATAAGACCACTTGAGAAAATGATTTTTATTTTACAATATTTATTTTTTAAAATACTGGAAGGAGATATATATATGTCATAACAGCAATCATTCTGGGATGAGAATAGAAATTTTAGGTAGGGAACTTTTTAACTTTTATGTTAAATATTTTTTTTTATATTTTAATTCTAATGTGTGCTACATTTTTAGTCAAAAAGGGAGTTTTAAATCTATTTTTTAATTTACTTAAAAAGCTTTAATTAACACATTGTAATCGTGCATATTTATGGAGTACAATTTCATGTTTTTATTTTATATATACATATGTTGTATGATGATCAAATTAGGGTACTTAGCATGATAAATCACATGGTTATCATTTCTTTGAGGTGAGGATATTTAAAGGTCTGTCTTCTAGCTATTTGTAATACATCATGTCTCACTGTTAATCTTTGTCACTCTACTGTACACTAGAACCTCAGAAGTTACTCCTCCTATCTAATTGTGACTTTGTACCCATGGACCAATCTCTTCCTATGTACCCCTCTTTTAACCTCTCCCCAAGTTTCCGGCAACCACTGTTCTACTCTCAGTCAGAGAAAATGTGATCTACCTAAGTTGCCCACACAGCTGGCTAAGTGGTACAGTGAAACTTAGGGACTCTTACGTTTGACCATCTTTAAAATCTGAACTCTTAATCGTAATGCTGAATTGATAAAGGACATTAAATCACAGCATTAATGCCCCATTTTTCTGAGTTGAGTCAACTTCCTCCTGGAAAAAAAGCAAGAAGTCATGGATTAATTTCCCTCCATGATGACTGATTTAGGACAAGTAGGCCTGGGACGGGGGCAATACAGAAGTTTTCTGAAAGTGTGGGCAGGCGTCTGTGTTCAGGGGACAGTCATAATCAGGGTTCTAGATCCCCACATACACTGTAATATTTGCATTCTTCCCTCCCCTCCCAATACTGGGAGAGATCCAAGAAAAAAAAAGTTAGTGAAAGCAGGTCAGTTTCCTCTGGGTCATTTAACATAAATCAGCCTCAAGGAAGAACTTGCCCAGACTGAAGAAAAAATGTAAATGCCACTGAAAAATTTATAGGTCAAAATTTCCAACTTCACCGAGTCTCCCCAGGCCTTTTGTGATAAGAATAAGGGCAGTTAGTTCCCTCTAGCCCAAAGGGTCCCATGCTCTGCATGGAAATGGCACTTCTGGGGTCCTCTTGACAAAAATCTAATAGTCTTCAGCTGGCTGAACCTTCCCATGCCTCACTACTCAAAGTGAGCACCATGAGCCAGCAATGTCCCCATCATCTGGAATGAGTTCAGAGCCAAATCCAGCCTGCCATAGCCACTGCCCATTTTTGTCAATAAAGTTTTATTGAAACACAGCCATATCCATTGGTTTATGAATTATCAAGGGCTGACTTTGTCCTAGCGCAACAGAGTTCAGTAGTTGCAACAGGGACCATATGACCTACAAAGTTGAAAATGTTTGCGACTTATCCTTTTACAGAAAAGTTTTTGCCAACTTCTGGCTAGGAGCTCATTAAAAATGTGGATTCCCAGACCCCACTCAGATCCCTAAGGAATTCCTACACACGTGGAAGATTGAAAAGCAATAGCACTGCTCTAGTAGTCATTAGGCCATTGCTCTGTTTCCATGTCATCCTTAGGGGTGACAAGCCTGAAAATGATGTTCTGAAAGTTTCGAGGTCTAATAGCACCGTGAAGCCAGAAGAGAAGAAAACGTATGTATCAATAAAAATTGCATGGTGGGAACAGACCAACGGCTCCAAAGATTGCAGAGTTGAGCTGACCTTTAAGAGTGACTAAGATCTTCAAAAAACAAAAGGGCTTGGACAATGAAGAACCCACCCCATCCCCCCACCCCCAAACCCCTGCTCCTTAACTGACCTCACAGCTTCTGCTTTTTTCCAATCTGGTTACAGTTGTTCTCTGGGATGAAAATTTGCCCCAGAAAGAGGCTTTATGTCACCCTTCAGAGGCTGCCAGGTGCCCTCTGGGCAGGATGAGGCAAGCCCAACCCTAAGAGAGCACAAACAGGCTTCCAGCAGCCTCCTTAGAGATGAAGGAGTTGAGTTTGCAGTCAGTTCCATGTTGCGACTCAGCATGGAGTGGTAGAAACATGCTTGGGATCAAAAAGGCCCATTGGATTCCCTCTTCCACTTGGTGCCTTTCTGCCCCCGGCACCTGGCCCTGTGGGGAAACTGCAACGCAGAGGTCAAGACAAGGCCTCACCTGCAGGAGACAGGAAGAAGGCTCTTCTGGGGGAGGTGTCCCAGGATACCCTGGCCAAGCTTCCTAAGCAGTGCCCACTTCGACGGCCATGCTGTCAGTGACCCTCACGGGTGAACTTTCTTTGTCCTGCTCAGGACGCTCTTAGGAGCCTTTACCCAAGGTAGGTTTTCTGCCTCCAAAACAATCTTATCATACTGAAAAATATTAAGAGCGGAATGGTCAGTGAAAAGGGGGTTTCCTAAGATCTTCATACTCTACCCGTGGCCCATATTCCCATTGCTGGACAGAGCCACAGCTAACCAGACCCTATGAGCACATCCCCAAACCCCTCACTATTTGCCTCTGCACTCCTTGGATATCCAATTCTGGCCTAGTTTTGCCCTTCATTCAGATGTGGCCCAATGTCTGCCTGGGCATGAGGTGCTGTTTCTGACAATCATGTTGCCTCCCTCACTGGCAATGCTCCCTCACTGGGCCTACGGTAATTCCCCTGCTGGCTCAGCAGGCCCGAAGATCCCCTTACTTCACCACCAGGCACCAGCTTCCACAGCATTCCCACCACCCCTAGGAGACAGAGAAACCTGGTTGGAGGTATTTTTAAGTACTTGTCAACAGGGCTCCACCTTTATCTCCATTTCTCATTCTAAAGTAGGTCTTTAAAATCAGATCACCTTGCTCTGGACCCTCTCTTCTCCCCTGTGGAATTTCCCGGTGCTGGCCCAGCCAGGAGGATGTAAGAAACAGCACGAGTCTCTTCCCAGGAACCTGGGTGCCCTTTGAAGGCATCAGAGAGATATGTGCAGAACTCCAGGGAGGGTTTATCATCAAGTGGCAAAATTATCCTTTTCTTTCAAATATTAGGGAAATGAATGGCCTCTTAGCCAGGACCTCCTAATGATTCCACGTCTCTGGCATCTGCTGGTCATTTTATGGGTTGGGAGCAGGGCATTTCCTTTAATTTGATCATTTCTGCTCCTCTCTGGCCTCTGACCAATTATCCTAGCTCTAGAAAATTGCACTCCTGGTCAGCTTTTATGTGTGCTTGCTCATCTGCATGCATCCTGCTAATCACCTGCAGCAAATGCTCTTGTGTAAGCATTTTGGCCAGCTGCTCTATCATATCATTGGCCTTCTGCCAACTTCTGCATAATTTTTAAATCTCGTGTTCCTGCAGTAACTATTCTCACAGGTCCCCCTTTCTCCTCTACATCTTCTGCCTGTCCCTATTAAGACTCTCAGGTGGAGTCCAGGAGCCTGGCGTGAGCCTGACTGGATGCTGAGATCCCAGCGGAAAGCCACGCACAGTGAGGACTGCAGGGCAGCGGGGCAAGGAGAGAATGGACCAGCACCTCTTCTCTTAGCTCTAAGCATCCCTGATGTACAGATAAAAACCACCTGAGATAAAGAGCTGGCTTTGTGCTTATTCTTGGTCTGACTCTGGAGATGCTAATTACTCTCTCCATTATCGTCTGGAAAATGGCAAAAATAGCATCCACTTGTAGGATAGGTGAGAACTGAGTGAGGATCCATGTCATGACAAGGATGACAATGAGACAGGTCAGACTTATTTTGTCCCGGGGATGCTCTACTTTTCTCCAGTGCTTTCCCAGCATTTAGTCTTCCCAAAGACCAGGATGGTTGAATCTGCTTATACCGGGGCCTTCACTCTCTTCCCAGCTTAACTCCTGGGTCAGTTAAGGCATGGGAAGCAAGGAAGGTTTGAACAGCAGCGAGTGGTTGGAAGTGAGTAATACTAAGAGTAATCATTTGTTGATGCCTATTATTTAACCTCAAAGAAATCCCAACAGTAAAAATGTTGGGAATGCTGAGCTTCTGCTAAGTGAGTAAATAGTCCCAAATTGCACAGCCTGACCCCAAAGCCCAAGTTTGTTAAAATTTTAAAACTATATTCTGGTGCGTCATAAGAAGATGGGAAGATAAGTTAGAAAGGGAAAGATAAGTTAGAAAGGTAAGTTAGAAATGAGAAGATAAGTCAGGAAGCTTGGAAAGAGATGGGGGTGTGCACGGGGGGAAAAAAGAATGGGTACGGTAGAAGAGTTCAAGAAGAGCTTTAGGGAGGAGAGAGTAGGGAGAATGAGGCTCTGAAACTGTAGGAAAGCAAGAAGGCCAGTGTACATGCACACTTCTCACACATAGCTTCAGTGCACCCCCAGGCTCCCCAGCAGGGCTGCAGCAGGATTGCCTATGACTGCTGTGAATATAGCAGTCCAGGGCTCTGAGTGCCCTGCAGCTGTGAGGAACTGAGTGCTTGGACAGAAAGTGGTAAGTGACTCCTCTTTAGTCCCTCTCCGAAGCAGGTGGAAGAAACAGGGACAAACCATTGGGGAGGGTGGGGGCAGGGAGAGGGCACACCCAAGCCAACGGGACTGTGGAATGGAGGAATCAGACTTCACTTTTATCTCTGCTTTCCTTTAAGTTTTGAATCTAGCAAAAGGTCCTTCTGTCTCTCCTGCTTTTCTTCTCACACTCCTATTTAAGAACTGTTCTCCCCACCCATGAGCTCTCCTAACTAAAGCCGGAAAAGGGAAGAGTATCTGTGCAGACTCAGCTTTCCACACCCAGCCTTAGACCACTGCTCCCTGCCTGCTATCCTCGGTTCAAGCCAAGGAACTTCCTTTGAGACCCAGCTCTGCAGTGGCCCCCTCTCCAAAGCTCCTCCTCAGCCCAGGACAGAGTCAGGGCCCCCACTGCACTTCATTTGCATTACAATCTCTCAGCTGCACTGAGAGGTTGCCTGGTTCCCCCTGGTACTCTGAGCATCTTGAGGGCAGAGAATGGGGTTCCATTTATGCCTGAACTCCTGGCACCCAGCACTGTCAGTCACAGAGCAGAAGTGAGTGTAGAAATGGGGTTTACTCACCAACTTCTTAGGATCAGGCACTGAGGACACAGAGACGGAGACAACATCCTGATTTTAGATTGCTAATAGTCCAATGAAAGAGATATTTTTTAAGTACACAGTAGGTATACATACAGTAGGCCCCTGGAAGGAAGATTGTTATCATCGTCATCACCGTCAGCAGCAGCAATGTCTCCCTAGCCCTCACGAAGTCCTCCAGAATGTTTTCAGGAGAATTCAGCTCCTCCCCTGGAGAGAGTACCCATCTACTTCCAACTTTAAGTGCTAACAGTTCTGCAGCCCCTGGGAACCAACAACACCCCGCTTGTCAAAGTATCTTGGAACACATGCCCACACATGCCCCACACCCTCTGAAAATGGTTCCTGATCACCCATTCCCACCCAAGCCGCTTGCCCTTTGTTGGGCCAGAGAACAAACCATCATTTTGCCTGGCCAGTAACTGCCCATCTCAATCCCTCCCACCAGAGAAGGGGCCTTCTCACCATCTCTGAAGCTCTCAGCTACAAACAAACATTACCTGGGAGCAAGACTTGGCTAAGGAGAAAAGGAACTAAGGACAGCTGGAAGGAGGGCTGCAGGGTCCTACCCAGGGAGCTCTAGGTCGCAGCATAGAAATTTGGAACCTCGGAAGAGCATCAACATATTGTCTTGGGAAATGGGAGATGGAGGATAGCCCAGGGACCAGCTTTGGCTGTGCAGGGCACTGGAGCATCATTCCCCCAGAGCCAGCGTTTTCAGCACCCTTAGGCCAATGCTTGGCACTGCCCACCCACTCAGTGTCCTCCTCTGCTCCGTTTGGATATGACCTGGGGTGGCAAGATGAAGGATGATCAAGTAACCGTGTCTTTCTACCCTTTTCCGTAGTCATGGAAATGGATGAGGAGAACTGGCAGAGAGAGCGGTGGGAGGTAGCTTTGGCCCTGAGCCAATCTTGCCCTGAAAAGGCTTGGCAGGGCTTTCCCACTCTGACTTACATCGTGGAGCGCCAGGTAGCCACACAAGAACAGAGGACTCTGGCTCCCACAGCTCCAGCCTACAAATCTAGCTTTGATTTCAGAACTGACTAACCCGTTTCCTACAGGATGGTGGCTTCCCATAGGTGCATCCCTCAGGGCTACTGCTGTATCAGTCTCAAGCCGAGCTGTCAGCTCTTTAGCCTGAGCCCTTATTTCTCTCAAAGGCTCTGATTCTTCCTGTGCCTCTGAGCATGGCCAGAACAGCCCTAGAGAATTAGGGGCCAGTAACCTAGTCCTTCTCCTCACCACCCCCCATCCATGCCCAACAGTGATGCTCTCAAAAGGGAACACTCAGGCCAAAAAAAAAAAAAAAAAAAAAAAAAAAAAACAAAAAGAAAAACGGGGTGGCAAGGACAGAATCAGGATTTTAAGGGTGGAGGTCACATTTACAAACAAGACATCTTGTCTGGCCTCAGTGGGATTCATGAACCAAAGACAAGCTAACGAGTTGTCTAGTATCTGAGATGTATCTGCCTTGGGAGGAAAAGGAAGGAAAGGAGGTCAAACTCTTGCTGAAAGTCCTCACTCTCCTCTTAAAAGCCCTCACACATGTTTATATAAAGATCGACAGAAGAATTATGTTGAAGCTTTGCCTCCATTACCTTTCAAAGAGAGACTGCTCTGGGCATGGAAGTAGAAGCTGCCAGAGAGGCCAGAGAAATGCCCTGAAGGGTCTCCCTCTAGGAGGTAGCTCCTCAGCTTGATAAAACACTTGGAAAGAGCTATTTGGGGTTAGAAAAGAGACTGAAGCAAAATTAACTATCTCTCCCTGTGCTACCTTTCTCTTTGACTTATGCACGTTATTCCAAGATCCTGGGAAGATGAAGCAAAGGCAGAGTTGGCTCTGCATTTGTTCAACAGTCTGGAAAGAGAAAAGGGGAAGGAGGTGTCTAGAGAATAACTGGGGAAAGAACTGGAAGAACCTTGTGAAGTAGAGACTTGCAGGGAGGCACAGGTTCAAATCCTGGTTGTGCTACATATGAATTATGTGACCTTAGGAACATTAACTCAGCTTCTATTTCCTCATCTATAAAATGGAGTAGCTACTTTGTAGAATGCCTTGTGGGTCAGCTAAGATAATATACTTAAGACAGTTAGCACATGTCAACAATGAGTATTTATTATGATGATCTGAGATAGCATCCCTGCTCTAGATGAGAGGGTATCAGTAGATTTACTGGGAAGCTGGACCAGGTGTGACAGGCACCCTGAGGCACTATGCAAGGATTTCCTGCTTTCACAGCTACCAATTCTGCTGTCACTTTGGAAACCTTAAGAAAGCAAGAAGAGTCTCCTCTTTGGCCTATGGTTTGGGGTCATTGCTCTAGCCCCAGACCATCACAAATGAACTCACACATAAACCTTTCAGTAAAAAGCATCTTCTAAAGATGGCTTCTGTCTCCAGCTAAATAGAGAAGGTGCTATCTATGCATTCGGTTGTATGCAAAATGTAAAAGCACATTCCTGGCAAAGGGCATAGAAGACAACTGTATGAAGGAAGAGTTGCTGTGGGAGAGAAGTTTGATGACAGAAAGACAGGGGGAGCTGGTCTGGAGTGCTTAACCCCTAGGGAGTGCGGTGCTCAGACCTGTTACTGAGAAGAGTTAGAGCAGTTTGAGACTTTGCCTGCTGTCTTCCCTCTTCCTCCTCAAAACTTGCTTCAACAACAATTGTTGACACTTAAGTCAGAATTTAAGCTAATACGTTATTGCCCTCAGGTCACTTGCATATGTACTCCTTGGTGTTTTCTTTTGTTTTTATTTTTCCATGAAAATTGATCAACTATTAAAGACAGATTAAGGTAGCAGGTGGGGAAAGTATTTAAAGACAGAAGGTGTTCCCTCATTGAATCATACCCTATGGTGATAGGGTGTGTCTGACCTGAGACCAAAGGAAGGTAGAGCCAGATGCCTAAAATCAGAGGAGGCCGTTGCTGAGTATATATCGAATGGATTATAGAACATTAAGTTATAAAGATACATGCACACGTATGTTCATTGTGGCACTGTTTACAATAGCAAAGACATGGAACCAACCCAAATGCCCATCATCGATAGACTGGATAAAGAAAATGTGGCACATATACACCATAGAATACTATCCAGTCATTAAAAAGGATGAGTTTGTGTCCTTTGCAGGGACATGGATGAAGCTGGAAACCATCATTCTCAGCAAACTGACACAAGAACAGAAAACCAAACACTGCATGTTCTCACTCATAAGTGGGTGTTGAACAATGAGAACACATGGACACAGGGAGGGCAACATCACACACAGGGGCCTGTTGGGGGGTGAGGGGGGACTAGGGGAGGAAAACAGGGAATGGGGGGATTGGGGAGGGCTAACATTAGGAGAAATACCTAATATGGATGACAGTTGATGGGTACAGCAAACCACCATGGCATGTGTATGCCTATGTAATAAATCTGCACATGTACCCCAGAACTTAAAGTGTAATAAAAAAAAATAAATAAAATAAATAAAAATAAATTTTAAAAAAGGCATACAGAAAGAAAAAAAAATGAGAGAAGGCACCTCCATTACCACATCGAAGCCTATAAAGAGAGGAAATAGTGAGGTGGCTGTGGGGGAAGATTGGAGAGCTCAGGCAGTCTCCATCCCCGTTCCTAATCATCGCTTTTCTCTTAATCTAGCATATTCTCTTTCTTTGTGTTTCTTGCCCAATTTTCTAATCACTGGCTTTAAAGTTATCTTATAAATACAGTCATCTCTAGGTATCCATGGCAATTGTTTCCAAGACCCCAAAGCCCACCACGGGACACCAAAATCCTCAGATGCAAGCTTAAGTCCTTGATATAAAATGGTATCGTATTTTCATATTATGAATGCAACCCACCCATTTACTTTAAATCATCTCTGGATTACTTATAATAACTAACACAATATAAATAACATGTAAATAGTTGTTACACCGTATTGTTTAGACAATGATGGCAAGGAAAACAGTCTGTAGTGTTGAGATGCAATTTTTAAAAAAATATTTCCGATCCATGGCTGGTTGAATCCACAGATGCAGAACCTGTGTATACAAAGAGCCGACTGTATTTTTCAAAGCTCATTAGGCAGCAGCACCTTCTCCCTACCCACTGAGTGAGCACCAGGCTGACGTTTTCCAGCATTTCCACACTCACTGCCGTGCCCACCTCCACCCTCCTCACGCCTAAGCTCAGAACTGGCATCTCTCTCAGCAAGCACGGAGCGGGTCTCTGCAGACCAAGGTCTGCCGGGCAGCCCGATGCGAGACAAAAAGGAAGAGGAAACAGGGCCTGCCCAATTTCTTCTGGAGCTTCCCATCTAATTAATGAACTCTACAGGTAGCCTAGAGAAGCAGAAAATTGAAAGAAAACTAACGGTAGAAAAGATAAAAACACCACTTAGTATTTACATAGCACTTTGTATTTCCCACATTTCTTTTCTTGTTTTCACATCTGTATTAGTTTTCTAAAGCTGCTATAACAAAGTACCGCAAACTGGGTGGCTTAAAACAACAGGAGTTTATTCTCTCACAATTCTGGAGGCTAGAAGTCCAGGGTCAAGGTATCAGCAAGGCCATGCTCCCTTTAAAGACTCCAGGGAAGACTCCTGCCCAGCTTCCTCCTAGCTTCGGGCGGCTCCCAGCAGTCACTGGCACTTCTCTGCTCACAGCTGCGTCACTCCAATCTCTGACTCTGTTATTACATGGTCTTCACGGCGTGAAACTCTGCGTGTTCAACTCTTCCTATAAGGCCACGAGCCATTGGATTTAGGGCCCACCCTAATCCAGTAGGACTTCACTTTAACTAATTACATGTGCAGAGACCCTCTTTCCAAATAAAGTTATATTCTGAGGTTCAGGGTAATCAGATATGTTCAGGAAAACTTCTCAAACCACTACAGTATTACTGCTAGCAGTCTTGTCTTCTAAGTAGCCCTTCTTAGGCAGGTATTCAGCTGTGATCATAGAGGTTTACCAACCGTTCACCTCCTTGCTCTCACCTCTGCTGCCACCTGCTCAATGGTAGAAATTTCCTCCCATCCTTGCTGATCCTATTTAATGATATTTACTGTAGATTGTGTCTTTTAGGCTAGGCTTTCCCAAAAGCAGATCCTAAAACAAAGATTTGACTGCAAGTAGTTTATTTGGGAGGAGATCTCAGGAAGCACCAAGATGGGACTGAGGGATGGAAGACAGGAAGTCAACACAGGTTTGCTATGGGAAATTGGGGCTCAGTTCCACTGGGATCCTCTGGGAGACTGTGCAGAACAGCCTCAGAGTTGTTCCAGTGGAGGGGTAAAGATGTCAGGGTATTTACCCCCAAACTCCCACCTGTCATTAATTGAAGACTTCTTCCAGGAGCATTAACTTCTTGCCCTTCAAACCTGGACTGTGCACAGGCTGAGCATGCTCCTGCCTCCAAAGAAACCCAGAAGACGAAGAGAGTCACAGATGCTTCTGAAATGGGAAATTTTCCTTGACCCCTTCGCAGACCCTGCAGCAGGGGTGCCTAGTTTCCTCAGCCCACAGCTCTCAACCCCTCGCCTGATGGGGAACACACAGATGAGTGGGTGCAGGAACCAAAGCAAATTCCATGAGGCCCCACGGCACGTCTAGGAGGTGTCTGCAACCCCTGAAGCCCCAGAAGGCATGTGTTACAGTGCTCTTTCGGCTTTCCGGTCCATGGACAGATTAGCTAAAATACCTGGAGTGCAGTGGCATGATCTCAGCTCATTGGAACCTCTGCCTCCCAGGTTCAAACAATTCTCCTGACTCAGCCTCCCAAGCTGGGACTACCGGTGTGTGGCGCCATGCCTGATGCTTTTTTTATTTTTAGTAGAGATGGGGTTTCACTGTGTTGGCCAGGTTGGTCTCAAACTCCTGACTTCAGGCGATCTGCCCACCTCAGACTCCCAGAGTGTTGAGATTATAGGTGTGAGCCACCACCCCTGGCCAAATCCTTCTTGCCTGGGGACTAGATTGCCTTTGTACGACTAACAAATCAGCCAAAAGCTTAGAAATGATGGGTTCAGACTCATATAGCTTGAGGCTACAAGATTCTGACCCTTCCCAAATTACTCCTGGAGATAATATCACTATTGTAAGCCTAAGATCAGTGCTTGAGACCCTGCACTTGATGGATCAGCTAGCATCACCCAGATCGATAAACTGGCTCATCTGATCTTGTGCCCGCCCCCACCCAGGAACTGACTCAGCTCAAGAAGACAGCTTTGACTCCCTCTGATTTCATCTCTGACCTGACCAGTCAGCCCTCCTGACTCATTGGCTGCCCCACCGACCAAGTTATCCTCAAAAATTCTGATCCCTGGCCGGGCGCGGTGGTTCAAGCCTGTAATCCCACCACTTTGGGAGGCCGAGGTGGGTGGATCACGAGGTCAAGAGGTCGAGACCATCCTGGTCAACATGGTGAAACCCCGTCTCTACTAAAAATACAAAAAATTAGCTGGGCATGGTGGTGCGTGCCTGTAATCCCAGCTACTCAGGAGGCTGAGGCAGGAGAATTGCCTGAACCCAGGAGGCGGAGGTTGCGGTGAGCCGAGATGGCGCCATTGCACTCCAGCCTGGGTAAGGAGAGCGAAACTCCATCTCACAAAAAAAAAAAAAAAAAAATTCTGATCGCTGAAAGTTCAGAGAGACTGACTTGAGTAATAATAAAACTCCAGTCTCCTGTACAGCCAGCTATGCATGAATTACTCTCTCTCTCTATTGCAATTCCCCTGTCTTGATAAATGGGCTCTGTCTAGGCGACGGGCAAAGTAAACCCACTGGGTGGTTACACAGGCACTGACAATATCTGCTACAACTAGGATGACACTTGTCTCTGTGGGCTTACTAAGTTCTTCTTCCATAGTAGGTGCTCAATAAATATTTGTTGAATTGGTACAGGCCACTTGAATAAAGGAATAAAGAACAAAGATTATTCATTCACTCATTTAACAAAGATTTATTAAGCATTTACCAAATCCATGCACAGTGCAAGACCTAAGATGCCAGCCCTGTATAATTTTGGGCTTGGTACAAAATTATTACCCTCAACAACCAATCAACCAATCCTGGCCTTCACCCATTACACCATTACAATCAGCCAATAACCTTGAGGTCTTTCCAAGAACCGCCTGGCTGAATTAGCAAGAGCAAACCTCTGTGTTATTCTGTGGTGAACATTTTTTGCAGTGCTTGGGGATAAGATTAACCTCCTATGCACTCTTTTTAAGCTCTTATTCTTCCCAGTTCTCAGATTACAAAGAAAATAAGTCCCTTATGGGGTCATCTGGACCAGCTGAAACAAATAATTCCCAAATATTTGCTGACCTTTGCCCTGGATTTTTACCACTTTAGGAAATTAACTTGGAGAATCAGAGCCTCACTACTGAATAGAGAGTAAAGAAAATATTGGTATTCTTTTAAGACCCTTTCCTTCCGTCTTTCCTACCCCTGAACCATCTCAGACCAGTCAAACTTAATGCTGTTTTTAAATGAGATGTCCCATTGCAGAAACTCTTCCCCTCACCTTGATTTCTATCCCAGAACAAATTATTCTCTCAAGCTCTCAGAAACACAGTTTTCTTCTTTCTGTTGTCTTTCTGTTGTCAGCCAAGCCCACAGTGCAGACAATTCCAGAAACACCCCCTTCCCAATACCAGAGCACTCTAGTGAGCAACATTTCCCCAGGGCAGGCTTGTCAGAGACCAGAGCAGACTGCAGGGCAATGGTTCCTGTCTCACGTCAAACTCTGGCTTCTGTCCCTGCATACTGAGGAGCTCCCTGTCTCCCTGACTGGCTCAATCCCTTGATGTGCGCTTTTAATATTCATCTCCTTCTCCCTCTCTTGATGTGAATTAAAAGAGCAACTTGCAAGGAAAACAAGAGGAAAATAACAGATTGCTGCTGCTCATTAAAGCTTCAGCTCAATACAGTTTGATAAGAGCCAGAAGACTGGCTCCCCCTCCCAATCGAGGGTGGAGGAGTTGGGGGCATGATAATCGCAGTACCTTGGATATGCTCTGGCCTCAAGGGATATTACAGATGGAAATGCATTTTTCTTCCTGAATCTTTACTGTCTGGTGAAACCCCAGAGTTTAAGCTTATCTCTTTCATTTTCCTGACATATCATCTTAGAGAATTCACTTCACTGTTTTGAGCTTCATTTAGTTTTTCTGCCTGAAAATGGAAAAAAGATTAATAGCCTCCTAAGTGAACTGTGTAATGCTAAATAAATGAACAAATATGAAAGCATTTTGGAAGAATTATCTTCTCTCTCTCTTTCACTTTCTCTTTCTTTCCATCAGTATCTTAACCTGCTTGAACAGCTTCTTAAAATCTTAAAATAATGAAGTCTTTCTCCAATCACCGGTCTTACTTTAGCTACAGCACTATTTCTTTTCTCCCCTTTGAAGTGAAACCTCATAAAACGTTGTCTATATTTGTTACCTTCATTTCCTCCTTCCACCCGCACTCTTCAACCCACTCCAATCTGGCTTCCACCCCATCACTCCCCTGAAACTGTTCTCACTATGACCACCAATGACCCTGTTGTCAAATTCAAGTAATATAATTTTAGTTATTATGTATCTTGACCCTTTTTTCACCAGCTGGTGACTCTTTCCTCCTGTATCTAAACAATTCTCTTTCCTTGGTAGCCAAACATCACTATCTCTAGGTTATTCTCCTACCTCTCTGGCTAATCCTTCTTAGGCAACTTCGGCTGTTTCTCATTAAATGTCAGTGTTTCCAGCCACCCTTCTCATTATAGATTTCTTTAGGAATTTGATTTATGCTCAAAACTTTATCTCCCATCTGTGTATGAATAAATTCCAAGTCTACATCTCCAGCTTAAATCTGTCTCCAGAGGTTTAGACCCATTTATCTAGCTGTTTACTGAATACCCCACAGATAATGACACCCCCCACCTTCCTTTTCAAAGAATTCAGTGTCTCCCTTTGACCATCAGGATAAAGTTTGAACTCATGAGTGTGGTATCCAAGACCTTTCTCACTCTATGTCTCTGCACTTCACCCTCCAGCTCCATGTTCCCCCGACTCTGCACCTGCAGTTCCCACACAGACTCTTGCGTCCGAGTCATTGCACATCTTCCTTCTCCAAGGAATATTTTTTTTTCTCTATGCCTTATTTTCATGGTCTGACAAAC
This sequence comes from Saimiri boliviensis, assembly GCF_048565385.1. Taxonomy (NCBI): domain Eukaryota; kingdom Metazoa; phylum Chordata; class Mammalia; order Primates; family Cebidae; genus Saimiri; species Saimiri boliviensis. The sequence goes on from NC_133459.1 coordinate 100,883,538, forward strand.
GATGATCTGTCCTTCAAAACTCAGCATAGATATCACCTTTTCTGGGAATTCTTCACAGTTGGGTTTGGGCCCCCCCCACCCTGAGTGCTCCTCGGCATCCTGTGGGTGCCACCTCCTAACATTCATCACATGGCACTGTGGTCATCTATTGACTTGTGTGTCCCCCACCAGACTGAAAAGTCGCTGAGGGCAGTGACTGTACCCTCGTCTTTAGTATCAGCTCCAGTGTCCGACATGAAATAGATCCTTTTATAAACACTTACTCAAATAAAGAGTGTGTGGTATGCTGAGGGATTATAATAATCACTACATAAAAAATAGGTAAAGACTCAATTTTCCCTATTTGGATGAAAGAAAGATTATGGCACTAGAAACTTAAAAGGCATTTACAGCAGCACTCCCACCTTACTGAATCTAAGTAGACACCAGACACCAGTGGTTATTTTCACAGTCACAGAGCACAGGCTTGGTGATTTTTTTCTATCCTAAAGCCCACGTCCCTCTTAATATGCTATTTCCACCCTCCTCCCCCAGCAAAATATTATACATATATACATACATGCACATGCATAGATATAATAGTTTCACTGCATTGGAAAGCTAAAGGAGAGGTGTTAATACTAGATATGTCTGGGTGGATAGGATTATCAGACTTTTTAACACTCTTTTTGCTTGCCTTTTTATTTTTATATTGAGCATGCATTCTTTTTAATAAGAAGAAACAGCAAAAGTAACTTCATTTGGGGATCACAATCTGTAGTAACATGAGGTCGAACTGATAAACATCACTGAGCAATGATACTTTCAAGTGGAGATTACAATTGGGACACGGAGAACAGTGTGAACCAAGAGAAGAGAAGAGAAGTTTTAATTTAATTCAACCCACAGGCATTGATCACCTGCCAGCCACAAGATGTTGATCTAGATGCTGCAATGAATAAAGGCATGAATAAGGCATGGAGCCCAACCCCAGCAGGGGGAGAAAAGTGTTGGGAAAGCTTTTATTCATTGAGTGCTGGGACATGGAAGTAGTACGTAGAGGCTTTGCCTGTGCTGTTTCTCATAATCCTCACAACGATCCTGTGAGATAAGCATCACAATCCTGTTTTTGTAGATGGGGAAATTGAGGCACAGAAAGGTTTACTGACAGATCCCAAAATCACAGTTAACAAACCAGGATTTAAACCTACATATTTCTGATTTCATCCCCTTTGCACCACACAAAACTGGGTTTGTGAAGTATCTCTCAAGGAAGGTGTGAGCACAGTGGGGTTTCTATTAGTGGTTCAGGGAAGCCTTTCTGGAAACCCCATGTGGGCTCGGCTTCAAAAACAGGGTGTGAATGTGGGAGAAGAGCTATACCATGAGCCTCAGGGAGAGGCAGTATCCTTTGGGAAGATTATGCTGGCGGCATATCACAGCCTGGATGGGGTCCAGGAGTCAAGTGGGAGTGGCAGGGTCTCCTGAGCCTATCACGGGGAAGTGGGAGCAGAGCAGTGGGCACACTATGACTGGAAACCAGGAGTTGAAAGGCTGAGAAGGCAGGTGGGTGGGGAGCAGGAGCCAGAGGCGAGCACTGCAAGAGCATGGTCACCGATGAAGAACACGACAGGACAAGAAGGAAGTAGCTCTGGTGCCAGCAGTGATCTGCCGTGGTGAGGGCCTTTCAGAAGGTCCACGTTCTGACCAGCCTGCTCTCACCGGGACTTGCAGCCTGGCATATGATGGGAAGAACATTCCAATCAGAAGGAAGTCAGTGAAAAAGGATATGACAACTTGAAGCAGTTCATGGTTAATAAAAGCAGAGCTATTGGGCGTGGTGAGATGTTGAAGAATTATCAGCAGAAAGAACATTGTTTTCTGGGAGTTATCATTTTCTTAACTCTCTACCCACGGTCATTGTTACCAATGCTGAGGGGCCAGCAAGTGTGTGTGGGTGACAATGAAGACATGTGTCTTCCCTGCTCCTGTGGTTCCAAGACTGTTTATTGACCCTGGTCATACAAATACAAGCAACCGCCTCACCCAGGGCCAGCAACATAATTTGCAGGGCCCAATGCAAAATGAAAACATTGATCCCCTTGTTCAAAAACCAGAGGGAAATAGGGCCATTAAGGTTTATCGAAACGTAAACATTTTTCTTTCTTTCATAATTTTTCTTTTGACTAGTCATGATACTTTTAATTTGATATTCAATGTCATTTTAAGTAACGAAAAATTTAAAATTTAATTATCAGTATGAATTTTATCATTCTTTATATTGTGTAATGTTAGTTGTAAATGAAAATAAGCGCATTCGACTCGTGGAATCACTGAAATTACACAATTCATATTTCCCAGCTCTTACTTGCATATATATTTTGTTCTTATCAGCAGTGGGAACGCTGCACAAAACTAACTCAGCTGTTTTCATTTTACTTCTTGATAATGTTTATGTTCCATCAATACTCTTGACCTTCAGCTTACTGATGAGTCAGGAAGGGCTGAAAGGAAAAGGGACTGTGGGTTGTCCTGCCTTTCCCTTTTCTTCTGTGTCATCATTTCACTATAAGTGGTTGGTTAATACAGGGAAGTAATGAGTAGGAAGCACAGGACAGTGTTCCTTGCTCGCTCACGTTTCTTAGAAAGCCATTGCTTTCTTACTACGTGAAGCAATCTCTGGTTTGAATGGAAAGCATGGCCCTTCGTGCTGTCAGCATCCCTGATTACTCAATTATATATGTAACACACTTAACCTTGCACCGTTTTCAGTCTCATGGAACTCCCACGCGCTGTGGTTCCACCAAAATTCTGCGTTTGTGGGACATGGCAAAAGCTATATGCCAACAGGGCAGCAAGGAACAACTGCGTGAGTCCATCTGTTCCAGTCTGTGTCCCCTGCTCCTGGGCTTGTCCCTCTTCCTGGAGCATGTTGTTGGTTCTCATCTCTGACTCCCTCCTCAACCTCACAGGATCCATCAGTTGGGTCAGCCTTCCCCTCACCTCAGACATACCACCTCCCAGGCAGGGCAGGAGAGCTTAGACACCAGAGCTCAGCATTCATTCAGAATACACACACACACCCCACACACACACCACACCCAACACACACACCACACACATCACACCCTACACATCTCACTCTCCACACATACTGCATCCGACACACACACCCTGCACCCTCCACAGCATGTACACACACACCCCACACACTGCACCCTCCACACACCCCACACACATCAGACCTTACACACACATCTCACTCTCCACACATACTGCATCCGACACACGCACCCCTCACCCTCCACACCATGTACACACACACCCCACACACACACCGCACCCAACACACAGCCCACACACATCACACCCTACACACACATCTCACTCTCCACACATACTGCATCCAACACACACCCCGCACCCCCCACACCATGTACACATACACCTCACACACTGCACCCTACACACACCTTACTTTCCACACACACTGTATCCTAAACACACACCACATCCCCACACCAAGTACACATACGCACACTACACACACCGTACTCTACACACACACAGCTCACACACCTCATACCCTACACACACACCTCACTCTCCACACATCTCATCCTACACATACACATGCATCTCATGCTGCACTTTCCACACATACGCCCCCCCACACACCACAGCCTACACACACACACACACACACACACACACACCACACCATATGCCATTTGAATGTCCTTCCATTCTCATCACTTTACTGAATACCATATTGTAAATCCAACAATTGTTTACATCTCATTCCTTGATCACCTTGCAGCAATTGCTGCTGTTAGCTAGTCTTTTGTTCCTCAAAACTCTCTTCTTTGGCATCCAATATACGGAACTATCCTTGTTCTCCCGTGTCTGTAGGAGCATTTCTGAATAAATCTTAACTCCTCTGCTCCTGGCCACGGGTTTCCCTCAAGACTCAGGCCTTAGCCGTCAACTCTCTTCCCACCCTCTTAATTCCTGTCCTTCTCAGCCCCTGGCTGACAGCCCCCAGATCTGTGTCTTTCTACCAGCTCCACTGCCTTCCAAGATCAGTCTATTAGCATCAGCCTCAAGCACTGTCCCTCTCTGGGTCTAAGTTTCCTAACTGTGAAATGAAAGTTAGAACTGAATGGTTTCATGCTAGACCTCAAACTTAAACTCTTCCTTCTGATTGCCCTAATTCATTGAAACCTTAAGCTGAAAACCCCAATATTCACCCAGTTCACTTTCATGGCTCTTACTGTCCAAGAAAATTCAGTTGAGGCAGGCTTCTTTTACATCAGGATCTAAGACCACAGCTTTCTCATCTTGGGTCCTTGGCAAAGGTTTGACTCTTCAGAACAAAGAACACCTGACAAGGTCACGGCACACATTCTAGTAGGCAAATTACAGGCCTGTAGCTTAACCAATTTGCCTTGACTACAGCTGAAACAGTGGGTCTATGTTTATATATTTGTTTGTTACTGTTCTCACATATTTGTTCCCCAAGGATTAGCTGATTTACTCAGCCCCAGTCTTCACAAGGCTTAATTTTTTCCTGGTAAGCACCACACTGCAGCCCACTGGAACTTTTTCATGATGCACTGCCTTTTCCTAAACCTGAACTGACCACCACTTTTTTACCCACCAGAACCTACAGCAACCGAAAGAGATTTCCTGGTTTGTGGAGTTGTCAACAGACTGACAAGCCAACCAGACCGTAAAACCAACAAGTAGGAATCTTAGCTTTTTATTTAATTACCACAATTTTTTTTTAATCTAGAGGAAAGGCATGGGGAATGCGTTTAACATTTAGTTCTAAATTGGGGAGGGTAGCTTATTTTTTTCAAAATTATAGTCAGGTTCAAACTATGAATCATCAAGGGCTGACGAATTCTCTCAAAGCTTCTCTTTTACCTTCTGTGTCCAGCTGGCCACACAGGCCTGCCTGGTGACCCACACTTCAAACTGTCTCTCATATGCCTGTTCTTTCCATTCTCAGAGTATCCCACCAGGTCGCTGTCACAGTCCCCTGACTGGTCTCCTGTCTCTGTCCCTCCTCTGACCCACCATGCAGACCCCTGCCAGACAATCTTCCTCAGACATTGCTTGCCGTGGGTCCCATCCCCACTCCAGCGTTCTCACTGGTTGACTCCCCAGGTGTCCAGAACTGAGTCCACTCTCTGCCAATGGCCATAGTAGGGACAGAGTAAAGTAGGGGGAAAGCATGAGTTTGGCAATTCTCAAGCTCCCACTTGCCAGTTACATGACTTTGGAATACTTCAACTCTTGGAATCTGTTTTCTAAAAGAGAATGATGTTATATAACCCCTAGGGTTGAGGGGGATGATTACATGGGATCATATACATAGAGCGTGTATATATATATGTATATATATGTCAGTGCACAGTGTTTCTAAAGCATTTAGTTGGAGTTTCAACAGTATGAGTTCTTCCTGTTGCCTGCCCTCTCCAAGCTCTCATCCTGATGCCAGAGGGTGATTTGCCTTGTATGGCTCTTAAAATCTTTCATGTAGATTCATCTCATGCCCACAGCCAGATAGAGGCTTTTGAAAGTTGAGGCCATGATTCATAGTTCTTTGATGTCTCTGTGAAAGCATACACAAGAAGCCCAACCAATAATCATGTAATCAAAACAAAGCCTGCAGGTGTGCTATCAGTGCGTTCAGGCATGAGGGTGTGTCTGGGGAGCTTCCCTCTTTGGAAAGGGTTTTTCTGAGGCTGGTGTTAGGATGAGTTTATACTTCCTAAGTACTTGCTGAGCAGCCTTGAGTGGCAGAAGCATGGGATGGGGCTGTGAGGAGGGAATGTGAGCCTGGATGAAACACTTGTTTCTACATGCTCTGTTGTCTTTCTCTTAATTTCAGGGCCCTTATCTGATTAGGCGCTCCCAAAATGAGCCATATCTCTTTTTCTGTCCCTCCTCTCAGTCCCTCCGCCACACCCAGGAAGCACTTTGGCCGTGCATTACTTGGGAAGAAGAGTCTATGCTGTGTGACATGATACGTAATTAACAGGAACCCTGGAGTAATAGCAACCCTCCCACTTGTAACCCACATACATGCCTGTCTTTCAGAAGGTGGTGAGGTATGGTGGAAGGATACTGACTTCTGATGAGGGCTACCATTCTAATCCCCACTTTCACTGCCTGGCTGGCTTCAAGTTCATTCCCACTTAACTGTTGTGTCAAGGCACTGCTTAAAACATAAGGCCCAGTCAGTAAAAAACAGCATCCATGCCACAAGGTTAAATAGAGGCAACCTACAGAGGAGTCAGTAGCACCGGTTATAGAAGATCTGAAAGAGCAAATGGGAGGGTGAAGCAACCCTAAGATTAGCAACTCCAGGAAGCTGCTCTGCCCTAGAGCTGGAGATAGATGGAAGGGTTGCATTCTTTAGGCTTGGGCAATGCCATACAAGGGGAGCTGGAACCAAGGCAAAGACTGCCCAGGTTGGGCTGGGGCCACAGAAGAGATGCTCTTAAGATGCTGCTCCCTGGCTTCCCTAATTCTCTTCATCTCCAGTCTTCTGCCAGTGCCTCTCATTCACCTAGAAGCCAGAGGTAACGGTACATTTTGCACATCTGTACAAAGCATTGGTATTTGCTTGCTTACACCCCCACCCCATTGTTTCCAGCAGCCCCTGCAAGCTACCCCCATAAGCAATCTAATGTTAAAAAATGCTTTCTGCTCAAGTTCATTGTTAAAACAAATCTGCTAACTGCTTTTTCCAATCAAAGCGTCGCCCTTCCCTTAAGTTCCTCCACAGAAATTCTTGAGGTGGTTCCATCACTGCCATCTCCAGCCTCACTCTACTGTCTGTGAAGTAAGGAGGGCGATGACGCCTCGGGACTCTGTGATTTGACCTCCTCCCCAGACTTCTGCTGGCTCAGCTGTCACAGCCTGGCTCTGGCAAAACCTCAGAACTCAATTGCCATGTGAAGCTGGACTTGGCCAGTCAATCATTTTTCATGCAACTATTGAAGGTCACAGAAGTTGGAGGTTTTCAATTATGAGCAGGCTGGGTGTGACGATACAGGGGAGCTGCCAGGAAATGACAAGTGGTTGGCACAGCCTTTCCAGGCTGGGGCACATCTCAGTTGTAGTAATAAATGCACTCAGCCTCTTTGGTTGGCACCAACATGTCAGCCTTTGATAAAGAGCTCACCAAACATTTTACTAATATGAACAAGGATAAACAGGATAGGATATCACCTCCATTTAAAACACACACCTGGGAGTAATCTGAACAGACAAGGTGAGGAAGGAGGCCCTGAAGGACATGCATTGCCCGTGTGTCCTTCCTGCTGTCTCATTCGAGTCTTCCCTCCTGTTCACTCAATTTCTCTAAAGTAATCAGTCCTGTTTGTCTCAGCTAGAAGGGATTTCATAGAGAATGGATGACAGGGAGAAGACGGATGAATTTATCGTCCTCAAACCCAGAACAGGCACAAGGGAGTGATTCAGCTGGGAACAGACTGTGGTAGTTTTGAAAGCCATTTGGAGAAGTTTGGGCAAGTTTCTGAGAACAGAGGAGCCATCAGGTGCTTTTGAAAAGGGGAGTCGCGTGATAATAGTAGTAGTATTTTAAGAAGGGAAACCCAGCAGCTCTGTGTTACTGGGTAGACTGTAGGTGCTGGAGGTGGAGAGGGCAGAGGCACAAGGACCCTCAGGAAGGCACTTTAGAAATTCAGCCAGGTGGTGAAGAAGCATGGGAAACGGATGGGGTGTGGAGGAAATGTCTGATGGGAGGAGCCGGTTGGTTTAGACTGATCATAAGCTCTTAGGAGATGCTCACACAAGGCACTGGACTAGAGTAAGAAGCCTGTACTATAGCAAGACTTAGTCTCAAAAGGGACAGCTGATGTGATGAGCTTCTTAATGAAGGGATAATAGGGATAAAAAAATTTAACATGGTCCAGGACTCAGCAAGAGAGTAGGAAGTATCCCCAGGCCCTGTGCTTCCAATGCTGATAACTTCAAGTTCTGAACAATCCCTAAAGATCATTTTTCACCCCCAGTCTCTACCCCTTTGCCATTCACCTCAAGATTTGAGCCAAACCAATACTTGGGACTGGCATTTTTGTTTATGGGGAGAGATACTGGACAGAGTGAGATACTCCACTTGCTCCTCACAAGATTAAGAAAGGGATTCTCCTTGGAGCAGTCCACCTACCTGGTCAGGTGATCGAAGGAAGTAGGATAGCCAGTTTCTTGAGAAGCCACAAAGTAGAATGGACACCAATGAGGCTGACTTGCCTTCATGGCGCTTCTCTGAGGGGAGAGGGAGGTGCTGTGCAGATGCTAACAGCCACCAGGGCAACGGCCTGCATCCTCCCTTTCCCCAGCTGAAATATTGTGAGTCACTGATCATATCTCTGAGTAATCTGACATTTTAAGAATAAGAGAGAGAGAATTTTAAGCTTATGGGAAAAGAAGAACCCAATCAGATTAAAACCCAAACCCCTCCAGAGGGAACAGCACATAAAGGGATCAAACAGCGCTGGAGACTCAAGGCTGCGGCTGCTGCCAGGCAGGGTAAAGGACCCACTCAAAACGTTGGGTTTCACATTTTTATTTAGGGTGGTTTTTCATGCTATCACTGCGTGGATCACAGTGTGGATTTAGACTGTACAGGAAAAGGCGGCCTTGCCAGGATTTTGTGGAAGAAAGAAGACCAGTGCTGATCTACTGGTATAGATGAGTGCTACCCACACTAAGCAATCTGCAGACACCCCTGCCTGATCTGGCCCCTCTGTGTTCCCAGAATATCCTTCCCCTTCATTCTTTTCTCTCACAGGCAAATTCGCACTCATCATTCAGTATCCCTCCCTGGAGTCAGAATGCCTGATTTCAAACCTAAGCTCCATTTGTTTACATGTCTGACTCCCAAGCCAAACTTCGAACCCCTTGAAAGGAGAGAACTACATCATAGTCTTCTTTAAATCCCTGTACCCAGCACAGGGCCCGACACCTAGGACTTTCTCAGGGAACACCTGATAAATGCACAACTAGGAAGCTAAGAGCATCACTTCTGCAACTGAGCTGTCCTGATAATACCACATACTGACTGTGTGACCTTGGGCAACTTTCTTAATTTCTTTGTTCCTCCTCCATTTCTTCATCTTGAAAAAGGGGATAATAACAATATCTCATATGGCTGATGTGATGATGAAAGGAGTTCATATATGTATAATATTTACAACATTATACATTGGCACAGAGATAGTACTCAATAAAAGTTAGCTATTATTATTGCCACTATCACTGGCACCTCACATGAATTATTAGCCATCTTTTTTTTTTTTTGAGACGGAGTTTTGCTCTTGTTACCCAGGCTGGAGTGCCATGGCGTGATCTCGGCTCACCGTAACCTCCGCTTCCTGGGTTCAGGCAATTCTCCTGCCTCAGCCTCCTGAGTAGCTGGGATTACAGGCACGCGCCACCATGCCCAGCTAATTTTTTTTGTATTTTTAGTAGAGACGGGGTTTCACCATGTTGAGCAGGATGGTCTCGATCTCTTGACCTTGTGATCCACCCACCTCGGTCTCCCAAAGTGCTGGGATTACAGGCTTGAGCCACCGTGCCCGGCCCTAGCCATCTTTTTTTTTAAAGCGCTACACATTAAACATAATGGGTTATTTAATAATTCCTCTTCAATGCCATGGCTTGCGAGGAATTTCTGATTAAATGTACTAATGATCACACAAACAAATTATAATTCAGGATTTCCTGCACTAATTTGGCCCAGACATAAGATGAGCCCTAGAGAGCCAAATTGGCTCATTTATTTCTGCTCTAAGACAGCCCCATAGTGAAGGGGAATCATTCACCAAGAGGCGCCATCACCAAGGGAATTTGTTTTTGAACAACAATGATTGGGCTATATTTCAACCTCAGCTTCAGGTGATACATTTTCATTTTGTCTCAGTCTGAAGAAAAAAAGATTTTTGAAAAAAAAATCATGCAAGAAGTGGTAGAAAATAAGCATTATAGGATATGTGGAAAGTCAGTGCCCACTAGAACTGAGAGGTAAAGCACCAGACCTAGCTTATGGCCAAATCATTGCAACCAACAGTCTTTTGTTCTGGGAGTTTAGAGCCAAGGTTTCAAGGAAACCTCACTTTCTCCAGAATAAGATAACCTGACCTATGCGAAGCTTCCAGCTGTGCACATGTATAAAAGCATCTCAAGGTCAGAAAGTGGGATTTTAACTTCTCAGTGTCTTCTGTTGAAACAGCAATAGTAACTACCATTTATAGAGTGTTTAAGACATGCCAAACATTATGCTAAGCAGTGAACATTGATCACCTCATTTTCTCTTCACAAAAACCATATAAGGAAGAGTCCAAGCTCTGTTTTACAGATGAGTCAACAGATGCGCAGTGACTTAACCTTGCGCACACAACCAATTAGGCTCTGAACTCAGAGTATACTTTATAGAATAGTAGGCATGCTTGCAGCCTACACTTGATACCTTCTATAGGACATACTGTATAAGCAACAGCCACTACCCAGCCTCAGCTGGAAAGACATGGCTGGTTGGGTGGATGGATGGATGGATAGATGGATGGATGGACAAGGCTGCCCTAGAAGAAAATCTAGAATTTATCCCTAGGATGTTCCCTTGCTTGGATCTGGACTCCATAAAAAGCCACCTATAGTAAGAGAAGTCTCTGCCTTTTTCCAAGTCTTATTTTAGATGACAAAACAGTACTGCAGCTTGCAGAATCCCCGGGCCTGCCCTGGAATATATCCCTGAGTTCACTAGCTACTCACCCGTCATCCAGAGTTTTACAGGAACATCAGCTTTAGACTGTAAATCCACCTAGCAGTCATGGAGTCCTTCAAATTACAGGCTCTCGAGTCTCTCTTCTCATTGATAATGTGGCTGTCATGTTTAAGAAGGCCACAGAACCCTTATCTCGCTTGCTAGGAGAAGCTATGTTTTGCCTTTGCTTGCTGTGAACAAAAACAATGTCTTTCAAATTCTTTCAAGCTAATCTTTAAAGACAGAATCATAGATAGAGTCTGAGGTGGCCAAACAGAAAGTGGGTCATTAGGACCCAGAAGCCTTGGCTGGAGCTGGATGCACTGACAGATAACCTAATGAGCAAAAGCCATAGGATTCCAGATGAAAAATGAGGACTCACTCCAGTTCTCCTGCCTCCTGCATCATCAGCCGCTGCCAATGGCCCTGTGTGAGGGATGTCCTGCTCCCTTCCCCCTACTGCTGGTGAATAAGCATTTCGTCCATTCAACGTGTTGGAAAGGGGTGGACAAGCCCCCATCTTGCACTGGAAATTCACCAGCTGAAGAACCACCTTTCTATCAGCCCCATCTTCCAGCACTGTGCAGATCTGTTCCTGATTAGATTCCAGCAGCTGGGCACAATCTCTTTCCTCAACACTGAAAACAATTTTGGGGGAGGGAGTATGGGGGAAATAAACAATGGAATTTGCCATGTTAATATTCTCTGCAGCCTGCCAGGCGTGGGATGCATGCTAAGCACTGTGGAAAGCTCATCCACCCACAATCGGGAGGTAAACTTGGGCTCGAAAGGGTGAGAGTGAGCTGGTCTAAAAGAGAAAGCCCCTCAGCTCACAGCCACTGTCTCCTCCCACCACTCTGGTTTCTGAAGCTGGCCTGAGAGGAGGAACAGGTCTTTCCAGCAGGGATCAGGTAATGACTGAGCCCCAAACCTCAGCCTGGGGTATAAGGCAACAGACCAGTGCCACAGAGGAAGGAGGCCCTTTTGGGCTTTTTGAACGACTTAGTAGTATTAACACTGGCTGTTTATTAAATGCCTACTGTGGATCGGGCACTGTATTAAATCCTTCACAAATATTGTTTAATTTTAAGGTTACATTGATTACAAAGTAAATCCATACTCATTATCTTAAAAGTAATATACATGAGAAAAAAATGAAAAACTAAATCCTCTGTAATCCCATCTCCCAAAGATAATCACCATTAACATTTTGCCATGTATATTATACAATATTCCCATGAAGGGTAGAGATTCTTATTCATTTTGTGGCTGGGGAAATTCAGGCCTGCAGAGGTCAAATATCTAGATAAAAGCTACTGCACTAGTAGAGTTGGAATTTGAACTCTGTTTCTTTCATTTGATGACTGTTTATTAAGAACGTAACAGATGTTAAGTGCTGTTCTGAGAAATGGGATGGCCGGTCCTAAAGGAATAAGACAGATAAGGTTTTTGACTCCATGAACCTTTAGTGTAGTGAGAAAACCAATCAATACATAGGCAAGTGATCTCTGAAAGTGACAAGAGCCATGTAGAAACTAAAAATAAGTCAGTGGTCTCTGAAAATGAAAAGAACCATGTAGAAAACAAAAATAAGGCCCTTGCATTATTTTTATTGCAAGTTAACTGACTGTCATGGGGAAAGGCAGTACACCCAGTTAAGTGACTGTCATGGGGAAGGCAGTAACTTGCAATGGTTCAGAGAAGGGTTATTTGAGGAAATAACATTTTCATTTCTTAAACAGTCACTTATATGGTGTTTACTGTATGCTGATCACTATTTTTTTAAACAAATGTTAATGTATTTAAACCTCAAAAAAAAAAAAAACAAACCCTATAATGTAGGGATTATTACCATTCTTATTAGAGATGAGGAAACTGGAACTGAGTAACTTTTCTAAGAGGTAGTGAAGTGATGAAACCCAAGATTTAGATCCAAGGCAGTTTGGCTCCAAAGACTTTCTTGTGGCCATTACTCTCCACTGCCTCTGTTTGAGCTGAGATCTGAATGACAAGGTGCCATCCATGCAAAGATCTGCAGAAAATGCTCAAACAGAAGGGACAGCAGGGGCGAAACCCCGAGTTTGCTCAGCAAGCCTGACGATCAGAAGGAATGCCACTAGTCCTACAAGCCAGCTTGAAGAGGGCCTTTGGATGTTATCTTAAGTGTAATAGGAAGAAATTGGAGGTTTTCATCAGAGAAGTAACTCAATCAAATTTGCATTTTAAAGCCATCCCTTTGCCTATTGAATAGAGAATAGATTTTAGGAGCACAAGTCAGAGAGAATCCACGGACCAGTTAGGGGTTCAGACTGATGATGAAGGTGATTTGTGCTAGGATAGTAGCCAAGGAGATGGAAAGAAATGGAAAATAAAATTGATCTAAAGTTACATTTGTTCCATTTAAAGCTCACTGCCTTAGAGAAAAGCATTTTGGTAAAAATTCTTTGCTAAGCAGGGCAGAATCACCTTGTGGGGTTAGACGGAAGGCATAAAATGGATAGGGCTGGTCTTTTACAAGTCAAGAGCTGGAATCCGTGAGTTTATCACAAAGGCACAGAAAATAATAACATCAAATACTGAGTGAATAGCTAAGGTTTCCTAGCCTCTGTTCTAAGTTCTTTCATATACTAACTCCTGGAATCCCCAAACAGTTCTATGAGTAAGGTGTTTTCATTAATCTCACTTATGGACAGGTGAGTTGTCAATGCCATAAAGATGGTAAATGACAGAGCTAAGCCTTCAACCCAGGTAGGCTGGCTCAAAACCATGGCTGTTAGCCACTACACTAACCTGCTTCTAAGAGATGTTTACCGATCCAACCAACAGTCTAGAGAGCAACCAGGTGGCAGGTAAATACATACCCAGTAATGGCAGCAAGGGCCTTTCATTGTTTTTTTAACAAGAGTAATTTTTGCCTTAAAAAGAACACTAGGGGCTGGGCGCGGTGGCTCAAGCCTGTAATCCCAGCACTTCGGGAGGCCGAGGCGGGCGGATCACGAGGTCGAGAGATCGAGACCATCCTGGTCAACATGGTGAAACCCCGTCTCTACTAAAAATACAAAAAATTAGCTGGGCATGGTGGCGCGTGCCTGTAATCCCAGCTACTCAGGAGGTTGAGGCAGGAGAATTGCCTGAACCCAGGAAGCGGAGGTTGCGGTGAGCCGAGATCGCGCCATTGCACTCCAGCCTGGGCAACAAGAGCGAAACTCCGTCTCAAAAAAAAAAAAAAAAAGAAAACTAGGGTACAAACTGTCCTTTCAGAGCTGGATTTCACACACACAAGAAAATCTCATTTGTGAAGCCAGAGCTCACCTCATCAGTTCTATATCCAGTTTCTAAAACAAGCAGGGGAGATTAGCTACATATCAAGTCTTCAAGGTTGGGCGCCATACCTAGGTAGTTTGGACAGTTGGCCAACTTAAATTTTTCTTTAAAAAACCTCCAAAAAACTCAATCTATGATCACAGATGATGAAAATTACAACCCAATACTAAAGAATTACCTTCTCAAAGGTAGCATATTAATTCCATTCTGATGGAGAAGCATTTCTATCAGCAGATACGGATTGAAAGTGAAAGTAAGAACTTAGTGAATAATAAGAAATACCCTCAAGAAACACATTTTGGAGCAAGCATAGTTAACAACAGCCATGTTCTTGTTTACATACTTGCCTTAGTTGCCAATGAAAGTTTTCATATCAGTGAGGTACTAGATTTCATGTTCATAAGACAGCATATGTTTAATGTGTGTACATTACGCCAGCCCATACTAGGGAAATGATATACAGAAGCAACAAGGAGATTTAAGATTTAATGATTATCCCCCAGAAGTCTATACTGTAACCACAAAGACAAACCATATCACCCGTACAATTCGAGGAAATTTAATTCATGCTGCAAGTGTTAAAGAAAGGCCAAGGAGGGATTTATCATGCCTGCTGGACTGATCAGACAAAGCTTTTCAGAAGAAAGGGCATTCTCGTTGGGCCTTGAAGATGCATGGGAATTTGACAAGGAGAGAGGACGAGACTTTCCGGCTTCAAAACACTAGGAATGTTTATTGAATGATGGCAGAACAGCCCAACTAGAGTAAGAAAGTGGGTGTTATGGGCTGAACTATGTCCCCCAAAATTCATAAGTTGAAGCCCTAACCCCGAAAACTTCAACATGTGCATTTGGACATAGGGACTCTAAAGCGATGTTTAAGTTAAAATGAGGCCATTACAGTAGACCCTAATCCAATCTAACTAGCATCCGTATAAAGAAGAGACACCAGGGATGTGTGCACACAGAGGAAAGACCACGTGAAGACTTAGTGAGAAGGCGGTTATGAGCAAGCCACAGAGAGAGGCCACAGCCTTGCCGATACCTTGATCTTCAACTTCGAACCTCCGTAAAGTCGTGTTGTTTAAGCTGCCCACTCTGTGGTGCTTTGTTATGGCAACCGTAGCAGACTCATCCATGGGTGTAAGAAGGCAGAGGGAGAAAACGCTGGGTTTGGTGATATGGGCAAGGTTGAGGGGCACCATCTCACCTTGCTCTCCACCCGAACTACATCAATGTCCCACCTAGGTGTGCTGCTGGTCACAAGATGGCATGTCAGGAGATGTGAGTGAATCAATATGATAATAAACTGGCAGGTACTCAACTGACTGCCCAGACTCCAGCATGTGGGAGTAGCTCTGTAAATGTTGATTGAAGTAATGAATAAATGCATGAAGTAGACTCCAGTCAAAAATGCAGATGGAAAGTGATATTTGACAAAGGCGACCAGGGAACACTTTAACTCCTTGTTTCTCTAGATTCACTCTTTTATCCATTTACTCTGCTGTAGTTTCTTTTTTTAATGTCCCTTATTATGACTTAATTTTAGTAAATGTGTGTTTTGTGTATTTGCCTTCCCTACTAGAATAAAAGCTTGATTAGAATGAGCCTGGGCTTTTTTTTTCTTTTTTCACTCAGCACCTATAACAGTGACATAGAGAACCCTCAGCGAATATTTGTTGATTGAATTACTAAAGGTATCATTTTCCTTTCATATTGAGTACTTAAAACTTTATGAACATGTATTGAATTAACTCAGCACTCAGATTTCAGTAATGTAAGAGTACATGTTTTACAACTTACAATGAGCTTTTAAATGTATCATCTCATTTGCTTCTCACAACAATTTTGTAAGGTTCAAAAGGTTTAAGTGTGCTTAAGCTGACACAGATACAACTGGGACTCAAACTCAGTTTTCTAAGAACTTATTTAATGCTGGTTTCACTACCCTATGTTTTTTACTTAATGGCTTTACTGAGTTATTATTTAATAATTCTATTGTGAATCAATAAAAGAAATAAAGATTATCTCTGTATTACCTGCTGAATTGCTGTCGGGGACATTATATACTAATAATCAGAGTTTCTTATATTAGGAGTCTACAGGAATTTAGTGCTAGGAGCAAGTCTGGGTCTCCTGAAAATTGATGTTTCCTCTTACCAGAAAAAAAACCTGATAAAATATGGAATTTTATTTTTTGTCTTGCCTGTTAGGAAGCACAGAAGTTCAATTAGTGCCTACTTGCAATAAGAATCTATTGTCCAATTACAATCTTCTCTTCCTACACATGATTTCTGATCTTTGTTTTCATTTAACCAATTATGTGCATGGATACACAGTTTTTATTATTAACTGCAGCAAATCCTTTTCAGAAGTAGCTAGAGTAGAAAAGATAGAAAATAGGCAGTAACTAGCACCAGTCAAATGCTTATCATAGGCCGGGGCCATCTTTGTACCTTGTATATATGTTACTTTATTTCATCATCAAAAACTCAAAATTTTATGTTGCCAGAGAAACCAAATGCTATAATATGGCATGATGAAATTAATGTTCTGAATTATGAAAGCACATGGCATGTGCCTTCTCCCTGTTTCCTCAGCTATCACTCTGGTAGGAGCCTCCATCACCTCTCACCTCCATTATTTCAATGCCCTCCTAATTAGACTTCCTGGTTCCACCCTTGCCCTTTTCAGTCCATTCCTCAGAGAGCATCTAGAATTAGCCTGTTAACACAGGAACCCAATCATGTCACCCCTCTATGCAGAACTCTCCAATGACTTCTCATCTCACTCTGGGTAATGGCAAAGTCCTTCCAAAAAGCCACAAGGCCCTGCAAGATGTGGCCCCTGCTGTGTCTTTAGCCTCACCTCCTCAGGCTCTCTCCCTGCTTGACTCTGCTCCGTGGCCACACTGACCTCTTGCTGTTCCCTGACTATTCCATTCACCTGTTTACCTCATGGTCTTTGCATTTGCTGTTCCCCAAGGCTGGAATACTCTTGCTTCAGATATGGCATGCTCTCTCATCACCTTCAGGGATCAAATGTCACCTTCTCAGTGACGACTTCCTTGCTCCCCTTGCCAGCTCCTCCCTCAACATTCCCTGTCCCCATTCTTAGTTTATTTCATCTAAGCACGTTTAACTAACATACTATTTATTTATGTATAGTTTATTTATATTGACCGTGTCTTGCCCCACAACAAAGACTGCAAAGGCAGGCATTTTCTGTCCGTCTTGTTCTCTGCTATATCCCAATCAACTAGAAAAGTGTTTCGGGTCAGGTGTCGTGGCTTTATGCCTGTAATCCCAGCACTTTGGGAGGCCAAGGTGAGAACAAGGATTTTGAGATACAGGGTGTGTAACTCTATAAGCTGGTGATGCTAGGTTTGGGTTTTATGTGACATCACAATTTAGATTTGGAAGGAGCTTTAGAATCATCTCAACTAGATATTTCATCCAGAAGGTTTTTCGTCTTCATGGAAGAACAAACACACATGAGTATGATATCATTTAGTCTCCCTTTTCTCTCATATGCGTGTTTTTGAGTTTATTGAGATTATTATAAATCCATCTCTCCCTCTAACCCACAGCTATCAGTGTTGAAAACTGCTGCCTGTCAAACTTTCTGGCTCTTGCTGGAGATAAGAGCGTTTTTTTCCTCTCTACTTCGTGTGTGCCTCACTGCTGAAACTCCTGACAAGTTATCTTCTTGCAGTTTTAATTGCTAGTCTTAGTATGGGGCGGCTCTCCTTCTCCTTTAGAAGAAAAGAAGCATTCATTTAATTTCTAACTCAATTAAACTATGAGCTTATGAGCTCATGCTCTGTGGGCCACAATGATGGGCTCTGGAGACATGAGTAGAATAGAAATTGCCAACATTAACGTGACTGCTTTCCCAGGAACACATTCCCCATCCAGGAAGGACTAACACAGGGTGAGATTATGTTTGTGCTCCAGTAGCTTTCTTCAATTAATTAATCAGCAGGTACACATTCAAAAACAAGCTTCTGAAAATGTTGAGGACTTGCTGGCATTCTCGGGAATACCAGGGCAATAACCCAGGAGTTTCAGAGGAGCTTGGTACTAACAGCCTAGTAATTCTTAGGCTGACCCCTCCCAACTCCTGGCTTTAGAGGGAATCTTATTCCACTTCTAAGAGAGTTATATGGATAATAAACTGGGCCGGGGGGTCAGATCAGAGAAGAAAGTTCTTGTGTGATCTGCTTCTGGTAGAAATGGAAGAATTCCTCAGTCTGCCCAGGTTTGGGGGAAAAAATAGCCAGTGGCTACAGTGGCAGCTATGAGGGGCCAAGGAACACTGAGCCAGGAGCCAAGAGATGAGGGCTGTTTAAGTACTTGTTGCCTCTCAATTCTATGGTCTTCAGTTTCCTTTTCTATAAAACAAGATGGCTATGTCAGAGGATCTCAGAGGTCCTAGTGGTCTTGCTTCTCTCTGAATATGGGTATAAAACAATGGCACTTAGACACTTGCTGGGTGCTTGGCCTTTCTCTTTCTTTAATCTGCCCCCCACCACCATTTTCTGCCAACATGGAACATTAATATTACAAATACATTTCTTTGAGCATGGCAGCTTATTGAGGCTTCCTGAGTCCAAGAGAAGGGATTATGGATAGGGAAGCAGCATGCAATATGGCGCAAGCAGGAAGAGACCAGAGTGATTTAGGGGGAGTGAGGCAAGAGAACCAGAGACATCTAGACTTGGTGAAATGGGCAAAATTGTATGACTAGAGGAAAATTTACCTCCCACGCTGATCAAATCTGGATTCTATAACTACACTCCACATTCCCTGTCCAAAAACCAATAGGGAAAGGAACTTAGAAAAAACAATAACCCAACTGATAAGGTTTGGCTCTGTGTCCCCACCCAAATCTCATTGTGAGTTGCACTGTCACAATTCCCATGTATTGTGGAAAAGACAAAGTGGGAAATAATTGAATCATGGGGGTGGTTACCCCATAAGGTTTTCTGGTAATGGATAGGTCTCATGAGATCTGATGGTTTTATCAGGGTTTTTAACTTTTGAGGCTTCCTCATTCTCTCTTTGCCTGCTGCCATCCATGTAAGATGGGACTTGCTCTTTCTTACCCTCCACCATGATTGTGAGGCTTCCCAAGCCATGTGGATCTATAAGTCCAATTAAATCTCTCTCTTTTGTGAATTGCTCAGTTTGGGGTATGTCTTTATCAGCAGCATGAAAACAGACCAACACAGTAAATTGTAACAGTAAAAGGGGGCATTGCTGAAGCAACTTTGAAACTTGGTAACAGGCAGAGGTTGGAAGAGTTTGGAGGGCTCAGAAGAAGACAGCAGAAAAATATGAGAAAGTTTGGAACTTCCTAGAGACTTGTTGAATGGCTTTGACAAAAATGCTGATAACAATATGGACAAAAAGACCAGGCTGAGGTGGTCTCAGATGGAGATGAGTAACTTGTTGGGAACTGGAGAAAAACATAACTCTTGTTATGTTTTAGCAAAGAGACTGGTGGCGTTTTTCCCTGACCTAGAGATTTGTGGAACTTTGAACTTAAGAAAGATGATTGAGGGTATCTGGTGAAAGAAATTTCTAAGCAGCAAAGCATTCAAGAGGTGACTTGAGTGCTGTTAAAAAGCATTCAGTTTTAAGAGGGAGAAAGAGCATAAAAGTTTGCGAAATTTGCAGCCTTACAATGTGATAGAAAAGAAAATCCCATTTTCTGGGGAAATAGTCAAGCTGGCTGCAGAAATTTGCATAAGTAACAAGGAGCCAAATGTTAATCCCCAACACAGTGGGGAAAATATCTCCAGGGCACATCAGAGGCCTTCACAGCAGCCACTCCTATCACAGGCCTGGAGGCCCAGGAGGAAAAGGCAGTTTTGTGGTCCAGGCTGAGGGTCCCCATGCTGTGTGCAGCCGAGGGACTTGGTGCCCTGAGTCCAAGCTGCTCCAACTGTGGCTGAAAGGGACCAATGTAGAGCTTGGGCCATGGCTTCAGATGGTGCAAATCCCAAGCCTTAGCACCTTCCACATGGTGTTGAGCCTGCCAGTGCACAGAAGTCAAGAACTGAGGTTAGGGAACCTCTGCCTAGATTTCAGAAGATGTAAGGAAACACCTGGATGCCCAGGCAGAAGTTTGCTGCAGGGATGGGGCTCTCATGGAGAACCTCTGCTAGGACAGTGCGGAAAGGAAATGTGGAGTCAGAGCCCACACACAGAGTCCCTATTGGGGTACCACCTAGTGGAGCTGTGAGAAGGGGCCACTATCTTCCAGACTTCAGAATAGAAGATCCACAGACAGCTTGTACTGTGCACCTGGAAAAGCCAAACACACTCAATGCCTGCCAGAGAAAGCAGCCAGGACAGGGGCTATACCCTGCCAACCACAGGAGCAGAGCTGTCCAAGACCATGGGAACTGACCTCTTGCATCAGTGTGACCTGGATGTGAGACATGGAGTTAAAGGAAATCATTTTGGAGCTTTAAGATTTGACTACCCAGTGGATTCCAGACTTGCATGGGCCCTGCAGCTTCTTTGTTTTGGTCAATTTCTCCCATTTGGAATGGCTGTATTTACCTAATGTCTGTACCCCAATTGTATCTAGGAAGTAACTAGCTTGCTTTTGATTTTACAGACTCATAGGCAGAAGGGACTTGCCTTGTCTCATATGAGACTTTGGACTATGGACTTTTGAGTTAATTCTGAAATAAGTTCAGACTTTGGGAACTGCTGGGAAAATATGACTGGTTTTGAAATGTGAAAAAAAGATATTTGGCAGGGGCTGGGGTGGAATGATATGGTGTGGCTCTGTATTCCCAACCAAAGCTTATCTTGCATTGAACTCCTATAATTCCCATGTGTTCTAGAAGATACCTGGTGAAAGATAATTGAATCATGAGGGTAGTTCCCCCATAATGTTCCCATCATAGTGAATAGGTCTCATGAGATCTGATGGTTTTATCAGGTGATTCCACTTTTGAGGCTTTCTCATTCCCTCTTTGCCTGCTGCCATTTATGTAAGACAGGACATGCTCCTCTTTGCCTTCCATCATGATTGTGAGGCTTCCCCAGCCATGTGGAACTGTAAGTCCAATTTAACCTCTTTCTTTTGTAAATTCCCCAGTCTCATATATGTCTTTATCAGCAGTGTGAAAATAGACTAATATTACCAACCTTCAATAGGAAGGTGAAAATAGCACGAGATGCCAAAATTTGCCCAGCCGCAAGAATCAGGGCCTAGAAGATGGGCCATCAACTAAAGAAAGGGAATGACCCCTGGAAAGAACTGTCTAGTGCTGCAAATCTATGACCAGATCCTTGTGTAACGTGAAAGCATGTTTGTGACTTTCCACAACTGATTTCAGGGATCTCTTAAATCTCAATCTCTCACACTCTCTCTCTCTCCTCCACCCCACCTCCCCCTAGGCATTCTCACACAGCACCAATGAGATGTGTCCTTGAACCAAAAACTATATGTACAGTTCTACAGTGGATAATACGGGATGTGCTGATGGAAGAGGAAAAATGTGAGAGTGTATTGTTTAATGGTAAAATCTCCCCACATTTTACGATTGCTTGTTAAGAATAATAACCAAAGCATTAGTAGAACATACTGTAGAAATTCAGTGTGTATTTAAACAATGAAGGGGGAATTTCATTCACTAATTAACTCAATTAATGAGAGGATTTAAAACTCATCTATTTTCATAGGCCCTGTCCTATAGTGGGACAGGTGCCCTGTTCTCTGATAGCATATCTTACTATTTTTTTCTGGGACATCTCTACAAGTTTCTTCCTTTTTGAATAAATCAAATAAGTACCTCTCAAACATTTAGATCTTCATATAAAGGCCTCCTTATTTAGACCTCCTTATGAAGGCCTTCCACGTAGGCCTTCATAAGGAGGAGGAAGGCTTGGAAAAGTACTGTGAGAAGAATATTTCACCCCGTATTGCCACCACCCAGCCTGAAATTCTGAGAAACAAATGTTCTCAATCATTTGTATAGTTTGGTAGGCTTATTTTCTCACAGCTGTGTGAGATAAAAACAAGTCGCTGATTTTTTCCTGAGTAAACCAAATTCTAACTGGAGAGTCTATACCAGAAAAGCATCTATTTAAATGCACATATTCTTGTTTAGTATTCGTTGACATGCTTGGATGAAAGACAATATTCTGTTATTTTGTCTTGCTCTCTCTCCTAGTAACCAAGGCAGAAAGCTATCAGTGTGTGCGCGAACAACTCCCATATGAAATTATGACAATGTATTGCTGAGCAAGGTTCTTTGAGGAAGTCAAGAAATGCAAAAATCAAAGTTCTCATAAGTACACTAACTTTTTGCATAAACATTTCCCACTCTAAATCTCATCATTGCAGGTTCTGTGTCTCATTTCCTGGAAATCTAGGGATGACTCTCCAGGCTGAGAACAGGATATCTTGAAGCACTACAGAAATGGTAATTGTGCGCTCCTGAAAATATAGAATTTAGAAGGTTAGAAGGAGATAGATCAAGTCGAAGCAGCCTCTCTCTGTAGATTACACACATCAGTTCAGATGGATTGGACATAAGTATCCCAATGGAAGGAGGCAATGGGTGCCCATTCCCAGACCATTCCAGTAATGCATCTACGTATCCCAAGCTCTCTATAGAGAGAACATACTTGGAGCACCAAACAATAGTGAACATCAAAATATCCTTAGTAAGGCAGCAAAATGGGGGAAACTTTATTTCTAAAATTATAATATTCTGTACAGTTCTTTGGGGATAAGGGAGTGAGTCTCTCAAGACTGCTAACTGCCTTCTAAGGGATGGGTCCATTTAACCACAGGCATTTTGCTTTGCAAGAACAACAGGCCCATTTGGGACAGGGCTAAATTGTTTGGGACGATTGAGAACGTGTGCTATCTCCCACCAGCTGTTTTTCTTTCTTTGCCTTTTTCCATGGAGCATCCATCCTCTTCTCTAAATAAAAGAGAAGCAAATGTTTAACAAATACAGGTTTGAAGAACTGTCAGATTATGAGCCTTCAGCCTGGTTGACCCAATAAGGCAACTAGGTGGGGAGTTTCTTTGGTTGACTCTCCTCTCTCTATCTTCTACTACCACATCTTCCTCTACAGTGGATTCCTGTGGTCCCGGATTTCATAACTTTTCACATACATGGCCTCTTCTCAGTGTGGTAATGTTGGTCCAGACAACCTATTAAAAAAAAAATTAGAAAATCCTCTAAGAAGCCACAGCATGGCCCCCAGGCTCTGGGCTCAAGTCTTTGGTTTCAAGACCCCTTGGTTACCAAAATATTCTGAGTTGATCCCTAAACACCACATTCCATCTCAACAGGAAAATTAGACAGCAGAGTTCACAGCAGAGAATTAAATGCTGGAAATCAGAAGATTAGTTCTAGTTAAGGCATTAACTAGCTAAGTGACCTTAGTCACCATGTCAGGATAGTGCTCACCAAAAACTCATGTGTTCTTCTACCTTCCCCAGCCCCCCTGCAGTTGGGCTGGGATCCTGTGACTAGAGTTTGCTGATGAAATGTGAACAAAAGTCATCTGTGTCACCTTCAGGACAAGGTAGTGAGGAGCCAGTGTGTCTTCTCAGTCTGTCTCTTGCCCTCCTCTGTGACCTTGGAGGCCTCATGTTCCAGATGGAATAGCTACAAGATGGAGAAAGACCACTGAGTTGCATCTCATTGAGACATGAAAAATACCCTTTTATTGTGTTGAGTCATTGATATATTGTGTTTTATCTGGAGCAGCCAGCATTAAGTAACTAATACAGTCACTTAGCCTTTCTGTGATCTAGTTTTTTAATCCAGTCCCAATATATTGAACCACATTGACAGAAGATGAAATGAAACCCCAGAGATAAAATTGTTTCAAAATGATAAGTTATTATTACATAAATGACCTTGTCATCTCTTGGGTGCAGGAGTCACTCAATTCAAATAGCCTATGTGGGAAGTAGAAAAGTTCCTCTTCAAAGTTTTCTTTCTTGTTTAAGAAAAACATATAAGTGTTAGAAATAATAGTTTGTTTTAAACACTTTCTTCAGAAGCTAGAAGCCCTATCCTATGTAGCTGTCACACATGCTTCCAGGCACATAGAACATTCTATGTCCTTGTACTTTAACCAAGATATCTGTGCTGGATGTGTTCACAGGCATGTCCCAGCTCACAGCCTATGTCCCTTCCTTATTTGGACTTCCTTTTTTTCTTGCTCTCCATTGCTTTTATCTGTTTAGAAAAGTTTCAAGTTATTAGCCAATTGGGTTTTATTTTAGATTATGAGGTCTGGCTCCAGCCAACAGAGATCAGACACAGAAATAAGGACAACCCCAAATGCCTAAGAAATAAATATGTCTGCTTTCCTTTGTTCATTGTACTCTCATGGCAAGATTGCTAACAGGAGTACCCTTTCTGCAGAAAGTAAAAAGAATTGCTTTGCTGGGAGATCCTTTGTCCCAGTACTAATTTTTCTTGAGGCACCAAAAAGAAAAATTTTATGCATAACAACCTATATTATATGTGAAATGTGCTCATCATTGTGAGAGAGTCTCTAATGCTATGGTGATGGGGCCTTAAGGGAGTCTTCTCTCTTTGTGAACTCTCATTTTCTGCAGAGTCTGGCTATGTGGGACAGACACAAAAGACATTTGCTAAGTAACTAAATGGGGCTACCAGAGGTAAAAACTGGGTCACTTCAGAGCATGTTAGACTCACACCATCTTTTTGTGATTGGACACCAAAAAGCTGACCAATAGCTTCAGAGCAGTCTTGATGGAGAGTTTCCTTGTCAACCAGTGGATGGTGACATTTTCAAACTGCCCTAAAGAAGCTGCTTGAAAATATATAACCATGAGATTTGGGGTTAGAAGAGTTTTTAGAGGCCATCAAATTCAGTTAAAATATACAGTAAGTTTTTTTAGTAATATGTATTTAATTTTATGGAAGTATATTTGGCAATTAAAAATTGTATGTATTTAAGTGTGTAGTTTGCGAATTATAAATATATAAGCTAATTAACATGCCAGCACCTTAGATAATTACCGTTTTCTTTTGGGGGGATATGAGGTGCAAGAACACTTGAGATCTACCCCTTTTGCAAAGTTCAAGGATACAATAATGTATTATTAACTGTAGTCCCTTTGTTTTAAGTTAGATCTGAACTTATTCATCCTGTATAACTGAAACTCTTGACCAACATCACTCCATTTCCCCCTCCCTCAGCCTCTGTGAATTTGTCTCTCTGTTTCTGGCCTATGTCATTTTGACTAATGTCCTCCAGGTTCATCCATGTTTTCACAAATGGCAGAATTTTCTTTTTTTGAGGCTAAATAATATTCCACTGTACATATAATACAGCACATTTTCTTTATCTTTTTATCCATTGATGGGCATTTAAGTTGTTTACATATCTTGACTATTACAAATAATCCTGAAGTGAGCATGGGAATGCAGGTATCTCTTTGAAATCCTGATTTATTGCCTTTGGATATATACCCAGAAGTGGGATTTGCTGGATCATAAGCTATTTTTTGCTTTAGCTTTTTGTGGAACCTTCATACTGTTTTTACATAATGACTGTAACCATTTACATTCCCACCAACTGTGTACATGGGTTCCCTTTTCTCAGCATTCTTGCCAACAATGTTATCTTTCCTGTTAACAGCCATTCCAGCAGGTGAGAGGACTGATTTGATATGCACTTTCCTGACGACTAGTATGCAGAGCATCTTTTCATCTATCTGTTGAGCATCTGTATGTTTCATTTTGAGAAATGTCGATTCAGGTCCTTTGCCCACTTTTCCATGAGGTTTTTGGGGGATTTTGCTACTGAGTTGCACAAGTTCCTTATATATTTTGAATATTAATCCCTTCTCTAACATATGGTTTGCAAATATTTTCTCCCACTCTGTTTCACTCTGTTGATTGTTTCCTTTGCTTTGCAGAAGGCTTTTAGTTCAATGCAATCCCATTTGTCCATTTTTGCTTCTGTTGTCTTAGTGTCATATCCAAAAAATCATTGCCCAGACCAATATAAAGATTTTTCTCTATGATTTATTCTAGTAGTCTTATATTTAAGTCTTTAATCCATTTAGAGTTGACTTGTCTATGGTGTGAGATTAAGGTTCAATTTTGTTCTTCTGTATATAAATATTCAGTTTTCCTAACATCATTTCTTAAAGAGACTATCTTTTCCCCCATTCTATGTTCTTGGCACTGTTGTTTAAGATGAGTTGGCCATGAATGCATGGTTTTATTTCTGGGCTCTATGGTCTGTTCCATTGGTCTATATGTCGGTCTTTATGCCAGTACTATACTGTTTTGATTACTGTAGCTTGGTGATATATTTTGAAATCAGAAAATGTGAGGCCTCCAGCTTTGTTCTTCTTGCTCAAGATTGCTTTGGCTATTTGGGGTCTTTTGTGATTTCATATGAATTATAAGATTACTTTTCTATTTTTGTAAAGAATTATATAGAAAGTTTAACTCTTCCAATGATGAAGGACTCATTTTCCTAATAGAAATTCGATTCCATTTGTGCAGCTATTTTATAAATCCCTTCTTTTATTTTACTTAAATAATTATCCTGCACCTTCTCTCTACTGTTCAGGTGTTTGCTGTTTAGAGCAATACAAATAAGTCTATTTTCTTTGCAACATGACAATTTTTCAAATACTTGAAGATAACTTTAATTCCCTCTTTAGGTTTCTATTTTGCATGTTAAAAACTTGTTTATTTTACAAGTTTGCATATAACATTTTATTTCATTTTGTTTCCTGAATTTATTTGTGCTGAATCTCTTTCCAAAGAAGTTTTAAGGTGACAAACAAAAGGATAAAGTAGATCCAGCAATCCGAAGAGCTGATGTGGTTGCTAAATTTGAATTTCAAATATGACACTGAGTTTCCAGGCAGCAAAGACAATAAGGAAAATAGGATGAGCTTACATAGCTCTGGGTACCAGGAAGAGGAAACACCATGAAAATTATTTCTAGTCTCTTTGTCATCCTTGGCATCTTTCTCTAACAGCATTTAGCTTATCAATATCTTTCCTAAACTGCCATAAATAGAAACAAACAATCCTTCAGATATCATTTGCCCAGAACAAGCTTCTGAAAGTAAATTAAAAGCTACTGCTTTTTAAAAATTAATCTATTATTATTATTATTATTATTATTATTATTTGAGGCATAGCCTCTGCCTCCCAGGTTGGAATGCAGTGGCACAATTACAGCTCACTGCACCCACCCACCCTCTCTTGGATTCAAGCAATTCTCCCATCTCAGTCTCCCAAGTAGCTGGGAACCACAGGCATGCACCATCATGCCTGGCTACATTTTGTATTTTTTGGTAGAGACAGTGTTTCCCTACACTGGCCAGGTTGATCTCAAACTCCTGACCTCAGGTGATTCACTCACCTTAGCCTCCCAAAGTGTTGCTGGAATTACAGATGTGAGCCACCACAGCCAGTCCTAACCATTTATTGTAGACCAAGAATATACAAGATGCTTAACATATATGATCTGTAATTCTCACATTAGCCTTGAAAAATAGATATGAATACCTCAATTTCACAAATAAGTAAACTAAGAAATTAAGTAACTTACCCAAAGTCACACAATTATTTCAGATTCAGGTCTATCTGAATATAGATCTTGTATTCTTTTTATTATTCAATGATGAATTCTCAACTAAAAGGATTATATGATTTCTAAAGGTGTCTCACTAAAAACTACAGGCATGTTGAGTCAGAGAGAAAATATGGTTGAATGTTTTGGATCTGACATTTTCTTAAAAACCAACACTGGTAACTGTTTTCATCTTCTTCCGGCATCTTAAGGAATCACAGAAACACATGTGAGTCGGGGGTGGTTTTGTTTTGTATACTGCAGCCATTACTCATTTTTTGGGACATACTCAATGCAAACTGGATTTGGATCCACTGGGCTTTGTCAAGCACAGGTGCTCATGCATTGATTCAAATTCAGGTTGGCAGAATAAATATTCAATATGGAAGTTCATGTCTCTAAAAGCATATAGAGAGTATATTAAGAACTATAATACATAAGAGGGGAATGGGAAAATCTTCTCCCTACTGGCTAGAGGCCTCTCAGATCAAGCCTTTTCTCTCCATTTCCAGGGTCCCTAACTTAGACCAGACCCTTATTATCTCTCACCTTTAATGCTACAATAGCTTCCCAACTATCTGCCATGCCTCAGGCCTCTACCCTAATCTATTCCATTTTCCACATCCTCCCCAGGGTTATGTCCTTAAAAATAGTTCTATCGTGTCTTTTTCCTGTTTATAAATCACTGCCAATTTCCATTGCTCAAAATATCAAATTAAAATCCTGTCACATGGCACACAAAACGCTTAACTATCTGGTATTAATTTTTCACTCTAGTCTCACCTCCTTTTCTTTCTCCATAATACCCCAATCTTTAGACCCCACTGAACTTTTCAATATTCCACACTGTGCCTTATCACTACCTCGTGTCTTTGCATGAGTTGTTTGCTCTTCCAAGAAATGCTCTCCCACTTTCCCTCACCTGGAAAACTTCTACTCATTTAAGATTCCACTTAAAAGTTTTCTCCTCTATAAAGACTTATTTTCCCAGTCAAAATTAGTCTCTCCTTCTTCTGGGATCTCATAGTCCTCTCTCTAATAAATTATTTATTATTTGTTTTACATTTCTTTAGATCCCCACCTGACTCTTTTACAGCAGTAACATATACTGTTCAAACACATACCTTCAAAGTCCACAAGAGAAAGTCTACAAGAAATGTTTCTTGAACGCATCTCCCCATCACTAGGAGATAAATAAAGGCTAAATTGCTTTATATACCATCAGAAGTTGAACAAACTCCAAAACTGAATTCAGATGGCTTCTGTGAATGAGGTTAGTCCAGAAAAAGGGGTAAGGAATGACAGCCATCATTCATAGAAATAACAGGAACTCAAAACTATATTTGAAGGCCACTCAAAATATGTTAATAGTCACGATGACCCACATATAATGTCAGGAAGAAAAATCTGAATTATGACTTCTATAACAATGCTTATTTGGCTTTTTCCTATGACAAAATTTGTGTGTAATTATTATGATAAGATAAAGTAGATATGTAGATAAATAAAACAGGAAAAAAAATCACTCATAATTAAACCATCCAGGGAAAATTACCATTAACATTTTGGTGTACCTTTTTCACATATACAAGAATTTGTATGTGCTTTTTCACATAACAATACATTGTGAGTATTTTCCAGGTAATTAAATTTTATTCTAAACCATGACTATATATCAGCCCATTATGTGTGTGCATATGCAATAATAAATTTATCTACTTCTATTCTTGGGTATAAAGGTTGCTTCCAACTTTTCAGTATTAAGTGCCACAAATTATCCCTGTAGCTACCAGTACTTCAAGGCCCTTTTAAAAGATTGTGCTAATTTTCCAGTAACAAGTCAAGTATAAGGGTTCCTGTTTATCTTAAACTTCTGCTAACTATGAGCATTTAGGCTCTGATCTTTAACTAGAAAAAAACAAATCTGATCAACTGTACTATATTTTGTATCTAATAAAAGTAATTATTTTCAGAATGGGGATAGGGGTTAAGGCATCCATAAATGGGATGGTCAAAGATAAAATCTGGTGATGCATCTGAGCCCATGAACACGAGTATTTTGTTTGTACAGCAGGAACCTTCTGACAAAGATGAAAGCCTCAGGGTCATCATATGTGATAGTCCCACCTCTCATGATGATCCACTTCCTCTGCCTCTGATTCCTGCTCACCTGGCTACAAGCAGCCTGAAGGAAAAGCATAACCTTGTACTAACAAAAGCTTGATGGTCAAGGATCATTCTCACTGTCAGTTGTCACTCTGATCCATGTCTCAGTCACCTGTGATAATTGTGTTAATGTGAGTCTATCTCCGGACTTATTAGCTCTGGCAAAGAATTTTCAGGGCCAAAATTAGAGGTAAAACCTTAGATGGTTCCCAAACTTGCTACCCAACAGTATCACGCAACCAAGGGTATTTTGTTTTTTTATTTTTTTAATGTTGACTTTCAAGACCTGTCCCTAGAGTTTCTAATTTGGGAGGTATGGGATAAGACCTAGGAATCTCTATTTTTTAAAGTTACACAGCCAATTCTGATGTAAGCCAAAGACTGAGAACCACGGACCTAGACTGTGATGGCCTAACCAGGGTCTTTATCCTTCAAAGCTGGTCTAAGAGAGCAGCCGGCTCTCTCTAAGTAATAGTTTTGTTTCTCTTTATGGCATCCTCAAACAGCAATAGGTTAAACCAAGGAAAGTAAGACCTAATGTGTCTTGTTCCTACTGTGTTCCTCACAATATTTCTGAGTCCTAAGGCTCAGTTTCCTCATCTGCAAAATGCAGTCACAACTTACATGTCAACACTTATGAAACAAAATAAATATTATGAACGGAAATATTATTTTAGTCAGAGCTTTCCTTTTTATCACAACTCTAAGCCTGGCTGTAAGCCTGAAACACAGCATAGACAGAAAGTAGTAGTAAATGAATCTAGCAGACTTTTTTTTTTTTAATAGGCCAGACTCAGATGTCGAGTTTGCAAAGCAGTTGTGTGAGCTGTAGCAACTTTTGGAAAATGTAGTCTAAAACCCTTGATGACAATAGAGAAAAATCTCAGTTCTCCAGGACCTTTTCCTTTTCTCTGCTATGCCCCTGTAGGTCTCCTAGGGATTCTGAGAAAGGTGCTGTGGCTGTAACTCCCAGCTGCTTCTCTAATGGCGAGAGTATGGGCATCCTCTCTGAGAGTGGGACTTAGTTGGAGAATCTCCAAACTGGGCCAAAGCCAGCTGGGCTCTGCTGAAAATGAGGAAAGCCCAGTCAAGGCCTAATACCCAGCCACCACTCCAACTCCAAGCCCAGGTGTCATAGCACCAGAAATAGAGAAAGAAAAAAATTCAAAATAAATTCCTGCATTATGCCCTAATCAGAAAAGGTGTCCTTAAGCCCTTAAAAAGATGGGGAGCTCAGAGAGAAAAAGAGGTGCTAGACAGCAATTCTGCAAATAGAGAAAAGCAATGCATATGACTTTAGTTCTACAGAGTGGACCTATCTTCAATCTACTTTGTTGTTATAACTAGAAGAGCAAAAAGGGAGTCTGACCGTCTTATGATGGCCATCATTAGGCCATGTGGTGGAACCCGCTGCTCTTGCCTATAAGATGGCAAGATCTTCTTTCACATTAGGGTGGAACCAGGACCACTTCAAACATTCTAAAAGGCAGGTAGGGGATCCTAGGGACCAACCCAGTCCATACCCACATGCCAAGGAAACCAGAGCACCCAAAGCCTTGAGATGAGGGGAACCAACCTACCATCCTTCACAACATGCCCATCCCCAGGACCAGACCAGGCCTGCAGCAGGCCTGCCACGTGTTGTCCCTCAGCCTTGTCCTTGCCTCTGACCTTACTCCAAAAGGTCTTAGCAGTAAAGGAGTTTCTAAGACTAAGAGCTGGGCACTGGAAGGCCTAGCGCAAGTTCATGGAGGATACAACCCAAGCCTGAGGGAGAAGCCCTGCCTGCAGAGAGCACAGTTATGCTGCCTTTCACAGATACCTGCCAAGTACCAGCCCTCCTATAATGATCCATAGCAGTGGACATCAGAAGGCTGCCTTTTCTTCGGGTCCTGGGTTCCTCCTTTGTCTTCACATCAGCCCCAGGAAGCCTGGGAATGCAGGGGATTAGTGCAGGGTCTGAAGAAGGAGAAGAGTGGGGAACCAATACTCAGCTGGGAGAGATGAACTTTTACAAGTGAGCAAAAAGTTGTCAGTGAAACATCTGCTCTCAGTAGGCCAAGGTGAGCAGATTGCTGAGCTCTGTCTGTGACTAAGGATGGCTGGAAACATAAAATCCAGATAATTTTGAATTTGTTTTTCTATTTCAATAAAGAAAAATATATATTTGGACTTTTTTCCTCTCTCTCTTCTTCTGGACGTAGCATTAGCTGGCTTCCTCCACAATAAGCCCCCAAATAGAACAAATGCGTGAGAGGTGGGAGCATTGAGGACAGCCCAGAGACAAAATTAGAACCAAGTCTTGGGAGGCGCAGAATCCTAGATTTTTCACAAAATCTGCTCTCAAATTCCAGCTCCAATAACACTGCTCTTTTGCAAAACTGGCAACAGTTGCCACTGAGAATCTCAACAGTATATCATACTTGTCAATCTGGATTCCTTGGCAATGATTCAACCTGTTGTGAAACTGGTATTTGCTGCTCTCCTCGCCCCCACATTAGCCATCTCCCCTAGATCTCTTTGATTTCTTGTTTACTTCTCTCTTCTTCTGTTTGTCACATTTTTAGGAGGCCACAGCCAATGAAGGGGAAAAGAAGGCAAGGCAGATGCTGCTTTTATTTTGCAGCTATTGATTATGTGAAACACACCATCTCTAGGAAAAAAATAGGGCTAAATAACTGAAATTTGTAGCGACTAACCCTGTGCTGGCAGGGATAGATTAGCTGAGCTCTAGTGTGCTCAGATCTCATTTCTGTGTTCAGTGATTCTCTTCATCTGGTTTGCTGATAAGTGAATCTCATCTTTCAAGACAGGCTATGAGTATCAAATTATTTTTCTCTTTTTCTCCTAATAGGATACTTAGCAGCAGCCAGCATCCTGTAAGTGAAGGTGACCTCAGATTGGGTGAAAAGTTTTCCCTGTCAGTTCCAACCCTATAGGTGTGTCTTCAACCCAGGTGGAACTGGGTGCCAATGAACTTGTTTAAGCTCAACCAATCTAGGAAACTTAACAGGCAGGGATACTGCTATAGAAATTAACACAGACCAGTTTAAGAATCTGAGTAGTGGGCTGGGCGCGGTGGCTCATGCCTATAATCCCAGCACTTTGGGAGGCCGAGGCGGACGGATCACGAGGTCAAGAGGGCAAGAGATCGAGACTATCCTGGCCAACACGGTGAAACCCCTTCTCTACTAAAAATACAAAAAAAATTAGCCAGGCGTGGTGTTACGCGCCTGTGGTCCCAGCTACTCGGGAGGCTGAGGCGGAAGACTCGCTTGAATCCAGGAGGCGGAAGTTGCGGTGAGCTGATATTGCGCCACAGAACTCCTGTCTGGTGACAAAGCAAGACTGTCTCAAAAAAAAGAATCTGAGTAGTGGACAAAGTGCTGCATGGGCACTTATTCATTGACTCAAATAAAAATAAACAGACTCAAAGCCAATCATTGATACACAGATGTCTCCGTCCAATGGCTATTTCTTCCATTCAAGTGAGAGGTGACGCTGAGTACCAATTTTTTTTTACTTCCAGCAAACCTGGGCAAACACTTTTAGAGTATGTCAAATTAAATATAAACTAAGCACTGTTGGGTATTCAAAGTATTTTATTTAATTTAATCCTTTCCAGTCACCCTGCAAACTGATCATTGTCATCCACTTATCATAGATGAGGAAATTGAAGGTTCAGAGAGATTTAGGAACCCAGCGACCTAGAAATTCAAACCTGTGTCTCTGGACTTAGAGTCCTGAGTTCTTCCTACTACCCCAAAGCTCCTCCAGACTTTTACCTGTACATACACTGGGCAGATTTAAGACGATAAAAGCTCAAAATTAGAGGGCAAGCCAATGAAATAATCTGTAAACAAGTCAGTGGCAAAGACATAAGCATTAACTAAGAGAACATATTTTCTCCATAATAAAATCATAACGTGATTTCTCCATATCACAAACTTGTGAATATGAAATTCTATATATTTTGTTTTAAACAATTTATGTTACTTAGCAAAATTAAAGAATATCTTATGGGAATTAAGAACATACGTTTTAGAGACTTTTTTATAGTTTCAATATTTTTAAAAATAAAAAAACTATATAAAAGGAAGACAATTTTAAAATTGCCAAGTAAATTCCTAACTGTATAAAGAAAAACACAATAAGAGGGGACTTTAAAAAGTTCATGGAAAAATTAATTAAAAGATAAAAATAAAAAATATAAACTTTGTTCTCAACATAAACCCTGTCAACTTCAAAACACTTTTGTTAGACGACGGTATCAGCCATTATAGTCCATCCCTAAAGAACTGAAGGTCCTGGGTTTTTAACCATCTCAATGCAGTCTTTTTAACATTATTTACCGAAGAAAAATAGATTCCCTTTAAATATTTTTTCAGATAAGGAAACAGAATAAGTCAGAAGGAGCCAAATCAGGACTGTAAAGTGGATGCCTAATGATTTTCCATTGACACCCATAAAATTGCCCTTCTTTGTTGAGAAGAATGAGCAGGAGCATTGTCAGAGTGGAGAAGGACTGACTCTCTGGTGAAGTTTTCCTGGGTGTTTTTCTGCTAAAGTTACTAACTAACTTTCTCAAAACATTCTCATAATATGCAGATGTTATCACTTTTTGGTGCTTCAGAAGATCAACAAGCAAAATGACCGGAGCTTTCCAAAAAACTATTGCCATGACCTTTGCTCTTGGCTAGTCCACTTTTGCTTTGACTAAACCACTTCCACCTCTTGGTAGTCATTGTTTTGATTGTGTTTTGTCTTCAGGATCATACTGGTAAAGCCGTGTCTCATCTCCTGTTACATTTCTTTGGAGAAATGCTTCGGGATCTTGATCCCACTTGTTTAAAATTTATATTGAAAGCTATGCTCTTGTCTGGAGCTGATTTGGATGCAACAGTTTTGGCACCCAGAGTGGAAAGTTGCTCAACTTTCATTTTCAGTCAGAATTGTGTAAGCTGAACCAATTGAGACATCTATGGTGTTGGGTATTATTTCTGCTATAATCATCTACACTCTTCAATTAGTACATGAACAAGATTAACTTTTTTCTTCACAAATCCATGTGGATGGTCTGGTGCTGTGGGCTTCATTTTCAACACCATTTCATCACTTCTTAAAACAAGCTATCCATTTGTAAACTTCTGATTTTTTTTTTTTTAGATGGAGTCTTGCTCTGTTTCCCAGGCTGGAGTGCGGTGGTGTGATCTTGGCTCACTGTAACCTCCACCTCCCAGGTTCAGGTCATTATCCTGTCTCAGCCTCCTGAGTAGCTGAGATTACAGGCACATGCCACCACGTTTGGCTAATTTTTGGATTTTTAGTAGAGATGGTGTTTCACCATGTTGGTCAGGCTGGTCTCGCACTCCTGACCTCATGATCCACCTGTCTCAGCCTCCCAAAGTGCCAGGATTACAAGCGTGAGCCACAGCGCCCAGCCAACTTCTGATTTCTTTAGGGCCTTATCTCTACAAATGTTTCATAAAGTATCAATGACTTCACCCTTCTTCCACCTAACCTTCACCGTAAACTTGGTATTTGTTCTTGCTTCAATTTTAGCAGAATTTATGTTGCTCTGATAGGGGCTCTTTTCAAATTGATGTTTTATGCTTCTTAGTGCCTCAAACTAGATCGTGTTCAGACACAACAAGTTAGTACCAGGGTTTTTTTTGTGCAGCAAAATTTTGAAGTCCATGTATAGTTTTTTCATTTTCCATGGACTTTTTGAAGTCCCATGATCTATAATTGGGAGTGATGATGCTATTGCTAAGACAGTTCCCTAGCACATAATCCCAGTTACCTATTTGAGTATGAATTAACAGTGCTATAGTATAAACATGTCCTAAGAATACTTTAGAAGGTACCCACGAAGAAATGTACTGGAGCATATATAAATGTGTCCATTAGTTCATACTATGCCACTTGATTTTTTTTAAAAAATCATGAAATGGAGTTTATTATACAGGAATTCTCCAGAGTAGAAATGTCACAAACACATATGCAGAAAAATAAATGTGGTGCTCTGGCAGAGGGGATAGAACAAACATGAAAACCAAGAAACATCAAGGTAAAACCAGTTGTCTCTAGAACAGAGGTGGCTGGCACACCCTTTTCAGTGCTTGACAATCAAGTCTCTACACTGCTCTGGGATCCTTTTGGAAGGTCAGACACTCTCCATATCATTAGGAAAGGTTTATGTTAAATATAGAATATTATAAAAGTATTTGGCTAACAAGAATCATGTAACAAAGTAATTTAGGAGCTCCAGAAAAATACAATTATTACTGCTATTATGAGTCATCTTTTTAAAAGGGCTCAAATATATATACATGTATATATTATATATAATTATATAGCCATATTAGTAATCATTTTTTAAAAGAGCCAGTATTGCATAAAATACTTTGATGCTTCATGTATATTATCTCTAGTCCTTTACATTTTAAACAACTGTTGAAGAATTTTATTAAACAACTTCACTCCAAAAGTAGCTCTAATGGTCAGATGAGTTTTCAGTCTGTCTAAAAAAATTAGTATCCCCATAAGCCATTACCACAACTTTTAAATGAAAAAATATATAAAAACATAAAACATACTTTTATATTTTATGTATTGTATATGACATAAAATGTACAATTAGTACTTTTTGCTAATTGCCCAATTTTCAAGAGGTATAACAAGCAATGCATTTTAAACAATCATTAATTATTTAATTATTTCAGTTATTTACTTACTTATGGTATCGATTTTTACTTTTGTAACAAATTACCTATTCTCACATTCTATTTTGATATCTTATGCTAAATATTTGGTAGATGTGTAATAGACACATAAACAAGTCCTCATATAGCTGGTCAAAATTATTTCTGACATCTCTTATACAAAGAAGAATGCTCTAATAATCTGTTTTTGAAGTAGGAGACAACATTCAAGAAAATAAACCAGATAAATATTGCAATTTACAATGGTTCAGCATATTTACTGTGGATGTTGCTATTCTTAGCATTGATCACATTAATACTTTTAGGCTATATGAATTTATATTAGTAAGAACTGAAAATATTTAATCAGGATTTTTAAATTTCTTGTGCATTTTTACCACATCATGCAGAAGTGTAATGATGATGAGCTTAAAACCCACTATCAGCAATGAGGATTTCTATAGTATTAATTGAAGTTCCATTCCTGCAATTTAATGCAGTCCTAGAGGAAAAAAAGAAATGACCAAAGTTAAACCACAAGAAAAGAAATCACTGCTTGGTAATATTATTTCATTAGCCAGATAAAGATAGGCTAAAAGAGCAAGCACATTTATCTCTTGCCAGAGGCAACCTCTTTGGCCTGTTTACATCCTAATCTAAATTCTGTCTTTGACTGTATATGAAGGTTCCCATTAAGGGTCAGGTGATTCACATACACCAATTGATGATATAGCAGAGGACAAAATCAGCCCCATAATACGTTTGTGTGCTGCTAGTCTCTGGGTGATAAAGTGCAGTGGCCCACAGGACTTGAAGAGTCACACATCATCATCTGTCATACTTTCCCTATGTCTTCTTATCGCTCAAGCAGAAGCGGCAGATAATGTTTTTCTAGCTGGTGTCACAGGTCCAGAAACCTTAGAATATTGCATCTTCCATGGGCAGGACACCAGGGACAGTATTGCAAATCAATTAGATACATTTCATATTTGAAATTAAGTTGCATGATTCCCAACATGTCTTCTGTCTTCGAAGAATGATGCATTTATCTTCATGCTTATTTTGCAGAAATTGGGCTGACTGGAGTTAAAGACTGTTTTCTGACTCTAAAGAATTAAAGAATTAATCTATTTCAGCAACTGAAACTACTTTATATTCCAGCCTCAAGAACAGAAGGGCCCTGCTCGTTTCTACCCTATATTATAAAGGAGTGTTATGAATTTTATTGCATTTACACAAACCCAATATTATGTGGAAGATCCATCTAAATTAGTAAATATCTTGCTAAAGCTGCCATGAGGTTTTGGGGAAGGATGGGTGGAGATAAAGCTGTAGGGAAAATGATTTAAAATATATATGAATCTGGCTTCATATTGTTGTCACATTAAAATACGTCTGAAATCCATAACTTTATTCTCATAAGGGTTAAATTTGGGTGCAAAAGAAGCATTAACTTTGTACCTTATACTTTGTCTCAGAAATTTCATAGACCTGGGACATAATACAAGTTACAAAAATATTAAGATGGAAGGAAATGGCATAAATAGTCGCAGATTATGACCAATGCTGCATGGAGGCAGTAAAAAATTATGTTAAAATTTATCAGTGCAAAGGCTTCTTTGGTCATTATAGAGAATTAATTATTCATGAAATGCTCAATTAATAACTATAGAGGCCTACTATGTACAAAACACTATACAAGGCACTGAGAAAGGTAATCATGAAAAAGACAAGGCCCTGTTCTCCTCATCTAAACAATGAGATAATAGAACCAATCTATTTTGGAGTTTCCTAAACATGTTGCTTTGTTAAACCAAGAGATCATCATTCACTGGGCAATTTTTTTTTTTTTTTTTTGAGACGGAGTTTCACTCTTGTTGCCCAGGCTGGAGTGCAATGGCGCGATCTCGGCTCACTGCAACCTCCGCCTCCTGGGTTCAGGCAATTCTCCTGCCTCAGCCTCCTGAGTAGCTGGGATTACAGGCACGAGCCACCATGCCTAGCTAATTTTTTGTATTTTTAGTAGAGACAGGGTTTCACCATGTTGACCAGGATGGTCTCGATCTCTCGACCTCGTGATCCACCTGCCTCGGCCTCCCAAAGTGCTGGGATTACAGGCTTGAGCCACCGCGCCCGGCCACTGGGCAATTTTTTTAAAGACACCTGGAAAACTGAATGTTCTACATTGCATTCTCATGCAGTCAATTTTCTGTTGTTATGTTTATTATTTTAGGAAAATGATCTCAGAAAACCCCACTTATAATAGATTTTATGTGGCATATAGTCGAAAACTTTTTGACCTCCAACGTCTATTGGGATTTATTTAGTAACATCTAACCACAAAGGAGTATTCCAGTATTCTATCATCTTCAACATTTCCTCTGACTCAGGCACCCAGCATTATAAAAAGCAAGAGCTGTTTGCTTATTAGTGTCTCAATATCCGGGGTTGATAATGTAGCTCAACCATTTATGAAGCACTGAAGTACTCAGATGCACTTAAAACACTCTCAGATTACATATTTCAATGTGAGCATCTGGAATATTCCCTTTAGTTGGCACCTTTGATTCTATTCTTCATCCCGAGGTGGGCCCAGAGTCCCTGTGTTTTAGAATTCGAACTAATTAAGTTTCAGCCCATTTGTTTAGAAATCAACCTTGCAATGGGTGTCAGGAGTACTTAGAGCATTGTCTCCCAAAGCTATGCAGCCAGTGTTATCTGGGCACAAAAAGGCACTTATCTCCATTAATAATATGTATTACCACAGAACAGTCAGTTTCTACATCTCTTGGACATTGACATCTAGGGATTGAATCTCTCCTTCCAGATTTTGCCATTTTATTCTATTCGATGCAGGAAAGTGATGTTCCCTGTACCCATCTCTAAAGCCTGTAGTCCTGTAGGGTCTAACCCAAAAGGTAATCTTCTCAACATGATAGCAGAGGAGGGAAGTTCAGCTACAACCATAGTGGGAAGAATGCCCATTCCCATTCATACTGGGGTTGGTATGGCAGTGGAAATCAGGAAGCTTGGCATCGGATAGGCAAAGGATCCATAGTTTCAGGACTGTAGCCCTTGAAGAGCAAGATTCAGACAGCAGTTGGTGACACAAGGAGCAGGGCTGGTCTCCCAAGGATGATCCCGGTAGGAGCTGGAAGGGAGGTAGTCCATTTTAAACAAAAGGAAAATAAGGCAGAACTCATCTTAAGAACTAGCAGAGTAGGATAAGAGGTGGAGTAGAAAACACCTTGCTAGACATGCAGATACCTTCATGCTTACACTGGCACATTGAAATTAGGATTTATGACCTACCCCAGGTCTCATTAAGCTGGTGTGGCTGAAGCTTCTGCCTCAATTAGAATAGTTTTGAGAATCACATAGCATTGATCTTATCAAGTGCTGACTCCACAAGCAGAGGTTGAGAAAGGCAGTGGAGACACGCACTCTCCAGCAGGGGGCCACCTGCAGAGCCACCAAAAGGACAGAATTTCAAGCTGTGCCTAAGATCTCCCGCTGCCCCAAGACATCACAGTAGGATGTAGGGGCCAAAAGGAGGGCAGGTCTAGGTAGGAAATCCTGATTTATGGGCAGAGGATGACTAATAAATCAAGAGGTTGAAAAAGCTCGTAAGGGTAAAAAGGCTAGAAGAAAAGGAAGGTAACCATAGATCTTGGCAGAGAAGTCAGCCAATGCAGTCAGGTAAGCATAAGCAGGCAGCACTAGGGCAGGTTCAGAGAGGTCAGCTAAGGCAGGATGTCTCAGGCACATATAAAAGTAGGAACCATGTCTTGTTCACTTTAGATTCTCAGCATATAGCCAGTGTAGGTATTATGGAAAGGAAAGCAAGGAGAAATAGAGAGAGGGACAGAGAAAGGTCACCAAATGATAAGTGAACAAGAAAAGACAAATCTAGAAATAGCAATCAATTTAACTTGGCTGGAAATTAATAACTTTAGGTTCTATCCTGATTCTGCTACTGACTAAATGCTGGACTTCGGATATAAGTGACTTAATATTTTGAGACCATACCTACTCCATCTGTAAAAAGAATGCATACATTAGAAAACCTAAAAGCAAAGTTTACTGCAACAGATGTTTTTGAATGCCTACTAACTGCCAAGTACAAGTTTTGAAAAAACTGAGATAATAGTAGTAATAGGGCTGGGTGTGGTGACTCATACCTATAATCCCAGGGTGAATCACCCGAGGTCCGGAATTCGAGGCCAGCCTGGCCAGCATGGTGAAATCCCATCTTTAGTAAAATTACAAAAAAAGATTAGCCAGACACGGTGGTGGGTGCCTGTAATCTCAGCTACTCGGAAGGCTGAGGCAGGAGAATTGCTTGAACCCAGGAGATAGGGGTTGCAGTGAGCAGAGACTGCACCATTGCACTCCAGCCTGGGCAAAAAGAGTGAAACTCCATCTCAAAAAAAAAGGAGTAATAATCAGGAAAGACCAGAGTTCTTATTCTAAAGCATGCACTTTGTTCTGTGACTAATTTTGTAAGCCTTGCTAAGTGTGAGTGCTCTTGGACTACATATTAATTAAAGCCATAAGTAAGAGGCCTGTCCCTCTTAGAGACACACCAAAGATTAAGGGTTTGCATTGCATGTGGCCTTTTGCAATAAGAAGTATGAAAGTCCTAATGTGTCTCACCCTCCCTGCATTATGCATTTATATTGTATAGAAAATATAAGTCAGCAAGTAATTATTGAGCATCTATTGTATCAAAGGCAAGGAGTTGAATACTTCCACTTCTATAATCTATTATTTTCTTCGTCTTACAAGTGAGAAATTAAGACAGAGAGAGGTAAAATGAATTTCTCAAGGGCATTTTTAGAAACAGTAATCTCCCTTATCTGTGGTCTTGTTTTCCCCAATTTCATTTCTCTCGGTCAATTGTGGCCTAAAAACATTAAATGAAAAATTACAGAAATAGACAATTCGTCAGTGTTAAATTGCATGCTGTTCTGAGTAGCATGATGACATCTTTTGCCCTCCCGCTCCACAGCTCTTGTGAAGTGAATCCTCCCTTTGTCCAGTGTATCTACATTGTATATGCTATTCACTCCTCAGTCACTTAGCCCATGGGTCACTTAGTAGCCACTTGGTTATCAGGTCTACTGTTGTGATATTACACTGCTTGTGTTCAAGTAACACTTATTTGACTTAATATTGGTCCCAAAGTGCAAGAGCAGTGTTGCTGGAAATTTGGATATGCCAAAGAGAAGCTATAAAGTGCTTCCTTTAAAAGTGAAAATGTGGCCGGGCACGGTGGCTCATGCCTGTAATCCCAGCACTTTGGGAGGCTGGGGCAGGCGGATCACTAAGTCAAGAGATAGAGGCCATCCTGACCAACATGGTGAAACCCCATCTCTACTAAAAATACAGAAAAAAAAAAAATAGAAAAAATTAGCTGGCTGTGGTGGCACGTGCCTGTGGTCCCAGCTACTCGGGAGGCTGAGGCAGGAGAATTGCTTGAACCCGGGAGGCGGAGCTTGCAGTGAGCCAAAGTCGTGCCTCAGCACTCCAGCCTGGTACCTGGTGATGGAGTGATGGAGTGAGACACTGTCTCCAAAAAAAAAAAAAAAAAAAGTGCAAAGGTGAAAGTTCTCAACTTAATAAGGAAGGGAAAAAAAAATCTTACGCTGAGTGAGAACAAATCTTCCGTCTGTGAAATTGTGAAGAGGGAAACAGAAATTTGTCCTACTTTTGCTGTTATACCTCAAACTGCAAAAGTTATAGCCACAGCGTGTGACAAGTGCTTAGTTAAGATGGAAAAGGTATAAATTTGTGGGTGGAAGACATGAACAGAAACATGTTATGATTGACAGCAATCATATTCAGCACTATCAGTGATTTCAGGTACCCACAGGGGGTCTTGGAACATATCCCCCCTGGATAAAACGGGGACCACTAAGGTTTGAATCCAAAGCCAAAATGCTTCTGGTACACTACAACACATCCTTACATTAGCTTGTTCTGAATAACATAATGGATAAACATGCTCATACAATAGGTTTTTCCTGAAAGTCAATCTTCAACATAAAAGCATGTGGCAGAAAGTTCTGTTCACACGCACATTAGGGCTGGCGTGCTGCAGGTGGATTCCTAAGTTTGATGGGGGTGGGAAATCAAGACAATTTATCCTTACAACTGATATAGATCTCCATTTATTCATTATATAGTTCATTTAAATGACTATATAAACAACGAACCTCAGTGCAATTTGGTTTAGTGTTTCTAGCTGTGCATGCCAATATATGTAACTCAATCATGAGGCATGCTAGGACTTCAATAGGTTGGGGATGGTGAGATTTGATGCTAAGAGAATAAATTCAGCTTTAGGACAGGTCCCCAGGGTGGGTGGCCAGCTTCTCAAATTATAAAATCCTAGAGGGGAAGGATAAAATTTGAATGCAAGTTGGGAAAGTCTTACCACTCATAAGGTCCAAACCAGTGGAGGACGCAAGCCACGGAATGGCCTTGGCAACGGCAATACTGGTAGTCAGGTGGCTGGCGGATGCTGTGTAGCTCCAAGAGACTCCAGCATAAATAAGGACTCCAGCCCATGGCAAGGTTCAGCCTTTGAGGATCCTACTAAGCGCTAAAAAGAAAAATGGAATCTCAAACAAGATAGTTGAAGTTTCAGGATAGGGCTTCAGTATCAATGGAGAAATTAAAGAGAACAGTGACAAGCTAAGGCAGAGTGATGCAAAAGATGATGAAAGCTCAGAACCAGGAAGAAGGTTTATAGGCAATGAGGGGCCCACTTCAGACACACTGACCTTACAGCAGCAAGAAAGATTCTAGAACCTTGGGGTGAAGATCAGATTTTTTAAAATATTCCCATAAGTTTGTTTAGAATTGGCTCTAGAATTAAATTGTCCTGAGCT
Source organism: Saimiri boliviensis (assembly GCF_048565385.1). Classification (NCBI taxonomy): domain Eukaryota; kingdom Metazoa; phylum Chordata; class Mammalia; order Primates; family Cebidae; genus Saimiri; species Saimiri boliviensis. The sequence goes on from NC_133459.1 coordinate 100,927,035, forward strand.
TATAAATGAAAGCTTTCAATACTTGCAGCTGTGCCTGGGTTAGGCAGTGACTGACATATCACAACACGTTGAATTTTATTTGCATCCATTTTATAAACAAGTAATGTATCCATTGCACCTTATCTCAGGTATGATTAAGTCCCCAAAGAATTCTATTCATATTCTTTTATCATTATAATACTCAGTATTAATGGGGTCATTATGGGCCTTCATATACTTGCATTAACATTATTACCATTGTAATGAAAACTCAGTAAAATTGTAATGCTATTCTACAGACATGTTCTTAAATTGCTTTATCAACATAATTACAAAATCTAATGACAAAGTAATAACACTGTAATATGATGCCTGTAGATTAATACGTTTTTGGCTTCACCAGATGGTAATACAAAAACCTCAATCAAAATTTATCCTTGACCTTAACAGCGTTTCAATAATTTCCCATAGGTGTTTGCTAAGGCTTTACAATTTTATGTCAATTTATGTTCAACAGTTCACATTAATGTCAACTCAATCATATAATTGAAATAATACATTTTAGTTCTTAAAATTAATTTTATTGTGACTCACCACAGCCTCACAACAAAGTACCTCACAGAAGGAACATGAGAATATAAATTAGTGTTCTAGATATTTTAAAACACTCTTGGGCAAATCCACTTTGAGAAATCATGGTGAAAGTATTATTTGTAGTGTACTTCTTGCAAAAAGAGCGGTAATATGTTTGCTAGTCCTCTAAAGCCATTCGATTGTTTCTACAAATGTTGAGAAGATTCCCCTCTGCAAATAAGTAATTGGCATATACTAGCACTCTGAGGTGGGCAGATCACAAGGTCAAGAGATCAAGACCAACCTGGCCAACATGGTGAAATTCTGTCTCTACTAAAAATACAAAAATTAGCTGGGTATGGTGGTGTGTGCCTATAGTCCCAGCTACTCAGGAGGCTGAGGCAGGAGAATCACTTGAACCCCGGAGGTAGAGGTTGCAATGAGCCGAGATCACACCACTGCACTCCAGCCTGACAACAGAGCGGGACTCCATCTCAAAAAAACAACAACAAAATGGAATATACCATGGGCTTTACAGCTTATCTCATTATTAATTGTACATCTTGTTTATGATTAGAGGTGTGACTGTGCCTGTTTTTTCAATAAACTAACTACAACCAAAAAAGGCTATACAAGTCGTTCAGTGTCTGATTGCTGTGTCTTACATATAGAGGCTCAAGAAGAAAGAATCAGGCTTATGTAAATGCTTGGTCCAACATAATACTTTTAACTCTTTCATTGGCATGCTTGTTGACAAGAGTTCCAATCTTCCCTGACCAGAAATATTTTTTTTCATTTAATTTGTTTTATTTTATAGAAAGAGTTTCACTCTGTCACTCAGGCTGAAGTGCAGTGGCTCAGTCTTAGCTCACTGCAACCTCCACCTTCCAAGTTCAAGTGATTCTCCTGCCTCAGCCTCCCGAGTAGCTGATTTTTTTGTAATTTTCGTGGATATAAAGTTTCCCTATGTTGGACAGCCTGGTCTCGAACTCCTGTCCTAAAGCGATCTGCCTGCTTTGGCTTCTCAACATGCTGGGATTACAGGTGTGAGCCAACACACCCAGCCTGGAAATGTTTTTCCCAAAATCCCTCTGCCATGTGAGAAAAAAGAGTTAGACTGCTGGGTCATTCTGAGGATACAGCAATACTGGAGAGCCATTTTAGTCCCAGCCAGGACCTATATCTGCATTTACTTCTAGAATAACTTTCTCTTTATACCTTGCTTGTTTCTTACTTCTTAAAAAAAAAAAAAAAAAAAGGCACAGATTCAGGAAAGCCCATGTATAGCCCTTGTATTGAGGAACAGGACAAATTCTTTCATCATGGTCTATCAGTTTTTTAGCAAATACCTAGTATGCTTCATAATCATTTTTCTTCTGTTATACTATACGAAAAGCATTTATCATATAGCAACACAATATTAGAGACTGAAAATACAAAGATGAATAAGCTAAGGCCTTTAATCGCCACAGAGGTAGCCTACAGTAGGGGTTGAGGATGTGAACTTCTTGGTTTGAACCCTGGTTCTACCATTTTCTACTTGTATAACCTTGCACAAGTGAATTCAACACCCTGCACTCAGTTTCTTCATCTGTGAAATATTACTACTGCTATTATAGTAGTAATATTACCTGCCTTACAGGGATGTTGGAGGTTACTGCATATAAAGTGCTTAGAACCGTGCCTGACTGAGCATAGTGTATTCACTCCTCAATATGTTACCTATTAGTATTATGGAGTTCACATTCTCATAGGAAGACAGATCATATCATACACACCTAAACACAGTACAATAAAACCCTCTAATGGGGCTTTAAACAACATACTGTAAGAGCTCTGATGAGATGAGTATCACTGAATTCACTGATCATTTACACTGAATCTTCTTTGAAGTGGTAATCATGACTGACAAGAAGGTGGGACTCTCAATAAAAGTGATCTCTAAGCTGGGACTTGAAGATTGAATTTACCAGTGAAAAAGGTGAAAGGAGTAGCCAGCAAGCTAGAGCATAAGCAGCTAGCATGAGCAATGGCTCAGCAGTGTGTAAGTGGATGACCTGTCCAGGGACCAGCAAGTAGTGTAGAGATGCGGCCAGAATGACAGGTCAGAGCCAGGGTTTGGCCATCATGGCAGCACTGGAGACCATTGTGATCAAATCTATGTTTTACAAAAATAACTCAGCTATATCCTAGATTATTAAATACATAAAAGAGAGACTGCAAGCAGGGAGCCTGTTATGAAACTGTCATGGCAGCCTGAAGTGGGACAGTGGCAGTGAGAATGGAGATGTATGGACAGAATTGAGAAGGACTTGGAGGGGGAATGTAAAGCACATAGTGTCCAAATAGATATTGGAGCAGGGGAAGGATGCAGGGATGACTCTGTATTTTAGTACAAAATTTAAAAAAAAAAAAAAAAGGCAGGAAGAGAAGCAAGTTTGGGGAGAAAGATAATGAGTTCAGTGTTATAAATATTAAGTTTGGTTAACTGCAGGAAGACTATCAAGTGGGGGAGTTTAAAGTGTAATTCTGGAGTACAGGACAGATCCATTCAGGATTGTCAGAAGGGAAAGTAAAGAAAAAGGGAGGAAGTAGCACTTAAAAAACAATCCGTGTGTGTGTGTGTGTGTGTGTGTGTGTGTGTGTGTGTGTAGCCCAGCTGGTTCTATGAACCACTGACTTTCTTCACAGAATTAGAAAAAAACTACTTTAAATTTTGTATGGAACCAAAAAAGAGCCCATATAGCCAAGACAATCCTAAGCAAAAATATATACATAAATAAATAAAAACCGAAAGCTAGAGGCCTCACGGTACCTGACTTCAAACTGTACTATAAGGCTGCAGTAACCGAAACAGCATGGTACTGGTAACAAAATAGACATATAGACCAATGGAACAGAACAGAGACCTCAGAAATAATGCCACACATCTGCAATCATCTGATCTTTGACAAACTTGACAAAAACAAGCAATGGGGAAAGGATTCCCTATTTAATAAATGCTGTTGGGAAAACTGGCTAGCCATACGCAGAAAACTGAAACTGGATCCTATCCTTAAACTTTATACAAAAATTAACTCAAAATGGATTAAAGACTTCAATGTAAAACCTAAAACCATAAAAAACCTAGAAGAAAACCTAGACAATACCATTCAGGACATAGGCATGGGCAAAGACTTCATGACTAAAACACCAAAAGCAATAGCAACAAAAGCTAAAATTGACAAATGAGATCTAATTAAATTAAAGAGCTTCTGCACAGCAAATGAAACTATCATCAGAGTGAACAGGCAACTTACAGAATGGGAGAAAAATTTTGCAAGCTATCCAGCTGACAAAGGGCTAATATCCAGAATCTACTAGAAACCTAAACAAATTTACAAGAAACAACCCCATCACAAAGTGGGCAAAGGATATGAACAGACACTTCTAAAATGAAGACATTTACGTGGCCAACAAACATAAAACAAAACAAAACAAAACAAAACAAAACTCATCATCACTGGTCTTTAGAGAAATGCAAATCAAAGCCACAATGAGATACCACCTCATGCCAGTTAGAATGGCAATTATTAACAAGTCAGGAAACAACAGATGCTGGAGAAGATGTGGAGAAATAGGAACACTTTTACACTATTACTAGGTGCTCTTTCTCCATTCGTTCGTCTATAGTTGTGGATCAAGATCTCTAGCCCTGCCTTTTCCCACTCTCAAACACTTCTGAGCTAATCCCACCTGGCAAACAACTAGTGAACTATTTCTAGGATTGATGTGGTCAGTAGGAAACACAAGCTATGCCTAGAGCAACACAGAAAGGCCAAACATCAAGATTTATTTACCCTTGCTGTTTGCAAACCTGATGGTTTTAGTCAGGCTCTAGTATTACAGACTGAAATATAAGAAAATCCTGCACATGCTCAGAGAAGCTGTTGGCTTTGCCACAGTTCTACGCCTAAACATTATAATAATATTATTATCATCACACAGGGGTGTCATAAGGATTAATGAGACATTTTCAAATCACTTTGAGCTGCTCTGCTGGGGGTGCTAAATAAATGGTATGTTTTCCTTTTAAAATGCCATTTTTTGGCATTGATTTGTTGTGATGGGTTTGGCTATCCAACAGGGCTAGAATGAGCCCACCAACTCATTTCCTGTAGACAGCAGACTAGACGTCAGAAGAAGTGGTTTTCAGTTAAGATAAATACGAATTGAAGTGAACTAGTCAGCAATCAGAAGCAAATAGGCTGCTGTTAGAAATCTAGTATATTAAGTACTCACAGTGATCAACATAAGAATTGCACAGTGCGATACAGTAGAGCAAACACTGGATTTGGAAATGGTCCAAGATTTTCGGTCCAGCTCTGCTGTTAACTAGCCATGTGAGCTTGAACAAATTGCTAAGCTTCTCTGGGCCTCAAATATAAAGTAAGGGCTTTATATATGTCCTAAGAAGCTCATAACCAAAGTCTTCCAGACAAGGCAAATACATGAAAGGAATGGAAATAGTCATTTCTGAAGGAAAGAGATTTCACAGCTGGGAGAAGCTTGTGACCATTCATCACAGGACTATCCTCTGCTCTGGTCTTCCTTGCCATTGATTAATATTAATTTCAGTACTAATTCCTGCAAAAGAAGGAATAAATCACTTTCTAAGTCAGACACAGAAGTATATGAAACATCTGGTCTTTAAAAATAGGGTCTCTGCCTTTCCATGAGCTATCATTGCAGCAAGCAGTCTGTCTCATTCCAAGATTTAAATATATGAATGATTGATTATACTGCTACTCTAATCATCAGCTCAAAAAATGCAAAATAATGAGGTGTGCAAAATAATGAGGTGGCTGTCATACTCCAGTGTTCTGGAGTTTTGTAAGAAAAAGAGTTTTACGTGGTTGCCTAGTTTTGCCATCTCAGAACATAAGTGACTGTCTGCATTGCCTGGCACTGATCAGGAGGTGAAACAGAAGATGAAGGGAAGTGAAAGTACATAGGTGCCTGTTGTGCCCAGGAGAGCCAGAAGCGGAAGTCCTACGGAATAAATAAGCAGTGTTTCCTATGGTGAACTCTGTTTCTCCTCACTCCTGGTCTTAGGAATCCCAATAGGATCCTGGGCTCAAAAAGAAGAAATGTTGACACTCCAGAGCAGATAGCAGTGCAAAGAGCCACTCCTCGGGGAATTCAATTCAACAAATATGTACTGATCCCCACTATGTACAAGGCACTTTGGTAGATGCTAGCAGTATAAATTGGCTAGGACCTACTACTCTGAGCCCGAGAGAACGCTACGGTTGGGAGTGGTGGTGGCAAGTATTGACCACAAATCACTTACTTCAAATTGAATTGTCAGCGAGCTTTTGGGTGGGTGAGGAGCTGTCTAGACAACAGTTCCTCTTCTGTAAATGATTTGAATGGTACAATAAAAAATAAAAATAAAAATAAAAGGATTCTTTAAAGCCTAGGGTTAGCTTATATTAGATTGTTAAAATTTCTGGAAACAATTGTGTTCAAAGTAACCATAACAATTTGGAAAAATACGTTTAAAGAAGACACACGTAAATTATCCCTGGGCCCAGATCAAGCAAGAGGTACACGTTGCAGAATGAACGTCCTCCCAGTTTAACAACCAGAGCCTGACAAATTCCCTACCGCAAGGGCAGTGCTGAAATATTAAGTAAAAAGTCTAGGCCCAGGTCCTGCTCTCATCCCTTCCACGACACACCTGAGTCATAAAGTCGGACTTTCTAACCACACAACTTGGACTATGTGAATTTCCTTTCCCATTTCATCTCATTTCCCAAGTCTATGTAGTGTATAAAGGCCAGGCTGTCACTGCTAATCCCAATCCGAAACTTGGTCCTTGATGCTTCCCAGTGGCCGAAATCGCCGCTGCGAACAGTGGTGTGAACTATTCACTAAAGCGGCAGAGCCCGAAGGCCTTGAACGATCCGTTTCCTTCGGACTCAGTCTGCGAAGCCCATCAGCACCCTTTACTCCGCTCGGCTTCTCATCCTAGCAGGAGCTAAATCGTTTAGCGCCCCGTTGGGCTTGGCGGTCGTCGACCCTCGCGTGAGCCTGGGATGCCCGCGTCAGGCTTGCCTCTGGCCCGGGGCGCCCGCCTGGCCTGCACTCCCTCCCCGGACCCCGGGCCCGCCTGCCCTCCCCGGGCTGGCCCGGGGGGCGTGTGGAGGCCAGGGGGGCGGGCCGCGGCAGGAGCTCCTGGCTACTGGGACGCGGCCACGCGGGCCGGGGGCGAGGGACGCGGACCAGAAGCGGGAGGAGCCCCGGGGCCGGGGCCGGGGCCGGGGCCGGTCCCGCTGGGTGGGCATTCCCGCGGGGCGCCGAGGTGCAGCAGGAGGGCGCTTCGCCGACGCCGTGGGTCGGCGGGGACGGTGAGAAGGGCAGGCCCGGCGGCTCCCTCCGGGCGCGGGGCGCGCGCCCGCGCGGTGGGCGGGAGTCCTGAAGGGACGCGGAGGCGGGCGCGCGCCCCGCGGGGGAGGGGGCGGAGAGCGCGAGGCGGAGGGCGGAGGCGTCTCCGTGCGGGAGCCCGGCGGACCGCGCCAGACCCTGACCGAGCCTCGCGGCGGCGGCTGCAACAGGCGGCGGGCTCCGCTCGGGGGCGGAGGCGGCGAAGGGGCGGGGAGCGCGAGGAGGAGCGACCCGGCCCCGCCGCCGCCGCCTCTTCCCCGCCGCATGGACGAGCACCTCAGCCTTCTGCGCTCGCCGCCGCTGCCCTCAGCCCGCCACCGCGCCCACCCTCCCCAGAGCCCCGCGAGCGGCGGCGGCGGCGGCGGCGGTGGCGCTCACACGCTGCTGAACCCCGGCTACTCCGAGCCCGCCGCGGGCCCCGAGCTGCCGCCCGACATGACCGTGGTGCCCGGGGACCACCTGCTGGAGCCGGAGGCGGCCGACGGCGGAGGGGCCCCGCCTCAGGGCGGCTGCGGCGGCGGCGGCGGCGGCTGCGACCGCTACGAGCCGCTGCCGCCCTCGCTGCCGGCCGCGGGCGAGCAGGACTGCTGCGGGGAGCGCGTGGTCATCAACATCTCGGGGCTGCGCTTCGAGACGCAGCTGAAGACCCTCTGCCAGTTCCCCGAGACGCTGCTGGGCGACCCCAAGCGGCGCATGCGGTACTTCGACCCGCTCCGCAACGAGTACTTCTTCGACCGCAACCGGCCCAGCTTCGACGCCATCCTCTACTACTACCAGTCCGGGGGCCGCATCCGCCGGCCCGTCAACGTGCCCATCGACATCTTCTCCGAGGAGATCCGCTTCTACCAGCTGGGCGAGGAGGCCATGGAGAAGTTCCGCGAGGACGAGGGCTTCCTGCGGGAGGAGGAGCGGCCCCTGCCCCGCCGCGACTTCCAGCGCCAGGTGTGGCTGCTCTTTGAGTACCCCGAGAGCTCCGGGCCGGCCCGGGGCATCGCCATCGTGTCCGTGCTGGTCATCCTCATCTCCATTGTCATCTTCTGCCTGGAGACGCTGCCGGAGTTCCGCGACGAGAAGGACTACCCCTCCTCGCCGTCGCAGGACGCGTTCGATGCCGCCGGCAACAGCACGTCGGGGGCCTCCGGGGGGGCCTCCAGCTTCTCCGATCCCTTCTTCGTGGTGGAGACCCTGTGCATCATCTGGTTCTCCTTCGAGCTGCTGGTGCGGTTCTTCGCCTGTCCGAGCAAAGCCACCTTTTCGCGCAACATCATGAACTTGATTGACGTCGTGGCCATCATCCCTTATTTTATCACTCTGGGTACCGAGCTGGCCGAGCGACAGGGCAACGGACAGCAGGCCATGTCCCTGGCCATCCTGAGGGTCATCCGCCTGGTGAGGGTCTTCCGCATCTTCAAGCTCTCGCGCCACTCCAAGGGGCTGCAGATCCTCGGGCAAACGCTGAAGGCGTCCATGCGAGAGTTGGGGTTGCTCATCTTCTTCCTCTTTATTGGGGTCATCCTCTTCTCCAGCGCGGTCTACTTTGCCGAGGCAGACGACCCCACCTCAGGTTTCAGCAGCATCCCGGATGCCTTCTGGTGGGCAGTGGTAACCATGACAACAGTGGGTTATGGTGATATGCACCCAGTGACCATAGGGGGCAAGATTGTGGGATCTCTCTGTGCCATCGCCGGTGTCTTGACCATCGCATTGCCAGTTCCCGTGATTGTTTCCAACTTCAATTACTTCTACCACCGGGAGACGGAGGGGGAAGAGCAAGCCCAGTACCTGCACGTAGGAAGTTGCCAGCACCTCTCCTCTTCAGCCGAGGAGCTCCGAAAAGCAAGGAGTAACTCGACCCTGAGTAAGTCGGAGTATATGGTGATCGAAGAGGGGGGTATGAACCATAGCGCTTTTCCCCAGACCCCCTTCAAAACGGGCAATTCCACTGCCACCTGCACCACGAACAATAATCCCAACTCCTGTGTCAACATCAAAAAGATATTCACCGATGTTTAATATATAACACAAGTGACATGCTGTGCTCGGTATTGTGTGGAACGTGCCCCCTTGGTCTGCCTATGCCCTTGTTTTATACATTTCCAGACCATTCATCAAGGAAAGGACCTGAAGAAGTGGGAAGCACACTTCATTCTCCCTCTCCCTACTGCTTCATACTGAAACAGGTGCCTGTTTTGCAAGTGGGCTGCATTCTCTCAGCTCTCCTTTTCCCCCTTACTCTCTCTCTCTCTCTCTTTCTCTCTCTCTCTCTCAATATTGTAAACAACAAACTTACATTAAACTTCATTTCTAGTACACGCCCTATTTAGAAAAAAAAAGAAAAAGCAGTACATCCTGGGAGGAAATGAAACTAAAGAACAGTTAGAGTAACTGTTTAACCTCAGAATTTTAAAGGCAGTTGTTTCTTTCCTAAGCACATGAGTTTGTAGTAAATGATACTTCAGTTTGATGGACCTTTCAACATTATTTACTGAATAAGTATTTCGGTTGCCTACCCTGTAGATATGTGGATGAAGAGTCTAACTAGAATAATGACTTGTTAAAACCACCACGAGTTTATTTGGTTTTTCCCTGAATTTTAAGGGTCTCTACAACTTTGAATGAAGGGAAATGCCCAAGATGTCCTGATCTGACTAATTAGTTTTATTCTTTCGGGCTTGCTAAGCATTTCTAAAGCATTAGACTAACAGATTCCTGTGAAGTTCTGTGCATATGTCCCAGCCTCAACATCTATCAAAGTCTGGAAACAGATGTTTTCAGTGCTGCTGAGAGAAACAAAAAATTTCCTAATGCATCTGAGAGATAAGCTTCGGCAGTATTACAAGAAGATTAAAGTGGCAGACACCCCTTCCAGCGGAAGTTACTAATTCGGACCTGACTGATGCAGTTCCCATAGCAACCCATGTTTCCTGGGAAACCCGAAAAAGGTTGTCATGGCATCTCTTGCTCTCTAGCCCCACCTTCCAGTCCCTGCTGTTTCCACAGTAACCTTTCCAGATGGTTCCTACTTAAATGATTTCATAAAGGAAAACCACTGTTTGAATAAACTGCAAAAATAAAGTTAAGTCTGAGACTCTAAGGAGGTGAAATGAATCCCAAATGCATTTTTTAACTATGAAAATCATTGATGTCATTCCATAATGACTGAATCAAGAAGGAAAATATGGTATTTGGAATGTTACATATTAACCACAATAAGGCATGATCTGGATTAAGTGCCATTTATTAGGCAATAATTTTTAAAGATGCTTCTCTACAGTTTTCTTTCTCCAAGAATTTTCAAGCCAACAAATGGAATTTAAAAGCAAATGTAAAAGTGTTCTGTACATAAGCAAATGAGAGATACAATCAATGTACCTGAAACCTTACAACAAAGGATCTTCAGGCTTTCTCTTTAAAAAAAAAAAAAAAAAAAAAAATACAGATCCCACAACAGCTCTGTCATCATCACAGCACTTGACAAGCCAAGTAAACTTCAAATAGATGAAGGATGCACGTTTTAAACTGAATGAATTGCAGACAATCAATAAAAAGGAGGGACAGGAAGTAACCAGCTCTTGGGAGAACACCTGCAGCTTTCAGCCATATGCCAAGGGTTGCCAGAAGACAGACAGAATCAGGTGAGCACTATGTGATCTACTGGGAGCAGTCCCTTTTGTATCCAGAGCCAGGGAACTGTCATTAATATCTAGATTGACGGTATTTGCAAAACCAATAGTTTTATGTTAGTTACATGCTTGGCATCTTTTTAAAGATAATTTACACTTTTTTTATTTGATTTTCATGTTGCTAACTGTCCTTTAGTTTTCATTGTTTATTACAAAAAGAATGACAAAACAGTCATTGCTATTCAGAATAACCTTCACCCAAGCAGAACTGAAAATTGAATTCCATTCCTTTTACTAACCCACTTGGCCTCCAATCAACCTGTTTCTCCTTACAAAAGGATAAATGACAGAATCTACTGCTGTTAGATTATTGGTCCAGTGTTAATTTACGTAATTATTTAATAGTACACAGTGGTACAGTTCTTTCAAACAAAAAATGGTTAAAAATAAGAGTAACATTTAAACATAATCGTTTTGTTTCATATACAGTATATAAATTATACATCATCCACAATTGCCTTTTGGTTTTGATAGCATGTAACTATTCTATCCTTACAGAGTAAATTAGAGTAACCCTATTTTTAAAGCCCATGAAGTATTTTCAGTTAGAAGCTCATTTATTATGCATGCACTGAAGAGACTGGAAAATAATGATTGAGACTGCAAGAGAGTGATGAGGAAGGAAAACACCAAATAGAGGCAAGAAATCTAAATATACCTGATCATAGATTAGTTGTTTGTTTTTATCTATGTATATCTAAATATGACTCTATTGTCTAGTTTTCTTTGCTTTTTGTTTGAGTTAACCTTTGACGTTGATCTACCTCTTGACCAAACTTTTGGTACCCTTAATGACCAGAAATTATTTTTATGACGCATTTTGAAAATATGTTAGATACATTATAACAATTACATAAAAATAATTTTTGTATCTGTTCTTAAAATAACACAGAAGTCAATGCAGTGCAATGACAATTTTAGTCACATTTATTCTGAAGATGCAGAAACCTTGATTAATTCTATAAGTAAATTATGGTTGTGCCATAATTCTTATGGTTATTAACTGGCAGTAATTTAAAGGGGACCTTTGTTCTTTAATCCAGAGAAATATCCTGGCTTTTGAGTCATAGCTTTGAGGTAATATGATTGCTTGTAGTCACCACATTGTAAGTTCCCTAAAGGCTATAGGCTCTGTGTCTTGAAAGTATTGGGTACTAGTGCCTAGCACAGAATGTGACACCTTTTATATTTGTTGAGTGAATAGCTGTTATTTTACATGACTGCTGTTATTTCCAAGCTTTTAATGAAGTGGTTTAAAGCATAAGCTCTGCAGTCATATTGCCAGGGTTTGAATCCTGACTCTGCTCTATGATCTTGAGCACATGACTCTCTCTGCCTCAGTTGCTTTGTTTGTAAAATGAGGGCGATAAATAGTACCTCATAGGTGTGTTGTGAACAGTAAATGTTAATACAGGTACAACACTTAGAAAAAATAATTTCATGACATGGCATCAGAGATTTTGTTAAGAGATTATATTGGGATCATTATTCACAAGCATTGTATAATTAATGCTTCGTGAATATGAAATACATAATCAATGCCTTCCTATTTCCTTTCAATAATAATAATAATAATTACCATTCATTAAGGGTCAACCATGTCCTGGACACTTGTCAACTCTGCAATAAGTGCTGTTAACCTCATTTTAGGAGGGCAAAAAATAGATGCTTAAAGTTAAGTGATTTCTCTAAGAGTTCACAGCTAGCAGGAGACTCAGCAATGATTTAAAGCCAGGTTATTCTGGCTCTGAAACACATCCTACTTTTATTAGGTGACTTGAAAGACAAAAAATAAATCTCTTAACGCTTTTAGTCTTGGCTTCAGCCCATGTCACTAATTAATGAGTTGATGTAGATAACATATCTCCAGAAATCTGTTTCATTTCAGTATACTGAAAATTAACCTCTTTAAAATATCGGATATTTTAACCAAATATAAGGATCAAATATAAGTTATTTAAATCAGATGAAGAGATGGAGTTTTCTAATAATAAAAGATTATTTTATTGTGCTTGGTTTATCTATATAACCAGTCATGGTAGTGTTTAATGATAACTGCTAGGACAATAGATATTTTTCAGTTTTAAGATTTTTTGTTTTCATGTGTTTTAATCAACAATAGTGATAGCATTATGCAAATTATTTTTCTATCACCTTATACTGTGCTTAAGTTACTGAAGAACCATTCCAGAAAGTCATGAAAATATTTTGACTCTCCCTTATTAAGAGGGAAGAAATTATTCAGAACAGAAGTATTAAAAGCAAAAAGAGATTGCCAGTTCATTGAAACTTGTGACAGTATTGCCTTACCTAACCACTCCAAGGATCTTTAAGGGCATCTGTGCTCTAAAATAAGTAAATAAATAAAAATATAATTTTTCTGACATAATAGCTGCAGACCTTTCTCTAAGTTCTTAAATCATTTATGAAATATAAATGGATAGTGACTTGGCTTAAAGCAAAATACTAATGAGTCTATGTTTTCATATGCCGGCTAGCTTTGCCAAACTACACGCTTCACTGTTGAGGTCAGTTGCATGTCTTAGGTGTTGAAGAAATATACATATGTCTATGTATAGCAAGAGATTCATGTGAGGAGGCATGACTGGATCAGTGCATATCCATCAACACCCTGGGAAAAAAATGTATATGCCCTACAGCTAATGAATCCAGATGAAACAGAGAAGTTAACGTTGTTATTATTTTATTTCTTTTATGATGTTTTAAAACTATGTGATGCACCAATTATGGTGACATAACCACAGGCACCTACACATAGGAGGAAGCATTATGTCAGTTATTTCTAAACTTTGAAATAAAAATTTAGTATTGAAATTTTAAATGCACAGTATGAAGAGATTTAAAGTTATGGTTTGTTGGCATAAAACTTATTTACCTTTTTGGCATGTAACATACTCAAGTATTTGCCTTGCCATAGTATGTAAATACAATGTATATAATATATACCAGTAGTCTATTCCTTTGAGAACCATAACTATAATTTACTGACTTCTATACATTTAAAATTTCAACATTTTCTACAGCAGTTCCAAGTCCTTCCCACCTCTCAGCTGCGAATAGAAGTGATAACCCTTCCCACTAAGAAATGCAAGGAAGCACACATGCCCCATAATCTGAAGACTTATGGAAACACTGTGAGATAGAGGTGAGGAGCATAAGAATGTGGAAGAGAATATTTAGGGATTCCATTTTTAAGGTGGGAGCTTCTTTTTTCTGTTTTGTATTAGGCCTTTTAAACTAAGGATAAAATTACTGATTTTTGTACTGTTAATTCCTTATGGTTTTGGGGACAATTTTATATGTATTAGTGAAATCGCTTGTTTTTCTATATACCTTTTGGAAGTGGTTGATAACCGTTGAGCAAAAGTAAATCAAAGAACGCAGGAAAAAGGGAGCAGAAACCAATCAGAGCCTAGACCTTATTATTGTGACTCAGCTCTTAACTTTCTGGCAGAAAATGGCCATTTCTATATAGCATATTATAATAGTATTCTTTATGTACTCATATTCAGTTTGCAAGTATAATTTAAATAAGACTGATTAGAAAGCTTTCAGATGTTTGTCTTGGTTTTTAATGATGTTGTGAGCTAATTTTCAAAATTGTGAAGAAAAATGCATTTTAAAAAGAAGTATTTTCATGATTTTTCTGGGTTTTTTTATACTAGCTGTTTTTTTATTATTATTATTTCAAAGTTTGCACCGTTAGCCGTCAAATGCATTTTAAGAAGAGAACTAGAAAAGCGGCTCCATCATTTTCTTGGGAGCCATGTTGTTATTGTTGTAACCTAAATAGTGTGGAATAGGAACTCTGCCCTAAAAAATAAAGCCTGGGATTCTAGTTGTTAGCAATACAGCACTTAAGTGGAGAAAAGGCTATGTTTCATCATATCTGAAGAATGTTATGAATAAATTTGATCATACAAGACTGACTTTGCAGATACAAGGGTCATACCTTCCAATATGGTGATAGTGATTGGGGAGAAGCTTTTTCTCTTCCAGTGAGCTTCCAACCTCACACCCACTCCTAATCTCATAGCACAAAGACTCTTGGGAATCTCTGTGGAGGCCCCCACCAACTTTTTAGAATGAAAGTTAGCATTGTGCCTATGTGTTTTATATCATACAGCACTGTTATTTCATTTGTCTTCCATTACATTTATTTTAAACTCCCATTTATTATGGAAGTCCCTCTGAATACTAACATTCTTGTTTTTATACATTTAAACATGTTCTGTAAATTAAAACATACTTAATTTGGGAGAGAAGCAGTGGGGACAATTTATTACACACACACACACACACACACAAACACACACACCCAAACACAAACACCTCGCCTGTTCATAGATTACTTCCAATCCTGCAATACAATTTACTTTCTATCTATAGATCTAAATGATCTCATTTTTTTCTGAAAATTAGTGAATTTCCAAAATGTTGCTTTTGATTCCATATGTGCAGCATCAATATTTACAAATCATTTTTCTTGTTTTCCAGCCTTACTTAAAACACAGATGTATTGCCTAGTGTTTTCAATGTCTTTATTAATGAAATATTCATAGAAATAGTAAATATACTCAAACTTTCACCAAATTTTGTCATTTAGCCTCCCAAATATCTCTAAAAACAGCCCACTTTGCTATGGAACTGCCAGGACGACTCTAATCCACACTATCATCTCTATCCTATGTAAGTGTAAAGGTCTCTTAATGGCATCCTTACGTTTCCTGTGGCCACTCTTTGACCTTTTCTCTACTTGGTAGCCAGAATGATCTTTTGAGACCAAAATCTGATTACATAACCCATGCCGCTGAAAATTCTTTCAGGGTCTTCTTGTTTTTAGGATAGAGCCCCAAAGGCTTAGTATAGCTTTTATGGCCCCACATAATCTCATATCCAGCCTTATCTCCTCTTTGCTTATGTTTCTCCCCTCATTCTTTTGTGCTCCAGTTACTCTGGTCTTCTTCCAGATACAAGATAAACTCCCTTTCCTCCTCAAGCTAATGGAGATCTTTGCAAATGTTTCACTACCAGCCTCCTCTTTCTGTCCTCACCTCTTGACTTCTATTTTTACTTCAGTACTTCTCCAGGGCATCTCTCATGACTCTAGTTTTTTCAGTTCCCCTGTTACAGTATAGTAGTTCATTAAATTTAAGATGCCCTTGATTATAAGAAATACCATTATTTATGTACTATTTTTTAAAATTTCCAATTGTTAGGATAAAGTACCAGTGATTTTAAGGTGCATCCCAATTTCATAGATGCTCAAATCTAAAAATGTGTGTCTTAGAATGTGTTAAATGTGGTATGTGATCTTGACATAGCTGCAATTTTATATTAATTTGTGTTATATGATCAATTTCTGTTTCTTCCATGAGAGTGGGGACTATATCTCTCTTTGTTCACCACTGAATCCCTTCCCACTTTCTCCTGAGTCTGCTCCAAAAGGCTGTCACACCTATCACTCTGCCAAAAGTGTACTTGGCAAGGTCACTGGTGACCTCATATAATGATACGCAATCGTCCTTTCTCAGTTCTCATTTCAATCTGGCCTATCAGAAGCATTTGGCATGGTCGGGTACTTCCCCCTTTCTAAGAAGACTGTCTTTATTTGACTTCCAAGATGCCACACTGTGGATTTTTTTTCTACCTCTCTGGTCTCTCCTTCTTAATCTTATTTACTGGTTGTTTCTCATCTGTTCGTTTTTCAACCCATCTTATTCTCATAGTTTTAGACTATGTATGTATGTTAATTTGTATCTCCCACATAGACTTCTCCCTTGAGCTCCTAATTGAATTTTTCACCTATCTATGTGGCATCTCCACTTGGATATATAATAGATATCTCAAACTTAGTATGTCCAAGCTGAGTTTCCCTCCTTCTCCACTCTCTATACCATCAAGCCTGTACTTCCTCCTCCTTCCCCACCTCCACTATTGGCAGCGTCAATCTTCCAGTGGCTCAAGCTAAAATCCTTGGAATTATCCTGGATTCTTTTTCTCTTACATTCCTTATTTAATCTACTGGCAAATACTGTTGACACTACTTTTAAAATGTTTCAAGAGCCTTACCACTTCATAACACTTCTACTTGACCTAAACCGTCATTATCGTCACCTGGATTTTTATAGTAGCTTCCCGATTGGTCCTCCAGTTTCCATCCTTCCTCTTATTTGAGTCTATTCTCAACATAACAGCCAGAGTGATTCTTTTAAAACACTTATCAAGTTGTGTTACATCTTTGTGTCAATACCACCATTCAGCACCCCGTTTTACACAGAATACTAACTAAAGGCTTTTTTTACAATGGCCTGCAAGGCCCTGTCTCATTTTGCCCTCCTTACCCTTTTGACCTAATTTTCAACTCCTCTCCCACTTGATCCTGTGCTGCAGCCACACTGGCCACCTCGATCTTCTTCTAATGCACCAGGCATACTCCACCTTGGGGTCTTTGTATTTGTTGTTTCCCCTGCCTGAAATGTTCTAGCATCTGATATCTGCATGACTGCCTCCATCACCTCCTTCAGGTGTCACTAGCCACAGTATTGAAAACTGCAGCCTCATAACACTCTCTATATCTTTTCTCTGCTTAATTTTTCCTCTAATGTATTATTTGGTTTATTTTGTTTATTGTCTGTTTTGCATTCCCTTCCATGAGGACAAGGAGTTTTGTCTGCTCAATGTGCTGTATCACCCAAAACCTGGCATAGTACCTGAAATACAGTTGGTGCTCCATAAGTGTCTATTGGAAGGAGAGACGAGAGGAAGGAAATTGCATTCCAAATTGAGGTGTTTTTAACCTGTAAACAAAATTTTCATGTCACACATCTCTACCTCATGTAATCACTATGTGGCTTATGCTCCTCATCATGCTCTGAAGGACAATATTCCTTGTAATCAATTCACTGGAGAGGGCTTCAATGTGTCAAAACATGCTCCAGCAAGTTTTCCACAAGAAGTATTATACCACCCAAGTATGGGGATGGAATCCCTTAATGTAGGTTACTTAACTGTTACCTTATATGAGATATCACTGAGGGTACCTAGTCACTAAGGATACATGGAAGTTAGAATGTTTCACCAAGACCATGTTTTTATCCTACATAATAGCTAATAGAGTGTTTATTAGTGATAACATAAACATGTTGACTAATTGACCAGGATGGCACAGCAAAATCAGAACAAACAAGTGATATCTCCAGAGGGCTTATCTATCTATCAGACATTCTAAGAAACTTCCCTATAAGTCTCGGTTTCAGTTAATGATGACTCCTAAAAATCCATGGAGTCTTCATTACTATGGAAGCTGATTGAATCAAACATTATATTTCACTAGTGAATCACATTACAGAACTACATCACTGTAGATATGGCCTGATTGGATGTCTTTTGCAAAATAACCTAATTTTAAGTGTAATTATCATTACCTCTTAAAATTATGACATTTAAAAGTTGGCTATTTTTTGAAGTGACTGTTCATACGTGAAAGGAGATGGGGACATTTAATTAATGAAAAGTAAGAGCAGATTCTTAGAGTGATATTTATAAAATGTTAAAACTTAAACTGCTTCTAAATAATAAGATGGAAGGTGAAGGCAATCCAGTAGCCTTTGTTTCTTAGTTTTGGGATATTCCTAACACCGTTGAAGTATCAACACCTATAGTATGGAATTACTGAAACTAATTAAAGCATTGATATGACCACTGCAGATATTTCCATGATTTTATGTAATACTGTAACCAAGGCACTTTCCTCTGCAGTAGGAAACAAAGATTCTTCTAATAAGAATAGAGAGGAATTTTCTCTGCACCCCTTTTGAATTTTCTCCTTTCCCTGGATTTCTCAGGCAAACCAGACCAGAGAATGACCTGATTGTTGCCTCTGCATATCCAAGTGGGACAATTTCCTTACCAAACGTGTCAACAAACTTAAAACTGATGTATATGACTGCATTTGCATATGTAGAAATTAGAAATCAGAAACTGTTTTCTCCTTACACCACTTTATACAGTTAAGCTCACGTAGGATAAAGATCATTTTGCTCTTCTGAGAAAAATGTTGTTAGGGATCATTAAAGAAATGACACAAAATGTGTTATTGAAATCTGTTTTTATTTTTTTCTGGTTTTGGATGAAAGATTGTGACATTGTTTATTTTTGCAATTTAAATCAATATGAGTTTTACTTGATTTTCTATTATAACCTTGTTTAGTCAACATGTTAGACATTTAAGAGGCAGCCTTATGTGCCATTACACTTTGTATTTACCTCATGTCTGATTACAGAACAATAAAATATCAGATAGTCATGAATACATTTCTTCTATAAGAAATTATTATGAAAAGCATGTTAAACAAGACTATGTGTTAGACTTCTAAAGAGCAAAATTTATTGGGTAACCGAAAAGTACAGACAGAAATAATTTCTCCAAGTAAGAACTGTTTGAATTGCTTTATACCTGGATTCTGTAGACCTTTTACCTGCAGACCTTTTAACTGATTTCAGAAGAGCATTTTACTGTGTGACTGTAAAAATTGAGGATATTTATTATTAGTAGACCTAAATACTGTTCAAAGTAGTATCGATTATACCTTACGGCTCATTTTCCCATGACTTTCTAGATTTTTTTAAAAGCTCATATCTTACCATATTACTAACTTTACTTACTGAGTGAGATTAAAGGTTTTTGCTTGCTAAGAGTACATAATTTTCAAGACCTCAATCAGAAAATCATATATAATTGAGTAAGAAATCTTTCTAGTCCTTGAGCTTATTCATTACCGTTTACTTGGTAAAACTGGTAAAACTTACTAGTGTGTAGCTAACTCTAAGTAATTTAATAGATGTCAAAGTATATAGACACATAAAAACAAAGTTCCCATAAAAATGCATGCTATAGAATGACTTCAACTCTTTTCTCATCAAATATAAGTTAATGAGACTAAAAGTAAAGCTAGGTTTCTGTACTTCTTTCCTTTAGGCCTTTTGGAGGTATTAATTACTTCATAAATTTGATAATAATTGAAATTTGACCATTCTTACTCTCTTTTCTTGTTCTATATGTTGGAACATTTATTTGGTAAATTATCTTCAATTATAGGTCACTGTTTTCTATTGCACCTCCTTTTTCTCTTTTTATAGAATTGATTTTGTTACTTAATGTCCATTCTTCTAATCCTTTCAACCCACATCTTAACCATTAGTATAGATATTATGATTATTATCCTCATATCACTTTTATTTTTGTTTCTGTTGAATTAAAACTCCCTCTAACACCTATACTTTATTAGGATGCCATCCTGTACCATTCTTATTTAATAATCTCAAGAGCCTTCAGAGGCAGGTATTAATACATGAGGTTTTTTTTTTAAGGCCCAACCTTTGATATGAAAGAATACAACAGCAGCAAGACAAGAATAGCTTAATGGAGACCTCTGAAAGTACGCAAAGCTGCAATAGCATTGAGCAGAGCCTAGGCACTTAGGAAATAAAATGAATGCTAGGTCATTAATGTTACTTGTGATTTCTTATAATTAGTAGTCATTAATAACTATATAACTTTAAAACTCTGATAGTGAAAATTAAGCATACTATGAACATACTCTCTTTTTACCTAAACATCAATATTAAGACTTAAAATCACTGATGGGCAGTGATCTATCTGCAAGATCAAGGTAACCAAGTATTTAATCAAGGACAATAAGAAGAAATTTTCAATAGATAGATAATTGATTGCCCAGCACACAGTAGGCATACAGTATTTAATTTAGCAAGTGAATGATTCTTCCATCAAAAGCAAACTCAAATTTCAAAGCACCATCTTTGGGCATTTACCACTGGTTTTGGGCATGTGCTAAAACCAGGAGTATATATGGGAAATAGTCTTCTCTATATATTATGATGGATGATATTAACATAATCAAATCCAGAGCTGGGTTTATAACATCTTTTATTTTTGTCTTTATAATTTCTGTCTTTATATTATATACTTAGTAAATTTTTAGAGTATATAAATCTAATTTTTATATATCCATTTATTCATTCAATATGTATTTACTGAGTACCTCCTATGTGTCAGACACTACCCAGGGTGATAGAGGTTTATTCATTCATGAAGCATATAAAGTATGTACTATATGCCAAACACCATTCTAGATTCTGGATGTAGGAAGTAAATAAGACTTTCATATTGCTTTGGCTCTTTTTAAAAATATTTTGCTATCAGAATTTCTCAATAATTATTTGGCAGTTAGGAGAGAGAAGCACCATAGCTTTAACCTTTATTTCTTGATTCTCCATAGACCCTGTGAAGTGGTTATTATTGTCTTAATTTGGGATATTTTGAGTGGTGTGTAACTATGGAGAGTTCATATTTTAAAGAATCAACAGATTTAAAAGTTATTTGTAATGAAGAGATAAATGATAGGAATGACATCCTATTAGCACATAGACCATGGTTTTCTCAGCACTCATTTGGAGACTGTCTCCCTCTCTCCCTCTATTTTTCTCTCCATGACACTTAGCATTGGATTTTTATTTCAGGAGTTCTCATCATAGAATACCACAGTAGGATGGACCGCCAGAAAAAAAAGTTCTTGGAAATACACTGAGAAAATTAATACATACATTTTTCTAAAAATCAATAGGTACTCAGAACTTTTCAGATGATTCTAAGGATGAAGATAAATTTTCTGTCTAAAAGCAAACTATCACACTGGTTTGGACTAAATTTCGAGGTCATTATTAGCAGAAAAGATGGTTATAATTTTAAGTTACAAATTAAAAGAAATACACTGTTAATACATTTAGACAATTAAATTGCCTGAACTTTTCAGGGTAACAGTTTTTTAAAAGCCAGCATTTTGAAAAAGATAATAAATGGAACATTTTCTGTTGACATAAACTTTATAGTTTTTTTTAAGTTAAATGTACCAGTAAATTATTGTGTTTACTCTGTCTGACAGATCCCTGAAGAGACCCCCACATAAAGAACTGTAGAGCTGCACTGACCAGTAGGATGCTCCATTTTAAATTGCCTGGATCAAGAATGCAGTGGCAATTATATCACTGATGGGCAATGATCCACCTGACAGCATATATTTTTATTTCAGTTGACATTAAATAATATGTCTCTAACAAATGCTTTATATAAAGGGAACAACTCTGACGTCGGAGGATTTGCTTCATATTGTGTGCCATATAAAAGACATTTGATCAATAGATGAAGAATCTTGAAAATATTAAGGTATTATTGCAACCTTTCGACATTTTGATGAAATCAAATCATCCAAAAACTATAATCAGTGCTGCAGATAAAGAAAGCCTAAAATTTGTTTCTAACAAGCCAACTGTTGCTTTTTTCTTTTTTCAATTAATTAGTGGACTGTGTTTAATCATGAGATATAGTCATGTTATATTCCATGTTCTGGGTTATGTGCAACTTTATTTGTGAAGGTGTGTTTTGTACCAAAGGCTCTCATACATAGATTAGCCCATTTACATATAAATAAGTGAGGTCTACACTGTGCCCAAATAAATGGTATTAAAGACAGACTTGCCTAAAAGAAATGTGCCTTGCTTGATTAAACATTATTTTATTTTTTATTCAAAATGATAGATTTTCAAATTAGTGTTATAGGTTTTAGCTGAGGTGAACTTTACAAAAATATATGACTACTTATTCCGTTTTAGTATTCTATCTTAATTAAAATTATAACATTAGTTATGCCTTCAACAGTTCATATGTAATATGTTCATTTCATTTTGTTTTCATGGGATGTTTGGTGTGATGCAACAAAGCACATTCTTAAATATAATATTTCATCTAATGTTTATAACTTTTCCTTCAAAATTATATATGTAAAAGTTTCCTTAACTCATTTTCTATTTTTATATTCTTTTAGAAATGGAACTCTTTTTCAATTAAAGAAAAGTTTTAGTTGGAAAAGAGATTTAGGAGGTCATGAAGATGGTTTCCTATTTGGGGACATTTCACTTCTGTGCCATTAATGTATTTTACTGTGACATTTCAGCAGAATGGTAGCTATTTGTATATTATTTCATAAGCCTTATGGAAAGTCAAACTGTGAAAATTTATTATATAGAACACTTTATTTCCATATTTTAGTTTCAAAATATATCTGAACAGATGCATAAATAACCAATCTTCTGTTATTTAAATGTATAACAATGCTATGTGATAATGAGAGCACTTGTAGAATTTTAATTACTATAAAAACATTTCAGTAGCAAAGCCAAGATTATAAATTTTTTGATGCCCTACAGAATGGAATACAAGTGATGAATTGCACTGTATGAGAATCAGTAACTAAAACAATCTTATACTTGCAGCAAGACAGACAGATAAATACAAGATACAATCTAGGTAACTTTCTTTGAGGCAAAGTCTACAATGAATTTCTCACAATCTGTTGGTAATTTCTTTGTGTCAAAACTTTGAGACCAGATCACTACAGGAAAATAAAAAGTCTGACAGCTATCTCAGGTTTGAGCTATGTGAACCTTTAGTCAAGATGATTTGTGATTAAAGTGAAAATATAGCCACTATCTTTTCTTTGTTTTATGTTAGCCCATTTAGTAAGACATTGGCCTGGAAAATAGTCAGTCCATTGCAGCCAACTAATCCTTGTAACTAATTATTATAGCCTGGATAGCAGCAAAGTAATCCACATCAGCTATTGGGATGATTGAAACAAACTGATCAACTGTGTTACAGGAGGTTTTAGACATACCGATGTTTTAGTAAGAATCAGTAGGCGTTACAAAAATAGACACAAAAATTACCTTTATAAAACACCAATGGCACCACTGTATGCATTATAGTATATTTAACATCTGAATTATTATTACAGGTTACAGTTTCAAATAAACACAAAACCCAGATTTTTGTGATAAAAGTACAGGATGGTGTCAGATGAGTAAACTGTCATACTGAATATGGTTCACAGAATGGATAGTAAAAATGGTACTTCTTTAGATAACAATAGACCAGAATTCTCATCCACTTTCTACCTGTGGGACCCTAGGTAAATCAGTTACATTACTAGCTTCAGTTTGCAGGCTTAAATTGTAAGATGAGTGTGCTAGATTCAGTGATCTCCAAAACCCTTACCAACCCCCAAATTCTCATTATACACATTTGAGAAATGCTTTGAAGAAAACTTAGGGCTGGGTGCAGTGGCTCATGCCTGTAATCCCAGCACTTTGGGAGGCCAAGGCGGGTGGATCACTAAGTCAGAAGTTTGAGACCAGCCTGGCCAACATAGTGAAACTCCGTCTCTACTAAAAATACAAAAATTAGCTAGGCATGGTGGCACATGCCTGTAGTCCCAGCTACTTGGGAGGCTGAGGCAGGAGATTTGCTTGAACATGGGAGGTGGAGGTTGCAACGAGCCGAGATTGTGCCGCTGAACTCCAGCTTGGGCAACAGAGGGAGACTTCATCTCAAAAAAAAAAAAAAAAGAAAAGAAAAGAAAAAAGAAAAGTACCCAGATTTTCTTATGCAGGAAAGAATACATGAAGTAAGATTTAAGCCTTGAAAGTGTCATAAATATATCATTCTTCAAACTGATTGTGAGAAAAGGAAATAGGACTCTTTCTCCTTAGAATTTTCACTGATCTGTAATGGGATCAAAAAAGTAGAAAAATCAGTCTGTGGAATGGAAACATTAATTAAATAGCTAGAAAGGAGGGAAGGGTATTTGTTTAATTAAATATTAAGGCAACTTGAAAATTGTCTATGAAATGCTAAAACAGTTCCAGAGCCTTATTGCACACTCACCATTTTAAGCCTGAGAGCAGGGAAATGTGCAAAAAGGTTGGAGTGATAGAAGTGTTTGCTTTATGATCTCTTGACTCCCTTTACACAAGAAGCAGATTGGTAGAGCTTAAGCAGGTGTCTGTGCTGTGGTGCTGGCTCTGCCAAAAACTCTCATGTGCCCTAGGAAGGTTCCTTTAACTTCTCTGGGGCCCGAGTTTCTTTATCTGTAAAATGAAGAGTTTTTAAATTTAGTAATCTGTGTGTCTCTTTTCATCTCTGAGAATTCTATAACATTTTCAGATTGTTATATGTGTACATGTACATGTTGCTCACCTCCGTTCACTAAGATGCTACATATTTCTACTTGAGTGACTGAACAGATTGCAAGTCCAAATGTTCTCGTTTCTAATAATAATAATTGACCTCAGCAAGACATATAAAAGGTAAATCTTTTTATTTTGACTTTGGCTTTAAACTATTATGATTTGTCATTTCATCTTTGAATGCTGAGTGAGTTACCTAAACAGAATGTCTGTTCCAGTTAATCTTCTCCTTAAATTTTTGTTGTTTTATAAACATGTAGCAAATTAGAAGCAAGTATATTTTGCTTATCAGTGAACTGTAGCACATTGTAAGGTGCATTTTTGTCACATTAAAAACTTAATGTTCTTTTGGTCCCCGAAGAAATGACTGTAATTTAAAATAATAGTCACAAAATTTTGTGAATGTTTTTGAATACAAAGGAGGCCTGATAGAGCCATATTGCAATTCATTTTGCTCAGGAGTGAGAAACAAAATTCAGGGATAACCCAAACACATCTGTTTGGCAATAGTGGATAGTTAGGTAAAGAAGGGTTTTAGCTTTTGCACAACATAGGTAAGAGGCAACTGTACCTATTGAAAAACAGGAGTATATTCTGGTTCCTGGTTTTATGACAGAAAGATATTAGAAGGATACTAAAATGTGGACACTTGGGAAATTGATTAATACAGAAATATTTTGTCATACTGAGATTATTTGTCCAGAAGTTTAGTCTTATATCCCTTCCATTCAGAAGAGGGGGCAGTTTTTAAAGGCCTCTGTCATAATAGGAAGTGTGTATTTTGACTAGTGGAGCAATTAATTAAAACATTTAATCTGATCATTTTGGTTTTATGAATCTGAATTTTCACTTTAGGTGTAATTGAATCACTTATGTATTACTGTGATCTTTGTGAGAAGTGATTTTGTCCATTTTTTTAAAGTTGATGAAACTTGATAAATGGTGATTCTAGCATATTGTATTAATACTGTATCTTACAATAATTTGTGAACTGGCCATCCTGAACAAATCATAGCAGTATGTCTTCTGGTAAATTGTTTCTATGGTGTGATCTCTTAATGCTGTGTTTGGGGGTGGGGGTGGGGTTAAGTATTTAGTTTACTTTAAACTATCAAAGTGTTTTCTTAAATGCCATAAAATGTATGACTATAAGCCAAATAATAATATCCTCTTTTTTTTTTCACTTTTAAGGGCACTATATAGACCATTTTGAAACTATCCCACAGAATGGTATAATTTATGTTTAAAAGCTCTTAGACACATATACACACACAAATATAAATATATATGTATACACACATGTACAAGGGGAAGCAGTATATGTAGTATTTCTAGGTGATATGCTACATATTATAATAATCCATTTTTGAAACATATAGATTATGCAGAAGTCAGAATAACAAATACAACACCTCAATTTTTTCAGAGTCTAGCATTCATTTACTTATAAGATTTGCTTATCATACTTCGCAAAGATCATTCACATAATTAATCTTTAAAATATTCATATGAAATACTAATGTCCTCTGAAATTTAAATATTAAACAACCAAGGTTTAGAAAGATCCAGTGACTAGTCTAGAATAATATGGCCACTAACCTCATATGTTCTTTACACTATTCACCTTTTGTCATGTTATTTTTATCCTGTCACTGCTATTATCTTTAAAACTTTAACAAAAAATTTTAAAAGACACATTGGGAATTTTCCAATTTTAGTTCAAAGACATTGTTGCTTTTCTTCTCAGACCTTTTTAGATACTTTCAGACTACAGTCCTTCCACAGAGTGAAATTCAAACATTTTCTACCTAAAACATACACCCTGACCACAGACACTGAATTCACTTGATGTCAGAATCCTAGACTAAAAATTGATCTTCTTGACTGGCATTTCTAATCTCCCTTTTCAAAAATCCATCATAATGACTGGTTTCTGAACAGTTGAATAAAGCAGTAATCAACCCAAGAAACTGCATCCATTCTAATTCAGAGGAAAAAAAACAAAACAGATCCACCCCAGTAACCATTTTTCAGCATAGTTCATCACACTTATTCTGTGATTAGTGGAGGACAGAGAAGAGGAACTGGGGAGAAAAACTGCCTTTAAGAAAAGTCATTTCCTGTAACTACTCAAAAGCAATTGATTATCAAGTATTAGATATCAGTATTACTTTTATCATAGTTCAAATATTTAATAAAATATATCTACATATTTTAAATTTTACTGAAGAATTTTCCCAGTTACAATTTAATGACTGCTTAGTTTGAATAAGAAAGACATTCATGTTTCAATTCATGACACAATATTACATTTTTATTCCTTTCTCAGACAACAGAGAGACACTGTTACTGCTTTCCCTTGTAAGTCAACAGTCTGTATGCTGTACTTTTACTGATTAGCAATGCAGTGTTACTGTGAATATTTAAATAGAACTTATTATATTGGAATTTGAAATTTTCTAACATTGAATTTAGTTCTCTTCGTCAAATAAGTCAAGCAAGTATTATTTTGTATGAAATGAAATATTCTTAAGCAGTGATAATGGATTTCTGAATAAGATGTAAAATCAAACATATTCTATTTTTTTCTATGTTTATCCTTTGTCATTGAATTGTTTTAACTTAATACATATTATTGTTAAGTTGAAATAAGCTTTATACTATATTCTCTGATGTTCTTGTCGTAATCATTTTGGGCCTTTTGTTAAGTAAATATCAGAAAATACCTGTGAGGTTTGATTATGTAATATTTTCATCTGATTCATTTTTAAAATTTGTCATTGGATTGAAAATGTTTTCTTTGCTAATGTTATATGCAGAATTCAATAAAAGATGAAAAAATCCTATTGCTCGTATTGCTAATTAGTTCTAAATGACTTCCTTCTCCTTTCTTTCTGTTCTTCCTTCATCCCTTCCTTTCTTTCCTTGTTTTCTTTTTGCAAAAGACGAAACATCAAAAGCCGGACTGTTGTCAGCAGCTCAAGCATCAGCTGCCCTTGAGACTAACTCTGCAGACTCTTGTGTATTCTCCCACATGACTGTAGTGAAGACGTCTGTGTATTACACTTAGCAAGCCCTTTAAATGCCAGCATTCCCTAGGTTTCTTCCATTGCTCCCTATCTTATACTGCTGGAGGCCCAGTAAAGTCTCAAGGAAGGCAAAACCTATTCACAATAGTCTGTGCCATTATGCTTTGTGCTAGTTATATAAGTGTAAATTACGGCACAGCAAATGTACGTTGTTTCATTTACAAATATGGATTGGACATCCAGTGTGTGCATTGCCCTGTTCACAGCACTGTTGGGGGTATGAATGTCAGTATGTAGGTGACCCTGTATATATATATATATACCCAAGCTAGTAGGTTAGGATCCTCTTTAGATCCAGAATGGTCAAATATTAAATAACATTTTGTTTTAAATATTAATTTTCTATGTATGTCCAATGTCTTTGTATCATAAGAGAGTATAATTTCTAGCAATCACCCTGTACATACCCATTGTTCTTATTATGTGCTTAGCAATGTTGAATCTAATGCTTTTTCTTTTTCCCAATAACAGCTAGTTACTCAAATGTGTTTGTACTTTTGGAATGTCAACAAATGATACATCACCAAAACAGAGACCCTCTCTCGTTTCCATCTGGAATTTTACTTTGTAAAAACTAAGTGCAGATTTAGATGGCTTTACACATGTGGTGATTAGCTATTAGATAAAAGAACAAAACTTATTTTTCTAACCCTCCAATTGACATGAGAAATGACTTTTTAAGCTTTCTGGTCATAGAATTTTGGTGATGAACTCCATAAGTGACAATTTGTAAAGTTTTTTTGGTTTGGTTGGTTTTTTTGAGAAGGAGTCTCGTTCTGTTGCTTAAGCTGGAGTGCAGTGGCATGATCTCGGCTCACTGCAACCTCTGCCTCCCAGGTTCAAGCGATTATCCTACCTCAGCCTCCTGAGTAGCTGGGACTACAGGCATGTGCCACCACACCCAGCTAATTTTTGTATTTTTAGTAGAGATGGGATTTCACCATTTTGGCCAAGCTGGTCTTGAACTTCTGACTTCAGGTGATCTGCCCACCTGAGCCTCCCAAATTGCTAGGATTACAGGTGTGAGCCACCACACCAGGCCTGAAGTATTTTGTTTTAAGGGACCAAATCTTTAAGTCCTTTGGAAACAATCACAGAGTAAATTAAGAGATGCAGGTTGTTTCCAAGGGATTACCAATATCTCTTTGAACCATGCCTCCATCCACAAAAATTCAAAGTTTTCTGCTGGATTTCAACAGAAACAAATTGTACATAATTATTGCTTTACACCTCCTATGAGTTAGGACCCACTCAATTATCCATTCACTTTTCTGTACTTGCCTTTGTACTAAAACCCTTATCAATTTTGCGACTTTCTCTCCCTTAGATCTACTGTTTATAGGTTTCATTAATCACAGTCAAAATTGGTTACTTAATTTTGTTTCAAAAAATCATTTCTACATTCAATAATATCTGATAACTTGAGTCATAGAGGAGGAGACTATATCATGGAATTAGAAAAGCCAAATGAGGAACTAAAACTCCAGTGACAATACTGTCTTAAAATGTAAGGTCAGTGAAGTAATTTTTTTGAAAATGGAGCCACAAGAGAAAAATAGAAATCTGATTTCAAAACATACAATTGACAAGAAAATGAATAAACGTGGCACAGTCCCTCACCCATGCCTGTTCTGATTTGGCATAATATATGCTTCTAAATGAAGATGAACACAAATTGATTCACAGGCACTATTTATTAACCTACAATGTAGATGCCAGGTATTGCTAGTTTATACCCATTATGCCAGCCATGAAAACAGACAGCTGTTTCCATGTAACCTAAATCTAAAAGCAATCAGAGACAGCATGGTGTAAGTTAGCCAGAGGGACTAATAGGAATCTGGAATCTGGAATAAATGATGATCGTATACCTTAAGTCTAGTTTTCATTTACCTCTATAGAGAAGCTGAGGAATTCAGCAGAGGAAAATTCTTGTGTTGTGTCTTAATTTATGGCAATAGAGATGGAAATAAGAGAGAGAAAAGTGACATTGATAAATGTGGATGAAAATTTCTGGAGTTAAATTTTGCCGTTATTCCTGGAGGCAATATATAAGGCTGTTTGAACTTTGTATGTCCTAGACTAGAGAAAGTATTGAATTTGTGATTTTAATATGCTTCTCCTTGCAGGCACTTTCCATGCCAGTAGGAATGCTCTGCACTATCAGGCCAAGCTCTCAGCATGTGTAGTAGCCAAGAAAAAACCTAGCGAACAGAACTCCAGGGGCATGCCATACATGTATGTAGAGTTAGAAAAGATTAGACAGCTCTGCAGGACATCCCTCAGAGGCAACCCTCATTTTCAGAATGTCTGGAATATACATTAATGGGGCATTATATCTGTACTGTGCTTTCTAATATTTACAATATTTTAAGTATATACATATATAGTTCAAAGCAACTTTATATACTTACATATATATGTATATATATATAATATAATATATATTATGTGAAATAGGCAGAGAAGGTAGTATCACACGCTTTTTATAAAAGAAAAAGCTGGATGCACAGTTATGCAATTTACCTAAGGTCATGTGGTCAGTAAATGTCAGAAAGTGACTAGAATACAAGGTTTTCTGACACCTGGTCTGCAGTTCTTTCTGTATAGCCACATTTCCCTTTCCCCAACACCCTTCTTATCTCAAATTCTGGCTTCCCTAAGAAGTGAAGAAACTGAGAATATTATTATCAGAAAATCTCAAAGAAGAGCAGAATAAAGCCCTTGCTGTTACATTTGTCTCATACCATGTTCCCATCCTGCCTCAGCAAGCCTCAAGCTCCAATCCCCTTAACTTAAAGTGAGACACCAAGGTAAATAAAAACCCAAGCTCCGCAAACTAAATCAACCATCATTCCCTTAGTCTATTCGTTTATTCTTTCAAAAATATTTAAGTAGCTCTTACATGCAATTTCTTCTTCTCACTTAGTGGAAGTTATCCCAATCTCTGGAGCTCCAGTCCATCCTGTTCAACCTCCTTCAGAACTTGACTGCATTAAATATTGTCTGCCTTTTCCTTATCCTCAGTATCTCCCCATCTCAGAATCTATGATCAGTAGATGTGTTTCCTTGACCATTATTAGCTCTATTTGCTCCCTTCCACTCAAAGCCAAACTTCTTAAAAAGAAGTCATCTCTACTTCCTGACCCCTCATTTATTTGACATTCTGCTATATGGTTACCTCTCTGTAATCTGGCTTTGGTCTCCACTTCTGCACTGAACATTTCCTTAATACTAGTTTTTGTCATACATCAATTCTCAACCTCCCCAACTCTGTAGAATTTGACACTGTTGACCCCTCCCTCCTTCTTGACTTTGAAATCTTCTTCTCATCTCTTCTTCCATCCCCTCTCAGTCACATTCACTCACTTGTCTTCCTCTTACCACTTTTTAAATACTCCTGCTCCCCAAGATTCTGATCTCAGGCCTCACTTTTTCTCAGAGTCAACACTTTCCCTAGGTAATTTCATCCAATATCTTACTTTTAATTACTTCCCCAAATTTTTATCTCCAGTCCAGAGCTATAACCCGAGTGCTATTCTTACCATATTCCAGGTACCAGTCACTTTCTCAGCCAACAACTTCTGCCCTGTTCACCTTTGAACCTGCCAACCCGCAGCCTAGAAGGGACAGTCCTAAAACCCACGTCAGCCCATTCTCTGTCCACGGGTGGTCACCTAACCCAACTGGACCAGGTGATTCTCTCTCCTTCAAATTTCAATTGAGACTTGGAGACTTAGAAGTAGAAACAATTAGGTAAAGAGCTATGAAATGTTTATGATAGCAACCCTAAATCCGTGTAGTTTATATTCTGGAGAAGTAGTAACTAAGCGTAGCAGAGAAGCAAAAAGAAGAATGAAATGGATATGAAGCAAAACAATCACACTGCCCCAGCGAAAGGTTGAAAGTAGCTACAGACAATTTTCCAGCACATGGGAGGCCCAACTTGACCCTCTGTCATTGGGTTATATGAGATTCTTCTAAACCAGGCATCCCCAAACTTTTTACACAGGGGGCCAGTTCACTGTCCCTCAGACCGTTGGAGGGCCGCCACATACTGTGCTCCTCTCACTGACCACCAATGAAAGAGGTGCACCTTCCTGAAGTGCGGCGAGGAGCCGGATAAATGGCCTCAGGGGGCTGCATGCGGCCCGCGGGCCGAAGCTTGGGGACTCCTGTTAACCTTCCAATAAGCCATGATTGCATTAGCCAGCTTGATGGAGTCTTCTGACCCACACAGACAACTTATCTCTTGTATACCAATCTCTTTGCCACAAATATCCTTTTGGGTGGTCTCTAAACTATTCATTATACCTGAAACCCAACATGTCCAAGACAGAACAACCCATTTCCCACTGTCAGCAAATGACATCTCAACTGTATTTCTTGTCTTGGGTAATTAAACCACCTCTCCTTAATGCTACTGCTGGAAATCTGGCAATCAACTAACCTCAGACTTCTCCCTCACTTTTCACAGCTATTATATTATTGATACAACTTTAGTTACCTTCTTCGCCTCTGAATTATTTTTTGTATCTTGTGATTTCTTGCCTATGTTGCTACAGTAGTCTTGTGAATTTTTCATACTGCAGACAAAATGATCTCTGGATCACAAATATGCCAGTGATTCTCCCGGCTAAAATACTTCAATGACTCCTCCTTTATTCTTTTAGAATAAAGCCCTAACCTTTTAGTATGACATCCAAGGACCTTCATGGTCCAGCTTCTGTCTACCTTTATAACTTCATGAATTATCATTCTCCAGTATGTACTCCCTGCTCCACTCACCCTGAATTATTGTGAATTCCTCATATACAGTATGCCCTCCTATATACCTTCACATTTGCTGATCTCTTTGCCCAGAAATATCTTCACACCTTCATTTTTCTTCCCCACTTCACTCATCCACATTGTTCTTCTACTCAGTTGGATGACAGCTACTTATCTTCCAAGACTTACATTTTCTCCAGGAAGAGTTCAGCTATCTGATATTTCACATCAAGAGCTGTCCATCAAAGAACTTGACACAAAATATAACTGTCTACTCTTTTGTTTCTTTCATAAAACCATGAGTAACTTGAGAGCTAACTCTGTGTCCTTGTCATCTTTGGATTCACAGTGCCTGGCATATAGCGGATGCTCAGTAAACATTTGTCAAATAAAGAAGACACTGAGAAGATGTTAACTTCTACCCTCAAATATCTCATAGAAATAGTGGTAAATGACAACACCTGTGATTATGGCATATTGATAAGTTCTGTACCAGGTAGGTTCAGGGAATCATGAGAAAGAAGGAAGAGAAAATTAGCTTAGCTCAGGGGCCTTCAGGAAATAAGAGAGGAATTTAGGCTTGATGACTTAAGTAGGAAGGACTGAGTGATCGGGAAGAATTTTCAGCTCCTTGTAGCCAGTGTCAGGCTACTGATCTTTTATAAGTTGCAAGCACTGCTGCACATGGATATACCACTGTTAAGAGGTTCTCAACACTAGAATGGTAAAACAAATGCAATTTGAGGAAACTAGCTAATTGTCTTAGCAGTGGAAAACCTTTAAAAATGTTTAAAACTGTTGCAGCACTTAAAACTATTTTGGATTCAACAAAACCCCAAATATGTCTCTCTCTTGGAAATCTTTCCGCTTAATTTTGAAACACGAGTAGTGTTGAGAAAATTAATCTGTACTTTCTAGTCAACCACACTTACCTCATCCAGTTGCTGTTTTAGAAGCGTTGTTTAATATTCCAGGAATCTTCAAGGTCCTTATTGTAAGCTTTTTGACTCAGAAACAGGAAATCTGATTTTATCTCAAGTGTAATTTTAAACCACAGTATTTAAACAGTTCCAGTAGTTTCGAGACTTCATCAGAGGGCTACTTCAATCTCCAACCCTTTGAAGTATTCCATTTGGATAAGAACTCTTGTGTTTAAACTGTACTGGATTTTCCCATTTATGTCTCTATAGATCCCAGTTAAGCTCCCAGTTCAAAAACATACACACATTCTCTGATTCTTATGGAGTCTAATGGAAATTAACCTACATGAGGCTGTGGGCATCAAACTTTAGATCATTATAATCATCAAGAACAATTGACTTAGAGTAAGATTTTAGTTGCTGATAATTCTAGGCAAAATTCTTATCAAATCTGAACTGCATTAATAGATAAAAATGTCAATTGTTGGAAAGCAAAACACTAACTCCAAAGGTTGCAAATGGTCTCAATCCTTTTTCATCACAACTCCTTTAAGTCTATTAAAGAGAAATGTAGGGAGCTGAAGAGAAAGATATAATTAATGTAACTTGGCATTGGTGATTTATTCAGTGACAAATTATAAGGCTACTACTATAACAGGCTCCCACAAGCTTAAAAGGAACAAAGCTTTTTTGTTTTAAGGATAGGTTATGATAGCCATTCTCAGATAATTCTCATTTCATCTTTTCCCACTGGTTATCTGTCAACTGAGGAGCCTTTAATCTGGAGTCCTATTGTGTGACTTCTCTTTGAAAAGTCTTTTAACATCTCCATGACCCCTAATGCTGCAGAAAAGCTTGCATTTTGAAATGTGTATTCTTGTCCATCTTAGCTGCACTCTCCCATCTCCCATCTGAGTTGTTACTGGTTGATTGAATTGGCATCTGCAAAGGCTGAAAGTGCCACTAAAAGGGCAATTCCCCTTCAATGGATATCAACATATCTTGATCTGTGAGTCTTTTTGAGAGATGACACAGACCTTGCTTAATAATCTAATAGAAATGACAATTTTTCTGTACTAGCCTAGAGATAATCCTGCCTGCAAAAAGAAGATGGATTACACGGCTAGAAGTCTAAATCCAATTGACATAGCCTTTCTAATAAAATGAGCATATACAGATGTTCTACCACGCTCTTTGAGTCATGGCTAATCTATAAAGAGGAAGTCTACTTTACATTTCTTTCTCTAATTTCACATATGCCTTCACAGTTTGCCCAGTCTTCAAAAGACAAACTCACAGTCACTGAGATTTTTAAATCACATGACTCATAATTGTGAGTCACTAGCTGATTCATCCTATAAAGTAGCTAGACCTCTTATCTTCTAACATGAGCCTTAATTCCTGCATTCGGAAGTGAGACTGCAGCTGTTGTATATCACTATTATTGTTAGTTCTTAAAAACGTGTCAAAAGTTTTGTTTTCTGTTTTTTTTTTTTTTTTAAAAAGACTTAAGAGATTGCCAGATATTTAGATAGGAAAGCAATGCTCTCAAACAGCAATTGAAGTTTCAAGTTAATGTTTTAATAATTATGTCTTCTTTTGGCTCGGTTTCACTTGGGTCTTGGTCCAACAATCATATCTTCAAAATATTCTGAATAAATCAACACCAGGAAAAAAAGGTCTTAACTCTCATTCAGGAAAATGATGAGTTTCACTGGGTTCTGAAAATGCTTCCAGAACAAAATTAAGTGAATAATCACATTTGACTTATAAAGCAAGAAAGAGACTATATACAATGCAATCAGGCACCTCTGAGCTTTCTGGCCAAAAAAAAAAAAAAAAAAAAAAAAAAAAAAAAAAAAAAAATTATATAGCCTTCCCTGACTTCTCTTGTTAAAACCTCAGAAAAAGAAAAGGCTTCTGACTTCTACTGGTGATTCTTAACCTCATTCTCTCATGAGGGCCCAGTTCAATGAATATAATTCCAGGATAATTCCCTGCCTTGTATATCAAACTAGGAAATTGGAGAGCCCCTTCCTCTCAACCCACACCTTTGTTTAAAAGTGTATTTAGGAAGAGCTGGCCCAAAACACCTTAAACCTTGCTACTCAGTGGCCCTCAGGGACCAGAGGCATTAGCATCATCTAAGAGCTTGATAGACATGTAGAATCTCAGGCTCCATCCCAAGCTCACTGAATTAGAATCTGAATTTTAATGAACTTCCCAGGTGATTTATATGCACATGAAAGTTTAAGTAGCACTACTACCAGATCATTACTGTATAACCTCACAGAGACTTTCCACCTGTGAGCCCTTTGAATGAATAAACAATACATGTTCAAATTAAGCTAAACTAACCCACCTTGCTCCTATATAAAATTTGTTTTTATAAAGTCCCAAAACAACATGATAAAAAATGAATATTTTCATTATTGAACACCAACAATTTAAAAGCTACTCCTTCTACTCTTCAATGAAGTCTAAATGTTTAATTCCAAACAAAATAACCCCTCCTAACCCCTTCCACCAGGCCCATCACTCAACAGCTATAAAACCTTAGTAAAACCTCATCTTTGAAACAGTCTTCATGGATGTTAATAAACTACTAAAATACTAATTCAAATGCCTATAACAAATGACAAGCAACACTCTTTTAAGTCCTTGTCTATATTAATTTACTGGATCCTTAAACAGCCCTAAAAGATCAATTTTTCTTTTCTTCTCTTTTCTTTTTTTTTTTTTTTTTTTTTTTTTTTTTTGAGACTGAGTCTCACTGTCACCCAGGCTGGAGTGCAATGGCATAGTGATGCAATCTCAGCTCACTGCAATGTTCACCTCCCAGGCTCAAGTGATTCTCTAGCCTCATCCTCCCCAGTAGCTAGGATTACAGGCACGCGCCACCATGCCCAGCTAGTGTGTGTGTGTGTGTGTGTGTGTGTGTGTGTGTGTGTGTTTAGTAGAGACGGGGTTTCACCATGTTGCCAAGGCTGGTCTTGAACTCCTGACCTCAGGTGATCCACCTGCCCCGGCCTTCCAAAGTGCTGGGAATACAGGCGTCATTTGCAAGCTAGGAGAGTGTTTAAACAATGCCTTAAAGAACATGTATGTCTTCCAAGCTCTGGAGAGCTTCCTCACTTCCTCACTGGAAAGCCATGTTTTAGTCATTAGTATTCTGGTCAGACAGAAAACCTCCCTTGCAGAGCTGCAGTGGAGGGGATTGCAGCTTTGTGCACTATAAATAGTAATTTTATTAAAATGTAGGAAAATTGTTGAGAAAGGAAAAAGAGGTGGGGGGGGGCAGAGGGTTGCCATGGCAACTCAACCATTCCTTCAGTTTTAAAGTGTGGGGAAGACTAAAGAATAGTAAACAAAGAGGAAGAAATAGAGAAAGTCGGAATGACACGTGATCACAAACGGAATGAGACAGCTCAGACAGCCCAGTGTCAAACTGAGTGATGAGCTGAGAGGCAGAGTGTGGGCCTCCCAGCGGGAGAGGGGATGTCTTTCTTCAGAGAGCCAGGAGCCTGGCAGAGTGAAATCTTTGTCATCAGCTCTGCCTCATGGCTCAACCACAGAGGCCACCAAACAACATGGCCCCCAACAAATGATTTATGGATAAATGAATATGGAAGCAAGAATCCTCCTGATAGCCTCCCGAGAACTCCCTCCCGCCCCCACCTCCATACATATTTTTAGATATTGGTTCTAGAATCCCCATTCTTCATCCCCACTCCTCACTCCTGGATGTTGATTCACTCCAGGTAGATCAAGAAAGATCAGGACACACCAGAACTCCACCCACTTACAAGACATTAGATTAAAACACATGTGACAAATCCAAAATATATTATTAAGGGAAACTAGGATAAAGGGATAACGTTAATTCAGCGCTCTACAGGTTACTGACCACTTAACGCATTATCCCATAGGATGCATGGAGCAGCCTCGGCAATCTGGGATCACTCCACCTTACAGTAGCCCATGAAATTGTGTGCAACTCAGACTGAAACAAAGCCACCAATATCTCCTGCATGCAAAAATTTTCCATTTCTCCTAGAGAATGGAATTACTATTGACAGTTTAGATGACTTTCAGTCTGTCTTGATCACACACTGTGACAGCTTGAACAATGCACTATCCCCATGAACACTTCAGTATTTGGGGGTGGGGGATGAGTTGGGGTGGGAGGTGAGGCAGGAGGTGAGAGAGAGATCCATGTAAATACACATGAGCAATTCTACATCGTTTCTGTTAATGGACGGTAGATGAAGAAAAGGGATCATCCAGAAGTCATGTGTAAGGCCTTTATAATACGTCAAATATATTGGATTGTGTGGAGGTTACCAGCAGCTGTTTGGGATAATTTTTAAATACGGCTGCATTTTCCCCCCACTCACTCTGAAAGGGGTAGCAAGGGAAGCTGAAGAGAAAGCAGGCTGGGATTAAAAACTGTTTGGTAGGCCAGATGTGGTAGCTCATGCCTGTAATCCCAGCACTTTGGGAGGCTGAGGCAGGAGGATCATGAGGTCGAGAGATGGAGACCATCCTGGCCAACATGGTGAAACCACGTCTATAACAAAAATACAAAAATTAGCTAGCCATGGTGGCACACACATAGTCCCAGCTACTACTCGCGTGGCTGAAGCAGGAAAATCGCTTGAACCTGGGAGGCAGAGGTTGCAGTGAGCCGAGACCACAACACTGTACTCCAGCCTGGTGACAGAGCGAAACTCCGTCTCAAAACAAAAAAAAAAAAAAAACAAAAGAAAGAAACTGTTGGGTAGAACTCACAGATTACCTTGCCAGAACAGTGATCATATTGCCTATATCTGGGATACAATGTTGTCTCTAGCTCCCTCCCCAAACTGGACAAACCTCATGTACAGGGCAGAACTCAACAACACTCCCATTGTGGCTGACGGGATGGGCATCACCAGAGAGCGCAGCCTCACCAGGCAAAGTCAGGGCCTCCTCAGACTGGAAGAAAATAAAAATGAGAGGGAAGGTTTTGGTGAGGTTCTGGTGATCTACTTGATCACCAGATCCAGGAATATTCCTAAAGAGACTTCCCTGAAGCTGAACACTTGGAAAGCAAATTTAGAATGAATGAAAGGAGCTAAGTAGTCAGCATACGAACTTTATTGTGCAAAATGTGTCACAGATTACAATGTAAACAGGTTCAAATTGACTTCAGATAAATTCACATAAAACAAATCCAAAATAAATATTCAAGGAAACTAGGATAAAAAGATAACCTCTGGTGGGGTGCAGGGGCTCACGCCAATAACCCCAGCACTTTAGGAGGCTGAGGCAGGACAACATGGTGAAACCCTGTCTCTACAAAAATACAAAAATTAGCCAGGCACTCCCAGCTACTTAGGAGGCTGAAGCAGGAGAATCGATCGAACCTGTGAGATAAAGGTTGCAGTGAGTCGAGATAGTGCCATTGCATGCCAGCCTGGGCAACAAAGCAAGACTCTGTCTCAAAAAAAAAAAAAAAGAGATAATCTCTATTTAGCACTTTCCAGGTTACCAAGTACTTAAACATATCGCCATACACAGTCAAGAAGGTAGACATTAGGTGGTCATTACAGAGAAGAAAACAGACTTGGAGAAGACAGAACACAAATCCAAACTGTACACCATATATTTGGGTCTAATATTCTCAGCATTCTTTGGATTTGCTGAGTTGGGGTATGGGTAGGATAGAGAGTCACTGATTAGGATGACTTAGCTACAAAGTCAAAAGTAAAGAAATTTGTGTTTCTGTACTGAATATTTGCAGTTTCTACTGAAGGGCTTGATAAAGAGCACCAATGTTCACAACTGTGAATTGAGAAACCACAAGTTGCAGGGTTTCCTGCATTTAAATCGATCATGCAGTGGTGCCATGGAACCCATTTCTACCAGTTATGAAATACTGGTTTTTCCCCAGCATTATTACCATCTTCTCTCCCTTCTCTCTCTCACACACACACACACGCACACACACACACACTCTCACAAATGCACTTCTGTTATCTCCTAAACCTTTCCTTTCTCTTCCCTTTTCTCTTTTGTTTAGTCACATAGGATCTTCCACTTCTACTTCAGCTGCATTTATCCATTCAAGCAAGTATTTGAGCATCTGTCCAGCAAAATTTCAGGGCCCAGACTGCCTAATTGTTCCCTCCAAGACTGCACTAACAACAGACAAGAAAAGCTAACAATGATGATAGTTAATACTTACTCAGCACCTGCTCACCATGCACAAGGCACTGGGATAATAACTCATGCATTCAGATTCCTCAACAGCCCGCTCAGTCCTTACAGCAACGCGACAACCTTGAAAAGGGTTACTATCCCCATTATACAGATGAGAATGTGGAGCAGAGGGGTTATAACTCACGGTAAGTCATGGGGCTAGTGATGGTGCAGTTGGAAAAGTGTGTGCTTTTCCCCCTTCATAACCATTCCCTGCCCAACATTTTAAATATAGTATTTGATATTGTCTAAGTTGTTTTCCTTAAGAATCAAAGTTCTATATTAAAATATTTTAACTGATTCGTATTTGATTCACAATCAGGCAATTCTATTTTATAAACAATCTTTATTTTCTTAGCGATCCATTTATATACACCCTCTCACACTCTGCATTTTTGCTACTAATACCAATTTTCTTAATATTCTGGCTTCTGGCAGCCATCCAGCCTCTTTCTCTAGTTCTCTTTTCTGATCTTAATTCATGCATTAGGAAGATAAGCAGGACTGAATGCGATT
The DNA here is from genome assembly GCF_048565385.1 of Saimiri boliviensis. Lineage (NCBI taxonomy): Eukaryota > Metazoa > Chordata > Mammalia > Primates > Cebidae > Saimiri > Saimiri boliviensis. Next base: position 100,967,361 of record NC_133459.1, read on the forward strand.
GGTAGCTCATGTCTTCCCTTAATTCTACGAAGTCTCTCAGGTCTTCCCACAACCCTGGGCGCTACCAGGTTCTCTCACTTTTTTTTTTTTTTTTTTTTTTTTTTTTTTTTTTGAGACGGAGTTTCGCTCTTGTTATCCAGGCTGGAGTGCAATGGTGCGATCTCGGCTCACCGCAACCTCCGCCTCCTGGGTTCAGGCAATTCTCCTGCCTCAGCCTCCTGAGTAGCTGGGATTACAGGCACGCACCACCATGGCCAGCTAATTTTTTTTTTTTTTTTTTTTGTAATTTTAGTAGAGACGGGGTTTCACCAAGTTGACCAGAATGGTCTCGATCTCTTGACCTCGTGATCCACCCGCCTCGGCCTCCCAAAGTGCTGGGATTACAGGCTTGAGCCAGGTTCTCTCACTCTTATCCAGAACTGCATGAAGATGCCTCTGCCAGGTCACCAGCAGCCCCAAAGTAGCCTTTCCTTGGGTCTTACCTTCTTGACTTCTCCATCTTTCAGCATCCATCACAATCAACCACCTTGCTTCTCCTCAGTAGTAATTATTTCTCTTCAGTCTTCCTCAAGGATCCTCTCAGTTACCTTTCCCCTCCATGTCCTGTGTCCCAGGTTCAGCCCTTAGTCTTTCTTACCTCTCCTAGAATTTCTTCCCAGGCCATCATATGCATTCCCATGATTTGACTCTATTTGCCACTAACTCCCAAATCCGTATCTCTATTCTTAGCCCCTCGCTCTCTTTAGCTCCTCCATTTCCAACAATCTGCCAGTCACTGCCACCAGGTTGACTCACTGGCACTTCCCATCCAGACTATCCAAGCAAAGCATTTTCTTTCTTCCAGTGATTTGGCCCCTTCTTCTGACTTCCCTATCTCTAGCAGATACCATCATGTGGACAGTCACTCAGGCAAAACAAGCAAATGAACAAACGTTGTCATCTTTCATCCCTCCATCTTCCTCACCTACCATGGTCTATTCGTTTTAAAACATAAAAAGATTCTACTCCTGCTCAGAAAGCCTCCAGTGAACTTCCATTATCTGTTGATGCAGTGTCGACTCACCCTGCCTTTGCATCCCGCCTTCTCCATTGATTGCTCAATACCCTTTCTCACCCAAGCTTGCTCCAGCCAAAATAGACTCTACCCTCTTCTCAAATATATGCCCAGCTTTTCTGCCTTCCTGCTCTGAGATATGCTGTCCCTGATACCTTCTCCAACACTCAGGAGGGCTTTCCTCCCTTCTCAAGACTTAGGGTCTTTCCGAGTGTTTGTGATATTTGTCGTGTTCTACTCTTTGTTTTCACCTGCCTGTTGCACCTCCTGAGGTAGAGGATGGGCTCCATACTTGAAGCACCTATTTCCCCACAACACTTACATGCCTTGTACACGGCAGATCCTCACTATACTTTCGATGAACTGAATTGATTTGGGGCTCAGCAGCTGTGTAAGAAGCACCAAGTTTCTAGGACCGTCTCCTCTTCTGAAACCAGGAAGATATTCTGTTACTTGTCCCAGTTTCTCATCTTGAAAACGGGCTTGTTTCTCCCTCATGGTCTGAACGTCTACCGTTTACCTCTGCAAGCAGTGAAAAGTGGTCAGATCTTTGGAACAATGGTCGTAGCTGCTGAGCAGCACCTATGTCCCAGACACTGTTTGAAGAATGCGCATGTTTTAACTTCTTCAAACCTCTCAGCAAACCTGTGAAATAGACACTGTAATTCCTATTTTACAGATGAGGAAACTCCAGCACAGACAGGTTAAGTGGCATGTCTAAGTATAAACAGCTAGTATGGAGGGAGTCAGATTCTCGAGCAGCCCTTCTGGCTCTAGAGCCTGTGCTCCCACCACTTTCTATACGGACATGCAGATGTGACAAGGGGAGATTTCACTTGTAGGTCTTTATGGCCTCAGTTCCAAAACCCAGAGCCTGGTCTGGCCTTCACAGGTTTGACCAAATGTGTACAGACAGGTATTTGATTGTGAATGTCTGTGGAATAGGGGAGGGCCACCTGTCTTTGCATTCTGCTCTTTAGCTGGTGTTTGTGTGTTTGCTGTTACTTCCCCAACACAAGCCTGAAAGAAGACATTATCTTCCATAACTTTATTCTCTCACTGGAGTCTGATCTAGGGCTTGTCATCTAGCAGGCGACCTACCAGTTTAGGACTGAATCACATTTTCACATATAAAGTCAGTGCCCAAGCCCTGCCTCTCTTCTGAAGCTTCTGTTGTCTGCCCCCACTTCTCTAGGCCTCCTGACACACACCCACTCTCTCACAGAGCAGGTGCACTGCAGCAGAATGTAAGCAAATCAGCGCTGAATGTCAAAACAGGATTTTACTCAATTATTAATTTGCGAGAACCAGGAGAAGAGCAAATACATATCCCGACAAAGTTATGCTATGAAGTACATGAAACCCTCTCAGGTCTAGTATTTAATTTAGATTCACCTGTCTCAGCAGCTCTCTACCATCCCAGATTCCAGTCAAAGGCCATCAGACGTAGCTTGGGGTGAAAGCTCAGTAGCTATACAGGCCTAATACAAAGTCCAAGGCTGAATGAGGGGCCACCCTTCAGGGACAGGTGCCCACAAGGCAGAGGCCGAAAAGCTTCTCCAAAGACGCCAATTAGCTCAAGCACAGGAAACAAAGCCTGAGCTCTGACATCTGCATAAGTCAGGCTGCCAGGAGCTTTGCCTAATGATTCTGCAGGAAGCGGAGCTCTGACCAGCATCTGCCTCTTGCTGCCCAGCTTCCTCAGCCAGCCAGAAGGGAGATACCAGCACCACCCAGTGCTGAGGCAAGGAGATGTGTCATTGACAGCTGCTCACTGGCTGTGATATTTTGAGTGTCAAGGCTACAGTGAATCCCAAAGAGGAGAGGGGAGGGAGAATAGAGGAGTGGAGAAGCAGTGGAGGAAATAGATTCAGAGCATGAATTCCCAGCTCATTCCACTCACCCCACTGTGCCCAGCGCTGGTGTCATAGCACCATCCTCAGAGCCCGGGAGGTTGGCTTCCTACAGCCTCCAGGCCTGCTGAGCCCTCGCTTTCCCCCAAGCTTTTCCTCAACCTATCTGGCCACATGGGGCATGTACTGCCGTGCTTATAGCCAGTAGACCCCTGCTTCCTCTCCTTTAATGGCTCCCCGAGAACAAGGATGTGTCTGCTCTGGGCTCAGCATCTCAAGTACGTAAAGCAGATTCTGCTTCCAGAACCAGAAAATACATGACAGCTTAAGACACAGAACTGACTCTCTCAGTCACTCCATGCCGCTCCAGCAGAGGGCTTCTCAGGAGCCAGTGGAAACCAGCCACCAAAGGCTCTCTCATCAGGCTGAGTCCAGACCGCCTTAAGGGTACCCATACCACCCAGGACTCACCCAGGGGCAGACCCAGGACCCAGGCAGGTCCTGAAGTGCTAGGCTGCTCTATCACAGAGGCAAGGTATGGGTATGGGTTTAGCTGCCCCACATAACTGCTCAGCCTGCAGGGCCAACTGAGGGGTCTATCCAGCTACCAGGGGAGGACGTGCTGCCAGCAAGCTCCAAGCAGCCCTGGGGCAGAGCGGGAAGGGGCAGGAGAATGCTCCTACCCATCATCAGCTGGATCTGGAACTCCAACTCACTCTGAGCACATTGCAGCCTCCCAAGTGGATGTAGGATACTCCAGGTGACACATGATTTTCAACAAAATTTCCTTCCAGATCAAACCTAGTTGTATTTTATTTTACTTATTTTTGTGACAGGGTATCCGTCTGTTGCCCAGGCTGGAGTGCAGTCATGCAATCATGGTTCACTGCAGTCTCAACCTGCCTGGGCTCAGGTAATCCTCCCACCTTAGTCCTTCAAGCAGCTGGAAATACAGGCATGGACCACCATGCTCGCCAATTTTTTTTTTTTTTTTTTTTTTTTTTTTTTTTTTAGTAGAGACAGGGTTTTGCCATGTTGCCCAGGCTGGTCTCAAACTCCTGGGCTCAAACAATTCGCCTGTCTTGGTTTCCCAAAGTGCTGGGATTATAGGTGTGAGCCACCATGCCCAGCCTCAATATCTGATTTTAATGAGCATCAAGGGAAGCTCTACACCAACACCTTTGACTTGGTCATTGGGAAGGACCTAGGATAGCTGCTGCATGGCCCACTTATTTCAGAGGTCTTGGCAGCTGTCCCTCCTCTGTAGTCCTGGCTTCTGCCCGGTCCTGCAGCCCCTCTACAGGCCTGGCATTGGTGATAGAGCTCCCAAGGCTGCCTCCTCCGCTGCTGGACAGCGTTCCACCAGCTAAGAGTCGGTGAGCTCTCACCGTGTGCCCCACTCCGTGCCGTTTTCCATGAGTTCTTTAACTCATGGTAAGCATTATTATTATTCTCGTATTCAGCTAAGGAAACCGTGGCTTAGAGAAGTTGACTCCCTTCTTTAAGGTCACAGAAACTTAAAATTGGCAAAGCCAGAATACAAATTCTGGGCTCTTAACTAGAACAGGGTTGCAAACTACAATACCTACAGACACCTGGGAACCAGTGAAACTGTGCGAGTGTAAGGCAGGTGGAGGAAGTGGCACCTGTGACAAACCACAGAGCAACTGCTTTATCCAGCAGAGGCAGCTGCCGCCCTGGTCCCGTTTATTGTTACATGAGACAGTAGTAACCTAGGTGATCAGATCCTCAGACTTTTAAAGAGAGGCTATCCATCTGGATTTGTAAGCATGATCTCCCAACTTGTGTTAATGGTTGATGCACGTCTTTTAAATCACAGGGCAGGGCAGGCCAACACTGAGTGGGCTGCAGACCCACATCTGTGAGCAGGCTGCAGAGTTGTGCCCATTGTTATGCTACGCTAGAGCCCAAGGTCTTAATTATTAGGCTTTACTATCTTAAAATATCAGCTAGCTTTATCTCTGGTGGATCACAATTTTTCTTCCTGTTATCTCCATCTATTGGCCTCAGTTCTGTCATCTGGAGCAACAGGAATTCCAAAAACACCAGCCTCCTGTGCCCTTCTCGAGGCTAAACATCCCCGACCCCACAAGCATCCCCATTTTGGCTTGGTTTGCAGGACCTTTACCATGCAGGCCCCACAATTCTAGGCACGCTCCAGACACACTCCCACCTGTGCACAGGACTCCCCACATCCACTGTCGGGAGACACGTGGAACGAAATCCTACCTGTCATGTCTGGTTTGTGTCATGCAGGGCAAGGCAGACTTCCAGCCCAGTAGGACTCATCTGAGACTAGAACCCCAAGTCACCTGGCCTCCTTGGCAGCTAAGGATTTGCCTTAGTTTAAGTGAAGTGATTGTGACCCCCCCAAACCCAATGGGAGACTTCTTGGCCTCTGCAGTGATTGTCACTGTGTGGGAAGTGACATCCCAATCACTAGCATTTTCCCATCATGGTCCTTATGGATGGCCCACCCCTATCCTTACAGGGACTGTTCCAGGATCAGCCCTTTAAGACCTATGGCTTTCAGGCCCACACCGGGCTCATCTTCCTTTTAGAGAAAATAGCCATGACACTAAGAATCCCTTTTGTTATAAAGCAAATCTCAATCTCCTTCCAGCATCTCTCTCTCAATATTGAGAGATTTTCCCGTCATTCATCAGACCCACTCTAAGATTCACCCCCATTTCCCGATCCTCACTGTCCAGAAAGATGCCATGTGCCAGGCTATGAGCCTGGCTGTAGCCTCCTGTGGATCAGAAAGAAAAAAGAGTGATGAGTCAAAGTAAGGACCCAGTGGGTCAGAGGAATATCTTTGGTGGCTCAGCCAAAACCTCCACACCCAAGAGCTATGGGCTTCACCGTCTGAGTACCTCTTTTGATTCCAGTCCCACTCTCAACTTCCCTCATGAAATGAAGAACTGCAAATACGATAACCTGCTATGGAAACTGAGAAAAGCAAAGCAGCCTATCTTTTATTCTCACTCTGCCTTCTGGTCCTTCCCCGGGGCCACTGGGGCTGGGGCTGAGCCGAGCAGCTGGGTTTTCCCCTGAGCAGTGACTCACAGATGTAGTTTCTCTGGCACAGATCTTTAGAACAGTCCCAGCTGGGAAGGCTTCCTGGTGGCCAAATGATCCCTCACAGCTGCCAGCCTGGCAACAAGGGATCCCAGCCGCTGCTAGGTGACAAAGAACAGGTCCTTGGCTAAAGAACCTGTCTGTTCCACTCGCTGGATCCCGGATGTCATTCATCATCAAGGTCACTGAGGAGCACCCAAGCCCTCGGCCCATCAAAACCACTTTAGTTAAAATCAGATTTCTGAGAGGCATCACAACCACCACAGAAGAGCATCAGCTCATTGCCAAATGTGTTGCAGAGGTCCTGGCACCGCCCATGTTCCTGCCAAGTGCTTAGGCATTAAAATTGACAGGGGCAAGCAGCAGGGACACACTGCTGAGGATACACCCTCCAGTAGGAAGGCAATGGGCTCATCCAGTGTCAGGGCTGAGCAAGATCATAATTTTTAACACTGTTTGAGGCAGCAGAATCCTCTTTCCAAACAAAATCTCATGCAGAAGAAAAGAATTCTGGCAGGTTCAAGGGTGGCTGCTCAGCTGTAGAACAAGGGGGAGCCAGGAACTGATCCCCCGCAGATTCCCTGTAATCTCCTCATCCCCCAGCTCTGCAACACCACCCAGCTACCCTTAGCCTCTTCCACTGAAACGCTGAGCCTCCACCTGCTATGGCTGAAAACTCGCCGCTCTCTGGTCAGCCCCTTGGTATTCAGAAGGGGAAACTGAGGCTGGTAGAATATGACATGCATTTCCCAAGGTTACATGGTGACTATGTACCGCAAATTCAGGAGAATAAAAAGTCTTGTCAACCAAGCTTTTAGTGAACCAAAACATCTGTACAAACCAGCAGTCCATGAGGGTTGGAAGAGTAAGTGGTTACAGACATAAGGTTAATATTTATTTTGTCTCAGCCACTTTCTTGCTGCCTGTCCTCAGGCAAGTCACCCAAGCCCAGCTGGCCTAGGGCTGGACTACATCCAGTGGCCTTTTGAGGCAACCTCTGCTCGTCCTTCAGTGTCTAGAACATGACAAGCCCCCTCTCAGAGCTGCCCACCCATTCCAGCCTCAGCCATCAAAGGCCTTGGCACCTGGCTCATAGGCTTCCCCTCAAGTTCAGTCCTTACCCTGACATCCAGAATCCTGGAGACCATGCACCCAATACATTTGACCTTTTCCTCTCCAGGCTCCTACACTGTGACTCTACTTGGGGACCCCACTCAAGGGGGGTCCCCACTTTGATGGGACCTGCACTCCTTGGGAATTTTAAAGTAAAACGTCCCACCCTCACCTCTGCCTTCAAGCTTCTTTGCTTCCGAATCCCATATGCATGGTCTCTGGCATGTTTCTGACGCCTTCCACCCTTAAGCACTGTCTTCTCTCCCAGCCTATCAGAGTCCTGCTGTCAGCAGCCCCGCCAGCCCAGTAGCCCAGAGCCCTCAGGCATTGTTTTAAGTACTTTCCTGCAAGATTTCCAACTCCAGTAACTCCTTTCCTGCTGTCACCCTCCCTCACCAGCACAGTCCTACCCTGCATCAATAACATGGTGGCCTTTCACTCCTTTGCCCAGTCTAGGGGTCCCGATGGGGAAAATCCCACAGCCACGAGAACAGGAAGTACTGCCGAGTCCTTCCTTCTCACCTGGCTCTGGGCAGAACTCAGTGTGTCTCAGTAACGACTTTTCAGTTCCAGGCGCCTGAGGACCCTGACCTCAGCCACTCTCTTAACTCTCAGCAGAAGCCAATCTCAATCCATTCCCATCTACTGTCATCAAAGAAATGTCCCAGGTCTGGGCCAGTCGTGGTGGCTCACACCTGCAATCCCAGCACTTTGGGAGGCCAAGGAGCGGGGATCATCTGACGTCAGGAGTTTGAGACCTGCCTGGGTAACATGGTGAAACCCCGTCTCTACTAAAGATACAAAAATTAGCTGGGTGTGGTGGCAGGCACCTATAATCCCAGCTACTCAGGAGGCTGAGGCAAGAGAATCACTTGAACCTAGAAAACAGGTTGCAGTGAGCTGAGACTGCCCCACTGTACTCCAGCCTGGGCAAGAAGAGCTAAACTCTGCCTCAAAAAATCAAACAAAAATCGAGAAGTGTCCCGGGTCTTAGCTGAGCATGACCCCTCCACCTGTGCTCTCAATCCCTTCTCACTTCCCCTCCAGGAATTCTCTCTCTCTCTTTTCCTGCTTCCTCAACTACTCATTTTGTATCTATTTCTCTTCATACGTTTCTTTCATGTTAAAACAAATGAAAAACCTTCAACAAATAAAATCTTCTTTAATCCTACGTTCCCTTCACCTACAGCCTAATTTCATCATTTTATTTACTACCAAGTGTCTTCAAAGGGCACCTACGAGCCCTTTCCCCACCTCCTCACTGCCCAGTCACTCAACCCACGGACCTCAGCCTCTGCCCAACACGGCTCCACTGAGACTGTGACCTCCGTGTTGCTTCCTCCAAATGACACATCAGTCCCGTCTCACCTGACCTCTCCGCTGTCTCTGAGCCAGCCTTCACCTGTGGCTTCCAAGACATCGCTCTCCCCTGACTCCTCCTCTGTCTCTGGCTGTGCCTTCTCCATTTCCTTTCCCGGCTCCTCCTAATTGTCTAGGCTTTGAATGTTGCCCCGTTCCTCTGTTCTCTTCTGCCTGCACCACTACCCCTGCATAATCTCATCCACGTCAGAGGCCTCATCCATACAGACTTCTAGATCCAGCCCAGGCCTATCTCCTGAGCTCCAGGCAGGAACATCCAGATCCCACTGTACTCCCCACTCCGCTATCCCGCGAACTCCTCAGACTCAACAGGTCCACAGGGCTTATTGGGCCTACTGACTCCATCCGTACAGTATCTGCTTTCAGTTCATACTCGCATCTCCTCTCTGGACCACTGCAGCAGCCTCCCGGCAGGTGGTCTCCCTGCCCCTGCATTGCCCCTCAGCAGTCCATCCCCCACAGCAGCCAAAGGGATCTTCCTTAATAAGAAAATCCAGTCGTGTCACCCCTCTGGCTGAAAATCCTTTAAGACTCCTCTGCCTCCAAAGTAAAGTCCAAATAACCTTGGCAGAGCCTTCCCGACCTTGTCAGATCTGGTCCCTGCTACCCTCTCCATACACGTCTCTTTTATTTCTTGCACACTGAGCTCTAGTCATAACAAATTACTTATACACAACTCCCTTCGCCTTCCCTGTTGTATCCTGCCCTGTAAGCGCTGACTGCACTTCCTAACTGCAGGAAGCCTTCCGCGGCCCCACCCCTCTCCTGCTCCCACAGAACCCTGTGTTTTCCTCTGTCCAGCACTTTGGCTCTATAGCTATTAGCTGTTTTCTATCCTGGCCACCCCATTGGGCCTTGGGAGCCTCGAGGACAGGCGTTGGGTCTTATCTGTGCGTTTCCAGTGGCTGTGGACCAGCAGTGCTCAATACACTGAATGAATAAATGAACGGATGGAGAGACTGGGTTTTCTCAGCAAACCTCAGAAGACAACGAATTTCCAAGGAGAATAAAAATCTAATTTCTCTGGGGTTTTTGGCTTTTACAGGGTCCTCCTTCCTGTCCTGTTCACAAGGCAGGGGAATCTGGGCAGGGGAATCTGGGCTAATTCACCTCCAGCTTCTCACCTCTCATCATTCCCATAAATCACTCACATACCTCCTTCTTTCTCCCTTCAGCCCATCAGTGATTATAAAGGGCCTCATAAATGTAGGGCACAGGGCAGAGTTAGAACAGACTTGATTTTCTTTTAAAAGAAAAACCCCGTTCTTGCCCTCCGTGGCTGGGGTGACAGGAAACACCCGAGGATTGCTGAGAAAGCATCATGCAACCAGATCACTTTGAAACCCTGTGAGCACTTACCAAGAAAGGAAGCGGTCATGGGGCCCAGAGAAGAGCGAGCCATCGTCTGGATTCCAGCGTGAAGACTTCCTGCAGGTGAGCCTTGGCTGGGCTTTCAAGGAGGTGAGAGAAGAGGAGGGGCAGTGAGAATGAACACTCTTGTGGACCTAACAGGCAGCAAGGAATGAGGTGAGCAAAGACAGACAAAAGGAGGTGACTGGTAGGCCATTTCTGGGGTGCAGCTAGGAATGAGGTGAGCTGCGATGGGGAGGGACCTCAAGCGCCAGACGGGATTTGGCGTCTTCACGAAAAGCAACATGGGGATCAGTAAAGGAATGGAGGCAAAAGGAAGGCACTCCAGGCACTCTGGGAAGGAGTGCGAATGAAGACCCTGCAGGTGTAAGATGACCCCAGGGTGAGGGGATGGGGTCTGGGGCTTGGAAGTGGAAAGGAAGGGGCCAGTCCCAAAGCATTCAGTGTAACTCCCCAACAGCCAAGCAAGGCCAGACCCGTGCTTGAGACAGCAAGCCTCCTGCCCGGGGCGTTGTCCATCTGTGGGCTCTGTGCTGCCATCTGCTGGTGGTGGAAAGGAAGAGCGAGCTTAGTGGTTCCAGGGCTGGCTGCCCGGGGTGTGGCCAGGTAGATGGTTGTTGAGTGAACACCGGAGTTTTTGCTGAAGCTCTTTGGGGAGTGAGCAAGGGGAGGCAGTGACAGTGGGGTCCTCGAATCCATACAGCTTCTAAAAGATACAATTTCTTGGCACTTTTGATTGTCCCTTTTTGCACAGCACTTAGCACAAGGTCTATTTCAAGGTAGGTACCTAGTATCTATTGTTTTTCTCAATTATAATAATGATTTAACAATTACTGAACGCCTGCCTTGCGCCCAGTGCTTATATATTTTATCTAAGTTATTCCTCATAACAACTTTGAGAGGAAGATGACGTGATGATTTTTGGTAACAGAAAAAAGACCTGAAACCATGAATCCATCGAGCAGCTTGGTAAATATTTACTAAGCACCTATTCTGTGTCATGCTGTGCTGGGCTCTGGAGACATAGAGGTGAGTGCCTCAGGTAGGATCTGCCTTTCTAGAACTTGGAAAAAGGATGTTATGTCAATAATACATAGTAACTCAATCATTTTAATTGTGACTAAATACCCTAAAAAGGAGAAAAAGTACAGAGCACTTAGAGATGTTAACTCACTTTTGAGTCCATTTGATTAAACAAAATCCAAACTTACCCACCACTGAATTACATGAATTCAAATGAATACCTTTTCTTTCTTTTATTCTTCAGCTTTTATTCCCCTATGTTTAATTCTGTCTCCTTGTTTTTCTGTCTTCTTAATTAACTCCTGTTCTCTGTCAGTACCATACCTTTCTGTCTGTTACTATCATTCGTTGAATGAGTATATAAATGAATGAGTGAATTCACTGACACGTTTATGTCACAAACAGGTTTCACTCATCCACCGAGGGTCAGACACCAGACACTCCGTGTGCTTTTGGATACACAGTTCCTGCCCTCAAGTTGCTCACAACTAGTGAGGAGAAAAACATAGCAACAAATAAAGTACTGAATAAGCACACAGGGTAAGAAGAGAGTAATTGTGCTGAGGAAGAGGAGCCTCACTGAGGTACTTCTCAGGATAATCTACAAATGTTAATGGCATCTGGACAAATTCCAGCTATCACACCAGATCCTTTGATAAATGTTCTACAGTGGCACCTCCATTTATATTGTATCAGGGTCATAGGTCTCATTATTGATTTTTTGATATATTGAGACTTATTCGAGTGGCATAATAAAAATGCATTTCTGAAACCAGTAGTTCTCAAACTCTGATATCCATTGGGGATCGTCTAGAATGACGATCTTGGGGCCTTTGGTGGGATCCTTAAAAATCACTCACCAGTGGGGGATTGTTTGGTGATTTGGGGATCACTGGGGATCACTAACAGTCACTGAACTCAGGCTGTCACCCCAAGACATTCTGATTTAATTTATCTAAAATGTGACCTGAGCACTAGGATTTAAAAGCTTCCCCAGGCAATTCTCCTGTGCGGCCAACACTTGGGAGCCAGCCTTCACCTGTGGCTTCCAAGACGTCACTGTCCCCTGATTCCTCCTCTATCTCTGGCTGTACCTTCTCCATTTTCTTTCCTGGCTCCTCCTTATCGTTCATTTGATATCATTCATCTCCCAGGTCTCATCCCTGAGGAATGATCCACCAGGGATGAGACCTGGGAGATGAATGATATTAAATGAAAACTTGTGGAGAACAACACATCAGTTCTTGCTACCAAGGAAGAGGTCAACCCAGGCATGGTGCAGCACCGCAGGGAATGATAACCAGGGGAATCAGCTCTGCTGAGCTCTAAAGCAAGCTACAGGATCATGAAGTTGTGTCCCTTTATCCAATAAACAATCATTTAGCACCTACTTTTAGCACAAGTCAGTCAATCTCTGCTCTAAAGGATCTGGTTGGGGGAGAGAGGCCTAAAATATGCAGACAAATTCTGTGAGATTGGTGATAATGTGTGGGAAGTCCAGGGCGTCACAGCAGCACTGCAGTGGGCATCTCATCTGACCTCCTGCATTCTTTTAAATCATCGCCTCTTGTCCGGTCCTCTGCAGAGAGGTCTCAACCAACAGATATTTATGGGGCACCTGTTTTAAGTCAAGCATCAGGTTCCAGGCACTGGACAAGTCCCCCATCAGGCGGTACAGAGCTGAATACAGCGGGTCTCTGCTCTCAAGGAGTTCCAGTCTCAGGTAAGGGAGTCTGGCTCTTTTATTTCTTGTATGCAAAACAGCTCAGTGTGAGTACTGTCACCAAGTGGACACCAGTGGAATAGGGACAGTCAAGCCCATTCTGATACCCAGGAGTCTTCCTGCAGTGAACCGAAAAGGATGAATGGGGTTTCAGAGGGTGATCATGGAAAAGGGGGCCAGCATTTCATTCCCTACCCACATTGCTAGACTCTCCCACTGCTCCCTCTCTTTAGAAAGTTCATGGATCAATACTAGAGGCAAACTCCCAGTCAAGACACACCCAGTGTCTTCCTGCTTCCTGGCCTTTACAGCACTCAGGCCCACTAATGCTCGGGGCTACTGTCTTTTCTCCCACCAGGGCACAAGAACAACTTACCATCAGTTAAAAGCCCTTCAACCATCATCATACTCTCCAAACAACGAGACTAACTTGGTAGTTAGCAGTGGCCTTTTCATCTCGTTTTAACCATCCATGCCTTAGTGAATTCGAGAAATGAGGAAATTCAGTGTCGCCCAGGAGTAGCCCCTCTAAATGTGCTTCCCTCGTTGCATTGCACTACTTTCTGTACCCTCTCTCCCCGCTTGCCATCCTTGCTATTTCACTTTCTGTTCACCTCATGGGAGTTTCTGCCTCTTCGCTCTCTCCCCATCAAGCCTGGCACTAATTTTTGTTTTTTTTCTTTGAGACGGGGTCTCACTGTTTTTCCAGACTGGAGTGCAGTGGTGCGATCAAGGCTCACCGCAACCTCCAATTTCTGGGCTCAAAGGTTGCATTAACATTTTTTATAACTAGGTTCGTTTTTAGCTGTTTCTTGTTTTATTTTAGATTCCTTCTCCCTTTTTGTTTTCCTTTCCTACCCACATTCTTCAGACAAAAATCAATAAACATTTATTGAGCATCTACTAAGTTCTGGGTCCAATGAGGGAGCACAGAGAGAAACCCAGGACCTAGTCCCAGCCCTGGAAACTTACGATGTAACTGATGAACAAGATGGTGTCGGATAAACAGGAGGCTTGGGTGGTTAGGACTTCACACTTCAAGGGAGGGAGACTTCAACATAAGCAGTGGATAAAATCTGGCACTATAAGGACTTAGTGACTAGCCAATAATTGAACATTTACTATGTGCCAAACAGTGTGCCAGGTGTTTTCCTTCTAGTGTCTCATTAATTCTGAACAACTCCATGAAATAAGCATTTTCATTATTCCCATTCTACTGATGATTAAATTACAGCTTCCCTAGATGATGTCACTTTCCAAGGTTACTGAGCCAGGAAGGAGCCGAGTTGGGAGTCAAGGCCCAGCCTGTCTGACCCAACACCGAGATTTGGGTCATGGTGCTGCAACCACGTCTGGTTTGACCTCTTTTGTTTTCAGTTTCCTGTGTGTCTGGAGCAGAGATAGCAATTCCTCCTTCACATGGTTGGTGGTAAGATGAAATGAGACGCAACGAAGCACTTCGTGCAGCGCCTAGTGCAGTCAGTGTTATCATCGTCATCGTCATTACATTCTTCTTATGCTAAGACTTCACTAAGATACAGGAAGAGGGTTTTAAAGTTACTAACTGGAAGGGGTGGGAATTCCTTGCAGGGAGGTGGAAGAAGCAAAGACTCAGGTCCCAGAGCACATGGCGTTCTCACAGAACCAGAACCAGCCTGATGTGGCTGGTGCCTGAGGCCGGGGTAGGGGTGAGGGCCGAGATAAAGCTGGGAAACTGAGACCCTTGAGGGTAGGTGTAGGAGTTCATACTTGATTGTGTGCCCTGTGGGAACTACATTTCAACACAGTTGTGTATGTATGTTTTCCAACATGCATTAATGTTGAACTATAAGCAATTTTTACTTTTTGTTTTGAATAGGAATATTTCACATAAATTAGAAAACCAAAATAATAAATTATAAAAGATACACGTTGAGATGCCTCATTGTCACTTTTCCCTGTCCACTCCATTCCATAATCCCTGTAGGCAACCACTGAGATTCATTTCTTGTGTATTGTTCTAGTATTTTTTTGTGCAGATATGAACAAATACAAATGTATCTTTTCTTCCTCTGATTTTTGTACTCAAAAGGTAGCATACTAAATATACTGCTTTACCTTGATTTTTTTCACTTTATAATATGTCCAGAGTTTATTTTTCTGTATCAAAACATAGAAATACTCCTGCTTCATTTTTATAGTAGCATAGTATTCCATGTATGGATATAACACACCTTATCAGTCCCCTAGGGATAGACACTTGGGCTGTTTCCAGCCTTTTACTATTACAGATCATGCAGCAATGAATGACCTTGTGCATATGTCATTTTGATATACTCAGGTGTATTCAGAGAATAAATTTCCAGAAATGTGATTGTTGAGTGAAAGGGTAAATGTATTTGTAGTTTTGAAAACTATTGCCAAATTGGCTTCCATGGGGTTAAACCAATTAACACTCCCACCAACAATATATGAATGAGAGGATCTGTTTCTTGAGAGCACAGAAAACAAATGTGTGGTCAAACTTTTGAATTTTTCCCATCAATAGGTCAAGAAAAATGGTATCTCAGTGTAGCTTTAATATGTCTTAATATGTATTCTTCTTAATTATGAGTGAAGGAGTGTATCTTTTCACATGCTAAGGAGCACATGCACTTCTTTGTCCGTGGACTGATTGTTCATGCACATTTCCCACTCTTCTATTGTATTGCTTACCTTTTTTCTTATTGACTTCTTTCAGCTCTTTATATATGAAGGAGATTAGCTCTTTGGATGATGAGTTACAGATATTTTTCTCACTTTATCATTTTTCTTTGAATTGTCTTACCATTTTTTTTTGTTTTACCATGCACAAGTTTTATTGTTGTTGTAATTGAATTTTGTCAAGGCATCACTTCTTTGCAAATTAATCAATGTTTTTCCAATTATTTAGGTCTTGCATTTCTACCATTCACACTTTATAATTTTCAATGTATAGATATTTCACATCCTTTCTCAGATTTGTCTCTAAACATTTTATATTTTAATTCTATTGTAAATGGTGTTTTTAAATCTCAATTTCTAATTGTTTGTCATTAGTATTTAGAAATAGAATTGATTTTTGTACATTTATCTTGTATTCTGACATCTCACTCAACTCACTTATAAATCTAGTAGCTTTTCTGATAGATTCCATTGAATTTTCTACATAAATAACCATGCCATCTGTGAATAAAGACAGTTTTACTTCCTCCTTTCCAATCTAGATGCAATTTATTTCTTTTTCTTATCTTAAGGTACTGGGTACAATCTCCATGACGATCTTAAATAGTGATGGGTGCAGCAAACCACCATGGCACGTGTATACCTACATAACAAATCTGCACATTCGCACATGTACCCCAGAACTTAAAGTATAATTAGAAAAAAAAGAAATGATGAAAGTGGAAATCCTTGTCTTCTTCTTGATGTTCGAAGGAAAGCATTCCAACCCTTGTCATTAAGTATAATGTTAGCTACAGGTTTTTCATAGATGCATCTTATTAGGTCAAAAAATCTTCCCTTTATTCCTAGTTGAATGAAAGATTTCATCACAAGCGAATACTGGATTTTGTTATACTTTTTTCTCTGTCTATTATGATGATCATGTGCTTTTGCTTTTTTTATATTTTTCATATGGTGAATTACACTGATCTCTTAAAGTTAAACCAACCTTGTATTCCTGTGATAAACCCCATTTGGTCATGATGTATTATTCTTTTCTTATTATTCTGTGTTTGATTTGACATGTTTTATTCAGTTTGTACGTCTATGTTTATGAAGCATATTGTCCTGTAGTTTTCTTTACTGATTTTTGTCTGGTTTTTTATATCAGTGAAATGCTGGCCTCACATAATGGATTGAAAAGTATTATCTTTTCCATTGTCTAAAAGAATTTGTGTAGAATTATTTCTTCAGTAGCTTTCATCAGTTTAGCCTGAGCCTGAAATTTTCTTTGTTTTTAACTAAGAAAATTAGTTAAAACTAGGCAGGTTTAGCCGGGCGCGGTGGCTCACGCCTGTAATCCCAGCACTTTGGGAGGCCGAGGCGGGTGGATCACGAGGTCAAGAGATCGAGACCATCCTGGTGAACATGGTGAAACCCCGTCTCTACTAAAAATACAAAAAAATTAGCTGGGCATGGTGGCACGTGCCTGTAATCCCAGCTACTCGGGAGGCTGAGGCGGGAGAATTGCTTGAACCCAGGAGGCGGAGGTTGCGGTGAGCCGAGATCGTGCCATTGCACTCCAGCCTGGGTAACAAGAGCGAAACTCTGTCTCAAAAAAAAAAAAAAAAAAAAAAAAAAAAACTAGGCAGGTTTTAGACATGTATTCATTTCTAAAATAACTATGGGGTACAGGGTTATTTGTTTCTTTTGCATGAACTTTGGTAGTTTATGCCTCTCAAGAAATTTCTCCATTTCAGCCAAGTTGTTCAATGTATTGGCATGAAATTGTTTAGAGTTTCCCTTACTATCCTTTTAAGGTCTGTAGAATTAATAGTAATGTCATCTCTCTCATTTCTGATATTTGGTTATTTCTCTTTTTTACTGGTTAGATTGGCTAGACACTTACCTATTTTATTAATCTTCTCAAAGTACCCGTTTTGGTTTCATTGATTTCATCTACTGTTTTCTGTTTTATCAATTTCCATCCTAATCTTTGTTCCTTCCTTCCTTCTCCTCATTTTGGGTTTCATTTGCTGTCTTTTTTCTAGTTTCTTAAGTTGGAAATTAGGTCATTGATGTGAGATTTTCTTTTCAACTATAGGCATATAATTTTATCTTCACTCTGCCATTGCTGGAAATCCCACCCCTTGTTGCTTTTTAATGAAGTTATAATCAGGCTGAATATACAATTTTACGTATGTTATTGGGCTACGGCATTATGTCATGTGAAAGCTACGGTTAAAATTAGCACACGAATCCACTTTTTATGGAAACCTGTTTTTAAAAATTAGCTAATGAACCTTTATCCACTCAGAAAACAAGGAATGGGACTCTGCAGGACAGAGCATGTCAGACCCCAAAGCCAGTGTCTGCACCCAGGAATCCCCAGAGATTGGTTGTCCAAGAGGGTCATACAGAGGGAGGCACTTCTGTTATTTTAGAATTTCAAAAAGCCTGAGAGAAAGTCACACTGTTACATGTGACAAGCCTGCCCAGGCAAAACAGAATGTCAAGTGACTCTACTTAGGGCTGAATTCTCACACTTTAGGAAGAGCGAGGCAGTCCACAGCCTCTCGCACCAGCCAGAAGCTATGTTGGTTGTTAGAAATGTTCAGGTTGTTAACGGTGGATAGACGTGCTCACTCATCATTACATAATAAGAGCAGTTTGTTTTGCAGGCAAGATGATCCAACACATGGGGCCCCTGGGGTGTGTGGGGAGGATATTTTAAAAGCTCTTTCAGTGAGAATGAACAAAAATCGGGAGCTATGTGGAAGACAAGGGAACCTAGGAGACTGACTTTACCCTCTTCAAATGCTACCTTGACCTGATCCTGGTACTCACTCCTCCCTGCATCCTCACCTCAGACCATCTGTTGGTTAGACCAACAGCTCACCATTCATTCACGCCCTGCCTAGACCTACAGCTCACCGTTCATGCCCTGCCCTGCCCTGCCCAGTCCTGCCCTGCTCTCTGGCCTTCTGCCAAGTGAGGTTCTTAACAGCACAGCCTTCACCTCTGAGAAGGCGCAATGGGAAAGACAGGGGAGACTTTGGGCAGCCATGCCTTGGAGACAGAGTTGGCTTGCCATGGTGGGCAGACATTCTTGCCAATCACAATACACCACAACACGAGGATCTGGGGTGCGGGTGGGGCCGTGAACAGTGAGTTCCTGGGACCTGTGTTTGCTCGGTGCACCCAAGAACAGTGAGGGAATCTCTAAGATGCTGTCCACGCTGAGAGCCTCCAAGGCTAACCTGCCTGACAGGGTACACACCAAGGGGAAGAAGAGAAGATCTGGAAGGAGAGACCAGGAAGCCTGAGGACAGGGGTATGCTAGGGATATCCAATTTGATCTGGGGGCTGGGACGTCTGATAAGAGCCTCCTGGCCCTGCATACCCACCAAGTCTCTCTCTCTCTCTCTCTCTCTCTCTCTCTCTCTCTCTCTTTGTTAACCAGCCTGCTCTCAGGAAGCTCACACGATTGCAGTTCACAGCAGCATTTGCTATAGGGCATGTGAACAGGGAGAGGCGGTCTCCTAGGACACTAGGTTGGCGCGGAGAGACTGGGAGCTGTCCAGGGGAGGGCTGAGGGGTTTGTCAGGGAGAGGGTGTATGTTGCTTAACCTCACTAAAGCTTCTGTTTCTGGGTTCTGTATTTTTAGAACGCGGAAGGGGAGGTGTTGTCAGAGATGTGACCTCAGGTGACTGAAGGTGCTGGTGTTTGGGGCTTAACGAATAGGTGGGGGGAAAAATCAAACCCTCAAAAATCTCCCCTGAACCTTTTTTTAAAGAGCCCTTACGACCTGGGATGGGGGATGCGCAGAGAGCCAGGCGCGGCTGGTTCAGAAGCCCTGCCTGTGGCTGTCCAGCCCGGGTCTTTCCCTGCTGCGTGGACGTGGATGGCTGCAGCCCTCCCAGATCGCTGCAGCGCAGCCCGAGCCGCAGTGTGCAGAGGCCGCTGCACGCGGCGCCCTCTGGCGGCCAGTGGCAGCTCGTGCGTCTGTCCTTTCTGCAGAGCTGATTTTGCCTTTTGTACGTAGGTGGAACCTCCTTTACCAAGAACCAGCCATACCCTTGGGGGTGGGAACAGATTTCATAGCCAAGACAGGAAAGCCTGTAAGAGCTTCCTATGTGCCAGGCACAATTATCATACACGCATTCTTTCTTTCTCCCAATATATGCCAGGCGTCTCCTAGGAAGTAGTGCGTAAGCAGAGGCCCCATAAAGGGAGGGAGCAAGTCATGAGCAGGTTTGGGGGTAGAGACTCCGAGGGAGTGGGGACAGCCAGGCCACAGGGATACATTCTCTGGTGTGGAGACCAGCAAGGAGGCAGCTGCAGGGGGTGGCTGGACATGAGGTCAGAAAAGTGTCCAGGGGACAGACGGTACAGAGACTTCCAGGCCATGGGACTTCGGGTTTGGTTCTGAGGGCAGTGAACAACCACTGGACTTCGAACAAAGGCATGAAACAACTCAATTTATGTGTTTTTTTTTTTTTTAATCACTCTGGCTTCTGCGAGGGCATGAATAGGAACAGGGAGGCTACTGAGGAGCCCCGGTGAGAGAGGAGTGTCCGGGGCCAGGTTTGCTTTGCCTGCTGGAGGAGATAAGACATCTGGTTCAGAAGACGGTTTGAAGGTGGAGGTCATAGGAATCCCCGCTGGATTAGCCACAGGCTGTGTCCCAGGGTTTGGGCCTGAGCAACTGGATGAGGAAGAGTGTCGCTACTCAGAGGGGTGGGGTTCGGGTGTGCGACATGGGAAGGAAGCAAGAATTTGCTTTGGGATATAACATGTTTGAGCTGCCAATTAGACTCCAAGTCATGATGTTTGGGGCACCTGAGCAAGCCTCTCTCCCTCTCCATCCTCTCGTCATGTTTCTTTTGTGGCTCTCCTGGATCTCTTTCTCATCTGAGGGCCACCCAGGCCTCCCCGTCCTACCTCTGAAACGAAAGGAAGCCCATGCAGAGCAGCAATTCCGCAGGGAAAGAACAGAGGGAAGGTAGTGATCTTCCAGGGCCTTGCCCTAATTGGACGGCAAGGTCAGAGGCAGCCAGGCTTCTAGGCTCCACTCTCCAGAGAGGAATTAAAAGAGTAGAAAATGCCTTTCTGGCACGCTGACACGTCATTCACATGGCAGGCAGGAGTGCAGTGGTGTGATCATAGCTCACCGTAACCTTGAACTCCTGGACTCAAGTGATCCTCCCACCTCAGCCTCCCAAGTAGCTAAGACTTCAGGTGGGTGCCATCATGCCCAGCTAATTTTTTAAAATTATATCTGCAAAAAACATTGTAGAGACAAAGTCTCACTATGTTGCACAAGCTGGTTTCAAACTCCTGGCCTCAAGCAATCCTCCTGCCTTGGCCTCCCAAAGTGCTGGGATTACAGGCATGAGCCACCACACCAGTCCCCCTCTGCTCTTCTCACTCCATATATGTTCTCATCCTGGGGGATCTATTCTTGCCCTTGGCTTCAAAGACTCCTCCGTGATTATGACTCTCAATTCTCCATTCTCTACCCTCAACCTCTCTCCTGAGCAGCAGGCCGGCATTGCCATCTGCCCTGCTGACCAGGAACAGGCTCTTCAGAGCAGCCCCACAAACCCCCATGTATGCCAGAACTGCTCACTATGTGAGCTCCATCCCTCGACACATGCATGAGTGCATACACCACCCTCCTGAAGCCCTGCACTTGGCCGAAAGCTCCCCACACTCTCTTCCTCTCCCATCTCACTGATCACTGAGTCCTGCACCCCCTTAGTGTCACCCTTTTGGTGCTTTTCTCTTCATCACTGCCTTCATCCCTTCTACCCTTCACCTATTAAACAAACGGCCTGAATTCCGACCCTGGACATCTCTGAGGGGAAGCAGCCGCCTCCTTACTAGTGTCCTGTCTCTGCTCTCAGATCCATCCTTTCCACTACATTCTCACTGCACCCTACACTTCCCAGATTACCTTTCTGAAACAGAGACTGGATCTTGTCTCTCCCACTCAGGACTCCCAGTGGCTCTCTATCACCAAAGACAACCCAAACTCCTCAGCACAACCTCAAGCCTTTCTCAGTCTTCCCCCACCGACCTCTCATCTCACCATGTCCTCCCACGCTGCCCACTCCTGGCACTATATCTGGCACAGAGTCCCTAGCACAGGTGAGGCTGCTTCCCTGGTCTGGCCCTGTCATGCCTTTTTCCTGGATTCCACTCACCCATTTGGGCAAGTAGCTCACAAATACGTATTAAGCACACATCGTGCTCCAGGCACCGGGGGTGCAGAGAAAGCATCATCCTCAAAATCCCTCCTCACACAGTGTCAGACAGGCTGTTCCGGAGAGCGCTTCTCCAGGGAGTGAATGAATGAAGCGGGCGGTGAAGCATGCATATTGCCCATGCAGAATGCCCAAACCTCACGTCGACACCTTTTTCACGGTCTTTGGACATTCTGCTCCTCTGTAAAGCCATTTCTTTTTTTTTTTTTTTTTTTTTTGAGACAGAGTTTCACTCTTGTTACCCAGGCTGGAGTGCAATGGCGCGATCTCGGCTCACCGCAACCTCCGCCTCCTGGTTCAGGCAATTCTCCTGCCTCAGCCTCCTGAGTAGCTGGGATTACAGGCACGCGCCACCATGCCCAGCTAATTTTTTGTATTTTTAGTAGAGACGGGGTTTCACCATGTTGACCAGGATGGTCTCGATCTCTTGACCTCGTGATCCACCCGCCTCGGCCTCCCAAAGTGCTGGGATTACAGGCTTGAGCCACCGCGCCCGGCCCAATGCCTATCCTTGGTGAAGGCTTTCCTCTTCTTCGGTGCTTTTGTACTTTATTCTTCAATGTAAGCCAATTCATGCTGCCTTGGGTTAGAGTCCACTGCTGACAGCTCTGCTTCCATCCACCCTTCTAGGGAAGGAACTGGTATTTACCAAGCACCACCTCTGTGCCACGCTCTGTGTGTCCCCCACCATGCTTGCCTTTGTGCCTGGTTTACAGCTGGGGCTAGAGGACAGACCATGACTCAGCTCCTGCCTTTTGCACCCAGCTGCGGCAATGTGGCTACAGGCAAGCCACTCAGCCCCGCCAAACTTGTTTCTGAAACTGTCGAATGGGAGTGAACACAGCACCTACCTCTGTTAGGAATTCTCCTTCTCACAGAGCCTGGAGCGTTTCAGTTAGACCCTTGTTCCCAGGTTCTGTTGTGCTTGTTCCCAGGTTCTGTTGTGCTTTTCTTACGAACCGTGCTGGCTTCTTTATAATCTAACTCTGGGGTCTTAGAGAAAGAACTTTTGCTTATTTCCTGAAAGCTCCTGGACTTTGGAGAGGTGCAGCTGGAAGAGAAGGGAAGTGGGGCGCGGCCCCCTATGAAGTCACTCCACCTTCTGACTTGCGTCCTCTCCACTGCTGTCCCAGTGACCTACAGAGCTGACCCGACAGCTGCCACGGCCCCTGACCCTGACTAGATGAAGCTGGGTGTTGGGGTCGGGGAGGGACTGCATCCCCAGCCCCTCAGCATCTCAGAAAGTGAAGCCCCGGCCAGGAGCTGCAGATGCCCTGTCTCTCCAGGCTGACCTGCGGATCTGCAGGTTACGGAAGCCCTGGTTTAACCCAGCAGATTCTGACGGCCAGAGTTCAGAGAAGAGAGGAATTCCTTTGGGGCATGCGAGACCCTTAAAGCAGAGCTCTGTCCAGGTCCAAAGACCCCTGGGGAGCCCACACCACATCCCCAAGGCAGAAAGAAACTCAGTTTTCTCTGTTGCTGAGTTGGCGAGGCCCTTTGCTCCTCCCATCTGGCTTCCACTGCCTCGGGCACGTCCCTGCACCCATGTGGCCACTGGGTGGCACTGTTGGACGAGCCTGGAATTTCAGGTGCCAAGCATTCCAAGACTCCTGGTTCCAAGTGTGAGGGACGAGAACCACAGGCACCTTTGTGCCCCAGGCTCTCTTCCCCTCTTGAGTCATCCTCCCTCCACTCTTCCAGATACGCATTGGCTCGGCCACCCCGGGAATGTGGCCAGGATGCCTCGGCCACCTCCTCAGGCCTCTACCTTCCCTCCCTGGCTTCCAAGACTCGAGGTAATCAAAGCACCAAAGCATCACTGTTGCTGACACTAACAAGCAGGGCCGAGGAATTGCTTTTAAGGAAGATCAGGAGCGCAACAGCTGGTGGCAAAGAAAATCTTTCAACAGCCCCATGCTAGTGACCAATTTCAGTCTCCTCATAGCAGGAGGGTTTACGAGTCGGGGACTTAGGATGTTTTGTTCTTTTAATAAATTCAGAACATATGTACTTTAAAATTTAAATAAAAATACTTGAGCCAGAGAGGCTGAGTCACTGCAGAACTTCAGATTTGAGTTCCCAAGACAAGCCCACTGCCTCTCCACACAAGAGTTTATTCCATTCAACAAACACATATTTTTGTATCCAATTGTTTTCTACCCAGTCTTGCCTCCTCTAATTCTACTCCCTTGGTATTTGGGGAAGGCCGTAGGGAAGTGGCACATGGCAGGCGGGCCCTGCTCTGCTCTTACAGGTCTCCTTGGGCCATCAAGCTTCCAGTAGAGCCAGTCATTGTCCTCAGATTCAACTGCAGGAAACTCCTCACTGCAATTTAAGCTGCTGTTCCGCAAGCCCTCGGAGTCGAAGATTCCCTATGTTCCCCTTGTAATGACCCTTCCTGGACTAAGAGAACATCATTAAGATGCACTGAGCATCCGGTTTGCAGGATTCGTTTTCAGAATGATTTGGCATCTCCGGAAGTCCTTCCTCCCCTTTTAAACAGGCAGTGAAGTGTCTTGGGGAAACTGTTGATGTGAGGGTCAGCGAGACCTGGGTTCGAACCCCAGCTCTGCCAGTTACTAGAGCCGTGCAACCTTGAACAGGCCATACGGCCTCTGAGTCTTGATGTATCTCAGTAAAAGAGCGACGGTAGGAGGACTCACAGTGAGACGAAGATAAGGGAGACATGTGCATTCATCTGCTTAAGCTCCGTGGCAGAGTGAATCACAGAACAAGAAGTAGCCCAGCTTTCCCATTTTACAGATGAAGAAACGGGGACCCAAGAGGGGAAGTGACTCACCAGGTCACCTGGTAATAGAGTCGGAACAGGAACGGGCAGGCCAAGGGTCTTCCCATATTGAGTTGCCTCTATTTTTCCTGTTCTGAATAGAAAACAAACAAAGGCCATAAAAGGGAGAGGAGAAGGACCAGGGGCTTGGAGTAACCTCCAGGCAGGGCTGATTCAGCCACGTGACGCAGACACGAGGGAGTCAACCCGCGTTAGGCCACGTTTATGAAGCAAAAGCCGTGATTGTGTCTGCGCTTCTGGGCTAACTGGGCCACACCAGGGTCAAAGTGTTCTTCTCTGGAAACTTTGATATATGGCCCACTTTGAAGTCAGAAAACTTCAGAGGACGGCCAGGGTGTTGCAAGGCCTCAAGCCACAGCATACAAGGAAGAGTTGAGGGCCTGGGGATATCGACCTCAAAGAAGAGAAGCCACGGAACTCCTGGCCACCGTTTTCAACTTTGTAAAGTGCTGATGTCTGCAAGGGGCGGGGGAGGGGAGGAGGAATTGCTCTCCTTGGCCACAGGCAGGCTTAGAGAAGCCTGAGTGAAAGCTTCAAGAAGGACAATTCCAAGTCCACAAAAGGCAACTGAAAAGTTAATTCTGTCCAAAGCTGGAATGACCTTTGGTAAGAGGCAATAAGTACATGTGAGCAGAATCTGGAAGACCACCAGTCCTCAGGAATCCCCAGAGGGCTTCAAACACAGAGTGATTAGTGGACAAGACCGGGTCCCGCCCGTGGTATACCCAAGCACTCTATGAGATCGGTGCAGCAGGATGGGTAGCAGCAGGCATTCTGGAGCCACAGAGCCCGAGTTCAAACCCTGGCTCTTGCCTGGACTGGCTGGGTGACCTTGAACAAAGTACTTAATCTCTCTGTGAAATAGAGAGGGAGCCACCAGCTCTGGGAAAGCCTCCTCCCTGCCCTGCCATTCTCTGATGCAGGCACTGCCTGGTGCATCCTCCTCCTGGCAGTGGTGACTGGTGTAAGGCTGGTCTTCCCTCTTGACCCCTCTCGGCTTCTTGGGCAAGAGTCAGAAATAGCCTCTGGCTGGCCCTGTGGCAACTCGAGTTTCTTCTGAAGTGAGGGGCTTCTAAGAACACCAAGTCTAGGGGCTGAGAGACAAGGAGAGGCAGTTAAGCTGTGGGCACCATAGAGGTCATGCATCTGCTAGTATTTGCTGGTTCACAAAAACTGCCAGGGCAGCCCCTCTGTGCCCAGCCTGGGCCAGTCACCAGGATGTAAGGGCAGAAGAGACATGGCCCTGCCCTCAGGGTGCTTCCTCCTAGTAGAAGACCATGTGGGGATGGACACAGGCCTCTCAGGACTTGGTGTGACAGGCCCATGTCTGGAGTTGGTGGGTAGAGACCCAAGAAGAAGGTTGAGAAAGGCTTCATGGAGGATGTGACATGAGTTGAGCATCAGAAGAAGTCACTGGGTTGACAGGGGAGGAGGAAGGCAAGGCATCCTGGCCAGGGGCCTGCTGGAGTCAGAGCAGAAAGACCTAGAGCCATCTGGAAGCTCACGTTTCTTGAGGCCTTCCTGGAAGTCACTGAGATAAACACCTTGTGCACATTATCTCATTTAATCCCCAGAGCAAGCATTAGGCGTTGTTAATCCCATTTTACAGATTGGAACCTGAAACTCAGAGAGGAAAAACACCCACCTAAGGTCATGCAAGTGCAAGCAATGGAGGAGGGACTCTACCCCAAGCCTGTCTGACTTGAAGTTTTAACACAATCTGTCTGTTTTAAGCCAGTTAGAGTCTTCAAGGCAGTTTAATGTGATGCCATTGCAGACTTCCAGAATGAGGGGTTAGAGGGAAGACAGGGGAACATCAGAACATGAAGGGATTTGCTTGCCTTTTAGGAAATGCAGGTTGACCCTAGGAATAGGGCACCAATGAGGAGTTGAAGAGGTGACAGATCCTACCTGCACTTTAGCAGGGTCCCTATAGCAACTGTGGGGAGAAGAGACCACAGGGGAGTAAGTCTGAAGACAGGACCAGCAGGGCTTGCAGAGGCCCAGACTATGCCTGCTGGTGGCTTGAACCAGGGCGGCAGGTGAAGGGTGAGGGAATCAGAGAGAAGCAGACAGACAATAAGGCTACTGACTGGCTGCATGTGGAGTGTATCCTGTGAAGGAGAAGAAGAGTCAATAAGGACACCTGGGGGCTTCTGGTTTGGGCAACTGGGTGAATGTTGTTACCACTGTGTTACAATCACTTACAGTATTCAGCACAGTAACACGCTGTGCAGGTTAGTAGCCTAGGGCTGTGCATGGTAGATAGAGCCTGGGTGTATGGCAGGCTATACCATCTAGGTTCGTGTAAGTACACTCTATGATGTTTGCACAACGATGAGCTCACCTGACACATCTCTCAGGATGCATCCCCATTGTTTAGTGACACATGACTGTACATCAACCACTTTGCTATACAGCCTTTGAGTAGCAGTAGCAGGGGCCTCATGGTAAGACAACCAGCACACTGCTTGAACCAGAGTAGTAGCTCCAAACCATGAGGAAGGGACTACCCTCATTAGCCATTCCTTAACATGTTCTTTTATTTTATTTATTTATTTATTTATTTATTTATTTGAGACAGGTTCTCATCCTATTGCCCAGGCTGTAGGGCAGTGGTGCAATCTCAGCTCATTGCAGCCTCCACCTCCCCGGGGCTCAGCCGATCCTCCCACCTCAGCCTCCCAAGTAGCTGGGACTACAAGCATGCACCACCATGCTGGCTAATTTTTGTATTTTCTGTAGAGATGGGGTTTCACCATGTTGCCCAGGCTGGTCCCAAACTCCTGGGCTCAAGCAATCTGCCTGCCCCAGCCTCCCAAAGTTCTATAATTACAGGTGTGAACCACTGCACCCAGCCATTTTTTTTTTCAAGACAGGATCTTGCTCTGTTGGCCAGGCTCCTGTGCAGTGGAACAATTATGGCTCACTGAAGCCTCAAGTTCCTGGGCTCAAGTGATCCTCTTACCCCAGCCTCCTGAGTAGTTGGGACTACAGGGATATGCTATTATGCCCAGCTAATTTTTTAAAAATTATTTAGAGTTGCACCCTTATGTTACCTAGGCTGATATTGAATTCCTGGCCTCAAGCAATCCTCCTGCCTCAGCTTCCAAGTTACTAGGATTACAGGCATGAGCCACCCGGTAATAAAAGAACATATTCTTTTATTTGGCCAACATTTGCAGTGAGATGATTGTGTAGCAGCTCATTCAAGACAGGAGCCAAGGCCCAGGCCTCCGTGAAGGAGCCCCTTAAGGCAGCTGAAGTTAATCTGAGATGCCTTCCTGCAGGGGCCTGGCCTTGACTTTGGAGGTAAGTAATGGGCTGGAGTGGATGCCCATGCCACTTCCAAGGGACGTTCTCAGACGTCAGGCAGGTGCACAGCCACTGCAGCAGCAGCAGTGGTGCCATTAACAGAGTCCTGTTCCACACTGGCCAGGCTCTGCTTCTCCATGCACCTCCATGGATATCATCCTCTGTGGTCCTAATCGATGAGCTGTTCACACACGCTAACAATGAAGGTCCGTCTCCTTCCTTCCACAGTCTCTCTTGAAGCCGTATGAAGCAAAGGGGTGAGGGAGCCTAGTGTCCTACCCATTTTACAAGTAAACTGCTATACAGAACGGTCGGTGAGTGAGCTTGGGTCACACGGACTGCTGCCTTGGTCAGATGCTTTGCCTTGTTCTTCACTTGGGGAGCCTTTGGGTCCTGACTCTTGTACCACTGCCTCAAGTCCCTCAGTTAAGGTATGAACAGTTAATCACCAGCACCAGCTCCCTTTTAAACCAGATTGCCTATGAGGTTGGGTTGCTTCCAGGAGAGGACACCCCTGGGGAATCTCTGTTCCGGAGACCAGAAATTGAGCCCAGGGGCCTGGCATGGAGCTAACAGTAAAAGCAGGCAGTAGAATAGCGTGGTGACTTAGAAAGTCACACAATCTTGAGTTCTGTTCCAGCCTCACTACTAACCAGCTAAATTACCCTGGTCCTCTCTGAGCTTCAGTATCTTCATCTGTAAAATAGAGACAATGGTATCTTTCCCACTGGCTGGTTGCAAAAATTAAATCAAATGATCTATGGAGGGCTATCAGCCCAGTGCCCTCCTGCTCTGCCTTCCTGTGGGTGAGTGGGGACTGTGCCAGCACACAGGTGGGTGGGCTGGTGGGGAGCATCAGGCAGAGATGGCAGTCATGCCGGGAAGGGGAGCTGGTTCTCCGGAAGTGACACCTGAAAACATTCACAAATGGGAAGAACTAAGAGATTCTCCCTCCAGTCCTTCTGTGTGGGTGTGGGTGTGGGTATGTATACACACACAGTCATAAACTCTTCTTTTAGATGACTGTAGTCACCAATCACTCACTGTGACAGCCACCACAGCTCTTCCCTCTGCTGAAGGCAAGGCCTGACTCTCAAGCAGGAAACCAAACCAAAGGGAAGGGAGTGGTTTTTGGGGATTTTCACCTTGCCCCAGGGAAAGGATCAACGGACACTCTGGCTGCTATCGTGTGTCCAAACAGAACTGGAAAGGGAGTTCAGTTAAGGGAGCTGGCTGTCCCTTCTTTACAGCTAATTTTGTCCTTACTACCCTGTAAGGTAGTTTTGCTCTCCCATTCGACCAACTAGGAAATGAACAGTATGAAGCTCAGAGAGTCAATAACTTGCTCAAGTTCATATGGCTGGCAAGTGTCAGTGCTGGGAACAGGGCCTGAGTTCTTTTCTTACACAGCACTGCCAAACCAAGGTACTGACAGATACTTTTCAGGGAAGAAGCCCTGAAATGTGCCTGAACACCTGCTATGATGGTTCTTTCTGGTTTTCCCTCTTTAAAGTTAATTTCTTTTGTTGTTGTTGTTCACATTTAAGTCTAAAGGGTAGAGAGGGGACAACATACCTTTGAGGCCAAGCCACAAAATAGAAGCAGAGGTCAGAGGAAGATCTCAAAGAGAGAAATGAAATTCAAGGGCTGCTCATTCCACCTGCACAGTGCGGTGTGGGGGTTAACGGTGCATGTCCTGGAATCACAAAGACCTAACTCAAGTCCTAGCGTCACCACTTATTAACCTTGGGCAGACGATTTCACCTCTTACTGCCTCAGTTTCCTTTCCTATGAAATGATACTAATGTATACACTAACTTTCAGAGCTGCGAGGATTAAATGTCACACTGAGTTAGGGGTGCTTAGCACAGGGTCTGACACATGGTAAGCCCATATCACCAATTATGATGATTGATTCTACCACCACCACCACCACCACCACCACCACCACCACCGCCACTCCCCCACCCCCCACCCCCACTGACAGCTTTTCTCTTTCCACATCTCCTGTTTTAAAGAAGGAAGGCAAAGGAAACATATGGATCTGGTCAAATGGGTAGACTATCTGACTTTGGCCACACAGGACGATCTGACTTTAAATTACATGAGAACTCAGTGTGCTAAGTAGGAGAAACAGAGCCCCTTGGTGCTGGTCAGGGGAGGTTTTCAGAAGAAATATATATGGCAGGGAACAGGAGGACAATTTGGTAGAGGGGTGGGAATGGCTGAGATCTCAGGGAAAGTAAAGGGTGGGGCAATCTGGGAAGCAGAGGGAATGGGGCAGCAACCACCTGGTGATCGGGAGCCTAGAAAAACAGCCCAAAGCTAAGTTGGAGGCTGAGAGTGAGGAGGCGAGTTTCACAGGGAAGCAAAGCAGAGCAATCTTCATATATTGAATGTCTGCTGAATGCTAAACTCATTCAACAATTAAAACCTCACCGCACCCTTAGGGGCATCCTGATTTTTCAGAGGAGGACACTGGTGCTCAGGGAAGTGAAGTAACTTACCTAGTAACCGTCAGGGATTTAAGTCTCAGTCTGGCTGCCTCCCAAACACCCAAGCCATTCACTGACTGGGACATTGACAGTCCAGGTTCAAGGGGCTCTTAAACCATACCAGCCCTTCTCTATAGCCATCCGTCATCCTTCGGGCTCACGGAGGTCACTGCCCTCCCAGACCACCCACTGCAGCTCTGGACAGGCTCCCAGTCTTCGACCACATCTCACAGACTGCCACCATGAAATGCCAGAACCTGGAGTCCGGCCTCACTGGCTCTCCGGGGCTCTTCCCATGAGGTAAAGCAGAGAGAGTAGGGTTTCCAGCCGGGGAAGGGCCCAGTGGGGACTTCTCGGTGCTAGAGCCACTCCGAATTCAGAGCTCCATGTCTACACCAGTCTGATCTCAAGGAACCACCACTGTTTGGCACACCTGTCTTGGTGACCCTGACAGGGACCTGGAGAACAGAACTAGCAGGGGCTTGAGGCTGTTGTGTGCCTCCCAAAAGCGCCCTGGACCTTCTCGGATGCCCTTTCTAGGCATTTCCCGAAAGCAAAGGGCATGTTCGTCTGCCCACCCCAGGATGCTGTAAGCTGCACTCCCAAGTCCAGAGCTCCGTGGGCCAGATGGCTTTGCAAGTTCTGTCAGAGGGCCCGTTGTGTGAGTAGCTGACCCTTCCCAAGGGCAGCAGCGTGTCCCCTAGCCTTCCCTGCCGGTGCCTGGGGGGAGGGAGTCCGGGAGCAGAGAGGGCCAGCCCTGCAGTGCCGCCTGTTCCTGCGGCTCCTCTCGGCGGGGGTGAACACAGCAGAAGAGTTTCTGCCACACTGCGGACCGCACCTGCTGCATTTCCCTGCGAAGCCAAATCTTTGCTGGGTAACAGGGCGGTGGGAAGCCGATCTGGAGAAGGGGTCGCGCCGGCCGGAGAAGGGGCAAGAAAGGGGTCTGCAGAGCCTGTCTGGAGGCACCGCAATAATAGCAACACGCCTCCCGCGGGGCTGAATCCCGCCGTGGGCCTGGGATCGCTGCTATTGATGATCTCCTCCTCGCCTACTTTATTACGTTGGCAGGAGCCTCTCACCAGCGCTCCTCAACTTCTGCCCTCCCCCCGTCCCCGCCCGGCAGCCCCCAGCTGAGCTCTCCTGGAGCTTCTGGTTAGTAAGCCCGGCTCCGCCAAAGAACGTTTTCCTCTCAGGGCGGGAGCGGAGACCCGGCGGCCCGACGAGGTGACGAGCTTGGTGGCGGCGGCGGGCAGTTCGTCCCCGGCCCCGGCCCCGGCCCCCGGCCCCCGGCCCCCGCCCCGGCCCCCGCCGGCCCCTTTAATTCGAGTTCGCCGTCGGGCCAGGTGCGGCGCTGCGTGGCGCGGTGCGGCTGCGGGCGGCGGCCGGGCGCTCCGTACGCGCCGCCCGCGGGACTGCAGAGCCGGCTCCCGGCTGGCCGCCCGCACCCCGCCGCCGCCCGCTGCCGGGTCCTGCCGGCGCTGGCCACAGCCCAGGAACATGGAGGCCCCGGTGCCCATCCGGAAGGGTAAATCCGTGTCGGGCGTTGCGCGGCGTTCCCCGCCCGGCTGCGGCGCCCAGAGCGGCTGCGGGGCACCCGGCGGCACAGCCTGCAGCGCGGCAGGCTCGGGCTGAGTTCCGGGCGGGCGAGCGGTTGCCGACTACTGCCGTCTGCTTGGCAGGTCCCGGACCGGGGAGTCCAAGGGGAACTTGCACCCGGCTCAGGAAGAGTGCACGGAATGGGCTCGGGACCCTCCTGGGCGTGCGTGGCGCGGGGCGGAGGGTACAGGGAGGAGCTGGTGGGTGGTGGGAAGTGCCGCTGGCAGCATAACCGTGTCTGGTAAATAGCGCGGGTTGGTAGGACATGAACCACTTGGGACGGCCGGGCTGCGTCCGCCTCTCCGGCGCAGAATAACAAACGCCTTTGCTGCAGAGAAGGGCTTTCCCCTTTCTCGCTGGGGCCGTGGGCTGCCGCGGAGCCCCCGCGCTTGAAAGGAAGCTGAGATCTGGGGCAGCAGCGTGGCGCAGGCTACACCCCACGCCCAGAGATCAGGCTCCGGGATTTTTGGGTGGAGTCGGAGCCTCGGTGGTCCCTCGGCTGGACCCGGGGGGCAGGAGAGCTGAGCTGCGCTCGGGCCGGCAGCGGGAGCCGACCGCGCGGGCAGGAGGGGGTTAAGGTGGCGCTAGCTGCGGCGGCCAGCGGGAGGGTCTGGTCCTCGGCGCAGAGGCGAGCAGTGAGCGCGCCGGACGGAATCCCAGCCGGAGCCCGGGGCGATGGGGAGAGGGCCCAGACCCCTCCCCGCCCTGGGGCCGGCGGGATTGGGTCGGCAGGGGGCCAGTCCGGAAGCCTGCTTCCTTCAGGCTCCCCCTCTCGCTGCTGCCAAACCGCCTTGCAGCTAGGCAGGCTGAGCGTTTTGTTCTGTGCTCCCTGCTGAGGAGATACGAGGGATTTTCTCTTGGGGGAGAAATCAGTGGTCGAGCGCCTGCCCAGCTCAAATGCCACCCGGCTCAGAGAGAGGCCTGCGGCCCGGGGATCCCGGAAGGAGAGTAAGTTCATCCAGCTTCTGTACAGTGGTGACTTTGTTGTGAGGGGTCTCCCTAGATGTGCCCTGAAGGAGTCTGTGTGTGCCGGGATGTGGGGAGATTCTTTTCCAGGACTGCCTGAGGTCAGAGCTTGTAGGCAGGCTGCTAAGGCAGTGAGCTAAGCCCTCCTCTTGGGAGATGCTGTGTCCTGACATGTGGGGGTAGGGGTGCTTCTTCCAGAGTCCTTCCTGAGAGCAGCTGGGGACTAGGGACCTGGATCAACCCAGGAAGGCCCCTGGAGAAGGCAGGCCCAGCTAAACCTGAGGCTTGCTCCCCGGGAGAAAGTGCTTCAAGCTGATGAGAAGCCTGCACAGAAGAGGCAGGGAGTCTGAGGGATAGTCCTCAGGCCTGGCATCAGAATGGAGAGTGGGCATGGGGGCCTGTCACCTTCTATAAGGGAAGCTCCCAGACCCTCCCAAATCTTGGCACCAGCTGCCCAAATGCCCTGGTTCCACCTTGCTGCTGTTTTTTTCCAGGCAACGTCACACCTCCTGAGGACAGCCAGGACTCCAGCTTTTGCTGAGCTTTGCATCTTGCTTCCTTCCTTCCAAAGACTCCAGACACAGGCTCAGCTGTCTTCGAGTCCCGCATGCCCCTGGCCAGGCACCTCAGCGCCCATCCAGCCCAGCCCAGTCCTAGAGCTCACCTCCAGGACCCAGAGTCTGCCCTCCTGCCCAGAATGACTCACCATTATTTCTAGTTCAAGTGAGAAGATGTGATGGGGAGTTGGGCTGCCTGTTTGTGCATCTAACATTCCCGCAGCTTCTGATCAGCTCTGCAAGGAAGACAGCTTCAGGTTCCTGTCTGGTCAGGTAAATCAATCTATCATTTAATAACAGCCTTGTGTAGAATCACTGGGTGGAGGCCAATGAGGAAGACCCAGGCCCAAGATCCCCCACCATGAATACCTCCCTGGGTATAAGTATCTGAGACATTAGTGCAGCATCAGGAAGAGGGTCCACTTTTAATCTATTAGCATGGGGTTATGCTCCACAAAGCCTGTGTGGTACAAGAGGGCCTGTACCAGCCACCTTCCCCCAGTGCAGGGAATTCCAGAGGTTCCTTGAGAGGTTGCTACCTGTTTCCCTCTGATCCCCAGACAAGTTACAAGGTGAAAGTAAATTTTGCTTTGTCGTTGTGGTGGTGGTGATCATGTTTCTGAACTCTTGGCTGAGAGATGGGAGACAAAGAGTGGCAATCCAGGTCAGGCTGCCAGTGCTGAGTAGTCTCATGTGAATAACTGCCTCTGTCTTTCAGCCAAGCGAGGCTGTCTCTCCAGCTCCCAGAGAGCTCTCGGGGCTCTCCTGCAGGAGCCCAGGCCAATGCTCCTGTGCTTCCTGGGGCCAGTAGCAGCATCCTGAGCTCCCTGCCGCCAGGCAGCTGAAAGGCATAGCGTGAGGCACTTCTCTCAGTCCCAATTATGACAGTGGCCACCGGAGACCCAGCAGATGAGGCTGCTGCCCTCCCTGGGCACCCACAGGACACCTATGACCCAGAGGCAGACCACGAGTGCTGTGAGAGGGTGGTGATCAACATCTCAGGGCTGCGGTTTGAGACCCAGCTAAAGACCTTAGCCCAGTTTCCAGAGACCCTTTTAGGGGACCCAAAGAAGCGAATGAGGTACTTTGATCCCCTCCGAAATGAGTACTTTTTCGATCGGAACCGCCCTAGCTTTGATGCCATTTTGTACTACTACCAATCTGGGGGCCGACTGAGGCGACCTGTGAATGTGCCCTTAGATATATTCTCTGAAGAAATTCGGTTTTATGAGCTGGGAGAAGAAGCGATGGAGATGTTTCGGGAAGATGAAGGCTACATCAAGGAGGAAGAGCGTCCTCTGCCTGAAAATGAGTTTCAGAGACAAGTGTGGCTTCTCTTTGAATACCCGGAGAGCTCAGGACCTGCCAGGATTATAGCTATTGTGTCTGTCATGGTGATTCTGATCTCAATCGTCAGCTTCTGTCTGGAAACGTTGCCTATCTTCCGGGATGAGAATGAAGACATGCATGGTGGCGGGGTGACCTTCCACACCTATTCCAACAGCACCATTGGGTACCAGCAGTCCACTTCCTTCACAGACCCTTTCTTCATTGTAGAGACTCTCTGCATCATCTGGTTCTCCTTTGAATTCTTGGTGAGGTTCTTTGCCTGTCCCAGCAAAGCCGGCTTCTTCACCAACATCATGAACATCATTGACATTGTGGCCATCATCCCCTACTTCATCACCCTGGGGACAGAGTTGGCTGAGAAGCCAGAGGACGCTCAGCAAGGCCAGCAGGCCATGTCACTGGCCATTCTCCGTGTCATCCGGTTGGTAAGAGTCTTTAGGATTTTCAAGTTGTCCAGACACTCCAAAGGTCTCCAGATTCTAGGTCAGACCCTCAAAGCCAGCATGAGAGAATTGGGCCTCCTGATATTCTTCCTCTTCATAGGGGTCATCCTTTTCTCTAGTGCTGTCTACTTTGCAGAGGCCGATGAGCGAGAGTCCCAGTTCCCCAGCATCCCAGATGCCTTCTGGTGGGCAGTCGTCTCCATGACAACTGTAGGCTACGGAGACATGGTTCCGACTACCATTGGGGGGAAGATAGTGGGTTCCCTATGTGCAATTGCAGGTGTGTTAACTATTGCCTTACCGGTCCCTGTCATTGTGTCCAATTTCAACTACTTCTACCACCGGGAGACAGAGGGAGAGGAGCAGGCCCAATACTTGCAAGTGACAAGCTGTCCAAAGATCCCATCCTCCCCTGACCTAAAGAAAAGTAGAAGTGCCTCTACCATTAGTAAGTCCGATTACATGGAGATCCAGGAGGGGGTAAACAACAGTAATGAGGACTTTAGAGAGGAAAACTTGAAAACAGCCAACTGTACTTTGGCTAACACAAATTATGTGAATATTACCAAAATGTTAACTGATGTCTGATTGAAACCTCTTACCATACTCACAGCTCAATGGAACTAATGCAGATGTTGCATAATACCCTGCATTGTAGTCAGTGTGTTCTACAGTGTGTATCTGGTTCTGCATGGAAAGCAATAGTTGTGCAAGTGACTTTTGATCTTTTGACTTTTGATTTAGGACACAGAGTATCTATCATGGCTTTCATGCACATCCTCATCACTGGCTTATGAGTTTCCAAAGATGGGAGTCACCTATCGAGCTAGGATTTCAGAAAGACACATTGAGGCCACCGCATATCCAATACACAGTGCACCGTATCAGTGCCACCATTCCTTCCTAATTAAGTGCACACAACATCCAGGAGATGCACTCCCCTCCCTGCTATCCCACCACCCCATCTGAGCCCACCTGCCCTTTCACAGAGGAACACAATCATGGCTTAGCTTTAAATATCTGGTGTTTATTCAAAAGGTCATTCTCATTTTCGCATTGAAAAGAACACACAGTCCTGTGTGTTGGAATTACTTTCTGTGTCACAGGCTGGGGTTTGTGAATTGCAGTTGCCAAGTAGACGCTCCGGAGGCTTGTGTTTCATAACGGAAAATGCTGCATTCTGCTTTTTCTCTGCAGTGTCGATGTGAGGGAAGCCCGGGGGAGGGACAGTTAGTGTGACCAAATATGAGTTGTCAAGTTTCACATTTGTTCCCTTAGGCCTATGGGGAGAAGCTAACAAACCAACGGACCTCTAAGCCTCTGATTTCACCATTTTTGCAGGCTTCAGGGTCACAAAAACATGTCTGGTTTCTTACTAGAGTTTGCAGACATCTGCTTTCTTACTGATGTGGCCCAGCTACACTGACACTGCAGTGAAATTTACCAGTGATGCGATAGAGCTGCATGGGTGTTTGTTGCATGAATCTCAATATTTAAAACAGGAGATAACCTATTTTCCTAGTAGCCTACACAGTATTAATATTTAGAGTATTAATAGCCTTGAAATGGTCTTGAACTAGGGATTTTTTACCATCAGAAGGTAAAAATCCCTCCATCAGGGGAAAAACCATGGACTATTTGGAATGGAACTAAAACTTCTGTCCCCCCAGCCTACCTATCCCTGTTCTTCTAAATGGGAATGCAGACCTCTGCAAAGCCAGGAGAGTGAGCAGGGAAGGCAGCGTCTGAACACCTCACATGACTGCACCTTAGCATTAATCTAGTCATGGGCATGACTACCCAGTGGACCAGGGCATCTGGTCCTGACGACAGGCAGGTCTGTGGATTCAGTGTATATAAATATATATCGAGTATCTCTCTTTCACGCGTTCCTCTACCTAGCTAGCGATAGGAAAAAAAATTGCATTTGAACATTGTACAAGCTTATGCAATATTTTTGACACAGGGCAATTTATGCATGTGTTTGACTATGTGCACTAGGGTGTATATATATACATACATATGTGTGTATATGTATATATACACACACATACATATATATATACATATATATATATTCATTTTCTGGAGTTCAGGTTTAGGAGCAAATCCACTGCTTGGTGGCTTGGCTGTCTAAGAGGCCTAACGGGTTAATCTGTCTCATTGGTAACCCCACTGGGCCTGGGTTTGCAGCCATCGCCTCAGACACTCTGGTATCCGTGGATTCTTAGACGTTAGAATTGTCTTTCTGCCCTCCATGTGCTGCAGCTTCAGTTTCCATGGCTGAAGCTTGTCTTACTGAGTGCACAAGGGCCCTGTGGCCCTCACAGTTCCAGCTGTCCTGGGCCAGACCCACCCCGGGCCTCCGCTCTATAGTCTGTCCTCTTCATCATCTCCATTCTCACCTTTTCTCACACCACTTGGATCTTATCGTCATTTGGCTCTGCATCTGTCACTTTGACAAACCTTTCCCTAAAGAGCCAGAATGGATCCCCTGCTTTGAAACCAAGGACACCAACGAGTAAGACTCCCTGGGACCAAATTCCACTGATCTGGACTTAAAGGGAGCCTCTTCTATGTGGAAATGTTTGAGGTCCAGAGCTAAGGGATGGAGTCCCTAGATGATCCAAAGGCATCATTTTGATCTCCAGACCCAAACTCTCCTCCCATTGAACTGGCAACCAGAACTGCTTTTTAAAAGGAACCAGTGGTGTAAAGAATCATTTCCCACCCCCAAGAACAGGTAGAGTGCAAATGAGCACTGCAGAGCTCAAAGGTAGACAATAGCTTGACCCCAGAATGGCTTCAGGTTGGGGGCTTTTTACTCACCACACTGGCTTCTTTGTCTCTTGACAGAGTGGCTTAAATTTCCTGAACAGTGAATTGCAGGGGTTGGGCTGTGTAGGAGTGGCTTCGGCCCAGGCCTCACTGCTGCTTAGTTAGCACCTACAGTTTTCTTGGGGCATGGGGCACCAGCTCAGGGTGCTAGGCCCAGGGTGCTCATTAGTGCCTGGTCACCCACATCCCCAGGTATCTGCAGGATATCCCATGGCCAGCACAAAGCCTCTGTGCTTCTCTTCCTCTCCTTCATGGGAGGTGGTGCTGAATTTCCAAGGCGTGGGGTGGGGAGGGACACAGACCTTTGGAAAATAGAAGGTAAAGCAACCCGTATCTGAGGCCTAGGTCAGAGGTAGATATCTTAT
This sequence comes from Saimiri boliviensis, assembly GCF_048565385.1. NCBI lineage: Eukaryota > Metazoa > Chordata > Mammalia > Primates > Cebidae > Saimiri > Saimiri boliviensis. Next base: position 101,005,645 of record NC_133459.1, read on the forward strand.
CACAGTGTTCTTGGCCCAGGACTCTAAAATGTTCACACACAGTCATGCACGTTCACCACAAAATAGACACACAGTTGCCACACACAAGTATAAAACATGCAACACGTGCAAAATACAGACAGACCAAGTTAACATAAAAGCAAACACAGAAGATATATGGTTATAACTGTCTACAAAATATGCACATTCTGCATAGATACATAATTTCCACATAACATAGACAAAAGACAAACATGCACCACATACAAACATACAGCCTGCAACTCAGATGCAAAATACATAAAAAACTACAAGGACATAATGCATATGCATGTAAAATACACAAAGGATACTTTACCATTGTTTCTACACATGAAACACACACAAACTCAGTATATATACGCAATGCATTTACTTATAATCAGCACACGAAATACATAGCACACAGGCCCAGAAACATCACACAATATAGATAAAATGCAGACACATACTCAGACCCATTGTCCTGCCCCCAGAGCTGTGAATGAACAGGCACAAACAAAAGATCAGATTTAGTCACCTCTCCCTGGCCTGTGTCTATATCCCTCAGTATCCTTCAAAAAATCTCTTTCTCTAGTCTTTTCTCTCACCACCAGATTTCAGTCCTGAAAAGTAACTCCTGAGGTTTCAAGCAGAAGGATGAGCCACCACATCGAGCAGATACCTGACCAAGACCAGGAAGTGCATGGGGTCTCTAGCAATTCACCTTCTTCCCACCAGAAACCTGGTTACAGGGTGTGGGAGTATCTGGGACAGCTGGCAGCCTAATATAGGCCTCCTTGCCATGACTCTTCCTTCCAGCAAATCCACGCAGACAACCCAGGCTCCCCTACTCCCATCACCTGGGGTCTCCAGATTCAGCCCTATTCTCTTAAAAGCAGTCATGGCTCAAGAAACTGCAGAATCTTGAGCCCAGGACCAGGGTGAAGATGTCCCTAACATTCTCTAAGCCCACAGATCTTATTGCCCCTCCATCCTCTGCAGCTTTGGGGGGACTAGGTCAGGAAGTTGAGACCCTATAGAGGCCCGTCTCTTAAAATGAGCCACTTTTACTTGCTTGTGGCATTTCACTTGCTCTCGGGCATACACCCAAAGGGGCCAACTCCCAATTCCCCTCTGGGGGTGTTCAAGCCCAGGCACGCTCTTCCTTCCCTCTTGCTGGGCTCCCCGATGCCCTGCCTCCCATCCAGTTACTATGCAATCCAATTCAGCTAAAGTAAAAAGTGATGAAGAACATACACCTAAGGCTAAACAAGCAAACACTTTTTAGAAGGCCTGACCTTATCGTATATTCTAAGGCCATATTTAAATACTTTCTAAGATTACCCACCATTTTGGATTCCTCTTGGAGCCGGTTCTTCCCCTCAGTAGGACTAGCTGAGAGCTGAGTGCATTTCAGCAAAGGCTTCGCCTACATTGGAAGTTAGGAGTTGCAGTCAGGCCTTAGATCAGGATCCGCTCCTGCAGCCATTCTCGTTGCATCTCATGCTCCTTTCCAGTGATGCTCGCAGCTCCCAGTCTCTACAGAGAAGGCAACAACAGCAGGAAATGGACATGTGGGTCCAAAACTTATGCTTGGCTGCAAACTTGCATTTCCAAGTCAAGATACCATTCCTGATGGCTTCATCAAGTGCCTCTGAAAGTTGGAATTCTCAGGAAAGTTGGAGTTTTCAGAGGCTGAAAAGAAGGAGCCCCAGGAAGGGTGGAGGGATTGTCAGGAAGAGAGAGTAGCTGAGCTGGTCAAATTTCAGAGTAAACTTTTCAGGAGCCAACATTTACTTCAGAAATGATTAAGGCTCTGTGCTTCCTGAAACCTCAGTGATGCTTGACATGCTCTCTTCCTTCTTCTCTGCTTGCCTCTGTCCCTCTCACCTGGGCTTCTGAGGCTGGTGTTGGCAAGTCACCAGGAGGTTAGCCTTCTAAAAGGGACTCCCTGGGAGTGTACCTCTAGACCGCATTAGCCTAGTATGGACAGGGCTCCCATGGAAGCTATGATGGCCCGAGACCCCAGCCTGGGTGTTCATGTTGCTGCTCTGTGTGGGGAGGGCTCAGGACTAGCTTGTCCTACCTGTCCTTCCTGGATCTCTCACTATGTTGACATGAGGACTTTATCAGTGTCAACCCATGTGGAAAGACGCCAACACCCTCTGGAGTTCCTCAGGCTGGGGGTTTAGCACTGCCCACAGTAGGAGAGTCATAGAGGCTGACTTTCCCCAAAGGAAACTATAGAACAGTATGCAAATTGCATATGAAGGTGGCACCATTACCGCCATGTCAGGCAGGGGAGCGCAGTGCTCTGACTTGTTTAGTCAAGAGAGGGGACGGCAGTGCTGAGATCTGCTCCCCAGGGCTTTCCTGGGGCCCATTGTTGTAACAACCTATATGTCGGTGATGGCTGCCTGGTCTGTGAGGGTTGTGATGTCCAGGGTGGTCCTTGGTTACACAATAGAGGTTTCCCCAGCCTTGGCAAGGTATCCATTGCCAGGTTTGAACCCATGACCTTAACCTTGTTCACATCATCAGCCCAGGTGAGCCAACCCACAGGGAGAGGGATGCTGAGAGCTGTCTCAGTAGCAATTGTGACTATCATCTATATCTTCAGACTTGGCCCTTGTTGAGACCAACCCTGTTCCCCTATCAAAGCAGCCAGCAGGGACAGATGGAGGTAGGGGCTCCCCTACGCACAGGAAGGGTTCCTTCCTCAAACTAACCTAGTTTACTTTTTCTTTCTGCTTCCCTTCCCACCAAATCTCAGCTTCATCTCTCATAGTTTGTGTTTGACTATTTTCAAAGAGGAAAAGTGCAATAAAATAAATAGTGACTGTTTTCTGTAGCAATAGCTCTTTCAAAATCTCACTCTCAGGACTGAAAAGTGATAGATAGTACCTGGATTATCAGATAGTGCCCTTGACTTCTGGGCACTCATTCACAGTCTCTGTAGTTCCCTCTGCTTCCCACGTGTTTACGTGACTCCTGTCCTCTGAGATCTGACCTCCTTCTGGAATGGACACATGTGCTGAGGTGCAGTATATGCACAAGGAAGGCCCGTGAGAGGGCTTTGTCGTTCTGTCTCTTTCCTGTGTGCACCTCTCTGTCTCCATGTGTGTCTCTGTCCCCTCTCTCTCTGCCTCCCCATTTCTGCCTGCTGTCACACAGCATCCTTATAACCTCTAGGCACAAAAATCCTAAGTTTGAGTGACCTCCTCAGCCCATTTTGTTGACTTTCCTTCAGTCTGGCAGGTGTAATGGAAGCCTACAGGAAAGTGCTTCCCAATATAAGAATAAAGCATCCTGAGCCATTACAGAAGATCATTTCCATGCACTAAAAGCCATTACTTGATCCTTTTGCTACCCTTCCTCCCTTCCCCAGGGAGATGGATGCTGAGGGAATGTGGCCTGGAGGTTTGCACTTGGGATCAGTAGCCTGGGCAGATTTGGGAATCGCCCTCTAACTCTCCTTCAAAATAAGCTGACTTGCTCAACCAAAGGGACTCCGTGAGGGCTGCAGAAGGAAGCAAGTTCTTGTTGGTTTCAGTAGAAGTCTACAGGGATAGAAGTTTGGGTGGTTAGGGCATGACATAAGTGAAATAAAGACTACCACCTGCTAGAGTGTGCAGCTGCACAAATATTTGCACACATAACCAGAGGCTGCAGAAGAGTCCCCTTTTCTAAAACATCTGTGAGGTTAAATGTTTAGACTGGACAATAAGGGAAGGCCGGCAACCCCAGGGTCCCATTCCATTCTTTTTTGATCTACCTTGCTCTATACACATGTGTACAGCAAAACGTCAGTTAACTGATGGGAAACCTCAGGGACGGGAACATCCTGGTTGCTTTGCAATTCTGGTTATTTGAGTGGGAATGGGAAACATTGCCTGGTTCAACCTTTGTTATTGAGAAAAATATTTCCTAAGTAGGTTAGTATAAACTTTCCTGCCTTAGATAAGTAGAATGTTTGAAGATAACAGGAGACCTTGCATTGTTCAGGGTCAACATTCGAAACCTCAGTGCTTATTGTATAGAAGTGGAGATAGGTGGAGAAGACCAAAGAGACAGGCTGAATGGCTGCTGGCTACAAGACAGACCTGGAAATGGGCCACTGGGGCACATCCTGCCTCATCAGATAGAGCCTTTGCTGTCATTTGCATCTTTCTACTGAAAGTATAGTAAAAAGACATAATTCTTGTCAATCAAGGGTTTGGTTAATTGGTCCTGAGTTGTTAGAGGTTTTCCATATATACATATATCTGTGTGTGTGTATATATATATAGTATATGTATATATGTATACTGTTTTTTAAATTACAGAATTATACATTGACCAATCTCCTTAGTTTTACTCATGTGGAATAAATTTGGCAATCCAAGGAATAAACTACATTTATGTGCATTTTTTGAATGACTTCCTTTGCATTCTTTTCACCTCTCCAGTTCCTCTTTTTTTTTTTTTCTGCTCAGGCACCTCTCTAGAAGGCAGATATTTCATAAAAAAAGAACAGGCCCAGGATCACCTCTTTCCTTTCCCTCCCACGTGGCTGCCTGACTCAGGGACAAAAGGGAAGAGTGACCTAACAGCTAGGTGCTTTAGCCTTTCTTCTGTCTGCTCTGGTTGGCTGTAACCTCATCACTGAGGACCAGAAAGGTTATTCCAAACTTTGTACTGGAGGGGAGTGGAGAGCTTGAAGACCTAGCAAAGCATTGATCTATTTAGCGTTCTCTTTCTCATTGGTGGTGCCCTAGGTTTGAGGTTCGTGAGATCTGAAAGTAGCATTCCAATGAAGAACTAAAGCACATCTCTGCCTCACAGAAGGTGAGGTTTGTGACAATCAATGGAACTAACAAATCCATTCTGTTTTTTATTATGACTAAACCTAAGTTGAGGGTTTGGGTATTAGAGCAGCTGAAATTCAGTTGCCTCTTTGGGGGTAAGCTGTATACATCACTCAAGAAACGGCTGGGTGCACGTTGAAACCTACTCTCATTCTCCCTCTTGCCTGCCAGTGTGTTAGATCCATGGGAGAAAGTTTCTTTCAGCCTCACCTCTTGCATTTGACTGTGTGTTTTCTACCTGGATAGGAGTGGGAGGGATTGTTCACTGTATCTGGAGCAATTGAGGTGGTGCAGGGGTGTCTGCCATCTCCCCACGCCCACAGAAGCCCTCCAGTCTGGCTACGTCAGTTGTGACCAGGTAGCAGAAGCCCATAGCCCAGACTTGGCATGACTAGCTGGTGAACTGAGGCAGTTGAGGTGGCCTGTCTGGATGGCTACTTCTTAGACTTCATGAACCTCAGCATGGAAATGGATATAGCTTTCTGTGCTCCTCTACACTCCTAAAATAGTCAAATATGTTCCAGATGAGTTTGCAGCTGAGGACTCCTGCATCATTCCACTGATGGATGCACAGGGCATGATTACGTAACAGTGGGGACAGCTACTGCAGCGTCTAGATCACTGAGGGCAGCGCAGATGTGACTGTATGCTAGGACCCTTGGTAGCTATCCAGAGGACTCAGTCCTGTGTCTTTCTGAGTCTCTGTGAGAGGCCTCTAAGCCCTGCTTCTCCTTGAAAAATGATTCCCTAGACACCGAATGCCTTGTTTGTATGAGTGAATAAATACTCTGGGCTGCTGGAGAAAGCAATAGGAGGAGCTAGGAGGAAGAGAATATTCAGGGGTGCACTTTGCTACCAAACAGTTGCCATGTCAGCTGCTAACATTACTGCCTTTTTAGCCTATAAAGTGTAGGGCAAGGACTTTGACCTGCCAGGTGGGGCTGGAAAGGAGCACATCAGCTCCAGGCTAAGAAATGGGATTGAAAAGCAAGAAGGAGAGGGCTGGCTGGCTTTGGCGGGGGTGAGTCTCAGCTCCTGAGGGTTTGAACATGCTCTGTGCTTGCCCCAGTTCTGCCTTCACGTGGGATCCAGCGACCCAGTTTCCTTTTGTTGTCGTGCTTGGATGGTTCCTTCATTTGAAGGGCCCCAGGAAGCTGGAAAGTCCCATGATCGAGCTCTAGCCTGCTGAGCAAACAATACCCCAGCCAAATTGGCCTCTTCCTGGTTTTCTGCATCCCTGCACCCCTCTCTCCACCAAGGATAATCTGAGAACAGTTGAGATTAATGGTGCCAGCAATCAAGGAAGATTCTCTAGTTTTCATCAGGGACATAGCTGTAAAGCTCATGAGTGGAGGATGCTATTTTATTTTCCAGACCTGTGTGCTTATGTGCTTATATAGGCTGTCTCTGGAGATTTTATATTGTGTATGTGTATATATATATATACACACATACACATACACACACACACACACACACACAAACACATATATATATATATACATATATATATATATATATATACATATATATATATATATATATATATATATATATATAGTGGAAATGGCTGCCGCTCACTTAGTCTCACGCAGCACAGACTCCAATTAGAGTTTGCACTGGCTTCCTTGCTGCTTGTGCATGACTCTGCAGCTGCCCTCCCATGTCCTGTCTCTAATAATTGCTGAAAACTCAAAGAGGCAGATAAATAAGCCTCCCTGGGATCAATAGCAGAAGGAACTCCAAGGCTGATGGTAAAGCTTCGTAAGGATGATGCCGAAAGGGAACTGGGGTCTCCATGGTGATAAGAGGCTGGGGACCAATGAGAACTGAAGGCGGAGCAGGACTCGTGGGGAAGACTCAGGGGAGTTGGGAGTCATTTAACTATTTGTTTGCTTCATGAAAATTTAGACACCAGCTGTAACTACATTGCACAGGATGTATTGATATTAACATTCTTGCTAACATATTCTGGAAGCTTTCAGCCCCACCAACACTGCCCCACCCAGGACTTCTCCAGCTGAGAGTTCCTGTGTCTGTAGGGTCTGATATTTGTACATAGGTTATACATATATGTGTACATATGTGCCTCAATGAACATTGCCTGTCCACCTGATCATGGGTGTACATAGACTTCATAGAGCTCCACAGTCTTTTGTAAATATTGACACAAGTAAATAAGTATATAAATATATATTACTGAGGATTTATTTTAACATCATTCTGTGTGATATGAAAAAAATAAAATTTTTGACAGACATTGATGGTTTTCACTTCTTTCTTGCCTGCTGGAATTACCAAACCTACAACACGCAAGTGTGCTCTCCCTACTCTCAGTCTAGTTTCTGTGGCCATGAGGGGCCAGACAGAGAGACCAGGGAAGGGCGGGAGAGGGTCCTCCTGGATGCACTGGAAATCATAGTGGCATGTGCCCACCTGCCCTTAACTGGGAGCCCCACGCATACAAGGCAGGGCATGTGGATGGCAGGGTGGGTGGGTACATTTGAGATCTCCCCAATTACATCAACACTTCCTGTATCCTCTATGAAGCTGGTGGATGTGTGAGGGTGGGGTACCCAGTTAGAAGACCACACACAGTCTGGAAATCATTTAAATGCAGCTGCACCCACCTTTGCAGACCTTGTCCTCAAACCCACCCCCACCTCTGCCCATTACTACTGGCCCAGGGGTCTGGACCAACCATGCTCCCAACTCTCAAGTGAGGAGAATGTCTATCTGGGTCTCCCGAGACAGAGACGCAGCAGCACCTCCTTGGAGAAGATCCTAACACACACACACACACACACACACACACACACACACACACACACACACACTGCTGAGGCACATCTGTCTGATTTCCTCTGAGGGCTACTCTAGTCCTGAGCGCTCCAAAATTTAGAAGGCTCAAAAGAGACCATGGTGTGGAGTATGAACACAAGTAAATCGATGCCTCAGCCACTAGCAGGCACATTCCATCCCTGACCACCCCCATACTCCGAACACCCAAACACCCAGGTCTCTTATTAAAGATCCTTAGTTTTAGGCCGGGTGCGGTGGCTCAAGCCTGTAATCCCAGCACTTTGGGAGGCCGAGGCGGGTGGATCACGAGGTCAGGAGATCGAGACTATCCAGGTCAACATGGTGAAACCCCGTCTCTACTAAAAAAATACAAAAAAAAAAAAAAAAAAAAAAAAAAAAAAAAGATCTTTGGTTTTACCCCTTCACAATCTACCATGCTCTGCCCCTAAGAAAACTGAGCAGCCAGAGCAGCTGGGCTCCCCACCCTGACCTTACCTTCAGAAGGATGTGTTTCTGGGTACAGGTACTGAGGTGTCAAGAGAGAGAGTGGCAAAGAGGCAAGAACCATTTGGGACAGCTAGACCTCTGCAGAACAACCTCAGGCTGACCAATGGAGTGGGGCTCCCTACTCTAAAGAAATAAGAAACCAAGTCAGGCTCCCAGGCCTGGTCCCTCCTGCTGGGGCTGAGCAAGGAATTCCTGCCTCCAAGAACCTGGGATGCTGGGAAGATGGGAGCTGGGAAGAATTTTGTCTAAACGGTCCCTGACTGTTTAGATCTTGTTAGGTAAATTGTTAGCTTTGCTCTTGTTAGGTAAAAGCAAGGAGGAAAGCGAGGGAAAGGGAGTAGGGGTGTGTGGAAGTTACAACATCAAGGTCCCCATTCTTCTCTCCGCTTTGGGGAGGAGAGCTCAGCTAGTTCAAGTGCAGCCCACCCATGCCACTGATGCACACCAGACCCTCCCCGCCTGGCCTGAGGCACTTACCCTGTACATACTCGACCACCCTGGGCTCCCCCCAGCCAGAAGCTCCCACTTAAGACTGCCACTTGATGGGTGGGGAACAAGTAGGGAGCCCTCCTAGTCCAGGGGGCCAATGTGGTGGGCAAGAGGAGCAAAGCTGATTGGCACAACTGAGAAACAATGTTACCCCTGGAGAAGGAGAACAGCGCTGGAGCCAAAGGCTTGGATTTAAATTCCATCTCTGTCACTCACAGCTCTGTAACCCTGGGGCATACTCTCTTTGAGCCTCAGTTTCCTCACTTCTATAAAAGAAATCATTACTCCTACCTTATCTTGTGAAGATCAAATGAGCACCTGGCACATAGTGGGAGCCAGTAAAAATATATGAGTGTGCCCTTTCTCTTGGATTCCCATGTCCTAAAGATCTATGTGGGGTAGGATACTCCGAAATCTGAAAGTTGAAGGATTTTCAGCCTTTTTTGGCCCAAGGGTTTCTAACCTTGACCAAGGGGTTCAAGAATTGACCCCAGCTAGGTCTAAAAAACCCCAGAAATGATGTACGACATGTTATCGTCCGATTGTTTTTCTTGTGACATGTCCACAGCTGTCCACAGCCCCCAAAATTAAAACTACTGGTCAAAAGTAGACACTTTATCTTCTCCTCCACATCCAGGAAGGAAAAGCGGTTTGTCCAGAGTTGTTTTCATTTATTTTAAAACACTCATTTATTCAAAAAAATGTTTTTGCACTCGATGCATAGGATATTCTTCTCTTGTGGGTTTTCCAGACAAGAGAAGACAGAAATTTACCTGAGTTAGTGGCCGACACAGAGCTAGACCCAGTTTCTGCCCCAGCACTTCTCTTCCTATTAATCTGTTCCATGTGCAGTAGCTGTGCCTGACTCTCAGGCCCTGGAATCAAGACCTGAAATATCCCCAGGCTGGTTTAGCACAGCAGTAGGGGAAGAACCGCATATATTTTGAAGCGCAACTAATGCTATTTAAATGACATGCAAATGAGGCAGGTCTGCGCTCTGGTTATCCTCTCTTTTTATTCTCTTAGGCCACCCCCTCACACAGACACACACACCCTCACTAAGGTCAGTAAACAACACACTCACAAATCAGTGGCTTATCAAGAAACAGTCAAGGCTCTTCAGCCTTGTACCTATTCCAACCTAAACACTAGCCAGGACTCGTAGTCACAATGGTGCCCGAAATATCGATGTCATGGAAAAGCAGAGAAATGGCCTTGTTCTAGCACTCCTCACCCCGTATCTTTCTCTGGTCCTAGAAGAGACCTCTCATTTCAACTCCTGGGGTCAGACTGGACTTTAGGTGCAGCTGCTGTGAGTCACCTGAGTTAAATGGCCAAGGTGTGACACATCTCCTGATGCCCTGTTTCACACATCCCATAGAAGTTGCCCTCTGGAGCCTGCCCAACCCTACATCAGCTCTAGGATCAAACCTCTCCTCAATTCCAAGGGACTAGAGCTCCGGAGAGTTTCTACAGGCTTCTCAAATTCTAAGGGTGATAAGACTGATGCCTTAGGGAGTGGCTGGGCCTGGAAATCGGAATTGGGTTCCATCTCTGGCTCTACGGTATAGGCTATTATCCATGTGACCTTAACAAGGGAGTTAACGTTTATAAACTTCTGTTTTCCTGTCTCAACTTAAGATTAAAATGCCTACTTTACAGGGTCAGCATGAAGGTTTTAAACGGCATTAATATCTATATAAATACAAAGTACCGTGCAGTAAGAGCTTACTTTGTGCCAGAAGCACTGCAAAGCTATGACACGCATCATCTCATTTAGTTATCACAACAGTCCCATCAGCTGGGTGATATTGTTTGGTTATTTGTCCCCACCCAACTCTCATGTTGAAATGTGATCCTCAGTGTTGGAGGTGGGGTCTGGTGGGAGGTGTTTAGGTCACAGGGACAGATCCCTCATAAATGGCTTGGGTCATCCCCTTGGTGATACGTGAGCTCTTACTCTTGAGTTCACAAGGCATTCTGGCCATTTAAAAGTGTGAAGCACCCACCCCCTCTCCCTCTCCCTCTCTGTTCCTGCCATGCCCTTGCACCATGAGCAAAAGCTCCCCGAGGCCTCCCAGGAAGCAGATCTCGGCATTATGCTTCTGGCACAGCCCACAGAACCATGATCCAATGAAACCTCTTTTCTATACAAATTACCCAGTCTTGGCTACTTACAGCAATGCAAGAATGGCCTAATACAGTAGGTTTTATCATGTCTATTTTAATCAGTTAAGAAACTGAACCTCAAAGAGGTTGCACAGGTAGCTCAAGGTCACCAAGCTAAATACCTGGCACAGCCTTTTGAGGTTCAAGCCCGTACTTTTTATCAGTATTACAATCAATAGGCATTAGTCCTTCCATCATCATTGCCTTCTTCCCTCAGGTGATTAAGGGTACATAGATATATCTTAAGAAAAGGGAAACAGCCGGGCGCGGTGGCTCAAGCCTGTAATCCCAGCACTTTGGGAGGCCGAGGCAGGTGGATCACGGAGGTCAAGAGATCGAGACCATCCTGGTCAACATGGTGAAACCCCGTCTCTCCTAAAAATACTAAAAATTAGCTGGGCATGGTGGCGCATGCCTGTAATCCCAGCTACTCAGGAGGTTGAGGCAGGAGAATTGCCTGAGCCCAGGAGGCGGAGGTTGCGGTGAGCCGAGATCGCGCCATTGCACTCCAGCCTGGGTAGCAAGAGCGAAACTCCGTCTCAAAAAAAAAAAAAAGAAAAGGGAAACAAGAGAACCTCTTCTGCCTTAAGGAGGCTTGATATCATCAAAATAGTCCGCCTAGCCTAGGCGAACTAGGATGGAAATGGCATTGATTGGCTCGAAGCTCCGTCTTGCTGAGCCCTGGGAAGCGGCATCGAAGATCTGTGGAGTAGAGAAAGGTGCCAACGCAGGGAAGAACTGTCTCACTCTTCTTGCAATGGAAGAAGCCAGACCAAGCAGAAAGCCACTGTTGTAAACCTCCCCACAAGAGGCATTAAGTGAGTAACCTTCCGCCAAATTCCGGCGGATCCCGGTCAAGCCCTACCCTGTTCCTAGAACCAGTGCCCCACTTCGACCCCCAGTCGCCTAAGTATCCAAGGTAACAGTTATCAGGTAGCTTGCCAACTCATTCCACAACCCACCCATCTAGACCTTGGTGTGCCCAGCATCCTTGCTCCAGGTGGCACCAGACCTTTTAGCAACTCTGTCCCACCTCCCCAACACCCCTCCACCAGCTCCTAATGCCCCTTCACACCCAAGGTGCTTCAGATAGTGGCTGTGGCTGAATGGAGTTCTCCTTCTCCTCCCTCAAAGAGTAAAGCGGAAATAGACCTACCTCGGGAAAGACACACACACACACACACACACGTGCACATGCAAGCACAGTCAGAGAAATACAAAGTCCCAGGACCTGCTTTCATCATTCTTAACCTTGCAAGCTGCTGAATCAAAAATGAGAGATTCCTCCTACAAAGTAGGTATTCAGTAAATACACTGACTAAATAAATGATTCCAATTCAACTAAGGGGTAAGGACCATCAACCATGTGCAGGCATTGCACTGGGCAGTTTGCCTGTATTATCTCACCTAACTCTTGCAACAACTCCATGAGATAATTGTCATTATCTCAATTTTCAGACAAGACAATTGAAGCTCAAGGAGGCAAAGAAATTGCCCGTCCTCAAACAGCTAATGAGAAGCAAATCTAGGACTCAGCTCCAAGACAGCACGAAGCCATCTGTGATGGCTACTATTAGGTGTCAACTTGACTGGATTGAGGGATGGCTAGTGGAGCACTTTTTCTGGGTGTGTCTGTGAGGGTCTGTCAGCTTCCAGAAAAGACTGATGTGAGTCAGTGGACTGAGAGAGGAAGACCCAACCTCAGTGTGGGCAGGAGCATCCCGTGAGCTGGCTGTCCAGCTAGGACAAAGAGGGCCGAAGAAAGGGCTATGCTTCTATGCTTGCTCTCCCTTCCCCTTTCTTCCCATCCCACTTCCTCTCCTCTCTCTCTCTCTCTCTCTCTCTCTTCCTCTCTCTCTATCTCTCTCTCTCTCCCCCTCTCCCTCTCTCCCTCCTGGAGCCCTTTGCTTCCTCTTGCCTTCACTCTCCAGATTCTTGGGCTTTTGGATTCGGAACTCGCATCAGAGGCCTCCTAGGGGCTCTCAGACCTTTGGCCTCAGACTGGGGGCTGCGCTGTTGGCTCTTCTGGTTCTGAGGCTTTCAGACCTAAACTGAGGCACACTACCAGCTGCTCTGGGAGCCACACTGCTGGCTTCTGTCATCTTCCAGCTGGCAGAAAGCCTATCTTGGGACTTCGCCTTAGCGACTATGTGAGCCAATTCCCCCTAATAAATTCCCTTTCATATTTATCCCAGTGTTCTGTCCCTCTGGAGAACCCTGACTAATATACCATTGAAGCCTTTGGTGTGAAATCACAGCCACCACTCTGGTCAGGTCAACACTCAGCTGAGTCTTATAGGGACACTTCAGCAAAAATCACCAAGGACTCCAACTCTGTTTTTCAACCTCTGACCCCCGAGACTCCAGAAACATATAGGAACAAGGCAACCTGGGGAAGATAAGGAAGTCTAGGGATTATGAGGTACAATGGAATGGGATCACCCTTCTGGGGTATTTTTGTCAATGGGATTCATGAAGCTGCAAAATGTGAATGAGCAACTGCTATATTAAAAGTTCCTGAGAAAGCTCTCTTCCCTTGGGCCTCGGGTCCTAAGAGAGAGGAAAAAGCCTAGGGGGTTCTGAACCTCTTCACCAGACCCCTTCTTCACCCCTCCCCATCAGAAAGGAAAGGTGTAGAAAAAATTAATTGGAAGAGGGGAGGAAATGAGCCTTGAACCAATCGTAGCCCATAAATAAGCAAGAGCCTTTAATAAATTACTGCAAAATAAATGAGTAATTCTAGGAATGAATAATAAAAGAAAATGCTTATATATGGCACATACTCTACGCCAGGCCCAGTTCTAAGTATGTTTATCAATCCTGACGATTATCCCATGTCTAAGGTTCTAATTAGCCCCATGTTATACTCAGGAGAACAGAGGAACAGAGAGGCTTACCTGACTTTCAAGAAGTCTTGCATAACTTCCAAAGGCAGGATTTGAACCCAGGACATCTGGCACCGAAGCCTATGCTACTAACCCTCCCTCTTATTCATGACCCGGACTCCAAAGCAGTTTCTTATCCACTGACCTTCACAGTACATCTGTGCGGCAGCCGTCAGGTCAGGCATTACCACGCTAAGTTTATACACAAGAAAACCAAGGTGCCAAGAGGATGGAAACTTGCCAAGGACACGTAGCGGGAAATTAAGAAAAGCACTCAAGTCTCTTGTCACCTGGTCCGTGCTTCCTTCTGCTACAATTGCCTCCCAAGAATAACATGAGGGGTGAGGAAGTTGGGGGCAATAGAATCCTGGCTAGTCCAGTCTCGAAAAGGTCTTGGGGATCAACTAGACCAATTGCCTCATTTTGTAGGTGAAAAGATTGAGGTCCAGAGGGGGCTGGCAGCTTGCTTAAGGCCACAAGTAAATTGGTAACTAAAATGCCAGTCTTCCAACTGCCAATCAAACCAACTGCAGCATGCTCCTCTTCCAAAGAAGTCAAGGGTCACAGCGTTTGGCAAGGGAGAGATGCACTAAGTCAAGCAGCATGAAATAAGCCCCTATTACGTTCCAGCACCTTACTTGATTTTATGGGGAATGCACAGAACTGTATCCCCTTCCTTGCTATTTGGGGAATATATATCTGTAAACAAAACATTCAGAGCTCCTGCTTTCATGGACTTGACTTTCTGGTGGGGGATAAGTGAGAAAGAAAACACTATTAATGAAATCAAAGCAAGACTGGAAGACGAAGAGTGATGGTAGGTGGTGCACTTTTATGCAGGGTGGCAGCAAAGGTCTCTTAGATAAGGTGACTTCTAAGCAGAGACCTTCAGGAAGTCAGAGAGCCATACAGATTTACGTGAGAAGATCATTCCATGCTCAGGGAGTGCAAGGGCACAGTCGGTGAGGTGAGGTGGCAGAGGGCAGGCATTGAGGCCAGTGCTGCAGGAGCAGAAGCAGCAAGGGAGAAGACAATGGAAAATGAAAGAGAAAGGGGGTTTGCAAATGGTAGAGGACCTTGCAGGACTCTGCACTCTGGGTAAGGTGGGAAGCCATAGAAGGCTTTTTAGCACAGGAGAAACTAAATTGGACGTATTGTTTTCAGATCACCTCAGCTGCTGTTTTGAACAGACTGTAGAGGGCAAGGATAGAGTCTGGGGCCCAGTGAGAAGGCGATTGCAATCGTTCAAGCAAGGAGTACAGAGGCTGGGATGGTAGCAGCAGAGCAGCTGGGGAGAAGGAGTTGGACTCTGGATACACACTGAAGGTGGAGGCAACAGGATTTGTTGGTGGACTGAGTATGCAATCTCAGAAAGACAAAGGCATCCAGCATGACTCCAGGTTTTTGGCCTGAGCACCTGGCATAATGGAGCAACCCATTCTTGTGATGGAGAAATTCAAGGAAGGAGTTGACCAAGAGTTCACTTACCCAAGATGTTCACCTAAGGATTCTCACCTTCTGGCCTCCCCAAAGACCTAACTTTGGACAACTGAGCACTGAGAAGGGGCATTTTCTTCACCACAGACTGAATCAAGATAGCCCCTCTCATGAGAAGCCATCTTGTCCCACCCCACCCAAGCATAAACCCTCTGCCTTCAGCAGCAAACCCTGGCCGTCCTGGGAGCCAAGGGCCAGAGCCCGAGTAGGCAGGCCTGGCCCTGATTTAATTACAAGATCAATCCAACCAGCCACCCTGCCCACAGGAATGCCCCTGGGCCTCAGCTTGGCCAGCCCCTGGGGTGTAGCTTCTGGGCTTGTCCAAGGGAATTAGCCTCACACCGTGCCCTGGGTTCCATCCAGCAAGCCTGGCTGGCCCTGCCACTGGCAACGTGGAGCCCAAGAAAGGTCCAGTCCAGACTAGGCCTAGGCTATAAGATTTGGGGCATTGATCCTACTGGTATGTGAATATCTAGAGCTCTTGGGAAGGAAGAAGGACTGTGAATAGCTGGCCTGACTCTTGGAGAGCTGACCGAGCTGCTGGGCTGGGGGAACACTGAGTGCTGATCCATAGACTCAAGCCGATGCTCATTACCCAAACTAGGAAACATGGTGGGCGCTCCAGGGAAGGCTGATTCCGGAATGCCCAGGCCCATTCCCAGCATGACAGACTGTAAACACTGCTCAGGGACTAGTGTGGTTCAAACCTGCAGAGTGCAGAAGCTCAGCTCTCCCCACAAGGATCAGGGTGGAAGATGAGGGGACCAATAACTGTGCTTTTGTCATGAGGCACCTGCCTTGAGTTCCTCACTGAGCCCCCCGCCTTGTTACTGTTCAAACGAGCTTACTGGGACATGGTATCTTTCCCCAGCTCTAAAATGGGGCCATACATAGTTCACAGGTTCTTCCCAGGGTTGGATGTCATGCAGATTTTCCAGGCAGACCCTCCCAACTAGGCCCACAGCTGCCTCCCTCCAGAACTCCCCCAAAGATAACTCATATCCCCTGTGTCTCCCCAGTTGTAAAACTGCTTAGGGGCTTAGGTGAAGTCTTGGGGCTTAGGTGAGCTGGCCCAGCCAAAGAAATAAAATGTCAGGAGCAGGCAGGGACCTTAGAAAGCATGTGATACATTATACAGATGGGAAGACTGAGGCCAAAAATGGAAAGGAATTTGTTCAAGAGCACAGAATAAGTAGGTGATAAAGCCAAGGTCCAGGGACTAGACTCCCAGTCCAGGGCTATCTCCATGATCCATCATTCATCAGCAGAGCTATGTGACCTTTCCTCACATCCAACATGTCTCTTCCGATAGCCTCATGGAGCTGAGCAACTTCTCAGTGCTACCCACCTGCTAGCAGCTCCCTCAAATTGCCCATGATCTTCTGAAACTGAGCCATCCTAGCTACAAAACAGTTGGGGATTCACCTACACACAGCAGGGTCCCCAAGACTGTGGTTGCCCCATGTTCCTTTCAGTTCTACAGACGTAGGGGCAAACCCAAGTTCAGGTTTACTCAGGATGAATGATTCAGACACTGACTTCAGCAAGAGTCATCTAGCTCCACTGACTGCACCTTTGGAGAAGCAGCTTTAGAGGTCCCGACCGTCATCTTGGGAGTGGCGCCAGTCTTAGCCCACAGATAGCGTGTCTTCACTCCGGGCCCCAGTGTCCCCCACTGGTTCTCAGAAAACAAGCCACTTTGGGCTACCTCTCCTCTGCCAGCCGGTGGGAGGTGGGGAGGAGGGTCATCCCTGGCCCAGGAACACAACCTTCATTTCTGCCCCACTTTGCAGCACTGGGAGTACTCCCACGTTCTAAATTTCATCCATGCCTCACAATAACAAGAGGTAAGCATTGTTATTCCCTCTTGGCAGATGATGAAACTGGACCCAGAGACACAAAGAGACTTGTTAAGGCCATGCAGCTGGTTGGATGGAGAAAACTGGGTCTAAGCAGAGTATGGAAAGAAATTTTTTATGCTCTGATGTGTCACAGCCATCCTGGAAGACAGAATGACCAAGTGGCAGGGAATCACCGTGAACTCATGTGTTGCCTGACCTGCCAAGGTCACCAGGCATCAGCTAGCAGGGCCAAGATTGGAACCAAGACCCTGGTTCCCAGCCTGGGACTTGCTCTATCTTACCAGCCTTGGTGATCTTTGGGGTTAGCCATAGATGATCGGATCTATCATGCAGCCTCATTATCAAAAGTAATGTAGGCCCTAGGCCTGGATCAGAAAGCACAATGACAGTAACAATAACAAGGGACATCTCTTACGTGCCAGGTATTGCACTGGGTGCTTTACATGCTCTGTTAACAATCATCACACCACCCTCTCAAGGGAGATACTATTAGCTCCATTTCACAGATGAGACCAAAGCTCAGAAAGAATGAGTGACTTGCTCAAGGTGACACAGCTAAGAGGTGCTGAGTCCAGGACCCAGAGCTGCTGGCTCAACCTGCATCACTGATAACCTTCTGTCCTCAGCTTAGACATCACCATCCCAGGCAGGTCTTACCTAAACAGCTCCCATCTAAGTGAGACCCAGTGTCCTTGGCATCTGCCCTCTATTCGTTTTCTTCAGAGCATTTATCACAACCTGCAATTCATTTCATTTACTTATTCACCTGTTTGTCTTCCATCTCTCCCACTAGAATGTAAGCCCCAAGAGGACCAAGACCATGCCTGTCTTGATTACTGCAGAAACCCTAGAACAGAACCTAGCACACCATAGCACTCATCAAGTATTTACTGAATGAATGAACGAAGACTCTCAACACTGGCCAACAAGAAAAGCAGTGAGTCTGGCAGCACCTGGGTGTGTAGAGGAAACTCTGAGGGCCTAGTGGTGGAGAGAGCACAAATTTGGAAGTCACCCTAACCCCCACATTTACTAGCTGTGTGGCCTTAGGCAGGCTACAGGCCTTGGTTTTCTCATTGGTTAAAAGGCAGCAGTAATACTTGCTTTCAGGGACTGCTGTGAGGATTAAATAAGATAATAGAAAGCAAGATCCTGACGTATTGAGGCTCTAGTACAGAGCAGCTCTCTTCCCCGTTCCAGCTAACAATGAACCTCAGGACTCCAGGATAAGAAAGGTCTGGGACCCCATTTGCATTAGAGGTGGTGGCTGCTGGCCCAGCCTCAGAGCCTGTCACTGCTCCCCCACCCTGTGCATGCAGCAGCCAATTTCAAACTATGTAAATATGCCAGGCTGCCTCCTCAGCAAGGGAACAGCTATACTTAGTGCAATTTGCATGTATTTTAAGCTGACTTGTTCCAGGCAAAGAAGCCGATTCATGAATTTAATAACATTCACAGAGTCCCAGAATGTCAGCACTGGAAGAGACGTCAGAGACCATCTAGCCCAGCCCCTCCTCTGACAGAAGAGGGCAGTGGCATGGTCCAAGGTCATGCAGCTAGGAGGGAACAGGGCCAACATCAGACATTTGGCTTCTGATTCCACATCCAGGATTCTTCTCAGGGCCATCTATATTTCCCTCTATCCTCTCTCAGCACTCATTTAAGCAAGGAATGAATGTTCAGCCCTCAGATCCTCATGCTAACTGGACCACCTTAGCTCAAGGGGAGAAGTCCAGCCTCCGAGGCTACCTTGAAGGTGGGAGTGAGGCTGTGGGTTCAGTCTGGAGGCAAGCAGGGGACTGGCCATGTGGAAAGGACGAAACAGTTCCATGGAGATCCAGGCCATGAATCCTTTTCTGGCAGGGCACCGAGTGATCCACAGAATGAAATCTTGCAAGCATCTTCACTCCCCCAACAGCCCATTAAGATGATGCATTAGGTCATCCAGGGATTTACTTAGAGCATATTTTTAACTCTAGTCGACAGCTATTGCTATCTGCCTGCCCAGCAAGCCTTCTCCCTTCTTCTGGTAACAGTGCACTTCTTTGTTTTATGGGAACAGTCTCCCTGCATTGATTCCGATGGAGCTGTCAATCAAAGGGCCCTAAGATCCTGCCGCAGGGCTGGGCATGTGACCTGAATGGAATCTGGCTGGAGGTTCAGGGGTAGTCATGTCATCCAAACAGTCCTTTCAGGAGAGTAAGATGCACGCTTCTCTGAAGCGAGCTGTGGAATGATGCAAGCCCGTGCAGACAGTGGCTAGCTTTGCCACCTCAAGGAGAAAGCCTGGCTGAGAAAGAAGCTAGCACAATGGAAAAGAGAACCCAAGATGAAGAGACTGTGTACTGACGCCATTGTTAAAAATGTCTAGATTCAATTGTGCCTGAAGCCCATCTGAACTCCTTTAGGTTTATTTTCTCAAGTTGGTTTACATTGAATTTATTCCCTTGCAAATGAAATACTCCTGGGAAAAGCACTAATCCATATCATCTCCTGAGGTGATCCATCCCATGAAGTGACTCCCTGCCACAAAAATCATACTTCTTTGCAGGGGTCCTAAGCTGCCTTCTTAAGCTTTATACGAGTCTCCTTGTTCTAACTAAGTGTATTTGGAGCCTACTCTGGGCCAGGTGCTAAATGTGTAGTTACTCCAACATTATTCTGACAAGAATTCTTATTGGCCCTATTTTAGGGGTCAGGAAACTGATGCTCATATTGATCAAATTACCTCACCAGGGTCACATAATAACTAAATGTTTGAAGTAGTCTCAAATCTAAGTAGTTTGACTCCCAGTGCATTAAAGTATCAAACAATGATGATGGTGATGATGGTGATGATGATGATGATGGTGATGATATTGATGGCGATGATGATGATGTTGATGATGGTGGTGATGATGATAGTGATGATGATGGTGATGATGATTGTGGTGATGATGATAATAGTGCTGCTGCTGATGATGATGGTGGTGATGATGATGGTGATGATGATGGTGATGATGGTTATAATGATGATGGTGATGATGATGGTGATGGTGATGATGATGATGGTGATGATGATGATGATGATGATGGTGATGATGGTGATGAGGATGTTGATAATGATGATGATGGTGGTGATGATCATGGTGATGATGATGGTGATGATGATGATGGTGACGATGATTATGATGGTGATGATGATGGTGATGGTTATGATGGTGATGGTGATGGTAATGATGATGATGGCAGTGGATGATCATGGTGATGATGGTGATGATGATGGTGATGATGATGATAGTGATGATTATGGTGATGATGGTGATGATGATGATGATGATGATGGTGATGCTCATTGCTGCAATTATGAGCACTTAACTGTGTGCCAGAAAGTATGTTAAACACTTCTCACATGTCAGTCACTTCTCCCAAAACCCTTAAAACTTTACAGCAGAGAAAACTGAGGCTTAGAGTGTTTATGTAACTTGCTCAGCTGGTAAAGGGGAGCTGGGCTGGCCCTCACCACAGCCCCACTGCCTTTCATTGCAGGATCCTAGATAACCTAGGGGTGAAGTGTATTCATGCTGCTCAGACACTTCCTGAATTCACTGACTGAATTCTCGCCTCATCTCCTCTCAGCTTCTGTCTGTCTGCACTAAGGAGAGACTCCGTTGTTGTAGGGATGGTTCCAGTTCCTCTGTGTTGTCCGTCTTCCCCTCCATCCAGGCCTGGGCTGGCCAGGCTCACTGAGATGCTGTCATCTGGATCCTTACTCTCAGGAGCCAAGGCAAGGCCAAGGGCACATTTAGAGCCCCCTCCTTTTATTGCTGCTCTCAGGGAGAAGTAAAGGACTGAACAAGCATGGTAGATCCCTTTCCAAGAGCTACCTGAGGTTGGCATGAGTAGACTCCAGGTTCTCCACCTCTCTGGCCATTGTGGCTCTGCTCCCACCTCTCTGGGAGCCCTGCTTGGAGGCATACTGGACTGCTGGTAGCCTGGGGGGTTAGGCAGTGGCTCCACTGCATTTATTTACAGAGCAAAAATGGTGCTGCCTGGAGCACTGGCACACTGTCTACCTTCCAGGAATAGCTCTGTGACCTAGGCCAAAGAGTGCCCTTATTTGGGAGAAGAAAGAAGATCTTTACACAGAAGAGCAGAATGGTCCAGAATTGCTATCTTTTGTCAAGACCACCTCTCCCAGACTCTAGACCCCGTTCTCCTAGGACAGGCACTTCCTGCCCACTGCCGGGCCCTGTAGATATTCCTCAGCATGACAGATAGTCATGACAGATAGCTAATGATGGGCAGGGCTTCTGTGAGCTGTGCCCCACCTGAGATGCCAAGGGGAGACATGGGTACCCACCGAGGTGGGAAGGAAATTGTTTTTTTGGTCACCTTGTCAGCCAGATGGATTTCCAGGCTGAGACTGGTCTAAAAATGCCAAGTCAGCCTTGGGAGGAAACACCTAGGACAGCAGGCATAAACGGTCCATTAGGGCTGTATCCATGAGATTCTCTGTCAATGTCCACTGGGTCCATTTTGCCCAGTCCTCTGCCCCTACTTCTTCCATCAGTGAGAAGTTGTATACACTGCTTCATAAAACATCACAGGGAGAATAATTCCAGGGATTCTCCCAGCCCCTCCACCAAGAGATGATTATCCTTCAGCCTCCTAGGAGTTTGCCTTTGACCAAACTTCAGCTTTCCTTCTTCCTCACCCTTTGCCTACCGCCACCTAGTGTCCCCTGAGCCCTGAGTCATGCAGGGCAGCTTGTTGGAGTAGACAGAGAACCAGCTTCAGCATCCAGCCTGGGTTTAAATCACAGCCCTCCCAATCAACAGCTGTATGGCCCTGAACAGATAACTTCTCTGAACTTTGGTTCCCTCATTTGTATAAAAGGGATAACTCCTGCCTTGCCAGGTGGCTGTAAAGCTTAGAAAGTATATATACGAGGTTGCTGTCCTAACAGTTTAGTAAGATAGCCACTATTGTTTTTGCTATTGTTTTCAATATCTTATAATCCTAGGTCCTCTTCCCCATCAGATTTCATATGCACAGCTGCTTTCCTGGACAAACACTACCTCATATTCTCCTTTTACACCCATCCCAAGCCCTCACTTTGCTGAGGCTTTCTGGAGACAATGCCCCAGTCTCAGATGTCGTGCCCAACAATGAGAGAAGTAGTGCCAGTCATACCCCTCAGGATGTCTGACATGGAGATCTGGTTTCTTCTCTCCGTCTGTCCTCCTTAGACCCCTAGAAAAAACCCCATGTGGCCAGGGAAGGCCTACAACCTAGTCTCAAGCAAACCTCCTGAGAACACTCAGGAACTCTCATACAGTATACAAAATTTAACTCAAAATGTATCATAGCCCTTAAGGTAAAACAAAAAACTGTAAAACTTCTAAAAGAAAACTGGGGAGAAAAACCATGATGATCTTGGGTAAAGAGTTCTTAGAGATGACACAAAAGCACAATCCATTTTTTTAAGTGATAAATGGAACTTTGTCCAAATTAAGAAATTTTGCTCTGCAAAAGAGACTGTGAAGAGAATGAAAAGACAAATCACAGACTGGAAGAAAAATATTAGGTTGGTGCAAAAGTAACTATGGTTTTTGCCCTTGAAAGTAGTGGCAACCTAATATTTGCAAATTACATATCTGACAAAGGATGTGTACTCAGTATATATAAAGAACAACACTCAACACTAAGAAAACAAACAACATTTTCCCAAAATGGGCAAAATATTTGAGCAGACACTTTACTGAAAAAGATAGATGGGTGAAAAATAGGAATACTAAAGAAATGCAAATTAAAACTATAATGAGAGACCACTAACCACCTATAAAAATGGTTAAAATACAAATTCCTGACAATAGCGAGTACTAGTGAGAATGAAGAGCTACTGGACTCATATATTCCTGCGCTCAAATTTCTACAGCCTCTATAAAAAACTATTTAATAGTTTCTTATAAAGGGAAACATATATGTAATATATAAGGTAGTAATCCTACTCTTAGATATTCATCCAAGAGAAAGGAAAACTTATGTTCACAAAAGAAAACATTACATGAATGTTTACAGAAGCTTTATCATAATCACTAAAAACTGGGAACAATGCAGATGTCCTTCAGTAACTCCGTCACTGGATAAACAAAGTGGAACACCCAAACAATAGAGTACCATTCAGCAATAAAGTGTGATGAACGATGTATACACACAATGACGTGGATGTGTCTCAAGTGCATTTTGCTAAATGAAAAAAGCCAGATCTAAAATATACCCTTATATTTACAGAAGCATATATCCTTTTATTTATAGAAGTTTCTGGAAAAGGCAAAATTATGGGGTGAGAGAACAGATCAGTGGTTTCCAGGGGTTACAGATAGCAGTAGGGGAGGAATCAGCTGCAAAAGGATCACAAAGGGGATTATTCAGGGTGATGGAACTATTCTGTATCTGGACTGCTGTGGTAGGTATACAACACTATGTATCTGCCAAGATTCATAGATCTGTACTCCAAAGAGTGAATTTTACTGCACGTCACTTTAGAAAACTAAATCCAATAAAATGCTTTTAAAAACAAAAGGAAGAGACTATAAGCAATAAAAGGAAAAATAAGCTAGCAGAGTTCAGGAAATAAATAAAAGAGTAAAAATATTGTAATGGAAAAATAGAATACACATAACTAAAACACTGTCAACAACATGGTAGAATAGAAGAAATTATAAAACAATAAAGAAAATAATAAATATATGAAAATATTATACAAAACACTAAAAGTACAAACGACAAGGAAGATCCAGAGTCAATATCCTTGCTGTTTGTGGAGAAGGGAACAGATAATATGATAGATAAAGTATTTGAAGACACAAGACTAAAGTAAAAGAAAACATTCCTGAAAAGCCTGCATGTCAAAAAGTGTACACAGTGTTTCAGGAAATTGAAGAACAATCTATATCAAAACATTTTATTGAAATTATTGAACTTCCAGGATAAAGAAAGAATCATAGGGACATTAGAAAAGAAAAAAGGTTACATATAATGTGAAAAATATTATTTTGTTAGTTAATTCATTCGTTTAACCAATACATATGGTGCACCTACAATGTGCCAGGTACTGTGTTAGGTGCCAGAGATGAACTGATAAATAATGCAGAGTCCCTGATCTCACAGAGCTTACATTCTGGCAAAAGGACAGTCAATAAAACACATTTATCAGTTATGGTATGGGTTATGAAGAATGATAAGCCAGGATGAGGGGATTAAGACTGGTAAAGGCATTTTATTTTTATTTATCAGATCTCCCTGATAAAGTCACTTTTGAACAGAGGTCTGAAGGATATGAAAAAGGAGTCATAAGGATATCTGAAAGGTAGAGCCTCCCAGAAAAAAAATCAAGTGCAAAGATCCTGAGGTGGGAATCTGTATAATGGCTCAAGAACAGCAAGAAGATTGTGGCTAGAACACAGTGAGTGAGTGAATGAGTGAGTGAGTGAGTGAGTGAGTGAGCGAGTGAGTGAATGAGTGAGTAAATGAGTGAATGAGTGAATGAGTGAGTGAGTGACCGAGTGAACGAATGAGTGAGTGAGTGAGTGAATGAGTGAGTGAGTGAGTGGTAGCAATGATGTCAGAGAAGTCATCTGGGAAAGATCTTGTAAAGTCTTCTAGGATATAAATGCTAAATGTGGTAGAAAACCATTATAGAGCTGAGAACTGGGGTGTAGCATGATGTAATTTTAAAAGCATAACTTGGTATTATATTAATTACCTGTAGAATAGACCATCAATAGGATGGGTGGGATAGGATGGGTGGGATGGAATGGGATGGGATGGTGTGGGGTGGGATGGGATGGGATAGGATGGGTGGGATGGGATGGGTGGGACAAAATGGGTGGGATGGGATGGGATGGGATAGGATGGGATGGGGTGGGGTGGGATGGGATTGGATAGGATGGGTGGGATGGGATGGGATGGGTGGGACAAAATGGGTGGGATGGGATGGGATGGGCTGGGATGGGATGAGATGGGGTGGGATGGGATTGGATAGGATGGGTGGGATGGGATGGGATGGGATGGGATGGGATGGGATGGGATGGGATGGGATAGGATGGGTGGGATGGGATCGGATGGGTGGGATGGGATGAGATGGGATAGGATGGGTAGAATGGGATGGGATTGGATGGAATGGATAGTATAAGATAGGATAGGACAGGACAGAATGGGATGAAACAGAAGCAAGAAGTCTACTAGGAGGTAACTACAACAGTGCAAGAGAAAAGTTTGATGGCTCGTGCTAGGATGGAATCCATGGAGGAACAGTGAAATGGCAAGAATCAAGATATATTTTGAAGGTAGAGTCACCCTTTTTGAGGAAGGACTGAAAGTGAGATACGAGAGAAAGGATAACTAAGGGTTTGGCCTGGACAACTGAGTGAATGGTGGTGCTGTCTGTTGTATCAAGAAATGATAGAGGAACAGTTTTGAGGAGTTGAGCTTTGGTCATGGGAACTTTGAGCAGCACATTAGCTATCTCAGAGGAAATGCCTGAGACATCCCCTTAACAACACAGTCTCCCAGACAGGGAAACGATGCCTACAACATTCCAAGAGAAGAAAAGCATAGCTTAAGATATGCAGGCATGTCACCTTCAAGTGTAAAGCCAGTGGACAAAAATCATCATACATGCGAAATAAGAAGTGTCCTAGAAAATATTATTTGACTACAAATCTAGCCAACCAAATAATGAATCAAAATAACTTGAAGGGCAAATTTGTGGTTTACAAAAACCAACAACAACTAGCATTAAGCATTCCATAGTTCACAGTCCACAGATTAGAACAGAAAGTAAATGTTATTACTTTGGACAATGTGAAAGTAATGCATTTAATAAATACCTTGTATTGTGGAGGCGGAGAAGGGAAAGAACAACCTGCTAATTTACTTACTTTCACAGCAGAGAGTCATTAGATAGTGTCTAAAATTTGAAATTTCACTTAAAATTTATGCTACTTTCTTAATACTTCTTTTCTCTTAACTCTGAGGGCTACTTTAGGAACTAATATTTCTTGTGAAAGAAAAAAAAACATTTATCTGGTGTTCAGAAATTCCATGTCAATTCCTTCAGTTTCTTATTATTCTAGTAAAACTTTCAGTTAAATTAGATTTACTACATTTTAGTTAAAATGCTACATACGGTATGATTCCATCCTGGTGAAATTCTCTCTCTCTCTATGCCCATCCATCTACTCCTCTCTATGCATATACACACAAGGACATGGCCAAAATGGTTACCACAGATTTTTAATGATGATTCCTTTGGGGTAATATTAATGGGGTGATTTTTTGCAATCAACTATTTTATTTTACAAGCTGGGTGCAGTGGTGCACCCCTGTAATCTCAGCTACTTGGGAGGCTGAGGCTGGAGGATTGTCTGAGCCCAAGAGTCCAAGACCATCATAGTCAACATAGCAAGACCCCATCTCAAAACAAAATCTTTTAAAACTAGCTATTTACATGTAAATACAAAAGGTAATTGATTTTTAAAACTGAATAGCAGGCACAAATTTAGCTGGGTAAGTAAAGAATAATATGTGAAGTCTCCAGGAAAAGGTAAATAGAATAGTCCCGTGGTCACTGTCTGGTTCCAGCTTCCCTAGGCATTTGCACAAGCCTCTCTGGGGAGGTCAATGGTCAAGGTTATGACTGAGTCTTAGAGAATCTGGGGCTTCCCACCCTAGGGGGATCTGGTAGCACTGAAGTTTGGGCCAAGGACTAGAATGTAGCCAGGATACTGTATGGTACAGGGTGGAGGAAGGAAGGGAGGGTGGTCTCTTTTGTTTCTGAACTCATTATGGACAATTTCCAGTTCATGTCCTCAGCTACCATGCATGTGAGCTTTCAGAACAGTAAGAAACATCTACTAGAAACCAAATAGGATCTCAGAAAACAACACAGCCTAACTACCAAGGTTATTTCATGGTGGGCCAGAACAATCAGTATGCTCTGATGTCAGCAAGGCATGCAGCAGAGCTTCTCTCACAGACCTGTGGACAACTTAGAGAACCCTCAACGAAGGGAGGTCAGGGAGGCTGCAGTAGCACCCAGTCTTGGCACTGTCCTGATCAGCATTCCCACTGACGATTTGGATGAGGACATAGACAGCATGCTGATCAAACTTGAGAGGGCATGAGCCAGAACAGATATCACAGTTCATCTTAAGAGAGTCTTCAGGCAAAGACTTTGGAGCTTTAGTTGGCTTATCTCCGTATTAACCAATCGCGTAATTTTGCTCCAAAAAGTCATTACTTGGAGATCGCCACATGGTCCTCATGTAGGCTTTGTAGAACATGCTGTTCCTTCTGCCTAGCTAGCCTTCATCTACTTTATCAAGGTATGCCTTCCTCAAGACTCAAGTATCAGTCCTCAATGCCAGAAAAGCTGCTACTTCCACAACTACCCCTCTGTGCTTTCTAAACCATTAGTTCAAACCTACCATAGCTTTTACCGAAGTGCCCTGTAAACATGTATCTTCTTTGTCTGTCTTTGCAACTAAACCCTAAGCTCCTGTTTCTGTGCCCTCTATATCCCCATCACTGAGAAGAGTACCCAGCGCATAATGACTAACAAACAAATCCTTGATAAATAAATAGAAGAATGGATGAAGTACAATGGACTCCCCAACTAGAGCAGCAAAACCAAGAGACAAATAAATGGCCAAAGATCTGTGACTATATCCTGTCTAGATCCAACCTCCAAGTGTTCGGTAACCTCAGCACTAATTACAAGCCTGGAGAATCTGGGATTGTAGATGCTTCTGAGTTTTCTAAGCAGAATTCAAGCTCATAAGCTCAGTTTGCTCACTGGTGAAGTGGGAACAGTGAACTGACAGCTCTAGCTAGGGCCAGGATGTACAGAGCAGTTGCATAGGTCCCATGGTCAGAAGGGCCCGCTCTTGGCTTACAGCTCTTCTATTGCCATCTTGAAATTATTAGTTTTTGAAAAAGGAGCCCCACGTGGTCCTTTTGCTCTGGGACCTGCAAATTATGTAGCTGGTTCTGTTCATCTATGAGTATAAAAGAATCCATTTTATTTTTATTATAAGCAAAAAACATTTGATAAATATTCAAACCTATGGCAACTTGCATCTCATCTTCATCAATTCAGTGAACAAATACAGGTTCATATTCTGCATAGTTGTCATCAGAAGATACATACCACTTAGCCCCTTTTGTCACTTAGTATTATGGATGTAAACATTTGTCCATGCCTTGACATAGTTCCCATATTTGTCATTCTTAATAGCTCTATCATGTTCTAGAATGCAAATAGATCATGAGTTTTAAACTAAACCCCTTGGGCATTTGGGATGCTTCCAATGTTTAAAGACAGCATGTCTAAAAACAACTAAATGTAAATTACCTTCTTCTCTTTGGGGGTATTTCCTTGGAGTATAGTCTCAGAAGTGGAATTCTCAGGTCAAAGAGTAGGAATAATTTTATACCTCTTAAATATTACTGGATTGTTCTCTTGAAAAACTGAATCAATTTATCGAGCCCTCATCAATAGACACATGTAACTGCTTCTAAAGTTCTGCAATAATTATGTTTTACTAGTTTAATATGCATATAATAATACCTTAAAATTGAAAATAGCCTAAATGTTCAGCAATAAGGGATGGAGTTTCAAAAGTTTGTATATTTTTTTCTGTATGATCAGTACAAATCAATTTTTGAAAAGCACCCAAGTCCCCTGGACTGGCTCACGGTCAGTCCTCTAAGCCTGGGCCACTCTGTGTTCCACAAGGTGACTTTAAGCCTGTATCTCCCACTGGGCAAAAGATGTTTGCCCAGATCTGTGCTGCCAAGGCAGAGAGGACAAGCTGGGTCCTGGTGCCACCACGTCAAGCTGTGCATCTGTGTGAGCCTCTGGCTTTTACCTGGGAGCTAGAGGTGATAACCAAGTGGCTTGCAGGGTTGAGAAAGGATTTCATAAAATCATGTAAGAAGCAGGCTCCCTGAAAGCCTCCAAGTTAGCTGCTGTCATTATTTGCTAAGAAAGTTGGCTGTACAGAGCCACTAATCAACACCGACTCGCCCTGTGGAATCTCAAGCTTCCTCAGAGAGGAAGAAACAACTGTAAACCCCTATTACATGCTACAAGCTGTGCACCTTCCAGGTGAGAGGATTACAATCTGGTACCCACTCCCACCTCCCCCAAACTTAACAATAATACATATTTATTTAGCGAACGTTTAGAAAGCACTTACCATGTGGCAGGTACCCTTCCAAGTGTTTCACCAAATTAACCCATTTAATCATCCTAACAATGTAGTGAGGTAGGAACTGGCCCCATTGTACAGGTGAGAAAATAGAGGCAGAAGAGGCTGAGTGACTCACTCTTACCAAGCCATACAGACGGCTAGTGACAGAACCAGGAGTCAAGCTAGGTCTTCTAGCTCTAGCTTGTCCTCTGGAGTCCACAGGCTTGTCCTCTAAGCTATACTGTCTCTAAGTGAATCAAGGGACGCCAGAACCCGAACAGACCCTGGAGTCTATTTGAAATAGATCCTAGAGTCTATTTGATGATTCTACTCTAAGCCCTTCACTTTTAAGATAAGGAAACAGGGCTTATCAGAGATGACGACCCACCCAGAAGCACACAGTGTACAGTGGCCAAGCCAGGTGGAAACCCAGGCCTTCTTATCCTTGGGGCAGCTCTTCCTACCACAACTCTTTGCAGCCCATCTGCGGTCCTTGAATTAGTGACTGGGCATATCCGGTTCTATGGGATAACCCTCTCAGCAATCTTCCCTGAGGGCCTAAGCCAGAGAACTGAGCAGTATCAATGTTGATGAAAAAGCAGACTACACAGATCAGCCCTGGAAAAATCAAGCTGAGACCAGTGCTTTCCAGAAAAGCACCAAACCCACCCTTTGCTCTGGCCAACAGAGCAGTTTTTTTCAGCTTGTTTCTGTCCAGAGGAGTCAAGGGCTGGGCAAGAGAGGCAGCTAAATCACATTTCTTTTAAAGAACCTAATGCAGAAGGACAGAGAAAGAAGAATTCTCCATCAACCCAGGATTTTCTGCCAGGACGGGTGCCAGGAAGGGCCCTCCCCTGCCCCCTCCCCCCAGTTTCATCCACCCCCTTCCCTCCTGAACGCCATGCCCAGTCGCCCCCACCCCCACATCAGAACTCTACTTGACTCCTTCTGAGATGAGCTCTGTTGCTTTCTCGCCCTCCTCCACCTCTGTTGATGTGTACCTTCTTTGGGCATCATTATAAATAAATGATATCCAGATTGCTTAGAGGATCGCCTTTCCCTCTAGCAACAACCCAGAACTCTCATTTCTGAAATCGTGCCGCCCGCTAGCATCACTCAAATTTCATTTTGCATTGGGACTTTAGTGGAAAGGGTCCTCACCTGGGAATGCAAGACGATCACTAAACCTCGAGTCAGGAAACGCGGGTTTGAATCCTGGTCCTGCCACTGACTCTCTCTGTCCTAGGGCAAATAAATCACTCAATTATCTGCAACTCAGCTCCGTTAAAGGGGATGGTGATTTCTGACCACGTTCCTTACAGAATTATTCAAAGAAGTGAGTAAGTGTGGAAATACAGTAAACTCTAACGCCCGATGCAAATGTCAGCAGTAAAGCCACTCCGCCCTGCAGCTGGCTAGCTCTATGAGCCTGGCACAGTTCTGATTGTTGCTTTACTCTTCACTTTTCGCCTCCACATTACGAATAGTCACATCTACTTTTCCCCAATGCCTCCTAACCTTGTTTTGGGATCAAAAATGGCATACACATGCAAGGATATTTTTAAACAATAAAATTCTTCTCTCTGATATTAGCGACCTTAAATGATGTTTACGGAGAGTTTTAAGTGAAAAATTCAGGACATAAAATTGTGCATATAGTTTTTTTTTTAAAAAAAAGCAAATCCAGAGAAAAGACTAAAAAAGATAACAAAATGCCAACAGTAGATGTCTCCAATTATTAGAATTCTTTACTTACTTCATAAATTTTCTTTTTATCTACAATGAGCATGTTTAATAATTAACAGAGAATTTTTTTATTAGGCTTTCTTTAAAAGTTGAGAAGTCTTGTTCTCAAGTTGCTCATACAGAGACACCAAGAGCAGCCAGTTGGATGCTGTAAAGCAGCTATGCCCAATGCATTAGAGAGGGGGTGGGAGAGGGGACACCTTGCAGGGAGGGAGGGAGGGAGGAAGGGAGGTCACCAGATGACCTCCAGCTGGGAACCACAGAAGCACCTACCTGTGACTCACATGGACCATCACAGAACACCAGGACTGGAAGGCAGCTCAGAAACCTTTAGTCATCCACAATTCCCCATCCCCATTTTCCAGATGAAAATTCCAAGGCCAAGATAGGGATAGTGACTTGTCTAAGATGCCAAGTCTCCCCATTCCCCAGTACTACAGCCCTTCTGTGCCATCTGTGGGGGACTGTGAACTGCTTGCCTGCCAGGCTGGTGCTTTCTGCTCTTTAGCTTATACTCACCCATTCACCCGTTGCCATATTCACTAGGGAATCAGAATCACTAATACCACTGGGCACCATGCAATTTAGGATGTGAATCTGTCATACTTCTGTCCAGAAAGTAAGACCATTAAAGATACAGTGGCTAAATAATAAAAATCATAGAATTTAGGGATCCCAGAGCACTATTACAGCTTCATCTCGCAGGCGAGGAGGCTGAAGCACAGAGACTTTAACAGCATCCACAAGATTACACAACTAGCTTGCGGACATACCAAGTCACACACCCAGCTCTTTTTACTCCTGGTTCAGTGCTCTTTTATATCCTATTGTGCAGCTCCTCAAAAATAAATGAATGAAAGAAACAAACAAAAAAAAGATCATCGGTGTTATAATTTAATAGCTAATCATTTCAGACTGAAATTTCAAAATTATTCGGAACTTATACAACAGTCAAAGAGTTAATGTCCTAATGTACAAACGATGCCATCAAAGACATTTTTTTAAATTACAGCCCAATTTTAAAAATGGATAAAGATTACAGAGGTAATTTATAGAAAAATAAATACAAATAGCCAACAAATACATGTTCTACATTTATAAAACATGTTTGTCATAAGAAATTCAATTCGAGAAAAGTAGAATTCGACAAGGAAGCTTAAGGGAATTTCACTTTTTACATCCTGTATTTCTTCATTGTTTAAATTTATTGCTAAAAACATCTTGACACTTTTAAAAACTGGCCCTCTAAAATATAAAAATCTATAATCACATGATTTCAAAGGTAAACATTTTTTTGATGTTTGGAATTATCTTTGCCAGTGTTTACCTTTGTCTACCTACAGCACTGACACGCCCCAACAACAATTAAAGAACAGATTCACACCACTGACCAGAAATGTCAAAAAGCCAAAAGTGAAAACAACTTGAAAATATTACATAAATATATAGGAGAATGTTGTTTTTAGTCTTGGACTAAGAGAGGCCTTCCTAAATAAAACATGGCACCAGAAAGCCATAAGGAAAATAGTTGACAGATTTGACTACTTACAAATGAAAACTTTTATACAACACAATACTAACAAAGTTAAAAGGCAAATGAAGAGTATGGAAGAAAATGCTTGCAATGTATTTAACACAAAAGGATTAATATTGGACTTTAATAACTCCAAATAAATCATAAAAGATCAAACATCCAATGTACATTAAAATGGACAGAAGTTATAGAGGCAATTCAGTCTTAAAAATGAAAATAAAATTCAAATGGCCAATAAACCTTTTTTGATTTTTCTTAGATGGAGTCTCACTCTGTCACCAGGCTAGAGTGCAGTGGTGTGATCTCGGCTCACTGCAACTTCCACCTCCAAGTTTCAAGCAATTCTCTCGTCTCAGCCTCCCGAGTAGTTGGTACTACAGGCAAACACCACCATGCTCAGCCCCTTTTTTCTTTTGTATTTTTGGTAGAAACAGGCTTTCACCATGTTGGCCAGGATGGTCTCAATCTCCTGACGTCATGATCCAAACGCCTCGGCCTCCCAAAGTACTGGGATTACAGGCATGAGCCACCGCACCCAGCTTAATTAACCATTTTTAAGATGCTCCACTTCACTTTAATCAGAATACCCATAAAAAAGTTTTTTAAAATTATAATCCATTTATATTTTGGAATACTATGGAGGCATTATTTTTTTAAATTAACATCTATCTGTATGTATAAACCTGGAAAGATTTCCATGTGCATTTCTTAGAAAAACATGCCACAAAACCATGGAAATAGTATGATCCCATTCATGTTTAAAAGCTTTCATGTTTATCAGCCAAGCGTGGTGGCTCATGCCTGTCATCCCAGCACTTTAGGAGGCCAACGAGGGCATATTGAGCTCAGGAGTTTGTAACCAGCCTGAACAACATGACGAAAGCCTGCCTCTAGTAAAAATACAAAAATTAGCCAAGCATGCCCGGGAAGTCAAGCCTGCAATAAGCCATGAATATGCTACTGCACTCCAGCCTAGGCAACAGAGTCAGACTGTGTCTCAAGAAAAAAAAAAAAAAAAAAAAAAAAAAAAAAGCACTTTATACTTGTTTTCACTTATGTACATATACCTGTAAATGCATGGACAAAATTCTGAAAGAGTACACATCAAATTGTTAAGAGTGATATCCCTCTGGAAGGAAGTGAGAATGAAAGAGGTAGCTTTGGAACCAAAGGGACTTTCACTATTTGCTTTATTTGCTAATGTGTGCATTGTTTGAATCTTTTGCTAACTATATTCCTGTATTCCTGCATTTTAGAAAGCAATAAAATAAAACAATAGAAAGGTCATCATGGCTGTGATTTCTGTAAACCAAACTTGAAGGAGTTGTCTAAATTTTAAAGATTTCCTGAGATAGAAGTGAGACAGCCAACTTCAGAAGCAGCAGGAAGTGTCCTCTAAGTCTATGCTCAGCTTTCTTGGTACACAGTCTTGTTTCCACTTGTTCTGTCCTCAGGTTGCACTTAGAAATCAAGTTCACTGCTGGCAAGAGAAATCTACAGGCTCTCATAGAGCAATGTCCCCACCTCTACCTATTCCCACTTTCACTGCGCCACCACACCCACAAGCCAGAGCAAATCTCTGCCTCTAACCAGTCTCCCTGCCCCTGGAACCCTCCAGTCAGGACAGCTTCAGGTCCTTTGCAGCAAAGTCCAGTACAAAGTGAACTCATAAAACCCCAAAGAGAAGGTCTCCCAGAACCCCTGGTCACTTTCTACTGCCCTCACCCAAGGGATGAGAATTTCTACTCCACAAGATGTTAAAAGATGTCAGACTCAGAAAGTCATGTATTCACCAGAGTACGTGAGCACCTACTTACATGCCAGATATTATACAGGGTCTTTCATTTGCGGTGCTTATTTCTTTCAGGCCATACCATAATCCCAGGGTGGGCACTATTGCTGTGCACATTTTACCAACGAGAAAACTAGGATCCAAAAGGTGACATCACCAAAGGTCAGTTCGGTTCCACAAACATACATTAATCAGGTGCTCCAGGCATCACCCAAAATGTTTGGTATTTATAGAAAAAACAATTGTGCTCCTTACCCTTGAGACTTTCAACAGAAATGAAGAAATCTTGGGGCAAAGATAATACCCCACAGAGAGGCCAGTGTCAGGCACAGTAACTTCCTAATGAAAACCAGCTTGACAGTTTGCCTCGGAAGTATGTAATTTTATCATATTGTTCTGCGTGCAGTTCAGAGATGGAGATAAGCGCTGGGTACCATGGAAATACAGGTAACCTAGCTTGAAGGTTCAGCAAAGTCTCCCCCAAAATGGCAAGCTGAGATTTGGACCCAGGGCTGTGTAACTCTAAGCCTCATACCTTTTCCACTATGCCACAGGGCAAAACTCATTTCTCAATAGCGAAGAAATCTTGAGGTGCAGATATTGTCAACAAGAGAGGTCAGTCAGACCAACATATCACAATGAAAACCAACTGGACACAGTCTAACTCAAAATCAGGCCCCGTAATGGGGTACCACAAAAGACCAGCTTTCTCCTTTAGCTTCGAGCTTGAGAAGCTTAGCCCTTCTTCACTGTACCTCAAGTGTACTCTTGCATTCTGGGGGCTGACACCGCTCTCTCCATGGCTTCCAGAACCCCCCAAGTTCCATGGTGCCATCTCCCTTTCCCTGACCATTTACTGACATCTTCTTTCACTCCTCTGTCTCTGCTTACAACTTTTGAGCCTGTCCTAATGGCTACTTCTTGCAACCTCAATTCGTTTATCAAGTAGTCTGATCTAATTTCTCCACTCTTCATCCCTGCCTCTGGGATTTCTCCCAGAGGCCACACAACTAGCAGCCCTCCCCACATCCTGGCCTCCCCCTCTGATATTGGTTGGGCCTGTCATATAATTCTCACTCAGTGCACACATTAGCCCAGCCAAGGTGCCTCAGCAGGGACTGCCATGCCACCAGTATCCATGAGTTACTTATCACTGGTTGCTTTCACTACAGAACAAATTGCTGGTTTCCCCTGCCTCAGAGTAGGCAAACCTCTCTTCCCAGGTCAGGACAAGTGCACCACCCACATAGTGGGCACTTTGAATACCAGAAAGGGAGGAAGGGAGGAAGCTTTCCTCCAATCACAGGCTAATCAGGAGTCTTGACTACTCTGGGGACTTACAGGATACTCTCTGCCTTCCCTCTTCCTTTGCATAAAAAACCCCTCAACACACACACAAAGTACATGCCTGCCACACAGATACAGCTCTAAACCAAGAGGGGCATTGTGCTTTGAAACAGTGGAAGCCAGAGCTGGCCACGGAGGCTTTCTCTCCCCCAAATGCAGATGCTAGAGATGCAGCCACTTGGCCGTCTGCCCAGGAAGCTCCCCATCCTCTCCATACCCTGCCCACTTGGGTCCTCCAGGAAACAAGAGCCTGCAAAACTGACAATAGCCACAGGCCGCCCCACATCCCCCTCCCCAGCCCAGAAAATCCCAATAGAAGCAGACAGGGCTTTTTAACAAACAATTAGCTTGAATTTTTCATTAGCTGCTGCTTCCTCTGCAGTTCCTGCCTCCGCCCCTTTCAAATCTCCAAGCTACGTGTACAGCTAGGGAGGCCCCAGCCAGAGGAGAGCCTAGCAGGTGTTCAGGGTAAGGCAAGAACCCACCTCTGAAGTGGCCCCTAATGAAGCTGATTGTGAATTAAATCAATTACCTCCACACAGCCCATTGTGTGGCCTACTTCAAACAGGTATTTCCCAGCACAGCAGCGAAACCTATCCTGCGAGAACTGCTCTTCCCTGCTGATGAGGATGACCATGATAACAAGATGAAGATGCTGGAAGTGGCAAAGATAAGGTAGATGCCTTACATTTGTATCTTCTATCGTTTGCAATGCTCTTCCACAGGCGGACTCTCATCTTAACCTTCTAACAACTCTAAGAGGTCACTGCGATCCTTATCAGCCTCTGGTTTTTAGAAGAGGAAAGTGAGCTTCAGAGGTGAAGTGACTTTATCCAATGACACAAAACAATTGTGTGGCTGGGGCAGGATTGAGGATGTCTTTCGAAGGCAATTCCAAGCTGGAAAGTAGTCCGATTTGTTCCCCTTTCTCACTGGGGTCCAGGTCTGGGAAACACCGTCTAGACCAGGCATCCCCAAACTACGGCCCGCGGGTCACATGCGGCCCCCCGAGGCCATTTATCCGCCCCCCCCCACCCCGCCGCACTTCAGGAAGGGGCACCTCTTTCACTGGTGGTCAGTGAGAGGAGCACAGTACATGGTGGCCCTCCAACGGTCTGAGGGACAGTGAACTGGCCCCCTGTGTAAAAAGTTTGGGGACACCTGGTCTAGACGCACGGACAGATGGATGCTTAAGTACTGCTACTCTCACCAATTAGTTTGGAGATGGTTGAGAGGTGAGGCGAGACAAGAACCTCTCTATTGTTGCAGCATGAGGTCCCATAAAAAAAAAAAAAAAAAAAAGAATCTCTCTTGGTTCTAAACATATATGCAGACCATGAGGAAGAAGCTCTCACACATACACGTACACTCTGCATGCTGATCTGTGGAGAGGAGGCATCTAGCCTCTGGTTCTTGTCTCTCCATCACCACTGCTAAGGATGTCTACCCAATATCCGAAAGACAGGGCTCTCCCAGGTGGACTTCCTGCCTCTTGTGAAAGGAAAATAAATCTTGGGACCCCAAAAGTACTAAGATAAAGGGAAAAATCAAGCTGGGAACTGCATAGGGCAAACTTGTGCCCCATTCTATTCAAAGGCATCCCTCCGCTCACCAAGATAAATGCATAACTGATTTGCTTACTTTGAAAAAGCTAATTAAATCAAAAGAATGCAACCGATCTACCTATGAACCGGAAGCCCCCACTCTACTTCGAGTTGTCCCGCCTTTCCAGATGGAACCAATGCTTATCTTACATATATTGATTGATGTCTCATGTTGCCCAAAAATGTATAAAACCACACTGTGCTCCTACCACCTTGGGCACATGTCATCAGGATCCCCTGAGGCTGTGTCACAGCTGTGTCCTTACCTAGGCAAAATAAAGTTTCTAAATATAGACCTGTCTCAGACATTTGGGGTTCACATTCTTTAGGACCAAGAGGAAAGCAGACTGGCCTGGAAGGAATAAGAAAGGCCACCTCTCCAGCCCTGCTCCCCACACCCTAAAGAGAGGGCTGCCCACCTGCCACCCGCCACCCCATCAGATCTGCCGCATGCCTCAGTGGGCTCCAAGTCACCTCTCAGCCCAGGACAGGAGCAAAAGAGCTAGTCATCTTCAGATTTGTCTGTTTCTTCCTCGGCACCTAGTGGTTGCTTGATAAATGATTATAAAGGAAGGGGGCCAGGTAAGGTGGCTCACACCAGTAATCCCAGAACTTTGGGAAGCCTAGGCAGGCCAATCACAAGGTCAGGAGTTTGAGACCAGTCTGTCCAACACAGTGAAACCCAATCTCTACTAAAAATACAAAACATTAGTTGGGCGTGATGGCAGGCACCTATAATCTCAGCTGCTTGGGAGGCTGAAGCAGGAGAATCACCTGAACCCCGGAGGCGGAGGTTGTAGTAAGCCAAGATCACACCACCGCAATCCAGCCCAGGCAACAGTGAGAGACTCCAAAAAAAAAAAAAGGGGGGAAGGAAGGGAGAGAGGGAAGGTGTGTAGGGAGGGTAGGTAGGTCAGTCGGTCAGCTAGGGAGAAAGTCATAGCTCTCACTCCCACCCGACAGTCTCCTCCCCCATGAGCCTCAACCTCAGTCTCATGGTAAGCACCCTGCTCTTTGGCTCTTCTCTTCTGTCTCCTGGCCACAGCTCCAAGTGGCTTTGAACTTGCCTAAGTAATTATTCAAGAAAGTCTCTGTGCAACTATAGACACATGTGGGAACTTGCTCAGCACACGTCCACAGTTCAGGAAACCAGTACCTTGCAGGTAACCCTCAACGGATGGGGCAGAGATGCTAATGCAGAAATCCTCCTTTGGGCTGATGCTCAGATGGACCATTGTGAGATGCATTCTATATTCTCACCAGACCATCTTGGTGGGATCTAGCTCCCATTCCTCACAACTGTGTCCTCCATAATGCACCCTTTTAATGGATGTTCCTCTTTCTCTCACTTAACTTGGGGCCTCTCAGGTATACTACTTACCAGAAGACCTCTCTCAGGGTTCCTGGTACCCCTCTGTTGTTTTCTTTCTTCCTGCTCTACATAATAGTCTCAGCTTCGGCCAGGCATGGTGACTCACACCTGTAATCCTAGCACTTTGGGAGGCTGAGGCAGGTGGATTGCCTGAGCTCAGGAGTTCGAGACCAGCCTGGGCAACATGGTAAAACCCCATCTCTACTAAAATAAAAAAATAGCCGGGCACGGAGGCATGTGCCTGTAGTCCCAGTTACTCGGGAGACTGAGGCAGGAGAATTGCTAGAACACAAGAGGTGTAGGTTGCAGTGAGCTGGATTGTGCCACTGCACTCCAGCCTGGACAAAAGAGCAAGACTCTGTCTCTTTAAAAAAAAAAAAAAAAAAAAAAAGTCTCAGTTTCCACCTCATTGAGAGACATTCTATAGCCCAAAATCCACAGAGGGCATAGTAACAACAGCAACTGGCATGGCTGGGGCACCTATTCTGCATCGTGGACGGGGCTCTGTACTTCATAGGCCTTACTTCCAAGCCTCACAACTCCCCTCTGAGGTAAGAATTACTATTCCTACTTCATAGATACACATACCAAGGCACAGAAGAATATGAGACCAGTCACAATGGCAGATAAGCAATTGGAAGAGCTGGAAACCGGACCCAGATCTGTCAGGTGTCTCTCCTTGACGTTCTGTAGGCCTGGTCCCAAAGCAGCTGAGTGAGTCCCAGAACAGCTCAGAGATGCACACAGCCCCGAGACTGGTGCCCCCACCACCTCCTGGGAGAAGTGCAACTAGAGCAGAGGCTGGAAGGTGGGAAAGAGCTGAGGGGTGCCGAGAACAGTGAGCTGACCACAGCACTGGGGAGCAGGCTGCAGGGCTGGAAGTTGAGGCTGAGAAGCCCAGGGACCAGGTTATGCAAGGCCCTGGGCAGTGGCATGAGGCAAGTGGATTTTCCCCTGAAGATAACCTGAGCTTGTGAGGGCTCTGAAACAAAGGAGTGGCCAGGCCGGATTTGTTTTAGAAAGATTCGTTAGGCTGTGTGGAGTCACAGAGTCGCTGGGCCAATTGTCCAGGAAGGTGATCAAGGCCTGATCCAAGGCAGATGACATGAAGAGGGCAGGTTGAGGAGAAGATAAACCCAAGACGTATGTGCACGAGGTGACAACAACTTCCAGGGCTGGCTGCAGGCAGCTGCCCTCCTTCCACTTCCACTTCTTGGGATCCACTGCACCAGCCACATACACCATCTGGTCTGCAGAGCACGTGGCCTAGCACCCAAATCCCCACCAGAGGTGGCAAGGCCAGCCCGGTCAGTAGTAGCTCTGGACAACCCACCAGTCCCCCAGGCCTGGGGCTGGGCTCCTTTCCTGCCAGGGGAATGGTTGCAGGCCTCTGAGAAAGGGCGGGGCCTCCTCAAGCTCCATCCTGGGAGTCTCTACCGGGCCATCTCTGCCCACTGAAGCCCGTGAAATATTTACAGCCAGCCAAGCAGGGGAAGTGAGGGGGAGCTGGAGCATGAATTATTGACAGCTTCACTTTCATTCTGGCCCAGTCTGCTATGCCGAGCAGAGACCCAGGGGACCCCCCAAGGCAATCCATGGGCATTAAGCAGAGTTCTCAATGAAGCCAGGGGTACAGGCTCCTCACTGTCAGGAGGACCACAGGTAACCTGAGCAGTGCAGCCGCTGTTCTGGCTCCTTGGGGTACCCAGTGCTGGTGAGGGTGATGTGAGCAGAGTGATTGGGGAGAAGCCCAGTGGCCCCAGACCCTCTTGAGCAAACCCACTGAGCCCTCGTCTCCCTCACTGGCTGCCCCTCAGACACCCCGAGACTGGGCCTGCCAGGGCTTCGCCAAGTTCTTGCAAGCTGCTCAGCGGCCTGCCGTTGGCATAGGTTGCTGCTGCTTCTGAGAAGATTCTGGGATCTTGTCTCCAGTCCTGCAGGATGCATCCAGTCCAGTGCCTGGCCCCTGAATCGGCCCTGATGGGCAGGCCTCTTCCACACAAACCTCCACAAATATTCCCAAGGAAAAGGCCTCTGGGGCAGCTTCTCTCTCCTCAGAGATGGGCAGCACTAGCTCCTGTCTGCAAGGGAAGAGCTGGATAGTGCTGCAGAGGAGGGAGCTACTGCACGAGGGCTCAGAAGACTTGGGTCTGAGCCATGGCACCACTGGCCAGGCCCTTTGCTTTCTTGTTTGAAAATGGATCATGAGGGTGGCACCTCCCGAGCCTACCCCACAAGGCTGGAGGGCACCCCAGGAGATCGCACAAAAATGAGTCCTTCAGAAAGGTATCATTTTTGCCAAACCCAGTTCTTCCCCAGCCCTTGCTGCAGCCAGTACCCCAACCTTCTTAGAAACTGACAACTCGACAGCCGAGGTGACAGGCCACCCAGCCGTGTGATCCATGTGATCTGGCTCCAAGACCAGAGGCTTTTTATATTTTTACATTTGTCCTTTCAGGACATGTGGTGTTGGGAGCAGCAGCCTCTGCAGGACTCCCTCCCTGCCTGCCTGCACATGACAGCTCTGTGCTGAGGTAAGGGAAGGAACCAAGATCGGGGTGGGATCGGCGGATCCAGAAGCCCTCACTGGACCCAGGCAACAACTGGGTCGCCGCCCTCCTCATCACTGAGCTGGGAGCCTCACCCAGTACCCACAGGCCCCTGATGTGCTGGGAGGTTCCCAAAGCCCTGAGCGATGGGCACATGGGAAGCTTCCCCCACTCTGGGGTCCAACCTCCTGCTGCAGGAGGAACCAGACCCACAGGCAGACGGTGTTGCTACTTCTCACTTGCTTGCCACCTTCCTCCCCATGAGAGAGTTCATGGCCCTCTGTGAACTTTCAAAGTTGACAACTCTAGTGTCTTCCAGAGGAGAGGAGAGGAGAGGAGAGGGAAGGGAGAGGGCAGACCTAGAGGTCTGAGTGTGGGGAGGAAAGCAAGGCTGGAGACCTTGCAAATCATTAGCAGACAATGTTCTGTTTGAGTAAGCGCAGCATTTCTCAAAGGAGCGCTGCGGCCTCTGGAGTGAGATGACTCTTGGCTGTGCAGGACTGGCCTTCCTGTGGGACACTTGGGCTTCCCTGGGCCCAGGCCTTTTATGCAGCCCCACCCCTCCCCTACTCCCTCCCTGCTGTGCTGTGACAACCGCCACCCCCACCCAAATTTCCAATTTTCTCTAAGGGTGCAGTACCGACTCCTGGAGAACCAAGCAGTGGAGCCTCCCCCAGCAGGGACCCTGCCTCTTTCTTTAGTACTCTTCTCATCAAAGTGTCCTCAGACCGTACCCCTAGCCACCACCCTGCTGACTGACCCAGCTCTCTGACCCCAGTGACTGCTGACAAACCTTATCTGCCTATCAGCCACACTTTAACTGACCAACTACCTACTTAGCTGAGTGGCAGAAAAAAAAAAACAGACATTTCCAGAACAAGAATACCCTAAACCTGATGCAGATGTGCACTCAGCCAGGCGCTCTGGGGTGACAGATTCTCCACCCTCTCACAAGGTGATCTCACTCACCCTGATTCCCCTTGGGAGTTCTCTGCCCACCCCCTTCGGGAACAGAGATCATTGCCTCTGGCTCCAAGTCCCCAGGCTTTCTCCAGTCAAGCCCCACTCACCAATAGCCCGTCTCCTCCCCTGACTCAGCACCCTGCAGCACCTCCATCCCGCTGCCTCCATACTGACCTCAGGGATGTGTCAGAATGAGTAATGGCCCCCAACACCTCCCCTGCAGGTAGGAACACGCAGGAGCAGCACTTCCCGGAGCCTCACTGGGCAAGATGGGAGGGGCTTTCCTCAGGTGCCCCCTCCCCAGTTCAAGCCTAGTTGGCTTGGCCTTTGTGAAATGTAAAAGCCCCCTCCTAACCACCTTCTCTCCTGCCCACACCCCTACAAGTCCTGGCCTTCTTCCACACATGGCGATGTTCATCCATCAATCGGTTTCTCCACTTACCTATCCATCTACCTACCTGCCTGTCCCACCAACAATCCATCCATCCATCCATCTATCAATTCATTGACCCAATATTCAGTATTTTTTGTGCAACAATGATGCCACACCCGGCCATTGTCAGTGAATCTCACTCAACTAGTCCGTTATTAAAAAATACTTTAAAATAAGTTTTGTCAAAACGTATCCCTAGACATCTGTTTCTTCCACTCATTCCACACACATTTATTAATCCTCTACCATGTGCCAGGCACTGTACTAGATGCTATGCGTACAGAAATAAAGGAGCATGGTACCTGCTTGCCAGGAACCTACAGATTGCTGAGAACATAAACAAGTAAACAAGCCACTGAAACAAAGTATAATCCATTCTAGAATCATGCTCAGCACAGTGTGCCCAAGAATGGAGTCATAGGGAGAGCTAGCACCCATCTAGAGCTCCTCACATGCCCAGCACTGTTGTGAGCACCGTACCTGCATTAGCTCATTTAATCAGAAGAGGGGCACCTATTCCGGGAAGTGGGGAGAAGTGATAACTGAACTGGATCCAGAAGGACAAGCAGCAGCGCGTCAGGGGAAGAAGGGGAAGCGGGGAGTTTCAGACAGAGGGAACAGTCTGTGCAGAGGCAAGGCCGTCACAGTGACTGGA
The DNA here is from genome assembly GCF_048565385.1 of Saimiri boliviensis. NCBI lineage: Eukaryota > Metazoa > Chordata > Mammalia > Primates > Cebidae > Saimiri > Saimiri boliviensis. Next base: position 101,048,940 of record NC_133459.1, read on the forward strand.
GCATAGAAAACAACTGAGGGAGTGGCAAGAGATGAGGCTGAGGACAAGGGCGGAGGTCATTCATTCTTTCCCCAAACATTCCTTCACCACTGTACAGGACAGAGAATCCCAACCTTGAGGAGCTTACAGTTTAGACTTTGCGGAATGGCAGATGGTCAGTGCACATCAGAAGCTCCTAAGAGTGGTTTGGGAAAGCCCCTGGATGGTTCTGAGATGTGTCCTTCTCCCAGACTGAGTATAATGGTATTAAATGGTCTCAAAACTCACTTCTATCTCTAACTTTCTATAAAAGGGTGTATTAGAAAAAGGGATCAAATCATCCTGCCCTAGAAGAATCTGAAGGGCCAGCATTGGTCTCAGAGGCTGGCCAGCTGCATCAGACACTGGGGGCCTTTCCCTGCCCCCATCATGTGTACGTCACCGAGACCTGCCCTTCGGAATGGAGGCACGCACTCCCACAGCTGCTGGGAGTGTTGGCTGCTGACAACTCACAGCTGAGTCCCTCTCCAGGTGCTGCCCGCCACCAAAGGGAGCAGGCTCTCCTAAGGTTATACCCCAGTGCCAGCCCACATCTAATAACTGATCAGTGAGAGGACATAAAGGTCTTGGCTTCCCAGCCTTAAATAGGAACCTCTTGGCAGGGCCATCCCAGCTCCAGAGCTCCTTATGAGATCAACTGACAGCTCCTCTGCTGCAAACGCATCACAGTACAACCTCCCCTCTGCCCCATCCCACAGGTGATGACACCAAACACCCTCCCCAACAAACCTCCTGCGTACAAATCTCTGTCTCAGAGCCTGTTTCCCCGGAAAACTGACCTGTGACCGGGGCCATGCTGAGCTTGACCTTATGATGATGTAACCTTGACAAGCCTACCTGTTTGTTTACCCTCCCATCTAAACTCCAGTTCTGACTTGACAGCCCTGGGAAGGAGACCTGCTCACTATTTCTTACATATCTTTTATTCTTTCAGGATCTCTATATACCAAGAGCTACTACCAAACCTCTCCTACTTTCCACTGGTTATAAATCTGGCTGTCATGGTCTGAAGCTCCATCATCATCACCACCATCTTAAATCTCTTTCTTAAAAAAAAAAAAAAAAAAATGCTGTTTCTTTCTTCAGGAAACTTTCCTAGATGACGTTCTCCTAAATTTGAAGAATTCAGAATACTGGAGCACTGGAACTTCCAGCTGTTGTTTTGAAACGTTTATGTGTTTATAGATGGATATTTAAACCATGCTTGTGGTCTCTTGAAGCCTATATTTTTATATTTCTATGCCTTCAGGAATGTATATTCTGTTTCTCCAATAAAATGAGGAGGGGTGGAGATCCCCCAAGGTCAAGGTCTTCCTTCATCTGTGTCTCCGCCTGGCTGCTAGCAGAAGTGCCCGATGCAGAGCCTGATGACAGCTCAGTAACAGGAACTACAGCCACCTACATTAGCCCTGTATTCCTATCAAAGACCTGCATGCACAGCCTCTGCAGAACCTCTGGCAGGGGGGCAGGCAGATCATTTGCATGATCTCCGTCTTACAAATGAAGATCCTAAGATCAGAGAGGTAAAGTGGCTTGCCCAAGAACCCAGGCCTGCCGACGCCCCACCCAGGAAGTGGGCAGCCCAGTGCTGGTGACAATGGCAGCATGTGGGAGCTCAGGAATCTGGTCTGCAGTCACCCTCGGGCTGGGAGATGCTGGCAGGCACTCGCGAGGGCACCCCAACTGCCACTCTTTTCCCAGATGGCCATGTACAAAGAGCCCTTTCAGTAGACATAGTCACCAGAGAGGCCTGGGGAGCTACAGCTGCAGGAGGAACCTGCAGAGTCCTCTAAGGACAGCACCAGAGGCCTGGCCCATCTGCAGAAAACAGGGATGTGACCAAGTACATGGGACATCACTGCACTATTCAGCAAAGTCTCTGGCCCTTCTTTGCCTTATCCAGACCCTCGGGAGGACACTGAGGGGCACCAAGGGCTTGGAGCATCCCTGGAAGTGAGACTCCAGAATCTTACTGAGCTACAAAGAGTGGCGAGAGAGTGCTGTGTCAGGACCATTCTGCGGCATGAGGCCCAGGAGTGGGCGGGCATTTGCCCCTGGCTTGTGGAAGAGCCGTCAGAGCAGCCTCTGAGAGTTCAGGGCTCCCATCTCCGCTGCAGTGAGGAACACTGAAGGCTCTGTAGCCTTGTCCTGAGCTTGACATAAGGAGCCTCGCCTTGCCTTTGAGGACTTTAGATGGGACTGGAAAGACGCTGAGGTTAATAATAATATGGTTAACAGTTGCACGCAGCACTGACCGTGTGCCACGCTCTGCCCAAGCCTTTACACACAGAGAAACTCATGAAGCCTCGGGGCAACCCCATGGGGAAGTACATACCTTCCGGTGTAGGCGGGGAACCCAAGAGGCAGGGAGGTGGGATAACTTGCCCGACAGTGCCCAGCTACAGGGGTAAGGGCAGGGTTCAAGCCCAGGCAGGCTGGTCTCTTCTCGTGGTCTGGGGTATGCTTGCCCTAAAACTCAGTGCCTAAGCCACTCTCCCCCAGCTGCACATACAGGCTTTGGCGATGGGATTCCGAAGGCAGTGTGGATCCCCATGCCCCAGGCAGCAGAAGCCCCCAGCTGGTAGCCTCTGGTCAGGCCCACCCGGCTGCCAGCGGAGTCCGTGACCAAGAAAGGGCATCCCAGGTGGGCTCTGCAGAGCGGGCAGAGCGTCCCAAGAGCGCGGCCCGCTGCGCTGCACTGCCCTGGCGCCCTCCGCATGTGGGGACCGCCTGCTGGCACCTGAGCCTCCCCTTGGTTGCAAGAGCCATGACCTGCCCCAGAAGCCCAGCTCTCCCTCGGAGGTCTGCGGCAGAAGGCGGGCAGCTCCGCGAGGGCGGCGGGGCGGCCGCCGGCTGGGCTCTGCGTAGGTCCGCGCCCTCCTGTTTCCCACGCAGTGACCTCTGCTGGTCCGGCTGGGCCTGTGCAGCTGCGAAGGCGCCTCCAGGGCCCGCACAGCCCCGCACCGCCCTCCTTCCCGACGCCTGCGAGCGCGGGCCCAGGTGTATGTCTGCAGGGCTGCAGAAAAGTAGAGCCACGTGGCGAGACTCAGATACACGAGCTTCCGCAGCGCGCAGGCCTGAGTTCCGACGGCTCCAAACAATACAGACGCTTGCGGAAGTCTGGGAGCATCGGTCCACTGATCTCTACGATACGAATGCTGATTCCTAAGCCCAGGACTGTTTCAGGGTTGACTGTGGTGAGGTTTGTTAAGGTTCAGACTAATGTGTGGTGGTCAGGGTTACAGGTCCCCACCCTAACATAGCGAAAACCTAGCCCACCGTGCCAGGGCTGCTGATCCAGGCACAGGGGCCTTCCAGCCCTGCTGCTCCTGCAGTTTCCTCCCCCTGCATGAAAGTACCCAGAAGACGCGGGCGTCAGGCAGCTCCTCCCAGAAAAGTTCTCTCCGCACTGGGTCAACCAATTCTCTAGGTGAACTTGGGTAAATTAAGTCCCCTCTCTGGGTTTCTGTCTCCCTATCTCTTAAATGTGGGGGTGGATTTGCAGTTCCCAGGTACTAGATCATCAGTATCCAAAATGCCTGTAAACTCTTTAGCAATCCAGATTCCTAGACCTCCACCTCCTGGGATTCTGATGCAGGTGATGGTTGTGGAGGCTGGGAACTTGTATTTTAACACCCTCCCCAATGTATCTGACATGCAGCCAGATTTTTAGAACCACTGATTTCGATGTTCATAAGGTCTTCTCCTGCCCCAAGATTCAATAACCTTAGACTTGAAGAAAAGGTCTGAATTGATCTCTCAGCCTCAGTCTTCTATCTGGAGCAGGCCACCCTCCTCTCAGAGAGACAGATCAAAAACATTTCTCCCTGTCTGCTTCGCCTTGGGAGGATTTTGGAAAATGACCCCTAATTAATAGACATTCAGTTACCTTCCCAAATTTCGTTCCCCTTGCCTTTCTTGGTGAGAGAATTCTAGTTTTGTTAAACGATCACTTAATCAGAGAAGGTGATATTAATTCTGATTTATCTCAGTCAGTTGTGGTCATTCCAGTTTCTTGCCAGCTATTTATTCAGCAATCATAATGTGAACCAGTTCGGGCCAAGGAAACATGAAGCAAAGTTTGTGGAAAGGCGTGGGGATTCGGAAAGGTTACTTTAAAACAGATACAGGCCAAGTGTAGGTAGCTCAGGGCTGTAATCCCAGAAATTTGGGAGACCGAGGCAGGTGGATCACTTGAACCAGGCTGAGTTTGAGACCAGCCTGGGCAGCATTGCAAAACCTAGTATCTACTTAAAAAAAAAAAAAAAAAAAAATTAGCCAGCCATGGTGGTGCATGTCTGTGGTCCCAGCTACTCAGGAGGCTGAGGTGGGAGGATCATCTGAGCCCAATGTAAGGACTGCAGTGAGCCATGGTGGCTCAAGCCTGGGCAACAGAGTGAAACCCTGTCTCAAAAAAAATTGTTTTATAGAACACTCCCTCTTCTTTACTCAGATAACTCATGACTGGGCATGATGTCCAGGATTTCAGCAGTTATCTCTCCACAGTGAGGGGATAGTTTGAGTACAAAACCCCTGAGCAGAATGAAAAACTGGGAAGAGCCTGTTTCTTTCATTACATTGTAAAGCTGCTAACTTAGCCAACGTTGGAGCCATTTTTCCTCTGGGGGCTGGGTTTTCTATTACAACAGAAAGCTATCTCACTGATACACTCACCTTCTCCAAAACCCTTTGCACAGTGATTGGTAGAGAGGTTTTCTATACTAGGAATCATTCATCCTTCTTCCGATCCATCTCATTCTCAAGGCCTGGCCATTTATCTCCTGAATAATTCTCAAATTCATTCATCTTCCTACATCTCCCCTGCCACCATCACTATGGGAGCCATTGCACTGGCCTCATAACTGGTCACTCGTGTGCACCCTTCCCTCTTCCCAGCCATTGTCCACTCCAAGTCAAAATGTTGACTCTGTCACTCTCCTGCTTCTAACCCTTGAATGGCTTCCTACTCTTCTGGGACAGAATCCATACTTTCTGCAGCCTGCAAGGGCCTGCACCATCTGCCCCTTCCTCACCTCTGAAGCCATACCACTGTGTCTTGTTTCTCCCTCGGTCTCTGCCTTCCAGCCACACTAGCCTCCTTAGCACTTCCCAAGCCACCTTCACTGAGGAGTCCCGACATGATGTTCCCCCCACCTGGAATTCTCTTCTCCACTCCAGTCTGCTCCCCACTTCTCTCAAACATCACTCCCTCAGGAAAGGAATCCACCCTAGACCAGGGCCCCCTGTTCTCCCTGCTAAACTTTCTCTCAGTCTCCTGAGCTTTGCCTTCCAAACACTCATCACAGTCTGAAATTATCCATCTGCAAGATTATTTGGCCAAATTCTGTCCTCCATCTAGACTATGAACTTCACAGCGTCAAGGACCCTGTTTGTCTTCCTGGTCATTTAACTCTAGCACTTCTCTCACTACCTAAAGCATAAAGCAAATGCTGAATGCATCCTTGTTAAATGAATAAATGAACTCTCACTTTTCCAAACAAGTATGATGCTAATTTTAAAACTCCACCCCAGAGCTTTAGGCAAATAAACTCCTCTTCAAAAGCAAATGCTGAATACATCCTTGTTGAATGAATAAACAAACTCTCACTTTTCCAAACGAGGATGGTGTTAATTTTCAAACTCCACCCTAGAGCTTTAGGCAAATAAACTCCTCTTCAGAACAACTCTCTTCTAGGAAATCAGAGAAAGTAACAAATGAGACGCAAAGGTTGTTCAAATAAGCAGACCAAGGTCTCAGATTTTTCAGATAAGCAAGCCAAGGTCTTGGGCACTCACAGGATTGTCAACAGTCTTTATGCATGCTCTTTCTGCCAGGTGCTACTCAGAGCTGATGATATATCAATAACTAGGGCACGGTCCCTGCCCTCACAGAGCTCCCGTCTGGTAGATTTTCCCAATGCTTTTCTCCCTTCTGCCCTCCCCTGACCCAGTTCTCCATCTGTCCTCGGAGGCACTAAAGGCAAGGCAAATGTGACATCAGGACATCATGGGGCCCTGTTCCCGCTTGAGGGTGACTTAGGAACCTGCTGACACTCTCATTTGGAAGGACAGAGAGGTGTACAGTCAGTGCTGACAAGAGGCCAAAATGGGAGACGTCTGACCATGCTCTCTTGCCTGGTAGCCAAAGGAACAAACATCATGGAGTGTTTCTGATGTATAATGGATGTCTCATAATTGCCTCAGTTTCCCCAGGGCAACTTCCTTCCTCAGAAGCAGGGATTTGTAGGGGATGGTAAATAGAAATTCAAGCTTCATCTCAAAAGAAGATAAAAATTCTATGGAATGCTTCTCAGCCCCACCCTCAGTGCCTCTGTTCTTCTGTAAGTGGGGGCCAACTTCATTGGCCAGGGTGGAACCACCAGAACCCCTCAGGCTGAGGTCAGAAAGACAGGAAGACTGAGGAGGAGCTCAGGCCATGGCTGGGGTTAAAGAGAAATGCTGAGGCCGGAAAGCTGGCCGGGTCCCACTCTATGAGGGGGGTGCCAGGAAAGAGTTGAAGGTGTGGAGCTGAGAGATACCGGGGCATCTCCCAACAACAGACTCCATCAGTGCAGAATTTCCCCAGCCCGGGCACCATGGTTCAAGCTCCTGAGTCCACCAGTGCCTTTCTTTGCCTCACCTGCCTCAGATGCCCTCACGGAAGATGTCCCATCCTCAAAGAAACCTCCCACACATCAGCAGGCACTGAGGGCTAGGAACGTGACACTGGATAAAACGCCATGGGCTCCTCTCCGGTTCCTTTCCCTGAGACCTCAGGTGATTAATCTCTGCAAGGGGAGCTGGGGGTGGCAGCCAACTGGGAGAGAAGGAAATTGGGAGAGAAAATTCATTCAAGGAAAGAGATGCTCCGTAATTTCCTAAATGCATTCTCTCCACTTTCCCCTCCTCCTCCCTCCCACTCCCTCTTCCCCATCTTTTCTCTTTGCTTCTCTCTCCCACTGTACTCCTCTCTCTGTCCTTTCTCTTCTGTCTCTTTGACTCTCTCAGCTTTCCCTTCCAGCACAGAAAGTCTTTACACGATTAAACTAGGACAAGAATGATTTCCAAGGCTTTAAAATATCCTTGTTAAAGAAATTCACTGGGAGGAAGAAATTGTGCTTAATTTCTTAGAAAATAAAAAGCATGTGGTAGAAATTGATGTTGTTTCCTCCCCTCCTCCAGATCCCTCACGAGGAGAGCACATCTGAGGCTCACCTGTCAGTCACATCAGGCAGGTAGGGCCCGGATGGTGATGGCCAGATACAACTTTGCAGCCTCCCATATGGCTCCAATCCTGCGGTCTGCTTGACAGGTGAGTTTAGAGACATGGAAAATGACTTTGAACATCTGTTTGCTAGAGAAGGAAAGGAACACCACCTCCCATCACCATCAGGTGGTCCTTATTCCCTCACCCTGGGCCAGGGCTTCCGTTAATCCATGTGGACCTAATTCATCATCTCAAGGGCAAGTGTTGTCACTCAAGTTCTGATCCCTAGGCCCATGGAGCACCTGCTTTCAGCAGAGAAGGCAATATCCACACTGTGTACAAGGACCTGGTGGGAGGCAGAATAATGCCACCTCCAAAGGTGTCCACATCCTGATCCTCAGAACCTGTGAATATGGTGCCTGACATGGCAAAGAGGACTTTGCAGATGCAATTAAATCGCAGATCCTGAGACAGGAAGATTAGCTTGGATTACCCAGGTGGGCCCAATATAATTAGGAAAGTCCTTCCATGTGATAGAGGAAAGGCAGAAGAGTTGAGAAGAGTGTGAAGGTACAGCATTCCTGCTTTAGAAGATGGAGAGAAGGGCCGTGAGCAGAATGCTGGCAGCCTCTGAGGCTGGAAGAGGGAAGGGAATGGGTTCTCCCCTGGAGCCGCAGGAGTGCTGCCCTGCCAGCCCTACATTAGCCCAGTGAGACCCACCTCCGACCTCCAGAAGTGTAAAAGAACAAATCCATGTGGTTTTAAATTGCTAAGTTTGTGGTACTTTACGACAGCGGCAATACAAAACTCATGCAGCCCCTCAAGGGGTTGGACAGAGCCAGGAGTGGGGAAATACGGCCGTTGACAAGAGGGGTTGCAGACGCAGGACAGGGACAGAGTCCTCCTCCACACTGTGACAGAACATGGAGGAATCCAGGGTCCTGAATTTGAACATGACCTCCCAGGTTGTTACAAAGGTACGTGTGTCAAGATAAGAAGTGAACGTATTTTATGTAATATTTTGTTAGCTTTAAATATTTAGACATATGGTTCATAGGCCACCATGTGCTCTCTTGCCCCAGGCCCTGAAATTGTGGGCAAGAGTCTCCTGGAAGAAAGGCTGAGGACTAACTCCCTCATGACCATGTAGGCCACTGCCTTCTATTAAAAAACAAATGCTCAGCACCAACACTGTGCCATTAGCTACCAATGGTCATGTGAGAATGCCCTTGATACTCAGAAGGCTAAGGCTGCCTGGACAGGGCATAATGTCACAGCCACCCTAAACTCTAGAGTCAGGCAAAATGCATATGCAATGAGCTTTATCACCATCTCTGAGATTCAATTAGGCACAAATGGTGGTGTTTGGCTGTATTTTTCTTGTATATATATAGCCATGCCCCTTCTTACGGTTTATGCCTTCTTGCTCTGCTACATCTCCCTTATTTATAACTGGCATCAAAGGAGAGGGTATTTTCTCATACTAAGCAAAACAGAATCCTCATCCTATACTGATATTCACATATATTAAAAGTTAATGCTCCTTTCCATTTTCACAGTAGCCTTGACTGCCTGCATCCTTCATACCTCCTTCTTCCCAGCCCCAACATCCATCATGGCCACGTCCTGAAAGTCCCAGGCTCTCTGCCTCTCCTGCCCAGTTCTCAAGTCCTTTCATCTCCCATGCCACCTGCTCCGGCTCCCCACCTCCCATCTGGGGCCCTGACTTCCAGACAACAGGAGGCAGGGGAAAAGCTAAGCCCCTCAAGGGGGCCCAGAACAGCAGCAGCAATGAAAGGACTGTAGGGAGAGGCAGAGCCATTTCCCAGGGGGCTTTCCCCTTCTGTTCCATCTTCTTCCCTCTTGATGAGGTCCTTATCTGCCCAGAACCTTCTGGGTTCTCCATGGCTTTCTGCACTTTGCCCTAAAAATGATGTCAGTTAGTATTTACTAAGCACTTTTTTTTTTTTTTTTTTTTTTTTTTTAGATGGAGTCTCACCATGTTGCCCAGGCTAGAGTGCAATGGTATCATCTCGGCTCACTGCAACTTCCACCTCCCAGGTTCAAGTGATTCTCCTGCCTCAGCCGCCCAAGTACCTGGGATTACAGGCACATGCCAGCACACCTGGCTAATTTTTTAGTATCTGTAGTAGGGATGGGGTTTCATCATCTCGGCTAGGCTGGTCTTGAACTCCTGACCTCGTGATCTGCCCACCTCAGCCTCCCAAAGTGCGAGGACTACAGGCGTGAGCACTTTCTTTATGCCAAGTGGCTTTCATGTACACTGTATCTTTTGATCTTTACAGTAAGCCTGTGTAGCAGGTCTTATATTCACTTCCCAGGACCAAGGAGAATATGCCCTTCTCCACACATCTGATAAATTGCTGTCAGATTCCTATTTAAAGGAATCTACCTTCCATCCTGTTAGCTCCCCACTACTTCTTATTAACTGACCGAAGACTCATAATGAAATTTCAGGCTGCACCCTGCCAGGTGGCTAAACCATTCCAGGGCTCAGAAAGGTCTTAGAGACCCACTGCAAAGCTAGCTCCTTCCCGTGCCGTGTGAATACCTACTGAGGGCAGTCTGCGCTGAAGCCTCTTGTCAAGGCTGTCCACGAGAAGCAGGCCCATGCGGGCTACTGTCAGGCCCCAGGTAATGTTATCAGTCTCATAAATAAAAAGACAAAATGTCCAGTTACATTTGAATTTCAGATAAGCAACGAATGACTTTTTATGTACTTACACTAAAAAATCGTTCATTGCTTACCTGGGCTTCAGCTGTAACTGGGCATCCTCTATTTCATTCGGCAGCCTTAGGCCCAGTCCACTCAGGTGTGGGCTTCGGCAGGGCAAGTGGAGAGAAAGGGCGGTTGCAGTTCCCTCCACCCACCACAGGTGGGCAAAGAAGGCCTGAAAAGGCCTGGAGCCAGCACTGCCCCAGAGAGAAAACCAGAAGCACATTTACTCAGAGCCGCCCTTTTTACCCCTGCTGGTTCCTTGTGCCCTAGATCACCTCCTGCTCCCTCTCTCTGTCCTTCTTCCAAGCCACCACACCCACCATTGTCCACAAAGCTGCCACAGTCCAGTGGACTCTCATTTGCTGATCCAGCGTGCCCAGGAGTATGAGCCAAATAATGCGGGTCAACCCAGGCTGCCTTCATCTGTGACCTGAGGGGCAGGAGTGGGAAGGTGGCCAGGTTCCCAGGCCAAGGCACACCCCTTCCAATCCTGGAAGATGCCTCCATGGCTCACCAGAGCCTGGCTGGGAAGCTGAGGGCTGTCCTTGTTGGTGGAAGGCCCTGGATCAGAAACCAGGACAGGCAGGCCAGAGGCCCCGACCTCCCTGCTGCCCTCGCATCCTCTCCAGCTTGGTCCCTGTGGAATGAAGGTTCAGGGGTGAGGGGACACAGGACATTTCCTATTTCTCAGAGGAAACCGTGAGCAGATAAAAGCACATATTTTTTATGTTTGTCTTCCTTGAATAAATCTTTACATTAGAGGAAGGTCCAGTGAAGTATCACTTTGGCCTAAACATTAGGTCAGTTGAAGGAGATAAGAAAGATTTGTGGAGGGACTGGGCCAATAGTGAAAAGCCAAGGGCCAGAGGCTATCCAGGAGCCCCCAGAGGTGCCCACTGGAGGAAATGACCCAAGAGTGTAGCCTGGCTGGGCCAAAGTCTCATAGCTTCCGGGATTATAAATCAAGGCCAGCAGCATGTCACTTGCACGGCTATGGTGAGTATCACGTTAATGATGCAGGGGAGCAGGTAAAAGGATATAGATGCCTCAGATGTTATCGCTGGAAGACAACTTCTCAGTTTACCATCTGTGTGGTCTGAGGCAGGGTACTCAACCTCTCAGCCTCTTGTAAAATGAGGGAAAGAGCAGCAGCTAGCACACAGGCTTGTTGAGAGGATGGATGCAAGTGGTGTGTGGACGGCACTTAGCCCAGGGTCTGGCGCATTGTAAACTGCAGTAATCAGCTGCTATCTGGTGAGACCTCTTCATGTTGCCCCAGATCATCGTCGTGAGTACAGCAGGAGCCTCACATCAATTGCTGCTATGCAACCACATGAACAGCTGCTGCCTGGCTGGCTCTGTAAGAAACCTCTTTCCTAGACCTCAGGCTGCTCAGCCTGTGTCCAGTCAAGCTGACCACAACAGCGACCAATCCCTGCTGAGTCCCTGAACTATGTGACAGCTCCCAAACACAGGAATAGAAAACCACATCCCACACCCTGGCAGTGAAGCCTAGTGGAGGAGCACACGGGTTCAAACCCAGACTGCCTGGAATTAAATTCCAGCTATTTATTACTAGCTGTGTGAGGATGGGTCATTTGTTTAACCTATATGTGCCTCAGTTTCTTGATGTATTAAACAAAACCGGGAAAGGTGCCTGCCCTCGTGGTATAGACAATTACAAGATAGATGTGATCGTGATAAGTGCTAAGGGATCAACACAGCAGCAAGAGAGAGAGAGTAGAATAGGGGATGCAATTTTGAGTAAGTAGCCAGGGATAGCCCTGACAGAGTGACCTAAGCAGACATCTGGAGGACAAGTATTCCAAACAGGGAATAGCAAATGCAAAGGCCCTGAGCTGAGAGGGTGCAGCAGTGTCTAAGAAACAGCAAGGAGGCTGTTAATGAACAGAGTGAGCAAGGGGGAGGGTGCTGGAAAAGAGAGTGATAGGTTTGGGAGTACATAAGGCCCCTGCATCACTGAAAGAACTTTTCCCTGTACTCTGAGTGACACGGGAGCCGTTGGAGGGTTTGGAGCAGAGGAGACACACGTTCTGTTTTTACAGGATCATTTTGGCTCTTGTTTGGAAAATTGACTTCAGGGGAATCGAGAGCAAATTGCAGGGAGATCAGTTAAGAAGCTGCTGGAATAATTCAAGTGAACAATTATAATGGTTTGAACTAAGGTGGGACAGCAGAAGTGTCAGGATGAGAACGCATTCTGGCTATATTCTACAGGTTGACCAATGTGACTTGCTACAGATCAGATGTAGAAAGTGAGAGAATGAGGAGTCAAGGAGAGCACCAAAAGTTTTGGTGTGGGCAACTGAAAAGTAGAGTTGCTGTTTACTGACACTGAAGAGATACAGAGAGAAGTGGGTTTGTTAGGGATCAGAAGATTCGTTGTGGAGGCCAGCCGCAATGGCTCTCATGCCTGTGGTCTCAGCACCTTGGAAAGCTAAAACAGGCAGATAATTTGAGGTCGGGAGTTTGGGATCAGCCTGGCCAACATGGTGAAAACCCGTCTCTACTAAAAATTCACCAGACATGGTGGTATATGCCTATAATCCCAGCTACTCAGGAGGCTGAGGCATGATAATTGCTTGAAACCAGGAGGTAGAGGTTGTAGTCAGTGGAGATTGCACCACTGCACTCCAGCATGGGTGACAGAGTGAGACTCTGTCAAAAAAGAGAGAGAAAGAGAGAGAGAGAGAGAGAAGAAAGGGAGAGACAGAGAGAGAGAGAAAGAAGGAAAGAAAAGGAAAGAGGGAAGGAGGGAGGAAGGGAAGGGAAGGAGGAGAAGAAGGAGAAGAAGAAAGAGAAGGAGAAGGTGAAGAGGAAGAAGACCTGTCATGGAAATGTGAGATTTAAGATGCCTGTGAGACATCCAAGTGGAGACACAAGGTGGGCGGTGAGATACACAAGCCTGGAGTTCAGGAGAGAAGCCTGGGGTGGAGATAGTTTTGAAGTTGTGAGCATGTAAAAGATATTTAAATCTGAATGAGATAACCAAGGGAGCAAACGTAGATAGAAAAGAGAAGATCAAAGGCTGTGCTGTGGCTCACTCCCACATTAAATTCAGGGAATCTGGGGACACTCAGCAAAGGATACTGAGAAGGAGTAGCCAGCATGGTCGGCATGATCTGGGTGTCTGTAGCTGTTATTTTCTGTTCTCGGTGTTGTTGCTATTGTCACTGGCTGCATCAATACAGCACCAGTCCTCAGGTCAGAGGGATGCTGTCCAAAGCTGAAACAGGATGGCCAAAGGATCTGAAAATCAGAAATGGTCTTTAGAGCAGAAGATCAGAACCAAAGAAATACAAACTCAGTTATGTTGTGATGAAAACTGGTGCAAGATTACACACTGGGGTCCGTTGGGGGGAAATGGAGGGATGGGGGGGTGGGGAGGTGGCGAGAGATAGCATGGGGAGAAATAGGTGAAGGGGAGGAAGGCAGCAAATCACACTGCCATGTGTGTACCTATGCAATAATCTTGCATGTTCTTCACATGTACCCCAAAACCTAAAATGCAATTTAAAAAATGTAAAAAAATAAATTAAATAAAATAAATTTTTTAAAAAGCTGGTGCAAGAAAGAGGCAGAATCTTTCCAGGGAAAAACAGAAACAGGAAGACATATTCCCCATGTATAAAAGAGAAAAGAGGAAGAAGGGGGAAAGTCACACCACTTCCACCCCCGAAACCGCCCACTTCCATCCAGCTAAATGACAGAATAACAGGAGACAATGAGAAGACAAGCATTTTTCAAACTGCTGTCTTCACTTTAAAAGATTAGCTATAATCATATAATTAGGGTGCCTTGTTTGATGGAAGAATGAAAAGTCATATTTGATTAGAGCAAGAAATAATTAAAGAGGCCTTTTAGGAGCTGTGTTTCATAACTAGCTGGCCCCTTTGACTTGCCCCCTGAAGGCACATAGGAAATTGTGAATGTTTGCCAAAGGCGTTAGGGGTTGTATTTAGAATCACAGGGGATGGAAGACATCCCTGAGGATTGTGACGGGGTAAATGTTGAAACAACCCTATGCTAAGGTAACCCTCCAGGTACAAAACCAATGAATCTGTCTGCACCAGGCAAGATATAGATCAAATGTCCCAAAAATCCGTGTGCAACCACCTGGAAGATGACAAGAGGTGACAAGATCACTAACATATCCTGGAGGGTGAACAGAAACTGCGAGACAACATTCAACAACCTCCTGGTCCAAGAAGGCAGGAGGGAGATGACAGATAGCATGGATCTTAAATTACTTGATTCTTGTTCTTGGGCAAGTCACAGGTTGTATCACGTGTGTATACTAAAGAGAGCCACCTTTTATTGAGCATTCATGGCCACTGAACTAAACTCTGCATAAACTCTCTTACGAAGATAGTTCCAACTTAACAGGAGTGTTCCAACAACGTTGGGAGTGTATTTTGTTTTAGGAGAAGCCAACTGACATGCCAAGATCACCTAGCTATTAAGCAGCTAAGTTGGGCTTTCAACCTGGGGCAGGTTGGCTTAGAGGACACACTCATAATCCTTACGACTGCCTCCCTTCTTGGGGTTTCCAGGCAATCAACCTCCTGTTCTCTCCCAGCCATGCTCCAACACCTTCTTTGTGACCACTCCTGCCCACTGAAGCCCTCACTGCCAGTAAGCCCTCAGCTCCTACATACCTCATGGTCAAGGCACAATGATAGGCATAGAATAGATGCTCAATTAACACTTCCTAAACTAAATATCTGGGATCAACTTGAATTGGATTCTCCAACACGGAGGTGAGGAAGCTCAATCCCATGAGGTTGAACCAAAGCCATTGAGGAGCACAGAGGAATGCTGAGGTGGGACCCTTTCCCACATGGCTCTGAGGAACACTGAAATAGACCAGGCTTCTCTTAGGCCATCACTGGTCTCCTACCAGCATCAGAAGACTGATTCGTTAACTGTGTGACAATCCCCATCTGTCGCCACTATTGTGGCAACACAGTGTCAAAGCAAAAGGCCAAATAAGTGTGTTGGAGTTGGGAGAATGGTCATCCTGGCCCTCAGTGCTGTGGAGACAACCAAATCTCATGTGTCTTATGTTTTACCCCTTTTAACTCTTCTGTGATGTTGAGTAGGCATGCCCCATGCAGAAATATACTCTCTTGCTTTATTGTCCTAAGAATTGGGAGCTCATATCATAACCTAGGCATGCCCTCTAGCCATGAAAGTTTTTTTTTAAATGAAAAAGGAAGAATCCTGGAAAATTGTAAAACTTCATCCAGAGGCTTTATAATCTCAACACAGGCATATCAAACAGACTACACCTATACTAAAGCCATATTTTCACAGCCAGAAACATAGACACATGATTGGACAAAAGATTTTTAAACTATTTTCAAAATCAAGACACACCCTGGGGATGTCATATAGATGACACAATACTAGAATTTCATGGGTCCTACAGTGATTTATGGAAACATGTGATAGTATATTTGAAACTGGAACAGTACCCAAAAATCCAGCATGCCATCAAAACACAGACTATTCATGAAAGACATTTTGCCAAACCTTCTGGCAGGCCTGGAGTTAAAGCTCAAAATTTGTAACAATAGGTTTATGAAATATCTCCAATCCCAAGTCTGCTTATTGGGGCAATATTTTTGGACCTAAGTCCTTCAGGTTGTCCAAAAATTCAATGGCCTCCCATTCTGTGACGCTGATTTTTCTTTCTTGAAGCTAACCAGTGGACAATGAGGCAACGCCCAAGATCTCAGCACCAAGGACAGAGCTCAGTTAATCAGGAAGTGATGTGGTTTCTCAACTCTGCAGTCAATAAATTTTTGTTTTGTTTTTATTTTTGTTGTTTTGTTTTGTTTTGTTTTGTTTTGAGATGGAGTCTCGCTCTGTTGCCCAGGCTGGAGTGCAGGGGTGCAACCTCAGTTCACTGCAACCTCCGCCCCCAGGGTTCTCTTGCCTCAGCCTTCCAAGTAGCTGGGATTATAGGTGCCCACCACCATACCCAGCTATTTTTTTGTATTTTTAGTAGAGACAGGGTTTTGCCATGTTGGCCAGGCTGGTCTTGAACTCCTGACCTCAGTTTATCCACCCTCTTCGGCCTCTCAACGTGCCAGGATTACAGGCATGAGCCACCACGCCCAGCCATCAAGAAATTTTTCTAAGCCCAAAATGAAACTACAGAATATTAGTGCTGGGGACAAATGAATAGCTCAACATTTTCATTTTACAGATAAAGAATCTGGGTCCCAAAGAAATCAAATGGCCAACTTAACATCCCAGAGCCAGGACACTAGAACTCAGGCCTTCTATCTCCCAGCCCTGCACTCTTTCTCTGTACCATATCAAGACCTGGAATTCCATTGATATCATTCCCTTGTGTCTCTACATCAGGACACTAGAACTCAGGCCTTCTATCTCCCAGCCCTGCACTCTTTCTCTGTACCATATCAAGACCTGGAATTCCATTGATATCATTCCCTTGTGTCTCTACATAAAGCTTCCCAGAACCGTCAGGACTCAGTCAACATTAGTGCCAAGAGTGAACATATTTTGGAGGTGGGAGAGAAGCAGAAAATACAAAGGAAAAAAAATCATGGCTCCCCAATCAGGAAAGCTTTTCTTATTACATTCTGGGAGTGTGACCAGTTGGAAAGAGAGTACAGGTAATGAAGCACAAATAAGTGGATTTCTCCTGCCAAGATCACAGCTTGAGAGAATGGATGGCAGAAGGGAAGCCCAAACAAGCCAAACCCAGGATTGAGGAACAGGGTTGAAAGACCATTCCCCAACCCCAAATCTCAGCTAGCCAGCAGCATATGCTGAGACCCCAATGGGCATGCACAGCACCAGGCTCTTGATGCTAACGAAGCACAGGCATGGCACCTGCCCTGAGGATGTACTCAGGCCATTGGCTATTCCACAGTGAGAATGAATCTGTGGCTTTCCCATAAGGAGAATTCAGGGGCTGCATGAGTTTAGACAACTTACATAAACTCTCTAACCTGAGTGCCCATGGCTATAAGGTAAGAAGGTTGGAGTAGGTAGTCTTGAAAGACCCTTTCTGAAACAACATCCTAGGATTGTCTTTCTAAGTGAGATATAGAGGACTGGAAAGGTATCATTAGATAGTGTGTCTTTGAATCTGTGGGTAAAGCTTAATGCCTCCCCGCTCCATTTTTTTTTTCACTAACCAGGAGCAGTCACTCCCCTGAACTCATCCAAGACTTGCATATGCCTGGATAACAACATTAACCACAGAAATGCAAAGAAAAATGGATATTAATTCAGAGGCTACATGAGGCCAGCTGGCTGGACATCAGAAAGCAGCTTTTATTCTGATGAGCTCGTTGCCAGCAAGGTTTTAGCTCTCATTCTTGCAGACTAATAAACTCAAACTCTATCAGGATCCTGAATCAAATTTGATCAGATTCAGAAATACTGATGCACACTAACAAAGTTTCCATGAAGACCAATAAATAAGATCAGAATGTCAATTAAATCACAAAAAGAAATATAACTGTCAAATGGATTGGAAACTTATTTGAGATGATCACAATTTCTCAATGGGAGCCACATTATAGAAACATTAAAGAATTGACCAAGATGAGTTAATTAAAGTATTTGATTGCCTAATGGTATTGGGCTTTTCTAGCCTGCCGTGTGCATATTAGGGTCTACCCATCAGCAGACTGGCTCCTCTTAACATTCGTCAGATGAGTTCCACCTAGACAGAAGTGAGATAGGCTCAGCTGATTTTACCTGACTTTCTTCTGCTTCAGTTTCCAGCTAATTTCTCTTCTGACTGATACATATCTGTATATCTGTAAACCCTCCATTCATTTACCATTGAGTATTTTTGGTCTTGTTCACATTCTCTTCCTTTTACCTTTGTGTCTCTGCTCTGATCCATCACATATTGATCATGTAGCTTGACTATTACCTTCTTGCCAAGTTTGGGAATTAGAAGATGGATATTATATCAGTTAGATATATTGTAACATTACAGACCACCCCTAAACTCAGTGGTTAAAACCACAATCATTTATTTTTCATGCATCTGTAGGTCAACTGATGTTGGCCAGCTTTGCTTCCATATCTGAGGGTCTGCTGGGAGTCAGCTGACCTATGCTACAAGGGAGGTTGAGAAATATGGTCTTTCTTCTTGCAACTTTATGCCTAACCAAAAGTTATGGTGGTTTTTGCATTGTTTTGTCTTGTTAGATTTTTTTTTCCTCAGAAACAGGGCATTGCTGTCACCAAGGTTGGAGTGCAGCAGCTCAATCATAGCTCACTGGGTTCAAGCCTCCTGGGTAGCTGGAACTACAGGCACACACTGTTTTGCCCACATAACTTCTTTTGGATTTTTGTAGAGAAGGAATCTCATTTTGCTGCCCAGGCTGGTCTCGAACTCCTGGCTTCAAGCAATCCTCTTGCCTCAGCCTCCCAAAGTGCTGGGCTTATAGGCTCCAAAATTATGTTAATAACAAAGAAAGGAGAACCATTACTCAAGGACAACAAGTCACATATACTGTGAAGGGAATTTCAGTTTTGCCCTATAGCAAGCAGATGGCAAGTCACTGAAGAATTTTGAGGAGGGGAGTGACAGATCTGATTTGCATACCAAAATAACCCCATGGGCTGATGTGTGGAGAAAAGACTGAAATTGACTACTAAATCTCTGGTCTCAGAAAAGACCCTAAATTAACTGTCTTTCCTACAGGGCAGGATGACCTTCCATGCAGCCATCATTCTTCTCCCCTCTCCCCTCCCCCAGACTCCAGTTTGAGTTAGGAATTAGTGTCCTGGCCCTGTTCAGGTGGGGCACTGCCAGTGCCAGGTCACCTAACAAAGTAAAGAGACTGCCCCAAATGGATCTGGGTTCTTCTGCCCATTCAGAAAGACCTTGCAGGGCCCACCCAGGACAGGCAAACAGTTCTCATTTTGAACCAGGGTCTTCCAAGGGCCACCTTTGGCATAGAATATACTAGATCAAGCAGTTTGCTTTGTGGGTCAAGGGGTGGGCAGGTGGGTGTGGGTTTGGCATCACTTGCTCTCACAGAATGGGGAGTGGGGACTTGTCCAACCCCCAACCCAGCCAAGTCAGCCATATTTAAAATAAATGTTAAGAAATGCTTAGGGATCCAAGATGGCAGAATAGGAACAGCTCTGGAGTGCAGTTCCCAGTGAGAACAATGCAGAGGGTGAGTGAACACTGTATTTCCAAACGAGTTATTACTGCTCACAGACCAGGAGATTCCCAGGCTGAAAAGTGCCACGAGTTTCCAGCATGGCTGTTTCAGCCGGTGCAGCAGGTTTCTGTACGAAAACTCACACAAATCTGGGTGGCCGTTTCAACTGGTGCCTGTAATGCCTGGGATACAGAGCTGCCCATTCAACTGAAAAAAGGGGGGCTGAAACAGGGAACCAGGTTATCTGGCTTGGCAGGTACCACCCCCACAAAGACCAGCAATCTGAAATGCTCTGGATTGAGAGTTTCGCAGCAAGCACAGCTGGACCTGGGATGGTCCAGCTCTGTGGGGGGAAGAGCATCAACCATTACCGAGGCAGTCCGCCATTACCGAGGCAGTCTGCCATTACCCAGGCAGTCTGCATTACTGAGGCAGTCCGCCATTGCAGAGGCAGTCTGCCATTACTGAAGCAGTTCTAACTATACCTCTATAAACAAAACCACAAGGAAGTTCACACAGCAGCTGGATAGAGCCCATGGCAGCTCAGCAATGACTCTGCTAGCAGACTGTGACTAGGCTACCTCCTTCCTGGGCAGGGCAGCTCTGAGAAAAGACAGCAGAATGACAGGAACTTATAAATAAAGCCCCACCTTCCCAGGACAGAGCATCTGGGAAAAAAGGCAGTTATGAGTTCCACTGCAGCAGACTTAAACATACCTGCCCAGCAGCTCTGAACAAAACAACGGACCTCACCACTCAGCACTTGAGCTCCTATAAGGGATACATTGTCTCCTTAAGCAGCTCCCTGACTCCCTTATATCCAAAGAGTCACCTCATAAAGGAGAGCTCAGGCTGACATCTGGCAGGTATCCTTCTGGGACGAAGATAACAGAAGAAACTGGCAGCAATCCTTACTGTTCTGCAGCTGCCGCAGGTGATACCCAGGCAAGCAGGGTCTGGAGTGGACCACCAGCAGTCCAACAGCAGAGGGGCCTGACTGTTAGAAGGAAAACTAAAAAACAGAGAGAAATAACTTTTTCATCAACAAAAAGGATGTCCACTCAGAGACCCCACCGGAAAGTCACCAACTCCAAAGACCACAGGTAGATAAATCCACAAAGATGGGAAGAAACCAGCACAAAAAGTATGAAAACACCCAAAACCAGAATGCCTCTCCTCCTCCAAGGGATCACAACTCATCACCAGCAAAGGAACAAAGCTGGATGGAGAATGGGTCTGATGAATTGACAGAAACAGGCTTCAGAAAGTGGGTAATAAACTTCTCTAAGCTAAAAGAACATGTTCTAACCCAATGCAAACAAATTAAGAACCTTGAAAAAAGATTTAACAAAATACTAACGAGAATATACAGCTTAGAGAAGAATATAAATTACTTAATGGACCTGAAAAACACAATACAAGAACTTCACAAATCATACACAAGTTTCAATAGTGGAATCGACCGCTATTGAAAGCAGAAGAAAGGATATCAGAGATTGAAGATCAACTCAATGAAATAAAACAAGAAGACAAGATTAGAGAGAAAAGAGTGAAAAGAAATGAGCAAAGCCTCCAAGAAATACAGGATTATGTGAAAAGACCTAATCTACATTTGATCTGTATACCTGAATGTGACAGAGAGAATGAATCCAATTTGGAAAACACTCTTCAGGATATTATCCAGGAGAACTTCCCCAACCTAGCAAGTCAGGCTAATATTCAAGTCCAGGAAATACAAAGAACACCACAAAGATATTACTCAAGAAGAGCAACTCCAACGCACATAATTGTCAGATTCACCAGGGTTGAAATGAAGGGGAAAATGCTAAGGGCAGCCAGAGAGAAAGGTCGGGTTACCCACAAAGGTAAGCCCATCAGATTCACAGCAGATCTGTCTGCAGAAATCCTACAAGCCAGAAGAGAGTGGGGGCCAATATTCAACATCCTTAAAGAAAAGAACTTTCAACCTAGAATTTCATATCCAGCCAAACTAAGCTTCATAAGCAAAGGAGAAATAAATCCTTTACAAACAAGCAATTGCTGAGAGATTTCGTCACCACCAGGCCTGCTTTACAAGAGATCCTGAAAGAAGCATTAAACATAGAAAGGAACAACCAGTAACAGCCACTCCAAAAACATACCAAATGGTAAAAAGGCATTGACACAATGAAGAAACTGCATCAACCAATGGGCAAAACAACCAGCTAGTATCAAAATGGCAGGATCAAACTAACACACAACAATATTAACCTTAAGTGTAAATGGGCTAAATGCCCCAATCAAAAGACAAAAACTGACAAATTGGATAAAAAGTCAAAACCCATCGGTGTACTGTATCCAGGAAACCCATCTCACATGCAACGACACACATAGGCTTAAATTAAAGGGATGGAGGAAGATTTACCAAACAAATTGAGAGCAAAAAAAAAAGCAGGAGTTGCACTCCAAGTCTCTGATAAAATAGACTGTAAACCAACAAAGATCAAAAGAGACAAAGAAGGGCATTACATAATGGTAAAAGGATCAATGCAACAAGAAGAGCTAACTATCCTAAATATAAACACACCCAATACAGGAGCACACAGATATATAAAGCAAGTTCTTAATGACCTACAAAGAGACTTAGACTTCCACACAATAATAGTGGGAGACTTTGACACTCCACTGTTAATATTAGACAGATCAACGAGACAGAAAATTAACAAGGATATCCAGGACTTGAACTCAGATCTGGACCAAGCAAACCTAATAGACATTTACAGAACTCTCCACCCCAAATCCACAGAATATACATTCTTCTCAGCACCACATCACACCTACTCTAAAACTGACCACATAATTGGAAGTAAATCACTCCCCAGCAAGTGCAAAAGAACGGAAATCATAACAAACAGTCTCTCAGACCTCAAATTAGAATTCAGGATTAAGAAATTAACACAGAACCGAACAACTTCATGGAAACTGAACAATTGGCTCTTGAATGTTGACTGGACAAATAATGAAATGAAGGCAGAAATAAAAATGTTCTTTGAAACCAACCAGAACAAAGACACAACGTACCAGAATCTCTGGGACATATTTAAAGCAGTGTCTAGAGGAAAATTTATAGCAATAAATGCCCACCTGAAAAGCAAGGAAAGATCTAAAATTGACACCCTATCATCAAAATTGAAAGAGCTACAGGAGGAAGATAAAAGAACCTCAAAAGCTAGCAGAAGACAAGAAATAACTAAGATCAGAGCAGAACTGAAGGAGATAGAAACACAAAAAAAAACCTTGAAAAAATTAATAAATCCAGGAACTGGTTTTTTTAAAAGATCAACAAAATAGACAGACCACTAGCCAGAATAATAAGAAAAGAGAGAAGAATCAAATAGATGCAATAAAAAACAGTAAAAGGGCTATCACCCCCGATTCCACAGAAATACAAACTACCATCAGAGAGTACTACAAACGACTCTATGCACACAAATCTGTAAACCTGGAAGAAATGGGCAAATTCCTGGACACTTGCACCCTCTCAAGCCTAAACCAGGAAGAAGTCAAAACCCTGAATAGACCAAAAAGAAGGGCTGAAGTTGAGGCAGCAATTAATAGCCTACCAACCAAAAAAAAGCCCAGGTCCAGATGGGTTCACTGCCGAATTCTACCAGACATACAAAGAGGAGTTGGTACCACTCCTTCTGAAACTATTCCAAACAATCCAAAAGGAGGGAATCCTTCCCAAATCATTTTATGAGACCAGCATCATCCTGATACCAAAACCTGGCAGAGACTCAACAAGAAAAGAAAACTTCAGGCCAATATCCATGATGAACATAGATGCAAAAGTCTTCAGCAACATACTGACAGACCAATTGCAACAGCACATCAAAAAGCTTATCCATCACCATCAAGTAGGTTTCATCTTGGGGATGCAAGGCTGGTTCAACATACGCAAGTCTATAAACATAATCCACCACATAAACAGAACCAAAGACAAAAACTATATGATTATCTTAATAGATGCAGAGAAGGCCTTCGACACAATTCAACAGCCCTTTATGCTAAAAACTCTCAATAAACTAGGTATCGACGGAACATATCTCAAAATAATAAAAGCTATTTATGACAAACCCATAGGCAATATCATACTGAATGGGCAAAAACTGGAAGCATTCCCTTTGAAATCTGGCACTAGACAAGGATGCCCTCTCTCACCACTCCTATTCAATATAGTATTGGACGTTCTAGCCAGAGCAGTCAGGCAAGAAAAAGAAATAAAGGGCATTCAGTTAGGAAAAGAAGAAGTCAAATTGTCTCTATTTGCAGATGACATGATTGTATATTTAGAAGACCATCATTTCAGCCCAAAATCTCCTGAAGCTGATAAGCAACTTCAGCAAAGTCTCAGGATACAAAGTCAATGTGCAGAAATCACGAGCATTCCTATACACCAACAACAGACTTAAAGAGAGCCAAATCAAGAATGAACTGCCATTCACGATTCCTACAAAGAGAATAAAATACCTAGGATTACAACTAACAAAGGATGTAAAGGACCTCTTCAAGGAGAACCACAAACCACTGCTCAAGGAAATAAGAGAGGACACAAATAGATGGAAAAACATTCCATGCTCATGATTAGGAAGAATCAATATTGTGAAAATGGCCATACTGCCCAGAGTAATTTATAGATTCAATGCTATCCCCATCAAGCTACCTATGACCCTCTTCACAGAATTGGGAAAAACCACCTTAAACTTCATATGGAACCAAAAGAGAGCCCACATAGCCAAGATAATTCTAAGCAAAAAGAACAAAGCTGGAGGCATCACGCTACCTGACTTCAAACTATACTGCAAGGCTACAGTAATCAAAACAGCATGGTACTTGTACCAAAATGGAGATACAGACCAGTGGAACAGAACAGAAGCCTAGGAGGCAACGCCATACATCTACAACCATCAGATCTTTGACATACCTGACAAAAACAAGCAATGGGGAAAGGACTCCATGTTTAATAAATGGTATTGGGAAAACTGGCTAGCCATGTGCAGAAAGTAGAAACTAGACCCTTTCTGACACCTTACACTAAAATTAACTCCAGATGGATAAAGACTTAAACATAAGACCTAACGCCATAAAAACTCTAGAACAAAACATAGGCAAAGCCATTCAGGACATAGGAATAGGCAAGGACTTCATGACTAAAACACCAAAAGCATTGGCAACAAAAGCCAAAATAGACAAATGGGATCTAATTAAACTCCAGAGCTTCTGTACAGCAAAAGAAACTATCATTAGAGTGAACTGGCAACCAACAGAATGGGAAAAAATTTTTGCAATCTACCCATCTGACAAAGGGCTAATATCCAGAATCTACAAAGAACTAAAACAGATTTACAAGAAAAAAACCAAACAAGCCCATTCAAAAGTGGGTGAAGGATATGAACAGACACTTTTCAAAAGAAGACATTTATGAGGCCAACAAACATATGAAAAAATGCTCATCATCACTGGTCATTAGAGAAATGCAAATCAAAACTACATTGAGATACCATCTCATGCCAGTTAGAATGGTGGTCATTAAAAAATCTGGAGACAACAGATGCTGGAGAGGATGTGGAGAAATAGGAACACTTTTAAACTATTGGTGTGAGTGTAAATTAGTTCAACCATTGTGGAAGACAGTGTGGCGATTCCTCAAGGACCTAGAAATAGAAATCCCATTTGACCCAGCAATCCCATTACTGGGTATATACCCAAAGGATTATAAATCATTCTACTATAAGGACACATGCACACGAATGTTCATTGCAGCACTATTTACAATAGCAAAGACCTGGAACCAACCCAAATGCCCATCAATGATAGACTGGACAGGGAAAATGTGGCACATGCATGCCACGGAATACTATGTGTCACATATACACCATGGAATACTATGCAGCCATAAAAATCAATGAGTTTGTGTCCTTTGTAGGGACATGGATGAATCTGGAAACCATCATTCTCAGCAAACTGACACAAGAACAGAAAAACAAACACCGCATGTTCTCACTCATAAGTGAGTGTTGAACAATGAGAACACATAGACACAGGGAGGGGAGCATCACACACTGAGGTCTGTTGGCGGGGAATAGGGTAGGGAGGTTGGGGAGGGATAACTGGGGAAGAAATGCCAGATACAGGTGATGGGGGGAAGGAGGCAGCAAACCACATTTCCATGTATGCAACAATCCTGCATGTTTTGCACATGTACCCCAGAGCCTAAAGTCCAATAAAATTATACATATTATTTTTTAAATGTTAAGAAATGACTCAACTTGTTGAGAACAATGTGTTTTTTTAATACTCTTCTATTTTTTATAATTTTTATATTGTGACTGTGTATTTGTTTTTAGACAGCAGGAAAATAAAAAACAAAAGACCCAAAACGTTGGCCTAATGCAGCTCTAATGATGGAAAGGTGGACCCCTGGCCAGAGAGGAGGATTACCAAAGCTCATCAACCAACCACTGCAGGGAGTTTCCAGATTTAGAGGACAAGGCCCACTCCCCCTAGTAAACCTCTCCAGCAAGAGCTGACAGTCCTCGCCATTGGCCTGTGGATATTCCCTTTCTCCTATTGCTTTCTCCTATTGGTCAGCCTGGGTCCCCGACCCACCCCGCACTCCAAAATTCTGTTAATTTCATCCAACATTGTTCAGGTGGCTCCTGTGCACCAGGAACTGAGGATACAAAGATGACTAAGCCTTGGCCAGCAGCCTGGAGGAGCTCACAGGGAGAGACCTATTAGGACTGGCCTGCTCTGGCAGTAGGAATCTGGCTGTGGCTGAATGTTCACACTCTTTTGGCAGATGGAGATGGAGGGGTCTGGGCCAGAAGGGAACGCCTGCAGCGACAGAGCTGAGAAGGGAGCTCAGATTTTATGTCACCACCCCCACCTCCTGGGAAAAGCCAAACTACAGAAACAGAGTCCTGGCCCTGCCCTGAGGACAGAAACCCAAAATGTGCCTGTACCTAAAGCACCCTCCCCTTACCACTCTAGGACTCAGGGGAGGGAGGGAGGGAGGGAGGAAGGGGGCCACCTCCAACCTTGCCCACTGTTCCGTTGTTAGAAGAGGGATCGGCAAATGTTGGGGGCAAGCGTTTGCCCTGCAAGACTGCTGGACTGTGTGGGCATTTTCCATTAGTAGGCTCCTTCAGGATGCTGATGAGAATGCGCTCCCATAATCACACCCTTCCCCATCTTCCAGCTTCCTTGGGGAGGGGTCTCCCCCTCCCCATATTGTCACTCTTGACAGGTTGCCATGTGGTCAGTGGGTTTCTTTGTGAGGGTCAGAGAGGGAGGTCTGGGCCTGTTGAGAGAACTGAGCTCCCATCTGCCTTCATCAGACTGGAAACTGAGCCATTCAAAACCTGATCCAACGTGTTTTTTTCCAACCCAGTTTGATTAGTCAGTATTACCTGAAACCCAAGACCAATGTATGTCGACAGCAACTCGCAGGGTGCCCTCTCGGCCAGGACAACTATTCCTCCCTGCAGCCCTCTGGAACCAAACTCAACAGGCAGGAGGCGCCATTACCACGGGGCCAGGAGCCGGGCCCTCGCTGAGTGAGACTGAAACGCCACTCTGGAAAGTCTCAGGGCATCAATATTTCATGCTGCTGGAGCTGTCTTTGTTTTTATGCAAATTGCTCAGGCTGCCAGATGGGCAAAGGCTGGCGGTGTCATCCATCACCAGGCTGTTCCCTCGTCAGCAACCTCGCCGGCTGCCAGGGCCCTGCAGGCTGGCCTCAGCTGTGGCCCGTCCTCTCAGTCGGTCTGCACAGCCGGACACAGCCCCGTCCTGAACACTGTGGGAGACACAGGGGAAGCCAGAGACCAGGTCCCTTGCTCCAGGGGACTCACAGATGGACGGCTCATAATGAGATAGGAGGCAGCTCGTCACTTCAGTGTGAAGCTGCATATCTTTTATTTTAACCCACAAAGCACCTGTGTAGAGGACATAGTAGGTATGAGCCCCAGTTTACAGATGGAAGATCAAGGCTCAGAGAGGCTAAAATAATTACCCGAGCTTACCCAGCAAGTTGAGTAGTATAGCTAGTCCGGGATGCCCTCCAGTACTCCAGGATCTCACCTCTCACCTAATTCTGCTGTGAACCATGATCTCTGCCCCATAGGGCCTTGCTGGACTGAATGAGTCAATCTGAGACAGGGGCTGGGTCCAGGAGGCCCTCCCACTTCCATCTCAGCCTGCCTGTGGTCTGCATGGTTCCCAGGATCTGTAGCTCCCTCTCCCCACAGCTGGACTTCCTGACCCTTGCAACACCTCAGCCAGGCCACAACTAACCATTCCCTGGTTCCCAGGGCCAGATGCTCACCTGGGAACCCAGCCAGTGGCTGGATCCTCCTGCAGGAGGCTTAGGGCTCTGCTTTGCTCTTGCCAGTGATTGCCGCTCAGGATCTAGTATGAGAGATACCCCAGTGTTGATGCCTGGTGGTTCCATTATGCCAGGATTCCATGGGGTCTCTGGGCTCTGCCCTGTAGGAATACCTCGCTACCTATGCCCAGACCCCAGCATTGCCTTCTTAGCTGAAGCTGCACACCTTTCAGGTTCCTCAGTGCGATATCCTTCCTAAAGCTACCGCCATCCTATCTTAACCCCATCACTAGGTTTGGTCCCACCAGCCTGCTCCAGTCTACCCCTTCTGCCCTAGCCTCCCTGACCATATAGGGACAAGACCTCAGTCACAGCACTCAGTTCAGGCTGGTGCATCCCATACCATACCTCCAGAATTCCAGGTTAGTAATGATGATAGGAGTGACACACAGTGAAGGACTCTCCAAGGACAAAGCCCTACATCCCAGGGGTAGAGCCTGCAGGGATCGGCCAATTCCCCTATGCTGTCGCTAGGCTGGAACCAGCTAAGCCAAAGGCTGCTGTAGAACAGCCCTGTCAAGGGAAATCGGAAGACCTGCCAGTAACTCACTCAGGTGCCCGTGGGCAAGTCACAGTCCTCTGCACCTGTACAAGTCGGGAGTAGGATCAACAGCTTCTGAGGCCCTCCTAAGATGCTGCATCCATGGGCCAGTGGTCACCATTCCTAACTGCTCTCTTCCCCTTTTCACCTCTCCCCTAGGACATAGTGAGAGGGGAAGGATGCCATAAATGACTGAAGTCAAGGTTGTAATGGTCCAGCAGCCTTTGCACAAGGCTGAAATGGTGCACAGAGGCTGGCCCATCACCGGGAAGCTCTGCTGCAGAGGGACTTCCACACTGAGAGGGGACTGGAGCCGACTACTCCTGACACCCCATTTTCCAGAAGTCCACATCTCGGGTTCGGTTCTTCATAAAGGAGACAGGAGCAAAATGCCGTGGGCCATGTCCTGTGACTGCACGGATTCATTTCACTCTTGTATCGCAAGAGTCTAGCAAAGTAGACAGCAAACTCCCCTTTCAAGTTGAGGAATTGAGACTCAGAAAGGTTAAGAAATGCACCAGGGCCACACCACTAGAATCTGAACCTTGGTCTGTCTGAGTCTAAAGCAACTCTTCATTATACACTGCTTTGTCGAAGTGATACTGATGTCATCTAGGCCAGAGCCTTCAAGCTTGGAGTTTACCAGAGAAACCTGGCTGACACTCACATCCCTGCCTTCTTTTGCACGTGCCTGGAAGGCTCTTCTCCATATCCTCCTTCCACTTTACAAACAAAGCTCTTCTCTGCTTTGGGAGATCCCATTTATTCTATATGACTCAGCTCCAGCTGCTCCCGAGAGATAAAATCTTCCCCTCTTCCCTTTGCTTAGCCCCATCCTCCACCCTAATTGAAGTGCTCCCTCCTCTGTGGTCCCATAGCAAATATTTCTGTTAGTTTCCTGTTTATTTCACAGCCCTGTTTATTGAAAGCCTGCCAGGCAGCAGGCTTAGAGCTAGGTGAATATACATGCAATATTCATCCAGTCCTCTCGGTGTTCTGTGAGATGGCTCTTGATCTTTCCATCTTACAGCCCTGGGTCTATGTGTCGTTTTGCTTTTGGCTCCTCTCTCCCAACTACATCTCTGTCTTCAACACTGAGCACAGTGCTGGAGCATACATTAGGTGCTTAGCAATCACTTGCTTGTATAAAGAGAAACTGCTTGCACCACTAAGGTCCTCGGGTGCCAGGAGACAATGTGGAGCAGGTCCACACTAGCCTGGGGCAATGGAAATGAATATGTGACCCTGCGAATTCAGGCCCGATGGCAGTTTGTTCCCTGACCTTGCAGAAAACAGCTTCTTGTTCACCTGCCCTTTGACTCGCTCTCCCCCTGCCTTTGAGTGGTGTTTCTATCTTTCTCTTCCAAGTCTAGTTCTGGCATATGCTGTTGGGGTGATTGAAGCATCCCTGAGGTGTACACAGCCCCGCTCATCCTTTTGCCCTAGAAACTGGAGGACAGGAGCTTGGGTCAGAAGGGCAAGCCTAGACCGAAGCCCGAGAGGCCCCAGGATCTGATAGGGGAGTTCGTTTTTCATGGCTTAGTATCCAATTGGTCAGATAGAGGCCCTGGGCCCTTGGCCCTGCTCCAGAGCTGGTGTTGGTAAAAGACCCAAAGGTCAGAGGAGAGAGCAAGGAGATCAGTTTCTCCGACAGGGACCAGATTGGGCTGCGGCCCTTGGCCTGCACGCTGAAGAGAAGAGGGCCAGAGGATATATCCAGGTGGGGTCAGAGCTACCGGACCTCTACTGGGCAGCATTGGAAACAGTAACAATGACAGCCACTGGGTACCAGACAATGTTCTGGGGAGCTGGGGAGGTCAAAGAAAGAAGGAATGAAGTGGCCTAGCAGGCAGGGTTGAGGGCCCCACCCCACCCCTGATTCAAGCAGAGCAGCTTCTCTTTTGTCGGATTTATTTCAGACTTTCATGCAAAATTTCCTTTGAATAAAGGATAATAATGATGATGGTGATGATGATGATGATGAGAACTCGCCCTGCTTTGGACTGTAAGTGCCCTGGATCTTGAACCTCAGCTCTTTCTTCCTCCTTGGTCACCCAGACTCAGGCTTAGCCATGTGAGGAAGCTAGCAAAGCAGGCACCCGAGTCAGTGAACAGACCACCCTGTCAATCTTCAGCCCATCGTGGCTTGTGTAGGTGCTACCTAACCTGGAGGCCTCTCTTGCTGAGCACCTCACACTCCAGTCATTAGAGAATTGCTCCTCTGACCTTCATGCCATTGCACTCAAAGATCCTCCTCTTTTAAGCCTGGAACCTTGACTTTGGGAAAAAAAGATCCTCCTCTCCTTGAATGCCTTTATCACCTGCACCCATTTTCTTAGCCTGGCGTACTTTTCCTACAGCTCAAATGCCACATCCTGGGGGAGCTCTCACTGACCCTCAGGCAGGGTTAGCCCCCCACTCACTATACTCACTGCTTCCCTGCACATGGTACACACCTTTAACACATTTTAGATTCACATTTTGGCGCTGCCATCTCAGGAGCTCCCTGACCTTGAGCAAACCAACCTCCCTGGTGACTCAGTTTCCCCATCTGTAAAATTGAGATCATCATAATACCCACTCTTATTGTTGGGGCGATTAAATGAGGTCATATAGGCAAAGCACTAGGCCTTGCACATTTTACACGCTCAAAAAATGTTGGCTGCTATGAATATTGTCATTCAGTCAATTTTGGTAATCAGTTTTAGGCTCTGTTCCCCGCACCTTTTCCCTATCATGACTTTTGCACACGCAGCTCAAATGTATTTGCATTTTCTTCTCAGTCAAGTCTTCTGAGAAGAATGGCATGTTCCTGTGGCAATAAAAGCAGAGAAGAGAAGCAACATCAGGAAGAGAAAAGAAACAAGAAAAGTGGGGGTTTTTCTAGCCATAGAAAGCCTTCTTCTCAGCTAGCCTTATGGCACCGTGTTATTCAGCTGTGATCCCCATCAGCGTCTGCCGTCTTTGGTCAGGGGGCACAGACCTCTCCAAGAGCACCTTGGCCATCTTCCTGCACATAGCAGGATGCGGTTAGCTCCCTCTTCCCTCCGTGTCAGGAGCTTGTCTGCATTTGCCATAGCACGCATCTCCTCATGGTGAGTGTGCCATTCATTGCCTTTTTGTCGGGCTGCCCTCTGCACCACAGGCATCTCAAAGGCATCTGTGTTTGTTCCCCCTATAACCCAAGCACCCAGCACAGTTTCTTTGCCCAAAAACTGGTTGTTGATTAATTGGAAATTTAACCAATTAAATAAGTCACTGGAGGTGCTGAGAAACCCATGGGTCCCTACACCTCATTCCTCTTGGATTCAGGTCTCTGGAAGCTACTTCTCAGAGCCTCCAAGATAAGAGCAGCTGAGCCTCAGCCAGGTCGAGCCCAGCTACCCGGATGAAAAGGAGATTCCCCCGAGTACCCCAGGTGAGCCACTCCTGTGCCAGGTCTCAGAGCTGGGAGAAGAGAAGTTACCCAGGCATCAAATGGAATGATGTGCAAAGTCTGGCAGGAGCCTGGGTTCCAGTGGTGAGGAGTGTTTGCTCTGTGTTTGTTCACAGCCGGAACTGACCCTACAGGACCCACCGGTGGCAGCTCAGCTCTCCTGGCATCTGGAGCCAGGTGTGAGCCAGGTGTTCACGTCTCTCCCAGGCCCAAACAAACCCCTTAGTTTACAGGAAGCTGGACAAGGCCTTTTATCCGGCCACAGCTATGCCCCAGGATGGCAGTCTGGAGGCCAAAGCTGATGACTCCCTGATAAGCCTTGATAGTTACCTTGTAAAGGACCATATACCACTGACTCAAAGGAAAAAAAAATTTAGCCATGGTTATTTACAAAGCACCCCCACCAATTTGTTTGTTTCTAGGGTACCTGAGCATGTCCACCTGTTTTCTCCTCAACAAAACACTTCCCAAGAACCCAAGAGCATCCTGGAGAGATTCTGGAAGACTGGGCCAATCTGAGATTCTTTGCAGATGCTGGACATTTACCTTTATCAAACTGGTAGGAGTCATTCCACTCCTACGTATGTGCTCAAAGGAAATGACAGCATAAGCCCACACAACAACTAAGGC
Source organism: Saimiri boliviensis (assembly GCF_048565385.1). Classification (NCBI taxonomy): domain Eukaryota; kingdom Metazoa; phylum Chordata; class Mammalia; order Primates; family Cebidae; genus Saimiri; species Saimiri boliviensis. The sequence goes on from NC_133459.1 coordinate 101,081,155, forward strand.
ATGAATGTTCAGGGCAGCTTTACTGGTAACAGCCGAAAACTGGAACCAACCCAAATGTCCATCAGCAAAGGAAAGGATAAACAACTTACGTTATATCGATCCCGTGGAATACTACACAACACTAAAAAGGAATGAACTATTGATACATGCAACAACATCAATGAATCATAAAATGTTTCTTCTGAGTGAAAGACACTAGACAAAAAAAGAAAACATGCTGTATGATTCCACTTACATAAAATCCGAGAAAATTTTAGCCAATCAGCTGAGCCTCGGCCAGGTCGAGCCCAGCTACCCAGATGAAAAGGAGATCCCCCGAGCACCCCAGGTGAGCCACTCCTGTGCCAGGTCTCAGAGCTGGGAGAAGGGAAGGTACCCAGGCATCAAATGGAATGATGTGCAAAGTCTGGCAGGAGCCTGGGTTCGAGTGGTGAGGAGCGTTTGCTCGAACCCAGGCAAAAGAAAGCAGATCTGGAGTAAACTGGGGATTAGAATGAGGAAGAGACAGACATTATAAAGGGATTTGAGAAAGCATTGCAGGGTGGCAGGGACGTCCACTGTCTTAATTGCTGTGATAGCTTCATGGGTATATACTGATGTCAAAACGTATTGAATTGTACACTTTTAATATGCACAGTTTATTGTATGTCAGTTATATCTAAGTAAAGCTATTCCTCAGTCAGGTAGGAGTACCAATTGCAAAGTTAGGTCCAAGGCACAGCCTCAGTTATGCCAATGGTTCTATGCTGTATCCCAGCACCCAGCACAGTGCCAGGCGCACAGGGGCACAACAAATGTTGCTGAACCTAATAAATAAATGGATGTTGTCCTATGTGACTCATTTGGCCCAAGAGAAACCTTTCCTCCTGGCTTGGTCACATCCCCTGAGATGTTTGAAGAGCACCCGAAGCTTTAGGATGACTAATCGGATCCATGTTAACTACCTAAGCAGAACTGTGAGCAGAGTGCACCTCGATCCACTGCCTCTTCCTCCCTCCTTCTCCTGCTGGCAGCCCCTTCAGATGCTCACTCCTCAGAGAACCCCAATATTGGTCCCGAGAGAAAAGGTAACCTAAAGCAGTGCCAGAACTCTCTCTCCCGGCACATACAGATCCCTGCTGGGAGGGACCTCCCTGGAGCAGGGAAGACAGGCACAGTCCCTGGGCACAGCCTCCTGCCTCTGGGCAGTGGGCAGTGTGCCGGGCATTCTGGCTCCCTTACCCACTTGGATCTAGTCTCTTGTCCACCCTTTACAGGACATGGCCAACCAGATAACCCTGAGCAGGAAGCAACAGCAAACAGGAGTCATGGGAGGGAAAAAAGAGAGAGAGAGAGAGAGAGAGAGAGAAAGGCCGAGGGAGCAGGGAGGGCATTGCTCATGGGAAGACAGTGCACCATTTACTGATGGACTCATTAGCTATTGATAGGAAAAGCCTTTGTGCTGCCCTGTCACCTGGGCTGGAGAGCTGCGCTGTGACAGGATCTGAACAATCGTGATGGACCACAACATTTCCTGAGCCAGAACTCAGACCTCAACGCACGGAATTGGTGGGGTGGTCACCAGGTTTTCTGAGGTACCACCCCTTCTCTAAGACAGAGGCCCACAGCAAAAGGAATAAAGCAGCAGGCTGCCCTGTACATAGGAAAATGAACTGGGAACAGCAAAAGCTTCCTCCATGAGGAACAACAAAAGGTTTCTCATCCCAACATGGCCTAAAACACCTGCCATTAGAGCCTCTTCTGCAGCAGAGACATTGTGCATCTACAGGTTCCTGAGAACAAACCCACAATTTCCATGGGATCAGCTGATTGTCACCCAGCAGCTGCAGGGTCCTGGGATGCTGGACTGAATCATTTTACAAAGAAAATAATGGGCCAGGCGTGGTGGCTCACACCTGTAATCCCAGCACATTGGGAGGTCAAGATTAATGAATCATAAAATATTTTTTCTGAGTGAAAGATACTAGACAAGAAAAGAATACATGCTGTATGATTTCACTTTTACAAAATCCTAGAAAATTTTAGCAGATGGATCACCCAAGGTCAGGAGTTTGAGACCAGCCTGGCCAACATGGTGAAACCCCATCTCTACTAAAACTACAAAAATTAGCCAGGTATGGTGGCATGAGCCTGCAATCCCAGCTATTGAGGAGGCTGAGGCAGAAGAATCACTTGAACCTGGGAGGCAGAGGTGGCAGTGAGCCATGATCATGCCATTGCACTCCAGCCTGGGTGACAGAGCAAGACTCTGTCTCAAAAAAACAAAAAATAAAATAAAATTAAAAAAGGAAATAAGGGGATGGGATGGGACCTGGTAATAGAGCAATGCTGGAGGAAGAGCCCAGAGATACCCACTGAGGCACAGGGAGCTCTTAACACATGGGGAGTCCCTGAAGGTGCAGCCTGTGCTCCCCAAAGATAATTTTGCCTATTTTTAATAGCAACATTTATTCCTAAATCTCCTCAGCACTTCATAGTTTACAAAGTACTTTAAGTCCATTATCTAATAATGGTCCCTTGACTGAGAAAGTAGACAGAGAACATATAGAGGTCATTGACTCAAACATATGACAGCTATGTTTACCGAGTGATTTCACCAGGCCAGGCATTGTTCTAAGTGTTTTGTGTGTATTAATTCAGTTAAACCTCACAACAACACTGTGAAGGGTGTACTATGATTCTCATTCTCATTTTATAGATAAGAAGATGAAGGTTCAGAGAAGTTAGGTAATTTGTCCAAGGTCACACAGCTAGTAGCTGAGTCTGCATTTGGACCCAGACAATCACCTCCAGAGCCTATGTGCTGAACCACTGTGCTGTATTGCCACAAAGAGATTAAGGAATGTGCTCAAGGTCACCAGCAATTAAATGCTATAAACTCAATGCCAGGTCTTTCACTCTCATACAATCTTATCCCACCTCTCTGCCTCTCTTTCATACTATTACCCAAATATATCCCCTCAGGATGGTAAAGTCAGACAGCCGGGGCAGTGCTGTTCCTCTCCACCCCCATGGACCTGGGACACAGGACTAGACAGATTTATGAAGGAAGCAAGGCAGGGTGTGGGGTCCTCTCCCTGAGGAGGGGGCCCTTCCCAACATTGTCTCTGCTTCAGGCTACAGCCCTCCCAGGGAACTGGAAGGGTCTGGCTAGAGTTGGAGAAAGCTCTGTAAATCATCTCAGTCCGACCAAGGTTCCAGCCCTCGGGTCCCACGGGACTGAACCAAGCCTCCTTTTTCATCCCCTACCCTGACCCTGCGAGGCCCATCATTAGCTCTTCAGTGCCAGGCAGGGGCCAGTCACTGAGGAGACCAGGAAAGCAATGCCCGACTTGATCAGCCCGTCACAGCAAGGTTTTCTATGAGCTGGGGGTAATGATAGGGAGGCACGAGCCCCCCGCCACCACCCTCTGTTTCCTGCATGTTATCCCTGGCTTTAGGAAACACCCTGAGTCAGTAGCAAAATCAAACTCTGAGTGCATCAGTATCAATCTGTGCACCTTAAGCCCTGATGTGGGAGGGTGTACTTTCCTGAGTTCACTTTGCCCAGTTTGGCCCTGGAGCCCTGCCACCTGCACCCTGCCCACTGACTGGATCTTCTCTCCAGCTTCCTCCGGAGACAGAGACAGCCAGGGAGATCCTGTTTCACGGGAGGATAGGATTTCTGAATCCCAGGCACCAGCTAGGCAGGCTCCTTCTTGCCAATCCTCCTTTTCACCTCGACAACAGCAGATCCCCCACGGAGAGCTGACCTAGCCAGAGCACCCAAGCCTCACTCAGACCGAAGAAGACACACCTTCTCTTCCATTGCTCCGACTGGTGAGTTCTTGGCCACCTTTTTTTTCCTTTGCCCTACACTTCTGTCTCTGCACCTGGATCTTACCACCATATCTAATGGCTCCAAAATGTCTTTCTCCTGGAGTTCCTGAAGCAGTCTGGGGAATATAATTGCATGTTTGGCAACAAGCACAAGCTGGCCAGATCGGCTCATCTCCCAGCATGCTCTCAGGGAGACACATTATTCTTACGATCTACGTTCTCAGCTCATTTTGCTCTGAGCCTTCTAAGAATGCCAATTTCAGTTCCCCACCAAGTCTGGATCTTGTCTTTCCACAAGAAGAAAGCAGAGCTGCCCCACACCCCCATGCACCATGCCCATTTCTGCTCCAGAAATGCTGGAGTCTTCTTGGGGTTTAAGGAGACCCCAGAGCCCCACTACCAGTCCTCTGCTCAAAGTCCCATATAAGAACCAATAGAAGAACAGGCCTAGAAGCCACAGCAGGAGAACTTTAGCCAGGAGAATAGATAATGGCCTCCGTGGTATTGTGTCAGGCACACAGGCAGCCTCACTGCCCACCCCGCCCACCACAGGCAGATGCCTGCAATTCCACCACGGGTGCTTTGTTCTGTAGCTCATACCTTTGTGCACCAATCAATGAATCATTCAACAAATATTTTCAGAGATTCTTCTATGTGCAAGGCAACATATTAGGCACTGGAGTGATAAGGGATGTGAATCCTCCCCCCAAATCTCTCTGTACATACTATTATTTCCCTTACTTTATGGATGAGGAATTGAGACACAAAGAGGTTGAGTAGCATGCCCAAGGTCATACCACTTAATCCTGGAATGTAGCTCTAGTGTAGTTCTTAAGAGAGGTAACCCCAAGAAAATAACTCAGGATTGGGGTGCTCGCAAAAGGGAGAGGCTGGCATTTGGCATTTTGATATTCAGTGTCAACACTTAGCCAGGGTTCTTGCTTGCCTGGCCCTGGGCTGCCTGTTCAGGGATAGAAAGGCAAGGAAGAAGGTATGGTGGGTGATTGCCAGGTGGAGCAGGAGCCAAGTGCACTCCCCCCTCCAGCTCCCTGGTAGATGCTACATGTGTCCATAGACGCTAGAGTTGGCTGCAGAGAGTAGCTGAAGCCAGGGTCCCACCACATCATGGGAGACAGAGGCACACACAGGATGTGTACCAGCCTGGGTGTGGGGATTTACCGGAGGGCTTGTGCAGGGGTGACTGGGTCCACTCTGGCTGTTCGGTGGAGCACCCTAGTAGCCACATCGAGAGGACAAAAAGAACTGAGGAGGCCATGGCAGCAATCCAGGCAAGGGTGACACCTGAACAATGGCTGGCAATGGGACAGAGAAAGGGGAGATGTGGGGCAGAGATGGGGCCTCATGGAGGCAGAGCCCGCAGGCTTTGGAAATGGATGGGTGTGAAGGTCTGGGAGACGGAGGCCTTTACCTGAGCAGAGAACCAGACCAGGGCACACCCTGGGGGCAGGAGAGGACACTGTGAGCTCAGACAATCACAGGGGTGCCAAAGGAAGGCTCCAGTTATGCTCTCACAGCCTGGCCAAGGCAAGGCAGCTGTTCCCCAGGGCAGGCAGGCATGGGCTCCTACACACACTGCAGTCAGCTTTACATCATGCTCGCTATGTGTCTGGTGCTGTTGTGTTTTACATTCACCCCTTTAATTATCCCAACAGCCCTATGATATAGGTATTCTCATTTTACAGATGAAGAAACTGAGGTACAGAGATTAACTGTCCTGCCCAGGGCCACAGGACTGAGATTGCAAACCCTGCTGGCTCCAAAGTCAATGCTTGTAAGCACGGTGCTAAATAAACTGCCTCCCGGGAGGATGAAGGGAGGATGTGGGGAAGGAATGTGGCAAGGTTAGGTAGATTTATCGATCATGAATTGCAGCATGTTACTGAGAAAATCAGAGAAGCACCTTAGTTCAAAAAGGCTCCTCATCAGGTGGGCAAATCTAGCTCAGGGATGGTGACTCTATCCCCTGTATTTTCATGAGCATTCTGACATTTATTATCTCACGTGGGCTTCAGACCCATCATTCAACACAGATGTTAAGAACTTTCTGTACTGGGTATCAGGGGAGGGTCAGCAAGACAGATGTTTCCATGCCTGTTTAAAAGATGAAGGAACTAAGATTTAGCAAGTTAACATGATTCCCCTAGAGTTACACAGCCTGTGAGAAGCAGAGGCAGACCTGAGCTCAGGTCCACAGACCCCACATCCATGCTCTCCAGCTGATAGACTGGCCTCCTGAAAATTGGTGGCTGAGGGCAAACTGGCAAGAGTGGAGGGTTAAATAGAAATGTCCCCTGGTCTACAATTGCACCTAAAATCATTCCTTCTTATATTCCCGGGAATGGCTAAAAACAAACCCCTATTTTGGGGAATGGGAAGGAAAGGTTTTGCCGGAACAAAAACCCCAGCACACTACTGCTAATCTGCCTTTGCCCATCCCATAGCCCACGGCTCAGCTGAGCTGGTCAAGAAGGAAACTTGGTGGGGCTCTGTCTAAGCCCCTCACAGAGTAGCAGCTGGGTACAGAGTGAAAGGCTGAAACCGGGACCTGGTTGAGGACAGGGCATGATAAGTGTATGGAGAGTGTTCAGCTCAGCCCCACTCTCAGCAATGTCCTTCCTGGCTCCACACCTCCCCAAGGACCTGCTTAGTAAGGCTGACACCCAGAACTCTGCAGAGAGCTAGCCCAAAACTGCAAAGAGCTTTTCACTTCCCAAAATCCAAAGGGTAAATAGCCATGATAAACTCTATTATGGGTATTTACCATGAATACATGAATACCATGAAATACATAGATAGATAGATAGATAGATAGATAGATAGATAGATAGATAGATAGAAGCTGCTTTGCTGAAGGTGCAGATACTGATGGCAGCAGCCCCCCAGCTACTGCCAAGCATAGGCGGAACCTATAGGAAGCTCCTCAGGTTCCCAGACCCATTGCTTCTTTGCCATCTCTCCCAGTATCCAGAAACTGCCCCTATTAACCATCAGAGGCAAACGCTCCCTTCTCTCCAGAGCAAACAAGAAGGCAATGTGGGGACTTGGTGCACACAATCAAGAGGTCCAGGAAAAAGACCGCAGGAGTCCTGCCTCCCAGCTGGCTTCCAGGACAAAAATATTTCACCCAGTGTTGGGAGGCAGCTGTTCCAGTCTCCATGGTTCAGAGCAGTAAAATTGTGAGCTCTTACATTCCTTCAGGAATGAATTATTCTGTGATCATTCTTTACAGCATCGCTGCTGCTGCTCGGGTTTCAAATGCAAGAACTCTGGCCTGCATCATTCCATCCCTTTAGGAAGACAGCTTTGTCCTTGAGCAGTGCCCACAGAGAGAGAGACAGACTGCCCACGCTGTGCCCATCACCACTCTAACAAGGAAGAGAGTCACGTGACCAGCTTTCTGAGCCCCCTCCAGCCCTCCTTGTCTTCTTTCAATTGCTCCAAGTAACAGAACATTCAACCTCCTGTTCTGAGAGGCAGAGAGACTAGATGGAAGAAGGGGTGTTAGGATACACCTGGGCAGGAACATCTGTGCGGTGTGGGTGGTTTTGGGGACTGCAGATTTGTGCATGGGAATCCTTTCATGTGTGCTTGCATATTTACACGAGTACCTGTCTGTCTATGCCTTCAGGCATCTTGGGTAGTTGTATGTGCAGCATGGATGTGTCTGCGGCTGTGTGAGAATACACCCATAGCCGTGTTGGTGTGGGTTGAGTGTGTCTGTTGCGGCTGTTTGTGTGACTGCATGTCTATGCTGCATGTGTGTGTCTGTTTCTCTGTGTCTGTGGGTGGGCACTGCCCCTAGCTCAATGACAGTAGGCCACACGTGGCCGTGGATCTGCTATTGCGGAACTATGGCGGAAACTTGGGTTTGAGTCACAGCTTCATAAAGTAGTGATCGAAGGACTGTGGGTCAGTCACGCAGCTTTCTGGACCTCAGTTGCCTTATTTGCTAAATGGGGGTAACAATCTCCACCTTCCTTAGGGCACATCGTGAGGCTTACATCCTGTGCAGAGCGACGTGGTCAGCAGGAGTGTAGGTAACAGAGTGACCACCTCGCCTCTCACGGCAGGACAGGAGGAAGCAGCTTCACCACAGACACAGGCACTTACAGCATGGGCCGTACACGTCCTACCCAGCCTCCGATGGCCCAGGGACATCAGTCCCCGAGCACTTCACCTTACTGACCATCATGCCTGCCCCAGCAGGTTCGGCATCAGCAGGGACAGCCTCTGAAAGGGCCTGGCTGCCATACTAGCAAGGATGAAACTTGCCCATTTTGCCAGCAGCAGGACAGGGAACGGAGAAATGGCCATCCCCACCCCTTGGTCCCTGACCGTGCCCACCTGAGAGCAGCTGCCGCCTACTGCGTGCTGCGTGCTTTCTATGTGCCATCACTCTCCCCACACCCTTTCCAGGGAGGTGCTAGCAAGGCCACTGTAAAGATAAGGAGGGAGCCCTAAGTGAAGGGAGCATGAGTAACTTGTTCTCGTCACACAGACAGTAGAGGCCAAGCCAGGGTCCGGAGCTGGCTCTCCTGTCTGCCCCCAGAGCCTGCGGGTTGGAGAGCTTGCCTCAGGCCAGATGGGGGCAGTGCCCAAGCCCAGCCTGCCGACCTCCCCACTGAATTCAGGTCTCCTGATGGGTGCTGCTCTCCCTTAGATGTTCCTAAGGTTGACATCATCACCCCTGCTTTCCACTCAGAAAGGCTGGGGGAGCTGGGCACTTGGGGTTACCCCTCCACGAGGACCAGAGTGGCTACCGTGAGCAGCAGGGCTAGTGAGTCTTGCCGAAGACCCCGTCTTACCATTCCCTGGTTGGGCAAACTGAGGCCCCTGGAGAATGAGGTAACACAATCCCGACCACGTGAGACAGAGAGGAACAGAATCGACACTCTTCCGGCTTGGGCTGTGGTTCAGCATGAGCCGAAGAGATTGGGCTTGGCTCCAAGAAGGGCAGACGCCAGAAAGGGGCGGGTTGGAGAACCGCTCACTGGGGAGAATCGGCAAGATCTCAGGCCCCGCCAACCCTAAGGGGAAAGAAAATCGGCAGCAAAGAGGGAAGTAAAGGGTCCGCGGAGTGGCCCAGGGGTTGCTTCCAGTAGGACAGCAGCGCCCTCTCCTGTCCGGTCATAGCGGTGCCACTGTTTGCGTCTCACCCTGACTTCCTTCAGTCCTCCTCTCATTCATTCACTCAAGGACAGGAGAGCCAGGCCACCTGCCCACTCCTCATCGTGCTGCCAGCCCTGCGGCATCTGAGTTCCCTGTCCCCAGGGCCTTGGGGCCCTGAGATGCAGTACACACAGTTGTCTTTGCATGATGACTTCTTTCAACCATTCTCTATGGAACAGCTGCTGCCTCACCTCAATGTGTAGGAGGTGTTGGAGTTGCTAGGCAACGAGGGTGACCCATGGGGAAAGGCCACGGGATGGTTTCTGGACACTGACTGTTCAGTATAGCTCCGTGACCTTGAAAAGCCAGGCCCACAGTGCTACACATCTGTACCATTAGCCACAGATGTCTGCAGCTCTGTTCTGGAGGAAGCACAGGGCTGAGCCCTCCCCATGCCCTGCCTGCAGGAAGTGCCTGGCCCAGTCAGGGAAGAGGTTACCTGAACCACAAAGCCTCATCCTTAGTCTGGCTGCCAACATGAAGAGCTACATGGCACAGGAGGGGCAGCTGGGATGGCTGAGGTCTGTGTCATGCGGGCAGGGAAATCTTCCCAAAAAAGATCAGCGACTGGGCGTGGAGGCTCACTCCTGTAATCCCAGCACTTTGGGAGGCCGAGGCAGGCAGATCATAAGGTCAAGATATCGAGACGATCCTGGCTAACATGATGAAATCCCATCTCTACTGAAACTACAAAAATTAGCGGGGCATGGTTGTGCACACCTGTAGTCCCAGCTACTCGGGCGGCTGAAGCAGGAGAATCACTTGAACCCAGAAGACAGAGATTGCAGTGAGCCAAGATCATGCCACGGCACTCCAGCCTGGTGACAGAGTGAGACTCCGTCCCACAAACAAAAAAAGATTAGTTCCCATCTATGGGGTGCCTACTGCATGCCAGGCACAGTGCTATACACTATCTCATTCTTTCCCTCAAGAATGAAAAAGAAAGATATGATTAGACCCAGTTAGAGGAGAAGGAAGCAGAGTTCACAGAGGTGCTGATCTGCCTAAGGTCACATGTCTAGTGGGTAAAAAGATGGAATTCAAACCCAGGTCCATCTGGCTGTCGGGGAAGAGCAATAAGCAGAGGTCAGAAGATGGCAAAGCTTAGGGGGCCTCAGGATAGTGAGGGGGCCGGCTTGTTCCCACATGCCAGATGCTGAGGGACCCAAAGATGACAAAGTTCTGGGAGATAAAACATGAATCAAATAAAATGCCCAAAGGGAAATGTAGGCACCTTCCAGGGAGTTCTCAGAACGGCAAGAGTGCCTTCGCCTGGAGTCCTTAGAGAAAGCTTCAACTTCAGGTGAGGTTAGAAGTAGAGTATGCAGGTGGCAGAACCAGCCCACGTGGTGGCCTGGAGGGAGAAAAGTACAAGTATGTTCAGCAGGGAAAAGAGATCTGTTTCAAGCCAGTGCCCTGTCTCAGCACTGTGCCAGGCAAGCACAGAGACTACATATAGAATTGGATGTCACAGAAGACTCCTGAAAGTGGTGATTACTTGAGCCATGGGTGAGAGCTCAGCCTCGAGTAATGGCAATTCCATCGAGGCCCTGGATCACTGGGCAGATGAGAAGATCTAAGACTCAAAGGAAGTCACGCAGAGCAGACTCCAGGCCCCCGCCTGTTGCAATGGGACCAGCCCTGCAGTTCCAGCTTCACCGAGGTGACTCGCCCCACCCAAGGTGTCCATCTCTTTCCAGAGTGTAGGGCAGTGGGGGGCAGCCCAGGCTGTGAGTCCAAGGGGCAGAACCGATCTTGACTCCTACGAAATAGTAATTATAGTACAAAAGCCCATTGAAAGAGTGAAACCCTTCTAGAGAAGCGGATATTTTCCAATGCAAATAGAGGCTTCTCTCCCACCACTAACAAACAAAATGCCAAGCACAAAGCTGAGAGGAGCCAGCCTGCCATGGCCAGAGGCTTCCTTGACATTCTGCACACTTCTGACAGAGGGTAAGGTACTCACAACCTGATCTGCAGGGATATGGCACTGCCGGGTGGTCTCTGGGCACCAAGATTGGTCCTGGGCTCCAGTGTTCATTCACTAAACTGTCTGCTGAGCTCCTGCAACATGAGCAGACATGGTGCTGGGCACCGCGGTGAGCACTGGGCAAGAGGAACTCCCTCTTTCCACATGACCCATGCAATTTACAGGGCATCCTCATACTGCCTCCTTTGGTCCTTACCAAAATCTTGAGGAATCATAGACAAACCATGCACTTTTATTTCTTTTATTTGTTTGATTGCCTTTTTTTTTTTTTACAGATTTGTTGAAATACAGTGATGCACACTCAACTTAAAGTGTGCTACTTGATAAGTTTTGACTAGTGTATAGACTTGTGAAACCATTAAAAAAATCAAGATAAGAAGCATAAACTTCACCCCTACAATCTTGACCCCCTTTGTAACTCTGCCCTCACCCTCCCCATCCTCATCCCCAGGCTACTGCTGATCTGCTTCCTGTCATTCTAGATTAGTTCGCATTTTCTAGAATTTCATATAAATAGAATTATTCTATATGTGTATCCTTTTTATCTAGCTCCTTTGACTCTGCATATTTTCTTATTACAGATGAAAAAATGGAGTCTGGATGAGGTAATGCAAGCAGTCAGTAATCAAAGAACTGTAGAGGCAATGCAGGTGTCCTGGCCCTGAGCCCATGCACCAACCGCCACCCATCATTCATTCATCACTCATTCATTCAGTCACTCACCAGAGATGAGTTGCATGCATAGGTGGGCTAGCCCAGTGGTGCATAAGACAGACGTGGTTCCTGGCTTCATGGGCTTACAATTCTTCATTCATTCATTCACTCATTCACCTATTTAATAAGCAAGCACTTAACAAATAATCACTCTACATCCACAGAATATACTGTTTGAAACTGGCACTGCCCCACTACCTCCAACACCACCCTGACCCTCATCTGCCACCCTCCTATCTGCAACTTTGAGCTGACACTGGGGCGATGCAGCTGGGATCAGAGGGGAATCCTGTCCTCCAAGACCAGGCAGGCAGATAGGAAAAGCTCTGCAAAACACAGTCATGCAGCCTGAAAACTTGCAAGATTGCTGAAGAGTAAAGGCTGACCCCATGGAAGCTGGTGCTCCAAGCTGAGGACAAAAATGAGCATCTACACAGGCAGGCTAGGTGCACAGGGAGGCAGAGGGTTCTCACAGACACTGGCCAGGGCAGGCTCCTGGGACATGGTAGGAACTGTCTCCAGATGGGCAGGGAGGACTAGCCGGTGAAGGGAGGGCGGGGGAGGAGCAAGCTATGAGAAGGAGGAGCAAAACAAGGACACAGGCATGGAGTCAGGATGGGGCTGGGCAAAAGGGAAGAATGCTGAGCTGAGAATTCCTCCTGCAGTTCTTCACACGAAACATGCTTTCTGCCAGCATGTTATATTGGCTTTATGTGTGGAGCAGAGGTGAGGAACATGTGAAGGATGGCTTTTGTAATTTTACAATTTACAATTACAATTCACACAGGGCTTTCACTGTTACTACCTTATTTAGTTCCTAGCATAATCTTTGAGACGGGAATTACTATTATTTTTACCCATTCTATAGATGAGAAAGCTGAGTCATAAAACCCAATGATTTGCTTTAAATATACACTCCTAAGTGGTGGGGCAGAGCCTCACACCCAGTCCTTGTCCTTAAGATGGTTCTTTTTTTCTCTTCGTTTTAATAATCAACATTGACTACTAATGGGGCAGCTGGAGCCACCTACGCAGCACACTTCTGTAGATCACGGAATAGGCTGTTTGACCTTGGCACTGTCTGCCCCCTCCTCACCATCTGACCCTCATCAAATACCCTCCTATCTGTCACTTGAGCTGGGGGTGGAAGTGACAAAGAGGAACCGAGGAGGTGGGGAGAAGGGAAATGGCCCAGCTCCCAGAAGAGGAACTTAATTATTTGACCAGAGCAGCTCTCCTTAATCCCCACATGCGTTCTGCCTCCAGAGAAGTTCCTGATAAGGGTCACTCGAGCCACAGGAAGTGGTTTCCAAACTTGCCCAAAGCTCACTGATGGTCCTCGTTCCTCTCAGAAAGCAGGACCGATTCACACCAGGAAGATGATCGGCGGGGAGCACCACCTGCGGGCCAAGACCCCAAAGGAGAAAATGGTGCTCTGAAGCCACAAGATGAGCGCACAGCTGGAGTCCCCCACCCACAGCCTTGCGCCTGCCCAGCAGTCCAGGACAAGGCCCCCAAATCATCACGTGAATTGCTGTGAAGGGATAGCTACATTTCTCCAGGGCTTACCAGGTTCAGAGCCAGGATTCGCGCTCGGGCGGACTGATTCTATTCTCAGATTCCATCCAGCCACCCTACTGCTCGTGGAGCCTTGCACAGCAGGCTGGCACCTGGCATGCTCGGCAGTGCGTACATCCTTCCTCATTCCACAGCTGAGGAAGCGACAGCTCCCTGAAATTAGGCTGCTTGCAGTGGCCACTTACTCCTGAGAGGCAGAATGGGTACTCTACCAGCGCTGACCAGACTTGAGCTCACCACCCAACACACGGCACCTGAACTGAGAAAAGGGGTCATGGATTGGGAAGAGTTCTGGGCCTCTGGCAATTCTGTGGCCCTGGCCCGCAGCTCCCCACAAGGCCTGGCTCCCATACAGGGACTGCATGGTCTAGTGGGAAAGGCCCTGGGCCAGAAGGCCATGGCCAGGTTCAGTCACAGCTCCATAGTACTAGTTATGTGACGTTGGGAAGTCACTTGGTCCCTGTGACTTGGTTTCCCGATCTGCAAAACAGAGATAACATCTAACATCCCACGATTATTGTCATCTAGTGAGATAAGTGAACGTGGAATCACTTGGAGAAGACTCCAGCACTACACTGCGGGATGGCCTCATCGCCTGTGAAGGAATCTTCTCCAAGGCTATGACCACTACAGATTTTGCCTAAGGCTAAATCCCTTACTTCTCTCCCACTCCCACCCCCGGCATGCCTGGCTTCAGTGTGTTTAAACTGAAATTGAAGCTAGAATGAACCTGAGGAAAGAAATCTTAGTCTCTGTATCTAGATGTCCAAGCCCACTGGACATGATTTATGAACCCCGCCTGCATCATGCATGCCCACGCGTGCACACACACACACAGATGCACACACACAGACGCACATGCAGACATACACAATTATTTACCTTCTTCTCACCTAAAGTGATTTATCAAAATGATATTGCTCCCTATGGACACCTTGGACTCAGGCCAAAAAAATTCCAATTGCTGGTAGTTTCTAAAGTGCTTGTTATGTGGGAAAGTTGACAAAAACAATAATAGCTATAGTATAGTGGTCTTTCATTCCACCAAGCATTCTACACATTATCTCATTTGAGGTACCTTCAAAACAACCCTAGGAGTTATTTCCAGGTGAGGGGTTATTTAGAGGACCCTGTTGATTGGCCAACCCAGCCTCTTGTTTTTCCTTCCCGAAAGAATCCCTGTTGGCTTCATAGATCTGGTTCCACCTTCACCACTTGGTCCAGAGGCAGGAGTGGAGGTGATGCAAAATGATTGAATTCTAGATACAGTTTTAAGCCATGACCAAAAGGATGTGTGAGGGACTGGCTGCTGGTGTGAAAGAAAGAGGCGCGTTACAAATCAGATTGGGCATGGAGACACGTTTGGGTAGACAGAAGGGCTTCATACAAATACAAGATCAGACTTTTTATTGTTAAGGAATGTCACCTTCCTCTTTTAGTACAGCCCCTTTGCCATTATGTATGGAGGCCATCCTTTGCTGGGGAGAATCTCCCCCTCTCTGCCAGGATCCTTTTTTGCAATTTCTCCTAGTTATTAGTTTATGCAAACTGAGGGGTACAACATGATTTTAAGAGAAGCGTGTTGCCAAAATAGCCATGATGTTCCTTCCCAAGCTACAAATAAGTCATTGATTAACCCATTAGTATACCTTACCTCGATAATCAAAGGGCCAGTCGTATTCCACCCTGGCTCCTGTCTAATGAACTTCTTCTTCTCCATAGCTTACAGCAGGCAGCGAAGGCTAAGGATCTTCATGCTGCTTCCCTGGCTCCCCTAGAATGGATGTGTGTGGCTGGAAAGAAATGGAGGTTGCTCTGGTCAATTTTGATAACTCAGATGAAATCCAAGAAGAACCAAGCTATGCCACAGACTTTGAATCAACCAGCCCAAAAGGCCAGCCTGGGAGCAGCTCCTTCTCCAACTGGAGGCTCCTCATCAGCGACAGCACCAACCATGAGACGGCTTTCTCTAAGCTTCCAGGAGACTGTGCTGACCCTCCAGGGCCTGAGCCAGGGGCCCTGAATGAAGGAAACCAGCGGGTGATCATCAACATTGCTGGGCTGAGGTTTGAGACCCAGCTCAGAACCCTCAGTCAGTTCCCAGAGACTCTCCTGGGAGACCGGGAGAAGAGGGTGCAGTTCTTTGACTCCATGAGAAATGAGTATTTCTTTGATCGGAACCGGCCCAGCTTTGATGGAATCCTATATTACTACCAATCTGGTGGGAAAATTCGGCGCCCAGCCAATGTTCCTATTGACATCTTTGCTGATGAAATCTCCTTCTACGAGCTGGGTAGTGAGGCCATGGACCAGTTCCGGGAGGATGAAGGCTTCATCAAAGACCCTGAAACACTGCTACCCACCAATGACATCCACCGTCAGTTCTGGCTCCTCTTCGAGTACCCTGAGAGCTCCAGCGCTGCCCGTGGTGTGGCCGTGGTCTCGGTGTTGGTTGTGGTCATCTCCATCACCATCTTCTGCCTGGAGACACTGCCAGAGTTCCGGGAGGAGAGGGACCTGCAGGTGGTCAGAGATCCCAACCTCAACATGAGCAAGACAGTCCTCTCCCAGACCATGTTCACGGACCCTTTTTTCATGGTGGAGTCTACCTGCATCGGCTGGTTCGCCTTTGAGCTGGTGCTCCGGTTCGTGGTCTGCCCCAGCAAGACTGACTTCTTCAGGAACATCATGAACATCATCGACATCGTCTCCATCATCCCCTACTTTGCAACTCTCATCACAGAGCTAGTCCAGGAGACAGAGCCGAGTGCCCAACAGAACATGTCCCTGGCCATCCTGAGGATCATCCGCCTCGTGAGAGTCTTCCGCATCTTCAAGCTCTCCCGCCACTCCAAGGGGCTCCAGATCCTCGGACAAACTCTGAAGGCATCCATGCGGGAGCTGGGGTTGCTCATCTTCTTCCTCTTCATTGGAGTCATCCTCTTCTCCAGCGCAGTCTACTTTGCTGAGGTGGATGAGCCAGAGTCCCATTTCTCCAGCATTCCTGATGGTTTCTGGTGGGCAGTGGTCACCATGACAACTGTAGGCTATGGGGACATGTGCCCGACCACCCCAGGGGGGAAAATTGTGGGCACTCTGTGCGCCATTGCAGGGGTCCTCACCATTGCCCTCCCTGTGCCTGTCATTGTCTCCAACTTCAACTACTTCTACCACCGGGAGACTGAGAATGAGGAAAAGCTGAACATCCCAGGAGAAATTGAAAGAATCCTCAACAGTGTGGGCTCAAGAATGGGCAGCACAGACTCTCTTAGTAAGACCAATGGTGGCTGTTCCACAGAGAAGTCCAGGAAGTGAGCGGTCCAGGGTTTCTTAGGTCTGTCCTCTCTTCTCTCTTCTCTCTCTCTCTCCTTCCCTCCCTCTCTTTCTCTTTCTCCCCTCCTCTCTCTCTTTCTTCTGCCTTCCTTCCTCCCTTGACTCCTTCCTCTTTCTCCCTTCTCTCACTTCCTTTTTCCAAAGACCAAAATGTATCTTTTGTGATCAATAGCCATCTTTGACTACAAGCTATTTTAATACTTTCACTGTATTTTCTAAATGGTTTCTTTTCAATATGTTATACAAAGATTTAGGGCTCTTTTCCTATGAAGAGATAGTTCAGGTCCCCAGACCAGAAATATTGGTATCACCTGGGAGCATAAAAATGTGGAATCCAGGCCCGCTCTGATCTACTGAATCAGAATCTGCAGTTTAATAAGACCCCCAAGTGATTGTTTTGCATGTTAAAGATTAAAAAGCACTGGTTTTGGTCTTCCTAACAGGAAGCATGTGAAAAAAACAAGAGTTGCTGTGAGCAAAGAGGAAGAGCTCAGATTTATTGAATTGCAATAATAATAACAATACCTTGCACTGTGCAGCACTGCGTACATTTTCCAAAACACCTTCACCTACGTTATCTCACTGCACCTTAGAATGACCAGTGAAGCAGATTTGATTATTATTTGATTTGATTCTTATTCCCACGTTACAGGTGAACAAAGTGGGGGAGAGCAACTTACCTAAGGTCACCCAAAAGCAGTGACACAGTCAGTGCTGTCAAATCTCCTACGTGCTAGTCCAGTGCCCTTTCCACAAATGAAGAGGGTGTGCCGAATTGGGGAAGGGTGAGGGGAGTGTGAGGGGCCTGTCTTTCAGAGGGTCCAGGCAGCAAACCTCTGGGCAGAGACATCTCTCCCCAGTTGTTTCAGGATCTCCTCACAGCCTGGGAAGGCAGCATCTGACTGACCCCTTGCTCCTCAGCCCCTTCCCTGGACAGTTTCACCTGGCTCATCTCCACGGAGTGACACAAAGACTGGGGAGGGTGGGCCGCAGAGAGCTGCTCCAGCAAAGTGCACTTGTCCACCTGTCTTGAGGTTCAGCTCCTGTAGAGTCACCAGGAATTGGCCAGTAGCCTGTGGGGCTCCTGGGGAAGGGAGAGCAGGGTTCCAAGGCATGCGCAGACCCCAGGCTTGCCCAAGGAGGATGGCTGGGGCAGCTGGCCTAAGGACTGCCCCCTTAGGGAAGGAGCCTGTTCAGTCAGCCCAACTCCCAGAATGAGTGAGTAGAATTGAGATTCCCCAAAGGACAGGGAAAGGAGCCCTCACTCTGTCCCTTGTGCTGGGCTTGTGCTGTCCTCAGTCCCAGCACCCAATACATGGCCATTCAAAGACGTGTCAACACCAGAACAACGCCCCTGGGCCACAGGCCACTGCACAGCTCCATGACACACAACTCCACAATGCACAACTCCACAACACACAACTCCCAACACACAACTCCCAACACACAGTCCTGGCTGTGTCAGTCAGGGTTCTCCAGGGAAACAGAACCAATAGGGTGTGTGAGTGAGTGTGTGTGCATATGTGTATATTTTTATGTGTATATATACAACACACAGAGAGAGAGAGAGATTTCTTACAGGAACCTGGCTCACACAATTATGAAGGCTGAAAAGTTGCATGTCCCCAGGGTGAGTCAGCAATCTAGAGACTCAGGAGCACCATGGTGCTGTTCCGGTAGGAAGGCCAGCAGACTCAAGCCCCAGGAAGAGCTGACATTTTATTTCAAGACTGAAGGCAAGAAGAAAACAATGTCCCAGCTCAGAGGCAGTCAGTAAGAAGGAATGGCCCCTTGCTAGGGGCGGGGAATCAGCCTTTTTGTTCTATGCAGGCCTTCAGCTGATTGGATGGGGCCCACACACTTTAGGGAGGGCTGTCTGCTTTACTTATTCTACTGATTTAAAGGTTAATCTCATTCAGAAACAGCCCCACAGACACACCCAGAATACTGTTTGACAAATATGTGGGCACCCTGTGGACCAGTCAAGTTGACACATAAAATTATTCGTCACAGACACCCAGCCAGCTCTACACACCCCTGTAAGACAGTGCTGCAAACACAGATGCCCCTCATGACTTCTACTTCATGATAGGCAGGCTGGTGTCGGAGAAAGCTGCTTCTCTTTTCTTTACTTCATGATAAGCAGGCTGATAAGGGGAAAAGCTGCTTCTCTTCTTTCCTTTTGTCTTTATCTCCTAAAAAGCTGAATTTAGTAATCTTTAAACCTCCTTTCAATCCTAATACTCCCAAATCCCTTCTTGCACTTTAACCCCAAGCTTTGATTAAGCAGCAGTCATGCCAAGATTCAGCCTGGGCCTCACACAAGGCATTATTGCCCTTAGACCTAGGTAAGCGGGTTCCTGTCCCAGCCCATGAGGGTTCCAGACTTCAGAGGGTCTTCCCCACGATTTTCTAAGTTCCCTTCCCATTTCTCCCCTTCAGCGTCCCTTCAGGGCCCTCTCCAGGTCTCCACCCAGCCCTCAAGCAGGGCTGACCAGATGCCCCATGGAGCTCCAGGCCTCACACCTATGGAGTCCCTCTGAGGCCTTATGCCAGCCTCTGGTTCCAGGATGGTGGCCTGTTGAGCAGATTGTCCCACTGACTCTGTAAACCATTACAGAGTCACATAAACTTGGGTGCCAGAAGGATGATAACATTTTGATTTGGGGTGATGCAAATGTTCGTATGTACAATGCCCTTACAAAAACTACTTGCCCAAGACCTTGAGTACCTGAGGGAGCACCTTAACAAAGGAGCCCAGGTGCCCACATTCAGGCCTCTGGCAGGCATGCCGTCACAATCCTTTACACCAAAACCTCTCCCCTATGAGGGCTATGTGGGGACACTGTGCCCCTCACGTCAGCCCTCTGAGGTAAATATTAGCACCCCCACTTTGCCATGTGAGGAACTGGCGCTTAGAGAGGTGCAACAGCACACAGCCAGGAAGCAACAGAGAGGGGATTCGAACCTAGGTCTCCCTGATTCCAAAATGTGTCTCTTCATGCTTCCTAACCAGAGCAGTCTCCACTGGGCAAGGCAGCTGCGGCTGTAGTCATGCAGACAGGCTTGGTGCACGCCTGCAATCAGGGAGGCTGCTTCTCCGGGGGCCTCTCCCTTCTTATTCCCTCTGCCTGTGTGTTCAGCAGCAGGGTCACCTGCTGGCCCTACACCACCACATGCTGCAAACAGTGAAATAATCAGACCCCAGGACAGGCTGGGCCAGTGACCCCAGAGGCTAAGATGGAGTCTCAGGGCCTGCAGCCCTAGCCTGTCTCTTCCTGAGGCCCTGCCGGGAAGAGCATAGGCAGAGCAGGGCAGAGAAGAGCCACTCTCTTTGGCTAATCTAGTTACCCTTACAGCATTGGAAGGCCCAGTTGTAAGATTCTGATGCCCAGGAAGCAGGCCCTGCCTTCAGGCTGGTCCCAGGGACTGCAGCTGCAGAAACAAGCCCTCCATTCCCAGTGGGGCAGGCGTCACGGTCCCTGTGCACCAACGCTTAGTTGTGGGTTTCTTCCTTAACCACCCGGGGCAGGAGAAGTGCTATGGGAGCCCCTCCCGCCATACATCTGCCCAGACTTCTGTCTGCAGTGAGATCTGTAGTCGGTAGAGGGGCACCCAGATAACTCACTGGCAGAGAAAAAGGAGAGAGGCTGGAAAGGCCGAACAGGGCTGCGACAGGCAGTGTGGAGCAGAGAGGAAGATGCTCCCAACCATGTGCGGAGAGGACTTGACAGCAGCCAGGCAGGGACAGCCCTGCCTTTAGGAGGAGCAGGGCAAGGCCTTCATTCAGTGAGTTAGGATTCACTGAGCTCCCACTGGGTGGCAGGCACTTTATAGCCCTGAATAAAGACGCTGAAAGGACAAAAGAGTCGTTTTTCATTTTCACAGTAAAAGTAAGCAAATCACGTGAGAGAAACAAGACACTTTCAAGGGGTGATACAATTAGCAAAGGACTTTCAAAGCTTGTGTTTTCTTTTCCATTAGAATATGCCGACCGTCTCTGCAGAGAACTGTGCAATGTGGGACTAACGGCTGTGCTCCGTTCATCATTCTCTTTTTAAAAGTTTTATAAACCAGAAAGCGTTTTGAAACTTAAGGGTGAAACCTTCTTAACTTGAGTCAAGGGACCTGGCTAAGTTTGTATTAATTGTATGACTTGGGCACCAATGAGCTTCGGTTTCCTTAAGCAGAAAATAGAGATTGAAAAACACCTAACTAGCGGCAAACATGGTAAGGTTCTCCCCACCCACTCCACCCCAGCAAGGAGCAGGCCCCGAGTCCTTCCTGTTGTCCTCCCGCACCCAGCCTGGCTAATAGGGACCACAGGCCCTCCGCAGGCCAACAGCGTGACGGCTCAGGACCCGCCCTCTGCTGGACTTCCTGTTTCTCTGACTCTCATGCTTATGCTCAACCTCTTTGAGCTTACTTCGAAATCTGAGAAACGGGCAAAATTACATCTGCCTCTCAGGCTGAGGACTCAGTGATGGAGTGTTACTAAAAGTATGGCTGTAAAGCCCTACACAAATGAAAAAAACTATGATTCTTTTTTTTTTTTTTTTTTGAGATGGAGTTTCTCTCTTGTTGCCCAGGCTGGAGTGCAATGGCACAGTCTTGGCTCACCGCAACCTCTGCCTCCTGGGTTCAAGTGATTCTCCTGCCTCAGCCTCTCGAGTAACTGGGATTACAGACATACACCACCACACCTGGCTAAAACTTTTTGCATTTTTTTAGTAGAGGCGGGGTTTCTCCATGTTGGTCAGGCTGGTCTCAAACTCCTGATCTCAGGTGATCTGCCTGCCTCGATGTCCCAAAGTGTGGGATTACAGGCATGAGCCACCACACCCGGCCAGAACTATGATTCTTTGACAGCTTTCCAGTGGACCAATTAACACTACCTAAATAAGTACAGAGCTTACCTTTGCAATCCTAGTCAGGGAATGATCCTAAGCAAAAGGCAACTGATTTCAAAGACAGCATAAACATAGAATTAATAAACATAGGCAGCCAGGCACGGTGGTTCACACCTGTAATCCGAGCACTTCCGGAGGCCAAGGCAGGTGGGTCGTTTGAGCTCAGAAGTTTGAGACCAGCCTGAGCAACGTGGCAAAAACCCGTCTCTACAAAAAATGCAAAAATTAGCCAGGTGTGGTGATGGGCACCTGCAGTCTCAGTTACTCAGGAAGCTGAGGTGGGAGGTTTGCTTGAGCCTGGGAAGTGGAGATTGCCATGAGCCAAGTGTGCAGTGGTGCACACTACACTCCAGCATAGACAACAGAGCAAAACCCTCTCTCAAAAATAAAAAAAGAATCAGTGATGTGGGGGCATAGACAGAAGTAGTGGTAGAGATAACATCACGTTTAATAAACAATTACAACATTCTAAGTGCTTTACACATGTTTTTCATTTCATCCTAACAACAACTATAAAGAATGTATTATTTCCATTAGCAGATAAGAAACTGAAGCTTCAAAAAGTTAGGTAACATTTCTCTATGGCATAGTGTGGGTGTATTAGTCTTTTCTCATGTTGCTAATAAAGGCATACCAGAGACTGGGTAATTTATAAAGGAAAGAGGTTTAACGGACTCACAGTTTCACATGGCGGGAGGCCTCACAATCATGGGAAAAGGCAAATAAGGAGCAAAGTCACGTCTTACATGGCAGCAGGCAAGAGAGCATGTGCAGAGGAACTCCCCTTTATAACGCCATCAGATCACGGGAGACTGACTCATGATCATGAGAACAGCAGGGGAAAAACACGCCCCCATGATTCAATTACCTCCCATAGGGTCTCTCCCATGACACATGGGAATTATGAGAACTACAATTCAAGATGAGATTTGGGTGGAGACACAGCCAAACCGTATCAGTGGGGAAGTCGTCCTGGGAACCCCAAAAGGAAGGGCACAAAATTGAGGTGATTATACATAGATGGTACCCTAATTGTCCTATGCCCCCACCTTCTTGGTCAAGAACCTAACCTTTATATTGCCACCGTCAATTCACCTTCACTCACAGCCAAACCAAAGGTGCTGATATTATAACACGAGCCTGCAGCATTCCCTGAGGCTCTGGGACAGCACAGTGGCTGAGGTCGGAGCCACCTCTAGCCGCATAAGCCTTTTCTGGCCCACACTACACAGAGGCCACTTAGAGGAGTTCAGCCACTTGAGACTAAAAGCTCTGCAGGACCTCCGAGGCCACCTCCTGGGCACAGACCTGCCAATGCAATGTGGCCTGAAGTCTTGGCCGCCCAGTGCTGCTCACACGCAAGGTTCCCTTGCGCTGCTCTCACAGGCTGGTCAGCAGCTGGTCTGATGGGCCTGCATAGCCCTCACTCTGCTTTATTCCCTCCTCACATTTGCTCAGGCACTCACTGAGGATATACGTGCTGGTGCAAGAATATATTAGGGAGGACACATTCAGTTGCAGGTCGCAGAAACCCAGCTCTAACTGAACCAGAAGAGAGGACTTTATTGGCTCACATGACTGAGAGATCCAGGAGAGCCAGTCATCATCGTAGGTCCACTGAGTCTGGAGATCCAACCTCCTCCTCCAGAGCTCACAGCATCACCTCTGTCCCCCGTCCTCGGCTTGCCTCTGCTGGCCGGCCTTTGTGCCCCTGGAGGCAGCCATCCTCCACGTGACAGATGTGTATATATACACACATACACATACACACATGTTTACAGGTTGGGTATGCCTTATCCAAAATGCTTGGGACCAGAGGTGGTTCCGATGTGGGTTTTGGTTTTGGTTTTTGTTTTTTTCAGATTTTGAAATATTTGCATTACCCTAAGGGCACCATGCAGGTCTTTTTGACATTTTTTACAGTATCTTTACACAGAGCAGAGAATAAGCAAAATAACACAGTGGGTAATACGCATGGGTCTTGGCCCCATGTGAGGCATGCGAGGAACCTGCCATTGGCATGTCTGGCCTGGCGCGTGCATTTTATTACCCTGTGGGCATGCTTGCACGGGGGATCTGCAAAGGGGCAGACAAGATGTGTTGCAGCTGAAAGGCCTTTTTTACTTTGAGAACACCGAACACACTGTGTGCTGTGGACCTGCATTTTGATGGTGACCGGTCACATGGGGACAGGTGTGAAATTTTACTCATGTGGTGTCACGTTCTAAATCAAAAAGTTGAAGATTTTGGATTTCACGTTTTTAGATTTGGGATGCTCAACCTGTGGGAATATATAAACACACACACATACACAATCACCTTTGTATCTAATTACCTACAATTTCTTACAAAAATGTTAACTCCAAAAGACAGGGATTTTTGTCTGTCCACTGCTCTATTTCCAGAACCTATCATAGCTCATAGCAGGTGCTCAATAAATATCGTTTGAGTTAAAGAACTGTGCCTCTAAGCTCTCCCTCCCCATACCCTGAAGAGACAAAATTAAGCCAGCAATATGCCCAGTAAGATTTCACTCTGCCCCACAACTACTCTCCTTCCAAGTGTGACTGCAGGTGGCCTTTGGAGGCTTTAGGCATGGGCCCTGAACCCCGAGTGTAGCCGGGATAGAGCAGAGGGGAGGCCTGGCCCAGCGTCCCCACACACTCCTGGCCCACAGTAGAAACCCAGCTCCCCTGAGCAGCGTTGCCCACAGCTGCCCCCACGATGAAACTCACTTGTGTCTTCCAAAATTTTGAGCCAACATTTAAAAGTCTGGAGAGTTCACCTTTTTAAAATCTTAATAATAATAATAACAGGTGAAACAAAGGCAGCAAAATCTGGATAATCGTCAAATGCAGGTTGTGGGGTCTATGCAGGCTCACTTTACTATTCTCTCTACTTTTGTGTATGCTTAAAATTTTTCATCACAGAACTTTTGTAAAACGTATTTCTGACTTCTGTCGGAAAATCTGAAGACCTGGCCAACCTGGAGGACCACAATAGCCCAGGCTGCTCTCCAGGTCACCGACCTCTCTGCCCTCCCTCTGGGGTCCCTGACACTTGGCCTGCCAGCTCCAGAAGCATCTGGGCTTGTGACCATTGCCCTCTAGGGGAGAGAAACCCGCACCAAGGCCTGCCAGCCTGTCCCGAGGTCAGCGAATGCATGTGGGCGGGGAGGAGAATCTGATTTTGTACCGGGAGCTTTGGTGTGTTTAGCGATCTGCTGAGGTCTGGTCTGTTGCCATCTTCCCCCCCGACATCCATCTGAGAAGTGACGGGGCTGGGTTTCTGACAGGGGAGGCAGCAGCAGCAACAGCCCTCAGAGCTGTCCCTCCTCAGCTCCGGAGAAAGCTGCCTACCTTCCACCCCGCAGGCCGCTCTTCCTGGTGGGCAGTGTTCCAGGAGGGCGAAGAGACCCAAAACTCCTTCCTCTCTGAAACCCCAGCTCTGAAGTCCTCTCAGAAGGCCCCGTCCCGTTCCAGTGAAGCACCTCAGCCTTCAAGGCAGCTCCTCTGGACAGTCAATGGGAAGTCCCCTCCCCACCACGCCCTGACTCTGCCGGGCCTCCCCACCTCAGCAGGTCCCTCCCCAGAGAGCCACCACCAAGTGGAGCTTCCTTCCCAGTCCTTTGGGGAAGTCCTGCTCAGGCCCAGCTCCACCAGCTGCTGAGGAAGGAGTGTGGCCCCTCCTACCAGTGACAAGCCTGGCCTCCCCAGCCCTGCCCAGGAGCCTGAAATGTCACCCCCTCCCTCCCTACTGGGTCCTGGAAATGGGGAAGGAAAGGAGAGCTCAAGGTGCCCCTGCCTGCTCGGCAGCTGATTC
This sequence comes from Saimiri boliviensis, assembly GCF_048565385.1. Taxonomy (NCBI): domain Eukaryota; kingdom Metazoa; phylum Chordata; class Mammalia; order Primates; family Cebidae; genus Saimiri; species Saimiri boliviensis. Next base: position 101,106,511 of record NC_133459.1, read on the forward strand.
CAGCCTCCTAAAAAAATGAATACATTCTGTTCAGCCCATGGGGTGGAGACCTCCAAAGGCCCTTTGAAGTAAGAGGAAGAAAGACGGACTGGTCTCCCTGGGGACCGCTATGTTTGCTGTGGCCAGCACAACCTTGAGACAGAAGAAGGGTTGCCCTCAAACACAGGGATGAAAAGGAACTGGGAGTGGCAGGGAGCCGGGGAGATGAGTAAAAGGAAGATCAGACCAACTTTTGTTATCACATCTCAGGGGAAGCGGAGGTAAAAAGCTGCCAGTGAAATGTCACAGGATAATGAATGCTATTTCACTGCCATCACTGAGGTGCCAGTTAGATGCTTGGGGAGAGAATGGCTGCCGTGGTTGGGGATTTTAGATAGGATCTTCTGCTCTTCTGGACCCAGGTGTGGCTGTGCCGTCTCCTTCTCATCCCCCATATCTCCCACGCCCACCTATTGTTCTTTGGTTAACAGCAACAGTAAATAATACCAGGTTTCCAACATTATTGTGAGAATTAAAGAAAATAATACCTGAGATGCCTTAGCAAACTGTAAAAGGTGCTACACAAAGTAAGATGCAGGTAGACGGTGGCCTGAGCCTTCCACAGCAGATTTCTGCTCAGCCCACACTCTGTGACAGGGTAAAGCCAGGGCACACCCACCTGGAGGCTGTGAGCCCTTCGAGAGCCATGCTGTGCCTTTTAATGTTGCAGTTCCAGTACAGCGTCCAGTGCATAATAAATGCTCAACCAATGAAGAAAGAAACAGAAAAAGAGAAAGAAAGACGGACGACCCAAGGGAGCACCGAGGCCACCGGAGAGCAAATCAGAGGCTCCCCTGACTCCCCATACTCCCTAAAATGGCAATAACTGCGATCTATCTACCTGGAGAGTTTGGGTTGAAGTAATTTCTTGGCACAGAATTTTCTGTGCAGGCCCTGAATAATTCTCTATTTTTTCTGAGACTCCACGCAGGAGGAGGTAACTAACTTTCACCATGCACTGGATGATTAACTTTCTTAGGGTATAAGTGATGCATTTGCTCTTTCCTCAAATATTTGCCAAAAACCAGGCACCATGGCTCATGCCTGTAATCCCAGCACTTTGGGAGACCAAGGGAGGGAGAATCACGAGATCAAGAGATCGAGACCATCCTGGCCAACACAGTGAAACCCCATCTCTACTAAAAACACAGAAATTAGCTGGGCTTGGTGGTTCATGCAGTCCCAGCTCCTAGGGAGGCTGAGGAAGGAGAATTGCTTGAACCCAAGAGGCAGAGGTTGCAGTGAGCCAAGATGTGACACTACACTCCAGCCTGGCGGCAGATTGAGACTCCATCTTTATATATATATATATATATATATATATATATATATATATATATATATATATATATTCACCATATTTCTGCCATGGGCCACATGCCAAAACTGGCTCTGGAGTTACAGAGCCAATAAGAGAACTCTCTGCCTTTGAGGAGTGGAAATGGGCTCATGTCAGCCAGAAACCCTTGCCCTCCTTTTGGGTGGTCTGAGACCTATCTCAGTTTAAACCCTCCAACTCCCTGATTGCTCCCTGTGAGTTTAATAGCAAGCCAACCCTCGCACTCTCCAGCTCACTCAAGCCCGAGATAAACCGACCCTGTGTGGGCAGTATCTGACCAGTGATGGGCCAGAGCCCAAGTGCTGAGGGCTCAGAAAATTTCATTTCCCACCTTACTGTCCCGCTCCACTTGGAGATGTTGTCAGATTCAACTGGAAAAGAATTAGAAGCCTAGAAGGGAAGTCAGTCCAGCATTGGGCACAAATTCAAGTCAGGGAGGCAGTTCTGGCCAGAGAGAGACAAGGGATCTCCCTGTTGATCAGGAGAATAAAGCGCCAAGATGCTCCCGTTTGGAGAGGGGGCAGGCAGCATCTGACTTCATTGTGGACAAGGTAGAAACCTTGCTGCAGAGGTGAAGAAAGAAGCAAGGCCCTGTGGCTCTCTTCCTCTAGTCTGGAATAACACACCAAAGAATAGAAGATAAGTGGCCAGGGGACCTGAAGTTAAGCACGTTGGAAATGGAAGGGGCTTCTCTAACAAGCCTGAATGAGGCTGGGCGTGGTGGCTCATGCCTGTAATCCCAGCACTTTGGGAAGCAGAGGCAGGTGGATCACTTAAGGTCAGGAGTTGGAGACCAGCCTGGCCAACATGGTGAAACCCAACCATATTAAAAATACAAAAGTCAGCCAGGCCTAGTGGCACACACGCATAATCGCAGCTACTCGGGAGACTGAGACCGGAGAATCCCTTGAACCCAGGAGGTGGAGGTTGCAGTGAGCCAAGATTGCGCCATTGCCTAGGTGACAAGAGTGAAACTCTCACAGAAAAAAAAAAGAAAAGAAAAGAAATGTCAAATATGAAGCCCACTTCATAGAACAGGCACTAAATAAATAGTATTTTTTCTGCATATGGAATCTCAAGAAAAGGGTTGAAAATATAAGCAGGCTTCCTGCTGCCATTGGTAGCAGCGTACCTGAACTCAAGGTGGGCCAGTACTAGCAACACTTGTGAGCAAGGCTACTGTCATTGTGGGCCCCTGTCACTGTGGGCCCCTTAGGGCCGTATCAAATTCCCAACAAATCGGGAATGTCTACCCCCAAGCTTCTCTGCAACACTTCTTTGTCATTCTCAGAATTCTCTCCTATGACAGAAATAGCCACCAAAGAAATTAACACTGTGGGGTTCATGAAATGATTCCAAGTATATGGTCATCTCATTTGATCCGCACAACCACGCTGCAAGTTGTTCAGGAAGGTTTCATATTAGCCGCAGGTTAGAGTTGATAAAACAGATTCTGAAAAGTTCAGCGCCTGCCCCAGCTCACCATCCACTCAGTGCTGGAGCAGGGACCTGAGCCTGAGGCCTTTCCCGGACACCACAGCTGCCTCCCACTGAGCAGGACCTGGCCAAGCACAGCTTCTCAGAAAATGGGGGCAAGACAGGAGAAAGGCCCCTCCCTGCCACCACAAGGAATATTAGCCTTTCCTGCGGACTGAAGTTGTATTCTGTGTTGGTTGCCAGAGCTGGCACAACACAGTGCCACGGATGGGGTGGGTTCAATAGCAGACATGGATTGGCTCCCAATTCTGGAAGCTGGAATTTCAAGATCAAGGTGCCCATTGGGTTGGCTCCTTGTTTTGTAGATGGTCATCTTCTCCCTGTATCGCGTCACACCATCTTCCCTCTCTATGTGTCTATTTATGTGTCCAAATTTCTTCTTTGTATAAGAATACCAATTGTATTGGATCGGGGCCCACCGTAATGCCCTCATTTTAACTTCATTACCCCATAAAGACCCTGTCTCCAAATGAGGTCACATTCTGAGGTGCTGGGGGTTAGGGCTCCAATGCAGCTTTTTGAGAGGGGACATGAGGTACGAATTTAACCCAGAGCATCAGCATCCTCCCTGTCCAAATGAGGAAACTGGCTTGAGAGGTTGTCATATGCCGGAAGTCTTATAGCTAGGAAGAAAACAGCAGCCACCAGCACTGTCAGAGCCTGTGTGGGGCCCCAAGCCGTCATGTTCCCTGGCTCAGAAGCAGCGAGGCCTCTGTGGGACCCACGACCAGCCATGGGCATAGATGGCACCCCACCACGGAGCTGTCCTATGACTGTGCCAGGAGTTAGAGCAGGGAGAAGAAACCAGGCTCCCAGCCAGCCTCCCTGACCTCCTCCTATCTCCCTGCAATGAGAAGAGAGGGGAAGACATGGCAGACAAGGACTGGGTGGGTCTGGGGAGGTGCTGGGCAGGCCTCACAAGTCCCCGGCACACGCTATCACATGCTGGTCTCCAGGGGTCTACTCCCTCCCTCTCTTCCTTCGTCCAGCTGGTTGGTTTTCAATCACGAGAGCACCTGGGCACGTTCTGGAATGGCTCCCACCGGCGATTTATAAAATGAAGCTGCTTTTACTCAACTGCTTGAGTCGCCTTTCAGAATTTCTTAATATCCTGATTCCTGCCTTGTACTCTCAGAAAAGGATCCCTAAAATCAAGAACTAAATCCCCACCACGTGCACACGCACACACCCCTCTTCCCCATCCTCCATCTTTCCTCCGTGCCCTGCGGTACCTTCCAGCATGCAGGGGAAGAAGGGCATGGATCGGACAAATGCGTTCATCTGCAGAAGGACTTAACTGGAAATCGGAAGTCAAGCTGCCACACTCTCAGACTAAAAACGCCCTTTTACAGTGGCGTCTTGTTTAACTTTCAAATGGATTATTGATGCCGCAGAATTCTGAAATGGTTTGAATTCCAAGTCCAGAACCAGCAGGCAGCCTGGCCAGACATCGGCACTCCAGGAGGCCCCGCGTGGGATGTCACACCTCCCTGCCAGGTGGACCCGAATGCTTCAGGATGCCTGTCTCACCCCTAGCCTGTTTCAAAGAACTGTTGACATCGTGGGAAATATTCCTGTCTAATTTGCCACCAAAGTCTTTTATGACCTTAGATAATTACTTTAATCATGCTAGACCTCGGTTCCTCCATTTGTTAATAGTAACAATAAATAATAACAAGCTCCCAACATTATTGTGAGAATTAAGTAATTTGTGATATTTCTTAGCAAGCTGTAAAAGGTGCCATGCAAAGTGGAATGTAGGCAGACTGTGGTCTGACCCTTCCACGGCAGATTTCTGCTCAGCCCACACTCTGTGAAAGGTGGCTAAAGCCTAGGATGAAAACCCGCCTGAAGGTTGTGAACCATTTGAGGATCGTGGCTGTGTCCTTTTAATGTGATAAGCCCCACACGGAGTCCTGTGCACAATCCCATTTCAGCGTCTGCTGCTCAAGAAATATTTGTGGAATAAAAGGAAAGAAAGGAAGAAGAAAAAGAAAAAGGGATGATACAAAGATCAGATTGTGTCCTTTGAAAAAATACCAGTAACATATTTATTGCATGCCACGCACTAGCTAAAATATTTAATGTAAATGAACTAACTTAGTCTCATGATACCTTGTAGGGCAGGATCTGTAATTAGCTCCATTTCACAGATGAGGGAACAGAGTTGCAGGGCAGGGAAAGTAATTTCCCAAGATGCTACAACCAGCAACTTGGCAGAGCCAGGATTTGAACCCAGGGTTTTGGCTGCAGCTCTCCATGCTCCTCTGCCCCAAGCCTCCTCCACGAGCAGTGCTGTCTCAGTAGAGCCAGGATGGTTGAGCCCAGATAACCTTCCCAGGCAGGTAAAGGTTATGGAGCCCCCTCCTTTCTATGCCACCCCATCTCCATACGCCACAGTTCCCACGCTAGCCTGACCATGCTGCTCTGTGTCTCCATTGCTCGGAAGCTGTGTGAAGATGCACCTTCCCAATTTTGTCTAGTGCTAACCCCAACCAGAAAAGAGGAACTGAATCTGTCCAACTTTTTCTCATTGTGATCAGCTCAGGGTCACAGCCTTGAAAATGCTTTGCACTGCCCTATTTCTTCCCCCATGGAATATCCTTCACCTTATTTCTGCCTTTTGAAACCCTATTCATCCCTCAAGGCACCCCAAACACCCCTTCCTGCATGAGGCTTGCTCTGCTTCCTCTGCTCACACTTTGCTGTCTACCTGTCCCCTGTGAGGTCTTGGAGGCTGGGGTCTTGGCTGGCTCATCGCCATGGCCTCAGAACCCCAAGGCCCCATGGGCTTGGCACAGAGTTGATGTTCAGTTGTATTTAGTAAATCGAGATTGTAATGATGCCCCAGTTCCTTAATGTCAAATGACACTTCACAGTGTGCATTAGTTATCTACCACCATGTAGCAAATTACTCCTACACTCAGTAGCTTAAAACAACATCCCACAATACATCTCCACTGGATTAACACACATTTCTGCAGATCAGGAATGAATGCAGGCACAGGTTAGCCGGGTCTTTGAGCTCTCTGCAGTCAAAATGTTGGGTAGGGTTGCTGTCACCTCGAGGCTCCACTGCAATGGGAGAGGGGAGCTTCTGGGCTCACTCAGTGGTAGGTGGCAGGATTTGTTCTCTCCTGGCTATTGGACTGGGAGCAGGGAAAATTCCTCTCTGGCTTTGGCTGAAAGTCATCCTCAGGTCCTTTCCACAGGGACCTCTTCACAGAGCCGCTCACAACATGGCAGCTTGGAAGGGAGAGTGCAAGCAGGACGGGATCCGCAGTCTGCAAACCAAACGCCTTGCCTGTGCGTGTTCTGTTTGTTACAAGCAAGTCACAAAATCCAGCCCGCGTTCAAGGGGAGAGGGTCACACAAAGGCAGGACCACTAGAAAGCAGGGATTACTGGAGGCCATGTTGGAAGGCTATTGACCACAGTGGTGATGTGTGTTGAGGATGTGATCTCATTGGCCAGTGTGGAGCTGGACCAGCAGAGGGCATGGGTGAAACGGAAGGGGCACATTGGAGTAGAGCTGTGAGCCTTTTCACACGTGAAAATATAAGGTCTCCCACACTGGGTCAACCCCTGGACCACCACCAAAGTACAGGCCATAGGGAGGTACAGTTGTCCTCCCCGGCCTGCCCTCCCGGGTGCTGAATGCTTCTCAGCACGCTCACATTCCTCTCATAATAATGCTACTGCAGCGTAGCATATCCTGTACAAAACACTTGCACACTCATGATCTCACTCCTCGTGACAGTCTGCTGGGGAAGTGCTTGTGTGTTCCACTGTAAATTGAGGAAACGGAGACCCAGAAAGGTCAAGGTCACATGGCCTAATGAGTGAACAGGGCTGGAACTGAACCCAGTCTGACATCTTAAAATTTATCTAAACTTTTATTTATGTATTTGTTTTTGAGACAGAGTCTCACTCTGTCATCCAGGCTGGAGTGCAGTGGTGCGATCTCGGCTCACTGCAACCTCTGCCTCTGGGGTTCAAGTGATTCTCCTGCCTCAGCCTCCGGAGTAGCTGGAACTACAGGCACCTGCTACCATGCCCAACTAATTTTTGTATTTTTAGTTGAGACAGGGTTTCGCCATGTTGGCCAGGCTGGTCTCAAACTCCTGACCTCAGGTGATCTGCCCACCTTGGCCTCTCAAAGTGCTGGGATTACAGGCATGAGCCACCGTACCTGGCCCATCTAAACTTTTAAAAACTTATTTCTATATTCAGTCTACTACCATATCCAGACAAAAGTTCCATACAATTACCTTACAGTGAGGACAAAACATATTTACTTATTTATTCAAAACTTAGTGTCAAGGCAGTGCCGTCTTCCCCAGACAACTGGCTTTGGGCTTTGGTGGCCAGGTGGAATCATTCCCGCCCCTGTGGAGTCAAGCCCCCGAGGTGGACCCAGATGCCAGTGCCGGGACTCCAAGGCCACCCCTGGCTTGGACAGTTCCAGTTTTTGAAGGTGGCTCCTTCCTTCTCTTGCTCTCTCCCTGGCTTAGACACCTAAAAGCCAAATATTCTCTCTTCCTTTGTACAAACAATTCTCAGTCAAGAAAATGGTGAGGTTTGGTTGGGCAGGACATGCAATTTTGTGGGAAGGAGGAGTGTCTAGTTGTGATGGCGTAGCTTCCAACTTAGGTCTCAGGCTTTTGTGAGGAGATCAGCCTGCTGTGGTTTGTGGCGAGTATGATGATGGAGGTACTGGGTGGTATTCTAATGAACCTGTCCCACAGCAGCCAGAGAGAGAGGGCATCCCCTGAGGATGAGGAGAAGGGGTGCTATGAATGAAATGAATGTTTGGTGTCAGTCATCCGAGGAAAGGAGCCTGGAGCAGATACAGGGGAGCCCCTGTCTCTACCTAAACTGCTCTCTCTCGGATCTAAATCTCAAAAAGGTAAACTGCCTGGAGATAAGCTTCATGGCAAAGTGCAATAATGCTGAATGATAAGGCTGAATATTGCCCCCAAAGATGTTCACATCCTAATCCCCAGAACGTTGAGACAGGAAGGTTAATCTGGATTATCTGGATGGATCCCCTATAACCACAAGGGCATTTATAAAAGGGTGGTGGGAGGTCAGAGTCAGGAGCTATAACCACAGAAGCAGAGATCAAGTGATGAGACCACAAGCCAAGGAATGCAGGTGGCCTGTAGAAACTGGAAAAGGCAATGAAACAGGTCATCTCCTAGAGCTCTGTAAGGAATGCAGCCTTGTTCATTCTGGCCCAGTGAGACTGATTTTGGACTTCCAACCTGCAGAACCATAGATAATAAATGTGTGGTGTTTTGAGCCACTAAGTTTGTGATAATTTGTTACAGTTCAGCAATAGAAAACTGATACAGATGATATCTGTCATGAAGAAATTAGCCCCAAGATGGACTGGGTCAACACCACAGCTCTTAAGTGGGACCATCTGGGGTCATGTTTTTCCCCTTTGGGTCATCCATAGCCCATGCACTCAAGAATGACAGTAAGAGTTGTGCACCCACATTAGAACCAGAGAGTTAAGGAGTTAAAGGTAGCAGCACCCCTCAAGGGACCTCATGGTGATGGCAGCAGTGATTAAGCAGAGACCCTCCAAGAGGATGTGGCCTGCCTGCGAGTTTCAGCCTCTTCTGTCTAATGAGAGAGCTTCTGAGCATTGCCCTCCCTGAGAATCAGGTTTTATGTCATCAAAGAAATAAGTCATGGCCTTTAGATCCCCACCACCACCACCTGACATCCTCCGCATCGGCCAGGAGGCCTGATAGGAGAATCATTGGCCCCAGGGCCTCAGACACTGGGGCTGCCAACCAATCAACCTAAGGAGATGGTCAGAGCTGCCAAAACCTTCAAGAGCAAATCCCAGGGCCGGTGGCTATCTCCCATGTCCCTAGCCCAGTTTCAGACAGGAGCCCTGCTGAGCCTCTGTTGCCATCAGCCTGCAGCGACTTCCCTGTCTCGGTCCACTCAGGCTGCCATGACAGAGCCCACAGGCCACGCGGCTTAAAGACAGCTCTGGAGGCTGGAAGTCCAAGAGCAAGGTGCCGTCAGTGCTGGTTTGTGATGAGGCCTCTTTCCCTGGCTTGCGGAAGGCCGCCCTCCCACTGCGTCCTCACATGGCCTTTCCTCTGTGCACACACCTTGCTGGCCTCTCTTCCTCTCCTTCTAAAGACACTGGTCACATCAGATGAGGGCCCACCTGTATGACCCAGTTAACCTTAATTATCTTTTCAAAAGCCCCATCTCTAAACACAGTCACTTTGGGGGTTGAGCCTTTAGCATGTGCATTTGGGAGGGACACGATTCAGTCCATAACATCCTCCTTCCTACCAGTTCCCATCGCAGCACAGCTCTAGATGGCCTCTGGCTTCAACTCTCACAGCAGCCAGCAAACCCCGCTGACAGGATACAGGTCACACCCTATTATCCAGAGAGCTTTGTAGTCTGTCAGGAGGCTGATGAAGGCCAGGTGGTCTGTCTGGAGCAGGAGACAGAGGAGTGGGTCCCAGGCCCTGCCCTGACTTGGGGAGGGCGAGGATTTCACAAGCAGGCGGAGAGCACTCTTGGGGTTTCTAGACATGGGGCTGAAGCTGCTTCTCTTTCTTTCATTCAAATCCCTGCTCTACGTCAGGGGCTCAGAAGCCCCGGCTGAATGGGAATCACACCTTCTGGATTAAAAACTGGGACACGAAGCCTAACAAAAGATTTGTGTGATGCTTGCTGGCGTCAGTACCAGTCTGACTGATGGAGTGTGATTTCAGGATTACCAGCTTTTTTAGGACACTGCAATCAATTGAGGGAACCATGGGACAGGATATCTAAATCCAAAATATGGTCCCTCCCAGGAAATCCCACCAAGACCAAACTCCCAATAACTCTTACCTCCATAAAGCTCTGTGAGGACGAAGAGCACGTTTGCTCACCATCGTGGCTTCAGCTTGTAGTGATGGGATGCTCAGCAAATATTCAATGAGGGAGAAGGAAAGATAATTCATTTGATAAGGCAAATGCCTGGCACATTTGTCTCTCAGACCCCAGGCCAGGGCTGCCAGCTGTGTGAGAAAAAGACAGTCCCCTGTATCATCCTCCTTCATCTTCCTGGCTCAGGCACCTCCAGTGGGGCCAGTGAGTTTCCAGTGTCCCTCTGCTCCTGTTGGAGAGATACATCAGGTCCCACCTCGTGCCTGCACCCCTCAGGGCCTGACTAGTCCCCAAGCTGGCGTGTTCCCAGCAGGCCAAGGCAGCTAGCCCTGGGAAAGAGCTACTTTTAGGGGCTGGGGAAGATCAGGACTAATGGGAAGCAGGGCCGCATGGGGATGACAGGCAGGAAGATACCGCTCCTGGGATGCTGCCTAAGGCAAGAAGGAAGATCCAGGTCTCAGTGGTCAGAGGAGAGAAGGTGGCTTGGGAGACATATGCAGAAGTGCCCACTGGCCTGCCAGGAAGCCTTCCGCGGGATGCAGAAAGCCTCTTTGCTCCCTCTTAAGTCCAAATAAAATCTTTGAAACCGAGTCCAAATCCATAGCCAGGCTGCCACCCAGCGATGAGAGTGTCCACGGGGTACTTTTTGCACCAGCCGTCATCCATTCATTCACCAAACTCTCAAGCCAACGAACAATTTCTGAAGATTCTCGGATTCCCAGTCCACTCTCTCCATAACTGGTCTGTGTCTGGGACTCCCAGGAAAAGTGTGGACTCAGGAAAGCACTTGGAGATTCTCTACTCTTTGCATATTATCCACTCTACAAGGGGCGTGAGCTCAGGTGGTAGAACTCAGGCCAAAACATCTCTTCAGCTTGAAGCCACCTGCCTTCCTGTTTCAGGAGCTGAGGCCAAGAAACTGGTAACCAGCATAACTCAGGCAGTCCTAGGGCACTGACTGGAGCCCAAGCATCTGGACAGCCAGTTTGCCCACACCCACCTCATTGCATAAGAGCTATGCTCTCGATGAGAAACATGCACCCAGGCAGCTGATATGGGGATGTGGCTGAGCTTTGCCACTGCAGGGACAGGCCCGGCTTACAGGCCTTCCAAAGCTGCGGGAGGGGTGGCTGGCACCTGTGGGCCCAACCCTCCCTGACATGTTGCGGGGGGGGGGCCTGTGTCCAGAGGCTCCTTGTTCCTTCTTCCAGGCCCTAAAAATAAAGCTACCAGGATGAAGTTATTCTGGTCTCAATGTTAAACAGAGCCCTGGGAAAGAAAGGGGCTCTCAAGTTTCATGGATGGAGCCAGAGGATAGGGCAAGGACAAGAGGTGGGGAAGGCTCAGCACCCGGAAAGGCAGCTTCAGTAGTGGCTTTGAGGATACCAAGGCTGCCAGCCCAGAGAAGGTGGCCAAGGCCATGAGAAGTCCTCACCAAGGAGGCACAATTCCACCAGCCAGAATGGGACAACAAGATTCGTCTGCATGTTATCCAGCCAGCCTCAGCCTCAGCTCTGAAACTCCATGGAGTGCCTAGTGGACCAGATCCTAGCTATCTTCGAAGACCCCTCCACTGCTACAGAGTGATGGGCTATTCAGCTGACCTGGAAAGCTAATGCCATGCCCAAGCCGCTCAGGCACGCAGTATGCACATGCTCATCCAGCCGGCTCCAGCTCAAAATGTAATTCCAGTATTATAGATGATCCAAAAAGATCAGAAAGGGAGGATTATCAGAGAGCAAAGATTGAGAAGGAAATGGTTAACCAGAAATGTCCAGTGAGTGAGGGATTTGAGGGCAGGAACCACATATCCTGTGTCTGCGTGTTTCCTGTAGAAGCTGCCACTGTATCCTGCACATTGGAGACACTTAGTTAATTCTATTGCTCGGTTGGCCACAGTCCCCAAGGTCTCCTGGGGAGGGAAGGAGAAATGTTACAGGATGTGAACAGTGTACAAAGCTGGCATCTGAGATTTGGTCACTAGAGGGCGCCCCAGGACAAGAGCTGACTCCTGGGCCGCCCTCCGCCACCGCTGTGGCTGAAGGGTTTAGGGAGACAGTTTGGAGTTTGTTTATTCATTCAACATACATCTGCTGAACAGTTACTACGAGTCTAACACTCAGTTACTCCGCGTCAAACACTAAGTGCTATAAAGGATACAAAATGATTGAGATGTAACTTGTCTTTCATTAGAAAGATAACTGGCATAAACATATGTATCCATATGTATCTACCTGTAACTTACTGCCTGTAACATACTACCGTATGTATCCATATGTAACTCTTTATTAAATGCGGAGGTGTTTCGTTTTTACACACAATACCTGCCTCCATATCTGCATGGCTGACCCATCTTTCATGTATTTGCTCAAATGTCACTTTCTCACTGAGCTGATTTTATTAATGAGTAAGATAGGCAACCAGTCAAATTAGCCCCAAGTAAATCAAGGAACTAGGGATCAGCCAATGAGTATTCCTATGGTTTAGGGGGTTTGGGTGCCTCGTGGGCAGTAGGAGTCTTCTCAGAGGAGATAAGATAGCAGCTGATCTTGAAGGAGGAAGAGCAGTTTGCAGGTTAGAGAAGGTGGAAAGAATCTATCAGGCAAAGGAACAGCATTCACAGAGGCTCAGAGGTGAGCACTGCAGGGTGTGAATACAGCAGCTTTGGCAGAAGGACGGGTCACACATGGCCCTCCTGTCTCCACGGATCCCCTCCTCCAGGCAGCCGCTGTGTGCGCTGGCGAGCCGGGCCCCAGCCATGGCCGGGGCTACTGGACAGTAGCTGGGCCGCGTCCTTCTGCCTGCTCTGCAGTTCCCCTCACCCCACGTTCCCGGGTGTTTCACCCACACTCCTTGCCATCTGGGGCTTGCTGACATGGGCAGCCTCTGCCACTCCTGTCTGTTATACTCTCCCTTCTGCTGCAAGAAAGAAACAAACTGCACAGCTCGGAAAACAATCCGTCATTGTGTCATAACATTTCCATTTCAAAGACTTCCTTTCCAAGCTTCTCTCTGCCCAAACGCTTCCTCTCATTAGCATAAGAACTGGCAAGGCGTTTGACAGGGGAGGAGGGGCTGGGAATAGGGCTCTAGAACTGGGGCCCGGGCCTGTGTCTACTCAGGGCCAGGGCAAGCATGTGCATGGGCGCACTTGTGGGTACACGTGTGTGTGTGCTCTTGCACACGTTCACATCTTTGTGAGCTTGCATCTCTCAGCCTCATTACTTGCACCGCGTCGTAAGGCATAAGCCACCCTCGGGCACCGGCTGAGCCTCCACAGCATTCTAAGGACTCTGCTGGGCACTGAGGATTCAGGAAGCAGGCCCTGTCCGTCGGCGATTCAGTCAGAGAGATAAACAGATCAGCAAACAATTGCGCCACAATAAATGCAATGAGAAAACAGAGGGGTGGGGACCCTGGAGGAGGTGACATTTAGGCTGGCCTTGAAGGAGGAGGAGCAGCTGACAAGTTAGAGAAGGTGGAAAGGTAGAGCAGGCAAAGGGAACAGGGGGCACAGATGTCCAGAGGCAAGCCCTGCAGATGTCGTATGCGGCTGTGTCGGGACAGACCACAGCCAACGCCTGTTGGGTGAACGTGAATGGCCACCAGGGTTTCCTCAGCTGCCCTCTCCTTGCCTGGGCCCTATCGACAGATCAGGCCGGTGGGAGATTCAGGAACAAGTCAGACCCTGCAAAGGGGCCCCTCCGGCCTTGCAGCTCCTCCTTGGCCTCCAGGTACGCCCTCGTCACAAGTAAACAGTGGATGTGCTGGTGGCCCCTTCCCAGGGGCTCCTCAGTCACCACCTGGCACAACTCTCAGAAGCCTGGCCACAGAGCCCAGTGTGGACCCCTTCCCAGAATCTTAAAACCCTGGTGGCAGGGTTTTAACTCCTCCCAGCATGCACAGAGGAGTTCCACGAACACAGCAAGGTAAGGGGAGTGTCCTAGGCCGGCCAGGAGAGGTAGAAGACACGGGGAGCGGGTCTGAGTGTGTGCTGGGAAGGCGGGATATAAAGATCCAAGAGGAAAAACGAGACAGAGGAAGCAGCGTGACTCTTGAGGACCTCGCCAACTGAGTGACTCATTCATTCATTCACCCTACAATACTTGGTGGGGCATTCCATGTATCGAACACCCAAGATATCAAAATGAGAGGTGCAGCAGGCGTGGTGGCTCACGCCTGGGAGACTGAGGTGAGCAGATCACTTGAGGTCAGGAGTTCGAGACCAGTCTGGACAACATGGTGAAACCCATCTCTACTGAAAATACAAAAATCAGCTGGGCATGGTGGCACACATTTGCAATCCCAGCTACTCAAGAAGCTGAGGCAGGAAAATTACTCGAACCCATGAGGCAGAGGTTGCAGTAAGCTGAGATTGCATCACAGCACTCTAGCCTGGGCAATGGAGCAAGACTCTCTCTTTAAAAAGAAAAAAAGAGAGAGAGAGAGAGACAGAGGTGTACAAGGTCTGTCCTCAGCGAGCACACAGGCCATGAGGAAGGCCGACGGGGAAGTAAGTGGTATGATACTAAGCCCCAGCCTGGTCAGGAGCATCCTGAAGAGATGTTGGCTGAGTCAAGGTTTGAAGGTCGATCGAAAGTCAGAGGAGTTGGAGAGTAGAGGACATTCCAGGAAGAGCGTTCTCTGCCACCAGAAGAGAGCTGAGGCCACAGGGGTGCTGTGCTGCAACACCACGTTAGCAGGAGGGAGCTGCCCCACGCACCAGCCTCACTGTGCCCTCACGGCCCTCCCACTGTGCCCTCACCACCCTCCCAGGTGTGCCCTCACCGCCCTCCCCGGACAGGGCTCGCCACCAGGGCCAACTGGGCAGGGCTTGAGGCAGGACTCCTTTGGTCCACACCTCGCATCTGTGAAAGTCATTATATTTAGACTTTCTACATTATCTCCAGTTGGGATGTGGGTGTTTAAAACACAGTTGCTAAATGTAAACCATTGAAATCTATAACCATTTGTGTAAGCCTATTTGGCATTTTTTTAAATATACAGGAAGCGTAAAAATAATGAAAGTGGCCCAATTCTGTCTCATTCTTGGCAAACGTAGTATTGGTCCTAGATAAAACAGTGAGGCTTAGAGAAGCCTCCCAAAGCCAGGCTGACTCCTCGGCACCTCACTCACCTCACCGGCCCAATAAGAATCAAATGTCAAGGCCTGTGCATTGCGGCCACCACCCTCTGTCCTTGAAGTTCTGGGGTGTTCTGTGGCCTCTGCCCCATCCCACGCCAGGCTCCTCGGCTCACCCAGGGATAGCAGCTCCTGCTCCATTTCACCCCCCCAGCCCAGCCTCTTCTCTGCCTCTGTGGCCAAGCTGGCCGCACAGCCACAAACCCAGACAGGCACCACAGACAGCACCCCCGCTGCCCTGGGCCCCTCATCTCCTTTGTCCTTGGGTATTGCTAAGAAAGGCCCAGGAGATGCCCCCAGATAGCCTGTCAACCAGATCCCGTTGGCAGCAGCCACTGGGAGAAGGAAGTCAGAGCCCGCTCCACGCCTGCCCCCACCTCACTCCTCATGAACGACAGTCTCCTTTGTGAAGTGTCACTGCCAAACCTGCAGCTTCTGGCTCCTGCAGACCTGGGCCTTACCTGCTCCAGCTCTTTGCAGGGCAGGCCTGTGGTCAGCCTGAGGTAGGGGCGGGGCTAGATAGCAGGACGGCCGCACCCGCTTCCCAAGGCCTTCTGAGGGCTGAGCTACTATCAAGGTGTGAGAAAGTTGGATCACTCTCTTTGGGATGGGTGAAGCAGAGGAGATAAGACTAGCTCTGATTTAGAAAACAAACACCTGGTCAATTGTCTTCCCCGACGGGGGAAAAGACTGTCTAAAGTGGGAAGGGGGTGCAAAGAAAAAGGAAGGAGGGCTGGAGAGCAGACGCATGCAGCTCCCAGCAAAGCATGACTTGGCAGTCCCTGCCAAGCAGACTCCAAGCACCGTCATCTCCCCAAGAGCTATCCACCTACCTCCCAAGGTAGCTGAGGGGCCTCAAAGTAGCATCACCAAGAAAACCTTCCTAAAGTCACCTGACTGCCCTTTTGTGACCCTGTAATGTTTGGATTGCCTGCTTGGCCATCCCCCAGAAGCATGTACAGGACTCTGTGAGCCTGGGCACTCACAGGGACTCTGAACACAGGCATCCAGCTCTGACACACAGCCTCTGAAAGCCAGGTTAACACGAGCCTGCTGTCGGCAATGGCACCGCGCTGAGCACTGCAGCCCCTGAGCCTGAGGATGGGAGTCCGGACTGTGACTCTTCTCCACAGCGGATGGCAGCCTAGGACTCAGATCTTTCCCCGAGCTCCCTGCCCACTCTTTCATCTGGCTTCTTCCAACAGCAGCGAGCCCCCTCTCTTAATACATACAGCTAGAGCCTTCCTCTCCAGGGGCCAAGCGTTCTCTAGCCATCCCCACACCACCACGACCTTACCTCTCATTCCCCAGGAACAAACGAGTCTTATCCTGCCAGGGTGTCCCCTCCTGTGCCCTTTGCCCAGAAAGCTCTAGAGTGAAGGACAGGTAGGTAAGGCTTGCCTTGGTTGTCCCTGACCTGAGCTTGAAATAGCCATTGCCCTCAAGGCAGTCTCCACTCCGCAACCCTCCCCACCACGTAGCCCCCGCTGTGCCCACACACCACCTGGCAGTCACATCCACCCCCACAACGGCGCACGGCTTCAGCCCCAGTGACAATAAGGGAAGTCGGGCTTTGCAGAAGTGTGTTGTTTATTGGGAAGCATCTGTCCGCACATCCCCTTCGTGTGCGTGTGTGTGTTCGGTCACATCGAGGTCCGTGGCTGGTGATGCACTCAGATTGCCTTGGCCAGCCCCACGCGGTTACTGGCCCTGTCGAAGACGCTGTAATACTCCCGGATAAAGACGTCCCCCAGGATCCACTGCTGGGAACTGTAGTCACCCTGGAAACCACTGGTGCAGAAGCCCTGGTCCTGGGAAAGGCAAGGCAGAGATGACGCTGGTCCCAATCCCATTTGCTGTACCTAAAGATGGGTGTTTTATACCCCACCCACAGCTGCTCCTCCTCTGACTCCATTTTTTCCTTGAAATGACCTTCCCAGATAAACAATTAAGTATTGGATTCATCTCTCGACAGATGAAGAAATGAAGATTCAAAAAATAAAATGACACAATCCAAGATCACAGGTGGGGTCCTGGCATCCTGAGCCCCATTCCCTGCACGGCACCCCACTCCCCATCACTGGCCCTCCCCAGCCCCTGCCTCCGGCTCTCAGCACCTACTGCCCTGATAGCCGGCTAGAGCAGGTCAGTGGGGCCAAGAGCTGGGACCTGCCAAGCCCAGACTAGCTAAGCAAACCCTGGACGGAGCTCTCGGCCCTGGGACTTAGAAGCTTGAGCAGGGAGGGAAGTTGCCATGGGGAGCTGCGGGCCTGCCTACCCCAACCTCCCTCACACCTTAGTGCGCCGTGCCTCCTGGTCCCCATTTTTCCCAGGATGAGGCTGAAGTGGCCACAAATGAAGCCCCAAGACAACACGGCCCATTCAGAAGGGCCGGTCGTCGAAATGCATGCCCCTCCATTCTCTGTGGAGTCCATGCCACTTCTTATCACCACCATCACTGCCTCACCAGGGGCCCAGCTGGGAGCTGGGGGAGGCAGCTGGGAAGGAAAGAGGGTGAGGAGGAGCCCAGGCTTCCTCTCTGGGACTCATACCTGGCTGGTGTAGGCGGAGGGTGGCAGTGGGTACTTCTTGCCATTGATCTCAAAGACAACTGTGGGCATGCTGCTCAGTCTCCCGCAGTCGATGTCAAACTAAAGAACCCAGGGAGGTCCTCTTAGAAGCAGCGAGGGTGTAACCGGACTGGCAGAGGCCCAGAACCCCTCCCGCCACCTCGTGAGCCATCGGGTGGGCAGTGGGCCCTGCCTACACCCAGGACCACAAGGAGGCTCTCAGGGTGAGGCCTGGTCCCAAGACATGGTTCTCAAAAGAGTCACAATTGTCATGAACCCAGGGACAGACCTTGGGACCCAGGGGGCTTGTCTCAGTGTCTCTCCATCTAGACCCAGCCAGAGCTCACAGGGAAGCTGGGAGCACTTGGCTGTCAGGGGGAGAGGGGCAGGCTCGGGGGTGGAAAAGGAACAAGGGGCACAGCACAGCCCAGCGTGTCAGGGAGGGCACTGCTCCCAGAGGAACAGGAGGTCAGAAGGCAGCTGCCACATGAGGCATGGGGGCTCCCACGGCAACGGAGCCAAAACCAAAGGCCCCTGCAAAGGCCTCCGGGAAACCACACCCTCGGCTGGGAAGCGGGCTCCCTCACCACCCCTGCATCCTCTCATTTGTGTGAAGGGGCCCGACTTCAACGGAACCTCGTGGGGCGGCGGGGCCTGGCCTCACCTCACCGAACTGGCCCTCGGTGGCTCCAATGGCCTGCTGGATGTTGAAGATGTCGCTGCCTGGCCCCACCAGCATGGAGGTGCCGGTGTCCAGGATAGCCTGACAGCCGCCGTCACAGGCCACCACCACGCCGTCGACGGTGACTCTGCCCAGCATACACAGGATGGCCTCATCCCAGCCCTCCCTCCGCAGGTCTTTCCCACCCTCCCCTGCCGGGATCTGCAGTAGGGAGGGAAGGCCCCCAGCCCTCAGCCCCTTCCCTGGGGCCCGTTCCTGGAACCCCCAGTACTTTCTGAGCACAGAGAAAAGACCTAAAACCATGTACTTCCAACTCAGTGGCTAAATTGAGGACATCCCACCTTCTACGGGACAGAAACTTTAATAAAACAACAAATTCACCCGCATTAAGGGGTAGAACGAGTACCTAACTCCTTGTCTGAGATCTGGTTTCCAGCTTTTACTCTCCCTTTACTTGCTGTGTGTCTCCAGCCAGTTACCCAACCCTTGTGTATTCAGGCTTCCCATCTACAAAATGGGTACATTAGTAACCCCTTCCTTAACTTCCTCGAGGGATGGTTGTGAGGTTCAAACACGAGGTTAGTGCATTGTAATGTGGAGGTAACAGCAGCACCCACCTCATGGGGTCTCAGTGAGGAATACATGAGACAGTCACACAATCATTCAGCACAGCGCCTAGCAGACGGTAGGTGCCCCATAAAGATAGCTGGTCTTCCTAACGCGCAGGAGAATATGTGGCAGTAGCACTGACAAAGGTCACTGGCCTTGGAAGTTCGGATTCTCGTGGGTGGTCTTAGGAGCTACTGTGCTGCAGTCCTCAGAGTATGTGGCCTGACGCCCCAGCCCTCACATCCCCACACGTGGATCAGCCACTGGCTGAGGCCCGCACCGGGTGGCCGCTCACCCACCTGTCCACAGTGAACTGCCAGTATTCTTGCACAGTCACGGGTATCCAGTGCAGGGAGCCTGTGTAGTAGGACCGGTCAATGGCCCCCAGCGTGAGCATGCTCCCCTGCTCATTCCTGAAACCAAGGTGCGGGGCATTGTTTTAGCGAGGCTCGGAAAACAGGTGCCCAGCCCCACCTTGGGGCCAACACTCCTGAGACCCAGTCCGCTCTCCTTGGTCCTACGCCCACCCCACACTTCAGATGAGGTCTCCAGCCTCCTCTGACTCCTCCTCCACTGGGCTTGCTCTGATGTCAGCAGCAGCATTTTTTTCTCCTGAGCGCTGCAGCCCCCACCCCAACCCCAGAGAAGTAACCCACCCCCACAGGTCCCCAGACTGCCAGGCTCTGCCCCAGCCACCCTCAGGTGTGCCCAGCTGCTCCCTATGCCCCTACTTCCTGTTGGCTGCCACTCAGGGCTTTCTTCTTCCAGGGGGATGGGGGGTCTTCAACAAAATCTACACTTTGGATTGGAACTGTCACCCAAACGCAAATCCCCTCAGTTCCTCCTGGGACTGTGTCCCACACAGGCTGGGAAACACACCGTACCCACCCACTTCTGGAGCACTGCGCTGGGCTCTGAGAACTCATCCAGCCCATCCCAGCTCCCGGCTCTGGTGTATCCTTTCTCCCTGGACAACGCCCACTCCTCCCTCAGCAAAGCCTGCCCTGGCCGCCCTCAGCCGGTGCTTCCCCAGTTATTCAGCCTCTGATGCACCCAAATCTCCCCTGCAGCACCCTTATCACGACTGTTTGATTGCAATGGTGTATGCAGTGCTGCCAGTCTGTCTTATCTGCTGATGTGTCCCCATCTCTGGCAGAGCTCCCGCACATAGTAAGGGCCCAGTAAGTATCTACTGAGTGAATGAATGCACTAATTAACCCCCTAACTTCATTCCCCTGCCTCAGCCATCCAGCAACTTCTCCTGGGAAGGATCCCTTTCTCTCCTCCCTGCCACCCTTCCCTCAGTCTGAGCCAAGCTGCGTCGTCACAGGGTGCAGGAGATAGAGTAGGAAATGCAGGACTGGGAGCAGGAGCCCCGGGCTCCAGGTCCGGCTCAGCCAGCACCACTCAGGGTGTCGGGCCCTCCCCAGGCCTCAGCTTCCTCCCCAGTCAAAGGAGGAGTTGGACTCCTTTGGAGACAGCTCTGAAAGTCTGTGCAGCTCAATGACGTCAGCAAATGGTTCTTGAGGCCCTGCAGCTTTAGGAAAAAGAACCCGAAAGCCCCTAGGCAGAGGTAGGACCAGGCTCTGTTTTTGAATGCCAGAAAGGAAGGTCAGATTTTGGTCCAGTGAACTCTGGCTTTGTAAATGACTGTATCATGGACCTTTGAACAAGAGGTTGGATGTGCCTGGAAAGAAGGAGGTCTGCTTGGATGCTGGCGACTACCCTTGAGTTGCAGTGTCCCCAAGGAGTGGACGCTCCCCTCAGCCAACAGTCCTTACGAGGACATCAAACTTAGGCCCTGGCCTGGCACAGCTCCTACCTGCTCATGTAGACTGAGAACAGGTCTTGGGCCACCAGGTGCCTGTCCATCATGTTGTCAAACACAGGCACGGAGTACTCAGAGGCCAGAGAGGGATAGGCCAGCCCCAGGATCCCGTCGAACTCAGAGTAGGTGAAGACGTCGCCAGGCTCCTGGGTGCTCAGGCCCACAGTCTGGTGGCGGTCCACAATGTTGGAGACCTGCAAGAGAATCATAATGACCCCCACTAGGTCCCACAGCCAGAGACAGAAACATCCCAAGCCAGGGGGGCAGCCAGGCCCGGGTCAGGAGCCAGTTCCAGTGCCTTTCCTCTTACTGGCAACATAGTTATTTGCCCTAAAGAGAAAGAAAACAAAAACAAAAACGAAACAACAGCAACAAAAACCTCCTCTCCTTTGCCAGCAGTTAGTGCAATGACTTTGAGGAATCGCTCCAATGAGGCAGGGGAGGAGGGGAATGGAGGGCCAGGTGGGCAGACACTGGTGCTCATTGTGCAAAAGCTGGGGCTGAGCTCAAAGAAGGAGGCAGAAGGAGGGATGGTGCGAGGTCCTCGGCAGGCCTGCAGCCCTCCCACCAGCTGTGCCCGGAACACCTCCCAGCAAACAGCCATAGAGGCAGCAGGAAGTCCGAAAAGAACATGCACACGCTTTACGTCTCCAAGACCCAGGCGTGGGCTCCTGTTCTGCCACGGGCTGACCATGTGACCTTGGACAAGTACCTCAATCCCCTTGTCTGTTTAAGGGAATAATAATACCTACACCTCAAGGCAGTGTTTAGACTAAATAATACTAACACTGAACATTATTGACATGTACTAAGTGTTTGATCATTGAATGTTGATTGGCACTATACTAAGAAAGTGCTAACTCCAAAATATTTTCTTAAGCTGCCCACTTCCCTGGATGCCCGATGTATCCACCAGCCTATTCTGACCACTACTGCCTCTTGTCCTGACCACTAAAGTGTCCTGGACCAGCCTTCCTGCTTCCACTCCGCCCCTTCTAATCCACCCTCCACACAGGGCAGACAAGGTGATCTTTAAAAATGGAAATCAAAGCCGGTGCAGTGGTGCACACCTGTAACCCCAGCTACCTGGGAGGCTGAGGTAGGAGGATCACTTGAGAGAAGGAGTTTGAGACCAGCCTGGGCAACATGGCAAGATCCTGCCTCTAAAAAATATGTTTTAAAATCAGCCAGGTTGGAGGATTCCTTGAGCCCCGGAGGTCAAGGCTGCAATGAACTATGATTGCACCACTGCACTCCAGCCTGGACAACACAGTGAGATGCTGTCTCTGAAAAAAAAAAAATAGGAAAAAAGTAAAAAATTTAAATAAAATAAATATAAGTAAAAGTAAAATCCAGTACTGCTGCCCCTTGCTCCAACCTTCCGGCGGATCCCAGTGGACTAAGAATGAAGCCTGTGTCCTGGAGTCCCCTCACACCCTGGTTCTGCTCCCCACCTCCTCTCATTCTGCTGCAGTCACGCTGGTCTCCCCCTCATTCAGATCCCCCCACTCACCCTGCCCCAAAACCTTTGCACTTACTGTGCCCTCTGCCTTCCCCCAGATCTTCTGAGGTCTGGCATCTACAATCACTTCACTTAGTCCTCAACCTGCAACCAGCCATCGTGCCCGCTGGCCCTGGCCCCTGGCACCCGGCAACTCTCTTTCATGCTTTCTGGTTTCATTTTCTTCATGCTGCCCGACACTGTGCAAAGTCATCTTGCTTACACATTGTCTCCCCTAATGGAGGGTAAGCGCTAGGAGGGCAGCCCTTTGTCCTTCTTGTTCATCATTGTATCCTCAGTTCTGAGAATGAGGCTCCCTAAGCTTTTGTGGAATGAATAAACAGTCTTGGTTAAGTGCCAAAGAGTGCATGCATTCACGCTTGCTTTCTGCCAAGAAACAGTGGTTGGAGGCCTCCAACATAGCAATGACCCAAAGAAACTGCCTGCCCTGGGGAACTTAGATTCCAGTGGAGACACGGGCCGTCAGTTTTTTAAAGAAGTCATGTTGAACATGTCAGACGGAGCAAGCACGCTGAAGAAACGTAAATCAGGGCAAAGGCAAAAAGGCAGCAGGGTATTTTACGCAATGGTGGGAAATGGCCTCCTTGATAAATGATGTTGGGCGGAGGCTGAAGAAGGAAGGAGCACTGGAGATGTGTGAGAAATGCACGGCTGGCCGAGGGCAGCCTAAGAGAGTCCAGTCCCCCAGGGTGCACGTGGGGCGGAGGGAACAGC
Source organism: Saimiri boliviensis (assembly GCF_048565385.1). Taxonomy (NCBI): domain Eukaryota; kingdom Metazoa; phylum Chordata; class Mammalia; order Primates; family Cebidae; genus Saimiri; species Saimiri boliviensis. Next base: position 101,129,371 of record NC_133459.1, read on the forward strand.
AAATGAAGCAGAGAGGCGAGAGGAGGCCAGGAGATGGGGCCCAGTCGTGGAGGGTTCTTCACTGACTCCGAGTGAGACCAGGAGCCAGACAAAGATTTTGAGCAAAAGGAGGGCGTGGCAGGACTTAGCTGTCGGTTGGTTGGTTGGTTGATTTGCTTGCTTGTTTTTTTGAGATGGAGTCTCGTTCTGCTGCCCGGGCTGGAGTGCGGTGGTGCAATCTCCGCTCAATGCAACCTCTACCTCCCAGGTTCAAGCAATTCTCTGCCTCAGCCTCCCGAGTAGCTGGGATTACAGTCACCCACCACCATACTCAACTGATCTTTTGGATTTTTAGTAGAGATGGGGTTTCACCATCTTGGCCAGGCTGATCTCGAACTCCTGACCTTGTGATCCACCTGCCTCAGCCTCCCAAAGCGCTGGGATTCCAGACGTGAGCTACCACACCTGGCCCAGGACCTAGATTTTTAAAGGATTCCTCTGGCTGCTGTGTCAGATGGTGGCGGGACAAGGACAGGAGCAGCGAGTGCCCTGGGAGGCTGCTGCAGTCAAACAGGAGAGAGATGGCCACGCAGAACCAGAGGCACCCGGGGAGGTATTCAAGGTGGTCAGATCCTCGATGGGTTGTGAAGGAGGCCAACAGGATGTGGGAACAGATGGGGCATGGGGAATGAAAGGACAGACAAATAATGGATACTTGGTGTGTTTAATCTTCACCGTGGCCCTCTGAAGTAAGTATTATTATACCTGTTTTACAGATGAGGAAACTGAGGCTTACCTAAAGTCACACAGCTCCAGGGAGAAACATCTGTATCTTCAACCCAGAGCCCTGCACCTGTCTGCAGTGCCCAGTGCCATGGATCCCCTTCCCCTCAAAGTTTAGCACCCCGCACCCCCTCCTCTGGGCTCCTCCTCAGAACATTCCTGGATGGGGACCCCAGGTTGAATAGAGCTCCATGGTCCCCCACGGCCTGTGCCTACAGCCCCCCCTTGCTTTGCCCACAGCTCCCATAGCAACCCCTTCTCCTGTTCTCCTGTTCCTGACCCTGATTTCCCTCCTATCATCTGAGCCAGGTGCCAGGATGGGGCTACTAGACTTCTTCATCTTTCCTCCTCCCCCAAAACCTTCCTGCTTGAAACAGGGAGCTGGGATGACTTCCCCATTTAGCCTAGCCCCCACACTGGCCCTAGGCAACTATGGCCCAAACATGCAGAGGCGGAGACCTGTGTGGGGCCAGCCTCAAAGCAGGCCAGGGCATCCAACATGCCCCACCCCACACCTGTTCTGCTTCCACACGAGACCACTGAGTAGGGCTGACCACGAAGCTCTCTTCCCTACATCCTGCCCAAGGTGGTGAGTGACAGCAACCCACTGCAGCACCGCTGAGACGGCTAGGCACCAGGCCAGCTCTCCGGCGAAGATGTACCCAAAACAGCAGGGAAGAAGGTGAATGGCTCAGGCCAGCAGACGGAGCGTGACCAGGCAGGGGAACTGGCTGGCAAAGGCCTGACTGCTGGGCAGCTCAGCAGGCAATGCCGAGACCTCTGCTATCTGGCATGGACTCCTGGGGAGGCCTGAGCGGGATACCCTGGCAGGCACCTGCCCACCAAGAAAAATACTCTGTCTACAGAGGACTGTACCCTTCTGGACTCAAAGCAAGAAAGACTTCAGCCAGACCCAAGGAAGAGCCTGAGGAAAATCGAGGTGGTCAGCCCCAAGAGACACCGCTGGAGTTCTCATACCAGAAGGTGCATGCGGAAGGAAACATGCTTTGGGTACCTACTATGTGCCCATCATATTAGGTATTAGGCACTTTGGAGGCCAAAAAGAGTCCAGGGAAAGGGGAGCCCTTATCCTAGAGGGACGGGTGCTTTCAGACCTGAAAGAAGATGCTGCTCTGACTTACAGAGCATGAGGTCAAGCCAAGAGCACTGCTCAGAGTCAGGGGCGAGGACCCACACTCAGGTCCCCCTGCACCAGCTATGTGGCTTCAGGTGAGGTAGCAACATATCCAAGCCTCAGTTTCCTCATTTGAACGATGAGGATAATGATACTTTCCTCAAAGGGCTGTCAGAAAAACGAAATTTAAAAGTAAGATCATAATAGGACACTGAGCACTAGTGTCAAGGATGCATGAAAAGGGATAGGGGAGCCGGGAACCCGGACCTGACAGGGCCCTCAGGGTCCTCTGCGTGCTGTCACGGCAAGGAGAGGCCGGAGGAAGGGACAGCCGACAGCTGGCTGCTGGCTAAAATCCCTCTCCTCACCTCCTGAGTCACCTGGGCAGGCAGCACCCAAAGGGCTTCTCGGCGCAGTGGCAGTGCGGCCACCAGAGCGTGCGGGAAAGAGAGCGGCCAGTGAGAAAGGCGCGTGGGAAAGGTGCGTGGGAAAGGCGCGTGGGAAAGGCGCGGTGAGCACTGGTGGCGCAGCCCCACTTACAGTGACAGTGTCGTAGCCCAGCAAGCCCTGCATGCTGCCCGTGCCATACTGGATGGACAGGGACTTGTCCATATTCTGGAAGGTGGAGGATTTGGACGGGTCGAAGCGGTGGTGGTTTTCTGAAACATAGACCCAGAGTTAGTGGGGCCCTTAGAGTCTTCTCACCACTTACAGCGCCAGCCAGGGCTGAAACTCTCAGCAGGCCTTGTGAGAATATGGCCTCGATGCTGGCAATTCTCTCTACAGAGAATAAGCAGCCCATTCTCTCTAAAGCCTTGGTCCCACAGTTGAAAAGAGAACATTATTCTTTGCTGCTCCACCCACCGCTCTGGCTCCCAGTGCCAGCTGTGTAGCTTCCACACGGAAACGAAAGGGAAAAGCCATCCCTAAAGAGTCAAGATTCTGCGAATGTTTTGCTTTTACCAGCTGAGTAATCTTAGCCAAGTCCTTTTTCCTCTTCAAACCTTAATTTCCTCATCTGTCAAATGGGGATAAAAAAGAGCACCAATCTCCCAGGACTGGTGGAGAAATCAATCATTAACATGTGTTACACATGTACTTGTTATTTGTAATAGACCCTCTCACTTCACTCTCTCAGCTCTCACTGGCACGTCATAGCCCCATTTTTATAGAAAGGAAAATGGAGGTTCCAAAGGGTAAGCAGCTTGTCTTGGCTCCCAATAGAGACAAAAAAATAAAATAAGGGTCCGTAATTTTTAGCTAAGACTCATAATTTTTTTTTTGAGACAGAGTGTATCGCTGTTGCCCAGGCTGGAGTGCAATGGCACAATCTCAGCTCACTGCAACCTCTGCCTCCTGGGTTCAAGCGATTCTCCTGCCTCAGCCTCCTAAGTAGCTGGAATTAGAGGTGCTTGCCACCACGGCTAGCTAATTTTTTGCATTTTTAGTAGAGACAGGGTTTCACCATGTTGGCCAGGCTGGTTTTGAACTCCTGACCTCAAGTGATCCACCTGCTTCGGCGTCCCAAAGTGCTGGGATTATAGACGTGAGCCACCGCACGGGCCAAGACCCATGGTTTTCAAATCTTCCAAATCTGTGATCAGTTGGGAGGATGGGTGAGGAGATGGACCACAACTGGGAGGCTGAGAAGGTCAGAGCCAGCTGTCCTGCCGCCCCACATTTCCCCCCAGCCACCCTGACCACCCTGGCCACTCAGCCTGGGCATCCGAACATGAGGCGCTGGGGCAGAAGAGAGCGGCCACTCACGGCAGGCATCACTGTTGCAGTAGACAGAGGGCACCCAGAGGTCAGAGGAGCCCGTGTCAAACACCACGGTGAACTCCTGGGGAGGGGTCCCGATGTAGATCTTCCCGAAGTATTGACACTGAGGGCAGATGGTACTGAGTCAGAGGTGGGAGCACCAGGGGGCAGTAGGGTGTGGGTTAATGCTGGGCAGGGAGTGTGGGCACTTGGGGAGGCCCTGTGCTTTCGGCCCAGTGGCCTGGGTGTCTCAAGGGGGGAGAAACAGAAGGAGAGGGAAAACGTTGAGAGGGTTCTTGACCTCCAGCCCTCTCCTGGGCTCCCACCCCCAGCCACACTTGGCCTCATCCTCCCACAGGCCATGCAACCACTGCTGGAATCCGCCTCAGAAGCAGACCTGGGACCTCAATGTAAATCCTGCCTGGGTGAGACATGGGTTACCCCTGCCGGGGCAAAAGGAACCTGGACAGAGAGGTGGGGCATCCGTGAGGTGTGAGCCCCAAGTCCCAGCCCAAGTGGCCCCTGCCACGCGCGCCTCCCTGCCAGCTCTCCCCACCGTCAGAGCCGAGGCTGGGGGCGGGCAGCGAGGATGACCTAGATAAGGAAATGAGAGAACCGAAGAGAAAAAAAGCCTGGCTGTTTTCTGACAAGAGTGACGGCTGAGGGGAAGACAAGCTCCAGGAAAGAGCAGGGCAGCAGGGGCGCTCCTGCCTGGGTCCTAGGTGGGAGGAAGAGCGAGCTGGTGGCCGCGTCCTGGGCAGCTGCAGAATGGCACCAGCTGTCTCCATCCCTGCTGAGTCAGACTGAGGCAGGGCTTCCCTGGCCGGGAAGGCAGGTGTGAGGTTGGATGGTGGGGGGGTGGGGGGTGCGAGCAGCTCATGCCCCCTTGGGGATGTTGTATGAGGAAGGTACTTGAGCTCAGACCCTCTCAGACCCTCCTGTTGGCATTCGGAGCTGGCAGGCAGGAGTGCTGCCTTTGCTGGGTGGCCGGCCCCTTGTGGAGCTGACTGAGGGCAGGGAGACCGCCTCTACCACAGGCTCCAAGATTTCTGGAGGAGGAGCAGCTGTGGCGAGGCAGGGGCCGAGGGGCGCTCTCCACTTCATTAGTGGAAAGGATGGCAGAGCCACTCACATCTAGGTAGTTGGTCAGAGACTCTCTGGCCACCTTCCCAGAACTGGAGTGCTTCCGGCTGACCGCATACTGGTGATTCTTCAGGAAGTCTTCCAGGAGCCCACGCTCCTTCAAGGCCTTCCTCAGCGACTTCCCTTTGTGCAGAGGAATCCTGAGGAGATGGGGAAGAATTCGTGAGGAGGGTGTGCATCTCCCGCAGGCTGCTCACCCTCCCAGAAGTGGGCTCCACAAACCACTCCCTCCACTCTGTTCCCAGCCAGCCTTCCAATCAATGGCCCACGGACCCAAGGCCAACGGCTTTCAAATTTTTTGTAATCATAACTCAAAGTAAGAAATGTGTTTTACGTCAATTCAAAAATCAATGCCTATCCTTACAAACCGCAATACCCTCTAATATTTTCTGCTTCGTTCTCTTTTTTTAATGCTGGTGGAGACCCATTAGAGGTGTTTTGCAACCCACTAATGAGTTTTGAAACCCGTGGTTTGAAAGACACCAAGCACCTTATCACTCATTCAGTCACCAAATTCTTGCTGTGCCAGATACTGTACAGGGCCCAGGGGACATGATACTGAAAAGGACACGTCTCTGCCCTCCAGGAGTACACTGTCTGCAGCAGAGAACGGCGTCCCCACACGCTGGCAAATGCGACCACAATGATCCTGCCCTCTGCTAACCCTGTTTCTCCACTCTCTGGGTGGCTTTTTCCCTAAGATGGGTGGAAAATTATCAAAAGGTTTCTCAGCACAGAGCCCAGTCTCACAGGGGCCTCCTGAGGAAAGTTGAGTTTTAGACAATGGCGGCAGATCAACAGTGAAGAGATCAAGAGAGGAAACACAGAAGCTGGTTCTAGACCTGGCGCTGCCCTGTCTGTGTCTACTTGGGCGGCTCCTCAAAACCCTCAGAGCTGCAGCTCCCTTAGGTAACCCCTTCCTTTCTAGCTGCTCTCCTAGCCCTGCCTTTGACCAGCCCTGTGGCTCAACCTCTCTGGTTCTGTTTCCTCTGCTGTAGATAGAAGTAGTTTCCTCTCCTGTAGATAGAATTAGAACTCAGTGATTCTCACGGTCCCTTTTACCGCTAAGAACTCTGCGGTCCTCCTCTGTGAGACTGGTTTGAAGAACAACTTGAGATGTGACTACAGATGTGAAAGTGGTTTGAGAGCCGTCTAATGGCAGCAGAGAGCATCGGTTTTCACAGCTTGTTCACACCCCAAGTGCTGGGGCAGCTAGCGCTCCTGGGACCTGGAGGAACTTTATTTTCAGGACTGCCGCAAAGATTCCTGGCCAGTTGGAGTCACCCTGACCCCTTTTAAGGGACCCAGCTTTCCCTGTGCTCAGGGCTTGCCCAGACTCAAACCTGAGCACCTGCAGGTTACTGTGTGATGTCATGGCAAGAGTGCAAGTCCACCTGAGGCCCAGTGCTAGCTCCTCCATTACTAGCCATGCGGCCTCAGACAGCTCAGGGACCCTCCTTAGGAACGCTTCCTGAACAACAGTGTCTCACCTATAAAATGTAAATGATAACATCTACTTAATCCATGAGGATTAGTGATCGCATAGGTAAGGATTTAGTGAAGTGCTTGGCACCTAGGAGCAAACAGCTCCATCAATGTCAATTATTTTGGGAGGAGAACCTGTTATCTTCACCCACAAAGGACTTAGTACAATAGGGAACTTAATTTTGTTTAACAAATGCATATATAGCTTTTACAGTATGTACCATTTGAAGCATTTTTAAAATATTAAGTCCTATAATCCTCACAACATCCCTATGAGATGGATACTATTATCCAGGTCTTAGGAACAGATGAAGAACTGAGGCACAGAGAGTTAAGTTAGTGATGGAGCTGAGGATCAAACCCCAGGCGGTCTGACTCCAGAGCCATGCCCTATCTCCCCAGTTGCCCATCTGGTTCCCTGTTCTTTTCACCACACTCTGAAATGCAGGGGTAGACAGAAGCAAAGGTCCCAGCGTGCAAAGCCAAGACTGACAGGGAGCTGTTATCCTGGGAGTTTGCAGCATTTCTCCCAAGACTCCCTGGGGACCAATGGCTGGAAGACGAAGGACAGACCTCCCAGAAAGAATGATGAGACCTCCTTGCCCTCCCCTGGGCTCCGACACTCACCTGCTGATTATACTGGCCTGGGAGAGAGCAAAGACCGCAAGGAGCACCACGAAGCCCCTCATCTTGGACCGCAGGCTGTCCACTGATCCAGCCAGTGGCCACCGCAGGGCCTTTATAGAGGGAGCTGGGTGCCCTGTGGCTAGAAGCCCAGACTTCAGAGAAAGCCCCTGACTGCAGGTCAGTCCACAAACACAGTGAGATAACACTCAGAACACCTAAGACTCATGCTGATAAGGGCCGCTCACACTGAATGAGGTAATTCATGGCCCTTATCAGTGTGGGTCTTAGGAATTCTGAGTGTTATCTCAGAATATCTATATTCCAGGGACTTCAAAGTTGAAAAATATACATGCCGGGTCTTCAGACTGAGACATGTCAACATAGGCCTCTCTGACCTGCTCCCCACTTCCAAACAGGACTCCTTGAGCCAACACAGGGGGCGCTGCTGCCAGAAATGTGTTCCGTGTTCCACCTTCTGCTCCGTAAGAGGCCTGCTCCCCACAGATCCCACTCCAACCTTATCTGCCTCCCCTCCTCGATCTGACTTCACTGGAAGCCGGCACCCTGCCCTACCCATGAATCTGCCCCCAGCCCAATTTTCCAGTGACAGGGGACTCAGTCTTCCCCCAAAGTGGCATCTGTGGCAGAGAGGAATTATTCATTCTGTCATTCCTGTGAGTGGAGCTTGGGGTTTCCAACACAGAGCACGTGTGCTCTCCACTCCTACAGAGCACAGTCTAAGAGAGAAGGCAGGCCGGAGCCACCTGCACCCCTAGAGACATAGGCCCTGGTTCCACGGTGGAAGGGTGCTGGAGAGGGGAGAGTTAAGTCAATCCCAGATCACACTGGCATTGGAAGAATGGGGCAGGGCTGAACTGGAAAAGCAGACAAGTGCCCCCACATAGAATCAGAAGGGAAAGATGGCAGTGATAGTCAGGATAGGGAACAGCCTAGGCCAAGACTCGACCTCTGAGTCCCATTCGAGTGTGCAGAGAGAGCCTCTCAGAAGCACACGTGCAGGGTGTGTGTTGAGCAGAGACCCCTGGACTGGAGTCCAGGCCGGAGAGGCCAGAGATTCTCTGAGGTCTGTAGCTAGAAAGAGAGTCGGGATAAGAAGGAAAGCAAAGGCTGCGGCCACGAAGCTGTCGGAGCAGATCATATTCCAAAGACCAGGGGAGGCTGATGTGGCAAATCAGGATGAGTAAGGGTAAGGTGGGCAACGTAAGAAGGCAAGGGCTTCAGGTCCACAGGCGAGTGGGAGAGCACGATGCCAGCCGCCTGACTCCAGGACAGATGCCCACCTGCAGAGGGGGGCCTGCAGAGGGTATAAGACAGGGCAGGCGGGAACAGCCGAAAAGGCTGGCATGTGGTGGCCCCAAAAACACTGGTGCTGCGGAGAGGGATAAGCCCTAGAGTTGCATACGTTTGATTTGCAAGGGGCTCAGGAGGGAGCCTCAGGAGGCCAATCAACAGAACTGCTGTTTTGTAACAGAAGTTAGGGATGCGGCGGGATTTGATCCCCACCACGGCAATGCCTCCCAGCCTGCCACATCCCTTCACAAAGCCGACGGCCAAGTCCCCAGAAGGCCAGGACACTGCCACTCCCCATGTCCTGGGAAGGATCCACAAACACATCCAGCTGTCTTGTGACCCCCACCCTCCCCAAATGCCAGGAGCAGAGATCAAAGTCAACGCTCGACAGCACAGCTTGCTTCCTGATTTCTTCCCTGAGGAGGACGCACTGCCAGGCCAGGGCCTGCAGGTCCTGCGCTGATGGCCCAGCCTCTGAGCAGTGCTTCCTCCCACACCAGCACCAAGCGTGATGCATAGTAGGTGCTCAAGGAACGTTTGGTTATGTAAATGAATGAGTGCATGGCTTTGCCACTACTTTTGAGAAGGAGGCGGAGAAGTAGCAGGCAACATCCTTATGCTGTCCTGCAGACAAGGAGATGGAGGCAAAGATTGGTCAAACGGTTTGCCTGGAATGAAGACAGAGCTTGAAAGTGCCCTGAGACTCCTAGTCTAACACACTGCACACCACATCACAGGGCCTGACATGTTTACAAAATCAAGTGTGGCAGCAGCTCTTTCGAGCTCACTCCTCCCCACTTCTGGGTACCCCTCGGGATAGTAATATCCATGTGCAATGGGCCCTGTCTGCAACATCTAGAGCCAGAACTCTCTGGGGTTAGCAAGATCAGCAGGAGGAAGAGCCGCAGCACTCTGCCTCATGTCACCAGTGGCCCCGCCTGAACCCAGCAGCAAACTCTCCTGAACAATGACCCTGGACATCAGGCTCAGCCAACCCTTCCACTGGAAGGTGACTCTCAAAGCCAAGAATCAACGATCACTTAGCCCTAATTGTTCTGTGTTTGTTCACAAGATTGGGATCAGTCTAACAACATTCAAGCACACGCTATTAGGAACTGTGACTAATAACTGTGTTCTCTCAGCCCAGAGAACACAAAGCATTAGGAGAACTTATCCAGGCAGGCCACGAACTGCAAAAAGCTTTTAGGGTACAGGGAAGGTCATGTGATAGAATTAAAAAGAGTCAAAGAGACCCAAGTTTATATTCCAGCTCCTTCTTTTTTTTTTTTTTTTTTTTTTTTAGATGGAGTCTCACTCTGTTGCCCAGACTGGAGTGCAGTGACAAAGTCTCCACTCATTGCAGCCTCCATCTCCCAGGTTCAAGTGGTTCTCCTGCCTCAGTCTCCCGAGTAGCTGGGATTACAGGTGCGTGTCACCACACCCAGCTAATTTTTGTATTTTTAGTAGAGACGATATTTCACCATGTTGGTCAGGCTGGTCTCAAACACCTGACTTCGTGATCCACCCCCGGCCTCTCAAAGTGCTGCAATTACAAGCATGAGCCACTGTGCCCAGCCCCAGCTCCACTTTTTATTAGCTCAGTGACTTGGAAACTTAGTTAAACATTCTAAACTTCTGTTTGCTCATCTGTGAAATGGAGATTTTTAAAGGAATAAATGCATGGTATCCGACACTAAGTAAATATACCATAAGTATTATAGATTTTTAGTGGGGCTCAATACTATTCTGAAAGTCTTATGTAGAAAGCCTGTTTTGCTTTCTCTTTATCTCATGAAAGGAAAAGGCTGCTCTGCCTTTCTTCGCCCCACAAAAGGTGGGTGCAGGGCAGAAAGCAGAAGTCACCTGCAGGGTTTTCTGGGTACTGTTGCCTAAAACTAAGCCCGTATGAGAACCCAAGGCTCCTTGGAGGATGTAGAAGAAAGAAGCAAGAGAGACAGGCAGGTCTTGAGTGACAGGGCCTTGAGCCCTGCTCCGTGATGGTAGCCCAGGGAAGTGGCAAGCCCAGAGAAGAGGGGCTGTGTGGCTTGTCTCAGGGAGTATAACTAAGGCAGCTTCCAGAAGATTGGGTTGGCCCAGACAGGGCACGGAAGCATTAGGAGATGGAGCAGGGGCGACAAAGACCACCAGGCTCAGCTCCGAGACTTGGCATGCTGGAGAGTCAGCTGGATCAAAGCACAACAATGGGCATTGACAAAAATGACCAAGATTTTTCCCCTCAACCTTGGGGAGGAAGGCAGGGATAGGCAGAACGGCCAGTGGGGGAGGAAGGGAGGGGTGCGCCCCTGCTTCATGTCACCAGTGCCGCAGCCTGGCTCAGCAGCAAACTCTCTTGGACGATGGTCCTGGATGCCAGACTCAGCTACCCCTTTCTGTGCTCTCGAAAGATAGGGGCATACTGCAGAAACTCAGCAGAAATTCAACTGATTTACAGAAGATGAAAAGACCTGCGGCTCTGTACACACCTGAGATTTGGACTAGCACCAGGAGCTTGTAAATCTCACATTTTACAGATGAGGAAATAGGACCATGGACTGGGGTGAGTCATTCAAGGACACACAGCTGCAGTCATTTGTGAATCATATTTGTAGAAAGCCCAGCACATGCCAGCATTTGATACTCTTATCTTTGATCCTTACATGACCCTCTCAGAATCTCCGCCTCACTCCTTTGGAAGAGGAAAATGAGACACGGAGAAGTAACTTGCTCAAGGTCACAGCACTTTGCAGCCGACCCAAGACTTGAGCCCAGGATGGTCACACATGCACTCCCAGGGGCTACACCCCCTACCACCTGGCCCCCTGCAACACACGGCGTCATCCCTTTGGAATTCTCCTGAGGTGCTTTTCACAGTGGGCTCACATATGAGATCCTTCCATCTCCCATCCAATGGTGGGCTCCCTAGTCTCTGTGTCCATAGCAAATGCATAGATGATGCTCAAGAAATGGACTTGAATTGGCTTTATTGCTGCTCATATCTGAGTGGATATCAGAAGCTTATGTTAAGCTGTTACAATAGGTAGCTAGTCAGGTATGAGCATGGCAGGAGAAGGCTCTCCACACACACATCAAGAGTGTTGGGTGACCATCAGGTGGTCGTCAGGCGGTTGTTAACTGTCTCTCTAAGGTAGTAATTGGTCACAGCCAGCACCTTCGAAAGGCAGTCTCCTAGCAGGTAGAAAACACTCGGAACTGCAGGGTGATCAGCAGCTTCCCAGTAAGATCTCAGGAGTCAGGAGAAATGATGCAAGATCCCGGAAGTATGCTGACGTTTAAAACCCCAAGTCACGAGGTCAAGCCGCGCACTTGATCTCAAGTCACCTGTTTGGCCCTCTTCCAGGGTACTTTCCTTTCTTTCGTTCCTTTCTTTCCTGCTCGAAAGCTTTTTAATAAACTTTGACTCCCGCTCCAAAATTTGCCTTGGTCTCTCCTTCTGCTCTTAAGCCCCTCAGTTGAATTCTTTTTTCTGGGGAGGCAAGAATTGAGGTTGCTGCAGACCTGTACAGACAACTACCACTGCTAACAGAACAGGGTGACGCTGGGCGCTGACTAGTTATAGCCACTTTGTGGGTCAGTCCCCAGGCTCAAGGAATCTAGACCAGAGGCAGTCATCCCCATCCGGCACTAGATAACTAGTGATGAAATCTTATCATGGTTTTTCTAAAAGCTTTTTAGAATTTTTAGAATTCTGCAATTCAGCAAAAGATGACCGCATCATGTCCACACTTGAAAAGCCTCAGAGCCTGAAGAAGACTAAGGGGCCCCGGGGCATTTACAGCAGGACAAATGGGGAGCAATGGCTTAAGTGGAAGAGTCCAGGAGGTGGAGACCTAATAAACATCACTCTGCATATTTGTAAAAATCCCCACCCTTCTTCTTCCTCCTCACAAAATGGCCCTTGTGCGTGGTGTAATGGCCTGTCCACACACTGAGGTCAGCAGAACATTTGGGTGAGAATAACTCCCAGCCTCCATATCTGCACAGTTATTTGTTCTGCATTAAGTGGCCGGAGCCCTGGAAACCTCTGCTCGATGCATCATGGAATTTTCAGGTCCTCTTGGGAGAAAGAATGGGCCGTGGGCCCCACTCTGCTCATGGAAGAGCGTATTATTAGTTGTGAGAAATAGCAACAGTGAAACCTACCCCTGGCTCCTGAATGGGAAGGGAGAGGGGGATAGGAGGAAAGAGAAAAGTCAATTGCCACAGCTGTGATGCAGGCCTCTGGGCAGGGAGAGCGGCACCCAGCAGAGAAGCCCACAGGATCGTCAACCGGCACGTCGTCAGGCCACCCCCAGCTCAGGAACATTTACCTGCAGACTAAGCTCCTGACCACCAGAAGTCTGGCCCCATCCACTTTCCCAACCTCATCTCTGCAGCTTCCCAAGCAGGAACCAGGCAGAAACACTGATCATGCCTCGATCATGACACACATGTCCCTGTCTCCACACTGCTCGGTGTTTCATTGAGATTGGAACACCTTCCCCACCTCCTCTCCATCTTGGAGAATCTTACCAGATACTCCGATTTGTTTCAATGTAACCTGCAGCTTCTCCCCTCACTATGCTATGCCTCTGCCCAAATGCCCTTCTATTTTCTTCCTACAAATCAAGGTTCTATGAGCTGGGCACAAGCTCAGTGGCTCACACCTATCATCCCAACGCTTTGAGAGACTGAGGTGGGAGGATCACTTGAGCTCAAGAGTTTGAGACCAGCCTGGGCAACACAATGAGACCCCCATCTCTGTTGTAAATAAACAAATAAATAATTTTAGCAAATAATGCATCCTGTATGAAGCCTTTTCTTGTATCTCCTCTGAGATAATTGGGGATGGGTTTGGCTGCAAGCCATCGAAAACCTGACTACAGTGGTTTACATAGCAGTTTATTTTTCTCACAAAACAAGAAGTCCTGAAAAATACGGAATTGGTTCAAAGGACACCACTGCAATTCATTTGACCTTTTCCTTATGGCTGTAAATGGCTGCTACGGCACCAAACATCACATCCCATCTCAAAGCAAGAAGAAGGGGAAGTGGGAAGAGGCAGTACCAGCAGACTTCTGCCCAGGCTGGATGAACTTCATTTTATAGCTCCCAGCTGCAAGGTAGGCTGGAAAACTGAGTATCGCACTTTTTTTTTTTTTTTTTTTTTTTTTGAGACAAGAGTTTTATACCCAGGCTGGAGTGCAATGGTGCTGTCTCGGCTCACCACAACCTCCGTCTCCCTGGTTCAAACGATTCTCCTGCCTCAGCCTCCCAAGTAGCTGGGATTACAGGCATGCGCCACCACACCCAGCTAATGTTTGTATTTTTAGTAGAGATGGGGTTTCTCCGTGTTGATCAGGCTAGTCTCAAACTCTGAACCTCAAACTCCCAACCGATCCACCTGCCTCGGCCTCCCAAAGTGCCGGGATTACAGGCGTGAGCCACCGTGCCCAGCTGAGTATTGCACTTTGTTGTCTGTATGGTAGAAGCAGACAGTCAGGTGCTGCTGAGCCTGCCCATGTTGTCTGCAGTAACCACCCACTTCACCACCAGCACAGCTTGCTCCTCAGTCTGGGATGTACTCAGAGTGCTTATCTCACTGCTGAGTGACGGCTTACGCATCAGCCTCCCTCTAGACTAAGAACTCAAGGGCAAGAATTTTGTCTTTATTTTCTCTGTAATTCTAAGCACCTAGCACAATGCCTGACCTACAATAGGCACTCAGTAAATGTTAAATTCATCCTCCCATTCACTCAACACCTATATACGGAAGAAAGCAAATGAGGCCATGGGACTGCCTTCCCAAAAGAGGTCTCCAGTGGCTGAAATCAGGGAGTAAGTGCCCAGGTGACCCAGATATGGGCAGTCAGTGGCCTGTGGCCCTCCATGGCTACACCTTCTCCACTCTGACAGTGAGGTCACCTGGTCCTTGTGCCAAGCACTGAGCATGTAGAGGTGAGTAAGCTCCTCTCCCTGCCCTCAAGGAGCCTGTAGTCCAGTGGAACACACAGATGTGCAGGCAATTAAGTATAATTCAATGCATGAGTCCTTTCCTTGGCTTATGGACCGGTGCTACCAGGGAAGGGAGAGTAGAGCACTCGCCTCTATGAGGGAGGGCAGGGAGCTTCACCCAGGGATGAGCTGATATATTGACCGTGTTCTCTGATTTTCCATATTCTTGATGTCCTGGCATCCAGGGCATTGACCCTTGAGAGACTGCCCCTCAGGACTAACTAGCTAATTGGTAGAGATGGTAAATGACTCCCCTTGTGAGCGTGTCTTTGATACACAAACCAACCCACCCAGAGCGCACACCCCCAACCCTCTCCTTTATCAAACTCTCTAAGAGCAATCCGATATTCTCCCTACCCTAAACCACCCCAGGGTCAGATACCAGACAACTACAGACTACTGCTCTAGCCCAGAGTCCACAGAAATTACTCAAACCATACAATTCTAGGCTTACTCAGAATATCTACCCTGTCACCCATTCCTTCACGTGACAATGCAATAAAGGCTCTGTGTCAGGCTTTCCTCTCCCTTCACCACCCCAGACAACTCTCCCCCTACCTCCACCTCCTGACTGACCCCAGTGCTTCCCCATGTGGCCCTACGTGCCTCCTATGTCTAGGGGTCTCTGAGAATAAACTTCTTCCTTTGTGACAATCATGTCTGTGTCTGCATGTCTTACCACACCTACTTAAAAAAAAAACCCAGGTATACATTTCAGAACAGCTGGCTAGAAGGGATATAATGGGGCTAGTCCTGGGGAGCATCTAGCACATCCGTGGGCAGATCTACCCAGGAAACCCAGCTGACAGGTGATGCACTGATCCAGGTAACACCGAGATGCCCATTTAGATACAGAGCAAGAGATGAGCTGACTCCTGGGAGGTCCTCCTCCCCATAGTTTGAACTCTATGATGCTACCAGCTTGAGGACTGGACATTAGTTTCATGATGCTCCTGCCACCAATATTTCAAACTAATTTGGGAGGTGGTGAGGAGAGATTCAGCTGCCCCTTAGCAAAGCATCAAGCTTGATCACATTACAGTGAACGTTGGTGAGCACTGCTGCTGACCAGGCAGCACGCTAAGCCCTTTCCACGTATAAAATCACCCCAACCCTGTAAATGAGCTACTATCTGCTTCATTTTAAGGGAAATGAAGCACAGATCAGTTCAATAACCTGCCCAAGTTCACACAGTCAATGAGGGGCAGAGCCAGGATTCAGACTCAGGTAGCATGAGTCTAGAAAGAGTGCTCTGGATGGTGACATGAAGCCGGGGCTGTCACTTGCAGCTTTGTCACTACAATAGCCGGCAGGCACAGAGGGGATGGGGCCAGATGACTGGAAGCAGAGGAGGTGCTGAGTGGAAAGCAGTGGATGAAGGCGACTTTCCTCCTGGGCAGCCGTGGCGGGGCTGGACAGCCTTTGCTCTCTTACCCAGGGTTCAGTGCGGAGCCTCCACTGGGCTCCACCGCAGGGAGGAAGAGCAAGGTGCCCCAGCCTCCTGGCCGCTGGCCGTGGCTCTGGCCCACCCTTGCCTGTGTGCCAAGGGAGAATCCAAAACAATGTTCCTTTTGCTTGAAAGGGCATGATTAGGACAATTGGCAGAAATAGTTTAGATCAGATGATAGTATTGTTCTGATGTTCATTTCCTGAATTCTATATTTGTATCAAGTTTCATGTTAATATTTACAAGAAAGTGTCCTTGATTTGGGGGAAATACTAGAGTATTGTGTCAGGCCAGGCACAGTGACTCATGCCGGTAATCCCAGCACTTTGGGAGGCCTAGGCAGGTGGATCCTTTGAAGTCAGGCGTTTGAGATCAGCCTGACCAACACGGTGAAACCTTGTCTCTACTAAAAATACAAAATTAGCCAGATGTGGTGGCAGGCACCTGTAATCCCAACTATTTGGGAGGCTGAGGTAGGAGAATTGTTTGAACCCAGGAGGCAGAGGTTGCAGTGAGCCAACATCATGCCACTGCACTCCAGCCCAGAGAACGAGAGCGAAACTCCACCTCAAAACAACAACAAAAAAAGAGTATTATGTCTGCAGCTTGCTTCTGAAAAGATCCAGAGGAAGAAACACATACATATGTGTTTTACATAACTTATATAGATATGTGTTTTCTTTATACATATATAAAATATATATAAAATATATTTTATCTATAAAAAGAAAATTTAAATATCATGTATAAAATATATTACACAAATATATCTTATGTAATAAAATATATTACATAATTATATTTTATACATATTTAAGTTTTCTTTTTATAGACAAAATATATTATATATTACAATGTATATTTTAATATGTAGAAAGAGTGAGAGAGAGAAAAGTGGGGGGGAAGGGGAGAAGGAGGAATAGCAGGCAGAAAAAATATGCAAACGTGGTGAGGTGTCAACGTTTCTGGTATTTGGGTTAAGGTATGTAGGGACACTTTCTGCAAGTTTGAAATTATGTCTAAATAAAAATATTTTAAAGATTGAGATAATCCAAAGACCTCTCCAAAACCATATTTATAAATTTGACACACGCCACCCCACATGTCCAGAGGGAAGAAGGTGGAAACCAGACAGGGACAGAGCTGGTTACTCATACAGCCCAGGGCCCCGCTCCAGGAGACAGGCACCAGGACGCAGATTCACTGGGAGCTGCAGGGAAAAGGGGTTAGCAGACAAAGTCCTAAATCCCATTCTGGAGAATTTTTCAGATAGGGAGGTAAAAAGGAGAGGAAAGCAGAGTGGAAGAGAGGAAGACGAGGTGAGAAGATTTTCTGGTAGGACACAGGTCCCTTCTAGCTCTGTCTCCACCACCACGAAACACCTATGCACCCTGCCTGGGCAAGGCAGTCCTAAAATGGGATGATGAAGACGGGCATGCAGAACACAAGCCCCCTGCAGGACAGTGAGGCATTAGCACTGTCACACATCCTGAGATCATGAATGATTTGCTTTATAAACATGGTCTGTGGTGGGCACCGTGGCTCACACCTGCAATCCGACCACTTCCGGAGGCAGAGGCAGGTAGATCACTTGAGCCCAGGCGTGTAAGACCAGCCTGGGCAACATGGTGAGACCCTGTCTCTACAAAAAATACAGAAGTTAGTTGTGGGTGGTGGTGCACGCCTGTAATTCCAGCTTCTCAGGAGGCTGAGGCTGAGAGAGGATTGCTTGAGCCCAGGAGGTAGAGGCTGCAATGAGCCGAGATGGTGCCACTGCACTCCAGCCTGGGTAACGGAGCAAGACCCTGTCTCAAAAATAGAGAAAGAAAGTTGTAAGGAATCATTTAGTAATTGGGAAGGAAAACTTGTTCAAACTTTAATGTTTCAGATCTTCATAATATTAGATTTGGTGATATCTTCTTGAATATGACACCAAAAGCACAAGAAACAAAGGGAAAAATAGATAAATTGGACTACATCAAAATTTAAAACCTTTGTGCATGAATTGACACACATCAACAAAGTTAAAGGCAAACCATGGAATGGGAGAAAATGTTTGCAAATCATATATCTGGTAGGGGTTAATATCCAGAATATGTAAATAACTGCTACAATTCAACAACAACAACAAAAATAACTTTGATTTTTAAATGGGCCATGACTTGAATAGAAGTGATTTCTTCGAAGAGATACAAAAGGCCAAGAAAGATATGATAATATGCTCAACATCACTAACTATTAGAGAAATACAAATCAAGACCACAGTGAGCTATCCCATCACACGCATTAGGACGGCTGCTTCCCAGTCAAACTCCCCACCTGGCACTGTCCCCAGAGCGGGTCGTGCCCCAGCCGGCATGCGGCACCAGGAGCCGTAGACCCTCAGGGCTCGCCCCTCTGCTTCACTGGGTCAGTGAAAAAATGATCATAGTGGTAGGAAGGATGGGAGGAAGGTAGGAAAAGAGGAAGGGAAGGAGAGAAGGAAGGAAAGAAAAAAGGAGGGAGGGAAGGAGGAAGGAAGAGAAAACAAGAAATGTTAGCAAAGGGCCGGGCGCGGTGGCTCAAGCCTGTAATCCCAGCACTTTGGGAGGCCGAGGCGGGTGGATCACGAGGTCGAGAGATCGAGACCATCCTGGTCAACATGGTGAAACCCCGTCTCTACTAAAAATACAAAAAATTAGCTGGGCATGGTGGCACGTGCCTGTAATCCCAGCTACTCAGGAGGCTGAGGCAGGAGAATTGCCTGAACCCAGGAGGCGGAGGTTGCGGTGAGCCGAGATCGCGCCATTGCACTCCAGCCTGGGCAACAAGAGCGAAACTCCGTCTCAAAAAAAAAAAAGAAAAAAGAAATGTTAGCAAAGACGTAGAGAAAGTGGAAACCTTGTATAATACTGGTGTGACTGTGCAATTGTGCAGCCACTATGGAAAACAGTACAGCAATTCCTCAAAAAATTAAAACTTGAACACTGTATGATTCAACAATCCCACTTCTGGGACTGTTCAGTTCACTTGGATGAACTGAAAGATATTTGTACATCCATGTTTGTAACAGTATTATTCACAATCGCCAAAAGGTAGAATTAAGTGTCCATCCACAGAGAAATGGATACACAAAATGTGGTGTGTGTGTATATGTATGTCTGTGTGTGTGTGTATGTGTGTGTGTGTGTGTGTTTATGTGTATGTGTGTGTGTGTGTGTGTGTGTGTGTGTGTGTGAATATTGAGTCTTAGAAAGAACATTCTAACATATGCTACAAAATTGATGAACCTTGAAGGTGCTATGCTACGTGAAATAAGCTAGTCACAGAAAGACAAATACTGTATGATTCTGTTTATATGAAGCACACAGAGTAGTAAAATTCAGAGACAGAAAGTAGAATGGTGGTTTCCAGGAGCTGGGAACAGGAAGAGAATGGGGATTTATAGTTTAATGGGTACAGACTCTCAGTTTGGGGAGATGAAAAGGTTCTGGAAATGGGTGGTGGTGATGGTCTACCAACAACATGAATTTACTCAATGCTGCTGAACTATACCCTTAAAAATGGTTAAAATGGTAATTTTTACATCTGTATACAACATGATAAAAAGTAGGTTTACTTGTAAATAAAAATATACTTCTGTGAACCAAATATTGTAAACTATAATCTAATGACTGTAATATATACCTTTTGAAAACTCAGAATATAAAGAGGAACAACTTCAGGTTTTACGTCCTCTCTTTGAACATCTGCAAAACTCACTCCTCCCTGGCATGGGTTCTGGGGTCCTGGTGAAAAGGGGAGGGACAGGGTCATGGAGTTTTCAGGACTAGAGGCGACCTTGGCAATGTCAGTTACGCAGCCCTGGGTCCCTGGGTGCCCAGTGCGTGCTCAGTGCCCCTGCTCTGCCCTTGTGACAGTCATCCCTCCCAGCCTAGGCGTCCTCATCTGGAAACATCCTCCACCTTGCAGGGTTTTTGTGATGAACAATGAGGCCATGCAAGGTGCCTGGCAGCAGCAGGCGCTCAATGAATGCAGGCTCCTATTATTCTCTTCTCATCTAATCACCACCAAGAGCATGCAGGAGAGTTGCTATTATCTCTATTTTACAAATGAGAAAAATGAAGCTTAAAGAAGTTAAGTTGTTACTCAGCTCCAAGATCAGAAGACAGTGTTGTCGGGATTTCAATCCAGGACCAGTTTGATTCAAAAACCCATGATCTTTCTAGTCCAGCCTGCTCGGGCCTTGTTTAACAGATGAGAAACATGAGGCTCATGACATTGGCAAGAGGGAAAGCTCAGGTGAGCACAGGGGCTGGGCAGGTCACGGTGAAGAGGACGTTAGCCGACAGAAAAAACAAACAACAACAAAAAAAATCACCTGCCAGAGATTCTACCAGATTCTACCTGTTTTCACTGAACTATGGAGTGGGCATATAACATTATATGGGCCGACAAAATACTAGAAGCTGTGCTTCAAATTCTAAATTTAAAAATAAATGTTGAAAAATAATTTTAGGAGAAACCAGATCAAAAAAAGAAAAAAAAATGCAATTCATTTAATTATCTTCCAATTTGTTTTATTTTAGAGGTCTCACTATGGTACCCAGGCTGGTCTCTAACTCCGGTCTCAGCCTCCCAAAGTGCTGGGGTAACTGGGGTGAGCCACCGGGTCCAGTGTCCTTCCGATTTTTTGGAAGCATAATGCAGGCCAACACCGGCAGACCAAATTATCTGCAGGTCAGATGCCAACTGCAGCCACCAGATGGCCACCCTGAGGAAGGCGTAGTGGAAGCCAAGATCAATGGTAGGTTCAGGAACGTCTGAAAAGAGAAACAATTCCCAAGTTGGTGCCGCTGTGGGAACCCACATCTAGAGATGGAGGAAATGTGGATGTGGGGACAGAAACACCATCTTTGAAATAAGAGCAACCATTTATTTTTACACTGCAGACAAAAGAGCAGAGGTCTGTAGGGCAAGCCCCTCCTCCCACCCAGTGACAGTCCACAGGATGAGCCACTTCACATACTGGCAAAGCCACTTCACATACAGACAAAGAAAAACCTCCAGACTCCAAGGCTGTGATGGAACCAACCAGGGGCTTCTCCAGCCCGGACCAGATCAGAATGGGAGCCGAAGGTCCCCAGGGGAAAGGATGGGAGGCTGAAAGAGACTGCCAGATGCCCAACCCCGCCACTCCCAGCTGAAGGAGACAGGTGTACAGACACTGGCTGGGGCATCAAACTCCGACGCTGACTTCGGGATTCAATTATTTTCTTCTGTCAGATTTTTGCCCGAAGCTATACCCAAAGATTTTCAGTAATCCCACGTCAAGGGAAGGACTGCACAACATCTAGCCACGTTAATTAAAGAGGATTCTTTTCCTCTGAGACGAATGTGTGTTAAAAATATCAAATATTAATCACTGGCAACATTAATTTATAATAACGCTTGTCTCCCTCTCAACTTCTAAGTTGACATCTGGCATGACTGCTTTGAAACTAACACCCGCTCCACTGCAGGAATTATAAATAGCCTGAGTTAAAATCTTCACCTTGAACTGAACAGACGGACTCCACGGGGTGCTTTACAGAATGAAGAGGGCTGCAGCATGCAGTAGAATCCCCGGTGGGGCTACGTGGGGTAGCAGTCAAAGCATTTTTAAGGCAGCAATCCTGAAGTGGGGGAGGGTTGGGGAGCGGGGCGTGAGCACGGAGGGCCCTGCCCAGCTTCCTTCCTGCTCCTGGGGCAGGGCTGTGGGAGAGCAGCCTCACTCCCACCTGGTCCATTTCATGAGCCATTGGAGGAGGGGTTCTATTCCACCCTGATAAAGTGCACAATCCAGTTTCTATACTTGTCTTTTGAGGACTGGTTGTTACAGACACTGTCTTTTATTGAAGAAAGGACAGAGCCCACTTTATATAAAGAGAAGGAAAAATTCATCTATCAGCCTACAAAGCACGTTCACTCCATGAGCCTATCTTGCAGTGATACTCACAATTACGGTGCCTCTGCTGAGTGCCTTGCTCCTCACCATGAGTCCTCACAACAGTCTCACGAGGTAAGCGCTAGTGGGAACCTATTTTACCAATGAGGAAATTGAGTTAGAGGAGCAAATTCCCCCGGGTCCTGTGGCTAAGCAGTGGCGGTGGAGCAGGATTCGAACCGAGGGAATCGATGCGGTCTTTTTGCTTCACCCCTTTCCAGCATTCCTCAAGCTACTAAAACTCCAGAAATCCAGATCCAGTGGCTCTGGAATGGGGCACAGGACTCTGGGTACTTGACAAGCACCCCAGGGGAGTTTAACCCCAGGGGAGTTTGGGGGAGCACTGCTGAGAGTGGCCTCATGACAGCCTGTGGGCAGGCAGGAGTTACTGTTCCCACCAACCAGACGGAAACAGACCCTGCCTCCTCAGGTGCTGAGATATGACATTTGGTCCCAGGCCTGCCGAGAGGACCTCGGATCACCGCCTGAAGGTCAGAGAGAGGACAGAGCAGGGGGAGAGGGCGCCTTGTAGAGTGGGAAGAGCGGGGGCAGAGTCTGAGCAACAGGGTGGGAGATGTTGGGGGCAGTATCCGATCTCACTTCTGATTTTACCCAGCTTCCCAGGGGCTCAGGGGACCTCTGGGGCAACCCAGGAAAGCTCCTTGTGCCCCACATGCTTTACAGGAAGGCCACCTCCAGGGGTCTCCTGGGAAGGCACAGGGTACTCAAAAGCAGGGTGACCACGGGCAGCATCCCCCCCCAATCAGAGGCACCCGCAGGCCCCAAGGAGAGAAAGGAAATGAATTTCCTAAGACCAGAGTACTGATGGAGCACCAGCTCATCATTTTACAGCTGGGCATGCCAGCTAGGACACTGAGGCCCCCACCTGTGCAACCAGACGGGAAGCAGCAGGGAGCAAAGGCAAGACCCTTCTCTCTCATCTTTCCCTGGCTGGGGCCAAATTCCCCAGGTGCTTAGTTCCCCTGAGACCCCTCACAGGCTCCTTCCTCTGACCCTCCCTGGGCCTGCACCAGGGCCTCTTCTCAGGACCCTTCTTGAAGGCTAATGAGACCAGGCATGGCCAGCCTGACAGTGCAGGCTCTCAAATGTCGCACTGTCCTTCTCTCCGCCGAGAGGAAGCTGCAGGCTGCCTCGCCCACAGGGCTACTGCTACCAAGATACCATCTCCAGCAGCTGCTGGAGTGGGGCAGCTCCCAGGAGAGGGTCCTGGGCACCCCCTGGAGACCCCCTGGAAACCCTGAGCATCCCTTCTGGCGGCTCAGATCCTTATCTTATCCCTTCCCAGCTGGGCCCCAGATGGAGCCAGGGAGTGTGTGTGCATAACACGTGTTGCCTCCCGGTCCGGGCCTCAGAACAGCAGCTCAGCCTCGTCACCAGCAAGGCTTCCCAGAGTCCAGGTGGGGGCCCAGCTGTTTGCCTGCAAGTGAGGGAAATGACTGCCATTCAGGGGGCCTCCTCTCCCTCCTGCGCAACTGCCCCTCTCTTTGTATTCCTTTTCCCCCTTTGTTCTTTGATGGCTCAGGTTTTCACAGGCACTACAGTACGCCCTTTGAAGCCTAATGCTGGATGGCACAGACCCAGGTACACACACACACCCTGCTTCTCCCTCTCAGGTGCACACACACACCCACTGCTTCTCCCTCTCAGGTACACACACACACACCCCCTGCTTCTCCCTCTCAGGTACGTACACACACACACACACACACACACACACCCTGCTTCTCCCTCTCAGGTACACACACACACACCCTGCTTCTCCCTCTCAGGTACACACACACACACCCCCTGCTTCTCCCTCTCAGGTACACACACACACACACACACACACACACACACACACCCTGCTTCTCCCTCTCAGGTGCACACACACACCCTGCTTCTCCCTCTCAGGTACACACACACACACCCTGCTTCTCCCTCTCAGGTACACACACACACACACACACACACACCCTGCTTCTCCCTCTCAGGTACGCACACACACACACACACACACACCCTGCTTCTCCCTCTCAGGTACGCACACACACACACACACACACACCCTGCTTCTCCCTCTCAGGTACGCACACACACACACACACACACACACACACCCTGCTTCTCCCTCTCAGGTACGCACACACACCCTGCTTCTCCCTCTCAGGTACACACACACACACACCCTGCTTCTCCCTCTCAGGTACACACACACACACACACACACACACACACCCTGCTTCTCTCTCTCAGGTGCGCACACACACACCCTGCTTCTCCCTCTCAGGTGCACACACACACACCCTGCTTCTCCCTCTCAGGTGCACACACACACACCCTGCTTCTCCCTCTCAGGTGCACACACACACACACCCTGCTTCTCCCTCTCAGGTGCACACACACACACACACCCTGCTTCTCCCTCCCTGCTTCTCCCTCTCAGGGACACACACACCCTGCTTCTCCCTCTCCCGAGCTTGCTAGTCTCTCCGTTAGCATGAAAACAACACTCTCTCTTAGCTGGAACTTCTCCTAATGGAAACTAGCCTCTCTACCACTTGGAAAGAAATGTAGGATTTTCGTTATTTGTCTAACTGGTTTCCTTCAAAGGTTGGGGTGATGGGTCAGGGCAATATTTCTCTGGGAGTCAGAGGTACAGGGAGCGTGTGCGTCAGAGTCTAAGCGGTGAAAGGCTTGTTAAAGGCCCCACAGAAGCAGAGTCCCAGCAGTGGTGTCTTCCTTTAGTGCCTCGGACTTGGCAGCCTAGGGGAGAGCCCCCTCCGAGCACTGCCCCCTCCTAGAAGGGAGCCGCAGCCGCGTGAGGCCTGTCTCAGCGAACACACGTGGTTTGGGAGGTTTGATTTGGACATAGTCTGAGAAGAGCCAGGGCAGACTTCAAAGCCCACTCTCCTTATAGTTTTTCTACAAAATAAAAATAAAAATAAAAATAAACGAATAGCACCGTATTAAGATCACAGCTCTTATTGAGCAAACATTCCATTTGACTGTGAAGCAGTGACTCATGTTTAAGCAAGGTATTAAAAAGCACTTAGATAAGATTTGCGTATCTGCGTTCCCAAGTGGAGCTGTTATTGAGCTCTGCCTACATAAACCTGTGCTTCTAAACTTCAGGATAATAACATGATCCGAACAAACTGATTTCTTCCCACCGTGTGCAGCTTCTGGGGAGAAAGCTTCTGAGAAAAGGTTGTTGTTCACTCCTTCTCAAATGTTTTATTAGTTTACCTCACTCAAGAGACATCTATAGGTAATGCTCGTTGAGTGTGCTTGGTTACAACATGTAGGTGCTATTTTTATTATCTCTATTATACAGATGAGGAAACTGAGGCACTGAGAGGTTTAGTAACCTTGGGTCAAAAGTCCCTAGTAAGTATCCAAACTAGGGTTCAAACTCAGGCAGCCTGTGCAGTGAACCACTGCACTGCCCCACCCCCCAGCCCCCTGACCCCCATAGGAAACATAATCGCTTTGCCACTAATTCAAAGAGAAATGCCAATCCAGCAAAATATAAAATGACAAGAAAATGTCAAGCTGCCATTTGACATATTTGTTTACTTAATCTTTGGGGTTTCGTTTTGAGACGGAATTTCACAGGCTTCTCTGCGGCTCGTCTCTGTCAGAAATGTGCCCACGGCTTCTTACTCACCAGTGTTTCTCTCTGTTTAGATCCAGTTAATCCTCCTCATCAATCTTCAGCTTCCACATAAGGGCCCCTCTGTTCTCACTAGATCCAGAATATTCTCCTGCCCTGCGACAGGCCAGCCCTCGCAGGAGCTCCAAATCCTTTCAAGAACTACACTCATGTTTCTCTTCCAAGTTGCACAGAAACAAGTATGTCTGTGGCCGACAGGCAGCAGAGACTATTGAGTAGGCAGAGGGCTGAGAGAGAAAAGGGTCTTCTTGACAAAAGGACCATAAATCATATCCCTCCTGTGACCTGGACCACGCGGTCTTCCCAAGACCCAAGCACTACCCCCAGGTGAGCGTTGAACCGAGACAGGGCAAGGCAGAGTGGCAGGACCTAGCAGGTGGCTGCGTTCTGCCCCGGCAGAGCCCTTAGTCATAAATATGGGATGGAAAACCTCAGCGGGGAAGCTGACTCTTTTGTTCACCTAAAGTTGTTCACCCCAGTGATTCTGTGGCTTTGGGCTTCTGAGTCTAGGCATGGACCCAACAAGGGTTGGAACCAGAGGAGGCGTCTCGTCTTTCAACCTTATTCCTTGTCAGGGCCAGGGCCAGCTGTCCAGGGTGCAGTTCTAAAGGGGGCACAAAACATCCCTGCCGTCAGTAGAAGACGCGGAGCCAGTTAAGGCCTGTACCAGCTAACTCAACCACTACATAGGGACCCCTCTCTTCCCACCAGGTGGGCAGTGCCCTCCAGTAGAAAAAAAAATTCCTTACACGCGTATTAAGATGCTGTCCTGGAGAGAGATCCAAGATGGCTGATCACTAGCAGCTCGGGATTGTAGCTCCCAGTGAAAGCGCAAAGAACGAGAGGACGCCATACCTTCACATGAATTCTTGTTGCGCACGCACCAGGAGATTCCCAGCGGAGGAGCCCCACGGGTCGCCAGCGCGACTCTTGTGACCGGCAAGGCGGTTTTGCCGGCGCCTTGGAGCGTCAGTTCTTGGTGCAGAGTCAGAAAAGCACCGTCAATCTTAACGCCGCTGATTTAGTCGGTGCAGTGGGTTGCTCAGATTTCGGCGCTGAGAATCAGTAAGTTGGACGTCCACTCAGAAACCCAATTACAAAGACGGTAATTATAAAGACCACATGGATAAATCTACAACAAAGGGAAGAAAACAGCCAAAAAAGGCTGAGAATACCCAAGATCAGAACGCCTCTCCCTCAGCAGGGGATCCCAGTTCCTCATCAGCAATGAAACAAGGCTTGATGGAGAACGAGTGTGTTCCAATTACAGAAGCAGGCTTCAAAATGTGGATAATAAGAAACTTCTGTGAATTAAAAGAACTTGTTCTAACACAATCCAAAGAAACTAAGAACTTTGAAAAAAGGTTTGACGAAATGTTAACAAGAATACACGATTTAGAGAGGAATATAAGTGAATTGATGGAGTTGAAAAACACAATACAAGAACTACGTGAAGTATGCACAAGTTTTAACAGCTGAATTGGTCAAGCAGAAGAAAGGATATCAGAGGTCGAAGACCAACTCAATGAAATAAAACAAGAAGACAAGATTAGAGAAAAAAGGATAAAAAGGAACGAGCAAAGTCTCCAAGAAATATGGGACTATGTGAAAAGACCTAATCTACGCTTGATAGGTGTACCTGAATGTGACGAAGAGAATGAATCCAAGCTGGAAAATACGCTTCAGGATATTATTCAGGAAAATTTTCCCAACTTAGTAAGGCAAGAAAATATTCAACTCCAGGTAATACAGAGAACACCACAAAGATATTCCTCAAGAAGATCAACTCCAAGGCACATAATCGTCAGATTCACCAGGGTTGAAATGAAGGAGAAAATACTAAGGGCAGCCAAAGAGAAAGGTCAGGTTACCCACAGAGGGAAGCCTATCAGACTTGCAGCAGATCTCTCAGCAGAAACCCTACAAGCCAGAAGAGAGTGGGGACCAATATTCAACATCCTTAAAGAAAAGAACTTTCAACCCAGAATTTCACATCCAGCCAAGCTAAGCTTCATAAGTGAAGGAAAAGTAAAGTATTTTGTGAACAAGCAAGCACTCAGAGATTTCATCACCACCAGGCCTGCTTTACAAGTGCTTCTGAAAGAACCACTACACATAGAAAGGAATAAACAGTATCAGCCTTTCTAAAAAATACCAAAAAGAGCATCAATATAATGAATAATTTACATCAACTAATGGACAAAATAGCCAGCTAATATTAAATGGCAGTATTAAACTCACATATATCATTGTTAATTCTAAATTTAAATTGACTAAATCCCCCAATCCAAAGACAGACAGACAATTTAGATTAAAAAACTAAAACCCATCAGTATGCTGCATCCAGACCCATCTCACATTCAAGGATACACAAAGACTCAAAACAAGGGATGGAGAAAGATTTACCAACCAAACAGAGGGCTAAAATAAATAAATAAAAAGCAGAAGTTACAATTTTTGCCTCTGATAAAATAGTTGTTAAAGCAACAAAGATCAAAAGAAGCAAAGAAGGACATTATATAATGATAAAAGGATCAATGCAACGACAAGAAGAGCTAAAGATCCTAAATATGTACGCACCCAATACAGGAATACCCAGGCATATAAGACTAATAAAGAGACTTAGACTCCCACACAATAATAGTCGGAGACTTCAACATTAATATTAGACAGATCAATGAGACAGAAAATTAACAACGATATCCAGGACTTGAACTCAGATCTGGAACAAGTAAACGTAATTAACATTTATAGAACTCTCCACTTTAAATATACAAAATAAACACTCTTATCAGTACCACATCATATTAACTTAGAAGTTTAAACGAAATGTTGGTTGGCTCCTTGTTTGTTATTCTCTTCCCTCATTTTCTTTCATGTCTCCATTATTAAGGACAATTATAGGCATACCCATATTTAGACTGCATTCTAGCCCGGGCAATAAAGCAATACCCCCATTCTCTCTCCCTCTTCCTCTTTCTCTTTCTTCCTCTTCTTTATTCTTTTTTTTATTCTTTTTTTCTTTCTCAAAAAAAAAAAATAATAATGCTTAATACACACACACACACACACACACACACACACACACACACACACAGAAACTTGTGGTCCATAGTTTCAAACCATCAACTTTTTTTTGGCATATTTCCTTTTTTTTTTTTTTTTTATTGTACTTTAAGTTCTGGGGAAAAAAAAAAAAAGATGCTGTCCCAGGAAACTGAAACCCCAGACTGCAGAATGCACAGTATGGTGCTTTTTTTTCTGCTCATAGACAATTTATTTAATCATCTAAATTGAAAACAGTTTAGTATGCCATTGGTGTAGAAGATGTTTGGGTAGAAAACCGCATATAACAAATGCCCTATTTGGTACATTAGCAAAGAAATACACAGTTTGGGTTAATACCAAATCGTTCTCTTCACCCTACAAAACAAATATTAAGCGAACATTTAAAAAAAAAAATCCATTTGAAGGAATACCAAGCCACGGTCCAGCCCAGAACACCCACCCTCCTTGCTGGTGATGCGCCCCGGGGCTCAAAGATCTCCTGGGTCCCTGAAAGCACCAAACCTCGGAGACCATGAGTCCCGGCCCCTTCCCGGCCTCATCCTTTTCAATTCTACAAACTGAGGTTGTAGAGCTATTTTCTTTTATTTTTTACTTTTTGGATTTTAATGCTTTTAAAACAGCTTTACGGTGCTATAACTCACATACCAGACCACTCATCCATTTAAAACATACATTTCAAATAATTTTTAGGATACTCACAGAGTTGTGCCACCATGCCTACTATCTAATTTTGAACATTCTTGTGGCCCCAAAAAGAACATTAACAGTCTCTCCCCACTTTCTTACCTCCGGCCCACCCTAGCCCTGGACAACAACTCATGTACTTGTTGTCTCTAAAGTCACTTATTCAGGACATTTCCCATAAATGGAGTTATACAAGATGTGGCCTTTTGTGACTGGCTTCTTTCACTTAGCGTGATGTTTTCACGGTTCCTCCATGTTGTGGTGCATAGCAATACTTTCAACGGCAATTCCTTTTAACGGCTGCATAATACTCCATTGTGTGCCTATAGCGTGTTGTATTCATTCACCTGTCATTCAATGGAGAAGACCTGTTTTTTTAACAATGGCTTTTTTTTTTGTTTTGTTTTCCTTTCCAGCTCCCAATCAGATCAGGTGTCCCCAGTGATACCCAGACAGAGAATCTGCCCCCAGTCTACCTTGTGCTTCCTTCCCCCCTGGTAGAATCTGATTTTTTGACACAACCCAGGCAAATCCTCAAGGTTGACTCTTGGGCTGGCCTCATTGGTCAAGGCCGACTCATGGGCCACGTGCAGTGGCTCACACCTATAATCCCAGTGCTCTGGGAGGCCAAGGAAGGAGGATTGGTTGAACCCAAGAGTTTGAGACCAGCCTGGACCGTATATGGGTTACATTTTCAAGTAGCAATTTCTGGAACCCAGTGATTGTCACTGTCAAGGGTATGAAGAAGGAGGAATGCTACTGTGGTCTGAATGTCCCCCCGAATTTATGTATTGAAACTTAATTGCCAATGCAATAATATTAAGAGGCAGAGCCTTTGGGGGTGATTAAGTCAGACTAGGCTCTGCCCTTGTGCATGGGATTAGTGCCCTTATAAAAGGGCTCCAGGGAACTAGCCAGCCCCTTTTGCCCTACTACCTTCTGCCATATGAAGGCATAAAAAGAAAGCCTTGAGGAGACTGTGAATCTGCTGGTTCCTTGATCTTGGACTTTGCAGCCTCCAGAATTGTGCGAAATATATTTCTGTTCTTTATAAATCACTCAGTCACAGTATTTTGTTACAGCAGCGGAAGTGGAGCAAGACAAACCCAGAGTGCTGCCCTCCATAGCCCACGGGTCTCGGCCCCACCTCAGCCCCAGCCCAAGCACAGCCACCCTAGACGAACACACACTCTAAGTAAAATCTGGTGTCAATCATCCTGCAAACTCAGCTCTGAAGCAGGTCCCCAGCCGCAGAGCCTCTACTGAGCTGACCTTTGCTTTTGGCTTTCGGAGGCTTCTGGCTTCTCCTTGGGTCTCTCCTCTGGCCACTGCCTCCTGGGGCCTCAGAAGGGTGTCAGGTGATGGACAGGAGGGACAGCAGTCGGCATGCACTCACCTGTCCTGCTCAGTCATCAGCCAGTTGGAATTCTGTGGACTACGCCATTCCATGTTCACTGTTAAATATTCGGCTGGAGTTGGCTTTAGCCAGCAGATTTCCACTTAACCTCCTTCGAGTGTTTCAGGCCCTCAGGAGAGCTCCCGGGATAACTCTGCTCTGGCCTCTACCCTCCTGTCAGTCTGTGTCTAGCCCTTCCTTCTTGGTGCAGAGGGCTCCAGGCTCTAGTCCACCCCAGCCTCCCTCTGGATACCAGGGAGAGGGTGGAAGCATTAAACCAAGGCAAATGACAGAAATGCAGATTTGGGGAGGGGATAGAATGATGAAAAAGCCTCAGAGAGGCAGCTCTTCTTGTTCATGCTGTGTCCCAGGGATACACAAATGAAGGAAGGGGACACTTGGCAGTGTTACTGTGACCCCCACCCATCTGAGGGGATGTCCTCGGCCTTTCCTGAAATCCCTCCGAAGAAAGAAGTGTCCAGGATGGCACAGGGCCCAAGCAGCAATTAAGCACTTTCCGTGTGGTCCGTAGGGTGGCAGACCTCTTTCCACAAATGGAAACGCTGTCCCTCTAAACCTGTTCCTGAGTCTAACGTTTGGGGATATCTGCAGAATGGTCCCCATCTGCTTTGAAGAGGGGCCTCTTTCTGAGTCTCCCCTCTTTTCCACTTCTGATCTTCTGTGCTGTACCCCACCTTAACCACTAGATGACAGCAGACACCACCAGTTGGAGAGGAAAGTGTTGGAGCCAAATAGTAAAAGCTGAATTGAAGGCTCCTCCCTCTCTTGAAGCTTTGTCAATATCACCTGATTCTAATTTAATTTAATTCTTTTAGAATTCATTTTTCTTATAGGTACATTCTTATAAGTAAATTATTTTTATATTTTTGAAAAACATATTCTTGAATATAAAGAATGCTCACAAATCTATTCTTCTTAACCTCCCCAGACTCCCCTCTCTCTGCCCTTGTCTTCAGTAATAACAATGGCGACCAATTTTTATTATCAGAATTCAGATAATAAAATATGAGAATGGTCTTAGGCAATATACTACACTTGATCAAAGAAGACAAGAACTCCCAAACCAGTACAGAAGAATCTGAAACTGAGATACAGAAGACAAATACAACAAAAATATGTGCAAGGAATTGCAATGGAGATGAAAACCAAAATAAAAATGAAATAGCACTGATGGACAGCCATTGCGGCTCACTTCTGCAATCCCAGCACTTCGGGAGGCAAAGGCAGGCAGTGCACTTGAGCCCATGAGTTCAAAACCAGCCCAGACAAGAAAACAAGACCCCATCTCTACAAAAAAATTTAAACATTAGGCAGGCTTGGCTAGGTACAGTGGTTTATGCCTCTAATCTCAGCACTTTGGGAGGCTGAGTCATGCAGATCACTTGAAGCCAGGAGTTCAATACCAGCTTGGGCAACATGGCTAAACCATATCTCTACTAAAAATACAAAAATTAGCTAGGCATGGTGGTGCATGCCTGTAATCCCGGCTACTCAGCAGGCTGAGGCACAGAAGTCACTGGAACCCAGGAGGCGGAGGTTGCAATGAACTGAGATCGTGCCACTGCACTCCAGCCTG
Organism: Saimiri boliviensis; assembly: GCF_048565385.1. Lineage (NCBI taxonomy): Eukaryota > Metazoa > Chordata > Mammalia > Primates > Cebidae > Saimiri > Saimiri boliviensis. The sequence goes on from NC_133459.1 coordinate 101,161,441, forward strand.
GGCAAGAGCCAGACTCTGTCTCAAAAAAAAAAAAATTAGCCAGGCTTGCTGGCACAAAGCTATGGTCCTAGCCACTGAGAAGGCTGAGGTCAGAGGATGGCTTGAGCCCAGGGCATCGAGGCTGCAGTGAGCTATAACCATGCCACTACACTGCAGCCTGGGTGATAAATATCCTGTCTCAAAAACACACAAAAAAAGTGCATTGACTCTTAACCTTTCCAGTTGGTACAACATAGTTTCGAAGTGCACATCAGGATTTGTGTAACAGGCCAGGTGCAGTGGCCCATAACTATCATCCCCTTGGGAGGCCAAGGCAGGAAGATTGCTTGAGCCCAGAGTTTGAAACCAGCCTCAGCAACATAGCAAGACCCCATCTTTACCTAAATAAATAAATAAATAAATAGGCATGGTGGCACGTGCTTGTAGTCCTAGCTACTTGAAAGGCTGAGGTAGGAGGATCATTTGAGCCCAAGGGTTTGAGGCTGCAGTGAGCTATGATCGTGCTCCTATAGTCTAGCCTGAGTGGTAAAAAGAGATTCCCTCACTAAAAAAAAAAAAAAAAAAAAAAGGAAAAGAAAAGAATATGAAAATGGGTCCAATTAGCAGGTTGGTGCAAAAGTAATTGTGGTTTTGCATTACTTTTAATGGCAAAATTGCAATTACTTTTGCACCACCTTAATAGATTACATAGCAGCAACTGGCATGTCAGTGAGCACGGTGTGTGTGGGGGGGTGTCCTGGTGCCTGCAGCCACCTTCGCCTGCCCCCTGCTGCTCTGAGACAGGACCTTGCCTCATCCAGGAAGGCTCTGCTGGCAGGAGGGGCACAATGTAGGAAAGAGCCCTGCAAAAGCCCAGCGGGAAGCAGTCAATGGTATCTTGAGGGAAGCTATGAATGGCAAGGGATGGGTTGGTGAAAATGGAATCCTGGATGTGGAAGGGAACTTTATATCCAGGACCTGAGCCTAAGACCAAGAGCAAAAGAGATTCCTGGGCTGCAAGACAGCCCCAAGTCAGCACTGCAGGTGGCAATGTCCGTAAAAGCAGACAAAAACAAGAAACGACAGTGTCGGGCCTGGCCTGGCTTGAGAGGCTCCTGGAGTAAAGACTGTCCTGGGTATCCCCTGAGCAGGGAGGGCTGGTGGATGAAGAACGCACAGAGCCAGCCCTCAGGGATGGTAGGAGCCCTCCAGGCCTCAGAAGCCAGAGTCTTCCTGGAGACTTCTGAGCAATAGAATGGGACATGATGTACTTCCCTATTGTATGTTACATTTTTCTAGACTAAGAATTGAAGAGGAAAAGAAACCGCGAGACCAGGAAGCTACATTTAGAGGAAGCTCCCAGCCTCTGGGTTAGGATGGAGGGCTCAGGACCTTACCAGCTCCATCAGCAATATGGATTTCTTCTCTCCAGGCACACAGTGGCCTGATGGAGTCAAATATTTGACCTCAAAACAAAAGGGCCCAAATTTCAAAAATAAGAGTTGCAGCTAAGCGGTCTCAGCCATGGAGTCCTCCCAGCCCATGCCAGCTCCCGGCCCCTTCCTGCCCCAACCCTTCTGAGCAGCTCACGCCCTGCCCAGAGCTCACGGGGCTGCCTCTCGTCCTTTCTTCAAAAAGACCCTGAAATTCACTCTCTCCAAAAAACATGCCCTGATGGTGTGGGGGAGGGGAGGAACACCAGTCACACTCCTCCCGCACCTGGACACAACCCGGTCCTTGCCACAGAGGCATAGGCCCTGGCTGAAACCCACAGCAAGAACACCACGCCACACGTCTGGGTTCAGTTCGTGCTTTTATTCTGAAGCCAGCAGGTTGGTGTGTAGTTGCCTTCCTGGTCTGAAACCAATGCCCCTTTCAGCTCCTACCCTGCTCCCCCTCCCCCGCTCCCACCCAATCTGGACAGAGGACTGCCCTCCTCAAAGTCACCACCCCGTTCTCAGGGCTGATCTTGGAAAGGAGCTGTTTAAGGAAACACCCTAACTGCCTTCTAATATCAGATTAGATTGAACCACCACCAGTTGCATTTTAATGGAAAAGCTGTGGGAATTGGGGGCTTCAGTGGTTAACCGGTAAAGTGTGGTAAGAGGGGGCCTTCAAGGCATGACAATTCGGGCAGAAAGTCAGGCCACAGGCTGGCCGGGACCAGAGCCTTCAGGGAGCTGATTGACCTCCCTGGCTCCCTACACCTGCCTTGGGGTGACTGTCCGCTGCTCTCTGGGAAGAGCCGACCTTGAACCTGTGGTCTAAAACTAAGGAGTTAACCAATCAAAGGAAGATGAACAACCCACAGATTGGTCCCCACAGACATCACATAGAGGATCTGAGGGTCAGGCCGGGATCTGGGACTCAGCAAGGCACCCGAGAGCCTATGCTCAGGAATGTCTAGTTCAGTCCGAGGGACACCTGTGGGGAGAGCGGCAGGGCCCAGGGAAGAGAGCAGCCACCTGGGGAGGAGAGGGGGAATGTCCTTTCTGCCATTTGCCACTTCTCTGGCAAATGAGCAGGGAAGAGAACCAGGCTGGCCACCTCTCACGCCACAGCCTCAAGCCGGGACATCCTCAGGCCAGCCTGGGAACCATGTCATGATGGGAGGTATGTCTGCCTGTGTGAGTGTGTGCGTACTAGGCAAGAGAGATCAGGGTAGTCAGTGCAGGCACTGGGAGAGTTACGGGAGCTGGGTTGCATGGCAGAAATCAAAATCCGGACTGTGCTCAGGAAAAGGACGATGGGCATCCTGAGACCAGGCAAGTGCCTAAAAGTTGATGTTCTTCAAGTCCAAGGAGCAGCGGTACCTGCCGTCCAGGAACCTGGAGCACAGCAGGTTGGGAGAGCAAGGACAGGTGTGGTGCTGGCGCTTCCTAAAGAAGGGGACCTAAGGAGACAAGAAAGCAACACCTTCACCAAAGGGAGGTGGGCGGGCCTCCTGGCGGCAGTCTCTGCTCAGCCCAGCCCTGGCAAATGTCTCCTCCAACTCCCTATAGCCCACTTCCCCATTGCACCTAGCACAACAATACTAGCAATTAGAAATGAGGAAACTGAGGCACAGAGTGGCTAAGCAATGTGCCAAGATCACACAGCTAATTTGTGAAGGAGCTAGGATTTGCACCCAGGCTATCTGGCTCTGGGGACACAGCTCACACACACACATACACACACACACACACACATGCGCACGCCCATTGAACGTTTGTTACTCATCCACTATGGGCTCATAACCCTGTGGTGGGTGTTGCAAGTGCAGCCGTGAACAGGACAGCCACCATCTTTGCCCTGACCCACGGCCCAGAGGAGTGCTAAAGTACTGGGGTATCCCCAAGAAGAAGTTAGGAGCATGGGCCCAGTGTCAGATTGCTTGGGTTCAAATCCCAGGTCTACCACTTCCTGGCTGTGTGACAATCAGCAAATCATTTGGCCTCTCTGTGCCTGAGCTTTATCATTTGTAAAATGGGTTAATAGCAGCACCTACCACATATGGTTATGAAGTGGTTAAAATGACAAAAAGCACCCAGTATGAAGGGTGGTGTGCAGGAAGCACGCAGCGTTAGGTTTTATTACCACTGTTGTCCTGACTGGGAATATGGATCTGCAGCTGAACCACCTCACGTACCCCAGGGTTACAAGGACTGCCACGTTGTCCGGCCTCTTTCACCACTCCCTGCCCCTCTTTACCCTGGGACACGAGGTTGGACGGGGCTGTGACTGGGAGAGAGACTGCTGGAGGACGCTCTGTGCCCAGATGAGCCCCGAGTCGAGTCTGGGTGCAGACAAGTCCCTGAAGAGCATGAAAGGTGCCTGAGTCCAGGTGGAAGGCGGCTGGTAAGCCTGAGAGCCTGTGCGCGGGAATGTCTGATTCAGACAGTGGGGTACAGATGGGGAGAGGGGCAAGGCCCAGGGAGGAGAGCAGGTCACCCGAGAGCCTATGGAAACACCCTCATTGCTTCTAATGCATCGATGTCAGACTGGATTGAACCACCACCATTTGTATTTTAATGAAAACGCTGTGGGAATTGGGAGCTTCACTGGTTAGCTGGTGAAGTGTGGTCAAGTGGCTCCAGGGAGGGAGTGCAGGGAGGCTGTGGCTCCTGAGGACTCTGGACTGGGAACTGGCTGTCAGGGAGTGGGAGCAGGGCAGGAGCTGTGTACTTAGGGCATGAGGGTGAGGGACTTCTTAGAAAGTGGGCACCTGGCTTGCCTCACTGTAGACCTGACCAGGTGTGGAAGGCGATTTTGTGGGTCTTCTTTTGTCTTCCAGAAAGGAGGTCCCTACAGAGCAAAGGGCATGTGAGATCCTTTCAAAATCTGAATTCGTCAGATCCGTAAGGGACATTAGAGGCAGTGGGTCTGCTCCACTCATTGTCTATGTGTGCAGGCGAACTCATTTGCCCAAGTCCACACAGCAAATTATGGTCTGGGAATGCCCAGACTGTCTAACAGCCTATGAGACCAGCGGCACCGCTCCACCCAAGGCCGCCCCCCAAAAGCAAAGAGGCAGTGCCCAACGTCAGTGAGGCATAACTATAGCTGGCATCAGAAAGCCGCTGTTCCCGTCCCAGCTCCATCTCATTGGCTGTGTGCCTTGAGCAAGTCACATGACTCTGCTGGACTCATTTTCCTCAGCATTGCCCAGGATTGCTGTGAGGATCAGATTAGACCAGCGGTTCTCTCCAACCTGTGCTAGAAGTCTGTAGGTAGATCATGTCAGACCGTACAAATAAATGCACAGATGTCTGGCCTGCAGTGCACTAAGTAAGGTGGGTGCCTGATGGTGGGGAGGCACAGCAACCCCGTAGCTGGCTGCTTCCCCTTGATATTCAGGGGCTGGATCAGGGTAGGATCAGCTGTCAGAGGACGGTGAAGTCCTCTGGAGCCACAGCCTCCCCACACTTCCTCTCTGGAGCCAGCCTCTCTAGCCCTCCTAGCTAGAGGAAGGCTCCAGGACCTCACCCCCTGCTCCCCGCATGGCTCACCCACATCTGTGCACCCGTGCAGCGTCTGCACAGTACCTTGTGGCTGCCGGGGTGGCACTCCTCGCCTTCCCGCCCCAGCGGGGTGCACATCCGCAGCCCTCGAAGCCACAGGCTGATGGCACAGCAGGTGCCTGCTCCACACTGGGCATCCCGCTCACAGGCCTGCAGGTGGGAGAGAGAAGGAAGCAGCCCGTTAGTTCACCCAAGAGAAAGCAGAAAGGAAGGGTAGACCCAAAAAGCCTTTATCAGGACGGAGGAAGAAGAGGCTGAGAGCATCACCTCGGCCTTAGCCTAACAGAACGCCCTGGGCCACGCTTTATTGCCCTGCTCCTCTCATGGGGAGGCTCAGGGCTTAGCAGGACATTGGAACTGGATCTGAGGAACCGTCGAAGCTCCTTGAGGCTACTCAGTAGGAAGGCAATCCTCCCTTTCTGACAAGGCTGGAGGATAGAAGGCATGGCTTTTCTAGGGCTAGGAGATGCACAATGAATGCTGGTGAAATTGAATTAGAATTCTCAGAGGTGGGAGGGGCCCTGATGGCCCAAATTCCTGGGCGGTCAGTGCTGAGCTGCCTTGGACAGGAGTCTCCAGCCCTGACCCTGCGCTGCGGTCAGTGCCTCCCCTCTGCACGGTGGCACCCCAGCCTGGCCCTCAGAGCCCCAGCCTCAGCCGACTGGCCAGCACCCAGTGAGCAGCTGCCTCTCCCAGGGTTTCCCAGCTGACTTCCCTGATCTCTAGGGAGGATCCCAGAACAGGGGTTGAGTGGCCCTGCCTGGTTTGGGGAAGGTGCCATTTGTAAAGAAGGCCACCCGAGCCCAAGTTAAACAGAAGCCAGAGCTGGGGAAGACAGAACTCTGAACGGCTCCAGACTCAGGTGGGGACGGATGAAGAAGCATCCGCACTTTCCATTCTCAGAGACGCCACATGGCTTTTCTGAGCTGAAATCCAAAGCTGTTTTGGATCACTCTTCTCCGACAAAACCTGTGGGCACCTTCCGGCTGTGGTGTGGGACGCAGCAGGACCTGGAAGCCTCCTGCTTCCTCAGACCCAAGAGGGAAAGAGTGGATGCCAGCTCCACTGATCACGCAGAGGAGCTACGGGCCACCCAGCTGCGCCAGTCTCCAGCCCAGCAAGGGCGCATCTCACATCCAGCCAGGCCGGAAAGCTCAGGGTTGGGGTACAGGAAGCCGCAGTTGACTTCTTCTCCCACAGAGGTGGGGCATTGCTGTCCCACTCCCGGAAGAAGGACCAGAAAGCCTTGAATGTGGGGACAGTCCCAGTCCGGGGAGCTGGGGAATGTGGAGGGGGTGGAGCCTGGCCTCCTGCTGAGAGTCAGACAGGGGATACCAGCAGTGTTTTTCCTTTAAAAGAGAAAAGAAAGAATTTTTCCTTTCTGTGAATAGAAAAATTAACCCATTTCCAGGAACTGTTTGCCTGCCGCTCTCAGATCTGCCTGCCCTGCTGCCGCTCTGGGCCAGCGCTGAAGCTGGCACCTGTGTGAGGTGAGCCTGGCATCTGGGCAGCCACGCGGTGCGGCTCCAGCCCTCACAGTGCAGCAGCCGGGGCTTCTCCCCGTTCTTCTTGTCCTCCCAGAACCCCAAGCTACCCCGTCAAAGGGCAGCCCTCAGTGTAAACACTTCATTAGGTATAATTCTGCCTTTGCAAATATTATTATTATTATTTGCTTTGGATCTCAAAAGCATTTGACTCGACTTTCATATTTGTTCTTTTGAACTCAGTGTTTTTCCTTTAAAAGAGAAAAGAAAGAATTTTTCCTTTCTGTGAAGAGTAAAATTAACCCATTTCCAGGAACTGTTGGGCATTTCTCTACATTTCCATTCTCTGTGTAAAAAGCTGGAGGAGGCTGAACTAAAACTTAGTTTCCCTGCTCCCCCCCCCGACCTTTTTCTCCCGGTGGGTGGCTTTTATATGGAAAGCGCTCAGGTGAAGCATTGCTTTCTGCTTTAATAAGAATGGTCCTGCTGCCTTAACACATCGTGTGCCCCTGTTTGAAGGTGGTTCGAGGTAAAAGCAAACTTCTGAGAGAAAACCGTGATTTGAGTATTTTGAAACGATTGTACAGTGCCCATATACTGAACCTCTGCTTTGAGACTGGATTTCTACTTGTTACCTGAACACTTGCTTTGGGGTATACTCAGCTGAATGTTAGTGTCACCCATATTCCTCTCAGAACCAGCTGGGCAGGCACGGAGGAAAGCGTTTCAAAGATATCTTTCTAAGCAGAGGTTAAATTTACACAATAGAAGTTTATAAGCTTATCACCTTTAATTAAGCTTACTGCCTTGAATATAATTTTAATATAATTTACATGCTATGCAAATTATATCAATATGCGAACCAGACCATTAATAAATATTAAAATTCATGCAAAAGACAAATTAGGGTACACCAATCCACTTTATAAAGGAATTCCTTATTATACAATAGGAATCTTCATTTTATCAAAGGACTGAACTTCAAAATGTTCAATGCTTTACTGACACGTTTAAAACAGGATTTGATTCATACACAGCTTCTCAAAAGCAGATCCCATTTAGTAGAGTGAGGTCTAACTAGTCTGAAAATCGCATGCGATCCCTCTCTGAAGTGCTGCTTAATGCCTAACTCCCCATTCCCTTTGGTTCACAGCGTGTTGAGCCAACAGAGCCTCCTGCATGGTCCCGGGGCTCGAATCCCATGCAGAGCCTGACATCTCCCCAAAACCAAGGGGAACAGAGAATGTTAGGCAACTTACCCCTGTGATCACAGCACAGTCAGACACAGTTACTAGGAGGAGCATGATTGAGACTTGCATGGCACCTCTCATGGTCACTTGGGGTAAAGGCAAAACACTGCCCACTTGGATGCCTCTCGGTTCCTCCCGCTCAGCCTTGTGCCCGGCAAGCTGGAAAGGCCAGGCTCTCCTGCATGCCCCGCCTCCTCCCAGATGTTTACGCTCAGGATCCAGGGCTGCCTGTGGATGCCTCGTCTCCGCTCTTCCCTTCTCCAACACCGATGTCATTCAGATGATGTCAGAAGCGAAGATGAGACCTGAATCTCTAACAGCAACAAATCAACATGAAAACCAATAAAAATGGACACTTTGGGGGCTTTGACAGTTGCTCTGACTCTCCCAAGAACGCAGTGATTCAGACAGTTATGCACATTTCACTCGATATTCTTTTCTGCCTCTGGGCATCCTTCTATCCTACTTGGGGCAGAGGGAAGGCTCTGGTAATGAATTAATGGATTAGCAACATCGCCATTTATCCTTCCTGCACCAAACTCTGCAAAATACAGGATTGTTGGTTCCCTCACACTCACACCAAGAATTATCTACGCATTTGCCATGGGCTCAACACAGAGGCAGCTGAGAAGACAGAAGAGGGTGAGGTGGTATCCTTATTTCTCTAAAGGTTAAAGTTACAGTGAGTAGACATAAAACAATGAGGGAAAAAAAAACCAGGCTTGTGGGGCTGGTGTTCCTAAGTGACACACACGAGGATTTGCTCTCTCACGGGCTCAGGATGAACACCAGCAAGTGTCACTTCACATAAGGACCAAAGGGAAGAAAGCCAGCAAACACACAGCTCACAAAATCTCTCAGTACCCTGCAGAGCCGAGTTGGGCTGGCTGTGGCTGAAACTTACTAGAGCTACACTACTGGCCTTCCAGTCTTAGGGGTGAGCATGAGAGTGGCCTTATCTGTGAGTGTACAAACACAGTGGGCTCAGATGCTACTCTGGTGGGAAGTTGACTTTGGGGATGGCCCCTCCTCCTGCAAGGGAAGCCCCTGACCCCAGCCCTCTCTGTGTTAGATGACCCAGAGAGAGCTCCCAGTCCTTTGTCAGATGATCTGCCTTCTCTCCACAATAATAAAAGCCAATATTTCCCAAGGTATGTTGGGAATGTGTTGCAGTATGTCAATACACAAATAAACAAGAGACCACTACAGTCAAATATTTGGGAAACACAAACCAGCTTGCTTTTTGCAGAACTTTCATATGCTAACAAGTGTTTGAAACACCAAGTGGGAAATGCAGTTTGTAGTATTTCAGTTTCATCCACAAAGTCTTTTTTCGTCAAGGTCTCATGGATTTAGGGTTTCCACATAGAAATGTTGACAGGCATTTATGAGTGCAGAGCTAGATTAACTAGCACAGGGGCTGGGAGCTAAGCCCCTGGAGGCAGACACTTTGACTTCAGATCCATGACTTCATGACCTTGAAAATATTGCTAATCTCTCCAAGCCTCGGTTTTCCTATCTTAACATGGGGGAAAGAATAGCATTTAAATCATAGGATTTTGTGAGTATTCATCTGCTTATTTATTCATTGACTATATTTATTGAGAGCCTACTGTATTGGAGGCACTGTTCTTGGCACTAGAAATACAACAGTAAACAAAACAAACTCTGTCCTCATGTAAGTTTGACGCTCTTCAAGGAGATGGGTAATAGACAAATAAACAGATTTGTAATAAAATGGCCAGTTGTGCTAAGCACTGTTAAAAAGGAAGGCAGGGGACCAGGCATGGTGGCTCATGCTTGTAATCCCAGCGCTTTGGGTTGGGAGGCCGAGGCAGACGGATCACTTGGAGGTCAGGAGTTCGAGACCAGCCTGACCAACACGGTGAAACTCCATCTCTCGTAAAAATACAAAAATCAGCTGGGTGTGGTGGCTCACACCTGTAATCCCAGCTACCCAGGAGGCTGAGGCAGGAGAGTCGCTTGAACCCGGGAGGCAGAGTTCGTAGTGAGCCGAGATTGTGCCACTGCACTCCAGTCTAGGCAACAAAGCAAGACTCCAGCTCAAAAAAAAAAAAAAAAAAAGGAAGGCAGGGAAGGCAACAGAGCTTGACAAGGCGTCATATTTTAGATGTGGCAAGGGTATCTCTGAGAAGACATTTGCACAGATGGCTGAGAAAGTGAAGAAGGGAGCCGGGCAGAGCCTGGAGGAAAAGTCAGTGCAAAGGCCCTGGGGCAGGGCTTCTTGGCCAGTTCCAGGAGAAGCAAGGAGCGAGGTAAGATAGGGGATGGATGGGAGGGGCTACAGTTGGAGCAGAAGCTTCATGGGACATGGCAGGGATCTGACTCCCAGTATGATGGGAACCCTTGGAGAGTTTGGAGCAAGGGAGAGGCAGGATGTGGTTTACAGCTGGGTCTTTTTCTTTCTTTCTTTCTTTCTTTTTTTAGAAACAGGGTCTTGCTCTGTTGCCCAGGCTGGAGTGCAATTATAGCTCACTGCAGCCTGAAACTCCTAGGCTCAAGTGATCCTCCTGCCTCAGCCTCCTGAATAGCTAGGACTATAGACATGCACCACCTCACCTGGCCTGATTCACACCTTGAAAGGATCCCTCTAACTGCAGGTGGAGAGTTAAGTGAGATGATGCATATGAAGTGCTTACACAATGCCTCGCACACAGCAGCACTTGCTACCAATTGGCAATTTTTACTATAAATGTATGAACCTGGTGGGCCGGGCGCGGTGGCTCAAGCCTGTAATCCCAGCACTTTGGGAGGCCGAGGCGGGTGGATCACGAGGTCAAGAGATCGAGACCATCCTGGTCAACGAGGTGAAACCCCGTCTCTACTAAATATACAAAAAATTAGCTGGGCATGGTGGCACGTGCCTGTGATCCCAGCTACTCAGGAGGCTGAGGCAGGAGAATTGCCTGAACCTGGGAGGTGGAGGTTGCGGTGAGCCGAGATCGCGCCATTGCACTCCAGCCTGGGTAACGAGTGAAACTCCGCCTCAAAAAAAAAAAAAGTATGAACCTGTATGCTTTAATGTAAAATTCTCCTGGGAGGTGAGAATCAAACTAATGAGGCTGTAAGGCCCACCGGTACACTGTGACATTGCGGGTACAGGGGCGCCTGCGGGTACAGGAACCAAAAGACGACCAGTCTTGGAGGACCTTCCACTCTGGGAGAAAAGCTGCCTAGGGAGGAGGCAACACTTTCCTGAGGGCTTGGAACACCTCACAGAAGCGGTCCTGTGGGCTCTGCATGCCCTGCACACACTATCCTACCTCGCAAGGTCGCCTTCCAAGAGACAGTATTAGATAATGTGGTTCCCAGGCTAACACCCGTCCCAATCACTCCCCTATTCTCCCTCCCTCCCTCCCTCCCAGCTGCCCAAAACACACAAAACTAATCATCTCACAATTGCAGTCAAGAATGGTAGCAAAAAATACTGCCGCAAAACAAAACCAATAACATTGATTAAGAGCATTTTATTTCTCTTGAATGCCAGTGCTTGAGAAAAGGCCAGTTTAATTAGAGGAGGGCAAGAGATAGACAGCAACTGATGGAAATCCCAGGAGAGACTCTGGGGAGCTTCAGGGATAAGCAGTACTGGTTCTTTATTCAATAACTCAAAAAAACATTCACATGTCAGGACCAGGAATTCTCGCTTCTAGGGTCTGACTTCCCTCTAGAACTTAGAACTCTCCTGTTCCATGTCTAGGTGAATTTCAGCAGCACTTGGCTCTTTTTAGCCATGGTTAGGGTTCCTTTTTGGCTGATGGATGCTGTGTGGAAAAGGAGGATGGGAAGGACGGGAACATCCCGAACGGAGCAGGTGGTAACTGGAGAAGACCAAGGAGGGAAGTCAGAGGGCATGTGAATCAAGAAGCAAGTGGTGAAAAATGGAGGGTAAATAGTGAAAGTGCTAAAAATGGACTTGGTTCCCTTGAGGAAGGAGAGAACTAATGGAGATGTGCCGGGCAAACGTTTCCCAGCCTCCTGCACACCAGCAGAGAGAATGAGGGCAGGCGGGCCACGTGCCATTGGGCGTTTGTGTAGGAGTGCTATAGGTGCAGGTCACATCTCATACCTTAAGCCTAGCCCCTATTTCTCTGCTTTCACTGATGCCAGTGTCACCACGGACCATTTATACAGACATGTGTGTACGCATGGAGCAACAGCCAATCCCAAGTCCTACTTTGAGGGGCCCTTCAAGATGTAGGGCAACTTTCTCATGGAGCGAGGCTATGGAGTAGACTATTCCCTGACCCGGTGTAGTCCGCTGAGACTGTTGACCTTCAGGCATAGAATAAGTCTCACTCAAGCATGGGGGAGAGGTTGGGAGGCCCCTTTCAGGTCTACCTGAAGGTCATGGGTATTGTTCTGCAAGCTAGAAAGGTAGCCCATGTCCAGGGCCCTCCTTGCCCCTGCCTGAGTGGACGGATCTTGTGTTAATGTTTGAGCACATGTGTTAAAATATGCTCTCTTTGGCTGAGCATGGTGGCTCATGCCTGGTAATCCCAGCACTTTGGGAGGCCGAGGTAGGTGGATCACCTGAGATGAGGAGTTCGAGACCAGCCTGGCCAACATGGTGAAACCCCATCTCTACTAAAAATAGAAAAATTAGCTGGGTATGTTGGGGTGCATCTATAATCCCAGCTACTCGGGGGGCTGAAGCAGGAGAATCACTTGAACCTAGGAGGTAGAGGTTACAGTGAGCTGAGATTGCACCTCTGCCTGAGTGATGAGACTCCATCTCAAAAAAAAAAAAAAAAATACAACTCCCTCAATTACCGATTCCTTGCTAATGATTAAACAAGAGTTAACTCTGACCTGTTTCAGAGAGATGAAGAAAGGTACAATAGAATAAAGGAAACTCAAGCATCAAGGCCCGGGCTTGTTAACCTAGACTCACAGCCCCCGAGGAGTTCATAAGCCAAATTCAGAATATCCATAAACTTGGTAGAGAGAAAAATTGCATCTTAATGTTCACTAACTTCCAAGTGAATTTTTAACATTTTCTTTGAACCATACTCCACACACTACAGAAGTTTTAACAGTACCGTGATTTTGTTGGCAGGAGAAATTGCAGGTATTTTCATGTCATATTACTATTGCTGCAAACAGCTCCAGCTGTCAGTCCTGCTCATCATTACCTTGAAATCACGGTGATATTAGGCACCTTGCCAGATTGTTATCTGATGCAGTAAGAGGCACATGTATTACCAGGTCACAAATTTATTTTTAATAAATATTTTGATAAATTTATTTGAACACACTTGTATTCTTTATAATCTGACATATTGTATTTTACACATTTAAAGAGCTTCAAAGGGGCCCACAGCACAATAGCCAAGAACTCCTGGGGCAGACTCTGGAGACTCGGAAAAAAGGAAAGAGTAGCTTAGTGCAGAGTCACACAGTCAGGCAGGCTGAAAGGCTGAGTTTAAATGGGACAAATCTGAGAAGAATTGGAAGGGGAAGAGGAGAAGAAGAATGAGAAAAAAGAAGACTAAAACAAAATAGAGAAGAGTACAGTCTCAGGGTCCAGGGAACAACAGGGATCTGGGGAGTGTCTTAGGCCGCTGTGCTGTTAGAAGAAAATACATTACACTGGGTAATTTACAAACAACAGAAATATATTGCTCTGGAGGCTGGGAAGTCTGGGATCAAGGTGCTGGCAGATTGTGTGTGTGGTGAGGGCTCATCCTCTGTTTCCTAAAGTGTGCTTTGTTATTATGTCCTCCCATGGTAGAAGGGGCAAACAAGCTCCCTCCGGCTTCTTTTACAAGGAACCCAGTCCCATTTCTGAGGCTTCCCCGTCATGACTCAATCACCTTCCCAAAGGCCCTACCTCTTAATACTATCACGTGGGAGATTAGGTTGCAGCATATGAATTCTGGGGGCACACCAACACTCAGACATTGCAGAGGCTCTATCTGCATGGAGGTGTCACAGGAAACACTGGCTCCTGATCTGCATCCAGGTACACTCCCTCCCAGACCTCTGAGTTTCCTTAACTCATAGAAAATCTGTGCCCCATACACTCTCATCTTCAGAACAAGGCTTAGGAGCCCAGTAGTCCTTAAAACTCTCATCCTCGGCTGGGCGCAGTGGCTGACACCTGTTATTCCATCACTTTGGGAGGCCAGAGTGGGAGGATCGCTTGAGCCCAGGAGTTCAAGACCAGCCTCGGCAACAGAATGGGACCCTATCTCCATTTTTTAAATGAAAAACATCATTTTTTTAAGTGGCATCCTCACCCAAGTGATCCCTCTAACTGGATTTCAAATGATTGCAAGACTTTTTGTTTTCTACAACAGAAGATGTAATTCAAGAAAAGATGCCATAATGACAGTGTCAGAGACTATCTAGTACCTAAGGATAAACAAGCTGTCAACCCCGGCATCTTCCCTAGTCATCCCCGCACAGCCCACACCGCTACCTCTTGGCCACAGTGGCTCCCGGCTCAGCCGGCGAGGGCAGCACTGATGCCTGCCCCTCTTCTTCCCGCCACAGTCATTGTAGGAGAGCTCTGCATTTCCTGTTCTCCCACATCCTCCTCAGCCCATTCCCGTCTCGCTCTCATTCCCATCGTGCCAATGGAACTGCTTTCTCCAAGTCACCTGTATCCTTCTACCTTTTTTATATTTTTGAGAGGTCTTGCTCTGTCTCCCATGCTGGAGTGCAGTGGCACAAGCATGGCTCGCCGCAGCTTCAATGTCCGAGGCTTCAACGATCCTCCCACCTCAGTAACTGGGACTACAGGCACACACCACCACATGCAGCTAATTTTTGTATCTTTCCTAGAGATGGTGTTTCGCCATGTTGGACTCGAACTCCTGGGCTAAAACGATGTGCCCACTTCAGCCTCCCAAAATGCTGCGACTACAGGCATGAGCCACCTCGCCTGGCCCACCCTTATCCTTTTAAATGTCAAACCCAAGGCATCGTTTTTTCAGTCCTCATCCCCCTCGCCCTTTTGTGCCTTTTTGGCCCAGACACTACTTTTTCTTTGAATTCCTCTCTTACTTTTCATGACACCGTTTTGTCTAGGTCTTTCCCTCTCAGTCTCCTTCTGTGTCTCCCCTGCTGCTTGCCATCTCTTAAATGAGGCTACGGAGCTTGCACGCTCGATGGTCTCCTGTCCCCCAACACCTGTCCCAAATAAGCCTCACAGCCACCTAAATGTTCCTGATCTCACACCTGAGTTCCCAGCACAGGCTACCCCGCACTCCTGGCCCATACAGCTAATAGCCCCTGGGACATCCCCACATCGATACCCCAGTGGCACCTCACATTCAACATGCCCCCTGTCCTTCCACCTCCTTTTTACCCTCACTGCTAAACCCAGTTATATTGTCCAGGGTTCTTCATTGTAAATAACAGAGTCCAGCCTTGGCTGGCTGCAGCAGAAATGGAATTTAATGAAGACTGTTAAGTAGCTCATTGAATTGTTGGGTGTCTTGAGAAACAGGATGGAACTGGGTGTCCAAGAACAATGCCCAGAAGCACACCACAGAATTGCCTAACAAGGGAGGCGTCTCCCAAAGGCAGCTCCTCGGCTGATGAGACCTGGCCCAGCTCTCCATTCAGCTTCCTCTGCCATCCATGGCTGACGTCCAGGCCCCCGCGGAGCCCCTTTCTGTGAGTCGATTCTTTCCTGTGAAAGGTTCCTGTGGGCTGTCCGAGCGTCACACTGACTCAGACCTGAACACAGGGCAAGTGTCCAAGGATCTTGGGCAGCCACACACTGTGGTTGCCCACTGCCACACTCTTCCGGCTCTGCCAGTGGCACCACAACAGACTCAGGAGTTGAACCTGGGAACTTCCCAAATTTCTCTGAATTCATTGGCCATTTAAGCTGCGTGT
The DNA here is from genome assembly GCF_048565385.1 of Saimiri boliviensis. Classification (NCBI taxonomy): domain Eukaryota; kingdom Metazoa; phylum Chordata; class Mammalia; order Primates; family Cebidae; genus Saimiri; species Saimiri boliviensis. The sequence goes on from NC_133459.1 coordinate 101,177,026, forward strand.
GGGCCTCCCCTTAACGTCAGGCTCTTCCTTCCCTTTCCGGCTGCACTTGCCATCCTCCTGCCAGGCCCTTCCCTCCAGGCTTACCCCTCTGCCATCCATCCTCCATGCAACCCAGACGTCTGCTCTGTACCTCTGAAAGATCCAAAGTCTCCAAGGATCCTCTGTATCCCTAGGTCAAGCCCAAACTCCTTACCTGGGACCAAGGTCTTGGAAGACCTGCCTTGCTCTCCCTCAGCCTCCTCTCCGATCATTCCCGCCCTCACACACTCATCATTCCAGCAGGATGCTGCTGCTCACGGCTCCTCCCCGGGCCAGGCTTGCACTCACTCACAACTTTCCGCAGGCTGGTCCCCGCCCTCTTGCTTGGGTGGTGAAGCCCTCAGTTTCTGTCCTAGCCCAGCCACCCCCTGATGATATGAACTGGCACAAGTTATCTCACCTCTCTGAGCCTCAGTTTTATCTTCTGAAACATGAGAATAATACCCTCCCTTCAGGTGTATTACGAGAAGTATATGATGGAACTCTCGGAGTGCTTGACACTCTAGTGGGTTGAATGGTAGGTCCAGAAAGATGTCTCTGTTGCATTCCAACCTGTGAATATGGCCAAATTTGGGAAAAAGCGCTTTGCATATGTAATTAGGTTAAGGATCTTGACAGAGATCATTCAGTATTACAGAAGTGAGTCCTAAATCCAATGGCAAATGTTCCTGTAAGAGAGAGAAGAGAAGGCCACGGGGAGCGGAGGCAACGATTGGAGTTGTGCTGCCACACGCCAGGGAAAACCAGCAGCCACCAGGAACTCGAATAGGCAAGGAAGGATTCTCCCCTAGAGAGTTCAAAGAGAATATGGCCTGACTGATGCCTTGATTTCAGACTTCTGGCCCCTCGACCTTCGAAAAACTAAATGTCTGCTCAAGGCCAGAGCAGAATAATTAATTCTCCTTTATCTTGGCTTCTTTTAAAGACACTCCCAGAATTTATAGCTTGTGTGCGTTTGTTTCTTAATCTGTTCTAAGAAAATGCTAGAACACGTCTTCCTCTGGGGCCCTGTGGCATTTGGTTATTTTCACTAAGCTCCTCGGTCACAATTCCTAAGGAGTCTACATAGAAACTGAGAGTCACAGGCAGGGTAAAAGCTGTTTCACTGCCCAGAGGGGAGATGGCCCGGGCTGACCCAGGAGGCCGGGGAGAAGCCAGCCACAGCAGGGAAAGGGCTTTCTTGCCACAGCTCTCTCTCGCCTGCTGCTAGGGCAGAACTTTGCATTTTCACTCCCAAGGTTTCATCCCAAGGCAGTCTGGTCTGTTTCTACCCCCTCACTGCACAGAGAAAGAGCCTGAACCCAGAAGGGTTATGAAAGTGACTATGTCACATAGCTAGACAGCGGCAGAGCCCAAACGCCACCCAGCTACGGTGCAGGAGGAGGCCTGCAATGAAGAAGCCTGGGTTTGAGTTCCAGCTCTGCACCGAAATCAGCCAGATTCCCTCACTCCTTCCAGTCTGTGTCTTCGGTACTTGCCTCACCTCCCAGATTTTTAGGGGAACCAAAGGAGAGAGGGTGGGCTAACACACCTGTGGACTGGGATATCGTTCATGATGGGACGTTACTCTTCAGCCACACTGGAGCCCTCATCATTTAGCTGGAAAGGTGAAAAGGCGAGCCATTCTAAGAGAACCATCTTCTCAGGCCACAGGGCTGGGAAAATTCTTTAAGAAAATTCCATGATAACTTGGCAGAGTCTAGGAAAGGAGGTGCAGCAGAAGGATCTCAGCATAAGCAGTGTCTGTACCTCCTCATGCCTGATCAGCCTTGGGCACAGGATGGGGGCTCACTTAGGAGCTGCCAAGTTGGCAGATCAGCCAAGGACTGGAGAAAAGGCGCAAGAGGCCTTTTTCCTTTTTAGACAGAGTCTCGCTCTAGTGCCAAGGCTGGAATGCATTGGCGTGATCTCAGCTCACTGCAACCTCCACCTCCTGGGTTCAAGTGATTCTCATGCCTCAGCCTCCCAAGTAGCTGGAATTACAGGTGGGTACCACCACACCCAGCTAACTTTTTGTATTTTGGGTAGAGGATGAGGTTTCACCATGTTGGCCAGGCTGGTCTTGAACTCCTGGCCTCAACAGATCCACCCACCTCAGCCTCCCAAAGTGCTGAAATTGCAGGTGTAAGCTACTGCACCCAGCCACAAGAGGACATTAATAAGCTCCACCATCTACTTCCACCATTCCGCCGTGATCCCCATCCCATCCCTCCTTCCCCTCCCACTCTGGGACTTCTCCCGCCTGCCCTCACACCAGGTTTGGTAATAATCTCCAGTCTCAGCCCCCTGCTCTGCCCTTGGGATGGGATATCCCTGAAGGTTTATATTTGGGGGAATCTGGGCCCTGAGCCCAGAGGTACACTTCACAGTCTGGACCTGCTAAAGCTTTTCCCAAGAGGCCCTGCTCAGGAGAAAGCTTGGGGCCCTTGCCTCTTAGCCGATGTTCCCAAACTTGGAGCCCAAGGCTGAGTTTGGGGCTTAGGCTGGAAGCTTGACAGGAGAATGTCCTATCCCACCTGCATTACCAGCCTCAGGTCTCCCCACCTACCCACCAAGAAGTCCAGCCTGCTAATCTTCTGATCATCTTGTTCCCCAGCAGCCTTCAATTTCCCCCCACACACACCACCCTGTCACCTGTCAGCTTCCAAATTCTCTAACCCTATGTGTTAGTCCATTCTCACATTACTATAAGGAAATACCTAAGAATGGGTAATTTATAAAGAAAAGAGGCTTAATCGACTCACAGATCTGCATGGCTGGGGAAGCCTCAGGAAACTTACAATCACATAATCCTCAAAGGCTTGGTTGCCATTTCAAGACCTACCCTAAACAGCACACCCACTCTCTGGCTCTGAAACTCAGCCTGCATTGGGCCAGAAAAAGTACAGTCCTGGGAATCTGCCTTATAGGGTGATGCATGGTTTGGGTCTGTGTCCCCACCCAAATCTCATCTTGAATTGTAACAATTCCCACACATCAAGTGTGGCACCCAGTATACCTTAACTTCAGAGTCTTCCTGAATCTGAGTGCCAGCAGAGGAAATACCAGATGCTTATAAAGCCATCAGATCTCCTGAGAACTCACTATCACAAGAACAGCATGTGGGAAACTGCCCCCATGATTCAATTGCCTCTCGCTGGGTCCTGCACTTGATACATGGGAATTATTACAACTCAAGATGAGATTTGGGTGGGGGCTCAAAGCCAAACCATACGTCACCCTATAAGGCAGAGTCCCAGGACTGCACTCTCTTTCTGGCCCACTGCGGGCTGAGTTCCAGAGCCAGAGAGTGGGTGCACTGTTTTAGGGTAGGTCTTGAAATGGCAACCAAGCTTGTGAGGAAGAAGTGAAGGAATTGCAGATGATTAGCCTGAAAAAGCAGCCATAATGTCAACTTTCAACCGCAGTGATCCATTACTGGGCAGTCTATGTGCATTATCTGATGTCCTGAGTAGACATCACTACCACATCACTAGGCCAGCTGAGGAAATGGCGGCTCCATCACGGCCCAAAGTCACACAGTTTATGTGACAATGTCCTATCACAGGGCTAGAGCCTGACCCCAAATCTAACTCCAGATACCCACTTCTGACTGCTGTGCTGCACTGCCTCTCATAAATGAGATAGTTGTGTTGCCCCAAAAGGCAAAAGTAGGATCAGAGTTTGGAAGGTACAGGGAAGAATATTTTAGCCCAGTATAAAGAAGAATATCCCAGCAGACAAGGGAATCGGCTGCTATGAAGGCCCTGAGCTTCTCTTTGCTAGATATGTTCAGAAAGAGGCCTTATGGCTGACCCTCTGTCAGGGAGGATATGGAGAGATTTCTGCTCTTATTAGCCTTTAAGATCCTAGGAGATTGAATATACAAATGCACAACAGAACAGCCAGACCATATTTAAAAACAGGGATTGCACCTACAATCTGCAGCAACAAGCCCAGGAAACCAGCCCCTTATCTACCATAAACAGTCCAAGAAGCCCAGCTACTAAGTCAGATTTGCAAGAAATCATGCTGCTATCTCTCACAATAAACCAGGAAGCCAAACAATAACCCCTGTAAACAATCAGCCCCAAGCGGCCAGGACTTGATTAATAACCAGCAGCCTCCACGCTAATTTTTCTCTCTGCTTCCAACTTAGGACAAGCCAGAGAAAGCTAAATATGCACCCCCTCCAATCATAAAGGATGCCTGCTTCTCGTGAGCCCTCCTACAGACTCCCCAGGCCAGCAGCTGCCAATCAGGAAACACCTGAAGCCTTCCCTTTTCCCCACTGTGGAGCTTTCCCACTCCTCTGCCTGACTTTGAGTCTCTGTCAATACACAGGTGAGAGTGGCTGACTCCCTTGCTATAGCAAGCTCAGGCCAAGTAGCTTTTGCTTTTCTCATTTGGTCTTCGTTTGTTTTCACAATCCTTCCAAATGCTAATATTTGAATGAATGAATGTGTGTGTGTGTGTGTGTGTGTGTGAGAGAGAGAGAGAGAGAGAGAGAGATTCTATGCCCAGGTGCGATCATGTATACCCACGTCCATAAGTATATATCTCATATGTTACTCTTCCCTGTGGATCAGTGGCATCCTAGCCCCAGCTCATGGACTTTCTAGACCTTGGATAAGTTCCTCACAGCAGGTTCCCCTGGTGCCCCAAAACATCATGTCCCCTGGGCCCATCTTTGATTTCAGGAGCAGCTGAGATAGAAAAATCTGTGCGAGCTCAGATTCACCTTGTGCTAACAGGATCAACCTGGAAAAAACGCTTTTCCCCATATGATGTCCACGGCCTCTCTGCACTGCAGGAGCTCAACCCACTCAGCACAGCCTGCAAGTGCAGGAAGTTAATCCCTCCCCACTGAAGGACCCCTCAACCAGAAGGAGTAGGAACCAGTGGGTTAAATGCTCCAAGCTAGATCTGGGGGCCCTGAAAGACTCCAGCCTGTAATCTGGAGAACACATTATTTTTCAGCATTCCTTCTTTCCTTGTTTCTTTCTCCCCACCCTTTCTTCTATTTTCTAGGATCACCTTCAAATAAACTACTGGCACCCAAACCTTTGCTTCTGGCTCTGTTTTCTGGGGATCCAATCTAAGATGTAGATGTAAGGTTTATTCTCTGTGAGGTCTATTGCCGAGTTTAAAACGAGGAAACTGAGGCCTGCATGAGAACAATTAGAGGCCAATTAATTCGGCTCCCAGGTGAGATTCTATGGTCCAGGGAAAGGGGGTCAGAGAAGTAGCACCTGACTCCTCTCGGGAGTGGGGTTATATAGGGAGGGAAGGTGTTCTGATTGGCTGTGGAGAAACAGGACGTGAACGTGGCAAGCTGCTATAGGTAGGTAGGCGGGATTTCCAGTGAGCGGGCTAGGTGTCAGGTGCAGAGCTTAGCGCTGAGTGCACAGGGGTTTTCCAAGGCCGACTAGGTGCCGAGTGCAGAAGTGGGTGTGTCCGAGCTCCCAGCAAGGCAACCGGCCTTACAGTAGACTCAACATTTTAGGATTTATTTTCTTCTCTACAAAATAAGGGGCTTTCAGACACAGTGCCTCAGGGGCTATCCTGGGAGGGAGGGGATCCTCCTGAGGCTAGAAGGGCCTAGCAGAAAACTGCCCGAGCCACTCGGACACAGCAGCTCCACCTTCGGCAATTTCACATGCCTGGGGTCTGCGTGAGTTCACTTTCTGAAAGGACTTGTGCTTTGACATCTTGGAAGACCAGTGCCTGAGCTCATCTTTGATTTCAGTGGCAGCTGAGATAGTAAATTCCACTTGAGCTCAGATTCAGCCAGGCTTTTGGCAATTGCCATCCTTCCCTCCAAACTCTGAAGGCAGCTTCAGAAAGAAAAGCCCAGGCCCCCAGCTACTCCTGCTGATGGAGCCTGTTGTCTGAAGCTGCCTTACCGGGCCTCCTCTCCAAGGACATGAGGTCTCATCAAAATGAAACATGGGGTTAGTTAGTATGCGCCCTTGGCTGTATATTTCCAATAAATTTCTGAACATTCCTACGTGAAATAAATTTCTTCTTGTAAGAGGATCCCCTAGGCACTAGAAACCCTTTGATTTATTAGCTTGTTGACCCTCCTATAAATGTCAAAGCCATCCCCTCAATGGGAGCCCAGCAATGTCTTTGAAGTGGCAGAGGCCATAAACATTTCAGGACTGCGTTACTAATGGCAGGGCCTCCCAGAGACAATCTGGGGCCTTCAGCATCCTTGCACTCTAGAGACTCCCACACAGGCAGGATGATGCCAGAGTTGGAGGAAAGGGAGGGAAATTGCTAGAACTCAGAGGCCCAGAAACATGGAAAGCTGTGGTAGGCAGGACTCCCTTCCCTGAAGGATTCAGAGAAGATGTCTTCCTCTTTGTGCTGGCCAGATCAGAGTTCTCGAGAGAGGAGAACCCAGGAGTTAATGCTCCCAGCTAGTCTGGATCTGGTCTAGCTTCTCTCTAGGAATAGTTGCAGCACGGGCCAAAGAAAACTCAGAGTCAGGGGAGGGCCAGCAGAAAGCCCCCAAAGGGCCAAAGCCACTAGTCCTGCCCCTGAATTTTCTGAGTGTGGTCTTCTCTGGCCTTGATTTTCCACCCACAGAATGGGGTGAATGCCCCTCTGAAAATCACAGAACGTTAGAACCAACAAAGGCTTAAATCTTCCAGCAGTCTCTTCGAGTCTGACCTCAGCTGGTCCAGCTTCCTCCTGGCCAGACCCCTGCTTGTCCTATACTATTGCTCACCCGGCACTCCCAGGTCACCCCCCAAAATTGTCTCCTGGCCTTTGTTAACTCAAGGTATCTTCCTCAGTACCTGACCTTTCAGATACACAGACCACATACAACCCAAAGGGCTGCACTATTAAGAAGAAGAGGCTTTCTTAAGATGCTATTTCCATGACAAAAACATGAGCAATTTTTTAAACTATTTGACTGTGACCTACCATAAGACATAAATTAGAGCTCAGCACCCACAAGCATGAATTTGTTTATATAAAACTAAAATAAAGGGTTTATATACCACATTTAAAGGGTTAAATACCAAGTTTATATACCTTTATATACCACATGTAAATAATGTGGTATATAATTAATAATTTGTGTTTATATACCACATAATTAATAATTTGTGTTTATATACCACATTTAAAGAAAGGGTTAAATACCACATTTAATGCACTCTAATATATTTTCTATTGTAGTCTAATCTGTTTCATCTTTTAGTGCTGGTTGCAACCCTCTAAACCAGGGATCAGCAAATATTTTCTGAAAAGGCCAGAGAGTAAATATTTTAGGCTTTGATGACTATATGATCTCTGTCACAAGTAGTTAACTCTGCCACTGTAGTGGGAAAGCTGCCACCGGCAACAGGAAGCAAGTGGGGGTGACTGTGTTCCAATGAAGCTTTATTTACACAAGCAGGTGGTGGGCTGGATTTGACCCATAAGCTGTGATCTAAACTGATTTCAGGACCCACAGATGGATGTCAATGTACATTTTGAAAAGCATTGCTGGAGGGGACCACTCCCCACGTCTTTTCTTCTAACCAAGTTTTGCTCAGTGTGTACCTACCCTATATGTATTGCAATTCCCCAGGGAACTTCAAAGCTGTGATTCAGGGGAAGCTGACCATATACCCAGCACCTGTGCTGAATCTTAAACAGTCAATCCTGTAACTGTGGAGGATACAGAGCTGTACAGGTGAGCTATCTTGGCCTGATCAGTCAAAAGGGAAGGCCATAAAGTCTACGCTTGGGAAGAGTGGTTTCTTTCTTTCTATGGCTGGGTGAATCAAAGAATCAAGGAGCCTTTCTCCTTCCACCAAGAGGAGTTGGAGAGTCGGGACTATAGGGGTAATCAGTCTTAGGAAAAAAACCAATGCTGAGGATGACAGAGCAGAAAGAAGAAAGAACCTGGATCCTTGATTTGATCACATGTTAAGTGACTGTAAGCCAGGCTCTCTATCTCTTGTACCCAGAAGCACTCTGATACAACACAGTACATCAAGAGGCAGGCTCCTGCCCAAAGACAGCACATTGGCTCTATCCCAAACAACTGCAAGCTTCAGGGGAAAGATCCGACAAGTCCTCATTCCAAGCAACCAGGGATCCGAGCCCTTCACCAGCTGACCAGAGTCCCCTCTCCCCACTGATGCCAGCTCCACAGAAGCCAGCAGCCTTTAAGGTGATCTAGGCTCTGGGTCCAGTGCTCTTTGCTTCCTCACATAGGCTGGTAAAAGTAGGAGTCAGTGAAATCAGGACCAGCTCACTCTAATTTTTTTGTTTTTGTTTTTTAGATGGAGTCTTGCTCTGTCGCCCAGGCTGGAGTACCGTGGTGCAATCTTGGCTCACTGCAACCTCTGCGTCTTGGGTTCAAGCAATTCTCATGCCTCAGCCTCCCAAGTAGCTGGGATTACAGGTGCATATCAGTATACCTGGCTAATTTTTGTATTTTTAATAGAGATGGGCTGTCACCGTGTTGGACAGCTGGTCTTGAACTCCTGCCCTCAAGTGATCTGCCCACCTCAACCTCCCAAAGTCCTGGGATTATAGATGTGAGCCACTGCACCAGGCCAACTCACTCTAATTTTTTTTTTTTTTTTGAGACAGAGTTTCGCTCTTGTTACCCAGGCTGGAGTGCAATGGCGCGATCTCGGCTCACTGCAACCTCCGCCTCCTGGGTTCAGGCAATTTTCCTGCCTCAGCCTCCTGAGTAGCTGGGATTACAGGCACGCGCCACCATGCCCAGCTAATTTTTTGTATTTTTAGTAGAGACGGGGTTTCACCATGTTGACCAGGATGGTCTCGATCTCTTGACCTCGTGATCCACCCGCCTCGGCCTCCCAAAGTGCTGGGATTACAGGCTTGAGCCACCGCGCCCAGCCCACTCTAATTTTTTAATTTAAAAAGCCTCTTTTTAGATTTCTGCTGAAAGAAGGCAGATTCGGTGGAAGTTTGTATTTACCAAATGGGTGGTTGTCAGAATCGAAAATTTTCATACAAATGGGAGATATGGGGTATCCAAGTTGACCCCTGACACCCACCCTGTGGCCTTGGAGGAAACAGACAGGACCCGCTGTTTTGTCGTTAAGGCTGCCAGGAGCAAAAAGGAAGGAAAATACTTAATGCCACTGAATTGTACACTCAAAAATGGTTAAAACAGTAAATTCTATGTTATTTGCACTTCACTACCATTTTAAAAGATTGGAAAGAAGGAAACAGAGTCACATGAGTGGCTCTGAGGGCAGCAGGGCAGGGAAACCACATGTGGAAATCCCACAGAAACTCCTTAGAAAGACAGGCATCAAACACTGTCCTGAGTGTGAGAGACTGTAATTCCAGGAAGCCCTGGGTGCCAGTTAGCTCAGGGGCGTGAGTCTGATGGGCTGGCACGGGGAAAGGCCTGGGCTGAGTCAGGGGCAGCAGCAAAGCCAGAACTTCCCAGCGGGTGGCTTTCTCCCACTCCCCAGCCTTCTGACCTGCCCAACTGTGGGCTGAGAGTGCAGGAGGAGCTTTTGCTGGGCAATCACTCTCACCAGGCACCGTGACAGGTCCCTAAAAGGGCCAGGGGGATGGAGAGAACTAAGGAAAATAGCAAGTTCACCAAGGACTTGGACTAGTTGGTTCCAAGTGCGCTTTGTGGGCCCCTGGCCAGCACCAGGAGGAGACACAAGGGGACAGAGACGCCCAGGTCCCCAGCATCTGGGGCAGAGGCTCTCCGGGTTTCACTCAGAGGCCAGTGCTTGTGCAGATAGTAAGAAGGCAGGCGTGCAGGCACTGTCTCCACTCCCTCCGCCCAGCCCAGCCTAGCCTCGCAAGTGCTCAGAGAGGGCAACATGGCTCTCTTGGGGAGGGGGTGACTCTCCAGAGGAAAGCAGCAAGGCTAAGCTCAGGAAGCAGCTTCTCTCAGGAAGCGTCTTCCTCCATTAGGGAGGAGAGGGAGGAGATGGGATTGCTAACAGTTGTCCTTTTGGTCAACTCTATCCCACTAGGCCAAGAGAAGAAGCCCCATAATCCCACGTATCCCCGCATGACTGGATAACTTCTCTTTCCTTCTGCTTCTACAAGCTGAACTGTCAGGGATTCCCCTAATAGTAAAATTCCACTGTCATGTAACATAACCTTGTAGGGCAGCCGGGCCTCTGGCAAAACAGAATTTCAGCAGGTATGTGGGAAATAAATGAATGTTTTAAGTGGTCAAGATCTCTCAGTGCTACACAAGTAGACTCATAGAATTAAGGTGCTCCATTTAAAAAAATATTTTTCCTGATCCTAGGAAGGGTCCATATGAAATTTTCAAAGCAAGTAGAAGTTCGGAGACATGGCCTGATGAGGCCTGCAGGTAAACACGACTGCTGGAGAGGCAAGGTCCATCTTCCTGCCCCCCATGAATAGCACTTGGACACAATCACACACCCACACATATGCACAAGGCACACCTGCCTGGCCAGGCATGGTGGCTCACGCCTATAATCCCAGCACTGCAGGAGGCCGAGGCGGGTGAATCACTTGAGGTCAGGAGTTTGAGACCAGGGTGACCAACATAGTGAAACCCTGTCTCTATTAAAAATACAAAAACTAGCTGGGTGTGGTGGCACACGCCTATAGTCCCAGATACTCGGGAGGAGGCTGAGGCTTGTACCAGGGAGTTGGAGGTTGCAGTGAGCCAAGATCGCGCCACTGCACTCCAACCTGGGCGATAGAGTGAGACTCTATCTCAAAAAAAAAAAAAACAAAAAAAAACATATATATATATATATATATATATTCTTTCTTTCTCTCTCTCTCTCTCTCTCTCTCTCTCTCTCTCTCTCTCTCTCTCTCTCTTTCTTTCCTAACCTAACAAGCTGGGCTTCCTGACAGCTAGTCCAATATTCAATCTTTGCTAATGGGAGCTTCATCTCTAACTGGGAGTCTCAACAATTTGTAACCCCCAGAAACATACTCTGGGTAGAGGAGGTGGGAGATTAGAAGGACTGGGAGATACACAGGGAATAGATGAGGTGGGGAGCTCCCAGCCTGGTCACCCATTCATAACAGTATATACTGAGCACCTACTGTGTGCCAGGCACTGTTCATGCATTATCTCACATAATCCTCCCAACAACCCCAAGAAATAGGTATTCTCTGGGGGAGCAGCGTACAGGGCAATGGAAAGGACACAGGCTTTGAAATCTGCTCTTGGATTCAACTCCTGCTTGCCACGTATCAGGTGGATGAACTGATGGGCAAACAGATCATTTCAGTCCAGTAAATACAGGCTATCCCAGGATAGCTTTTACAGGTCCTGCAGCGATCAAAGAAAAGGCTTTACGGAGGAAGGACACCTGAACTGCAGGGGGAGTGAAGTGTACTCGGCAGACACGGACAGAAGATGTTCCAGCCAGAATAAATCATGTTGATGGCAGCAGAGATACAGAATGCAGTGCACTTGGGGAGCGGCGGAGACAGAGACCGGCCTCTGGGAGGCAAGGCTAGAGTCTTCTCTACCACGCTGATGAATTTAGGTTTCATCTTGCTGGTGATGAAGAGCCATCTGAAGGAATCATGTGTTACATGAGGAGACCTTCAGCAAGGGAGAGATGGATGAGCGGGGCCATGCCTGGAGATGCTGGGCTGGCTGGAAGACTGGTTCAACAGGCAGGGTAACATGAGGAGAGCCCAAAGGCAGCAGGAGGGGAGTGGGGCCGAAGGACTGAACTTTAGAGGCATTCAGGTCCCAGAGTGGGAGGAGAGAGAGAGATGAATAAGAGATGGTCACAGTTGGAGCCAGGAGATCTGTACAGATGTCGATGCTATTCATCAATCCAGGGCATGCAGAAGGAGCATGCGTCAGTCAGGGGCCCGCAGGAAACAAGGAGCCACTCAAACTAGGATAATGCACACGGAGGGTGTTTTCACAAAGGTGTGGGCGTGGTGTCGGGTAAAGGCAGGGCTAAAGCTGTAACCCAGGGCCAGCAGCTGCAGAGTAGAGGAGCTCCTCCCATCATCCAGCCGGAAGACCAGGTAGAGAACAACTGCCTGGACCGGAAGGAGAGGGTCTTGTAGAGAAGCTCCCTTGAGAGGATGCCCTTCTGCCAAGGGACAGCCAACCTAGGTGGCTTCACTGGGAGCATGGCAGAGGAGTTGATTCCCCAGTTTCATCTTCCTTTTTCCTCCACTCCTCCGAGGGCTTCCTACTAGCCAAATCCACCTGGAAGGCAGCCAGGACCAGAGCCCACTACAGCATCTGCACAAGTCAGCCTCCTAGGACGCAGAGCAGGACAAAGAAGGTGGAGGTGGACGGGAGGGGAGCAAAAAGCAGATTCGGAGGAGTGCAGCATGGTCCTGGGAGAGCACCATCCCCGCTGGGCAGCCCCTAGCTGTGTGGCCTTGGCCAGGTTACCTAACTTCTCTGACCCTCAGAGAGAGGCTGGGGCTGAATACTCAGGAGTCTTCAGTGGAAAGGCGGATGCCACGGGTGTGCTGCAATTTGTAGCTTAGCAGGGAACTGGGGCGGGCTGAGGAGTGAGAGCCAGGGTGGGAGGCTGGGAGGAGTCACCGTACAAGGGGCAGTAGCATCCTCCTCTGGGATCCTCTAGCATTTTCCCTTGAACTTCTCACAGAAGACTTCACAGATTTTATTGCCACTGCTTCTGTGTGCCTCCCATCTAAGGTTTGTTCCTCAGCCCCTCAAGGCTGATGCCTGGTCAGCCCTTGTTAGTTGAGTGAATGAACAAACAACACTGAAGAAGCTGGCCTTGAAAACTGGGGCATCAGTTAAGAGGTTCAAGGAGAGGACAGAAGACAGTGAAGGAGGAGGCTCAGGAGGAAGCGGATGTCAAGCTGCGGGGCAGCTGCCAGTTTGCGTGCATTTGGTGGACATTTCCTAGGGGCTATCAGTGGGCAGGCTATGCTTGAGACTAGAGGCTAGAGAGGTGCGGAAGGCTCAGTCTCTGTGGTCAAGCAAGAGCACGGCAGCTGCTCCACGGAACAGTGGTCCACAAGCTTCAGAGCACAGCTCCTTGCTAGTGAGTGGTGGTGTTAGGCGGGTGGGGAGGTGGGGAAGTTGAAAGGTGTCCTGGGAATGAGCAAAGCCTGATTTGGGGGTGAGAGGGAATATGGAACAATGAACCCAGTTCAATGTTCAGGGTGAAAGTTTAATGCAGGAAGTAGTGAAAGGTAAGCTTGGAGCCACAGGCAGACAGGAGCTTGTGGAGACCTAAGTGCCCAGATGTGGACTTTTCCTTGTAAGCAGTGAAGCTCGCTGGAGGGTTCTGAGGTGGAGAAGGGCATAGTGAGGTGTGCGTCTTAGCTGGACTACTGCTAAGGAATATTTAGGATGCAGCATCCTCTGGGTGGTTGCTAATAATGACAAAACAAAGCTTCTTCCAGTGCAGCTGTTGTGTTTACAAATGGGACCAAGGTCTCAGGCCACCGAGCCATGGAGCTAAGTTCCTAGCCCAGGTCCCTGGTCAGGGCAGAAGTCACCCAGCATGCCAAACCTCTGAAAGGTAACCTGGCCCCTTTATTTACCATGCAACACACAGCCAGTTCACCTTCTCCTCCTGAGCACCTAGAAAAGCCAACAGATACGCCAGTGTTCAACACAGCTTTTCTGTGCCGCTATTACAAACCCACAAGATTCAATGGGGATCATGGTCTGTGAGTTGCCATGAAGGAGTGAATATTCATTTGCCAGAACCTGAAAAGAAGCCACAGAGCCACTGAGCTCCATAATCCCTTGCATAGGCTGAGCCGTGCAAACGCCTGGTAAAACAAAATCAGGGTGAGGGAATGTTGGAGCAGCCTGTCCACATGGCACATCAGGACACAAAGCCAAGATCTCATGACGTGAATGGAATATTATCTCCACCTAGTGTTGATTGAACAAGGCAATCAGCAGAAGCTGCTATGAGAATACTGACGGCCAAATCTATATATTGAATAATAAATCTATGCTGGCCAATTTTTCACTAAAATAAGTCACCCACATGCTCCTGGGAAGCCCCTGGCACGCCCCTCCCCACCCCCCAGCCCAATTCAGGGACTTCATTGCTCTATTCCTCTCATTAAAGAATAGGCCAGATGCAGTGGCTCATCGCTGTAATCTCAGCACTCTGGGAGGCTGAGGCAGGCAGATCACCTGAGGTGAGGAGTTCAAGACCAGTCTGGCCAACATGATGAAACCCCATCTCTACTAAAAATACAAAACTTAGCTGGGCATTGGTGGTGAACATCTGAAATCCCAGCTACTCGGGAGGCTGAGGCAAGAGAATTGCATGAACCCAGCTCTATCTCTTGCCTGCTTCAGGGAAAAGGGGAACCCGTCCCCTACTTCAAGGGGTCCTGACAAGAGGTGAGAAGAGTCCCGGAGCTGGACTAGAAATAGGCAGGAAAGGAGGCTATCTGTGGCAATGTCAGCAGAGACATATTTAGTCTTAAATAAGAAAAAGGAGCCAGGTGTGGTGGCTCGTGCCTGTAATCCCAGCAAGTTGGGAGGCCGAGGTAGGTGGAAAGCTGTAATCCCAACACTTTAGGAGGCTGAGACAGGAGGATTGCTTGAGGCCAGGAGTTTGAGACCAGCCTGGGCAACAATGGCAAGATCCCATTGCCCTCATTATTATGAGGAAACAGACAAACAAACCAACTTGAGGACCTTCTAAGTATTCTATGTAATGAGAACTTGATGTACAATAATTGTTTGTGATTATAAACTAATTCAGGAATGTCAAAGGATTTCATTCCAGGTCAATGCTGACTGATTCGTAATGGCTACCTGGAGAAGTATGTCTGAAGCTGCCTCTAGGCTCAGTGGGGAGGGTGCCAATGTTGATTGGTGATGTCTGCCATGGGTGCAGGATGGGTAAATGCTGGCACACATGCCATGTATTTTCTAAATAGGGGACTCTACAATGAAATAATTCATCTACAGTGGAAAATATCAATGGGATAACCACAGGCCCAGGATAAAGGGAGTTTCCACTCCTGCTTATGTTTTTGCCTCTGATCACAGAAATGCACTTTGGCAATGCAACTATAAGCCTCCTGGTTCAGGTCATTCTTTTGGAATCACAGGTCTTCTTTGAGAGTTACGGATTGTTGGTGTTAAGAATTGAGTTATAACCCATCAGTGCTTTCCCCATTTCTAGTGGTCCATGGAATAAACTGTTTTTTTCAACATTTTGGCAACCAGGCCTGGGACTGAGCCCTGAAAAGGCCTGCCTCCCAGGATGCCAGTCCCTTCAAAGTAAGTCACCCCAACCTGGCCATCTGGGTAGAGGCCACGTGACCACACACATGGACTAAGATGACTCCTATAGGCTCACAGGATTTCCCCAAACAACGAAATCGTCTTCATTTTTTCCTCAATGTTTGTCCTCTCCACGTGGTTCTTTTTAGCTCTGAGCAAAATAAGATCTAGCACCGTCAGATCTCTAGGTCAGTGGTTCCCTTCACATCCATAGAAGTTCATTTTGAAAACTGT